>NC_141192.1:35750000-37035000 GCF_055505025.1 Bos grunniens | reverse complement strand
ATAATCCAAGGAAAAGAGGTGGGACTTCCATATATTATATCTCTTCTCTGCGTTTAGAAGGGCCCTGAAGGCAAATACTACAAAGCTCTTTGTCTACTTGTGTTCCTCACCACTGTGCCTTGTCATGGTGGGCACTGAGTATATATTTGTTGATTTTTAAAGATATAAAAAACATACTGAGCTCACTGAACAAAACAGGGACCAAAGTTTTTTAAGAATAAATTTTTTGGATTTGCACACCTTTTAGTCCAACATTATTGCACCAACCCAGGATTTCTGGCCCTTTCACAGTCCTGTGTCATGCTTCAGTCATGTTGGACTCTTGGAGACCCCAGAGCCTACTAGGCTCCTCTGTCCACGGGATTTTTCAGGCAAGAATACTGGAGTGGGTTGCCATGCCCTCCTAGATCTTCCCCACCCAGGGATTGAACCCGAGTCTCCTGCACTGTGGGCAGATGTTTTTTTCACTGCTGCTAAGCCACTGTTATTTAGTCGCTCAGTCGTGTCCGACTCTTTGAGACCGCATGGACAACAGCAGCCAGGCTTCCCTGTCCTTCACTATCTCCGGGAGTTTGCTCAAACTCATGTCCATTGAGTGATTGATGCCATCCAACCATCTCATCCTCTGTTGTTCCCTTCTCCTCCTGCCCTCAATCTTTCCCAGCATTAGGGTCTTTTCCAGTGAGTCAGCTCTTTGCATCAGATGGCCAAAGCCACTGGGGAAGCCCATTTACACAGTCCCATTTATACCTAAATTCCATTTACCAAAGAAATAGAGCACTGATGTATATTTATTTCAACTTTGTGGAGAAAGGTAATCAACCCAGGCAAAGTTGTGAAGACATTCAATTGCTCCTCACTTTATCAATAACCTGTCATTTTAACCTAACATTTAGAGTGTCAACTTCATGCAAAGCATTATTACATTAGGCATTGGGGAATATACAGGACATTTTCCTCTTCTCATTTAAATCCGTGTTGAATAGATCGAACAAGGCTAAGTACAAATTCCAGGCAGTGTATCTTAAAGGTTAAATTCAGCTACTGAAGTTGAATCCTGAAGAGTGAAGCAAACTTGGAAAATGAATAGGAGGAGAGAAATGTAATAGGGAATCAGAATGTGAGTTCGATGGTATCAAGTGTGTAATGAATTCCTCAATTTAAATAAAAAAGAATAAAGCCCAAGGATACCGAGGGGAGAAGGTCCAGGGCAGGGACAGCAAAACCTGCCTTTCAAAGGAAACGTGGATAAAAGTCAAGCAGAGACAAGTAGGAAGATAATAACTTCATGATCCCTATCAGAAAACAAAGTGGACCAGGTGTTCAAGGTAGCTTACGTAACTTTGTACTTGTCGCTGACGTTTTTTTACAGCCAGTAGGTCAAACTGGCAGTCAGTATGGGCCCTGGACAGGAAAGCTGGTTATTTGTGAACACCTACAACTGGGCTCTGTACCGCTGACATTTTTCTCAGGGAAGTCCTGATAAAACTAAGAAAACGGCAACACACAAAATTGGTGGAGAAGCCGCAGGGACTGAAGTCCAAGTTAGAGTCAATGTTTGGCGGATCCAGACTGGACGAAGTCCAGCTATACTGAACCCATTTCCCCATCACTTTACTTACACCCGAAGTTGTGGCCCCAAACGGGGTGCTTCCAAATCAGGTTCTCTTTCATTGCACTGGCTGGACTCTGACCCCAGGCAGATAAGGAAGCAAACCTAGAGAAATAAATACCTGGCACCTACCCCGTTGACCCCCGCGACCAGGGAAGGTCAGAAACGCCTCCCCCCCGCCGCCCCTGTCCGCGTGGAGGGGGCCTTCGCCGGGTCCAGGGGGGCCTGTGCGGCGTCCACACCGGAGCTGGAGGCCGCGGACACGCAGGCGGAGGGAGCAGGTGGTCTCTCCTCTCTGCCGCACTTCCCGGCCCCTCAGTCCCGACTGCAGGCAAGAGTCTGGGAATTTTGTAAACACACTCAGCCCCCTCCCTCTCTGCCGTCCCGCAGCAAGCCGGTCGCGCTCCGCGTCCCCAGGCTGTGCAGGAGGCCCAGCCCGGTGGCGGGCAGCATTGAGGCCGGGCCCCCAGCCCAGCGGAGCCGGGAGCGCGACCCGGACACAGACGCAAAGCCGACGGCGACGCCCGGGGCGCTCGAAGCGGGAAGTGGCGGCGGATTGACTCCTCTCGCTTCCGGTCGCCGCCCGCGCGCGCCCGGCCGGGAACGCGGACGACGCGCCGCTGCGGACCGACAGCTTCCAAGGCTCAGCGCTGAGACGCCAGTCCCGGGGTGAGTCGTCGGGGGGCTGTCGCCGCGGTGGGTGCGCCGGCCGAGCAGGGGGCCGGGCGTTTTTGGCCCTGCGTCAGAGTCAGAAGGTGGGGCTGGCTCCCGTCTCCCCGTCTCGCGTGTTGTCACCGCGGAGGATCCGGCTGGCGGCAGGCACTGCCCGGCGCGCGGCGCCGCAGGGATGAGTCGCGGTCCCGGGTCGCGGCCCCGGGGCCCCCGGCGCTGGCCCCGCTGCTGACCACCCCCTCCTTCGGGGCTGCCTTCGCACCATTGACCTCCCTGCCTGGGGCCGAGCGCCGCCTTCACTCGGTGGGATCGCGGTCGTTTCCTTCCCAGTGTTTTAAATGACGGGCTCTTCAAGTTGAATGGCAGACCTCCTTGGTCCTCCCGGACTCTGAACACTCTTTTTGTGAGATGCAGAGTCATTGACTGTAGGATTAAACGTTAGGGAAACGCAAGTCCTTTAACTGCTTCAGCATCATGATGGCTTCTTGGGATGCGAACCAAGTGTTAATTAATTAGAGCAGGACTCGTGCCTGTGGATGTTTCCGGGAATGATTGGTTTCACACGGGCCTATGGCTTAAATTGGATCACTCTCTGGTCGCAAGAAAATTCTGAATGTGGCCGTGGAAACTCTGTATCCTTTCTTTTTTGGTCTTCTTGATACTTCCCGAGTTTGATGGTGCAAAACAAAAAGTTTTGAGATTTTTGACTAACGTAGCAAGTTAATAGATTGCGGTCACATTTATAAGCCAAGAAGGATACAGTTTTTTTTTTTTTTTTTGCCAACTTTATTGGGGTATATGTGACAAACAGAAATTGTATATATTTAGGGCATAAAACTTGATGTTTTGATTACACCCGCTTATTTCTTACAGCTCTTTGATCAGAAATTAGAGGGACCAGGATGAGTGTTACTAGCTAAGTTAGGTGATTAGGGTGTCACAAGATAAGTGCGGGTGTTTGCAGTTTGGGCTCTATTCTCTCGGGAATAGCCCACTTCCAGGATACTTGAGTTTGTTTTCGGAGTTTCTTTCTTACAGTTTCCTTGTGTGCCCACCTACACTCCCTCTCAAATGCCAGCAATCATGTGTTGAATTCTCATGCTTCACATCTCTGATTTCTTTTTCTACCACATCTCTCTGGCTTCCTTCTTTATTAAGGGCTCATGTAATTACATGGGGCCCACTAGATAATCTGAGAAGGCAGTGGCACCCCACTCCAGTACTCTTGCCTGGGAAAATCCCATGGACGGGGGAGCCTGGTGGGCTGCAGTCCATGGGATCGCTAAGAGTGGGACACGACTGAGTGACTTCACTTTCACTTTCCACTTTCATGTGTTGGAGAAGGAAATGGCAACCCACTCCAGTATTCTTGCCTGGAGAATCCCAGGGTCGGGGGAGCCTGGTGGGCTGCGGTCTATGGGGTTGCACAGAGTCGGACACGACTGAAGCGACTTAGCAGCAGCAGCAGCAGCAGCACTAGATAATGGAGGACAATCTCCTTGTCTTGACATCAGCTGATTTGTAACTGTAATTTCACCTACAAAATCCCTCTTGCTGTGATTTAACATAACCACTCAGTTTGTTACATCCAGCGTTGGAAATGCAGGTTTTTTTCTTAATAGATTCAAAGTGATAGATGTGATCAGTGTGTATTGCCCTTTGGTATAATGATAGAATTAGTGGAAGTAAAATGTCAGAAGCTTTAGTTTTGTTTCTCTTTTAGTTCTTTGTCTTCAGGTCTTCCCTGGAGCTGTTAAATGTAGTACTGATGGGTCCTTTTATCTTGAAAACTGTTGCTGATCCTCCACACCCCACTTTTTTTCTAAGCCACAGGGAAGTTAATATTTGAGGCACTGGATTTTTTTTTTCTTTCAACTTGTTTAATTTGGAGGAGGAAGAGCATTCCCTTCTACTAATAACAATATATAAAACTTCTAAAGCATGTGCTATTCCATTGTTTTATTTATTCATTTAATCCGTAGAATAAACCTGTGAGGTGAACACTATTATTATTCTCATTGTACAGATGAGAAAGTTTAAGTGAATATCTCTGATGATTTATAGGGGTATTTCCTACCATTTGGTTTAGTATTTTAATAATAAGTTTTCGTTTTTGGGTTTTTTTTTTTGGCCGTGCTGCACAGCTTGTGGGATCCCAGTTCCTTGACCAGGGATTGAACCTGGGCCACAGCAGTAAAAGCCACTAGCCACTGGGAACTCCCAGTAATAAGTATTTCTAATAAAGTTTCCAAGTTAGAAATGTTCTACAGATATATTTTTTAAATTTAATATGTCCTGTCCTCATAATACAAAATTATTTAGTAGAGTACATTTGATAAGAGTTGGAGTCAGATCTTTGGTTGTAATAGCATCCTGTTATTTGATAAATATCAGTAAAATAATTGATATATTTTAAAATAGTTATAATATGAAGAAAAATGGTGTATGCTTATTTTTCTTTCCCTCTCTTTTGATTTTACATAGGGCACGTGCCTCGGCTTCAATCTGGGAATTCTTTAAGTGAAACGTATTTAAAATCTTAGACCATACCTGGAAGAGAGCCCAGTCAACAATAAGGTGGAAGAGAATGATGTTGTCCTTAAACAATCTGCAGAATGTCATCTATAACCCGGTAACTGATCTCCACAATCACTTTTTGCCTGTGGCAGTGTTGAGAGCAAGTCCAAAGAGTAATATCAGATTGGCTGGAAAGTTAGTTCAGGTTTTTCAATAACATCTTACGGGAAAACTCAAATAAGTTTTTGGCCAACCCAATTATTACCTGGGAGATAGTGGAGGACAGAGGAGCCTGGCATGCTGCAGTGTAAAGAATCAGGACACGACTTAGCGAATGAACAACAACAAATAATTACTCATTGCAGGGGGTGGGTGGGGGCAGAAGTGAAGTTCAGTAAACATAAACGGAGCAGCTGCTATGTGATGGAACTGCAGTGGGTGCTGACTCAAAGCCATTTCCAGCCCTTGCAGCCCCACAGATGCTTAAATTCAATATTCAGCTCTCCTCTCAGTACCCACAATTCGGCATCTGGGAATTCAGCCAATCGCCAATAGATAGTACGTATTTACTGAAAAAAAAAAAAAAAAAAAAAATCCAAGTGTAAGTGGATTCAGACCTGCGCAGTTCAAACCTGTGTAGTTCAAAGGTCAGCTGTACGGGGTGATGAGACATGCTGTGAATAAAGAACATGGAGGAAGAGCGATGGGAAAACCACTCTGATCGTGGTGGGAAGAAGGCTTAGACCATCATAAGATGTAATTTCCAGAGGGAATGGATTTCTTTCTGTACACGTTTTCATTTTCTTTTTTTAACTAGACCTGTTCGTGAGAAGTTCATTTCTCAGCTTTCCCTCTGCCTTTCAAATCCCGCTTGTTACTTGAGCAGGGGAATGTTCAAAGCCAGTGGTGAGGTGGAGAAGGAGAAAAACTAATAGTCTTGTGTGAACCTCAGGCCAGTTCAGGAACCCATGAATGTAATTGCTAGAATTTCAGTAATGAACTGGTTTCAGTTCCTGTGGTGGGAGAATCTTTAGAAATGTCTAGTTTCTATATGTCCGAAACTGAATCTTGAATTTACATCCAAGACAGAGTTGCTGCTTGTTTGGTTTGCTTTTGGTTTTTTTTTTTGGTTTTTTTTTTTGGTAAACCCTCTGTAGGAGACTCCTGGTAAGAGTCCTTCAAGTAAGGCCTTCAGCCAGTCTTATTAGTGTAAGTGAGTTCAGTTTTTTGTTATTTTCTTTGTAGCTCTAGCTCTTTTTTTCCCCCTAACGTTTACTGTCATTGTGTAAGAATGAGGTACAACCACCATATAAAGCAAAGTCAGTTTTGGAAGAAATAGCCTTCATTTCTAGTAGGTTTAAAAACTACTTAAGTAGTTTTTAAGGAACACTTGCTGAACTTGAAGTCAGCTAGACATTTTAAAAGATTTTGTGCATCTCAAGGATTAAAAACATCTCAAAGTTGTAGACTTAACTTTCTGCAGAGATTGAAAGAAAAAAAGAAATATTCTCCCTGTCAAGGGGAACCGAAATGTAACCCTTGCTCAAGCCAGGAGGGGTGGATGGTCGGGTTAATGTTCAGCTCTGCCCTGCATCACAGAGACACCTTATTTGAGTGTTATTTAGAAAACAGTTTTATAACCTGAGATCTTCGCCTGTCTTGATACTAGCACACTGATGTTTGCTGTGGTTTCTGGGGTTAGCACCGTCAACTGCAGAGTTGAAACAAAAATCAGCTGACGTTTCATTACCTGAGGACAGGGCACTTGGAACAGATGCTGCATTCAGGACTCCTGGTGCCGTTCTGAGAATGGTTCATGACAGCATGTTTCCAGAGTAGATATCTTCCTGCATTCTGGGTATTTCCTTAGTGATCAGTTCACTCAACTGGCAAGTGTTTATGGAGTTTCTGCTATACTCTTCATTAAGCTTGTGAAGACAGAACTGCCATCTTTCTATTTTTATCTCTTTACATTTCTAACATTTTGGTCCACGTGTATTGTCTCTTATATGTTAAATTTCAGTTCCTACTGATACGAATTCTGTTCATTCACATCAGTAAAGAAACATAGAGTTAGTTTTAAGGCATTTCTTATTTTGAGAGCATGAAGTACAGAATGTGTCAATTATAAAACTGAAGCTTCTTTCAAAATTATTTTTTAATGCATAATGTCTTTTTGAATAATATATTGGTTTGGCCCAAAAGTTCATTCAGGTTTTTCCGTCATGTTGTGGAGAAACCCAAATGAACATTTTGGCCACCACACTTGTCTGCATGGTTTGCTTGATTGTATAATTTCAAAAGTATAACTATTTCAACAATATATTCCAAATACGGAAGCAAACTGGATTGCCTTGAGGATGTCGAGTAGCCTTCACAAGGGCTTTGTCTTGGTTTGGGGCAGCTGTCACCAGCTAAAACAGTATAATTAAAATCAGTTCAATAAAAATGACTTAAAATATATTTAAAAATTATGGTAGACAAATTCTGTTCATATTCACTCTTGGAAAAGATTAAGTCAGTTGTATAACTGGCCTGTATAATTTTTTTCCTATTTAGTATATTTCATCGACAAGTTCAGTTGATAGAATTCCAAGACTTAAGAAAGTTCGGCTCACTTTTCTTTTCACTCAAATTGAGTGACTAATTTGGAAGACAGTATCTTCATACCAGAAGTTCCTTCAGTGAAATCTCTTGTTTGGCAACTCAATAATCTGCTTAAATATTTTATTATTGTTGTTTATAGAGGTCTTAGGATGTGATCAGGTGTGAGTTGAGAAGTTATTTAGAAATTAATCCATTTGGTTCTCGCTTTTAGTTAACAAGCCATTTGCTAATATTAATCCCACCCTGAAAAGCTCATGATTCCAATTTCCTTAGGAACCTTACTTCCACATTGATTCTTTTTTCCTTAGTATTCTAAGGACCTCCCTTTCTACCTTGCAGTTTAACCTTAAAACACAAAACGATAAAAATGTCTTTTTAAAAATCTCTGAAGATCCTTCCTATTTGTTCCCTTGTTCTTTTGCTAACTTCCTTCCTGAGACAGTCGATTTCTGCTCTATTGATTTCTGCACCATGACTCTGCATTTTGATCTTTTTTTTCTGAATCCTAATTTTTTGAAATTCCAAGTTGATATTGGCATATTGGTGATTTACAGGGTTGTGTTAGTTTCAGGTGTATAGCACAGTGATTCAGTTACAAATATACACATATCCATTCTTTTTCAGATTCTTTTCTCATGTAGCTAATCACAGAGTACCGAGTAGAGTTCCCTGTGCTATATAGTAGGTCCTTATTGATTATCCATTTTGTAAGTAGTAGTGTGTGTATGTTAATCCCAAGCTCCTAATTTATTCCTCCCTGCCCTCTTGTGTTTTTACCCGTAGTTTCATTTCTTTCTTGTCTTTTTACCACTCTCGTCTTCAGTGTCTCTCTTTATTTCTTTGCTGTCTTTTCAGTTCATTCAGTCGTGTGCAGCTCTTTGTGACCCCATGGACTGCAGCACGCCAGGCTTCCCTGTCCATCACCAACTCCCTAAGCTTGCTCAAACTCATGTCCATCGAGTCGGTGATGCCATCCAGCCATCTCATCCTCTGTCGTCCCCTTCTGCCTTCAGGCTTTCCCAGCATCACGGTCTTTTCCAGTCAGTCAGTTGTTTGTATCAGGTGGCCAAAGTATTGAAGTTTCAGCTTCAGCATCAGTCCTTGCAATAAATACTCAGCACTGATTTCCTTTAGGATTGACTGGTTTGATCTCAGGGACTTCTCCATAGCTCAGATGGTAAAGAGTCTGCCTGCAATACAGGGAACCTGGGTTCAATCCCTGGGTCAGGAAGATCCTCTGGAGAAGGAAATGGCAACCCACTACAGTATTCTTGCTGAGAGAATTCCATGGACAGGGGAGCCCGGCAGGCTACAGTCCATGGGGTCACAAAGAATTGGACACAACTAAACAACTGAACACAGTTTGATCTCCTTTCTGTCCAAGGGACTCTCGAGTCTTCTCTAACACCACAGTTCTAAAGCATCAATTCTTTGGCCCTCAGCTTTCTTTACGGTCCAACTCTCACATCCATACATGACCACTAAAACCATAGCTTTGATTAGGCGGACCTTTGTTGGCAAAGTAATGTCTCTGCTTTTTAATATGCTGTCTCAATTTGTCATAGCCTTTCTTCCAAGGAGCAAGTGTCTTTTACTTTCATGGCTGCAGTCACCATCTACAGTGGTTTTGGAGCCCAAGAAAAGAAAGTCTGTCACTGTTTCTGTTGTTTCCCCGTCTGTTTGCCATAAAGTGATGGGACCGGATGCGTGGTCTTTGTTTTTTGAATGTTGAGTTTTTCACTTTTCTCTTTCACTTTCATCAAGAGGCTCTTTAGTTCCTCTTCACTTTCTGCCATAAGGGTGTCATCTGCATATCTGAAGTTATTGATATTTCTCCCTGAAATCTTGATTCCAGCCTGTGCTTCATCTATTTCTGTGTTGACTGATCACCTTTTGAATATGTGTGCAGTTTGTATATCGTTCTGTGACCTCCAGCTCACTTAGATGCCCTGCCAGCCCTTCAGGACCGTGAGTTCAAAACAAAACTCCCATCTTCTTTCCAAGCCAGTCTCCTTTTGTGGATGTCCATTTCTTTCAGTGTCCTTCCATGCTGCCAAGCCCCCAACAGTTTGAAGTTAATCTGTCTTCAAAATTTTAAATTCATTTATCCCAAATTCAAATGACTTTTCCTTATTATTATGTTAAAAATACAAAGAAAAGATATGTACAACGTTTTTAAAATTCAAGCAGTATTTCAGGATTTCATTAAAACATAAATTTTCCTCCTACCTTGGTGCTCATTTACCCTCCCTAAAGGTAACTTTTCTACCAGGTTTTTGTATATCCTTCCTGAGACTGTATGTGAATATCCAAGAGAGAACATATGTTGTGTGTATCGCCTTCTGTATACTGTTTCTTTACATGCATGTATCATATTGGATAAGCTGTGCTATACTGTGCTTTATTCCATTTAACACATTTTGGAGGTGTCAGCATAGAGTTTCCTCACTTATTTTAGTGGCTGCGTAATTTGCCCACTGTGTGGATGTACTGTGACTTATTTAACCAGCCCCCTGTTAAAGGGCTAGATCTATTTATGATTTTCCAGGGCTGTAGTGTACATCCTTGGAGGTGCAAATTTGTGTACATGTGCTAGTATTTTACAAGAGAAATCTATAAAAGTGGAATCACTGTGTCAGAGAGTATGATATCCATTTCATTATCTTTTGGTGGAGGCAGGAGTGAGGTCTTCCTTATTTTTCCATGTTAGAGACATCCCCTTTTTGAAATTGACTTCTTTGACATGCCTGCCCTGCTCTGTTAGATCCTTCTTTCTTCTTTCTTTTCTCACTCCCTGCATTGAAGTCTCCCACATACCCTCAGTTGTAATGATTCACCAGCTCAGTCATGCCCGTGGCTGTGATGTGTCCCAGTGAAAGGATGGAGAGCAAGAACCACAAAGGGGAGAGGCACACGGGGCCAAGTCCAGGGGGTCAGAACAGGATTTCAAGGGTATCCTGCCAGTGCTGCCACAGGGGATGGAGTCAAATCTCCCAGCAGCTGGCTGTGACCGTGTGAGAGATTCTCTCCTAGGGAAGCTCATTAGAGACTCACCACCTGGGGTCTCTATTGAGAGATGTTGTGTAGATAGCATCTGCCTGCTGCTGCTGCTGCTAAGTCGTGTCAGTCGTGTCCGACTCTGTGCGACCCCATAGACGGCAGCCCATCAGGCTCCCCCGTCCCTGGGATTCTCCAGGCAAGAACACCGGAGTGGGTTGCCATTTCCTTCTCCAGTGCATGAACGTGAAAAGTCAAAGGGAAGTCACTCAGTTGTTTCCTACTCTCAGCGACCCCATGGACTGCAGCCTACCAGGCTCCTCCATCCATGGGATTTTCCAGGCAAGAGTACTGGAGTGGGGTGCCATTGCCTTCTCCGTAGCATCTGCCTAGCAGGTACCAAAACTCCAGACTCCCAGCAGGAAAGCAGGTGTTCAGCATAAATCATGTTTGCACAAACAGTTGAGGTGGGTAACCCCCCCTTCTCAGTTAGGGTGGTGAGTGCTCTCCCTAAATTCACGTTTCTTGGAAGGAAGCCTTTCAAAGCCAGCAGCCAGGTCTGCTGTGTTGACACCGCACAGCCCGTAACTGACCACCATTGAGACTTCGCTCCTGACTTCCTCTCTCAGTTTGTCTAGTACCTCTCATTTCATTAAGTCATCATCTCTTCTCTGACTGCTGAGTCTTGGCCATTCCCTTAATGTTGGTCCTGAGTCTCCCACTCCTTTCAGTGTATTTCCCCTTAGATGTCTTGCCAACCTTTCACACTAAGGGTGTTCACAGCTAAAGTCGTCATCTTCCTTCTGAAATTTGTTTCTTCCACAGTTTTACCATTTTAGGTGGGGGCCCCACGTAGACAGTTTTCTTTGATATAGCTCAGTGTTTATCTTCTCCCACCCCCACCCCCTCAGCGTCTGCTGCCATCAGCGTGGATCAGGCTCTTATCTCTCTATGCCAGGCTTACTTGCTGCCAGGCGGCCTCCCCGATATTCCCCGGCCCACTGGATTGTTGTTCCCAATCCCACTTTTGTCTTGTTAGTCTAAAGTCCACCTCTAACTCTGTCTTTAGCTGCTCCCTTACTGTTTACTGTCTCCCGGATAAGTTTTGTCTTTCCCTGCCTCTCTGCCTTCGTAGCTGGACATTTCTACCTGAGCTGGCTTCCTTCTCCTTTCTGCCTAACTATACTTTTTCCCCAGGTCACATCATACCTCATTCATCAGCTGTGGCCACCTCAGTTACAGCTCTCTATATATTTTTCTGAAGCATTTATTCAACACTTCCTTCCTGCCCCATTTTTGGGAAGATGCGGACTTGGCCAGGGCTGGTAGTTGCAAAAACAGAAGCCAGCTGCTAATTTGAGCAGAAGAGGAATTTATTAAGTGATGTCAGCAGGCTGGACCAAAGAACCAGGCTTGTCACCGATGTCATCATAGACAGCAGCCCAAACCGGGCTCAGGGCTGTTGCCCACAGCGGACCAACCGTCCTCTGTGCTCTGGCGGCGCCACCGGCGCCTCTGCTGCCCCCCTCGGCCCAAGTGAGCACTGCAGGATTCTGGCTGCTGCTTGTCATGACGTCCAGCTTAGAGTCTGAACTGGAGGTGCTGATGGACAGATCTGCATCGTATGCCTTCATCACAGTTTGGATGAGTGCTCATGTTCATAAGATAGAGGGTTTCCCAGCTGGAAGGAGGTTCTGATTCGAACAGCTGTACAGAGTGTCACGTTTCCACTAATCATCTTTTGGAGGGTATCTGACTTCTTCCCAGCTGTATCATCAGCTCCTCCTGGATGGACGGAACTCATACTTCTTTCCAGCTGCAGGCTGCCTGACCCAGCCCTGGTGTAGAGCAGACATCTGATGAATGACATAAAAGGCAAAGCAGTATGAATCCGCTGGATGTTCAGGCAGGTTAATGCCAAACCTGACTAAGGCTTAAGTTTATGACACTGTCTCCAGTGTGTTCAGGTCTGTGTTGTATTGTTTTATGTAAATTATTTGTGAAACATCAAAGCCTCAAAGCTTGGAATTGCCTTGAAAACAGCACCCTTCTCCCTTTCCACAGGAGCCTATTTGTGAGGGAGTAAGTGGGCTGAGGGGCTTTTGTTTCCTTCATATGGTCCAAAAAAGTTGAGTATTGCTGATGGCTCAGCAGGTAAAGAATCCGCCTGCAATGCAGGAGACCCTGGTTCATTTCCTGGGTCGGGAAGATCCCCTGGAGGAGGAAATGGCAACCCACTCCAGTATTCTTGCCTGGAAAATCCCATGGACAGAGTGGAGCCTGGCAGGCTACAGTCCATGGGGTCACAAGGAGTCAGACATGACAGAGCAGCAGCAGCAGCAGTGGTATTAATATAAATTAGGGTGCATTCCTAAGTAGAAAGCATTAATATGGAAAACAAACAGCAAATGGCCCAAATTTATAGCACAGTTGTTTCTCAGACTGATACAATAAAAAATTTGTGGTAATAAACATTATAAATGCTTATTATATAAATCGGGAAAATATACAAATATATAAAGAAGAAAATTAAAATCTCATTCCTCAAGAAAAGTGTTGTAACAGTTTTGGCTTACTTCTTTAGTGTTTTCTCTTTCCTTTTTGATGTTTATTATTAACTTGGTTGAGACCACACTGTATGGAGTTTTGTAGGCTACTTTCTCACTGATAATTATTTCACTAACAGTTCTGTGTTATTAAATATTCTGCATAAATATAAGTTGTGCTCAGTTGCTAGTCATGTCCAACTTTTTGGACTGTAGCCTGTCAGGCTCCTCTGTATTCTCCAGGCAAGAATACTGAGGTGGGTTGCCATTTCCTACTCCAGGGAATCTTCTGGACCCAGGGATCATACCTGCATCTCTTGTGTCTCCTGCATTGGCAGGTGGATTCTTTACCACTGAGCCACCTGGGAAGCCAAAATATAAGTTGAAAATATAAAAAAAAATTGAAGTTACAAAAACGGTTCTCATTTTATTAAAAGATATACATCATGAAAGATGCTGCTGTTTATTCTTGCCTGTGGCCAAGAGACTTCCACGTTCTCTATACACAGAAACCATCCAGTCTGATGTGTGGCTGTGGCCATGCTCTACACATCTGTTATATTTTTCCTTTTCTGGTTTGATGCCCCGTTCATCTCCCCCAGGCTGCCCCCAGCAATGGCTGTGACACCAGATGGTCACTGGCTTTGGTGATTTCTTGTGCTACTGCTTAAGGCAGCAACACTCTGTTCAGCAGCTGTTTAGTTGCCACGCCTGTCAGAACCCAGTTTCCAGAATGGTGAGAGCTCATTCATTCACCAAGTGATTGTTGATCATCGCCTGACCTCTGTCCTGGGGGTGTAAAGATGATGGCTAGGTCCTGCCCCATGCAGCTCAAAATCTAGGCATATGTTTGCACAGGAACAGAGTAATGAGTACCATGATGACCCTCAGAGGGGGCTGACTAAGTTGGCCCAGGGAGTCTGGAAAAAGCTTCACACAGAAGATTGTGTTTGAGATGGGATTATATGGCCTCTTTTCATTTCTTACTTCTTGACAGTCAAAGCTACCTTGATCAATTTTAGCATAGATGTCATAACCCAGGTGAGCTCGGTATGCTGGTATGCTGGCGTCTGGCCTGCTTGTCTCGGTCGGTCAGAGGCTGCAGATGGAAGTGGGATGTGGTTGGGGTGCAGGAGATGCAGCCACATAACCAGTGGTCAAGGAGGATGGTGGAGCCATCCAGGGGAGGGGAGTGAGAAGATCTGATCATGTGTCAGGCCCCAGACAAAAATGCTGGGTTCCAGGTGAGGAAGGGGCAGGTGGGAGACCCGAATCCTGTGTGGGAACCCCTGTCAGGGCCCAGGCCTGCACCCTGGACCAGGCGAGGTCTGCAGATGCCATGTCTTGAGAGACCCACAGGCACCCTGAGTGTATCCTTCTGACCGTGCAGGTCTCTGGTTCCCATGGGGGGTGCGGTGTGGAAGCCCAGTGGGTAAGGTAAGGCACCCAGTCCCAGGTATGGTGGAGCGGCTTAGTGGAGTGCTCTCTGCAGGCAGTGCGTGCTTGTCATTGTCTTCTTCAGCGCTAGAGTAGGGCCTGGCCTGGCCTACATCATGTTGGGATCATCCCTGGAACCTTAGGAAAAACAGAGGGGCAAGGTGTGGCATTTCATACAACCCTTTGCCAGATATTCCCAGGTGGCTCAAGTGGTAAAGAATCCGCCTGCCAAGGCAGGAGACTCAAGAGACGTGGGTTCAGTCCCTGGGTTGGGAAGATCCCTGGAGGAGGAAATGGCAACCCACTCCAGTATTCTTGTCTGGAGAAACCCATGGACACAAAGCCTGGTGGGCTACAGTCCATGGGGCCACAAAGAGGCAGACACACTGAGCATGAACACACACTCCAGCCAGATAAAAAGTACTGGAAATAGTATGTGTCTATTTCTAAAGAATCCAGAGTGGTTTGCAGGTGTCCTGCTGTCTCTAAGCTACGTTGTTCCTGCTCAGCTGTTTGAATGTTGAGGACTTGGAAAAATGCTAGGGTCTGAGCAAATTCATGTGCAGCCTTTAAGAGTGTAGTCCTTTTTGTAAGTGACCATTTGTTAAAATTATTTTTCCTAGGTAATCCCCTATGTTGGGACCATTTCTGAGCAGTTGGAGCCGGGAACATTGATTGTACTACGTGGGCATGTTCCTAGTGACTCGGACAGGTAAAGTCATTGTGTTAGATGAGAACACAAGTATAGTGCATCTTTGTGATTGTGGGACAACAGCAAATAATGTAGGAGAGACCATCTGGGTACTTGAGGCTGATTTTGCTTTTACAGCAGCCTTGGCCAAGGTGCTGAGGAACCTGGAATGAAAAACTGAAATACAGGTGATTTGGATTTTTTTATTGCTGTGAGTCTGACTTTAGTGTGCAGAATTAGAAACACAGCTAGTGGAGGGAATTGTGGTCAGATGACAAGGACGTGGCCTAGTTACAGTGTAACTTTCGCACAGCATCTCTTCAGACCTGTCCAGGTGGTTTTATCTAATGCTTGCCTTGGGCACAAAGTCTGGATGAGCAGTATCAGCTGGAGTTGGACTTGGCTCTGTATGACTGACGCCCGAGTAACAGTGGTTTAAATAAGAGGCGAATGTGACGTCTAAAGGGGACAGCCCAGACGGCTGAAGGCCGTGCCATCGAGCTGGCAGAGGCGGGACCCCCTTCCTGCTCGCACCCGCTGTCCCAGGGTGATGTCTTCTTTCTCACGGTTCCTGGAAGCTGCGGCTCTGGTCCTCAGGTTGTGTTTCTGTAGCTGCCTGGGTCCATATGTGGTTTTTGGGGGGAAGATTTGGGGTGGACAGAAGACAGATGTCAACTGACTGTTGAGGCTGTTTCCTGTAGTTTTCCGTGAATTCTTCCCTTCCACCCCGTTGGCAGAGCTTGGGACTCCTGGGCCAGCCCTCCTGCAGGGAGGCTGGGAAATTAGGTGCTTATTCTGGGCCGTTCAGGCCCCCTGGGTGGGTGAGCAGCGGAGTGGATGGGGGTCAGCAGGCCTGGGTTTCCACGCGGCCGCCTTCCTGAGTCCCCACGTGGCCCGTCTCTTCCCTCCACAGGTTCCAGGTGGACCTGCAGTGTGGCAGCAGTGTGAAACCCCGAGCGGATGTGGCCTTCCATTTCAATCCACGCTTCAAAAGGGCCAACTGCGTTGTCTGCAACACTCTGAGAAATGAGAAGTGGGGCTGGGAGGAGATCACCTACGACATGCCTTTCAAGAAAGAGAAGTCATTCGAGATCGTGATCATGGTCCTGAAAGAGAAGTTCCAGGCAGGTTTTGGAGGGTGGAGGTTGACTCCTCACTCATGACAGTGAGCATGAGGGAAGCCCTTCACACACGTGAACTCGCCCATACATCTCCTAAATCCAGAGGAAGGGTTTGGCTTTATAACTCTCCTCAGAAGTAGGGCACGGCGGGTACCTTCCCTTGAGGTGGGCACAGCCTGGCTCCTGTGTCCCTGCTCATGTCACCATGCAGGTCCAGTGTGACTGGATCTTTGCTGGATTGTTCTCCTTGCAGGACTGAGTTCGTTCTGAACTGGCTCAGGCTTACACTGATGATGGAGAGTTAACTGCAGGCACTAGAACCCTGAGTGTGGGGGAGTCTGAACTGACAGACACGGGATCCTGTCGTTGGAGTCGGGGCCAGGGGGGTTGTTCAGTTCCGTCCTGTGCTGCCTCGTCCCGTAGGATCCAGAGATTCTAACCAGAGGAGATCTTAGAAAGCCCACGTATCGTCAGGACTGCTGAGCACTTTATCCCTAGTGTGTGCAGAGGTGGAATGTGGTCCCGAGGCTGCTCCAGCCTGTGGAGCCTCCCAGAGCAGAGACTTGACGGCACAGAGGGAAACATTCCACCCGAGGTGCAGACCCCTCTGACCTTCAGAGCCTGCTCCCACCATCCCTCCTCCCCAAAACCTCCCCCTCCCCCCACCCCTCCCTCTTCTGGCTGTTGGAGTCCTTGCGTCTGTATCATTTTTTTTTAACGCCTGTCTGTACTGTTGTGCTTTGGTTTTTTTTCCTGCCTTTCTTTTGCCTTCCATTGGGATTTGCAGCTCCCTGAGGTCTGAGACCATACTGTGTTCTGCGTGTCTTCCTGACACTCCGTACACGTGTATTGGCATCTGGGAGGGAGGAAGAAGGAGCCCGGAGCACTGGTGCCCTCTCGGTCAGGCACTGGGCTGGAGTCTCACGAGAGGGACGGGGTCATCTCCTCCCAACAGCAGCGTCTGGAGGGCGCATGCTTCCTGCTCACAGATAGGAATTTCAGAGAACTTGGGTCATTTGCCTGGGTTCATTCATTCAGCAAATTACCCAAATGTGTGTGGAGCACCTACCTTGTGCGGGGTGGTCTCCAGAGTCTGGTCCTCAGGACAGCAGGGTGATGAGGTCGTGGGGCAGGTCTCTGCCAGGGCTCATGGGCACCCAGGGTGTCTCATGTACAGGCCTGCTACACACGGGGATGTGGTCGTGTGTTCACCGATGTGTGATCCATCTGGAGAGAGTGTCCCTGGTGCTCAGAGGAAGAACTCAGAGGAAGTTAAGTGTGCTGTCTGCTCTGGTTGCTTTCATCACAGTTTGGTCAGACGTGTCATGGGGAGACCTGTGGGAAAAAGTCTCAAAATAAATCTGAGTCAGCAGATTTAAACTTGGATAAATTAATAAAATTCATTTATTAACTGCTTTATTGGAGGGGGCTGTTGTCTTCTGTTTGTTCAGGTGGCTGTCAATGGAAGGCATACCCTGCTGTATGCCCACAGGATCAGCCCAGAGAGGATCGACACGCTGGGCATTTACGGCAAAGTCATCATTCACTCTGTGGGCTTCAGCTTCAGCTCGGTGAGAGCCCTTCCATAGGGGGCGGGGGGGAGGGTGGTCTGGGGGTCTTCTTTGGTGACATTTTCTGATGAAATGGTAGGAAACATCTTTAACTAACATCATCTGTTGAGATGAAAACAGTGTAAATATATCCCTCACTAGTGTGTTAATTTCTTAGAAGTAAATATTCGGACTGCTGCTGCTGCTAAGTCGCTTCAGTCATGTCTGACTCTGTGCGACCCCATAGACGGCAGCCCACCAGGCTCCTTTGTCCCTGGGATTCTCCAGGCAAGAACAGTGGAGTGGGTTGCCATTTCCTTCTCCAACGCATGAAAGTGAAAAGGGAAAGTGAAGTCGCTCAGTCGTGTCCGACTCTTAGCGACCCCATGGACTACAGCCTACCAGGCTCCTCCGTCCACGGGATTTTCCAGGCAAGAGTACTGGAGTGGGGTGCCATTGCCTTCTCCAAAATATTCGGACTAGTAGAATGCTAATCATTGACTAGAGCTTTATTGCCTGTAGATCTCAAATCTAGCATGGTTCTAACAAAAAACCCAAAGTGATAACCATGAAACAACCAACCAACCTTTTATAGCTGGAGTGGGGGTATATTTCCTTGACGTGGGAGTACCGTGGAGTAGTTCTCTCTAAAACTGTTTCCCAGCAGTGGGATGTCCAGTTGAAATTGCTAACCTGCCCTCCACAAACAGTAAAACAAATTACAGTCTCGAGACTCTGATTCATTCGCTCAGTCTTCACACTTGTTCTTACCTCTGTAGCTTTTGTCAGTTTGGTAGTAGGAGAAGGATGCTAATGTTCCTGCCTTTTTGGATATTTGCATATTTTCCATGTTTAGTACCATTTATGATTTTTTTGATATGTCAAGAAGATTATATTTACAATTCTGATGGATGTTAAACATTAATCTGAACTTTTTTTCAGGATTTAGGAAGTACCCAAGGATCTACTCTGGAACCAACAGGGATAAGTAAAGAAAATGTAAATATTAAATCTCTTAAAGTTTAAAAATGTCTAAAAATGTCTTTTTTAGTTGCCATGTAAATTTGGTGGCAGGCAGGCTGAGTTTTTTTTAAGTTATGTTTTTAATATGAAAACTTACATTTTTAATATGAACACATATTTTTAATATGAAAACATGTTTTTAATGTGAAAACTTACATTTTTAATAATATGCTGGAAGTTGAAAATTGAGGCATATACTTCAGGGTGCCGGTTGCATTAAGTTTTGCTGTTTAAACTCTCATCTGACCACTCCCCACCAATCTCATGTACAAAAAACTTTCTTAACTGCCGAGTAGGGCTGGCAGGAGGTGTTTATACCTAGTGAGCACAACCAATGCATCAGTAAACAACTTCCACGTTTCCACTTGTTCCCCATGGAAACAAGTGCAGTTCAGACCTTTTAGCTGTTATTAGTGGAGAAAAGTGAGGTCTTAACTGATCTCAGCACGTTCATAAGCAGACTCTAATCTCAGCATCTGGGGAGCACCCTGGAAAGAAGTAAAACATGTTTGACCCCGTGTGTGGCCTTTGGAAAATGCTTAGCTCACGGTGGAGGTTACAGAATTCAGACGATGAACTGGACAGGCAGACTGTCCGCAGCCTGCGTGGCAATCTGCAGCTCCCTGCATGTGTTCAGAAGGCACTGGCACCTACATGTCCCCTGCCCAGTGCTGGGCAGGCCCTGCTGTCCCAGGCTCTGAGTCGTACAGCCAGGAACATCTGATTGCTCATGTTATACCGTTTATTTCTTGCCTGTCACACATTCTCCTTTTGTCTTTCTTTTTCAATAGGTACAAAAGTCTGGCGGGTCACAGCTTGTAAGTATTTTTGCTATATAACATGTGGAACCTTTTTATAAGAGTGTCCAGGAAATGAAGTTTAAACCTTGGAAGACAGCTTCACTTATTCCATACCTTACTGCAGAACTGTTTCCCTACAGCCTAGTAATAGAGGAGACATTTCTAAAATCGTCCCCAGAACTGTCTACACCAAGAGCAAAGGTTCGCCGGCCAATCACACTTTGACTTGCGCCAAAATACTACCTACCAACTGTTTGTCAAAGGTTTGAAGAGCCAAAATTTTCCTAATTCTGTGTAACGAGTTAAGTGTTAGTTAGCTGGTTGTGTAATCTCCACCCTCAGTCCAAGCCCGAAGCAGCCACTTGGCGCTGGCATTGTGTGTCATGGACGGAGAGCAGGTCCCTGAGCCCCGAGTGTGTTTTTGTAACTGCCCCGGCCTCGGCCGCCTCCCCTCCAGGCTGGACACAGAGCACACGCCAGACCCCAGCCGAGGTGACTTCTCAGAGGGAGTGTCACTCGGAGGCTCAGGGCCCTCCCCACATCCGTTCACTTCATGGTCTGAAACAGCCTCATGGAGAGTCTGCTGGGAGCCGGCACAGTGCTGACGGCCGGGGACCCCCGTGGGACCAAGGCAGACTCATCTGTCCCTTCACGGGGGTCACAGGGTCACGGCCTTTAAACATGTCCCGGTGTCTTCAGGCAGTTCTCCCACAAGATCTCTTTCTGAGGTTGCCTGGCACTGACTGGGGTTTCTTTGCAGACTCTGCCGTTCGTAGCAAGGTTGAACTCCTCCATGGGCCCTGGACGGACCGTCGTCATAAAAGGAGAAGTAAATACAAACGCCAAAGGGTCAGTACCGTTAAGTGACCTTGAAAGTGCGGATGCAGCTGTGCGTCTCTTACCCTGTCACGGCAGTCTCGTGAGGTGCAAGTTGGGCTAGCGTCATAAGCTTCATTTGAAAAATAAGACGGTTAAAGCCAGAGGCAGTTAGACTGCTAAGGACAAAGTTGGTGGCAGAGCCCTAGGCTTTTTGTGGCTAGACAGGAGGGTGGCTTTTTGTCCACAAGGCACGCCCTCGCCTTGAACTGCAGGGCAGCCTACGAGAGCAGATCAGTTCTGTCAGGACTCCTCTTGTCATGGACTTACAAATTCCTACTCTTATAATCTTTTCCAGAGATGTGCAGAGTTCTGAAAGTTTGAAGTGCGAGCTATTTTCCCAGGTTGCACTAGTGGTAAAGAACCCGCCTGCCAGTGCCGGCAGCACAAGGCTCAGGCTCAGTCCCTGGGTTGGGAAGATTCCCTGCAAAAGGAAACGGCAACTTGCTCCAGTATTCTTGCCTGGAGAATCCCATGGACAGAGGAGCCTGGCGGGCTGCAGTCCAAGGGGTTACAAAGAGTCGGACGCGACTGAGCACACACAGTACCCTTTGAAGAACAGAATACTTGTAAATGTTGAGAGAGCTTCTGCTTTGGAGGGACCCTATTCCAGTGACAGATGTGATCCTTCGGGTCACTTATTCTAACCCAGTAATTTTTTCCCAGTCGGATCTATAAACACTGATTTTTAAGCTTTCCATATTTTCATTTTGCAAATAACATACCAATGGTATACTGACTCACAATTTTAAACATCACCTTCGGTGGCATTCCTGGGTCTTTGAGTTTAATCCTTATTGTTAAAACGGCACCCCTCTCTTTTCCTTGGCTAATTAATTTTTTCTTTAATTCTCTCAAAAGCTTTACTGTTGATCTGCTGTCAGGAAAATCCAAGGATATTGCTCTCCACTTGAACCCACGCCTGAATGTGAAAGCATTTGTAAGAAATTCTTTTCTTCAGGAGGCCTGGGGAGAAGAAGAGAGAAATATTACCTGTTTCCCTTTTAGTCCTGGGATGTACTTTGAGGTGAGATGATTATCTTCTTTGAAAACAGTACAGGAAAAAGAATCCTGGGGGTAGGGGTAGGATAAATTGTCCATCCTGGGCTTCCCTCATAGCTCAGTTGTTAAGACTCCACCTGCAATGCAGGAGACCCTAGTTCAATTCCTGGGTCGGGAAGATGCATTGGAGAAGGGATAGGCTACCCACTCTTATCTTCTTGGGATTCCCTGGTGGCTGAGCTGGTAAAGAATCCTTCTGCAATGTGTGAGACCTGGGTTCAATCCCTGGGTTGGAAAGATCCCCTGGAAAAGGGACAGGCTAACCACTCCAGTATTCTGGCCTGGAAAATTCCATGGACTGATAGTCCATGGGGCCAAAAAAAGTCGGACACGACTGAGTGACTTTCACTATTTAAATCAAGTACAGCTTAATATGTGGAGCTTGTGTGTGGTTTTGTTTAGCTGGAGACTGTTATTTTGAATGCCATTTTGTAACATAGGTAATCAGCACAAACGGCCAAGCCAGTCGAGTGCCACATTATTTACACTGGAATTATCCAATGTTTGTTTTCATGATGACAGTTTCTGTGTAGCCCCTATTAGTTAATAGGAATTTTAACAGGAACCTGGTCTCAGGGCTGAGTAACATGTTGAACCCTAAGTGACCACGAGGACATGGGAGCCGAGACTCCTTGCCCTGTCGCCTTGGTGACATGCAGCTGAGGTGGCAGCACTTTCTAAAGCGATCCTGCTTGTGTGCCTTCAGAGAAAGACACATTTAGACCACCAGGACTTGAAGGCGTGTAGTCCTGAGCCCCCAGAGGTGGAGTATCACAGCACAGCCTTTCCCCAGGTGTGCTTCCAGGCTGCTGAGCCCAGTCTCCTCGATGTGTCGGATGCCACGTGGTCGGCTGGGTACCCTCAATAGCTCACGTGACTGACTCCTCATGTGGTCGCTGAGGGTCACTGATTTCGGTCATGCCTCCGCATTTTAAATTGTCACGTGCTCTAGACAATTGGAGCTTGCCAGACTCCTCAGAGTTGCTGAAA
Organism: Bos grunniens; assembly: GCF_055505025.1. NCBI lineage: Eukaryota > Metazoa > Chordata > Mammalia > Artiodactyla > Bovidae > Bos > Bos grunniens. Next base: position 37,012,499 of record NC_141192.1, on the reverse strand, counting down.
GCATGAACATCAGGCTGAATAAAAGGTGGCAATTTGACACTAGTTTTATTAATAAGTTCCAGTCTAAGGCATGCCCTGGTGTGTGTGGAGTAACAGACAGAAATGAGCCAAGCACAGGCTCCTGAAAGTGATGGATACTGGTTTGGGATTCAGAAGGATGTGGGTACACTGCATTTTTCAGATGTTGCGGACGTATGGACAAGTCGCTGGAGGTGGGAAGCGCGGCCCCAGGGTTGCTCACTTGGCAGGTGTCGGCGTGTGGGTGACGTGGGTTCCCTGAAGGAGCGGTGGACGCTCTGGAAGAAGGTCGAGGATTGTGTTTGATGACTGGGAACTGGTGTCTTCTTTTTTGACCTGTTTGAGCCCCAAGTTTGCGAGTACTGCATTAGTATGAAAGAGGACAATAATAAATTCTCTTAAATAGTCTTTTCCTGGTCTTCTACTTCAGGAAGGGTAATTGACGTCATGTTGGATCATTGTGGTTTTTCGTGGGGCTAATTTTTTTCATTTTAAAAATGTCTTTCGGTTCTTTAACTTCATCTGTGAGCTCTTGTTTTTTATAAATTCAGTTGGCACAGTATCGTGTCCAGCAGGCTGTGGGCCACTTATCTCCCATTGTTAACATGCTGGCTCTCCACTTGCTCTGATGTCCCATAGAAGCTCTTCACAGTGTCTGCCTAACACCAGCCTGTTTTCCCTTCTGAGCTTGTTGGGGTGGTGTGTCCTCTGTTCTGTGGAGATTGTTAAATGTTCACCAGAGAAGTCTTTCTGCCTGGTTCAAACTGGGGTTTCCACCGTTGTGGGCACAGGACCCCCAGTCACGGATAGCTCCCCCAGTTCTCTACATCACCCTTCTGCCTTCATCTGTGTCAGTTACTGCTGTTATCCATGGAATTTCCCCCTTACTAATCTCCCCCAGCAGTCATTTCTACTAGTTGTATCAAAAGAAAAAAGACACTCAGTTTGCTGCTTTGAGGATCCAGACTTTGTGCCTCTGTCTGCCTCTGGGGCAGAGGCAGGGCGCGAGGGGAGAGCCGTGGACTCGCCCTGCTGGGCTGTTCAGTGAGGGTGGAGACGGGGTAGAGTGAGTGGCTGGACTGGCATGGGGGATGGTAGCAGGGAATAGGTTGAGGTGGACAAGAAATTTAAAAGGACTGCAGATTCTTCTGTTAACTCTGAAGGGCTAACACCAGTGATGACTCTGAACTGCATCTCTGCCAGAATGCAGAGGTTCATAGAACAAGGAGCTTTGACCAGCGTTACAGAAACAGTGTGCTGAGTCGGGGTGGGAATCAGAGTCACCAGGCAGCTGTGCAGTCCCCTCCAGCTGCCCTAACCCTCTGGGATTTAGTATTTTCTGAGCTGCCCCAAACCCAAGTTTGAGGCAGAGAAGTGAGGACCGAAGCCCCTGGGTTCCTAGCCCATGGCAAGAAGCAGCTCTCTCTCCTTCAACTGAGTTCCCATGTGTCTTGAGGAAGGCGACTTCCCACTTCACTGAGAGCCAGGGCAGGAGTGGGTGCATGCGGGGCAGGAGCGGGGGACCGAGCGACCAGCGGGCCTCAGGCCATGGTGAGGTTCCAGGCACGTGAGAGCCACTTCCCTGAGTGGGACAAGGCAGAAAGTGCCACCACCAGATACGCGTTCGTCAGAGCTTAGAAACCGTGGCAGGGTGTCAGCGCTGGCAGGCTGGGAGAAGAACTAAATGGTGTACTTTTTAACACTCTGTGTGCAAGACACAAAACCTTCTAAAGCCTGGGGAACCCTCGTGTGTGCTTTCCTTCCAGATGATAATTTACTGTGACGCCAGAGAATTCAAAGTCGCGGTGAACGGTGTCCACAGCCTGGAGTACAAGCACAGGTTTAAGGAGCTGAGTAAAGTCGACACGCTGGAGATCAACGGCGACATCCACTTACTGGAAGTGCGGAGCTGGTAGCTGACACGAGGGCTGTAAATGCTGAAATACAGCATGACCTCGGTAACACTGGCCTTGGTAAAATGCCTCTATCACGACATGCTTTCTATACATTGTTAAAGTCCTTAAGTCCCGCTGGGTGTCCTCAGTCCCTGCTGCGCGACTTGCCGAGCCGAGTGAGAAGACTGATGCCACAGTAGTCACAGCCATTACTATAATGGGCTTTCCTGCTCTCCTCTGCACCTTGACTGCCTCTTGTAAACCTACTTTGCATTCAGCAAGTATTTAGGAAGTGCCCACTGCAACAGAGAAAGCCAGCCTGCACTGAGCATTTATCTTTCCACGTGTGCTGGGAGCCAGGGATACAGAGTGGGGCGCGTACATTCCCTGTTCTGCCAAGCTCTGGGCCACTGTTGCTCCTTCACGCACTGGACTCACCAGGGACTTAGAAGGATTATTCTATTAAGTCTCCTAAGGGCACAAATTTATAGGTGACACTTCCTCCAGTGCTGGCTCAGGGTTTGATTGTATCCCATAATTGGGAGGTTTGATGTTGATTTATGTCTGGAGATTTTCTTTAGCATGATAAATATCTAGCTCTGCGAGTTGGAAGCATTACCAAATGATTAACACTTTGAACTCTAAACGCAGCACAATGATAAAGGCAAAAAGCAAAGCAAAACTGAACCAAATGGTGTTGAAATTAACTTGACGTCAGTCTCAAGGCCACTGATTTCTGTACCAGTAAATGCATATTTTAGAATATTGGAGTTTCGAGTGAGCCAGAGGTCTCCTATGCACATACTCTACAGAGAGTGTAAGGTAGACAAGAGACGGTCTCAATCTGTAAAATGTCTGTGGGTAACAAAGCAGTGTCAAGATCAGATTTAATGGCTGTTTATAAAGCAGGCCCCATCAGTAAACTGCAGCAGCCGAGACCAGTCAAGTGGAGAGGCGCTGGCATTCTGCCGCTGGTCAGCGCGACCAGCACTGCCTCCGCCGTCTGAAGACGGGTCCGTCATCGTTAGTGACGGAGATCAAAACGTTGTTCTGCTTTTAGTGATTAAAATCAGGACCTGTATCAGCAAGTTAAACTGTTGCATTTCTGTAATTTTTGTCTATTATTCTTTGAAGCAAGTTTGGCAGAAGTTCTTTGTAGAATTCTTACAGGTCAGATCTTGTTACAGGGAATTTCAGAGGTTTGTGAGTGGGGGAGGGAGAAAGCTGAATCAGTCGCATCATTTTATCATGTTAAATTGCTGGGCTGAATTCTGCCAGGATTTGGGGATATTTTCATAACAGTTTGTGGTTAGATATTATTTGTATCCATATATTGCAGAAAATACTATTACCAATCTTACTCCTAAAGGTACTCAGTGTGGACGCTTTTAGCACTTAATTCTTTTCCATCTTTTCATGTTAATTTATTATGTGGAGTCTCACCAAACTCAAAAAAAAAAAAATAGTGGAGGTGGGGATGTTGGGAAAGCTGTACAAGGCAAGAAGGGTCTAGACTCCCCAGGGTTATTTTTTTCCTTCAGAAAAGAACATCAGAGGGCCTGGCAGATGGCAGAAACTGTGGACCACTTAGAAAAAAAAGAAAAGCCCCCTTACCTTGTTTTCTTTTATTCTTAACCACAGTACGTTTTCCTTTTATGTGGACAGTACTAAGAGTTCTTTGATAAATATAAAATCTTAAGATCATTTGTAGAAAATAAGCTGTTACCATTTATTAATAAATCCTGTTGTGACATTTCTTAAAGAGAAATACGCACTCCTAGCAAGCTCTGTCTCCAGACGCAAACCAGCCTTCTGCTTGTCACAATTCCACACTAAATTTCTATATCAAATTAGATCAAGGGCTTTCAGACTTTAACAAAGCTATGGAACAGTTCTTAGATGCCTTAAAAATTTAAAAGGCATCAATTAATGTCTTAAACAAAATAAAGGCAGATTTAATTCTGCTTGAGTGTTCACTTTCTAGCTTCACCATGACATGGTATAGAGAGAACTTTAAAGCTTTGAAAAAATTCTTTTATTTACTTTATTCCTCAATTCTTGGTTAACTGCCAATGGAAATGTGAGCACATCTAACTGGAGGGGCTCCTTCTTGCCACCGAGTGTTTCAAGGCCCTGGCTATTTGTAGGATCATTGGGTGTGGTGGTTCTGTAAACAGTCTATTGCCTCTACCACCCCACCCTACCCCCAAGAGACTGAAGGATAAAGGACAGTCCAGAGTAGAAGATGCGTTCCAGAACGACCTGCTCTGTGGGGCACACACAAAAATTAAGACTGAAGTGTTATCCACCCAGAACGAAAAGTTAAAATCCAGTGGCTTCAGGGCTGAAAGCATTCTTGTTGGGTGCTAATTGTCATTTTCTTAAAGTAAAGAGCTGCTTTGAGTGAAATCCCTGACATGGATACCATGCAAAAGCTATTCCTTTACCATGAACATTCAGGTTTTATAGTCCAAATGCAGGTTAGCTTTGAATGCTAACATTAAACATGTATGTAGTGACAGTAACGTCAATCAAGAGAGACTGTAATAGGTGCTGGGGCTTCCCCGATGGTTTATCGGTAAAAGAATCCACCTGCGATGCAGGAGACTGGGGTTTGATCCCCAAGCTCGGGGAGATCCCTTGCAGGAGAAAATGGCAACCCACTCCAGTATTCTCGCCTGAAGAATCCCATGGAAAGAGAAGCCTGACGAGCTACAGTCCAAAGGGTCCCAAAGACTGAGCAACTGAGCACACACTACACACATAGTCAATGCTGAAACAAACACAGCAGTCTGTATAAAAATACCACGTATCATTTACTCTCTGTAGATTCTGTACAACTGGCAGGAAAGGCTTCTGTGGTCGCATAGATCAGGAGGGAATTTTGTAAAGAAGTCCAAGTAGGGTTAAGGCACCAAAAGTAATATGGTCCTGAACACCCAGAATAAAGACATGAAAGAGCAGTCTGATCTCTGACCAGAGTACGAAATACCCAAACCCAGAGTTTCAGAAGTAGCCCTGGAGAGGCTCTCCCAGGATGGTCTCCAGCTGCTGGATGGTCTTCTGGCACTGGCGCTCTACCTCTTCACATTCATCTAAAAAAAAAAATCAGGTCAGTCTTCCTGCCTCGGTTCTCGTCAGCCTGGTCTGCACATCCTGCTCTCGCTGCGAGTCCCTGAGTCAGGAGAGAAGTGAGCACAGTGCTGAGGCGGAAGCCATCCTGAAGTCCCTCCTGCCTTTCTCCTTCCTGCCTGCCTCCCCTTCTTACCGTCTTAGACGAAGCAGACAAAGACCCCAAACAGTGGTGCACAAATGAACATTCCAGACACCTCGCAATGCTGCTCTGTTTAGTCATTCACACAGCCCCGCCGCGGCGGGGGAACAAAGGCGCAGGCACCTGGCTGGGATGTGCAGTGAACGCCAGCGTGAAAGCATCAGTCCTTGCCTCCGCCACCCCTGCTCGTATCTGTACTACTTCCTGGGCTGCATGGTAGCACCATGCTCACTCTGCTCTGTGTGCAGAGCTGCACAAACCTGAACTTCAACCCCAGTTCCACCTGTCACACTTGTTATCAGATTAGTTAATCCTGTTAGAGCCTCTAGTTTTTTCCTTTATTAAAAAAAAAAAAGAGGGGATAAGGGCATGTGCCTGGTGAAGATTAATGAGCTCATCCACACAGAGTAGAGAGTAAGTGCTGGGCATTAACAGTGCTACTCCACTGTATCCTTAGTGGCACTGGATGTTTTGACATCATAACCCTGCATCTATGGGCCAAAATATTCAATCATAGTCATGTATGAGGTTAAAGCAAAACAACATTATAGTCTGTACTGTCAGCAAAAAACACAAAGGTAAAGACAGTAAGGATTATGCTGTAAACAAATCTCAAATGAGGAGGAGGTGTTTGCTTTCTAACTGTTCCCTCCACCCCACTCAAAACAGGAGCTCAGCCTCCAGGCAAAGGGCTGGAGCCAAGAGCTCATCAGTTTCTCCAAACGCGCGTTCCCACTAGGCACATTCCTACAGAGGTTTAATTACTTCTTAGAAGTTTGGGAATTACCTTCCATCAATTCAGCTAAGAACGGAATGGATTCTGGTAACAAGACGATATAATTCTCTCTCAGTTTTTCAGCCAGTGCTAACACAGTTATCAGAGCAGCAAATCGAACCTGAAAAGATGAAGAATCATTTTTTAAAAACCAAAGAACTATTATAGCTCTGTTAATTTATGATCTAACTTGAGACATGCTCTGAATCTTAAACTGTTACTTCACTGTCTCCATTCAAGCTTCATCTTAGCATACCAGTTCATTTAACAATTTGAGATCTGTTTTATAACATGGGCAACCTCGTAAGTCACAGCCTTTCAATCTGTGTTCTAGTACTGCAGGCCTTTCATTTGAATGCTTTTTTTTTAAAATAACATTTTCCTTAAAAACAGTAAAAAAAAAAAAGCCACATGCAAATTGGAGTGTGTCATCAAATGTGACTGCACTGGAGCTGCTGGCTGGCCTGGCTGATGCCCACCTGGCGGGCGTGTGTCCCCAGCCACTGCAGGCAGGACTCCTGCCCTCAACCCCGACTGGGGTCACCATGTGGAGAGGTGAGGGGCCGCAGGCTCCTCAGCCTGACTAGAAGACACTGACTGTGTCATAAATGTCCTAGTTTTGGAACTTAAAGATTGGAGTGCTGCTTACATGTCTTGTCTGTGACAAGGAACCCAAGCAGCTGTTTGCTTTGTTAGTCATTCACTCTGAAACAAAAGCCATCTTAGTCCTCTTTCTGGTTTGGGGTAATTTAAAGAATATCTGGATACAGCAAAGTGAGATGTTTAAAAAACATTTGTAACTGCCTATGTTCAATCAGGATTTTCCTGATCTGGTACAATCAAAACATGTTACAATAAATCTAATGCAGAAACTTTGTAAGAACCTACAATTTAAAATGTAGGGGTACACTGGAAGAGCCTCATTGTTTCCATTACTTCCAAAAAACTAAATGTTGTGAATTTCAACCAATAAATCTATTAATAGAATTCTGCTTCGGTCTGTTTTATCCACTGAAATTCCAGTGTAATAATCAGCTTGCGAAATGGTGATCCATCACTAGGACAGCTTGAAAACTTCAAACCTCCACACATCACTGCCCCATGCTGATGCACGTTATTCCACGAAGTCCTAGGCCAGAGATGTGTATACAACAGGATAATACACTGCTCTAACTCAAAGGAATGGTCTGTGGACAAACACAGCATGTGTCTGGGAGTACACTGACGTGTAAATGGTGCTTAAGAAACACGAGGAACTGAAGTCTTTACAGTATTTAAAAGTATAAAGCATTTTAGTGGTCCTGTCTAACACACCATGGGCGTGGGAAGGACTGCTGTTTATAAATGGCCTGTAAGTAGAATTCAGATTTCTCAGGGTCAGTCTTCTGCCTGACACAGGCCAACCCCCAGCACTAAACGCAGCCGTGCAGGTCCTGCGGCCGTGGCCACGGTGCCACGCGCACAGCGTCCATGCTGCACCACTGCGCCTGACCTTGGGTGAGGAGTCCCTCGTCTTCAGCAGAATCTGGTAGTTGAGTGGTTTCCAGAGCGAGTCATCGGCCATGGCCACTGAGAACTGCGCAAGGCACGGTATCAGGTGCTTTGTCACCCGTTCCTGGAACTTCTCTTCGCCTCCAAGCCTGTTTTCCAGCTGTTGACAGTGAGACAAGGACTGAGCAGTGGGTCTCTTGCTGTTTGAAAAAAATACTCAACGTATATGGTATTTTACTATCCTTCCTAATAGCAGGCTCAAAAACCAGGTACTACTTATTCTATTACTCTCTAGAGCAAATCTACCACCTGCGAGGAACTCAAATGGAATCACAGCCTATGGCATCGCCCCTTTTCCTCTGCAGAAACTGAGAGAAGAGCAGCCAAACCCTTACACACACTCAAGAAACTCAGTTTTTAAGAATTAAAAATTTAATAGACCTTAATCATGCCTTTTATTTGAAAAATTAAAAATTCAGTCAATGCCACTGTGAAGACAGTTACATTCATGAGAAACATGAAATCAATTTTGAAATTAAAATTTCATAAAAAGAAGAAAACCCAGCAAACTGTGGTTCTGGTCAACATAAACCCTGCAGGCACGTACCACTGACTGTCCCAACTTTTAACAGCAAATGGTTCCACTGGTTACCTGATCCACCAGGGGCACCATCAAGGCTTCTGCTCTCTCTTTACTTAGAAAATGCTGGGTGTCAAACAGGAAGATTTTGTATAAACAGTTCAGAATAAACTGTAGTAGCAAGCAGCACTTTTCAGGATCGTTTTCAGAGTCAAAAAACGCTTCATCTGTAGATTGGGGAGAGTAAAAATGGAAACAAAACCAAAAAAAGCTGAGTTTCAAATCTCCAGTGTTTAAATTCAAATCACTATTATAAGAACTATAAGTAGAGGGGTATTTCTAAAATGATCTAGAAATCAATCAGGATGAAGGAAAATAGACGTCTCAGGGGACTGGCTCACTCTTTTAGAGTTGTTAACATTCTTGGTTGTTAAGATTGCTTAGTCTGGCAAATGGACTGCTTGTTATTAGTATTAAAGAATAAATCAATTTTAATGTTTTAGAGTTAATTCTAGAAGCAAAGAAATGAACCTTTATTCTTTCTCCCAAGTGAGTAAATTAATACTGTGTGTGTGAAAGTTGCTCAGTCATGTCTGATTCTTTGCGACCCCATGGACTGCCAGGCTCCTCTGTCCATGGAATTCTCTAGGCTGGATCTTCCCAACCCAGGGATTGAACCCAGATCCCCCACATCGCAGGCAGATTCTTTTACTGTCTGAGTCACCAGGGAAGCACCAATTAATAACATGCTAAAACAGTGTCTGACAACTGACTATCAAGTAAGAAATATATCTTCCTTACTATTCCTGGTGTAATGTACACAGAGCAAGCGTGCCAACTGACCTAGAGGCCGCTACCTACCTGTTTTGGAGATGTTCACCTGGTTCAAGGTGTCAGCAAAAGGCTTCACTAAGTGACCAGCAAACAGGGTAAAAAGCCCTTTCAATTTTTCAGCAATGCAATCTGCCAAGTTGTAAAATGTCAACAGCCTGTCCTTGGGAGCATCCTCAGTCTTAGCCCAATCAAATAGCTAAAAAGATAGAGTAATATTAGTTTCTTCTATGGATCTTGTGACTGATATGTCAGTAAGAGAAGTGGAGGAAGAAAGCTCACCTTGAAGAACAGGGGTCTGAATGTGACCTCAGAAAGTTTGACCACCATGGCTACAAGACAGTCAATGATGTAATTTTCCGTTTTTCCGATTTCCTCCAGATCATTCTAAAAACAGAAGAGCTAATTTATTAGCCAGAGTACTGACATCTAGGTCTCACTCTGGCAGGTACAGCAGGTTACACAGCTAGACTTTTCTCTGGCTCTGAGCTAGGTGGTAACTTCAGGACAGGCGGGTGGAAACATGCCTACCTCAGCGTGCTGGGTGCGGAAGTCCAGGGCCTCCAGGAAGAATGTGGTGAGCTGGGGCTGGTGGGAGGCGAGCTCCTCCTTCCTCATCACCCCAATGTGCTCGCGCAAGACGCTCATAAACGGGCCCATGAGATTCTGAAAACACACAGGAGATGTGCCCGTTTTTAATACTCCTAGAGTTCATTAATACATCTGTAGTGGCATTAAATAACCATATTCTTCTTTTAAGTGAAAATCTAAAATTTAAGTACCACATCTCCATCCTCCCAAGTCTAATACCCTGTACAGTCTAACCTTCCAGTTCTTCTCAATCTGCTTGTATGTCTTGTTGATGGCTGGCAGTAACACTCGGGGTGACAGCATGGTAGCCAGTGTCTTTTTAAGGGACGTGAGACGGACATTAGCCTGGGAGGCAGGACCCATTTCACTAGTGATTTTCTCCAAGTGAATCACCTGTAGGAAATAACAACCACCATTAAGGCCACCACAGGTCCTCACCGAGAGCATCTGTCTACACACGCACAGAAAGTCCTGGTGAGGATGGAGAAGCAGGTCCACGTGCCAGTGACTGGGAACGCTCAGCGCACTTAGCCTCACACAGAACTCCTCATGCACCAACCCCAAACGTAAGAATAAATAAAAATAAAGACTTATTTTTAATATTTAATGTAAATTAAAATGGAAGAAAACAGACAGATGCCTCTTTCCAGGGAGGAGTCAGGGATGCAGGCAAATGGTGGGAGGCAGGACAGAGGGCAGGGCTCAGGACAGTGATCTTAAGAGGACAGGGATCCAGGGACCACGAGGAAAGCTGCGTTCTTTGCTAAAGAATCTAGAAAGCTGCTCAGATGCAGACGTCCCTTTCTTCATGACGTCTACTTTCAAGGTGTGGCTAGAAAGTATGTGAATCAATCAAGTCATCTGCGTCCAAGCAGCTAAGGCTCCTAACCTCATAAATGGCCAGTGATCAACACAACACAACAGATGGGGGCCATTCTCAGGCATTTTCATTTGGCTAGAAATGCCAATGGCCCACTGTCTGAATTGCAGCACAGGCATTCCACTCTGAAGGACACCGTAGGGTCAAGAAACCCTCATGTTAGGAACAAAGCAGTCATGCCCATTTCCACAAGAAGCTCTATCAGCCCAAGTCCAAAGAGCTCACAGGAAAAGAAAGCAGTAAAATACATCCTGCAAAATCAAAGAAAGAAAGAGTCTCCTGACAAAGCAACGCCCATACCAACCTCATGACTGAACTGGAGGGACAGCGAAAGTGAGAAAGGCACACATTTGGTAAGAAGCACATCTTGTCAGAATAAGAGTCTCCATGCCAAATGGAAAGCTTCAGGCACAAATAAAATGATCGAATCTCTAACTTTTCCCTTCCCCTACTGTGGTCACTGACTCACCTGCGACAGGACCCCTTCCAGGTAGGGGCTGATGAAGTGCGGCAGGGTCTCGACCACCTTCTGCAGGGCTGCCAGGGCGCTGAGCAGGTAGACTTCACCTGAGACCAGCTCGCGGGGGCTTCTCATGGTTGTCAGCAGTGGCGGCATCAGGCTGGAAAGAAAGGACACAAGTTTCAAAACTTAGAGCAGAAACGGAGAATGGAAGACGGAGCAGAAGTCACCATGAAAAAATCCAAACCGCCATGCGTGCCCCTTTCATTCTGACGTCCGAGCCCATGAAACAGCTATACATTTCATGTTCCCAAGAGCAAGAGCTCTCCCAGGGCCCACAGTACCAACTCAGTATCACTTTACTTAAAACATGACAATGTCTTTCAGCTGAACACTTGCTACGTGTCAGGTAAGCATGGAAGCAATTGTACTCCAATTAAAAAAAAAGACCAAAAAAAAACTGTTACTGGTCTACAAAGAGTAAGTAAGGAGACAGCAAGCTCTTAAACATTTATAGCAGTTGGGCAGAGTAATTTTATGTCTGTGACTCTAATAGTAGTAAGAAATTTTGTGTGCCTGTGTTATTTCATTTTTCTAGTTATTTTTACTGTATTTTATGAAAATAGCAATCTATGCAATTAAAAAATTTTTTTAATCTCAAAAAAACAAAAAAAAAAGCCATGCATGCACTGCCCCATCATTACCCCATGAGACAGGCACTGTCTCGGTTTGTAGGTGGCAAAGCCCTACAGGCTAAGTAACCCTGGCAAGGCTGCACAGCCAGCGAGACAGCCAGGAGAGGCCACTCCCAGCGTGGCCGGCACGGGCCAGTCGTGGCCTGACCATGGAAGGGCTCCTTCATGAGACGGTGCTGTCACTGCTGCTTCCTAGGACTGCTGGTCCAAGGGGAGCAGAAACGGGCCAGCACACACCACAAAGGTAAATGAGAATGCTGTGTTTCCAGTTTGAAGAAAAGATCACTTCTTTAACAAATCGAATTTTATGAAACTTCTTCTAACGGGCAAAAAAAAAAGTCACTAAGGTTTTACTTCCCAGTTGGTAGCAGAAACCTTGTGCAGCGGTCCTGCTCCAGGTCCCCTCGGCGTACCTGGGGAGCTGAGGGATGGCCAGGGCTTCCAGGGTGGAGACCACCTCGGCCACGCATAGCAGGGCACTGCCCAGGACGTTCTTCTCCTCCTTTGCGCCCAGAGCAATCAACTTCACAGTGGTGTGCAGCACCGGGACGAAAGGCTCTGGATTTTCTGCACCGAAATTCTTGCATAAGAGCTTTAAGGTATACAGAGCCGTCTGTCTGTTTATTGGTTGGTCTTCTAACGTCTTTCTTTTATGCTTCACCATGGCCACGAGGACGGGGACCAGGTCGAGGAAATGGTAAATCTGAGGAAGACAGCCAGAATTCCCAAACAATTAAAGCTGCAAAGAAATGCTAGTCTTCTGTCCATTTTTACTGCTTGAGATTGCTTAAATGGAGATCAGACCACGAAGTCCTAAGCCATATGATTATACACAAGCAACCATCTCCCCACTTGTGTTACTTACGAATAAATGAATGCATGTGCTTGCAGTCAATTCTGTATTTATATAAAGCACCCTACCAGTTTGGAGTGAAAAAGGACTAGAATCATGCCAAAGTTAAGGCAACATGTGGTCAATATTAAGCAAGAATTCCATTTGGTTGCAATTCCACTCTAATAGCTCTTATAACACATACATAGTGCTCCAGAGTTCATATCACATTTAAACACACAGGCAGCACAGCATTATTGGATAATAACATACTTATTTAAACTGTACCATTAGAGAAACTACAAGGAGTTAACTGCAGCTCTGATGAAGCAAGGACTGGGTAATGGGTCTCTAGTAGTCTTCACTTACAATTTTCTTCTTCCAGGAGGTTTTCTGCTGTAGCTTGTTGTTCAAAAGATCCAAAGCTTTCCGGCGAACAGACGGCAGTGGGTTCTCTAGCAGTCCTCTGATCACGGGGATGAAGGTTTCTGTGGGCAGCAAGGCGTTGACCTAAACAGCAGGTTCACATTTAACAAAAGAGGAAAATATAAAATACAAAAGGGAAGATGAATCATTTAAGACAGACTTCCACTCGCTGCACACCTTCCAAGTATGAGGCGATTGCACACACCCATTCTTATCTAGTTCTTACACTCACGTTTCAGGGAGGCATGACTAACCACATTTATCAAACACACAACACCAAAAGAGGATGCTGTCATTAAGCTAACTGCTCAATGCGACATAGATAAGCAACTCAGCTCAATTTTAAACAGTGGTCCTGGCCAGTGATTTTACTGATGAACTACACACTCCACCTATTAGGTTATCATTTATTCCACTTGAATAAACTGGAACGTTATACAGTAGGATATGACTCAACATTTAAAGCTAATGCTTTAAATTTACTGAGATACACAATCTCATAATCAGTAGATAAGCAACTTTTTCAGATAAAATGATCTCTAGGCATCAAATTCTTTTCCAAGAAAAATCTGAGCTGCATTCTATTAAGAGAAGGTATCACTAACTTTATTCTTAAAGTAAAACTTTCTGATAAATAACTTGACAATGATATAGCACAGCAACAAAACACAGAAGATGGAGAGAAATAAATGCCCACCTTGTCCAGCATGTCGTAAGCTTTACTGAGGAGTGCTCGCCAGAACTTCCCAGTTAGCTTGTCTGCATTTCTTTCCATGGACTGTGCTACAGCATTGATGTAGCCAAGAACTGTTTCTAGCAACCTGGAACACAGGAGACTCGTGTGAGAGTTTTAACTTCTTCCAGCTTTCTGATTAAAAGTTTGAAATTATTTCCGAATACAAATTAAAAAAAGAAAGGGAACATACCTCTGTTCCAGGCCTGTCAACACCTGAGGACCACCACTTTCAACTACCTGATTTTTAAAGAACAACAATATGGAAGTCAGTGATGAAAAATCAGTTGAAGTGAAGTGAAACTTCAGAAATTCTTCAACTCACTCCCCAGTGATTTCTAATATTACAACTTAATCAGGTCCAAATCACCCCCATCATACTGTATTAACTCCACTTCCCTTAATTTATTTTGATTACATTTTATAGATATTATCTATAAAATACTACAAAGATTCAGAAAAATACAGCAAATGATGTAACCCTTACCTATTAATTTTATGAAACGGCAATCTTTTGTGAGGCCTGTGTCTAACTTTAAGATGGTAATAAACATGAAGGTACAGCTGCAGTCCCTACTTTGCTGCTCTCTAATCCCAATCTCCTCCACCCCGAGCCCCACAAACCTCAACCTGCAGGTAAATGTCATAAAACATACCAGGCAGCAACACGCTTTCCTTGATGACATTCGATTTTGGGGGGCCTCTCTACAGTGAGTCATGGTGCTCTAGCTCACTTATTTTAACTGCACACACTATTCCTCCTGATGTATCACAACTTATTCATTCACCTCTCTTTGTGGATGTTTAGTTTATGTCACCCCCCTCATCCTTTTTTCCTTTAGTAACAGTGCTAAAAAGAACCTTTGTCCTTGAGCACCTAGCCAAGTTTTTGTAGAGAAAGGGAACTGCTAGATCACAGGGGCCAACATCTTCGCCTGACGGGACACTGCTCAGCGCTTCCTGAAGCGGCAGTGCCGAGTCCCACTGCCCAACACGGCGCAGAACAATGACCGTGTCCCCACAGCCTTGCGCCTTCCTGTATTAACAACTTTAAAATTTCCGCCAGTTTGATAACATCACAGTGGCATCCCCTTTTACCTGCATTTTCCTTCTTACTAAGGAGGCTGTTTCATCTCACTGGCCATTTCAGATTCCTCTTCAGTGAATTCATATTTCTTGCCGATTGTTCTAATAGAAACAGATGCCTCTTGACTTATAAACAGCTTAGCCTGTGGTTTTCTTTTCATTTTGCTTATGGTGGCTTTTTACTGAAGTTTTTAAGAAATTCTTCTCCATCCTCTGGTTATGTTTTCTTTGATTTTCTTCTCAAAGTGCCAAGCACTCCTTTTCACACTGAAGTTTTTAATCTACCTTTTGTTTAATCTAACTTTATACGTGACCTGAGCCTTCCCCCGTACTTGGCACAAATCATACCAGACCTAGGGCTCGCACACTCCTCTCCCCCCACTGTCACATGGTGCCGCCCGACATGGCAAGTGCTTTTTACATCACGTGGGTGTGGCCAGCTGATGTCCAGTCACACTGATCCACTCGCATCATCAGGCACCACCACCGGCCTAGACTCTGCTTGACACAAGCAGTGTCTACACTGGTCACTCTCAAGCAAGCTTGCTTAGCTAATTACTAGTTGAGCAAGTCTGCCAAGTCCTTTTCTGATTCTTACACTTTGTTTCTTTAGCTGAGTGTGAACAGTGACCCAGAACACCCTTGTTCCAAGCTCTGATGGGCACACGTTCAGGCCTCATGATGAAGTGTGGTATAAACCATGTCTTTATCAGGCCAAGGAGATCCACCTACCTCATGATGCTGATGATCATTGTCCTTAAGTCATGAGTAAGTACAGAATTCTCTAAGCTGTTTGTCTGAATACTTCAGTGATCACAGATTTCCTGTCTTGATCATGCATTAAAAGGACAGAGATACTCAAATGCTCAGCCATTCTTGTGTTCCTGGTCATGACCCTGACTCTTCTTTCTGTTTCTTCATGTCTTCGTTTTGTTTCCATATGTACTTCTTTCTCTCTTGTTGTTTAAAGTTTAGCACACAAACAGAAAGATGTACAAATAGTGTGTGCAGAGCTCACTATATGTGGTAAAGAAACAGCGTATTATCGGCACCTCAGAATTCCTCCCCTACCTGACCCCGACCCCTGCCCTCTCCTCCTTCCAAAGACAGACACCGTTGTTACTTCTAAAACCACAAGTGTGTTTTGCCTGTTTTTGAACTTAATACGACAGGAACCACAGGATGCATTCTTTCTGCCTTCTTTCCTTCGATGTTATACTGATGAATGTCAACAGTGCGTCAGTGAGGTTCACCCCGTCCGCTTTATCCACTCCACTGTTGATGGACACGTGGACTGATCCAGTCCAGGCACCTTCAGTAATGCTACCATTAACATACTTTTCAATGTCTTTGGGTGCACACATTCATACTTCTGCAGGTATGTACCATTTGAGGACAGAACTGCTGAGCCACAGGGCTGATGCATATGCAGTCTTAGCAGGTCGTGCCCAACACATGTTCATGTTGAAGTGAACAGCACTATTTGCTTTCTATTACAGGCATGCCTCATGTTTCCATGAGACACTTGCCAAGCTATTTTTACTAGCCTAAACCACAATTTCTTCAGAACAAGCAAAATTATATCATACATACATTTAAAGAACATCTCACCTTTCTGATAAAATTGTTGGAAGCCAGGAGCTGAGACATGAAGGATACAGACAGAAATTTAAAATGCCGCAGCTGCTTGCTGGTGTGCGCATCTACGTTAAAGACCTGTAGCATTTCTTCTCGTGGTTCGCTCTTGTTAGACACTGATTTGGGAATGGTTTCTGAAAAACAACAATGAACAAGTGACCTCACTCACCTTCGACCTGATATTTTAGTGTATAGATACAGGTATTAATGAGCATGGTAAATGCAAACAAGTTTTAGAGAGAACTCTGTTATGCATAAAACACATGCATATTACTAAACATATCCATATAATATACATGAAAAGAAAGTGAAAGTGTTAGTTGCTCAGTCATGTCTGACTCTTTGCCACCCCATGGACTGTAACCTGCCAGGTTCCTCTGCCCATGGAATTCTCCAGGCAGGAATACTGGAGTGGGTATTATAGCATTCCCTTCTCCAGGGGATCTTCCCAACCCAAGGATCAAACCTGGGTCTCCTGCATTGCAGCCAGATTCTTTACTGTCTGAGCCACCAGGGAAGCCCTATTATATACATATATAATTTGTTATATCTACTTTTTCCTCTTCTAAATTAGTGAAAGATATATTTTCAAATAAAATATCCAACAGCCCTGAGAATAGAGTATATAAGACAAAAGCAAACAAACAAAAAACAAGGTAACTGAGACAAACAAATCGAAGACAAAGATATTGCAAAAAGAGTCTAAACTGGCTCCATGCCCCATTTCTGAAGCTACAGAGGCATGTACTTTGATGGCCCACAATGGACTGGAGGAGGGTCATCCCTCCCCTTCAACATTTAAACCTAAAAGTTGAGGACGTTTGTCCTTAAACTCCGTAAAATTCCATACTCAAATGTATCGAATATAAAAGGGGTATGTGTTTACTGGTGGCCACTTACAAATCACTGTCCTAGAGGGTGAATCAAAATTCAGGCTTTGTTGTACTTAGCCTGTCACCACACATGGCTCGCATTTTAATGGAAAGCTAAGATACAGCTAATAAGGTCCTACTAACTTGCTGTCTTTTTACTATAATTCATCCCACTCAGAACACTCCACAGCCCACATACCAGCACAGAGACACAAAAACCAACGTTTGAGGAATGGCAGGTAGAAATCCTGCTTACTGTTTTCTACAAAGATTTGAGAAGGTGACAGACATATAAATTACTGACTTACTTTAAAAAACCCTTCTAAAGACATGCCATGGGTTCTGAGGATACAGTGCATAATCTTCTGCTTCTCTCAAGCTTCCAGATCAAACAATAATTAACATCTGACTAACACCTACCTTCTTTTTCCTCTGGCAGCTTCAGTAAGTACTCAAGGATAGTCATCAAGCTTTGGATCTGATGCTGGACACTAAACTCACAACAGACAGAAATCCAAAATTCAGTGTCTGCCTCTAAAATAGCATCCTGTGTAGAGGAAAGAAAGAAGTAATAAAACTGTACCTCTCAAATTTACATTACTTAACAAGTACAAATAAGGGAAACATTTTAAAAATACTTCTCAGCACACAAAGCCACTCCACACAGACCATAAGAATGGTCATGTGTATGACTAGAAGAATCAGGTAGTGAGTTCCTTACATAATAAAGCCAATTTACAAGAATTAAGAGGTTTAAGTCCAGGATAAACTGCATTATGATTTCTGGTAGAACTGAATTACTTAACACAGGTTCTAGATCTATTCCTGGATCCCACTGTCTAAGAAGTCATTTAGAAACAGCCTTGGACCTGTAAGTCCCCCCTCATCTCTCTCAACAGGGCTCTTCAAAACAGTTACCTGCATCTCACTGGCCTCTCTAACACTGACTCTCCTCCCCTGCCCCCTGAAATGAGACACAGTTTAATTCCTGTACAGCCCGATGCTGTTGGGCTTAAAACAGACCCACCCAGCATGGCACCAATTGTTTCTTAAATTCCAGTCACCCTCAGGAGAAGTCCTGTTACTCCCAAGGATATTCAGTGCCTCAGGCTCTGGAAGTAGGTCCAAAGAATATAAAAAAATGCCTTTAAAAGCACTTCTGAGCTCATGCGCATTAAGCATCACCAGCCACAAGTTTAAAGTGAAAAGTAATGCAAAATCTATGTGAAACACCTCCCATTTTCTCTTCTCACCCCGCTCTGTGCTCTGACCTTTTCTCCATAGGCGGCCGCCAGCACAGTTTTGGTGACGTACTGTTCGAAGAGCAGGACCAGGAGAACCCAGAGGAACCTCTCTGCGCCCAGCGTGTCAACAAGCTGGACGAGGACGGGCAGGCGCCTGTGCTCGGGCACGTGGGGCAGCGCGTCCACAAACACGTTAATGATCTTGACCACGATGTCCTCCACGTTCCTTGTGACTTCGGCAGAGTCGCCACCATCAGACTGCAGGGCAGCAAGCAGGGGACAGCAAGAAGCCAACTCGCCATGAGACAAGCTTTAAGTAGACTCGAAAAGGCCTTCTGATGTGCCCCCAAGACAGTTATCAAAGGAATTCTAACAATCAAGGAGTACAGACTACGTTCCCATGAGGGGACCACACAGTGCAGGACGTGAGCCCTGCCCGGAAGGAGGCACTCATCTCCGCCAGACACCACGCTCCCGTGAAAAGACTGCAGAGGCCAACGACGGACCCTGAGAGCAAGGCTGCTCTGGGGGCGTCCAGAAAAACCGAACAGGATTTGAGCTATGCCTGGAGAAGGACGGTATCGTCTAACAAGCGCAGCAGTACAAAGCCAACAGCCCCCTGCTGCTTTCAGAATACAATTCTGACCATCTGGTACGGGTGCATGAAAGACAACTGCTGAATCAATGAAAGAATGAAGAAAGAAACACGACCAGCTAACCCAGCGCCCCGACTTCCACCCGACTTTGCTTTCCACGTCCCTCACACACACTGTGCACAACCCCAGGCCAGGACCGCCAGCTGTTTCAGAGGACAAATCTTACCCTCTTCATATCAGTTTGAAGTGCATTTCTTATCAAAGTCTGTGGTCATTCTGGCCCATATGGGCCTTCCCCTACAATGTACTCTTCAGTGTTTCTCTATCCCACTGGCATACATCACATGAATGCATAATGTTATTTTCCTTTTTATATATGTGTCCCACACTGGCTAATTTGCTGGACACAAAGAATACCAACCTTACAGCAAGATTAAAAGGAGAAGGTGCTCGGTATGGTCACAGAGAAAATGGTCAATAACATGAGAAAAGAAAGTAACAGCAGTGGAGGTAAAGAGAAAACCCAAGTGGATAACCATGCCCGTTCATCTTCAAGGCTATTTTTTAGTTTCAAAGTCTTCACTTCTTCCTGAGACTAGGCTGTTAGAGACCAGGTCTCAGTCATCTCTTTGTGTACTAAGTTTCAGAGAACACTTGGTAAACGTCAGTTAAGTTGTATGTTAACACATTTGCCACCATATCTTTAAAACTTCCTATCTGCACAGACC
This sequence comes from Bos grunniens, assembly GCF_055505025.1. NCBI lineage: Eukaryota > Metazoa > Chordata > Mammalia > Artiodactyla > Bovidae > Bos > Bos grunniens. The sequence continues at coordinate 36,992,854 of NC_141192.1, read as the reverse complement.
TACTTAAGGGTCTCATCAAACTGACGCAATGTCCTGAGATATAACCTGACTATAAATTCACTTTGTCAGAAGAATGTTAAGGTACTTGTTTAGTTTATACCCTTGCAGTACAGCACAATCAGCTAGGGATGTTTATAGATATTTCTGGAAAAGATGTTATTTCCAAGACTACTCCTTAGCTTCATCACTCTAAAATTTAATGGGCACTGATACCTGAGCGTTCTGGAGAGGCTTTTAATGTCATTTATTAACTACTACTTGAATCTCACACCATGTAAAATCTTAAAAATTATAAAATATAACCCCAATGACAGTAGAAAACTCACCTGAATAAGTGCTGGAATAACCATTTTCACTGTCTTGTTGATGACCTGAAAACTGTAAGTATCATCTAGACGCATCACATTGGCTCCCATAAATGTAAAAATAGACATGATATTGTGTAGAACTTTATCCTGAAAGCAAACACATTTTTCAACATTTTCCATCTTAAGCACATCAAATATCAATGATTCATTACAACTCAGCAATAAAAAAATATAACCCAGCTTAAAAACAGGCAAATGATGCACAAAGACATTTCTCCACAAATAAACAGTTGATAAGCACATGAAAAGATGATCAACATCAGTTATGAGGGAAATGCAAAATCCAAATCAGAAAGCACCGATTCGGACAAGTATAATAAAAAAGATAGACAGTAATAACTGTGAGGGAGTGGGCAAATTAGAACCCCTAGACACTTCGTGGTGGGCACAAAATGACCTCACTTTGAAAATGGCCTGACAGTTTCTCATGAAGTTAAGACCCAGCAATTCTACTCCTACTGAAAATACTGACACGTTCACACAAAGCCTCCTGTATGAATGTTCACAGCAGCATGATGAACAGCCAAAAAGTGGAAACAACAAATATGTCAATTAACGAACAGATAAAAAGTGGAAACAACTTAAATGTCCATCAATTACTGAACAGATAAATGAAACAATGTACATACAAGCGTTTACTGTTGTTGCTGTTGTTTAGTCTCTAAGTCTGACTCTTTATGGCCCCCTGGACTTAGCCTGCCAGGCTCCTCCGTCCATGGGATTCTCCAGGCAAGAATACTGGAGTGGGTGGCCATGCCCTCCTCCAGAGGATCTTCCCACCCAGGGACTGAACCAAGTCTCCTGCATTGCTGGCGGATTCTTTACCATTGAGCTACCAGGAAAAGTCCTACAACGGTTAACTACTCAGCCATAAAAGGAGTATTGATTCAAGCTTCCAAATGGATTAGCCTTGAAAACATGCGAAGTGCAAAAAGTCAGACACAAATAAGGCCACGTATTATACGATTCCATTCACAGGAAATGTCCAGAACAGAAGAGTAGATAGGCGGCTGCCAGAGGAGGTGGTGTGGTGGTAAAGGGAACAGGGACTGAACGCTAATGCATATGGGGTTTCTCTCTGAGGCTGATGACAGTGTTCTGGAAATACATATGGTAACAGCTGTACAACCGTGAGTACACTAAAACCACTAAACCGTACACCTCTAATAGGTAGATTCTGTAACAATATGAACTATATTTCAATAAAAACAAAAGAAAAATATCAATGATTCTTAATTGTTTCTGGATTATCAACCCCTTTGAGGGCTACTGACCCTGTACCAAGGGAAAAAAAAATCCCATACACATTAAATCTTACACATCATTTTAGTAGATTAAGAGACCCACAGAAGCTCATGAAGAATCAAAAATCATCAGTTAGGAACATATCCCTTAGATGAAAATAATTTCCATCTCTTCAAAAATCTTTAAATGATGGATTTCTATAAGGAACACGATTTCTTTAACTGAGGCAGTTTATAATCAAATTACTTTTAAGTCCACTTACTGGAGTTACCTTGCACCAAGTGCCATGCTAAGTGCTAACCATAAATTACCCAGTCCCACTCTCACGATTCTATGAAGGTTACTGTATTTTCCACTTTACAAAAGGTGGAGCCAAAGCTTAGAGAGATCAACCAGCTCACTGCCTCAACTAGAGAGGCAGGCCTGGGAGGCCCACCTGCACTGTAAGGTCCAGAACCCCACAGAATCCCAACCATGTGCGCCTATATATGTCCACGGAAGAAAACATCCAAAATACCTGCATAAGCCTTAAGATCATTAACACTTACAGGAAATATTCCAGCAACAGTACCCAAGAGCAGAAGGGCATGGTGATGGGTCTGAGGCATCTCAGAAACACGGATGCACTGGACTATCAATTCCACGTTGAATTTCTCCTCATCCAGAACGTCTATAGGGCAAGAAATAAAATATCTGCAAGTGGTAAGTACATTCACACTCAGAGCAGATGATCCTTCCCCACTTGCTTCCAACAATGTACGTACCTTTGGGTATTCTGCCACCTTCTGGAGACAGTTTTTGGCAGATGTTAAGCAGACAACTAAGAATTAACTGTTTGGTGTATTCCATGCTTCCCTGCTCGGGTGGCAAAGGCTCTAAACACCTTCAGGAATCCCGGAAGAGAAACGATGGGAAATGAAAGGGTTGTACAGTTTCAGTTCTGCAGTAATGACCAATGCCCAGAGCATATATTAAATGACGAAGAACTAAAATATTAACATTGTGTCTGTAAACACAGTGTGAGATTTCAAATGCTGATTCTTCTATTGCAGGCAGGCGCTGACGTCACATTACCTCTCTTTTCTACCGAACTTTCCATCAACCCATTTTGAACCTTCTTAGAGGACAACCTTGAGAATTATTTTTCTTCAGACGAGAGCACACATCCACCATGCAAGGCACACACTATGGCTATCTAATGATGCAGGGCTAAAAGAACCAGGTGTCACACTACATCCTTAAACAGAGGTAATGATGCCCCAGGGACACGGTATTGACCACGAAGCAGGAAAGCAGGCTGCAAGGTGAGTGCTCATTTACCACACATACAGGATGAAGGTTAGTTTCAGGCCTTGGCAAACAGGTTCCTGTAACCATTCTTTAAATCTTCCAACTATAGTATTCAACTTGCACTGTTTTACAGACTAGCTGAGCAAGAAGAGAGTGTGAAAACAGGCAAGAATTAGAATCTTATTCTCTCACAGATCAAAGGCAAGTGTTATTACCTTGACAGCAGGTTAAAAAGAGTCGGTATCAGTATCTGAGGGTTTTTGAGTTTCTTTTTGTGCTGCAATAATTCCAGGATGAGGGTTACTCTTTGCCAGTAAGAACCTCCAACTTCCTGGACAGATTCTTGATCTTGTGATTTTCTGGGAATCGGACGAGACAAAAAGAAAAGCAAATACTGTCAATGTTAAGTACAGACTATTGTAACCAATTATGCCACATTGATGGGCATCAAAAAAGTCACGATGGTTCCAAACATTCACGGCCTGGGGACAGCCACGCTTACTTGTGCTGCATCTTCTGCCTCCTCGTCTGCTGAATTGTGCCTAAGGACTTGGCTTTATCTGGTGGCTCCAGTTCTATTCTGACTTGTTCAGCATTAACAGAAATCTAGAATATTAAGGAGGAATGCATGATGATAGGATTCCACGGATACCATTAGAGCAGTTTACGCAGATTTAGAGAGATACAATGCAAACGTCTCTGTCCCATTTTATGTCTCCCTATGACCCTAGAGCCCAGTCCAATACCCAAAGGGAAACTTCACTGACAATCCCTTATATATTCCTGGGGAATATTCCATATACCAACAGCTCTATAAAGATTAGACACACACAGGAGCACATTATCACACTGCTCTGTACCTTAATTTGTTCCACTTAGAACAAATTTTCTTAGAAATCTAAGAAAATATGTTATAATTCTGAGAACTGCAGAATCTGGATACTAGGACTTCACCACGCTATTATGTATTTTTGTGAAAGAAAGTTTCCCTAAAAAGCACAACAAAGCAACACACAGGGTAATTAGGTAGTTATTCAGATCCACAGCTAGGTTCCAACATACATAGAAACCAATGAGCAGATTCTCAATTCCATTCTATGTGTCATTAAACAACTTAAATTAAGTAGAATAATAATCCGTGACCCTGCTGAACATCAAGTCACTACACCTTCCTGTTCTTGCCTAGGAGGTGAGTAACACCTAAACTAACACACACCCTACCGTTCAAAACTAAATATTTCATACCATAAAAGTAACAGTGAGGACTTACAACTTTTGATTTTGCATTTCTCTATGACCTACTTTTCTATGATTCTGGCTAATGGGAATATCTGACTTCCTAAAGGAATTACAAAAGGGAGAAGGCTTAAACATGGCATTACTTGGAAGAGAGTAAATATTAATAAATGACAAGTTTGCAACTTACCCCTTTGAAAACACTGCTAACAGTCTGAGAACAATGTGAGTTCTTACAGTTCACCAATAAATCAAACAACACGCACAAAAGCTTCTGCTGAACCTTTTCATCTGTTATAGCTGCGAAAAATGGCTTCGTAATCTAGAGGTAGAAGAAAGGCAATTGAGATCTATGAACAAACCTGATTCTAAAAATGACGTTTCCATCATTGTCTTACAATGTGAAATTGGTCCCCATTTTGTCAGTTTAATGACTCATGTACATTATCCAGTTTTGCAAAAATGGGTCAAATGGATCATATTCCTTTGAAACATGTTCAGACCATTTTACCTTCTCGAAGTAAACATTACAAATTTTCAAAAGCTTAACATGCTTTAATCTCTGAAAGAAATCACTGACCTTTTCGAGAGCTGTAATCTGAATGGCTGGCATTCCCATGCAAAGTTCCTTTGTTGTGTGCAGAGCTTTTATAAATATATCTAGACTCTTCGGGTCCTTATGTAAAAGAGAAGCTGAATATTCAGTATATTTTCCCAGAATGAGATGCAGGGCAATGGCCTCATCTTTCAGGACAGCTGCGGGCTCCTTCTGGCTCTTTTCTAAAAGTTGTTCAATCATTGACAACAGCTGAGAAAGCACCAGCTAAAGTTTGGAAAGTTTATTAGTAGACAGTTATTTACACTGATGCAAGTTTTTCCTTGCTGTACAAAAACATCCAAAGAGATGTTATAAGACTAGAAGCTTAACACAGAAGGAAAAAACCAACAGTAATGACCTCCTAGGCATAAGGACAGCTATTAATCCAACCAAGGCACCCAGGTCCCTCATGACAGTTCAGTCTGTAATAATCAAAAGCTCTGAATCTTTCAGCAGTAATACTCTGTGGGCATTCTAAGACTTTCTAAAAACAGGAAATACAAACTGAAGTTTTAGACTACAAAAATAAAATTAAGCTTTTCCACACAATATTTCCAACTTGGTATAATTAATATTAATTCAAATTATATATGTGAAGTCTTCAATAACTAAAGCAGAGCCAGCAAATTATGGCTTGCAGGACACGTTCAGAGGACCATCTGTTTCTGTAAATTTTGTTGAAAATCACAAGCATGCTCTTCTGTTTACATACTGTCTGAGGCTGCTTTGGCAATATGATGGCAGAGCAGAGCATCTGCAACAGAGTCTATACAGCCACAGGGCGTAAAATAGTTGTTATTTGGTCCTTTACAGCAAGGATCCCCAACCCCAGGGTTGTGGACCAGGGCTGGGCTGTGGCCCATTAGAAACTGGGCCACACGGTAGGAGGTAAGCAGCAGACGAGTGAGTGAAGCTTCATCTGTATTTACAGCTGCTCCCCATCACTTGCTTTACCGCCTGAATTTCTCCTACAGTCAGATCAGCGGTGGCATTAGATTCTCACAGGAGCATGAACCCTAACCTTAAAGTCAAGGCGGACTATCCCCAAATGGCCACAAAACAGAAAGAGAGTGCACAATAAAAGTAATGCACTTGAATTATCCCGAAAGCATCCCACCACCCTTCTGTGGAAAAACTGTCTTCCACAAAACCAGTTCCTGGTGCCAAGAAGCTTGGGGACACTGCTTCATAGAACAAGACTGTCAACTCCTAGTTTACACTGTATCAGGAACAACACAGAGCTGACACAGGCCATCTATTTTCTTGGCCTGGACAATGTAATGAAATGTCTTTTACTCCATTTTATCCCTCTTTTGGGCTTCACTAGTGGCTTGCTGCTGCTGCTAAGTCGCTTCAGTCATGTGCGACTCTGTGCGACCCCATAGACGGCAGCCCACCAGACTCCCCCGTCCCTGGGATTCTCCAGGCAAGAACACTGGAGTGGGTTGCCATTTCCTTCTCCAATGCAGGAAACTGAAGTCGCTCAGTCGTGTCCGACTCTTTGCGACCCCATGGACTGCAGCCCACCAGGCTCCTCCGTCCATGGCATTTTCCAGGCAAGAGTACTAGAGTGGGGTGCCATTGCCTTCTCCATCACTAGTGGGTCAGTGGTAAAGAATTCAACTGTCAATGCAGGAGACTCCGGTTTGATCCCTGGGTTGGAAAGATCCCCTGGAGAACGAAATGGCAACCCACTCCAGTATTCTTACCTGGGAAATCCATGGACAGAGGAGCCTGGCAGGCTACAGTCCACAGGGTCACAAGAGTCAGACTTGACCTAGCGACTAAATAACAACACTACCCCTCTCTTACTTCTCCAACTTGCAGTCAATTCCCAAGACTGGTAAGGTCCAGAGGAATTTTTGGAACACAAGGATAAGGAGTTTTCTCTGGCTTACAAGCACAAACCATCACACAAATGGTTCATAAACCTCTTTCTTTCGTAACACAGGCTTCCCTGGAACCATAAAGCTCTGTTTCTCCCCCCGACCTCTCTAGAAATGTACAGCCATGTGTATTTTAAAAAAGAGTAAACAATTTTGAAATATACATAGACTTTTATGTTCAAATATTATTATTTTGTGGAGATTTTCACCTGAGAATAAACACAAACTGTTTTTCATCAATGCATTGTCATCAGTTCTCCCTGTGATTTTAAAATTCATTTAACATCAAGTCAATGATGAGGCAGGGATAACACACAATTTTAAAATGGACAGAAATGCACTACTGCTTGTTTTTTGTACCCTGTATCTTTTCCCTCCACCTCAGCTCTTCTCTCACATTAATATGAAAGTATTCACGCCTGAGTGTGTATATATATAACTCTCACGCAGTCTTGTACACACATGACTAATTAAAATAATTTTCACTAACATCACCTGCAATGGATACAGCCCACTAAGTTACACATACCTCATTGTTGATGTCCTGAAGTACTTTCATCAAGTCTTTTGTAACGTAAGATGGGCAACTATATACACAATGAAGGAGGTTTTTCAAAGTTTCAGATAACTTCTGATGAGATTTCAGCTTCTTTTCACTCTGCAGTTCCTCAAATAAAGTTGCCAAGTCCTAGGATACAAAAAAGAAAAGTGGCTTAAAGAAAAAGGGGCAGGGGCTCCATGTGCTACTCAGGGAAGATGCTTTCCCAAATGATGCAACACAGCTCACGATTTTTCATTTCCCCTTGAAATCTGAATAGGAAATGGTATCACTACCCGTCTGGTAGCTTACTACCAACACTGGTCTTTTAGCCAGTGACAAGATAGCAGAAATGCAACATGATACTGCTATCTTTTTAAGATCAGAGGATAAAGATGTGCAGATACTGACATATCAATTTCTAAATTCAATGACTTAGCCAATCAAACGCCCTGCAAAGCAGAACGTCAACGAAGGGGAGAATGGCTCATGTGTCCACAATGGTCTGCACACACTCCATCTTCTCTGCCACTGAGTTTACCTGAACAACGTAGGTGGCGTCTGAGGTGATCTCCTCTGCTTTAGGAACCACGTGATCTATGACCAGATGAAACTGGGACGCTACTCCACTGAGGGCCTGGAGACAGTGAATGGCAGCCCTGCGCACTTCTTTTATGGGGCTACCCAGATTAATGAGTAGAGAGATCACCACTAAAACCAAAGGGAAAAACATTTAAGTAACAATTGAAAACACTGAAACAGCATAAAATTGCAACTTTCCTCCCAGCACAAACCCCCTCTCTGAAGTCACTGTTTAATCCTTTCACTACCCTAGAGAAATGCTAGATGTATAGTGGTGTGCTTGTCTGAAAATACATGAGACCAGAGCACACACGTCCTGCTCTGCACAGCCGCTCTCACATCTCAGTTACACCGGGAGTGTTTCCCATACCACCCCTGATACATACACAGCTACAGGAAAAGCCTTTTAAAATTGTACACAAACGCCAGATCGTGTGGTCCGTATTTTTAAAAACTAGTACCTTACTAGTCAAAGTTTAGATTGTTTCTAGTCTTTTGGCATTAAAACCGCTGCAACAAACGCCCTGTACATACACCCCTGAGCAAGTGTGCAGAGGAAATAACCCGCTCGTGCATCAGGCTTGGCAGATATGTTGTCCTGAACTGATGTTTGCTTTCACATTCTTTTGGACGTGGTAACTTTATAGCTTTACAGAAGACTACTTTCTTCTAGCTTTATATGTTGCTTAGAAAGGTGCTCTCTTTAAAAAGTACCTACCTCTATATTTAGATAGTCATCATATGTACTCCACATTTTCTAACACTAAAGCTAAGTTTTCTTTTTAATGTGCAATCTTTAGTTCAGCTCACATTTTTGTCTAAGGAATAAGGCTGGAGTCAAACTTCTTTAATATTTCCAAATGACTAGCCAGATGTCCTGCTTAATATTCAACCTAAGAACCCCACAGACCTGGGACGTCAGCTTTATCATTCATACATCTCACTAGTACTTGAAAGGCATCTATTTCTGCCAACTAGAACCATGTTCAACAAAAATGATGAATTTAACAAGAATGCTTTTGTTTCCCCAATTATGTGGCAAAAATACTAGCTTCTGATTTGAGAAGTATTTTCATCATGTTACTCCTATTCTGCTGTCACTTAATTAGGAACAGTTACTGATTTTTATCTCATGCCTTTTCAGATCTTTGGACATGATTATATGAGTTTTCTCTAGCCAATTACATAATAGAGTTCCTAGTTTTGAACCAATTTTGTCCTGCTGGAATGAACTCTGGGGAAATGTTTATTCTCTAAAATAATGCTCCTGGACCCAACAAATATTTTATTTAGAACTATTGCATTATTATTCAAAGCACCCACTGCCTTTTGTCTGTCAGCATGTTGTGCTGGTTTTAAACAAAATCTGGAGGCTTTCCTTCATTCTATGCCCTGCCCCGCTCAACAACACTGAAATAAACTGGCTTCAAGGATGTGGTAAAATGAATCTGTGAAAGCAACTGAATCAGGGTTTTTTGAAAGAGAAGTCTCTGGGATAAACAGAACTAAATTCCTTTTATAGTAGTTAGTTATTTATGCTTTATTCCATGCTATTTACTGGGGCAAATTTTGGTAATTTTTATCTTGCTAGAAATGATCCATTCTATATATACTACTTCTGGAATGCCAAGAAACAGTATGACAAGCGTTCATACCTTTCTGAGGTCATATAAAAGTTAAATTTTCCTGGTCTCCAGAAAATTAATTTATAAAGTAAAGCCAGAAATGAAGAGCTGAAGAGTTGAATTCACACAAAGGGCAGCTTCAGGCCCAGGTATCTATTTGCTAGAATTTCCAGTCCTTTCTCTTTTTCTTTTAAACAAACATCATGTTTTTTGTAATTATATGAAAACAAATACCAGCCAAGATTCCTTATGGATAAGGTATGACTAGAAGCTCACTGCAGAGAAGGAAATGGCAACCCACTCCAGTATTCTTGCGTAGAGAATCCTGTAGACAGAGGAGCCTGGTGGGCTGCTGTCCATAGGGTTGTACAAAGTCAGACCCGACTGAAGTGACTTAGCATGCATGCATGCATTGGAAAAGGAAACGGCAACCCACTCCAGTGTTCTTGCCTGGAGAATTCCAGGGACAGAGGAGCCTGGTGGGCTGCTGTCTCTGGGGTTGCACAGAGTCGGACACGACTGAAGTGATATAGCAGCAGCAGCAGCTCACCGGACACTCGCAGTCGAGTGGCCTGAGGACAGGTGCAATGAGTAAGCGCCCTCTCTCTGGGCCTAGGCGATGCTAGTGGTCCTTGAGCTTTCAAGTAGAACGGAACGTGCCTCTCCTGTTTTTAACAGAGTCCTGTGACACGTCTAGGGAGCATAAATGCAAAAGTACTTTAGGAAGGGGGAGGTGACAGAAAGCAAAGCAGCAGGAGTACGAAGGGAGTTCATCTTGCCGCAATACCACAGGAAAAGTTAGGTCCTTTGTCGTGCTGCCTACAAAGAGACATGGCCCTCACAAGCCACTGCCTTTGATGCTAAAGGATAGCACATTTATTTCATACCTAACTAAAAAATCTAACTACTTGTGACTTTTTTTTTTAAAACTCACAAGTTTAACAGTGGATAACTATTTTCATAAAATATGGCATATCTCCATATAAAATATTCTGTAGACATTTAAAAATATATAATTATATATATTAATATAGAAAGATGCTTACAATGTATTCATTGAAAAAGTTTAAGAAATGTGCAGCAAGTTCACATCCACCTGCCAACACAGGGGACACGGGTTCGACCCCTGGTCTGAGAAGACTCCACATGCCACAAGGCAACTAAGCCTGTGTACTACAACTCCTGAGGCTGGAGCACCTGAGAGCCCGTGCTCAACAGGGAAAGCCACCGCAGTGAGAGGCCTATGCGTTGAAACTAGAGGAGCCCCTGCTCATCACAATTCGAGAAAGCCTGCATGCAACAATGAAGATCCAGAGAGCCAAAACATAAGTTAAAAAAAGTAAGACCATTTAAAAAGAGTGTTTGCTTTCACAGACCACTTATAAAGAGCGATTTGGGAAGACAAAATCAAGAGCATGTTCAGATTTCCCATGGGCCACTCTTTCCTCTCATACTAAAATGATTCCATCATCCTCATCAACTTTCTCACCTTCAGTCACTATAGGGTCTGATTCTGCCAGATCCTCTCATTTGTCAATAACTTTATAAGTCAATCCACTTCTCAAAATCATATTCATCAACTTTATGAAATTCTGCATGTTTTGCAAAATTTATAATTTCACTTATAAAAAAACGTAAGTTTTATTTTTGGCTGTTTCATTACTGAGTGCCCAACCTGAAAATTACTTTATACCAGATAAAACAGATAAATCCATAAGGGTTGCCTGAATGGAGACCAATTTTATATGATCAGTTAAATGCTGAATTGTATTAAGATGGTTTGGTTTCCCTAGATAGCCCTGTTACTACTCAAAAAATGAACAGTTGGATAGTAAAAACCCAAAATTAATCACCTACCATTTTTGTTACCTGTTTTGGCAAGATTTTGCAATTGATATTTAGAACTTAAAAGCAATATAAAAGTAACTGCAAACAAACTACAAACAGTCTGCTGCTGCTGCTGCTAAGTCGCTTCAGTCGTGTCCAACTCTGTGCGACCCCATAGACGGCAGCCCACCAGGCTCCCCCGTCCCTGGGATTCTCCAGGCAAGAACACTGGAGTGGGTTGCCATTTCCTACATATACACAAATACACACACACATACCCCTACAGAGAGAGTGTGCACTCACACTAATAAAAACAAATTCTCCAAACCACAACCTTCATCCATCTCACACAGAGGAAGCATTACCAGCTGGTCATGACAGAACAGGACAAGGCTACTTGTAGTACCTGGAGAAGATGCAGATGCCAGCTGATGTTCGCACTGCGCCTTCTGAGAAGACAGCAGGGCACAGCCCACATAAAGAGCTTGCGTCTGCAGCGCTGCTGTCACTCTGCAGTTGAGTGGATTTGAAAGGCTAGAACCATAGGTCCATAAAACAGAAAGGAACTTGAATAACTGAAAAACATCTTCTAAATGTACCTAAAATAAAAGATAGTGAAGTTAATTTTAGTCAAACAGTATGTAAAGTCTTAGTCACTCAGTCGTGTCTGACTCTTTGCGACCCCATGGACTGTGGCCCGCCAGGTTCCTCTGTCTGAGGGACTCCCCAGGCAAGAAGACTGGAGTGGGTAGCCATTCCTTCCTCCACGGGATCTTTCCGACCCAGGGACTAAACCTGGGACTCCTGCATTGAAGGCAGATTCTTTACCATCTGAGCCACCAGGGAAGCCCTTTACTCAAATAAGTTGGTTCCAGATCTTTCCTCTAGTGTACAATTACAAAAAACAATTTACTGCAATGTTTTGCTTTGTCTAGTCACTTTAAAATTCATCTCTGCTGGGTACTTTAACCCACTGGGAAGGATATAGACGAGTTCAGAGGACTTACTGGCAGTGGTATTCAGAGGACTTCTCTATAATTTTGGGCTCAAACAATGAAAAGGATGAGGTCACCAAGCAGACAACGCAGACAAGAATGATGTTAGGAAGCCTCACTGAGAAAGTACTTTAAGGGCGGAGTGACCCATGTCAACTGTGTCAAACGCTGTTTAGAGGTTAAGACAGGATAAAGAACTGACCACTGGGCCTGGCAGCAGGGAGCTCACGGTGCTGTGACGAAATCTCTCCACCGAGTGGCTCTGCACATCCTGAACTGCCTCTCTGAACCACAGTTTCTCTCTGGTAATGGCATTAGTCAGCCAGATACACTGGGCTGTTGTGATTATTAAATACCTGAGCAGGACTAATACATTAGGAGGCCGGCAGCCATGTCAGTCTCTGTCCAACCTCCGGACTGCTGTCATGATTCAGCACAGCTTTACCAGCCTGCCTCCATCATCACGCACTTCACTGCTTAAAGGTCTGCTTTCTTTTTCATTAAAAACTACCAAAACTGAAATAATTTATAACATCATCTTCAAGGGAAGAGTATGTCTGAAAAAGATGACCTGGTACCTTTACGAAGAGTTTCATCAGAACCCGAAAGTGAATGGCATCAGCACCACTGAGAACCGTCTCAAAGAGCCCAATGAGCAGACGCAGGTAGTCTCTGCTGTCTTCTTGCAGCTGTTCGGGATTCCACCATGTATCATCTATGGGGACGCGAAGAGAATGGGAAATGGCGCATAAGCTTATGTGAATACACCCTGGGAACTTTTCATTCAAGACAAAGAACACTGGAGAATCAATACTTCAGTTTTCCACAGTATCACACTCAAGGGATTCATGGCTTGTCTTACCTTTAGGAAAAGATTTAGGAGCCTTTAGAGTATGAATAAAATTTTTCAGTGAAAACAAGAGTAAAACTGAGTCCTCCACGGCAATCCGCTGGGCAGTTTTGAGCTGTTTTACGTAATGTGCCCACAGCTCCAATGGTATCCCTCTGTCCATCATCAGCTCAAAATGCCATTCTGAGGAGATCTCCTTAAATGTTAAAGCAGAACAAAAACAGCACTAATTTAAAGGTGTCCTGAACATGACTTATAGAGATGGACTGCAATGGCTGTACAATTGTGTAATTTGCAAAATTTTGTCTATACATGTATTTGGGTAGGGAGATTAGTTGTTTTAATTAGATTTTTGAAGATGTCTAACCATCACTATTCACAAGAAAAGACACAAATAAGTTCAGCGTGGCTTCATTTTATCTGTGTTTTCTTAAAACCCATCCCTAAATCAAATGTTATTCCTGTTAATTATGCTTTATCAAATAAAGGGTAGGCATGTTTCTAAACAGAAGATAAGGAATTGCATTTCCAAGAGATCCTTGAAGAGACTTTTCTCATTTCACACTTTTACTGCTGATCTGAAGAATAATACATGGTCAAATCCCCAGATTTGCAGATGATTCTAAACAAGAAGCATAAAGTTAAGGTGCATAGGAATTACACTAAAATGTCAACAGGAAGCATGAGAAGTGGTGCAGGAAAATGACAAATGAGACTCCGCAAGGCAAGTGCAGAGTAGTAACTTGGAAGTAAAATAACTCAAAGCCAGACTTTCAAGATAATGGCTCTGGTGGTGGATTTCACTGGCTCAATGTGCTGCTGCTGCTGCTGCTGCTAAGTTGTTTCAGTTGTATCCGAACTCTGTACGACCCCATAGACGGCAGCCCACCAGGCTCCCTGTCCCTGGGATTCTCCAGGCAAGAACACTGGAGCAGGTTGCCATTTCCTTCTCCAATACATGAAAAGTAAAAAGTGAAAGTGAAGTCGCTCAGTCATGTCCAACTCTTGGCGACCCCATGGACTGCAGCCTACCAGGCTCCTCCGTCCATGGATCTACTACAGCCAAAAAGATGCTCAAAACTTTCAGAAAGGGTATCAGATATAAAACAACATGTTATCTATCCATTAATAAAATGCTCAATTTGTCCATACTTTACCACTGAAACAAGTAGAGTCCAGGTCACCATGCATTCAAAAAAATAAAGAAGTTAAGAAGGGCTCATCTGAACTATGTTTAATCTTTTTTTGGCTGAGCCTCATGGCTTGTGGGATCTTAACTCCCCGATCAGGGATCAAACCTGGGCCCCAGCAGTGAAAGCGCAAAGTCCTAGCCACGAGACCACCAGGGAATTCCCTGGGCCACTTTTTTAAAATATGAAGCTTCATTTCTATAAAGTTTACAAAAATTTAGCTATAATGGCTGTGATAGAACTTATAAAATCCTAAGGGTATAAATGAATGTGAAAAAGACGAGATTTGTTGAGCAACTCCTACAACAAGGAACACAAGAAATAAAAATGACACTACTGTAAGACGCTATTTATGGCAGATATTAAAAGAAAAAACTCTGTAACCTCAAGGTGTGGTAGTAGGTAAAAATATCAATATGTAAGACTGTCAAAGATAATAATATGCTTGCAAAATCCAAATAAAAATAATACAAAACATCTATTTTAGTAAACAACAGAACAAAACAGTATTATTCAAACAGTAATGTATCTAGTGAATTCCTTATCACTAGATGTAGTTAAGTACAACTCGGAAAATGGCCCAATAGAGATAACACAGAGTAGAGTCAATTATCAGACACAAACACCGCAAACCTGAAATCCCACTACTTAATCACATTTCCTGCAGAAGGAAGAGAGTGCCTAATTCATTACCTACTACTACAAAAAGCCACTTCATATTCTACTCCTAGAATCCAAAGACTCAGCATCTCAGCCTCCAATTTTCAGCTCTACTGTGACTGACAAAGTGGTCTCAACATTCGACTCTCCAGAGACTCTGCACTCCTTACTTACCACTGTAGTAATGACATTTTCAAGCTTCTTTATTTTTTTCTGCAACAAACTGAAGACTCTTGTTGCAAATGGAAAGTGAGTTTCTTTCAAGGACGAACAGCAGGAGACAAGCACAGCCATGACTACGTGAAAAGTCACTTTCTGCTTCAAGCTAAAGGATTCCTTCTCTCCAACACCTATTAAATCCTCTACCTTGAAAAATAAACCAACTCCATTAATGGTGGCTTTCGGTTTGCATAAAAACAATTTTCTCAACCTCTGCCTATCTGGGTATCATTTGTTCTATATTCAGAGATGATAAATATAAAACCTTAAAAAAGTAATAAGCATTGACTTCTAATTATAAAAATAATTTGAGAAATTACAATGAACATAATTGCACCTGCCAACTAGATAAATGTTTTTATGTTTTTAAAAGGTTTATTTACTAAGGCAAAAGAAAATTTCTTTCAGATTATATTTTGTTCTTTTAAGAAAAATATGACTTTAATACTTTAAATGAGAGGAAAAAAGATTAAAAAGTATACATTATATTCCTACTGGTCCAATAAACAACACAATGAAATAAATTCTCCAAAATGTTAAAGATTTCAAACATCTGCAAGATACACTAAATAACACTATATATTTTTAAAACAAAACAAAGTACTCAAGAATGGAAAAGTTATTTTAAATAAAAGAAGAACCTAGTAAAGTAACCACTGAGAGTCCAGAAAGCTTCTGAGAAGGAAAGCCAGGGTGTGGACTTCAATAGCATACCTACCATCTTTAACATTGAAGAGGGATTCCCCGAATTTATATTGTCAGCCAGCAACTCAATCATCTTCTGATTCGCTACGCCAATTAGTTCTTCTGACTTTGTGCTTTTAATCACATTTTCAAGAGCTGTTTAAAAAAAAAAAAGAATGCATATATAAGAATCAAACACCAGGGGCTCTTATGTCATCAATGTGTCTGCATTCACTTGAATGCAGAGTAGGGAATTTAGGCAAAAGTTTTACAATCTTCCTGTGAAGGTGTGCTTTTTATTTTTCTTTTCATACAATTTAGAATTCATCAGTGGGTGAGCTTCCTTTTCAAAGTATACTTTTCATATTAGCAAAAAGTTTCCAAATTCTTGCTGGCATGTAACATAAACGATTTCAAGTAACAATCACTGTCCGTTTTTACTTGTCATTATCTTCCTTCTTTTAAGGGTCACTTGTTCACTTTTTCTGAAAAACAGCTTCATCTCTTACCTTCTTTCCAGCCTCTTAATAAAGGATGCAAAGAGCAAATTCCCGATTTTGATAAATAAACAGCCATTTTCATCTCAGCAGATTCCATATCGTCAGTGTTGATGATCATAAATGGCAACAGATGCACCACCACCTGATTCGACAACTGATCGTTTTCACCCAGTACTTCCTCTTTAACCAGTATGCCTGCTGCCATCTCAAGTACCTTGTACCTAAAAGATACATAAACACATTTGGTTGAGATACATTAGAGACTTCAGTTCAGCAAAAACTCATCATTATACTTTCCCAGCTCAACTGACACAATCCTGGTCTCTTTACCAAATACATTACTAAGAAACATCAAGACATCACTTAAAATCCATGCTAACAAAGGGGTTATTTGGAGCATGAATTTTAAATCAATTCTGTCAAATCATATTTTTTTTGAAAGTGAAAGTCGCTCAGTTGTGTCTGATTCTTCGAAACCCCATGGACTTAGTCCCTGGAATTCTCCAGGCCAGAATACTGGAGTGGGTAGCCCTTCCCTTCTGGGGATCTTCCCAACCCAGGGATCTAACCCAGGTTTCCCACATCGAAGGCGGATTCTTTACCAGCTGAGCCACAGGGGAAGCCCAATTTTTTTTTGACAGATCATTAATTGTAACATAAAACATAGATCACACTATACTATGTCTCAACTCCACTAGAAATCCAAGATTCACTCTTAAGTTCAAAAAATAATATCTGAACAGATATTATGTTCTGTTCAACTACATAGGATATAAAAACTTGTAAGACACGCTCTCATTCTCTAAAGAGCTTAGTCAGTTTTCCATGTAAAAAGCGTAGATGCCAAAAATGAAATAGTAAAAGCTCATCAAATATTACAAAAAGTGTCATGTGCCTCTGAGTCTATTTTTTATTTAATGTATTTGTATTTGTTTTTAGTTATAAAGTATATTATTATTGTTAAAAAAAAAGACCCCACAAAATTATATAAAGTAAAAAATTAAAGTCGCCTCCCATCCTACTTCCCAGATCTTAGCATTATGTCACACATTATATTTCTTTTTCCATTTTATTAAGAAAAATTTCGAACACAGAGAATATTATGGCCCATACAAATCCAAATAAAAGTGAACTTCATACAAGAATTTCACTAATTTATTTGTAAGAGGAGATATAAATACTTACCATCCCCTATTTTTTGAAAGTTCTGCTCTTTGAAAGAGATTCAGGAGATGTGAAACTGTCACTTCTGAACTAAAGTGTTGTTTGAAAACCTAGAGAGAAAAAAATAACCATGGGTAAATTTTTACTTGCTTCAAATATGGTCTTATTAAACTTTAAAAAATTATGAATTATAAAGAATTTATCCCCTCCAAAAAAAGAGAATTTATCTCCCAAGAATCCCAAATTTACAAGTTTAAAATCCCATAATTTAAAAGTTGTATGTGAGCAGTTTCTCAAAAGTGGCACTCAGGAGCCAATTTCCCATGAACCTCGGGAATTTACTATTAATAAAAAGCACTTTTCCATTTTAAAAGAACTTCCAGATATATAAAGCTGTGTAATCTAACTACTCCTATGTGCTCTCCCCAATTAAAAGTCTGTGATCTCAACAGAACTATTTCCAAAAAAGAATAATTTACAAATATATTCCTGCCTAGAGGTGATTCATGTGAGAAGGGTAAGTAAATATTGACAAGCAAAACATGCACTTCCATGCACAACAAAGTCACTCACCTCAAAAGCACTTACAGCCGACAAAACGACATCCACACTGTCATCACCCAATCGGGTTAAAATGGCTTCTTTTATGAAAGACTCATCGATACTCTCCTGAACAATGGGGAAAAATTAATTTAGTTGTTGCTATAATCTCGAGACTTTAAATTAGAAAGGAAGTATGGTTTTGTGAAAGGCATTCCAGAATTCCAGTCAAGGAACACAGGCTCTGCTGCCCCTGGTGCAAATTCAAAACTAAGCACACATGAATTGAATTTGCACTGAACTAGTACTCTTGCCTGGAAAATCCCATGGACGGAGGAGCCTGGTAGGCTGCAGTCCATGGGGTCACTAAGAGTCAGACACGACTGAGCGACTTCACTTTCACTTTTCACTTTCATGCATTGGAGAAGGAAATGGCAACCCACTCCAGTGTTCTTGCCTAGAGAATCCCAGGGATGGGGGAGGCCTGGTGGGCTGCCGTCTATGGGGTCGCACAGAGTCGGACACGACTGAAGCGACTTAGCAGCAGGCCATCTCTAGAAGTCCTTTTTAGATGAATAATTGTTTGGTACAAACTTTTTCCAGTTTCCACTGAAAATATAACATGTGTAATTGAAATGCAATTTTTATTTTGTAAAAATGAGAGAAAACCTACATATTGGGAGTGCAGAGATTACAGAACGAGACTGTCTAGGTTGAAATCCCAGCTCTACCACTGGACAAACTATGAGATCTTGAGTAAGTTACATAACCTTCCTAAGCCTCATTATTCTCATCTATAACACAGGGCTAATAACAAACAGTACGTCCCTCAAAAGGCTGCTACAGGATCAAATAATACATATCAATGCTTAAAACAGTGCCTTAGACATCAGCAGTGTTAAAATTAAGCATATTAATTTTCATAGTTTTTATAAGGATGATGACATGCACTCTGCCAAAAAAAGTTCATGTTTTTCTTTTAAATTATGAAAGAAAATAAAACATAAAATCATTCACAACAAAAATGTAAGCCTCCTTAAGAAATAGAGGAAAACAACAGAATGGGAAAGACTAGAGGTCTCTTCAAGAAAATTAGAGATACCAAGGGAACATTTCATGCAAAGATGGGCTCGATAAAGGACAGAAATGGTATGGACCTAACAGAAGCAGAAGATATTAAGAAGAGGTGGCCAGAATACACAGAAATACTGTACAAAAAAGATCTTCCTGACCAAGATAATCACGATGGTGTGATCACTCACCTAGAGCCAGACATCCTGGAATGTGGAGTCAAGTGGGCCTTAGAAAGCATCACTATGAACAAAGCTAGTGGAAGTGATGGAATTCCAGTTGAGCTACTTCAAATCCTGAAAGATGATGCTGTGAAAGTGCTGCACTCAATATGCCAGCAAATTTGGAAAACTCAGCAGTGGCCACAGGACTGGAAAAGGTCAGTTTTCATTCCAATCCCAAAGAAAGGCAATGCCAAAGAATGCTCAAACTACTGCACAATTGCACTCATCTCACATGCTAGTAAAGTAATGCTCAAAATTCTCCAGCCAGGCTTCAGCAATATGTGAACCATGAACTTCCGGATGTTCAAGTTGGTTTTAGAAAAGGCAGAGGAACCAGAGATCAAATTGCCAACATCTGCTGGATCATCAAAAAAGCAAGAGAGTTCCAGAAAAACATCTATTTCTGCTTTATTGACTATGCCAAAGCCTTTGACTGTGTGGATCACAGTAAACTGTGGAAAATTCTGAAAGAGATGGGAATACCAGACCACCTGACCTGCCTCTTGAGAAACCTATATGCAGGTCAGGAAGCAACAGTTAAATTGGACATGGAGCAACAGACTGGTTCCAAATAGGAAAAGAAGTACTTCCAGGCTGCATATTGTCACCTTGCTTATTTAACTTATATGCAGAGTACATCATGAGAAACACTGGGCTGGAGGAAGCACAAGCTGGAATCAAGGCTGCCGGGAGAACTATCAATAACCTCAGATACGCAGATGACACCACCCTTATGGCAGAAAGTGAAGAGGAACTAAAAAGACTCTTGATGAAAGTGAAAGAGGAGAGTGAAAAAGTTGGCTTAAAGCTCAACATTCAGAAAATGAAGATCATGGCATCAGGTCCCATCACTTCATGGGAAATAATATGGGGAAACAGTGTCAGACTTTATTTTTTTGGGCTCCAAAATCACTGCAGATGGTGACTGCAGCCATGAAATTAAAAAACACTTACTCCTTGGAAGG
Organism: Bos grunniens; assembly: GCF_055505025.1. Classification (NCBI taxonomy): domain Eukaryota; kingdom Metazoa; phylum Chordata; class Mammalia; order Artiodactyla; family Bovidae; genus Bos; species Bos grunniens. Next base: position 36,972,597 of record NC_141192.1, on the reverse strand, counting down.
AAAGTTATGACTAACCTAGATAGCATATTCAAAAGCAGAGACATTACTTTGCCAACAAAGCTCCATCTAGTCAAGGCTATGGTTTTTCCAGTGGTCATGTATGGATGTGAGAGTTGGACTATGAAGAAAGCTGAGCGCTGAAGAACTGATGCTTTTGAACTGTGGTGTTGGAGAAGACTCTTGAGAGTCCCTTGGGCTGCAAGGAGATCCAACCAGTCCATTCTAAAAGAGATCAGTCCTGGGTGTTCATTGGAAGGGCTGATGCTAAAGCTGAAACTCCAGTACTTTGGCCACCTCACGCGAAGAGTTGACTCATTGGAAAAGACTCTGATGCTGGGAGGGATTGGGGGCAGGAGGAGAAGGGGACGACAGAGGATGAGATGGCTGGATGGCATCACTGACTCGATGGAAGTGAATCTGAGTAAACTCCGGGAGTTGGTGATGGACAGGGAGGCCTGGCATGCTGTGATTCATGGGGTTGCAGAGTTGGACACGACTAAGCAACTGAACTGAACTGAACCCAACTGAATATAGCTCTCCCTGTAGGTAGTTAAAAAAAAAAAAAAAAAAGTAAATAATCCTATAGAAGAAAAATGTAGATCAGAAGGGAAGGTTGGGAGAGAAAAAGTAAAATCCTTCAAATCCACAAAACTAAGTCAAAGTATAATGTCAAATTTTCCTCAAAAGCTAACAAGTAGCCCAATAGCTCAATCTGGAATTCGAGAACAGAACCTACTTGTGTCCAGACATTAATGGAGAAGTGAAAGGAAATCAATGCATGCGAAGACAGACATTAACTGCAATTACAGTACCTAAGCCTGTAAGTTGAACGTACGTATACACTGCCCTTCACTGAAAAACTAACAAATCCAGGGTAGGACTGGATTAAGAGTAAAAGAAGGATGCGAATGACTTCAAGAATATTAGGAGATTTCAGGAACTCCTTTCTTATTCTACTCACTAAAATCTTCCTATTACAACAAAGAACAGTATTCATTGAGTTTACTTATCCAACCAGTCAGTAAGACAAATCTACCAGCAATTTATGAAAGAAACATAATTTGTACCAGATCAGGAATGAATCAAGCAAAGCAGTATTTTTCAAATATGAGTAGATCAACCATTTTCAAAAGTAAGTATAACCGTTTAAAAATCTGAATTAGAACATTTTCAAAATATTTATAAAGTTGTAAGTTAAAAGCTAAAAAACTAAAAAAAAAAAAAAAAAAACCAGTCGTGAATAAATTTAAAGCAGTAATTATGATTAGCTGAAATTAAATTCTACGTGCACTATGAATCTGGTTTTAACGGCCACGACACAAGTTTATAGAGTTCAGCCTGTTCACACTGCTATGTGCTGTGAAGAAATTTCTCCTACTGTTTTTCTCTAGTCCAAAAATTTCCCAAATATGCAAGCGGTAGAGCATGAGGTGATTTTAGATATTACATAGATGCACATTCTTATTTCCAACTGTACTAACTATAATAAAATGTACATACAATTAGCACTTCAAACTCATGATGTAAAAGCTATGTGAAACAGATGAAGAGGATAAAGAAGTACAAGCCTACTAGGCATAAATTCAGTAAGTTACAAGCAGTTAATTCATAGCACAGGGAACATGGTCAATATTTTATATTTACTTTGCATGAAGCATAACCTATAAAAATACTGAATTACTAAGCTGTTCACATGAAATATAATACCGTACCTGAAACTATTACAACATTGTTGGTTAATCGGCTATACCCCAAAACAAAATCAGAAGTTAAAAAAAAAAAGAAATATAATACTTAAATCAACCATTATTGTTGTAGCTTAGTCACTAAATCATGTCCGACTCCTTTGTGACCCCATGGACTGCAGCCCACAAGGCTCCTCTGTCCAGTGGATATCCCGGGCAAGAATATGGAAGTGGGCTGCCATTTCCTTCCCCACGCGATCTTCCCAACCCAGGGATCAAACCCAAGTCTCCTTCATCGGCAAGCAGATTCTTTTACTACTGAGCCACCATGGAAGCCCCAATCCACCATATTTTAAGAAAACAAACAATCAAGGCTATGTGAAAAGCAGTGAGTCCATTTAAAAGAAGCTACAAAATAACATCAGTTGTAAGCTAATACAGCAAAAAAATGTGGCTGAATGACTAAAGTTTGGAAAATACCACTCTACTCGAATCACTGCAAAGTCTTTGTAAAATACTATTTGGGCATAAAAGCTTTATTTACAAATTACGTCAGCTTCTGTACTTAAATTTTAAACACAAATGAGACTGGCAGGTACCAAAACTGAACAGGGTCCCAAAAGCTATCATTCTGATATCCTCAAATATGTTCATGTTAAGTAAGACTGTCAAATTCAAATTTCAAAACTGAAAACTCAGATAATTTGTGACCCTCTATAAATTCATCCCTAATACCAGTTTGAAAAACTCTCAATTAAAGCTAACCTAATCATCTGCAATGTGGAAACATATTGATAACAAATTGCTACTAGGACATGAAAGTCGCTCAGTCGTGTCCGATTCTTTGCGACTCCCTGGATTATACAGTCTATAGAATTTTCCAGGCCAGAATACTGAAGTGGGTTGCCTTTCCCTTCTCCAGAGGATCTTCCCAACCCAGGAATTGAACCCAGGTCTCCCACATTGCATGTGGATTCTTTACCAGCTAGGACATATACAGGTTAAAAATGGTGGCTTCCAGTACGTATGGTCCTAAATCTTTGTCCAATGAACTCGCATCTGCTTTATTAGCTTTACCTCTATAATTAAACAATATTGATTCTAGGTGGTAACTTCAATTTCTTACTCTAGAATTACACTGTTCATCTCAAGGATAAAAACATCAAAAATCAAAGCTATTTGACACAAACCTCTGGTGTTGTCATGACATTTTTCAGATGATTAATGGCCAGAAGTCTCACAGGAGCAAGCGGATGATTCAGACTGAGCATCAGGGAGGTATCAGAATCTGCTAAAAACTATAGGATTCATCATAATTAGCAAATGATCTCACCATTAAATCTGAGCAGCATATAATCAAGAATCAAAGAAAACCACACCACGCTGACATATTCAATAACCATCTAATTTCAGAAAGCAAAATGTAAAGTAAACCAAAAGTAAAGAGTAAAGCAAGATCTTTGCCTCCAAAACACAGTATGATTTGTAAATAGATACAAAAATCTGTACTGTGAATGCTGTGATTTCGTGTATGCTGCTGCTGCTAAGTGGCATCAGTCGTGTCCAACTCTGTGTGACCCCAGAGACGGCAGCCCACCAGGCTCCCCGTCCCTGGGATTCTCCAGGCAGGAACACTGGAGTGGGTTGCCATTTCCTTCTCCAATGCATGAAAGTGAAAAGTGAAAGGGAAGTCGCTCAGTCGTGTCCAACTCTTAGCGACCCCATGGACTACAGCCTACCAGGCTCCTCCACCCATGGGATTTTCCAGGCAAGAGTACTGGAGTGGGATTTCGTTTATAGTTGTGTCTATATGTAGGTTTAAATCAGTGAAGTAACTTATGAAGTGATTCTGTGTTCTTTATGTATGTCTGATGGCAAGGTGAAAAACACCTAAGATAAACCACTGGGTATTAGCACCTAAATGAAAATATGTATCAAAAAAATTGATCACTTAAGAGGGACTGCATTTCATCTATTAAGAAAATGATGTGACACTGGAGTTGTTGACAACTTCATTTATTTATGTAATTAGACTAAGAAGGAAGTCTATCAACCTGTGATCTGGAAATGAAATACCACTAAAGATGAAAGTCTAATTATGGAAGAGAAAAACCAAAACAATCACATTTCTCTTCATAACAATTGTTTTCAAGGCAAACAATAAGAACTACATAAATGTCTAACTTCTAGCATAAAGACTTGGGGCAAATTGTCCCTAGAAAATTTCTGAAGTCCGAACATAATCATGAAATAAAATCTATTTCCCTTTTCCTAATCAATGACTTAAATAGCCACATGTGGCTGGTGGGTGCTGTGCTAAGAAGTGAAGATGCAGGAGAAAGATAAGGATCTCTAGAAATCTAAGTTAGGCCATCTTTTGGTGATTGCTAATGAGCATTAGACATAAAATTTCCAAATAACACTTTTCCTGAAATAAGCATCAGGTTCACAGTTATTTAAAAATTACTGTACCTTTCTGCAATTACTTAATTCCTGCCTCAGAGTCTTACTTCTGGTAACTAAGGCAAACTGAGTAAATCTTCTCTCTCCATGGAACTTCTCAAACAGAGGAGTGAAGTAGCAAATTTCCTTCCCAAGCTCTTCAAATAATCCCATGAATATCCGTGTCACAAATCCCCTGAAGAAAAAGTTACCTGATACTTTCCTCCACTTGTAGAAAGAGAGATAAATTGGTGAAAAAGCTCCTGCTTTTTCAGGTCTGTAATTTCCTTTAGGCGTTCCTCTAGCACAGCATCTAATGTTTTGGGGTATCTGGGATGAAATTAAAGAGTCAGTTCATTATTCTTAATAAAGTTATTAACTACACAGACCATCCAGGTATAAAAGGAAAAAATTTAACTTTTTAAAAAATTACTGAGATTAAGACTCAAATTTTTGACAAACGGAATATGTAAAACCAAATGACACTAATTGAGTTTGTTATTATGACTATTTCAACAACAGTCTATATAAAAAATTATACTCTCCATAGTCCCCATACCTTTATTCCCTCTTATATTTCAAATATATTTAAATCCTATAATTGTCCCTTCCTGAAAGGTAGAAAAGAAAAACAATCCCTTTATAATTCCTTCACTTTATTAAGTAACTTGTAAATCATCTCTTTATAAAACCAGAGGTACACATTAATAAGTGCGCACACACACATATACACACAGCTTACCTGCTTTCTAAAAGTCTGATAAGTGGAAGAAACTGTTCATTAAGCAAAGATACTTTATCAGAATCCACTTTGTCCTGGGAACTATATGAAATATACTCTTCAAAAAGAAGGCTGCAAAACAAAACAAATACTAGCAGGCATGAGAGTTACTATGTATTGAACCCTACTACATACTACGTGCTTTAGAATGTATTATCTCTGTCAGACCTCCACAGGGTAAAAATTAGATTAATTTTACGGGTACAAAAACTCGGACTAAGAAGTCTTCTAATTTGCCTGAAGTTAAACAAGAAGAGCAACAAGAGGCAATACTCAGTGAGCACTGCTACTGCTGCTAAGTCACTTCAGTCGTGTCCGACTCTTGTGTGACCCCATAGACGGCAGCCCACTAGGCTCCCCTGTCCCTGGGGTTCTCCAGGCAAGAACACTGGAGTGGGTTGCCAGTTCCTTCTCCAGTGAGCACTATTATATCATAAAAAGTGGAGCACAGTGTTCAAGCCCTGTCTGAATCCACAGCCAAGCTCTCAACAGTACTTTGCATATTTAACCTCATTTAATTCACAAGCCAACATGGGAGCAGGGTGCACAAATAAATAACACACCCTGTAGACAGGTACCTGCCCAACGATACACAATGACAAAACCAGATCCACACAGCCTGACCTTCAGAACTTACTACTCTACTTGCCTGGAGGTGATAAGAGGAAGGATTTAACTTATGTCTGGGCTTCCCTGGTGGCTCAGATGGTAAAGAATCTGCCTGCACTGCAGGAGACCCAGGTTCAATCCCTAGGGTTGGGAAATCACCTGGAGAAGGAAATGGCAACCCACTCCAGTACTCTGGCCTGGAGAATTCCATGGACAGAGGAGCCTGGCGGGCTATAGCCCATGGGGTCACAAAGAGTGACTGAGCAACTAACACCTCCACTTTTTTTCTGACTACTATGACTACATTCTTTTCATTGTATCAAGTTGCCCTTCTACTAAGAAAAGAAAACGGGAGACTCTCAACTATCTTTACTTAGTGGTTTAAGTTTCTTAATGACATTTACTGATTACCAACTGTGATATATTGTTTCTTGCATTTTGGTCCACTTAGTATGAGGAAATTTTAAACAACCACAAATTACATTTAATATAACCCAAATTTATCTTCACTATTAACTCTGCATGATCACATATATACATTAAAGATAAACAAGAGAAATTACTTCTTTTCTGTTGCCACAATCACTTGACTAAGTACTTACAATTAAATGAACATGGACAAAGCAAAAAATACATTATAAAGGGATACTGGAAAACTGTTAACCAACCCTGAGAAGTATACTTAGCCACAGAAATACAAATATCAAAAGCATGTCAAAAGTAAGAGCTTACCCAGCCAACAAATGGTCTAAGTTGTTCTTCAGCGATATATTTGTAAGTATGGCTTCTAAGAGTCTCCTATAGACTTGACCATCCATCTCTTCAGTTTCTTCTCCTTAGCATACATAACAAATTAAAATTGACTGGAGAAAAATGTTTTTGCATGTGCATGCTATTAGGTTTTTTATAGCAGAAAATCTTTCTACAGGAATAACTTTAAGACATATATCCACATCCAGCTTTATACCTATTTTCAAGTTTACTTCACCTATTTGGTCATTTGTATCTTTTAAAATCATTTTGTATACATCACTCTCATTTATCCTTTACTTGAAATCCTCTAAATTTTTTAAAAACAAGTACTATCATGCCTCTCTCATTAATGAAACAGAAGTCCAAAGAATACAGTCTTTCCCCAAGCCACATTACAAGCGGTGGAGCTGGGACCTGAATCTACACTTCAATAAACTACCTGAATACAGGCTACACTTTCATCTCAATGCCTCCTTACTGAAGCAAGAGCTGTCATCTTCCATTATGTAAGAATGAATGTTGGCCCTGACTTCATTACTCACCATCTGAACAGGAAATGTACCCTTTCTTTTGTGCTAGTCATGTTTCTAAAACTCATGTTTAAATTGAGATTGGGTTAAGTAAACCTTGTTTTCCAATAAATGGATGTAACTTTAGAGACAACTTTCTTAGAACGTCTTTCTTAGTCTAGTAGCAACAGCACCAAGAATGTCTTCCTTGTCTTTCCATATTTATTGAAAGGCGAAAAACATATACTGCAAATAATCACCTTCTAATTAACTTCTGGGCTTTTTTTAAATCTGGATTTTCACACATGAGATTTTTCATCTTATATTTTCAATGACTCAAGAGAGAAAAACTTTTTCGGGCAACTAGATATTTATTATAAAGGAATCACTAAAGTTTATTAAATATCTACATGAAAAGGGAAAGTTTGACTCAACAATGTGTTTTAACTATTTTAAAGTAATTCCATCATCTTTTTTCATGTAGAAACATGTAAAAGAACACATATTAAAAAAAAGTACTATCTAGAGGGTGTCACAGAGTAAAGTCTGAAAAACGAATATTGTATATTAACACATACATGTGGAATCTAGAAAAATTGTATAGATGATCTTGTTTGCAACAGAAATAGAACAGATATGGATAACAAATGTATGGATACCAAGGGGGAAAGGCGGCAGGTGGGAGGAACTGGGAGACTGGGACTGACACATACACACTACTGACCCTATGTATAAAACAGGTAACTAATTGGAAGGACTGATGCTGAAGCTGAAACTCCAGTACTTTGGCCACCTCATTCGAAGAGTTGACTCATTGGAAAAGACTCTGATGCTGGGAGGGATTGGGGGCAGGAGGAGAAGGGGACGACAGAGGATGAGATGGCTGGATGGCATCACTGACTCGATGGACGTGAGTCTGAGTGAACTCCAGGAGTTGGTGATGGACAGGGAGGCCTGGCGTGCTGCGATTCATGGGGTCGAAAAGAGTCGGACACGACTGAGCGACTGAACTGAATTGAATGAGAACCTGGGCTTCGCTCATAGCTCAGTTGGTAAATCGTCTGCCTGCAATGAAGGAGTCCCACTTTCGATTCCTGGGTCGGGAAGATCCCCTGGAGAAGGAAATGGCAACCCACTCCAGTATTCTTGCCTGGAGAATCCCATGGACAGAGGAGCCTGACAGGCTACAATCCACAGGATCACAAGAGTCAGACACGACTTAGCAACTAAACCACCACCACCAATGAGAACCTACTGTATACATAAGGAACTCTATTTAATGCTCTGTGGTAACCTGAAGGGAATCCAAAAGGATACAGGTACAGTTATAACTAATTCATTTTGCTGTACAGGAGAAACTAACACAGCACTGTAAAGCAACTTTACTTCAATAAAAATTAATTTAAAAAAATACTGAGTGTATTACTCAATTAACAAGGTTCTCCCTTCAACCAATCTGCTCCCCACCCTAAATGTTTCTCATGTCAGAAAAACAGACAAATTACACAAAAAGAGTTGGACAGCAGAAAACTCTAGATATCTAAAAGATATTAACCAGGGTGTGATTTTATCTTAAGAAAATTAAATATGAGAAAGTAAGTTTTTGGACACAACATGTAAAACCATTTACCTGTAATCTGATTAATCATGGAGACGACCAGGTGGGGAAGCATGTACCGCAGAAGAGGACTAATGTCGTATGTTTCAGAAATCCCATGAAGTAGTGTAATAAGATTAGGAACATTACACAAGTGTGGAAATGGCCTTTGAAGAAACAAGGACGTAAGATGTTGACTTTACATGTTAGAAGACAATGAATGGCAATTTTTAAAAATAGCATAAAATTTATCCTTTGAAAAAAACTACTCAAAATAACTTCATTCACCTCCAATTATCATCATTCACAATTCAATTGTACGTACTTTTTCCCCAGGCTCTCTGGCTTCTGTCTCTGAAGGAGCACTATCAAGCAACTCAATCCATCCTTGATCAGAGAGGGAATTCTGATCAGTGTTCTGATAATCTGTGAAGCCAAGGAGTTAACGAAGGTATCTTCCATGGTCACTTTCACGGAAATCTGACATATTATCATGTATGTTGCAGCTCTGTAATCTGGTAAAGATGATTTCAATCCCTGAATATTTTTTAAAATATAAGGAAAAGCGACAAACTATGTTATTTTAGCCTACTGGAAAATGTTACTCTACTTTGACAAATTCCAAGTGTCATAAATTAGAGATGAATACAACCTAATGCACACTGAGAGTCAACACTCCTCAGAAGTGAAAAATCAAGATGCTGGCCCCCTTTCCTGAGGGGACATGGAAATGAGACAAGACTCTCGGATGACAGAAGGGATCTCAGAAGGTCTCCTAACTCAAACATCCACTACACATGCTAAAAGGAGCAAAGGAGTCTTCTTTTATTTGCAAACATCCACCTGTGTAAGGGAGACTTCAGAAACAAAACAGTATCTGATTAAAGACAATAATTTGGGGACTCTGGTGGGGGGGCTTTTGCAGTTCGTCTATGGGGGACCTGGAAAGGCAGGAGGCTATGAGGCACTCAGGCAGGAGAAACATCAAGAAGTCAATACAAAAGGAATGAAAAGAGAGCCTCTGCCTTGAAGAAATTTTCTAATTCATTCTCTTTTAAAAACAATTTCACTTTTTCTTTTTTTTTTCTCAAAGATTTTCTGATTTAGACCATTTTTTAAAGCCTTTACTACATCTGTTACTATATTGCTTCTGTTTTGGGTTTTTTGGCCACAAGGCATGTGGAATCTTAGCTCCCTGACCAGGGACTGAATCTGCACCCTCTGGGTTGGAGGGCCAAATCTCAACCACTGGACCAGTCAGGATGTCCCCAACGTTCATTCTTAAGGAGCTTCCTAACCAAGATTCCACTCTGCTAAGTTTTTAAGAAGTCATCTTTTTTACCTAAAAATTAAATTTCATAAACCATCTGAAATAAACTGCCAATGTAAAAACATTTATGCCTAAGTGAAATTTTCAAAAGCAAGAAAATTTCTTCCAGTACAAAATAATCTATTTTACACATAAGCAGGGCCAAACCTTTTGAATATATGGAAACAGCTTGGCAACTATATTGTCGGATAAGTTCTCGGCAGCCACCAGAGCAGACACGATGGTAGAGGCATAGAAAGTTAAGAGCACCCTCAACTGACTGGAACTCCCAGGATACTCAGCAAAAACCTGGAACAAAAACCACAAACCAAACACATTCAGGAGTGAAAAGCTAATGAGATATAAGTATAAAAATATTTATAGCTCTCAAGTACTTCAGGCTGACACTAATTTTACCATATTAGACAAATACATTTAACAGTTCAATTAAACATGGCAAGAATAAACAAGCTTTCTGACATTTTTAGATGGTGTCTTTGTTTAAACAGTCATTGTAAAGAATTTGGTAAGGAAGACAATAATTTATTTTTGCAGAAAAACAGCTTTGATGATGAAAGACTGATCAAGCTGCTCATCAGAAAGATGAAGAAAAGAGGAGATCACTTAACAAAAGGCACTTCTTCAAAGTCCCACTATTACTACAAACGGCCATTTGCTTTCTCCAGGCCGAGGAAACAACCTTCTAATGGAATCACACGTTCATGAAACAGTGTTACTACTCACCTTCACAGATTTTGTCACCAGACTACAAATGAAATCCATGAAGCCAAGATCTTTGTAGCAGTGGGTAACCAAAGTTCCTTTAGCTAAGGGCACTCCAGATTGCTGTTACAGACAGGAAGAACCAACTGTTAACTAAGGATAATTCACCAACTCATCATTTAAGTACCTACCAAAGTAACAGCTTCAAACTGCTACAGTTCATTAATACAAAATATAGTCTTCCATTATAACTGGTGGTAAAGAAGAGATTAACATATAAAATTGTGCAAACTTAAGAAATTCAAAAGAGAAGGGCCAGCAATGTGTGTGGAGGTACTCAGTGAAAAATGGTTACTTATCATGTGTTGCATTTTGATATGTATTTATCTAAATCCAGATTCTCTAGGTTCTTAGTAACTCTACCATTTAGACTTGGTTTTTCAGTCAATGGGGTATGGTTTTGTCACTGCTTTACAGTAACACTAGTAACAGAAATAGACCAGGAACCCAGTCAACTTATACTGCTCTTCCCACGACCTAGCACTGGGCATGGCACATATAAGTGCTCAACAAATTTTGAATAGATCAATGAAAAGATAATTTGCAGCAAATTGTAATAGATAAGTGTGGTTTGGATACCCGAAACAAGTGTGTCTAGAGAACAGCAGGGTCTGTGTGTAGATTAGGGAAAAAAATAATGTTACTAGCAAAATGAGTAAAAGTTTGATAGGCTTTACAACAGATTGGCCTTCTCTTCCTGAATATTCTTTAAATGCTTTACATCCAAATTCTTTTCTTCTTTAATTAAAATTCCCATTCCTTTCTCTTTACTATTCTGATCATGGACGATCTGACATCAACCAGAAAGTTACTCATCCCAAGGTCACAGCCTATTAGCCTACTTTCATCCCATTTGCTGCCTGCTGGCCCAAATCACCACTCAACATTTAAAAAATTCTTGCTAACAACATACATCTACTTTCTTTACTATAGTTACAAACAAGGTGGTAATGGCAAGTCAGTTGTTTTCCTACAAAATTACACTATCTGATCTCAGCCAGAGCCTTCCTGTAAGGCAATCATCCTATTATTTATCTGTAAATTAATTCTTAGCATCTTCTTCACAATAATAATTTCCTGACGTCCTTCAAGTCTTTTTTTTTTTTTTTTTTTTACTTTTTCTAAGTATTTTATGCTTTTCTTCACCTGGCTTTTTTAAGCTTTTCAGTTCCAAAATTCTAAATGCCAGACAGCATAGTATAATGGAAAGACAAGCTTTAGAATCAGATCTAGATTCAAATCTTGACTCTGCCACTTTAGAGCTGCTTGAACTTTGGTGAGTAACTTAATTCTCTGAGCCTGTTATTCATCTGTAAAAAGTTTTTTTTGTGTGAGAATCAAAGATAATAAAATACAAACTGCCTATTCTACTATCACATACCAAACAAAAGCCAGCTATTATTCATACTAGCCAGCTGTTTTACCATACTTTCAAATGGAAGCTAGGAAATAAAAGTGATGGAGGTAATACTTGGTGTACTCTTAGGAACACCAATGGCTTTATTTTTTCCAAATACCTTTTATGAAGCCTTGCAATTAATACAGATACATGTCATTCAACAATCATACCTTAATTGGTAATAACCAGAACCATTTGTGCTTTGAATTATTTATTTTTAGAAGCTGTATAACCCTCACAAATATTCTTGTCTCGTGGTATGGCAGAACACAAGCAATGAGGCTATCTTGATTATAAAGATGGATATGGAACCTGGAGAAAAAAGAAGCAAACAATTCAAACTGATACAAAACTTACAAGCATATATTTCCTTACGTGCCCAAATGGTACATCAGTGACCTGAACCCACTTAAAACAACGATAAAACTAGAAGCAAGGTATAGCACACTTAAAGCACAGGCATTAAAGTATTCAATAGGGTTGGCCAATTCTTATGCAGTAATATTTTTAAATATTCAATATCAAAATTGACATCCATTCACTTTTTCTCAACTTTAAAAAAACCTACTTATTACATTAACATGATTTTGGGATCACTGCAGTCAAACCAACAGAAAACCAAACTGGGTCAACTAGGCAACACTCAATTCCTCTCTGTTCTCCAAAGTCCACCTTCCACAGCTGTTTCCTCAGTTTACCTGACTATTAATATCATGATCCTAAAACCAGAAGACTAATTACATACAAAATCATATTGCCTTCTTTGAATAAAAAAATTATGTAATTACAAGCATATTGAATTTGTCCATGAATTTTACAAAACTTGATATTGGTCATGCCACCTAATTAACATAAGAGTTTTATTAATTCTGTCAGATTCATTAAATCCTTTCTAGCCTTTAAGATATTCTTGCCTGGAAAATCCCATGGATGGAGGAGCCTCGTAGGCTGCAGTCCATGGGGTCGCTAAGAGTCGGACACGACTGAGCGACTTCACTTTCACTTTTCACTTTCATGCATTGGAGGAGGAAATGGCAACCCACTCCAGTGTTCTTGCCTGGAGAATCCCAGGGACGGGGGAGCCTGGTGGGCTGCCGTCTACGGGGTCGCAAAGAGTCAGATCCGACTGAAGTGACTTAGCAGCAGCAGCAGCCTTTAAGATCTAAATCCTTTCCAGGCTTCTTTCTCAAGATGTTTTTCTTAATTCTCCCAGCCAAGTGATCCCTCTGTCTAAGCTCTCCTATCCCTTCTCTCTTATAGCACCATATCTCTTGCCTTTTATTAGTTCTGTATTAGGGCTTTAGTACTAGCCAAGACATCATTTCCTCCGTGAAACTTTCTTCAACTACTTTAGGCATCACCATACACTCCCAAAACCTTGTATACACCCTTACTGTGGCATTTATTTCACAATGGTAAGAAAGGGCAGCATATTTATCCTGGTATTGAACTTAATGTTTGCTAAATAAATAAGTTACATGAATAAATAAATACAAAACCAAAGGCAAAAAGTACTCCTTACAATAATGATCTATTTGGGGGAAATTAAATGCTAGAAGACAGAGGGAAATAGTATAAATTTGACTCTTTTTTTGTCTGAAGAATCTAATGATGTGATAATCAGAAGACCCACGTTAAACTATGTTTTCTCAGTGACTCACTGGCTTCCCTTAACCCCATGCCTCCAGTTAATGAAGTGGAAGCCTTTCTACTTTTAAAACATACATAAGGAAAAAATGTATTAACTATGATGTGATACCAATGTGATGTAAATAAATGAGAAAATAAACTGAGTAAACTTAAGACAATTTCAAAAGGAGATGAAAGATCAGGCCTTGGAAACAAATTTATATCACCGCTTACCAGTCATGTGGCTCTGCCAGCTTAACTTTCTACACCTGTTTTCTCAATTGTATAATAGGGAAAAAAGAAGCACCTCCCCCAGAGGAATGTTGTAAGCACTGAGGTAACACATATATGCTTACCATCCGGCCTGGTGTAAAGTGTTCCATACACATTAGCTATTATTGCTTTTCTTAAGTTATTATTCTCTTCCCAAGCCACCATTTTTGTTATTTTGGCAAGAAGTTCAATAACACTCATTGCCCCAAATATGCAGTAGCAATTTGTAATAGCGAAGTGACATAAGCCCCTTAGAACTAATGAGGTTAGACTATTTACTCAAGATCTTCTAAAAAGTAGTTTTACTTTTCACTATCAATAAAAATGAGTTCAACATAGAAGGACATGCTTATCTCACCCAATACAAACCATATTTATCTCAATATTTAAATTAATAAATGTTCTCATTACTTAAAAACATCAATGTTATCATCCCATAATTATTTCTGTAATTTCATTTGCTACCTGTGGATCAACCACTCCAGACACTTCTGTGCAGGCTTCAGCAGGAAGTAAGGAGACAAGTGAATAAGAAACAATGAAATATTTTCATCCAGCTGTTTGTTCACTGCTTTGGTCTGAACGCTGCGCTCCAAGGTTTTTGCTAGCTGGCTGAACAACGGTGCTTCAAATTGCTCAAAGGAAGGATCAATTCCAAGCAGCTCTTCCAGGCCAGTGCATCCTAGGAAAACTCCAGTTTATTTAACAATTCTTAGCAAGTAAACTCACCTCGCACTTCTTTTACAGTTTTAGTTTTCTCTAACACTCTCTCTTTTAGAATAATACAGTCCCAAACATAGATTTCTATCCAACATAAAAAATAAATTTCATCTCACCAAGGAGAAGAAAAAGTACCTCCAGGCAGGGGGCCTTTTTTCTTTTTTTCCAATACAATTTCAGTACAATAACTAGGCCAGTCCTTGGAAGACCCCTCCCTGACCCCCTAACCTCTGCTTCTAGCCTCTTCCTTTCTACACCTTAGATGACTCCCCCCAACCTTGGTGTGAAATTCAGATACGGCTACCTATACACATTTTATGTATCTAGAACGTAGTTATTTGCCATTCTCTTTCCCTTAACAACATAAGTCGAGTTAGCAAGTTACAAACCGCTAAGAGAGCGGATCAGAAAACACAGCAACATCCGGGTAACGCAAGCTTCCCAGGGCTTTTCCTAAGTTAAAAGGCAGCTCACCAATGGCAAAGGCGGTGTCTCTGTCGATGGTGGCCGCTTCCTTGGGGTCAAACAACAAAGAGGCAACTTCATCTCTAGATAAGAGACTGGAGTCACTCTGAGGGAGGGCGAGTCGTTGGAGCTGCTGCGCTAAGGACGTCATCGTTCACGTTGGCAGACTTCTAAAAACACAGGTTAAGAAACAGATCCACCGTGAGAACCCTCTACAAAATAGTAAGACGGCGTAACGGGCAAACAGCAAATGTCTCACGTATAAGCAACTTTCCTCCGCACTCAGCGCGGCTGCGGACACATCACCTGCTGTCCAGGAACCCCCAGACGCCAAACGTGCAAACCCTAAAGCAACAGCGATAATAGACAATGACATCCCCGAGGGCCGCGCCAAGCGTTTCTCAGCTCCAACTCCGCGGAGACTCGAAAAGCCGAGGACATCTTACCCTCCCCTGCATACCGCCCCGACTCACAGCCCCTGCTCACCCAGAGCTCGACTCTGGACTGGACTCAGAAGCCAATGAATCTTCACAGCAGCTCCCACATGGGTACCAAGAAGCCCAGCTCTCGGCCGGAAATGTAGAGCACGCCTCGCGCGAACTTCCGGTTTCAGGCACTACGGCAAGAGAAGAGGTACAAGCTTGCCGGAAAGTGAAACGATGACTCCGCCCCCAGGCGGCGAAGCCCCGCCCCTCCGCCGCGCGGTCCTGATCTGTTGGAGGCTTGAGGTCTGTACTTGGCTCGGTGCTGGGTCTCAGTTTCTGACTGGGCCTTTTGTGATCTTTGACGTTCCTTAGCAGGAGTCTATGGGGTCGCACAGAGTCGGACACGACTCAAGTGACTTAGCAGCAGCAGCAGTAGCAGCAGCAGCAGGAATCTTTCATTCAACATACTTATCCAGATTTTTACTACATACCGGCAGCATGGTGCAGTGGTTAAAACTGAACCATGCAGTCAGAGCCTGGGTTGATATACCCGCTCTAGGGTCTTTGGGCTGTGTGAGCTACACTGAATTCTCATCTCTCGGAGTTCGGTATCTCCTCTATAAAATGAAAACAGGCTGAGAATTTCATCAGATGACCTACTGATCGCAGCGCGAGCCGCTCTGCAAATAAAATGTTGGCTACCACTATCCTGAAGCTTGGGGCCAGCCACTGTATTTCCGGAGTACACGCCCTGTGTGTTTTGTTGTTTTGTTTTTCACTAACCCTGGTGAAATACAATTTACAAACTACATCGCACACTTCCGTTTAGCAGTTCGATGAGTTTTAACAAAGGAATAAGTGGGTATCACTATCTGTCCATTCAAGACTTAAAAAGTTGCCGTCACTCGCAAAAGTTCCCTCTGGTCCCTTTGCTGTGTGGCCCGCCCCACTCCTGGTCCCAGATAACCACTAGACATCTTAGTATCACTATAGATTGGTGCTGCTAAAGAGTGTCCTATATGAGTATACCACAGTCTGTTCCCCAAGCAAGTGTATGTGCCCAAATGGAGTGAACTGGCCCCTCCAAGAAGCTGCACAGGATGCGGGAGTGAGATCGGATATCCTACCTATATTTTTTAGATGCATTCCTTTCTCTTAGGATGTGGAGCTCTCTTTGATGCAGAGTGTCAGTCTTTTTTCTTGAAGATTGTTGGAAACAGTTTGAGGGGCTCCCTTCTCTACTCCATGCACATCTCTCTTTTTTGTGAACACAACCTTTCATTTTTGTTTTGTCTTAACAGCATCTACAACAACCAAAACTTCTCAGTTACTTCCAGAGATAGCTAATCATCTTTTGCATGGGGTATTGACTGCCTTGCAGAGAATGATGTGGTTTTTATAAGTTCCAGGGATATCTCTTTCATCCTTAAAAACAGATCTCTCAAAGGAATTTTTATTGTTGTTCTTTACAAAAATGATTAGCTTTGGGAGAAATGAAAATAGTGAGAAATGAAAATCAGGCCTATTTTTATCCTCAAGACATATTAGTTTTCTCGCCTAAAAAAATCCTCATATTTTTACAAGCCTCATCAACATGCAAATAAACAGAGAGATGCCACAAGTGTTTGGTTCAACATGTTTATATTAGTTCCAATGATATATGGTACTGTGCTGAATTTTACTTTAGAAGTAAATGAGAAGAAAAAAAAATTTTAAACTAGAAAAGTAAAAAGAACAAGACAGAGATTCGTAAATATAATATCTGTTTTAAAAAACATGCTGTGACCTTGAATTGTGTATTTTTCTCCATTTAAAAAGAATTGTTTGGATGTATTCCTGATTGTTTTCTGATTACAACCTCCTCGGTTTTTGTGATTATAAACTTATCTCCTGGTTTGATTATTCAGCTGAGGACCAGAGCAAACTTCTTTTCTGTTGTTACTTGAATTTAAAATATTGGTCATAGATTACCTGTTGCTCTGCAATTCCTCTTAATAACCCTTTTAATGCATTTTGCCATTTTACACACATTAAATCCAAAATTTTAGCCATAGTGATATGTATTTTTTGACGCAAGGGTAAGCATTGTTTTCAGACATGGTATATTAACCATTCATTCATTCATTTGATGGGAAATGTCACATGGCAGAGTGATCGATTCTGCTGCTTATTTCAATCACTATTCATGGCAAGGACTCTAACCCCCAAAAAACAAGTTTATAAGAGTGACTTGAATAAATGAGCTTTTTTTAAAAGGGCTTTTGAAAGCCCTCCCTCACCCCATTCTTCTTTACTCCAGAGCACAGATACTTTCATTCCATATGCACTTTATACCAAGCTAGGCATACAGTGTGGACAAGACAGGTTAAGTTCTCTGCTCTTGTGGAATTTACATCCCACCAGGAAGTGACAGGTAAAAGGCAAATAGATAAATCAGAAAAACATTAGGTAATGTAATAAAAGCTCTGCTGGCAATAATAAAAAGCCATAGGATAGGGGTAAAAGAGGGAGGGCATCATTAATTTCAGTGTTTTGGAGAAGGACCTTCTGAGGAGGGAACATTTAAGCCAAGACCTGAATGACCAGTCTTGATAAACTGGAAATACCCTAGACAGGATCAGTCTTGATGTTCACTCCAATCACAGCAAGGCTTTTTTCTGCCTACCAAGTATACCAAGCTTGTATTTTCTTCACAGAGTTACAACTACTTGGAATGATCTGATTTGTTTGCTTACCTATTTATTTCTTGTATCCACTCATAGAATACTGTCTTCACACTGGCATGGAGCCCATCCCTAAGATTTTGGAACCAAGGCAAAGGTGCAGAGGGAAACACAGCTGTCAGTGTAAAGTACTTAAGAGATATAAATCAACCTAACACACGGTAACCTCCAATATGATATAAACTTTAACTTTGATAAAAAAAAAAAAAAACAAGTATAATGACAAAACAAAAATATTTTCATATGACTGAAAGACAGCAAAATACAAAATATGACAGCATTTAATTATTATCATACCTGTCTGGATACAATACGGGCTTCCCTGGTGGCCCAGCGGTAAAAAATCTGCCTGCAATACGGGAAAGGCAGGATCAATCTCTGGGTTGGGAAGATCCCCTGGAGGAGGAAAATGGCTACCCACTCCAGTATTCTTGCCTGGGAAATCCTATGGACAGAGGAGCCTGGTGGGCTACAGTCCATAGATTTGCAAAGAGCTGGACACAACTGAGTGACTAAGCATACACACTGGATACAATATTGATTGACTGAGGGTTAATGGATTTCCTATATATTTAGCCCATAGAATTTTGCCTTCATAGCAGCATAATTATCAATTATGTTGTTTAATTCAGACTTTCACAAATTGTGTCCTATTGACAAAAATGAATGAAAAGATTAAAAAATAAAATGTAATTACATTCAAAGTGTACAAAATTTGAATGTATTTTCATAAAAATATAAATTATGTAAAAAATCCAAAGATTATATTTTTCACTTATTCTCAGTGTTTTCAAAAGAATTATCCTCAACAAGGCAAAAGCACAGGTTATAATGTCAACATTTTAACTAAAATTAAATAAAGCTAATTTTTATTTTTGGAAAATATTATTACCTTATTATAATAAAATATTCATAAAAGTTATTCACAAGTTTGTCATTCCATGTCTATCTAGTTGCCAGTGTAAAGAATCAATATCCCACCACATCCCCTCTGCCAAAAAAAGGAAAGATCAGAATTCCCTTCCATTCATTCTATACTTATATCTGTGTTAGTCACTCAGTCACGTACAACTCTTTGCAACCCCATGGACTGTAGCCTGCCAGGCTCCTCTGTTCTTGGGATTCACAAGGCAAAAATACTGGAGTGGATAGCCATTCCCTTCTCCAAGGGATCTTCCCCAACCAGGGATAGAACCCAGGTTTCCCACATTGAAGGCAAGTTCTTTATGTCTGAGCCACCAGGGAAACCCTTATCTATATCTACCTATTTTCAAATTTAAGGATCATATGAATCGTTTAATGCTGTTAAAGGATCTTTAGTTACCACATCCAATTGTTGAGAGTATGTACTACAGTAGTTCATTTGTACCTCCAGAACCATAAATTGGAAAACAAAAGGAAACAAGAAATTGCGTGTTTGGTACTACCTAGAAATAATACTTTATACTTTACTATGCAAAAATCTAGTATGTACATGCAGTCTAAAAGGAAAAGTGTGACGAGTTCATCAATTTGTCTTTTCTCTTACTTAAGCACTTCTGGATTTGAATCCTCCCCCTATACTAAAGCAGTGTCCAGAAATAGTGCAATTCACAAACCTTCAGAACATTCAGACAAGGTTGTCTTTTATTTGAGAACACAGGGCGAGAAACTGTTTCCCTGAAGCTTAAGTATATAAATCAAAGACTGGAGATTGATTCAGAGTTATGGAATGTGCCACAGCAGTGCTAAATGGCAGTTTCTGAAGGACAGACTTCTACATTTTAAAACAAATTTCTCATGTATTTGTGATATTCATGTGCAGACCTTGGGGAGTTCATCTTGCAGTGTCATATCTTTTTGCCTTTTCATACGGTTCTCAAGGTAAGAATACTAACGTGGTTTGCCATTCCCTTCTCCAGGAGACCACGTTTTGTCAGAACTCTCCACTATGACCCGCCCATCTTGGGTGGCCCCACACAGTATGGCTCATAGTTTCATTGAGTTGGACAAGGCTGTGGTCCATGTGATCAGTTTAGTTAGTTTTCTGTGCTTGTGATTTTCATTCTGTCTCCCCTCTGATGGAGAAGGATAAGAGGCTTATGGAAGCTTCCTGATGGGAGAGACTGACTGTAGGGGAAACTGGGTCTTGTTCTGAAGGGCAGGGCCATGTTCAGTGAATTTTTAACCCAATTTTCTGTTGATGTGTGGAACTGTGTTCCCTCCCTGTTGTTTGGCCTGAGGCTAGACTGAAGTAGGGGCAATGAAGGTAATGGCGATCTCCTTCAAAAGGACTTGTGCACACACTGTTGTATTCAGTGACCCTGACTGCAGCAGGCCACTGTCGGCCCATGCCTCCACCAGAGACCCCTGGACACTCACAGGCAAATCTGGCTCAGTCTCCTGTGGGGACACTGTTTTTCTCCTGGCTCCTGGGGTGCACAAGGTTTTGTTTGTGCCCTCCAAGAGTCTGTTTCTCCAGTTCTCTGGAAGTTCTGTAATCAAATCCCACTGGCCTCCAAAGTCAAATTCCCTGGTGGGGGGAGGGGATGGTTTCTCAGTCCTTTGCTAGATCCCCACGTTGGGAAACCTGTTGTGAGTCCTAGAACTTTCTTAACAGTGCTAGAATTTTTTTGGTATAATTGTTGTGCAGTTTGTGGGACCTAACAGAAGCAGAAAATATTAAGAAGAGGTGGCAACAACACACAGAAGAACTATACAGAAAAGATCTTAATGACCCAGAATACAACAATGATGTGATCACTCACCTAGAGCCAGACATCCTGGAGGGCAAAGTGGGACTTAGGAAGCATCACTGCAAACAAAACTAGTGGAGGTGATGGAATTCAAGTTGAATTATTTCAAATCCCAAAAGATGATGCTCTGAAAGTGCTGCACTCAATATGCCAGCAAATTTGGAAAACTCAGCAGTGGCCACAGGACTGGAAATGGACAGTTTTCATTCCAATCCCGAAGAAAGGCAATGCCAATGAATGTTCCAACTACTGCCCAATTGCACTCATCTCACACGCTAGCAAAGTAATGCTCAAAATTCTCCAAGGCAGGCTGCAACAGTATGTGAACTGAGAACTTCCAGATGTTCAATTTGGATTTAGAAAAGGCAGAGGAACCAGAGATCAAATTGCCAACACATAGAAAAAGCAAGAGAATTCCAGAAAAAATCTACTTCTACTTTATTGACTACACCAAAACCTTTGAATGTAGATCACAACAAACTGTGGAAAATTCTTCAAGAGATGGGAACACCAGACCACTTTACCTACCTCCTGAGAAATCTATATGCAGGTCAAGAAGCAACAGATAGATCCGGACATGGAACAATGGACTGGTGTGTCAAGACTGTATGTTGTCACCCTGCTTATTTAACTTCTAGGCAGAGTACATTGTGGAAAATCCCAGGCTGGATGAATTACAAGCTGGAATTAAGATTGCTGGAAGAAATATCAATAACCTCAGATATGCAGATGACATCGCCATTATGGCAGAAAGCAAAGAGGAACTAAAGAGCCTCTTGATTAACATGAAAGAGGAGAGTGAAAAACCTGGTTTAAAACTCAACATTCAGAAAACTAAGATCATGGCATCTGGTCCCATCACTTCATGGCAAATAGATGGGGAAACAATGGAAACAGTGACAGACTTTATTTTTCTGGGCTCCCAAATCACTGCAGATGGTGACTACAGCCATGAAATTAAAAGACGCTTGTTTAAAAGACACTTGCTCCTTGGAAGAAAAGCTGTGACCAACCTACACAGGATATTGAAAAGCAGAGACATTATTTTGTCGACAAAGGTCTGTCTAGTCACAGCTATGGTTTTTCCAGTAGTCATGTGTGGATGTGAGATTTGGACTATAAAGAAAGCTGAGTGCTAAAGAATTGATGCTTTTGAACTGTGGTGTTGGAGAAGACTCTTGAGAGTCCCTTGGACTGCAAGGAGATTCAACCAGTCCATCCTAAAGGAAATCAGTCCTGAATATTCATTGGAAGGACTGATGCTGAAGCTGAAACTCCAATAGTTTGGCCACTTGATGAGAAGAACTGACTAATTGGAAAAGACCCTGATGCTGGGAAAGACTGAAGGCAGGAGAAGGGGATGACAGAGGAGGAGATGGTTGGATGGCATCACTGAGTTTGAGTAAGTTTGAGTTTGAGTAAGCTCTGGGAGTTGGTGAAGGACAGGGAGGCCTGGTGTGCTGCAGTTCATGGGGTTGCAAAGAGTCGGACATGACTGAGTGACTGAAATGAACTGAACCGATGTGGATACCTTAGGCTGGTCCAAGGATGCTGTTGAAGACAGGACTTTCTCAAGGTTGGTGCTGAATCACTGCTCCAAAGAAAAGTGCCTGGCATATCAGTTCAGTTCAGTTCAGTTCAGTCGCTCAGTTGTGTCCGATTCTTTGCAACTCCATGAACCACAGCACACCAGGCCTCCCTGTCCATCACTAACTCCCAGAGTCCACCCAAACCCATGTCCATTGAGTCGATGATGCCATCCAACCATTCATCCTCTGTCGTCCCCTTCTCCTCCTGCCCTCAATCTTTCCCAGCATCAGGGTCTTTTCAAATGAGTCAGCTCTTCGCATCAGGTGGCCAAAGTATTGGAGTTTCAGCTTCAACATCAGTCATACCAATGAACACCCAGGGCTGATCTCCTTTAGGATGGACTGGTTGGATCTCCTTGCAGTCCAAGGGATTCTCTAGAGTCTTCTCCAACACCACAGTTCAAAAGCATCAATTCTTCAGCGCTCAGCCTTCTTCACAGTCCAACTCTCATGTCCATACATGACCACTGGAAAAACCATAGCCTTGACTTGACTAGACAGACCTTTGTTGACAAATAATGTCTCTGCTTTTGAATATGCTATCTAGGTTAGTCATAACTTTCCTTCCAAGGAGTAAGCGTCTTTTAATTTCATGGCTGCAATCACCATCTGCAGTGATTTTGGAGCCCCCAAAAATAAAGTCTGACACTGTTTCCACTGTTTCCCCATCTATTTCCCACGAAGTGATGGGACCAGATGCCATGATCTTCGTTTTCTGAATGTTGAGCTTTAAGCCAACTTTTTCACTCTCCTCTTTCACTTTCACCAAGAGGCTCTTTAGTTCTTCACTTTCTGCCGTAAGGGTGATGTCATCTGCATATCTGAGGTGATTGATATTTCTCCCAGCAATCTTGATTCCAGCTTGTGCTTCCTCCAGCCCAACGTTTCTCATGATGTACTCTGCATAGAAGTTAAATAAGCAGGGTGACAATATACAGCCTTGACGTACTCCTTTTCCTATTTGGAACCAATATGTAGTTCCATGTCCAGTTCTAACTGTTGCTTCCTGACCTGCATACAGGTTTCTCAAGAGGCAGGTCAGGTGGTCTGGTATTCCCATCTCTTTCAGAATTTTCCACAGTTTATTGTGATCTACACAGTCAAAAGCTTTGGCATAGTCAATATGGTTGACAGTAAATATTTATTAACTGAACAAATGAATGAATGAATGAATGTAAATGCGTGTAAGCTCTAGCTCTATCTCCTTCCTGTTCAAGAAATGTGTATCAGAATGCAAGTAAGTAAGAGTAGCATTGTTACAGGAATAACTTAAAATAGGATTATTCTCACTGTATTATGACTGATGGCATACTGTCTCCTTGAAAATGTATCTATTGATGAGAAACAAAATAAGATGTACATAATTAACACTGTAAATGCATCATGTGAAATCTATATGTTAGCCAAGTGCCAACAAATAGATGACTGGTTCAGTGAGAACTGAGAAGAATTTGTTTCTTCATGTTGTGTCCTGCACAAAGTCATATACATTATTATGAATCTGAGCACTTGTGATCTTGCCACCCAAAATTACAACTATTTTTTTCTGGTTATTTTGAAAGGCACTGGTAGGAAGTTGAAAAGAAAAAAAAATGGAAATCAAACTATAGCAAATACCTGCTATATCTTTAACAACCAGCAGATGACACCAGAGCATTTTTCTGACCCCCAGAGTGCGTTCAGCTGTATCTCCAGGTGCCTTAAAGGAGCTACGGTTTCCAAACTTAAGGTTTGAATGTGATGTACAATGATAAAAATTGGTTCATTAAATCTTCCACATAAATTAAGATTTTTAATAAAAATAATGTTTTTAAACATTTTTTGGAAAGCAATGGGACTTTCACATGTTTATATTTTCTTAGCTAATGAGAAGCATTCACAATCATCTGTTTAAGAAGTACCCTAAATGATAGGTGTGGGTAGCCTGAGTCCCCTTACTCCCACCCCATCCTAAGTTAAATTCCATTGAATATTTGCCACTGGAAAGATTTTTTGTTTATTAGAGTAATGGTGAAGTAGAGAACCAGGAAAGCCAGCAAAATGAAGTAAATAGCTATCAGAAAACTTTGGGTGGGAGTGGGGATGGGGGGAAGGACTTGGCTCTATGTGAGTCGAATTTGAAGAAGAACTTGGGGCAGAGAGAGCAGTTTGGGGGATAAATTGAAGAGAAGACCAGTTCTTTGTATGACATGATATTAGACAGATAGAGGTAAACAGAAAAAAATACAATTTATTTGATTTGTATTACATTTGAATTCTCCCTTTGGTATTTTTAAAAGACTTCTATGAAGATTCAATTTATTTTCAGTTCTATTTGGGATCCAGACTAATATTCTTGTCGTGTAACTATGCTGTAGCTAGCTTCACGACCCAATAAGCCAGGCTAGTTTTCTGGAGTTATTTAAGTGTAAATAAAGTGACAAAAATACCTATTTCCTAGTGATATGATTATATACTTGAAAAGTCAAGGATTCAGTTCTGAAAACAATTGGATATAGTATAGAATACAGGACGTTAAATCAGTGCAAGTACATATACACATACAAACATACATGTGATGTCTAGAACGTTTTATCTGTAATTTCACAAAAACAAACAGAAAATAAAGACCAATTTCCAAAGCAAAACACACACATAAAAGTACCTGAGAGAAAAATATATAAGGTCCTTGAGAAGAAACTATAAAAGCCATTAGAAAATTAAAATGAAAGGTTTGAATGAAATGGAGAAGATTGATAGCTATATTATGCCCCTGGATAGGAAGACAAATATTATGTAAAATGTCTGTGTGCCATCTCTGAGTTAATATACATATTTAATTCAGTCTTAAGAAAAAATCCCAGAATGTTTTTTTTTAATTTGACAAAATGTTTCTTAAGTTGATATAAAAGAATACATCTTAAAAATTCTCAGAGGAATAGTTAATGGAAAAGTATAATAGGGAAGATTAGCATTATAATATATTACAAATATATGACAAAGCAGCTGCCAGTAAAAGAGTATAGCTCTGGGGCAAAATTAGACAAATAGATCCTCAGTACCCAAAGAGCTGGGTTTCCCAGGTGGCTTAATGGTAAAGAACCTGCCTGCGATACAAGGGATGCAGGAGATGCGGGTTTGATCCCTGGGTTGGGAAGATCCCTTGGAGGAGGGTATGGCAACCCACTCCAATATTCTTGCCTGGGAAATCCCATAGACAGAGGAGCCTGGCTATAGTCCATGGGGTCACAAAACAGTTGCACAGGACTTAGTGACTAAGCCACCGCCGCCACCACTACCCAAAGAGCTAGATAATCAAGAAATAAACCCCAATTTTAATAAGCATTTAAAATAGTACAATGTAAGTATCAAAAACAATCTGGGAAGAAAATTTTCACTAATTGATGTTGGGGTAAATTATTTGAATGGAGTAAAAAAAAAAAACAAAATGTATAATCTCTTCAATCCATATGCAAGAAGGGACTCCAGATACCTAAAGAAATTATAGTTCTGAACAGAATGGAATAACAGGTACCGTTTTTATACTCCCGCTGGAAACAACCAAAACGTGGACAAATATACAAAAAGCTTTTCAAGACACTGTATGTCAGGCAACTAAGTTGTCAGTGATCCTAGAAAGAAATGAAATAAGCAAGGTGAGCCTCATGGTTGCCCCAGTTTATCACCTTGGGTGAGTCTCCTGGCTGCAGCCCAAGAAGAGGAAACCCAGGCAGAGCAGGATGGACTCTCTGAGCTGAAGAAATGGACCTAAGAGTGCAGGGAGGACACAGCGGCTGAAATTTGTATAAGAGTATGGAGAATCTGAGAGAAGGCTCTGGAGACCTGCAGAGGGCCCCCTCGAGTAATGGTCGGCACTTGCTGATGAGGGAACTCCCTCAAGCTGAGGAAAGAATAGTCTGAAAGAGTCAGAGGGGACAATACCTGTATTCACACATGACCAGGAGTGAAATTCTATCCAATCATGAGGCTGTCATCTCAGTCATTTCACCAGTGAGAAAGAAACTACAATGTGTGAGATGAAAAATACACTACATGGGAATAATGACAAAGTAAATACCACAGAGGGCTTCCTAGATGACTCAGCAGTAAAGGATTCATCTGCCAATGCAGGAGAAGCAGAAGATGCGGGTTTGATTCCTGGGTAGGGAAGATCCCCTGGAGGAGGAAATGGCAACCCACTCCAGTATTCTTGCCTGGGAAATCCCATGGACAGAGGAGCCTGGCGGGCTACAGTCCACGAGGTCGCAAAGAATCGGACATGACTGAGCAACTGAGCACACACACCGGTATCACAGAAGAAAAGAACTTGAAAACATAGCAATAGAAAGTAATCAGAATGAAACATCCAGAGAAAAGAGGTTTTGTTTGTTTGTTTAATGAACAAAACATCAGTAAACTATGGAACAATTTCAAGTGGACTAAAGTGTTTGTAATTTGAGTCCCCAAAGAAATGGGGCAGGTAGGAAAAATATTTGAAAAGGCAATCACTGGACATTTTCCAAATTTATGAAGAATGATGATCCATAGATCCAGGAAGCTCAATAAGCACCCACACAAGAAACAAGATGAAAACAACACCGAGTCTCATCCTAATCAAATGCTGAGACTCTATATTAAAACAAGTATTAGAAAACCCAGAAAATAATGGAGCTGCATATTTATCAATATGAGGAATGATGTGAGAAAAGAATTTCTAGATGTTTCAGAAAACAATTATTGAGGAAAAGTTCAGCAGATATAACTACATATAAATGGCAAATTTAAGTATCTTCTGTTTTTTAAAATAATGGGTAAACAAACTAAATGACCTTTAAAAGAGAAGCAACAGAGTGAAAAAACAACAAATACAGAAAATAAAAGGATAAAATATGTATATATGTATGCTTTTAACACATAGCTCATAAGAATAATGATAAAAACACTGAGTTCAATAGATAAACAGCCAAAAAATATAAACAAATGATTCACATGTACAAAGTCCAATTATTAAATTTACAGGAAAATGTTCAACTCTGTAGGAATGTAGATTAGGTTAATGTACCATATACCCACTAAATATGTACCATATACCTACTAAATTAATGTACCATATATCTACTAAATTTTCTACCTAGTAATGTTTATTCCTGGAAAAAGCAGATTTTAATTTATATATTGATGCATTATGAGTGATACTGTAAATCAGTATCACCCTTTCAGACGCAATTTGAAAATATACAGCAGGAATGCAAAATATGTTTATATCCATTAACTTCCTAATTTCATGTCTGTTAAGTCTGTAGCTGTCCAACATGCCACGGTTGTACACAGACTGTTGTCATTTTATTATGTGGAATGGTGGATTCTAAAAAGTAAAGTTACATATAATTAAATGTACAGTTAATATACAAGTATAGATTTTAAATATAAGCATATAGTTTAACAATGTAAAACAAAAATAATCAAAGATCAGTTGAAAAATGAAAAAAAAATAATCAAAGGTCTTTTCCTGAATTATCTATGCATACCAACCATTTTTACATAATGTTATTTTTCATTTGAAGTCAGCTTCTAATATTTTAACTTTAATATAGTTAAGCTTTCTTCATAAATAGCTCCACATAATTGATTAAAGAAAATCTGTTAACAAGTATTTAAATAAAAAAGGACATTTTGGGATATGCTTTTTAGTCCCAGTTTGATTGAGAAATAATTGGCCTACATCACTGTATAAGGCATACAATGTGATGGTTTCACTTACATATATTGTGAAATGATTACTACAATAAGTTCAGCTAAAATCCATCTTCCTGAGTAGATTCAGTAAAAGGAAGAGAAAGAAGATTTCTCCGTGTGATGAGAACTCTTAGGATTTATTCTCTAATAACTTTCCTATCTATCACACAGCAGTGGTCACTACAGTCATTATGTTATAGAGTACATCCTTCATGCTTATAACTGGACACTGGTACCTTTTGAATTATGTTATTTTTTTCAAGGGCTTTTCTTTAGCATTAGAACAAAAGAGCATACTTTGAAAAAGATATTCAGTTCTGGGAATCAGATTTCTATAACAGAAAGAATAATGAAATGAATTCACTCTATTTGCTATACAAATAAAAACAAAAAAATTTTCAGTCTGTATCTCAGAGGACCTCTCTGTAAAAATCATACTTATACAAATTTTAAGCTACAAATGTAATTACAGACATTAAAGAATTCAAGGCCTTAGATTAAAGGGCAATGTATTCATATATAGACAGTTATTATTTTGGACTATCAGATAGGTAAATGGGGAATCCATTACATTAAGGCTTCAAAATTGGTCACATCAAAGTTCTCTGAACATTTTAAAGGTTGGAAGGATGGTCATATACCTTTAAAAGTTAATTGGATTAACAATAGCAAAGGGAGTTCTATTTTATTTCACGTTGTTAGCCTTGTGTTTTCATTGAATGTTCTGTCAAACATTTCAAAAGATCGCAGAATCTTTAGGGAACCATGGCTATTGTACAAGAAGTACATCAAAGAAGACTATAAAAAATAACAGAATGAAATGTTATACATCCTTTTCCCAGTAATAAGGAGCTAGGGATCACTATGCAAGAGATATGATTCATTCAGAGTTTGCATGATTTGTAACTAGTTTATACACAATGCTTTCTTAGAACTCACACCATGATCACCAATAAAATGAGTCTCCAAGTACATTCCAGGTTTTCCTGGAGCATCAGTTCAAGTTAATTCAGTGAACTTCAACTACATCTCTGCAGTGTGCTTGACACTTGGATAAATGATGGAAAGATGACCAATACACAAGGCCCATGTTCTTCCAGAAAGAGGTGTTAGCAGAGTCTAGTACAGAGGCAGCCGTTGAAAATAACCTCTGCTATCTGTGTAACAGACATGAGACCAGAGATTGAGGGCACAAAAGGGGTCAGCTTTCCCCAGGGAGTTCATCTTCCCAGGGAAGGTGACGTGTGAGCTGCGTCTTGAAACATTGAAAAGAAACAAACAAGGGGTGACATGCCTGGGGATGAGTTATTTTGAGCAGTGGATCTACCTGTGAAAAGTCACTGAAACAGAGCAGAGAGTTTGGAGAACTGCCAGGCTGATAGGAACACGGAGTACACTCAAGCAAAAAAGGCAAGAAAGGAAGTGGGATTGGGAGACCAAGATTGGATATGGAAGATGCTCTAAGCCAAATCTCTTTAAGGCAGGAAAGTTGTAAATCGGGTCAAAGCAGCAAAGGCTGCTGGCAGAGACCGGTAGGAGGTGATGATTATGATAGTTCATCCTTGGGGTTATGTTACCATTCTAATAAATTTCTTCACAAATGCCATTTAGAAATTATTTCCTGCATTTTAGGGAATTTGGGAGGGGTTTGGATACGTGTCCTGGTGGTTCAGACGGTAAAGTGTCTGCCCGCAATGCGGGAGACCTGGGTTCGATTCCTGGGTCGGGAAGATCCCCTGGCGAAGGAAATGGCAATCCACTCCAGCACTCTTGCCTGGAAAATCCCATGGACGGAGGAGCCTGATAGGCTACAGTCCATGGGGTCGCAAAGAGTTGGACACGACTGAGCGACTTCACTTTCATTTTGGATTCGTGTATCTGTATGGCTGAGTCCCTTTGCTGACCACCTGAAACTATCACAACACTGTTAATCGTCCATGAAAAGTGAAAGTGGTAGTCTATCATGTCTGACTCTTCCTGACCCCATGGACCGTAGCCCACGAGGCTCCTCTGTCCATGGGATTCTCCAGTCAAGAATACTGGAGTGAGTTGCCAGGCCCTTCTCCAGGGAATCTTCCCAACCCAGGGATCGAGCCTGGGTCTCACGCATTACAGGCAGATTCTTTACTGTCTGAGCCTATATGCCAATATAAAATAAAAGGTTTATTTTTAAAAGAAAAAATAAATTATTTCCTTCATTTTATAGTATGATTGACTGAAAATTTAAAAGGTAAAAGTTTTGAAACTGTGCAAGGATTTTATGAAATAAAAAGCTACTAGAAAGGAAGGTGTCACACAAAAGCCAAAGGTAATTAAGATGTAAGCCTCTGCCTATGTCTGGAGCTCCTTGGAGACTCACAAATGCCTTACATTTAGGAGCTGGCTTCCAAACTGCCACTTAAAAGAAATAGTAACTCAATGGGATAAGTGACTGCCAGAGTCGGAAGGGCACATCAGTCAAACTAACCTTGTCCTGGGTAGATTTTCCATTGCTCTGTCATAATCTTTTTTTTCTCCTCCTGAGGCTAACTGACGACTTTATTAGCATTAGCATGATATCTACATATCTAAATTTAGCCAGAAAGACATTAACTCATATAGTTTCATCAGTAGAATTACCAATAGTTACAGAGTCCAAGTCAAATATTGAGCTTTTGTCCTTGAATTGTTACAACATGTAGCACTGAATGAAGGACTGTGTATTTCTGGTGCTTTTGTTACTTTTTTTGGTGCTTTTTTTTTTGTTTTTAGTTAAAATTGCTGACAAAGCAACATCTGTCTTTCTTCGAATCAGATGAGATTGTCAGATCCCATATCTCTAACTAGATCTCCCACCTTCTCTGGAATCCTCAGCAGAAATCTTAGGACTGTACATTATACTTTTGCAGATAGATCAGAAACGGCCCAGAAAAGTCCATTATGATGCCAGACATTTACGTCTTTAGGGAAGGCAATTTTGTTTTCCATGTAACTCCACATGTAGTCTTTTGTATATTAAAAAAATTTTATGTTGCCACACCATGCAGCATATGGGATCTTTAGTTCCCTCACAAGGGATGGAACCCACACCCCCTGCATTGGAAGCACAGTCTTAACCACTGAAGAGCCAGGGAAAGCTGCCATATGTACCATTTTAGAACCAAGATGTCCGTAGGGATCATGCAATCCAACTCTTCCTCTTATAAATTAAGAAAGTTTCAGTAGGATTCCATTTTCACTGACCATAGTGGCAGAATATAAGAAGATATGTAATATTTAAAGTTGGCAAAAATGTCCAGGAGGAACGTTCTTGTACCTGATTAAGGAAAATATCAAATGGTATGTTTTGGGAGGGCAGTTTGGAAGCACCTCCACAAATTTTAAAAATTTGCTCATTTTAAGAAAGCAATCCTGGGACTTCCCTGGTGGTCCAGTGGTTAAGACAGTGCACTCCCAGTGCGAAGGCCACAGGTTCCATCCCTGGTCAGGGAACTTACATTCTGCATGCAATGCAGCATGGCCAAAAAGCAGAAAAAAATAAAAAAGCTATCCTAAAGGAACCTAATACATACACATTGAATATATGTTCCAATATATTTGTTTCATAATTTTTAGATGGTGAAAAATTGGGGGCAATGTAAATTTCCATCAGTAATGGAAATTGTTTCATCGCTAGGGTATCTCTGTAGCATGAAATATAAGACTGAAGTTGAATAGAATGTCCACCATATAGTATTAAGTGGAAAAAGCTAATTATAAGATAATATATGGAGTTTGATTCCATTTTTATGTTAAAAATATATTTTACCTTGTTATAGAGAAGTATATTTGAATGATGTACACCAGATTTTTAACAGTGATTACATTACACCATGGAGTGGACTCAGAAAGTGAGGCAAAGTAAATTTTTACTTTACATACTTAAATATTGCTTACAGTTTTTTTTTTTTTAACGAGCATGCATTACTTTTATCTTTTCTTTTTTTGGAAGAAAAATCTGAGTCTAAAATAAGTGAAGTAATTTGTTCAAATCACTCAAACAGTCAGTGAAAATGACAGGATGAGAATCCAGGTTTTCTAATCCCAACCAGATGCTTTTTCTCCCAAACAAGGCCTTGAGATACTTTACCTGAACATCTTACTTCCTGCAGGGCTTCCCTGGTGGCTCAGACGGTAAAGAATCTGCCTGCAACACAGGAGACCTGGGTTCGATCCTTGTGTCGAAAAGATCCCCTGGAGAAGGCAATGGCTACCCACTCCAGTATTCTTGCCTGGAGAATTCCATGGACAGAGAGGAGCCTGGAGGGCTACAGTCCATGGGGTCACAAAAGAGTCTGATATGACTGAGTGACTAACAGCACACAAACACATTAGCTTTCTGCAGATCTAGTCAGGTTGCATATTTCTTAAGAAAGTAGGTTAAAAATAGGGCTTCCCTGGTTGTCCAATGGTTAAGACTATGTGCTTCCAAAGCAGGGGGCATGGGTTTGATCGCTAGTTGGGGAACTACGATTCTGCACGTTACATGTTGTGGCCTAAAAATGAGTAAATAAATAAAATTTTAAATTAAAAAAAAGAAAGTAGGTAAAATGTATCATTTCCTTCTTTTATCAAGGCAAATAAACTTCTGAGCCTCTTAACAATATATCCTTCTAAAAATTTTTTTCTCTAGTACTATTATAATCATCATGGAAATACTCATTTACAACTACTGTATTTTATTTATTGACCAGTTCTGACCATTTCCCTAACTACTAGCCCACAAAGACAAGATTGAAATTAAGTTGGATCTTATTTCATAGTTGAACAGAAGACCCAGACTTTCCAACAGAGCTCATAAGCCTATTCGCAAACTACAGAGGAATTTGCTATCATGTTTCCTCATCTGTTCTTAGAATATCTTTTGCTGTCTTACTCAACCATAGTCGTTATTTTTAGCTGCATTTTGGTATTCATGATGGATGGCACCACTGCTCTTCATAAAATAAAATAAAATATATGAAATCTTTGTTTAAAATCGACAGCAATAATAGATTTTTCCATATGTCTAGTTTTTTAAGTTTACTTTTAGAGATTAAAAAATTTCCAGTGTGGAGTTAGAATTTTCAAACTTTAGGAGTGGCCATAATATATGGTTGATCTTTTACTCAATTGATAAATGAGACATCTGAAAGTAATTCAATCAGGTCTTCCGCATTGCAGGCAAATTCTTTACCATCTGAGCCACCAGGGAAGCCCGAAGAATACTGAAGTGGGTAGCCATTCCCTTCGCCAGGGGATCTTCCTGACCGAGGGATCAAACTCAGGTCTCCCATATTGCAGGCAGATTTCTTTACCGTCTAAACCACTAGGGAAGCCCGTAATTATTGGGTTGATCTTTTTCTCAATTGATAAATGAAAGGAAGCATCTAAAAGTAATTCGAGGGTAATTACATGTTTAATTGAATACTTAATTATGTTGGAAATGTCACTATGCTAAATAAAAAGAGATACCAAAATGTGTATCTCAAATTATCCCTACTCAGTAATCGTGTATATTTTATATCTAATCATATATGCATAAAATAAGAGCTTGAAAGAAACATATGCCAATATTAATATTAACTCTGGATGATGAAACTCTGATTTCTGTTTTCTTCTCTGAATTCCTTGCAGTTTCTCATTTTGTTGAAAGAATGTTTATTTTCAACATCAGAAAAAAAGACCTAGAAGCCAATTTAACTTGAAACAATACTTTCTAAATGTCATTTTCTGAGAACAATAGTCAACTTTAGGCACTTCTGGAAGAGAGTGACATAATCTCATTTTAATTTGTGTGTATGTTCTTGCTGGAGGAGGAGCCTGGAGGGCTACTGTCCATGGGGCAGCAAAAGAGTCCAACACAACCTAGCGATTAAACATTCTTGCGGGTGGTAAGGTCTAATTGAAATTTGACCTTTTTAAAGAAAAATTAGCCTTCAGTGAAGAGAGAAAAGGAAACTAAAAGATAAGAAGAGAGGGAAAAGAAGTAAATAGACTGACTTGATTTGCCTGGGTGGAGCACAGATTTCAAACTAGGATGTACAAAGCCAGGGACTTCCAAGCAGGAACTTGATGGTAGAAGGGAAGGTGTGTTATAGAGTGACCGGGAAAGGAAACTTTCTTCTGGGCACAGGAAAGCAGCAGCTGTAACGGGGTTTTCTTTTCCTCACCCCATCCTTCAGCCATGCCTTAACACAATCTCAAGTACGTGGCAGGCTTTTTTTCTCTTTTTTTAGGATGATAAATGAAGAAAGTACAGCTGTTTGAACCTAGATAGGACTGAAGTAATGACTACAATTATAGGGGGAAATCCAAGATGCAGCTCACTCTTGCTGGGATCATGATGTTGGTGGACAGCTCTGTTACTCAGCTGAGGCCAGAAGAGTTGGTACCTGAACACCCCATCGTGGGTCCTGACATGACAGTTAGGCAAAGAGTAGACTAAAACGGGGAAACTGAGCTAATTATCATAAAATACAAGAGTTGTAGAAGGAAAAAGAAAAGACCAATGATCTAATTAGTTATTTGTTGTTTTATTTTCCTAGGAATCAAGAAATGTTGAGTGGCATGGATGGATGGATCTAGAGATTATCACACTAAGTGAAGTTCATCAGAAAGAGAAAGACAAATGCTATATGATATCAGTTATATGTGGAATCTAAAATACAACACAAATAAACTACAGAAACAGACTCAAAGACATAAAGAGAACAGACTTGTGGTTATCAAGGGGGATGGAAGGATTGGGAGTTTGGGATTAGCAAATGCAAACTATTATGTATAGGATGGATAAACAGCAAGGTCCTACTGTAGAACACAAGGAACTATATTCAATATGCTGGGATAAACCATAATAGAACACGGTTCTATATGAATATATATATGTGTGTATAACCATCACTTTGCTGAAGAGCAGAAATTAACACTGTGAATTGACCACACTTCAATAAAACGAAAAAAAAATTTTCATACATTAAAAAAAGAAAACATTGAGTAGGAGATAAAAAGGTCTTAGTCATACTAAAGATAGATTGATAAGTGATATTAATATCTATTATTTGATGGACCACTGACTTTCAAAATAAAAATAACAGCTGTTATTTGATAGGCCGCTGACTTTTTCATCTTGTAAAAAAAATTTAGCCTCTTTCCATGCTTCAATATTCACCTCTGTAAAATAGGATCCACATTATACTCGTCCATATTCCTTAAAGCAGAGACATTACTTTGCCAACAAAGGTCCGTCTAGTCAAGGCTATGGTTTTTCCAGTAGTCATGTATGGATGTGAGAGTTGGACTATAAAGAAAGCTGAGTGCCGAAGAATTGATGCTTTTGAGAAGACTCTTGAGAGTCCCTTGGATTGCAAGGAGATCCAACCAGTCCCTCCTAAAGGAAATCAACCATGAATATTGATTGGAGGGACTGATGCTGAAGCTGAAACTCCCAATACTTTGGCCACCTGATGTGAAGAACTGATTCATTTGAAAAGACCCTGATGCTGGGAAAGATTGAAGGTGGGAGAAGGGGATGACAGAACACGAGATGGTTGGATGGCATCATTGACTCGAAGGACATGAGTTTGAGTAAACTCTGGGAGTTGGTGATGGACAGGGAGGCCTGGCATGCTGCAGTCCATGGGGTATCAAAGAGTTGGACACGACTGAGCAACTGAACTGAACTGAACTGAATATTCCTTAAAAATGGTGTAAGCATTAAAATGCACTGCTGAAATAACAACTTATAAACATATCATGATATGTTAGCATTTAGTATTCTTGGGGGAAAATTCTCTAGCCCACTCACTCCTGGTGAGTAACAGTTGTTTTGGGTGAAGTAAAAAATAGCAAGGAATTATTTATAGTAAGTTCTCAATAGTACTGGGGTTATTTACTTGGTTCCTTATTTTTCTTCCTCATTCATTCTAAAGTTCAAAGTCAATTGGATATTCATTACCAACTGCTAAAGTTGTGGTCCAAAATAGGAAATGTAATGCCAATTCCTTCCATGTTTCTTCTTGTTAGTTTCAGAAGTCATATCAAGAAAGACAGTTGAAACTATAGCTTAAAACAAGGAATACTAGATTATCTGAGAATTTCACCTGCCTAAAGCATCCTTAACCAGGGACCATGCCATTTGCCACTTTTACCTCCTCTAATAGTTGATGGCATTGGGGAAGGTGCAGTGGAATTGGTTTCTTAGAAGAAGTAGAGTGCAAGTTTTGGAGATTGGGGAGGTTTCTTTTTTTTTGTAATAATGCATAGAAATTCATATTGCTTGCATATCGCCACAGAATATCTTGATATCAGTTTTAAATCTTCTGAAACCAATCTGTCAAAAAAAACCCACTTATTAAGAGCTTAATATATCAAAGGGAGTTATACTAAGGGGTTAGACATACAAAGATAAATAACACAGTCCTCAATCTCAAACAGATCACACTCTCAAATAAAAATAAGCAAAAAGTTCTAAAACTAGGACTTTTAATACAAAAGAATATATTTCACTGTATTTTTTGATATAGCTAAGTTAAAAGAGGAGATAGAAAATCACCCATTTTCCTTATCACTTAAAAATAACCACTTTTAATATATACACATAAATGCATACATTTTAAAGAAATCATGTTTGAAATCACTACTATTTTTCCAAACTGCTTCCCTACTCCAGGAATATTTTTCCATGCTAAAATCTCTGTTAATAGCTACAAAATTTGAGGGTACTATACTTTATGGGGGTCATAATTTATTTAAATATTTCCCAAACATTTAAGCTCTGGAAAATATTCCACGTTATTAAAAAACATGGGCTTCCCTGATGGCTCAGTGGTAAAGAATCCACCTGCAATGGAGGAGATGCAGGAGATAGGGGTTGATCCCTGGATGAAGAAAATCCCCTGGAGAAGGGAATGGCGACCCACTCTAGTATGGTGCCTGGGAAATCCCATAGACAGAGGAGCCTGGCGGGCTACAGTCCATGGGGCTGCAAAAGAGTCAGACACAACTGTGAAGCGACTGAACACACACACACACACACACACAAAATATACTCCAGAGAGGATTCTGTGCCACCTGAGTGAGGCTAAATTGTAATTTTACTGTCTGTGCCTCACCTGGACCAGGTAGCTGCAGCAGCAGCAGTCAGAAGTAGACCCTTTGTTGCGTGTGTGGTTGAGATGCTTTCTAGGTACCAGGGAAGAGCATGGAGTCTAATAACATCAAGAAACTCTTGCATGAAGACCATAAAGGAGAGACTCCTGGGTAGAGCATGTCCTGCTAAAATCCATGCTCCCTCCTCTGGTAGGTTGGCTTTGAATGTGTGAGTGTGTCTGGTCTTCTTGGCCCCAAGAGGGCGAGAAGAAACTTGTGGTTAAGACTCCACAGGGAGCACAGATTCCGTCTCTGGTTGGGGAGCTTAAGATGCTGCCCCGTGTGACAGAAAAAAGAAAGAAACTGCTGGCAGACAGATCCTGAAGTGGTCTCCCATATCCCCTCTACTGGTCTTCATGCCTTTACCTTCCCTTTTGAGTGAAAATGGGGCTGGTGATTGGTGACTTGCTTCCAACCAATGGAATATGGCAAACGTGACAAGATATATGATTCAGTTCAGTTCAGTTCAGTCGCTCAGTCGTGTCCGACTCTTTGCGACCCCCATGAACTGCAGCACTCCAGGCCTCCCTGTCCATCACCATCTCCCGGAGTTCACCCAAACTCACGTCCATGGAGTCAGTGATGCCATCCAGCCATCTCATCCTCTGTCGTCCCCTTTTTCTCCTGCCCCCAATCCCTCCCAGCATCAGAGTCTTTTCCAATGAGTCAACTCTTCGCATGAGGTGGCCAAAGTACTGGAGTTTCAGCTTTAGCGTCATTCCTTCCAAAGAACACTAAGGCCTGATCTCCTTTAGAATGGACTGGTTGGATCTCCTTGCAGTCCAAGGGGCTCTCAAGAGTCTTCTCCAACACCACAGTTCAAAAGCATCAATTCTTCGGCACATGTATACAATTGTAGCATTAATTTCACCAGGAGACTCTCTTCCTTGTTGGCTCTGAGGAAACAAGGGACTGTTGGGAATATCTACCTAGCAAGGAATTTAAGGCAGCTTTCAGCTGACAGCCAGAGGGAAATGGAGGCCCTCAGTCCAACAGCCCATAAAGAACTAAAGGCTGCCAACAACCACATGAACTGGGATGCAGATCCTTCCCTACTTGAGCCTCAGATGCACCCACAGCCTCTGCTGATGCTTTAATTTCAGGTCTGTGAGATGCTGAACTGTGCCTGGACCCCTGACCCACAGCAAGTGTGAGATAATGAACGTGTGGTTTTGCAGTAACGTTGGTACCTAGCAATGATGACTAATGCAAAGTTTGATAACGCCCTGAGTCATCACTGGTCTCTAGGCTAGGAAAGTAAGAAGAAACTGGGAACAGAAAGATTTTGTCTGTAATCCTCAATGAGACTCTTCACCCACCTGGTTCTGTACTGTCAAATCATAGGAGGAGCAACAGCTTCAGCTTTTATTACATGAAGGGAGCCATCAACTTGGGCAATCCAATATCAGACCAGGAGAATGGCTATAATTTGGGAATGGTTAAGAAAAGCATGCTGCAACTCTGAGAAGGAAAGGAAAAATGAGCCATGGGAAAAGAAGGAACTTCTTCCTTGGAAAAAAGAAAAAACAAAGAAAAATGTACCTTATTTCCAAAGATGTGGAAATAGCCAAACAGAGGAATATAAGTCAGAACTAACACAACACATGTTGCTGAAAATGATTACCAACATCTTGGATTTTAAAAAATAAGAAAAGAAGTCACTTCTAGAACTGATATAGTAGCTCAGATGGACTAATTTTCTTGCTGATAAAAATCATTAAGTCTTCACAAATTGTTTAAAAATCTTATAATTTGAGGTAGTAGAGAATGACCCATAGCAGGCAGACACTGCAGAGATAATCCTTGAATAATAAGCTGTGAACCAGTAAGATCTCTTAAAGTGACCTCAGCTCTTTTTCTCATTTATTAATTCTCTGCAAGACGCCAGCCAGGCACTGCTGAACCTCTGAGTCTGGGGTTTGTTGATCCCCTCCTATGTCCTGGCCTCTCCTTGAATCTTCTTGTCTCTGTGGACTCAGAATTGCAGTGTTCCTCACTTACTACTGGCCAAACCTCTGACTCAACAGTGAGGTCTCTAGCCCCATCCTTCCCCATGTCCCGTTTTCCTTTTCTTCTCGGGGCTGCAGAAATTACCACCTTATCGACAACACAAGGTGAATTTGGCCTCTGAGCATCACCATCCCAAGTCAGTATAGTCCTAGGTCATATTGCAGGGCTTCCCTGGTGGATCAGATGGTAAAAAATCTGCCTGCAATGTGGGAAACCCAGGTTCGATCTCTGGATCAGGAAGATCCCCTGGAGAAGGGAATGGTTACCCACTCCAGTATTTTTGCCTGGAGAATCCCACGGACCAAGGAGTCTGACAGGCTACCATCCACAGGGTCACAAAGACTTGGATACAACTAAGTGACTGACAACTATGTCATATTGTAGATCACTTCCCTGTCAGGCCCTAGTCCCCTAATATCTCCTTGGCCTCTTCACCTATTTCTGTTTTTCTCTCTCAAATCCAGCCACATTTGCATTGTTGATGCTTGCTGTTCCTCTAACACAGGAGACACATTTCCACCTCAGGACCTTTGAACTTGCTGTTTCCTCTGCCTTAAAGTTTCTTTCCCCAAATATCTCCATGGCTCTCTCTCTTTTCTCAGGTCTTTGCTTAAATATCACTTTTTTATATATAAATTTTTTTATGTGGATCTTTTAAAAATTTTATTGAATTTGTTAGTTGGAAATTGGTCAAGAATCTACCTGCAATGCAGGAGACTCGGGTTCGATCCCTGGGTTGAGAAGATCCTCTAGAGAAGGGAATGGCAACCCACTCCAGTATTCTTGCTTGGAGAATTCCATGGACAGAGGAGCCTGGCGAGCTACAGTCCATGGGGTTGCAGAGATTAGGACAGGACTCAGCAGCTATCACATGCACACATTGAATTTGTTACAATATTGCTCTTTTTGTACCTTGGTTTTTTGGACCTGAGGTATGCAGGATCTTAGCTCTCCAACCAGGAATCAAACCTGCACCCCCTGATTGGAAGGCAAAGCTTTAACCACTGGATCACCAGGGAAGTCCTTCAACTATCACTCTTTTGGTGAACTCTTACCTGCAAATTCCATGTAAAATGATCACCCCACAACCTCTCTCATGATGTACCTATCTCTTTTCCCTTAGCACTTTTTATTTAATATGCTACATGTTTTGTTTCTTTATCCTGTTTGCTATCTGTCTCTCCAGCTAAAATATAAGTGCTGGCTGTGGAGGCATGGATTGGTGCATGTTTTTTTTTTTGTTTTCCTTTTGTTACTTCTGTAGTATTTAGAACAGTGACTGACATGTCAATCATTACTTGTTGAATTTCTCAACTTGGTTTAAAAGATTCTTTTTCTCATAGTACCATTTCTCCCATAGACTTTTAGGCTAGTACTAAGTTGCAGAGATGTCTTGGTGATCCACGATTATGGTTTTAATATTTC
This sequence comes from Bos grunniens, assembly GCF_055505025.1. Taxonomy (NCBI): domain Eukaryota; kingdom Metazoa; phylum Chordata; class Mammalia; order Artiodactyla; family Bovidae; genus Bos; species Bos grunniens. The sequence continues at coordinate 36,931,874 of NC_141192.1, read as the reverse complement.
AGTTCCTTTTGACTAGAAGTACTTGTTCTTAAGTGACTCAGGCGAAGTAAATAGAATATCTAGGACTTCCCAATAGACAGAGTCATGGGTTCCAAAGTTCATTTATAAGTCAATTGTTTGCACATCCTGAACTTATTTTCAGAACACTATGGGCACAGTTAGTTAACTGCAGGGAGTCTGAGAAGACTGGATAATGCCAGAACTGGGAACCAGATATGCCCACTGGGATGGGGCAGACCCCAAAAGGACAGCAACAGGTGCACTGAACTCTGAGGATGTTCCATGCAGCCAGCAGGAGACACTGTCCTGAAGGCCAGGGCACAGGCGACAGTTACATTAGAGAGAATCCAAAGAAACAGGGTGACCCCATTGGGAAGTAGAGTTTAGCAAATGGCCGTCTGCTGCTGCTAAGTTGCTTCAGTTGTGTCCAACTCTGTGCGACCCCATAGATGGCAGCCCACCAGGCTCCTCTGTCCCTGGGATCCTCCAGGGAAGCCTACTGGAGTGGGATGCCATTTCCTTCTCCAATGCATGAAAGTGAAAAGTGAAAGTAAAGTCACTCAGTTGTGTCTGACTCCTAGTGACCCCATGGACTGCAGCCCACCAGGCTCCTCTGTCCATGGGATTTTCCAGGCAAGAGTACTGGAGTGGGGCGCCATTGCCTTCTCTGAAATGGCCGTCTAGGAGTAATGATACTTTAAAGACGAGTTGATTGAAAAAACCATGAAGCTCAAAAGCAAGCCAAAGAATAGAGAGAAAATATTTACTGCATATCTGACAAATGGACCATATCCAGATTATTTAAGGAACAACTTCAAATAAAAAAGGAAAGATAGATGACCCAACAGAAACATGGGCAAAAGTCTTTAGCAGTCATTTCAAAAAAGACAATCTCTAAATGTCTAATAAACATATGGATATGTTCTTAGCATCAACTGTAACAGTCACACTAAAGCCACAGTGAGACTTTACTACACATCCACCAGAATGGCTAACACTGGGAAGACTGGAAATCGAATGGTATTGCCATAAGAACAGACACAAAAATCAGTGAGACAGAAATGACAGCCCAGAAATGAATCTACACATACGTTATCAATTCATTTATGACAAAAGAGACAAGAAGGTGGAACACATGTACAATCACGGCTGACTCATGTCAATATATGGCAAAAACCACCACAATATTGTAAAGCCATTAGCCTTCAATTAAAATAAATTAATTAATTAAACATAAGACAGACAAGAATATACAATAGGGAAAGCGAAGTCTCTCCAAGAAATGGTATTGGGAAAACTGGACAGCCACATACCAAAGAATGAAACTGGACCACGCTCATACCATACACAAGAAAGTAACTCTTTAAACCTGGTTTAAAGACCTGGACATAAGACCATAGACTATAAAATTCCTAGAAGAAAACATAATCAGTAAGCTCCTTGTCATCAGCGTTGGCAATGATTTTTTGGATTTGACATCAAATGCAAAGAGAAAAATAAGTGAGATGTCATCAAACTAAAAAGCTTCTGCACAGCAAAGGAAACTATCAACAAAATGAAAAAGCAACCTACCAAATGGGAAAAGTACTTGCAAGTCAGATATCTGATAAAAGTGAAGATCCAAGATACATAAAGAATTCATACAGCTTAGTAGCAAAAAACTAAGCAGTTCAATTAAAAATGAGCAGGATAAACATTTTCCCAAAGGAGACATACAGATGGCCAACAGATATATGAAAAGATGCTCAGCATCACATTTGAATCAGTTCTAATGAGGTGGATGAAACTGGAGCCTATTATACAGAGTGAAGTAAGCCAGAAAGAAAAACACCAATACAGTATACTAATGCATATATATGGAATTTAGAAAGATGGTAACAATAACCCTGTATGCGCGACAGCAAAAGAAACACAGATGTATAGAACAGTCTTTTGGAATCTGTGGGAGAGGGAGGGGGGATGATTTGGGAGAATGGCATTAAAACATGTATAATATCATATAAGAAATGAATCGCCAGTCCAGGTTTGATGCAGGATACAGGAAGCTTGGGGCTGGTGCACTGGGATGACCCAGAAGGATGGTATGGGGAGGGAGGTGGGAGGGGGGTTCAGGATGGGGAACACGTGTACACCCGTGGTGGATTCATGTTGGTGTATGACAAAACCAATACAAAATTGTAAAGTAAATAATAATAATAATAATAATAAAATTAAAAAAAAAAGAAAATGAAAATCAAAACCACAATGAGATATTACCTAACACCTGTTAGAATGGCTATTATTTAGCAAGACCAGAAATAAGTGTTGGTGAGGTTGTGGAGAGAATGGAACACTTGTGTACCATTGATTGGAATGTAAATTGGTGCAGCTACTGGAAAACAGTATAGGAGCCTCAAAAATTTAAATAGAACTACTGAATGACCCAGAAAATCCTATTTTGGATATTAATCCAAAGAAAATAAAAACCTTAACTCAGAAAGGTATAGGCACTCCAATGTTCATTGCAACATTATTTGGGCTTCCCTGGTAGCTCAGATGGTAAAGAATCCACCTGCAACGCAGGAGACCTGGGTTTGATCCCTGGGTTGAGAAGATACCCTGGAGGAAGGCATGGCAACCCGCTCAGTATCCTTGCCTGGAGAATCCCCAAGAACAGAGTATTATTTACAATAGCCAAAATAAAGAAATAACCTAGGAGTCCATTAATGGATGAGTGGGTAAAGAAAAACATGGTGTATTTTATGGTATAAAGTATATTTTATACTTTATTACTCATAATAATATTATGGAAAATTATTCAGCCATAAAAAGATAAGGAAAACTTGCCGTTGGCATGTGCTTAGTGAAATAAGTCAGACAAAGACAAATACTATATGATCTTGCTTAGGTGTGGAATCTAAAACAAACAAACAGTTGAACTCAAAGCTAGACTGAGGGTTGCCAGAGATGGGGTAGGAAGGTGGGAGGATGGGAGAAATGGGTGAAGGGGGTCAAGAGGCACAAATTTCCAGTTATAAAATAAGTAAGTCCTGGGGATGTAATGTACAGCACGGTAACTATAGTTAATGAGGGGGTTGACTCATCTCTGCTCCAGCATGTTGGGGCTGGGAAGCCTGGAAGGCAGGGGTGACTTGCTGTTGCCTTAACTCACACCCCAGTGGTCGATGCTGGTTGGTGGCTGGGACCTCAGTGGGCCCCACTGAGGGGATACCTCATTAGAGAGGGGATACCTCTCCATGTGGTGGGAAGGGGATACCTCTCCATGTGGGGGGAGGGGATACCTCTCCATGTGGGGGGAGGGGATACCTCTCCATGTGGGGGAAGGGGATATCTCTCTATGCTGGGGGAGCGGATACCTCTCCATGTGATGTCTCTGTTAGGGCTGGTCTGGGCTTCCTCACAACACAGCTAAGGATTCCAAGAGAACAAAGCAGAAGCTGTGCCACTTTTTTATTGTGGTAAAAAACATATAACATAAAATTGACTATCTTACCCATTAAAAAAAGAAGACACTTCCCACGTTGTCCAGTGGTTAAGACTCCATGATTCCACTGCAGGGGATGCAGGTTGGATTAGTCGAGGAACTAAGATCCTATATGCCAGATAGTATGGCCAAAAAAGGAGAACAAACAAGCAAACAAAAAAACCTGTCTTCTTTTCAAGCAAAAGTTAGAGGAGATATTTCCCAGCTTGTTGGGTTGGAAAATACAACTATTTTGTATTTTCAGCATCTCCAGCCTCTTCAAATATTGGCAGATGCTGCAGAAGTGACATTCTGGGACTTCCGGTCCCAGCACTTAAAAGGCACTGTGGCTTCTCCTTTCCCCATCACGGGATCCAGTTGCCTAGAAAGGAGTTCAAGATATACCACTAAATGATGAGGAACCAGAGGGAGAGCAGAAGGCCCAGCCAGCCACCAGCCATTCGGCTTCATTGTTCGCAGCGTGCAGCCCCTAACATGCAGTTAAGGAAGCCATGTTTGTGGTCTATCCTCAGGGGAGCCCCAAGCTGAGCACAGCTGCATGTGGGACCTCAGCCAATACCTCATGGAACAGAGTCAAGTCATCCCCATGGAGCCCTGCCCAGATTGCAAAATCAGGAGCAGATAAACGGTGGTGTTTGCTTCAAGACACTAAGGGTTCAGGTGGTTTTCATGCATAAAGAAACAACTGAAATACCTGGCACTAGGCAGAACAGAAACAGTGTGACAGTTTCATATTCCTTAGCCCAGTGTACCAGGTCCTAAAAGATCTCTTCCTCCGCCTGCTGTTCTGACTTCCTCTGGTATTACGCTCTGTGCTAGTCAGCTTGGTCTTTCATCACAAAATACCACAGATTGGGGGCTTAAACAACAGAAATTTCTTTTCTTACAGTTCCAGAGGCTGGAAGCCCAAGGTCAAGGTTATCATCTTGCATATAACATTATCATCTTACATAAGTCAAAGGTGTATCATATATTTGACTCCATTCATGAAACACACATTAGTTTATCACACACTAGTTCCCTGGGACTTGAAGATAGATCAGATATGTTCCTTGACCTCCCAAACATTGCCCGTGGCTGCATACGGTGGCTGGAGGAGGGCAGAACATAGACAAAACCTTGAACACAATGTGATAAACACTCTACTAGAAATGTGCATGAGAAGAGGGATGGAAATCCAGGTTAGGGAACAATGAATTCTGCCTGGAGAAGCAGGTCATAGAGAACAACAGATAGGACATTTTAGTGGCTCCTTGAAGAACGAATAGCAAATGGTTAGGAGGTGAAAGGCAACATTTCATACAAAAGAAAGAGTGTGGGGACTTCCCTGGAGGTCCAGTGGTTAAGAATCCATCTTCCAATGCAGGGAACGTGGATTTGACCCCTGGTTGGGGAACTAAGATCCCACATGCTGTGAAGCAGCTAAGGCCCCACACTCAGCTACTGAGCCCACGCTCAGAAACAAAGAGTCTGTGCATGGCAATGAAGACCCAGCCCAGCCAAAAGGAAAAATAAAAGAAAAGAGTATGAAGGATAATAGGCTTCCCGGGTAGCTCAGCTGGTAAAGAATCCGCCTGCAATGTGAGATCCCAGTTCGATTCCTGGGTTGGGAAGATTCCCCAGGAGAAGGGATAGGCTACCCACTCCAATATTCTTGGGCTTCCCTGGTGGCTCAGATGGTAAAGAATCCACCTGCAACGTGGTAGATGTGGGTTCGATACCTAGGTTGGGAAGATCCCCTGGAGGAGGGCATGGCAACCCACTCCAGCATTCATGCCTTGAGAATCCCCATTGACAGAGGAGCCTGGCGGGCTACAGTCCATGGGATCGCAAAGAGTCAAACACAACTGAGTGACTAAGCACACATGAAGGAAAAGGTAAGTGTTATGTTGGCTTGATATGGGGAGGGTATAGGAAAGAGGGTGGGTGGCAGGGCTGGAGAGAGGGGCAGGACTAGGTTATAAAAAGCCTGTGGATCATAATCTGGACTTTGTTCTGTAGGTATTGGGGAGATGAGAGCAAATCCTACTCTTGACAGAGACCTAACTCTGGATGTCAAGAACTTACCTTTCCACCACTGTAGTCCTAGAAATGATTAAGAACCTCCCAGGTCTACACTACTGGCAAGGATCCCATGGCCGAGGTCAGAGGTTACTGAGCCTTGGAGGCTGGGAAGGAGTGGGGAGCAAGGATGGAGATCCTAAAGAAGAAGGGACTTGGGCAGGAGATGTGGGAACAGAGAGGGGCTGGGCGTGGACTGGGCAGGGCTGGTGGGTGGAGGTCCCTCTGGGTGGTGAGTAATGGTGTGACACAGCGAGTGGGTCAGGGGCAGCGAGGGACAGCATTGGGCCCCAGCCTCTTTGAGTCTATCTTTTCCCATCTTCCTCTCACTCTTCTCATCACAGACATGTGGAGGGAGCAAGGTGGTGGGGAGGGGAAGAGGTGCAGAAGCAGGACATATGTGACAAGATGAGCATCTTTGCATTGTCAATACCAGGGACTAGTGTTGGGGAGGGTGCCTGGCGAGGAGACTAAGGTGGAAAGGAACTCTCTATCTCTATGCTGCCCCCTCTCTATCTTTTCTCCAGCAAAGCTCTTATTTTCAACAGATACTCACTGTAGAAACGAGAGGAGGGGGCGAGGAGGGGTTGTCATGTGGAAGACAGTATCGGCTAAACTCAGACATGGTGTGATGCAGCGATGATTCTGCAGTGGCAAAGGAACCCAGCAGAGACAGGCAAAGTGTGTGTGTTCCCAGGAGCATGCGGGTACCTCAACTGTTATGAAGCGGAGGCACAGGGAATCTCTGGAATTGCCCAGTGGGGGTGTTGGGGAGGGGCAGGTGCAAGCGGCCTGTGTAGATCAATGTCCTGAAGTCAGGGAGGGGCTGCCCAGGCCCAGAGCCTCCTAGCAGAAGGGAAGCCACAGGGCTTGTCTCAGTGGTTCTACTGCGGTGGCTTCTGAGGTTCATGCCAAGAACTCCTTGATGGACTCCTACAGGATTGGCATTGACCTTCAGTGGAAAGAATGGCTCCCCTAGGGCAAGACCAAGAGGGTGTAAATTAAAGAAAAACATGCTAGTCATCTGATGGTCAGATTGCTTGTTTTGTTTTGGTTTTTAATTAAGAAGGTTAAAGGACATATTTCAAATTTGCTTTTAAGCCTTTCTCCAAACTCCTAGAATAGTTCCAATTCTATGCACTGTTTTTCTATAGCTATATATATATATATATATAAAGATTTCAGGTTGCAAAACTTGCCTTCTCCGCTAAGACTTCATTCTATTGCTATTAGAAGTAACTGTTTAAATTTAAATGGAGTCAGTTTAATTATTGAAAGCCTATAAAAGAACAGTATTTAGGTAACTATAACACATATGTATATTTCAAAATCAAAGTATAAGAACTGTCAGGGCTTCCCAGGTGGCCCAGTGGTAAAGAATCCTCCTGCCAATGCAAGAGAGTCGGGAGACACAGGTTTGATCCTTGGGTCGGGAAGATCCCCTGGAGGAGGGCATGGCAACCCATTGCAGTATTCTTACCTGGAGAATCCCATAGACAGAGGAGTTTGGTGGGCTACAGTCCATGGGATTGCAAAGAGTTGGACATGATGGAAGCAACTGAGCAGGCATGATATAAATATACATATATATATATATATGTATATATATATATAAACTGAATCACTTTGCTGTGTACCTAAAACTAACATAACACTGTAAATTAACCACATCTCCATCTTTAAAATGGTTTTAAAAAGATGAGAAAAGAGCAAAAATCTCAAAAATAAAAGGTATCATTCACTAAATTATACAAGGAGTATATATATATATATACACACACACACACACACATGTATATATCATATTTCACTGTTAGTTCACTGCTGTTATTTTTGTTATAACAGTAACTAACATCTTTTAAAAAGAAGGTTCTGAAATCTTGCCCTGGCTTCCAGAATTCTGGGGAGAATAGTCCATCGTAAGGACTAATTATGTATTCACTGCCTGCTGTATGGTCTGCTGGGCAAAAATAAAGATAACTGCAGAAAAGATGGCTTTGGACAAGTTTGGCTAAATATAGCCTTCAAGTGTGTAAACTCTATCCTCTTCCAGGGTGCATTTCCAACATCAAATAGTGATGAATTAAAGCTTTACTTTATCTTCTCTGTAATGAGTAGGCTCGCTCGACAGGACACTTCAAACAGGAAATAAAAGGCAACGTCATTACATTCTCTGTCCACAAGGCTGTCTTACGCACTTAGTTCCAGTCCATTCAGCTTACAGAGTCCTGGCTGTGAACATCCCCTGAGGTTATGGCGCTGTTCGGGTGTCCGGCGTCATCACTTTCCACTCCCTCCGGCGTCTGGAGTCTCATTTTAGCTGCCGAGATCACGCGGCTTGTCTATCACGTCACTTGTGGATCCTGGGGCTGTTTCGCCTCTACAATCCAGTGTCCCTACTCCCAACACCCAGGGTCACGTACCGTGCGTGTGATTTAGAAGATGAGGATCTAACCAGAAGGCTTTTCCTGCAACAGATGTTTCTAGAGGAAAGTGTGAGACACAGGGTACAAACTTACGGTTAGCAAAGGGGAAGGAGGTTAGGGACAATTAGGAGTTTGGGATTAGTAGATACACACTACTATATATAAAACAGATAAACAACAAGGTCCTACTGTATAACACAGGGAACTATATTCAATACCTTATAATAAAATACAATCGAAGTATATGGTTGTAAGTTTCATATATATATATAATATGTATATCTGAATCATTTTGCTAAGTGATACAGCATTGTAAATCAACTATACTTCAATAAAATAAATAAATACAGAAAGAAAGTGTGAGCCAGGCAATTTTTCAGTTTGCAGCAATTAATTCAGCCCCACAACCTAGGTAGCTGTAACCCACATCGCCTTTCCCCTAGAGTAAGCGACAATAGAATAAAAATCCCCCTCCAAATTCCCAGGGCTCCAATTGTCCTTCAGATCCTCCCACAAGTCCACCAAGACCACTATCACATAGGTGGGGGCAGGGATTCTCAGTAACCCATTTTCTCACCCAGGAATATCTCTTTAGGATGATCACTTTTACTTCATTGCTATTCAGTTCCAGACCTAGAAACGTAAAGAGGGAAATCCAGAAATAGAATTGGAAGACAAAGAAAGCAAGCAGTGGAACAAAATCCTTTCTGAGAGTTACAAGGACTTTGTGGAATTTCCTTTCTTAATAATCCTCAGGATCATCAAAAATAGGTTCCGGCTGCCCTTCTGGGTCCTGCAAACTTCTTCGTCATGTAGCCCCTCCTAATTTGAACACCAAGCTGGGCAGGTGGGAGCCCTTGGGGCAAGGGTCCCTTACAGAGCAGCTGCACAGAAGCCTCGGGAGCTCAGGGTTGCCAGCCCTCCCATAGCGGCTTGCCAGGTTTCCAGAGTGTTAGAATAGTAAACAGTTGTTTCTCAGAAACAGAGATGGGGCTATCCACAGCCTCACAAGCTAAATTTAAGTTTAATGAAGTTCTTTCCTAACAACCCAGATCAGTGATTTTAAACAGGCTGGCGGCGAGGCGAGATCCATCTCTCGGGGTTTGGGGGAAGGAACTGGCAGTGTAGTCTGAGGAAGCTCCCAGGTGATTCCGTGTTCCACCTGCAAACCCCAGTGCCTCTTCAGAAAACCGCTGGCACAGATCTTGGATGCTGACGGAGGCCCTCTCTGGCTTCTGCAATTTCCCCACAGTGCTCCTGACATTTCAGAGTTAACCTCTGAAGCACTTAGGGACGATGACACAAGCCTCCCTCTGCCAATACTGCCACGTGAACTTTTTCACACAGAGCATAGAGAGAACCAAGTGCATATAATCAAACGTTGACAACAGTTGGCTGAGTAGTTAGGTTTGATCCTTGGAGCAGAAGATCTTCAGCAGAAGATCTCAAGTGTAAATTTGGATGTCATCAATCACGTCTTCCATAAGCCCTGAAGCAAAAGTCTGATGGTGGAGGCAGATACATCCTTCCCCTGCCCTGACTCAGATGCGTTTTCCCGCTCCATACCCCATTCCCAAGCTTTCGAGGGAAGCGTCCTTCTTGCAGAGATGCCTGGAAAGAGGATAAAACACAGGCATTATTTATTTGAGCTGTGATGGGAAAGATCTTATGACTTTTGAAATCCAAATACATACTAGGGAAACAAAAATGAGCCTGCGTTTTCAAAGCTGCTGGTCATTTTCTGTTTGGTAAGGCACAAAGAATTTTACATAATTGTGAGGACAACTGTTCCTTCTGAGGCTAACACTTATATTGGCCATTTACTTATGCAAATAAAAGATAAAGCCCCCAATTGGAACATGAGACCTTGGCAGACACCCCTTGATGGATTCCAAACTAATGACCACGTCTATGCCACTCTGGTTCTCAAAGCAGTCCTGAGACCCTTTCAGGGTATCTGTGAGATTGGAACTATTTTTCCAACACAATGACAGAACTTGGTTTTGCTACTCCCACCCTTTCACAAGTGTATAGTCAAATTCTCCCAATGTTATATGACATGTGATAATGAAACAGATTGCTGGACCTGATAGGAGAATCTAGCTATCTTCTATGAACATACTGTATAGGGACCTCCCTGGCAGTCCAGTGGTTGAGACTTTGTTTTCCAATGCAAATGGTACAGGTTTGATCCCCACATGCCTCATGGCCAGAAGATCAAAACACAAGGCAGGAGCATTATTATAACAAATTCAATAAAGACTCTGATAATCATCCACATCAAAAAAATCTTTAAAATGACAAAAGTCAATTTTACAACCTAAACAAAAAGAGACATAATAAAGATGTGCAAAAAATGCTACTGCATTCACTATATTTTTTGAAAATATAGTTATGTTTCATAAAAATATATTCTTTGTGTGAAACCAATATTATGGGTTTGTTATTGTTATTTTAAAATGAAGTAATAAATATTCTTAAAATTTCTGTTTTTTTCTTCTTAAAATTATTATTGTGATCAAATATACATCACAATTTAACATTTTAACTGTTTTAACTGTGCAGTTTAGTGGCATTAAGTGCATTCATATTATTGTACAACCATCACCACTGTCCATATTCAGAACTTTTTCATCATCCCAAACTAAACTGTACCCATTAAACATTAATGCCTCATTAGCCCTTTCTCCCAGACCCTGGTAATCACTATTCTTTGTTTCTATGAATTTGACTACACCAGGTACCTCATACAAGTGGAATCATACAGTATTTTTCCTCTTGTGGCTGGCTCCCATCACTTAATATTTCCAAGATTCATCTATGTTGCATCAGAATTTCATTCCTTTTTAAGGCTGTATAATATTCCAGTGTAAGTACATACCACAGAATCTCTGTTTTGTCATTTGTAATCAATGGCTTAGCAATTTTAAGACACTTCCTTTTACTTATTTTTTTGTAATTTCTAAGTAGTTAAAATACTGATGTTTCAACATAACTGGTTTTCATCATGTTCTTCTACTCAAATAATGCAGGAACTTTCATTATTGCTGATTGGAATGTGTAACGGTACAGTTACTTTGGAAAATGGTTTGGTAGTTTTTTTAAATAAAATTAAATATAGATATTTACTTGATAGTAATATGCCAGTGTCATTTTCTTAGCTTTGACAAATGTTCCATGAAATTGTATTACGATGTTAACAACAGGGGAAACTGGGCATATTGGAATTCCTTACTTACTCTCTTTACAACTTTTCTGAAAATACAAAATTGTTCCCAAGTAAAAATTTTTTAACTAAAAATAATCCTCCGTTTTAGTATCTGCTATGGTAAATATTGGGCTTCCCTGGTAGCTCAGCTGGTAGAGAATCCACCTGCAATGCAGGAGACCCTGGTTTGATTCCTGGCTCAGGAAGATTCGCTGGAGAAGGGATAGGCTACCCAGTATTCTTGGGCTTACACTGGGCTTCCTGGGTGGCGCTAGTGGTAAAGAACCTGTTTGCCAATACAGGAGATTCAGGAGATACAGGTTCAATCCCTGGGTTGGGAAGATGCCCTGGAGTAGGAAATGGCAACCCACTCTAGTATTCTTGCCTGGAGAATCCAGTGGACAGAGGAGCCTGGCAGGCTACAGTCTGTGGGGTCACAAAGAATTAGACATGATTGAAGTGATTAAGCACACAGCACATGGTAAATACTGAGAGATATAAGCCACATAAATAAAAAGCTCTTTATGGTTCCACTGGAGAAACTGAGGAAAACAAACAGGAAACAAATATTTGTTTTCCTGGCCCACCTTGCAGCCAGCATGGCCATGTGTCTGAGTTCTCACCAATGAGACCAGGAAATAAGTGAGAGCTGTTTCTTAGAGCTGCTTTCCCCCAAAAAGTCCAGGTGGGAGACAAGGACATCCTGGCATGACCTGTGCCCTCCCTCTTGACTGGAATGCCTGGGCTGGGGCATCTGTATTGCAATTGTGAGGCACCACACACATGGCCTTCTGGATATGCAGCCTTATTATTCTTTTCATCACCTCAGACTAATTTAAGCTGTCGGTAAAACTTTCTGCTCTTAGCATCCAAAGCATGGCAAAGGATACAGTTACCTAAGATGCTCTGTGGCAGGCAGTGCTGCAGATCCTGGCTGCTGAATGTTTATTCATTTTTTCCCCTCTTACATGTACTTACAGATTACTTTGTGCCTAAAACAAACAAACAAAAACACACAAAAAGAAGTGTGGACTCTGGCAGGAGTACGTGTGTGTGTGTTTTGAAAGCTGCTGACAGCTCAGTGGCTGGGCAGAAGATGAGGGCGCTATCTTCCATCTCTGGCAAGAGCAGAGCTGCTGAGGCTCCAGAGATATCATGTGGGGAGAGCCCCGGAAAGGGCTCAAGGGCCAGCTTCCCCTTTCCCACACCTGCCAAGCCCCAGCACCCTGGAATGATGCCCTTCCCATTTAGTGCTACCCAGAGACCCAAAGTGTGAAGACTCACCTCCCCCAGCATCATAATCAAGGAGGGGAAAACGGTAGACCTAGCCCACTTTTGTGGACTTCCTCAGAGGCCAAACCTGAGCAATTCCAGTGAGGCTTCAGAGAAGAGAGCCTCTGGAGTGCTTTTACCTCCCTTCATCAGTTGGCTGATCCATTCCGCTTTCAACCTTGCTTCCTCTCCCATCTATGTGTGCTGGAGAGAAGGTGGGTTGGGATTAAAAGCACAGAAGCTGGAGCCTATTACACAGAGTGAAGTAAGCCAGAAGGAAAAACACCAATACAGTATACTAACGCATATATATGGAATTTAGAAAGATGGTAACAATAATCCTGTGTATGAGACAGCAAAAGAGACACTGATGTATAGAACAGTCTTATGGACTCTGTGGGAGAGGGAGAGGGTGGGAAGATTTGGGAGAATGACATTGAAACATGTAAAATATCATGTAAGAAACGAGCTGCCAGTCCAGGTTCGATGCACGATACTGGATGCTTGGGGCTAGTGCACTGGGATGACCCAGAGGGATGGTATGGGGAGGGAGGAGGGAGGAGGGCTCAGAATGGGGAACACATGTATACCTGTGGCAGATTCATTTTGATATTTGGCAAAACTAATACAATTATGTAAAGTTTAAAAAAAAAAAAAAAAGCACAGAAGCTAATGACTCTGTCTGGCTTAGCTGGGAATCTAACATAGGATGCTGGCCTTATGACCTCCACAGCCCAACCACATAAAAATTTGGTGATACAAGATGCGGACATAGAGAATAGACTTGTAGACACAGTGGGGGATGGAGAGGATAGAATGAATGGAGAGGGTAAAATGAATTGAGAGGGTAGCATTGACATAAATACAATAGATAGCTAGTGCGAAGCTGCTATACAGCACAGGGAGTTCAGCTGTATGCTCTGTGATGACCTAGAGGGATGGGCTGGAGGGGGTTGGGAGGGAAGGTCAAGAGGGAGGGGATATATATATACTTATGACTGATTCAAAATACTGTACAGCAGGAACTAACACAACATTGTAAAGCAATTATCCTTTAATAAAAAGAAATTGGTGATACAGAAAGAGATGGCAAAGGTTTCCTGAATCTCAGATCACACAAGTACCAGCTTTCAGGGTTCTTCAGTGCCTCCTCAAATTCAAAGCTGAGATTTACCTAGGCACTAGATAGAATTGATGTTTCCATGTAACTTGGTGTTGGAAAAAGGAAATATTATAGAAAGAAAAAAAATAACTGGACAAAGAAAGGAGTTTGAGGGGGTTCTTTTAGGTTAACAATAAAAAAGAATAAAAGCTAATTCCCACACCTAAGGGAATATTCTTTTATTCATAATGATTATCATAAGGAACAGGAAAAATGGAACTTGAATATTTATTTTGTTGTGGTTAAAGACAGCAATGAAGGAGAAGGAGGAAGGCAAGGAGGAGGAAGAGAAGAAAAAGAATAAGAAGAGGAAGAAAAGGGAAAGAGGAAACAACAAGCAGAAGCAGAAATGATTGCATCTAGCACAGTAAAATAATATTTTAAGTATAACTAGTAATATATGGTAATAGCTGCATTCGCAATCAGTATGTAATTATAAATATAATCTCCTAGATCATTTGGCTTCTACATTTAATTAGAAAATATTTAATTATAATATGTATAATTACATGTATAAAATAATAATAGCATTCCTGTATTTTTGGAATTAGTAAAAATGGAATTATACAATGATATAAAAGTGTACTACTGAAATATATATGAACGTGTGACTAAGCAAACTGAACGTTTTCTCTTTCTAATCTGCTTTTCATCCCTGGATGAAATGAGGTGACATAAGGAGAGCATTCCTCTTTGTGTTGGCCCATAGTACATGCTTCATAAGTTTTAATTGCTTAGGTTCCAATCTTGGGATCGACCAATCAACATGCATTTCCTTGGGATCAACCAGTCAACATGCAACCAATCAGTGCATGAAATGTAACTACTATTGTACATTTCAGACTTGGAGGGGAAAAAGGCCAATTCCTAATCTACAAGGCTACTTACCTCTACTTTCAGATGTATTCCAGTTTGGAAGGCAAGCTTTCTGGTCACCCTATGAGTAAGTGACTGGATGGTGATCATGACTCAGAAGCATCCTTCATGCTGCATTTTATCTAACTTCTTTTTCCCTTTCCTTTCCTTTCTCCATGTCACTGCCAGATTTTTTGGATGTTTTTTTCTGAAAACAAAACAAGAACATTCATTAGCAGCTCTTTCACATGAAAATAAAGAATTGTAATCTTCATTGTAGGTCCAGCAGTGAATCATTTCTTGAAAAGCTGTATGCAAAACACTGTTGTTCTTCTCTTGGCTTAGCCGATGAAGACAAGCGCAGAAGCTGGTTGGCACAGAGGTGATCCAGAACAAACTCGCTCTTCTTCAAGTAGTCTGACCTAACCCTATGGGTCTGAATGTAAGCACGGTATAAAATCAGTAGGTGACACAATGAGACAGCAAAGTAGATCTCTGATATTTTAAAACATTATTATAATGAGTGGTACAAGGAAGATGTGTTTTTGGATGTCAATTATCATTGGTATCAAAGGGATTAAGGAATTAAAATTTTATTTAGTCCCTAAGCAGTCAATTAAGATGTGATCCACCCAAGCAATGTGATTTGAAAACTTAGATTCTTGTTTTAATTCCTCTGAAAATAGTAGATATTGCCTTGATCTGAATTTAGTATGGCCCTTTTGGCAATAGGCACAATTTGTGAGAATTATCTGTTCGGCAGTGGGTCATGCGTGTGTGCTCAGGGGCTCAGTCGTGTCCAGCTCTTTGCAACCCTATGGACTGCAGCCTGCCAGGTTCCTCTGTCCATGGGATTTTCCAGGCAAGAATACTGGAGTGAGTTGCCACTTCCTCCTCCAGGGGTCCTTCCTGACCCAGGGATTGAATCCACCTCTGTGTCTCCAGCATTGGCAGTGGTAAAGGCCATTTTATCCTCCATATGTAGACGGCTGCCTTCAAATTGGGCACCTGGTTGAGCCCTGGAACCCTTAGTGTGAGAAATGCACTCAGTTCAGACTCACAAAACTGTTACAGGATGGCAGGATTCAGAATTGACTCTTGTAGCCAGATTTCCCCTCCTGAAATATGTATATTTTTGGTACAAGCAATGTTACATTAGTGTTCAGTGTGCTTAGATACCTTGTGAACAGCGCAAAGTTTCAGACGTGAGGGGTATGTTCAATTAACCTTGGTAGAACAAAAGCCAACTCTTTGCTGGAACCTAAGTAGTATCTTGTTGGTTTGGATGATAATCTTATCCTAGGCACTGGCATACTGATACAAATGCTAATCCTCTTATGAATAAGTTTGATTGAATTTTTATTCTGGCTTCTATTTTTGGTCTCCTTCTGGAAAATGGGCTTCCCTGATGGCTCAGATGGTAAAGAATCTGCCGGCAATGCAGGAGACCCAGGTTTGATCCCTGGGTTGGGAAGATGCCCTGGAGAACGGAATGCCTACCCACTCCAGCATTCTTATCTGGAGAATTCTATGGACAGAGGAGCCGGAGGGGGTGTCGGGGGGCTACAGTCCATGGGGTCACAAAGAGTTGAACACTACTGAGGGACTAACTCTGCCAACTCTTCTGGAAAATGTCTTATGTGCCCCACAATTATCCTGTCGGGCCCACATTTTGAGGTGGATCGCAGTCTATGCTGCTGCAAAAACCCTCTTGCTCCAATGCTGAACTCAAGCATTCTGCTGCTAAATTCAAAGAACGGTAACTGTTTCTCAGCTTTCAGAAAATGATGATTTGATGGATAGGATTTTCTCAACTTCAAATTATTTTTTTCCACACTTTTCTTTAAGAATTTGGGTTGATCAAAGACAAAATGATTAAACAGATAGCAAATAAATTAAAACTCATGCTTTGATAGGTTTCCTGTTTTTCTTATGAGTGACCCAGGCAGTTCAAATCTGTGTTATTCAAAAAAGATCAGAAGTATTCGTCTTCTGAAACACAGACACTCCTGCTGTGTGTGTGTGCTTAGTCGCTCAGTCATGTCTGACTCCTTGCGACCCCATGGACTGTAGCCCGCCAGGCTGCTCTGTCTATGGAATTCTCCAGGCAAGAATACTAGGTGGGTAGGCATTCCCTTCTCCAGAGGATCTTCCCGACTCAGGGATCGAACCCGGTTTCCTATATTGCAGGCAGATTCTTTACCATCTGAGCCACCAGGGAAGCCCTGACATTCCTGCTACAACCTATTAAAGGCTTTTCTGCCTAGGGCAGTGAGAAAAACCCAGATGACCTGGTGTACAGAGGACAGGAAGGAGCAAAGGAAGTGGGAGGATGAGACTGGGCCTCACCCTGCCCTGTTTTAACAAGGACTTGCCCAGTTCTGCATACCAGCCTCTGCTGAGTGGATAAGCAGACTGGCAAAACACTTGTAACTAAAAGAACAATTTCTCAGTAAGCCTGTTTCTTGGGGTGTAGAAACAGCTGAAAGGTTCTGAGTGGTTTTTAAGATGCCTTTTCCAAATGACACTTGTTCACTACCCAAAATTTATTTGTAGAACCAAAACTTTGAACAGGACCGGCTACGTAATTTATGGAGCCCAGTGCAAAATGCAAGGCCTCTTGTTGAAAATTGGACTTCCCAGTGGTGACAGCAGAGCATGAAGCCAAGCACAAGAATCTTCTGAGGGGAGGGGGAGAGCCTGGGGTACTGCACGGGTTGTGTGGGTACTGTACTGGGTTGTGTGCCCATGAAGAGCTTGACTCAGCAACTTTCCTTTGACTAGTTTTCTCAACAGCCACAAACTAGTGTTCTTGGGGGCGAGATCCCTAGAAACCAGCAACAGAGACCTAGGGCAACTTGTGGGACATTCCCATCTTGGGCTCCTGCCTGTGTTTTAACCAGCCTTCCAGGTGATTCTGTCTCACACTCATGTTTGAGAACCACTGCCACATGATGGATTTTGGTGCTTAAAATGATGGAGAAGGACAAATGTATGCTATCACTTATATGTGGACTCCAAAAAATGCAACAAACTAGTGAATATACAAAAAAAGAAACAGACTCACAGATGTAGAGAACAGACTAGTGGTTATTCGTCAGGAGAAGAAAGTGGGGCAGGTCAAAGAGAGGGGTGAGGGATAGAGAGGCACAAACTATTATACATAAAATAAATAAGCTATGAGGGTATATTGTATAACACAGGGAATATAGCCAATATTTTATAATAATTATAAATGGAACATAACTATTAAAAATTATAAATCACTGTTATACACTACAACTTACATAATATTGTGTATCAACTATACTTTGATAAAAAATAAAAATAATAATAAAATGAAATACCATGTAAAAAAAAATAATGGATTTGGAGGGTTTTAACTTCCTTTTTTAATTGTTATCTTCCTTTTTTTAAAATTCATTTTTAATTTTATTTTTTGGCTTGTATTATGTGGGATATTAGTTCCCTGACCAGGGATCAAATTCATGCCCTCTGCATTGGAAGCACAGAGTCTTAATCACTGGACCTCCAGAGAAGTCCCAAAATGATGAATTTTGGAATGGAAGTCATCTCAGGGGTCATGAGACCTATCTCATGTACAAGAAAATTAAGGGTGGGGTGAAGCAGAGTGAGGCCTAGAGCTCATGGTTAACTCTCTACTCATCTGCTGAACAATTTTTAGAGCACCGAATGGTCTGTGGTTCATCACTCATGGTCATCTTCCCAGCCAAGCCAGCTCATATCCCAGTTTTAAAGATGAGGAAATCAAAATGCCAAAATTGTTCAGTGAGTCCACAAGCAGAGCTGGAATCAAAACCCAGAATTCCTAAATGCCCTGCCCAGGGCCCTCTGCTCAGCCTACAGGTAATGCGATACAGGTGAGCTAACCGGCTAGCCACTCTCCACCAGCATCCAAACCCAACACCAACCAATGGAGCCCAAAGTCCCCAGGAAATGTGCAGCTCAGGGTGGCTCAGTCTGGTGTCCTGACAAGGACTGATGGAAGCCTGGGTTGTTCTGAAGAAGCTGGGGTTTGTGGTTCATGCCGTGTGGACTCATGGATCTCGCCACCGGCACAGAATTGAGTTAGGAGTTTTCTCTCCTAGTCTAAGGTTCTTTAGGAGGCCTGTAAATACCCTCTTCTGTATCCTCATGTCTGCTTCTTGCATTCCTATCATTCAGTTACTTTGAAAGTCTTGGCCTTGGCTTATCATTTTTTCCATTCTTAGGCCAAGGCTATTTGTAGTTTCTCCACCTGTCACCATGTATGTTAGGCTGCAAAGGGCGAGTGCAACTTCATGAATTGCATGATCCCAACTCAAGCTC
Organism: Bos grunniens; assembly: GCF_055505025.1. Taxonomy (NCBI): domain Eukaryota; kingdom Metazoa; phylum Chordata; class Mammalia; order Artiodactyla; family Bovidae; genus Bos; species Bos grunniens. The sequence continues at coordinate 36,913,077 of NC_141192.1, read as the reverse complement.
CTTTAGAACACCACGCTTTCTTTGAACGTTCCATTCAAGGGATCCTTTATGAATCTTCACAGCTTTTCAGCTGTGCCCTTTCACTTGGGTTGGGTGATACATATTGAGTTAGATATGTATGAAGTTAGTTTCCTTTAAGGTTTGAATTATTTCCCATTTGTAAATGAGAGATCTTTGACAACTTACTAATTGCATAATATGCTCCTGATTACAGAAGTTATTGCACAAGTCCAAACCATACAGGATTATTATAGAAGAAATGCCATGGAAAGGAAGCAGGAAAACATAATGGAATAGAAAGTAAGAGGAAAGAAATTTTCAGAGTGCAATTTATAGTGCAAATGGGAAATAGTCACCAAAGCCATAATTGAAATGGGAAACTGTGAATATTATTAATCAAAAAAGAAAATGGAATGTATCATAGACCTAAACGTAAAAATCCTAGAAAATAACACAGAGAAAATCCAGGTGAGCTGGGATTTGGTGATGAGCTTTTAGATACAACACCATAAGTATTATCCTTGAAAGAAAGAAATGATAAGTTGATACAGAAAACAGACTTATGGTTACCAAAGGTGAAGTGGGGGAGGGATAAATTAGGAGTTTGGGATTAACATATACACGCCATTATATATAAAATAGACAACCAACAAGGACTTACTATATTGAGCACAGGGAACTATGCTCAATATTTCGTAATAACTTATAAGGGAAAAGAATCTGAAAAATATGTGTATAGTACAGTCTATGAGGTCACAAAAGAGTTGGACATGACTTAATGACTAAACAACAACAACATCTGAAACCAACATATTTCAAACCAACTACAGTTCAGTAAAAATAGTTTTTTTAAGTAATAAGTTGAACATTAAAAAAAAAACTCCTGTTCTGTGAAAGTTACTATTAAGAGAATGAAATGACAGGCTACATACTAGGAGAAAATACTTGCAAAAGACATCTCTGATAAAGGATGGAAAAGGAAAGTGAAGTCACTCAGTCGTGTCCGACTTTTTGCGACACCGTGGAGCCTACCAGGCTCCTCCGTCCATGGGATTTTCCAGGCAAGAGTACTGGAGTGGGTTGCCATTTCCTTCTCTAGGAGATCGTCTCAACCCAGGAATTGAACCCTGGTCTCCTGCATTGTAGGCAGACACTTTACCATCTGAGTCACCAGGGAAGTCCTGATAAAGGATAGTTATCCAAAATATACAAAGAACTCAAAACTCAACAGGAAGATCTGAACTGATACCTTAAGAGAGAATGTACAGATGGTAAATAAGCATATAAAAATATGTTCTACATCATATGTCCTTCAGTTCAGTTCAGTTCAGTTCAGTCGCTCAGTCGTGTCTGACTCTTTGCGACCCCACTGGGAACTGCAAATTAAAACAATAATGAGATCCTATCACATACCTGTTAGAAAGGCTAATATCCGAAACACTGACAACCCAAACACTGGTGAGGATATGGAGCACTAAGAATTCTCACTCATTGCTGGTGGGAATGCAACACCATACAGCCACTTTGGAAGACAGTTGGAGTTTCTTACAAAAGTAAACATATGATCCAGAAATAGAGTTTACCCAAGTAATTTAAAAACTTAAGTCCATATGAGAACCTGCATATGAGTGTTCATAGCAGTTTTGTTCGTAACTGCCAAAACTTGGAAGCAACCAAGTACATGAATGAATAAACAAATTATAGTACATTCAGACTGTGGAATATTATTCAATGATAAAAAGAAATGAGCTATTAGGCATAAAAAGACACAGAGAGGGACTTCTCTGATGGTCCAGTGGCTAAGAGTCCAAGCTCCCAAAGCAGGGGGCCCCTGGTTTGATCTCTGGTTGAGGAACGAGATCCCACATGCTGCGACTAAGTGTTCACGTGGCACCACTAAAAACAATCCTGCTTGCTGCAGCTTAAGATCCCACATGCACTAATGGTCCCTCATGCCATAAGATCTGGTGCAGCCATTTAAATAAAAAGTAAACAAATACATTTTTTAAAAAGCTGTATAAAAAAAGACATGGATTAAGTATAAATGTTTGCTATTACGAAGAAGCCAATCTGAGAAAGCTACATACTATATGACTATGTATGACATTCTGGAAAAGGCAAAAATATTGAGACAGTAAAAAGATGGTTGCCTGGGATTTGGGGGGAGGAAGTAATAAAGGTGTCAAGCACAGGCCATTTTTAGGTCAGTGAAAGTATTTGATATGATTCTCTAATATAGGACACAAGTCATTATACACATATTTCAAGATCCAAAGACTCTACAATACCGAGTAGGAACCCTAATGTAAATGATGTACTTTAGTTACTCTGTGTGTGTGTGCTTGTAAGTCACTCAGTTGTGTCTGACTCTTTGCAATCCCATGGACTGTATGTAGCCTGGCAGGCTCCTCTGTTGTGGGATTCTCTAGGCAAGAATACAGGAGGGGTTGCCATTTCCTTCTCCAGGGGATCTTCCCAACCCAGGGACTGAACCCAGGTCTCCTGCATTGCTGTCAGATTCTTTACCATCTGAGCTACCAGGGAAGCCCACTTTAGTTACCATTTCCTTCTCCCGGGGACCTTCCCGACCCAGGAATTGAACCCAGGTCTCCTTCATTGCAGGCAGATACTTTACCAACTGAGCTATGAGGGAAGCCCCACTTTAGTTACTAGTAATGAATTAATGTTGGTGCATCAATTGTAACAGATGTACACCAATTGCAAGATGTTAGTAATAGGGGCGACTAGAAGTAATAGGGGAAATAGGTGAGGAAGTAAATGGGAACCCTCTGTACTTTCGGTTTAATTTTTCTGTAAATTTAAAAAACAAAACAAAAACTTAAAAAAAGAAGTCGATTAGTTAAAAGATCATATAAGCTTACAGTGGAATAAAGGATTAACCAAGCCTGAATCATCAACCTCTGGATTTCTTGTTATGAGGGGGGCTATACATTTTTCTTGTTTAAGTGACATCTTTGAGTGAACTCCAGGAGTTGGTGATGGACAGGGAGGCCTGGCGTGCTGCAATTCATGGGGTTGCAAAGAGTCGGATGTAACTGAGTGACTGAACTGAACTGAACTGAATCTTACTTTTTTTATGTGTAAAAGCACAGATACACATATAGTATCTAAAGAGATTTACAGATTCTCTCTCATATTTTAAGTGTATGGGAGAAGGTACAGGTTTAGGGGGGTAAAAAGCAAAAAAGATGCCTTATAATGAAAAAGCAAGTGACTTTTTTTTCACATTTTGCTTATCCATCCATCTGTCCATAGACATATGAGTTGTTTCCACCTCTTGGCTAGTGTGAACAATGCTGCTGTCAACACGAGTGTACAAGGATCTCTTTGAACCCCTACTTTCAATTTTTGGGGTATCTACTAGATCAAAGAGAATTCTGTGTTGCTGGATCATACAGCAATTCTATATCTAACTTTTTTGAGGAGCCTCCATATGGTTTTCCATCGTGACTGCACCACTTTGCATTCCCACCAACAGTGCACCAGTGTTCCAGTTTCTACACTTCCTCACCAGCACTTCATCTTCTGTGTGTGCGGGGGCAGGTTTGCTTTCCTTTTAGGTAACATGATGCTTCCACATTCAAATTTTGTAAGACTTTATTGATGGAAAACATGGTAGATGACGAAATCCTCACTTCTGTGTGGGATTTTTCCAGAACACTTTTCTCTGTTTATGCAGGTGGTCCTGAGTGCTCTGATACTGATCTCCCTTATGATGTTGGAGTTTTGTAAGATCAAGTGAGTTCTGGGTCATAAAAGGAAAAGAAAATTGTGTTTCAGTTGCTGTTGTTATTTAGTCACCAAGTTGTGCCCAACTGTTTTGCAACCCCAGGGACTGGACTATAGCCCACCAGGCTCCTCTGTCCATGGGATTTCCCAGGCAAGAATACTGGAGTGGGTTGCCATTTCCTTCTCCAGGGGATCTTCCTGACCCAGGGGTTCAACCCCCAACTCCTCCTTAGTGCAGGCGGATTCTTTACCACTGAGCCACCAGGAAAGCTCTTTTGGTTTTAATTTTCCACTATTATAGGCTTATTTTTAAACATTATGGGTTTATTTTTTAAACTTTTATTGTATTATTACTTTATAGTCCTTTATATTTTTCACATTTTTAATTCTCTTTTATTTCTTTTAACATAGTAGGCATATTTTATTTTATGTTCTGATTCTGGTCATTCCAATATCTGAAATGTTAGTCTGATTTTGATACTTAATTTTTTTCCTGCAAGGCCTTTTTTCTGCCTTCCATCCTTCTGTGTTTTGGGAGTTTATACCATGACTTCACATTTTCTTTTGTTTTTTTTTTTTTAAATTTTGGCTGCATCTTGAGGCATGTGGGACCTTAGCTTCCTGACCAGAGATGAAACTTGGTCCCCCTGCTTTGGAAGGCACAATCTTAACCACTGGACCACCAGGGAAGCCCCCAGACTTCACATTCTTTTGAAGCTGGTTGATAAGAATTTATTAACCCCACTGTTGAAGGTGTCTGGTCCTCCAGACAGCATCTGGATTTACTTCTACCAGGACACTACGGGCACTGGTGATCGATGGCCATCTATATTTTGATTTGCTTTGCTTTGTTTAAAATACAATAGAGCATCATGAACATATAATAATGTGCATACATTTAAAATGTCTAATTTAGTAAAGCTGTCATGTGTATATACCTGTGAAACCATCACCACAGTCAAGATAGTGAAGATATCTGTCACTCCCCAGAGTTTTCTCGTGCCCTTTGTCATGTCTCATTTCTGCCCCTTACCACCCTAGGTAAGCACTCTTCTGCTTTCTGTCTCCATAGTTTGCAGCAAGTGGAATCCTGCCACATGCAGTCTTGTTTTTGGTCTCGCTTCTTTCCCTCGGCATAATTATTTTCCAATTTAGCCGTATTATTATGCAGATGAAGTGTTCATTTCTTTTTATTACTGAAAACTTTTCTCTTGAATGTATACTCATTCCCTGGGGCTTCTGCAACAAGTTTCCACAAACCAAATGGCTTGAAGCAACAGAAATGTATTCTCTCCACAGTTCTGGCAGCTGAAAGTCCGAAACTTCAGAAGACCACTCTTTTTCCAGGGGCTGTAGGGGAGAAACTGTTACTCACCTTTTCCAGTTCCTGGCAAAAGTGTGGAACCCTTTACTTATTGCTGCATCATAATCCCTGCCTCTGTGGTCAGAGGGCCTCCTCCTCTTCTCTTCAGGTCTCTAATCAGGTCACTATGACGGTATTTAAGGTTCATCTGGAAAATCCAGGATTATCTTTTCATTAGAAAATTCGTACAAAAAAAAAAAAAAAAGGACACTTTTTCCAAATAAAGTAACATTCAGAGGTTTTGGGCATTATATCTGGATGTCTTTGGGGGGCAGTTTTTCAGCCTACCACAGAATGGATACACCACAATTCTTTAATCTACTCACCTGTTGCTGGCAATTATTTTCAGTTTTTGGCTACTACAAATATGAACACTCATGAATAAGTCTGAGTATGTACACATGTTTTCATATCTCTAGGTATATATCTAGGAGTGGATTGGTTGGATGATATGGTAGGCATATACCTAACTTTTAAAGAAACTGGCAAATCATTTTTAATCAGCAATGTCTGAGAGTTCTGTTTCTTCCACATCCTGGTTAACACTTGGTATGAAAACATGAGTTGTTCAGTCATGTCTGACTTTTTGAGATCCTGTGGACTGTAGCCTACCAAGCTCCTCTGTCCATGGGATTCTACAGGCAAAAATACTGGAGTGGGTTCAGTTCAGTTCAGTTCAGTCACTCAGCCATGTCTGACTCTTTGCGACCCCATGAATTGCACCATGCCAGGCCTCCCTGTCCATCGCTAACTCCCAGAGTTTACTCAAACTCATGTCCATTGAGTCAGTGATGTCATCCAACCATCTCATCCTCTGTTGTCCCCTTCTCCTCCCGCCTTAAATCTTTCCCAATTCATCTTTTCAAATGAATCAGTTCTTTGCATCAGGTGGACAAAGTATTGGAGTTTCAGCTTCAACATCAGCCCTTCCAATGAATATTCATGGTGGATCTCCTTTAGGATGGACTGGTTGGATCTCCTTGCAGTCCAAGGGACTCTCAAGAGTCTTCTCCAACACCATAGTTCAAAAGCATTAGTTCTTCAGTGCTCAGCTTTCCTTATAGCTCAACTCTCACATCCATACCTGACCACTGGAAAAACTATAGCTTTGACTAGATGGAACTTTGTTGGCAAAGTAATGTCTCTGCTTTTGAATATGCTGTCTAGGTTGGTCATAACTTTCCTTCCAAGGAGTAAGCGTCTTTTAATTTCATGGCTGCAGTCACCATCTGCAGTGATTTTGGAGCCCAAAAAATAAAGTCTGACACTGTTTCCACTGTTTCCCCATCTATTTCCCATGAAGTGATGGGACCAGATGCCATGATCTTAGTGTTCTGAAAGTTGAGTTTTAAGCCAGGTTTTTCACTCTCCTCTTTCACTTTCATCAAAAGGCTCTTTAGTTCTTCTTTGCTGTCTACCATAAGGGTGGTGTCATCTGCATATCTGAGGTTATTGATATTTCTCCTGGCAATCTTGATTCCAGCTTGTGCTTCATCCAGTCCAGGATTTCTCAGGATGTACTCTGCATATAAGTTATATAAGTAGGGTGACAATATACAGCCTTAACATACTCTTTCCCAATTTGGAACCAGTCTGTTGTTCCATGTCCAGTTCTAACTGTTGCTTCTTGACCTGCATACAGATTTCTCAGGAGGCAGGTCAGGTGGTCTGGTATTCCCATCTCTTTCAGAATTTTCCACAGTTTGTTGTGATCCACAAAGTCAAAGGCTTTGGCATAGTCAATAAAGCAGAAGTAGATGTTTTTCTGGAACTTGCTTGCTTTTTCAATGATCCAGTGGATCCTGGCAATTTGATCTCTGGTTCCTCTGCCTTTTCTAAATCCAGTTTGAACATCTGGAAGTTCACAGTTCACATACTGCTGAAGCCTGGCTTGGAGAATTTTGAGCATTACTTTACTAGCGTGAGATGAGTGCAATTGTGCGGTAGTCTGAGCATTCTTTGGCATTGCCTTCTTTGGGATTGGAATGAAAACTGATCTTTTCCAGTCCTGTGGCCACTGCTGAGTCTTCCAAATTTGGTGGCATATTGAGTGCAGCACTTTCACAGCATCATCTTTTAGGATTTGAAATCGCTCAACTGGAATTCCATCTTCCACTAGCTTTGTTTGTAGTGATGCTTCCCAAGGCCCATTTGACTTTGAATTCCAGGATGTCAGGCTCTAGGTGAGTGATCACACCTTCGTGATTATCTGGGTTGTGAAGATCTTTCTTGTATAGTTCTTCTGTGTATTCTTACCAGAAATGGTATGGACCTAACAGAAGCAGAAGATATTAAGAAGAGATGGCAGGAATACACTGGAATGGGTAGCTATTCCCTTCTTCAAGGAATCTTCCCAACCAAGGGATCAAACCCAGGTCTTCTGCATTGTGGGCAGATTCTTTGCCATCTGAGCCACCAGGGAAGCCTAACACTTGGTACAGTAAATCTTTTTAATTCTAGCCATTCTAACATGCATGTGATGTTATCTCATTATACTTTTGATATTCATTTCCATGGTTAACAACTGATGTTGGCATCTTTTACAGTGTTTATTTGCCACCCCTATATTTTTATTAGTGAAGAGCCTGTTTAAATATTTTGCCCATTTTTAAATTGGATTCCTGGTTTTCTTGTGATTGAGTTTTGAAACATCTTTACATATTCTCGATATTTTACCTACATTTAGGTATTTACCTATTTACAAGATAGGGCTTATATATATTTTCTCCCACATGCAATTTGTCTTTTCATTTTCTTACCAGTGTCTTTTGAAAAACAGAATCTCTTAATTTTGAGGAACCCCAATTTATCAATTTTTTTCCCTCAGGGATAATGCTTTGGGTGTCATATCATGTCTAAAATAATGATATTTGTCTAACCAAAGGGTAAACAGACTTTCCACAAGGTTTTCTTTCAGAAGTTTTATAGTTCTAGGTTTTACATGTACATCTATGATCCACTTTGAATTATTTTTTGTGTATTGTGCAATATATAAATTGAAGTTTAGTTTTTCGTATGGTTATTCAATTGTTCTAGCACCTGTGTTGAAAAGATTATTCATTCTCTGATTAATACCTCTGCAACTTTGTCAAAAATCGGTTCCTCAATCATTTTGCTGTATGGCAGAAATTAACACAGCATTATAAATCAACTATATTTCAGTAAAATTCTTAAAAAAAAAAACTAACAGCTTGGGAGGCTCAAGAGGGAGAGCATATATGTATACATATTGCTGATTCATGATGTTGTACAGAGTAAGTAATACAACATTGTAAAGCAATTATACTCTAATAAAAAATAGAAAATAAAGATAAATAAAATAAAATCAAGTCATGAGAAAACTGAAAAAACTGGCAGATTTTAAAACCAATTGCTCATATATGTGTGAGTCTATTTTGGGGTTTTCTACTCTGTCCCATTGATCTGTTTGTCTATCGTGATGTCAATACTAATTGTTTTTTGTTTGTTTACCATAGGTTTATAAAAATTCTTGAAATTAGGTAGTGTTAGCTCTTCAATTTGTTCTTCTTTTTCAAGTTGGTGTTGGCTACTATAGATTCTTTGCATTTCTATATGCCTTTTGGAATTCCATTTTTCAATTTTTACAAAAAGCCTTCTATGATTTTGATCATGATTGCATTTACCCCATAGATCAATGTGAGTAGAAAATACATCTTGACAATGTTGACTTTTCTAGACCATGAACACAGTATATCACTGCTTTTATTTAGATCTTTCTTTAATAAACTTTTGTAGTTTTCAGTGTAAAGGTTTTATGTCTTTTGTTAGATTTATTTCTAAGTAGTTTATATTTTTGATGCTGTTAATAAGTGCCATTATTTTAAAATTATATTTTCTGGTTCTTCATTGATAGTATATAGATATATAATAGATTTTTATACAGCAGTCTTGTATTCCTGCAACCTTATAAAACTCATTGGTAGAATTAATCAGTTAAGCCATCAGGGTCTGGAGGTTTCTTTGTGGAAAGGTCTTTAAACTTTCAGTATCTTCAACGAGACTGTTTAGGGCATCTTTTTTTGGCTGTACCACTCAACATGTAGGATCTTAGTTTCCTGACCAGGGATCAAACCCTTGCCCCCTGCAGTGAAAGACTGGAGTCTTAAGCACTGGACAGCCAGGAAATCCTAGACCATCTATTTTTTGTTGAGTGAAATTTAGTAAGTTATGTCTTTCAAGGAATCCATCCATTTTATCCAAATTGTGTCTGTGTGGGAGGAGGTTGGCAATATAGTTGTTCATAATATTTCTTTATTTTGTGAAACAATAGAAAAAATATATATTGGTCTCTGCCCACAGTTTCTGGCACAGAGCTCCTAAAATGCTTGTAAATTCCTAAGTAATAAGAGCAATAAGAACATTTTTTGATATAATGAATGACTCTGGATGGCTCCTGGAGAGGGGCTGGTCACCAGAAAGACCAAGTCATGATTAAAAGCTAGAAATTTTCAGCCTTATCCTCCGTCTTCCAGAGATGGGAGAGCAGCTGGAAATGGAGTTGATTTTTGATCCTGCCCAAGCAAGGATCTCTTGAGAAACCTATATGCAGGTCAGTTAGAACTGGACATGGAACAACAGACTGGTTCCAAATAGGAAAAGGAGTACATCAAGGCTGTATATTGTCACCCTGCTTATTTAACTTATATGTAGAGTACATCATGAGAAACGCTGGGCTGGAAGAAGCACAAGCTGGAATCAAGATTGCCAGGAGAAATATCAATAACCTCAGATATGCAGATGACACCACCCTTATGGCAGAAAGTGAAGAGGAACTAAAAAGCCTGTTGATGAAAGTGAAAGAGGAGAGTGAAAAAGTTGGCTTAAAGCTCAACATTCAGAAAACTAAGATCATGGCATCTGGTCTCATCACTTCATGGCAAATAGATGGGGAAACAGTGGAAACAGTGTCAGACTTTATCTTTGTGGGCTCCAAAATCACTGCAGATGGTGATTGCAGCCATGAAATTAAAAGACACTTACTCCTTGGAAGGAAAGTTATGACCAACCTAGATAGCACATTAAAAAGCAGAGATATTACTTTCCCAGCAAAGGTCCGTCTAATCAAGGCTATGGTTTTTCCAGTGGTCATGTATGTGAGTGTTGGACTGTGAAGAAAGCTGAGCGCCGAAGAATTGATGCTTTTGAACTGTGGTGTTGGAGAAGACTCTTGGAGAGTCCCTTGGACTGCAAGGAGATCCAACCAGTCCATCCTAAAGGAGATCACTCCTGGGTGCTCATTGGAAGGACTGATGCTGAAGCTGAAACTCCAATACTTTGGTCACCTCATGTGAAGGGCTGACTCATTGGAAAAGACCGTGAAGCTGGGAGGGATTGGGGGCAGGAGAAGAGGGGGATGCCGAGGATGAGATGGCTGGATGGCATCACTGACTTGATGGACGTGAGTCTGAGTGAACTCCGGGAGTTGGTGATGGACAGGGAGGCCTGGCGTGCTGTGATTCATGGGGTCACCAAGAGTCGGACAAGACTGAGCAACTGAACTGAACTGAGCAAGGATGACTCCATACAACCCAATAGCATGGGGTTTGGAGAGCTTTCAGGTTGCAAACATCTCCACACTGGGAGATGATACCTCCCCCCTGCCCCCCGCCCCTACCAACTCCATGGGGACACAGGCTCCTGCACTCAGGACCCTCCCAGCAGGCTATTCCTATTATCCTCTGCCAGTCATTCTAGTGCACCAGTCACTGACTGACCCTTTGGAGTTTCAGCTTTTTAAGGGGAAGAATCTTCTATTAGACTTTCTCTGTGGAGTATTTCCTGTATTCCCTAGCCTTAGTCTTCTGTGCTTTGTACCCTGCATGCCCAGAAAGTCTTGTTTTTTTTTTTTTTTTTGATCAAATGCCCTCAGGACAAAATCTAGGTTTAGATGTTTGTATTACTTCTCACAGCTCCTACTTTTCACTTAGTTCTGCTTTCTAGATATGTCTTACTTTAATGTCAGCTCATTAATGTATTCACAAAGATGTTTTAAGATATTACATCAAGTCTCTTAATTTATTTATTGTATTGAACTTCTTTCAATCCCAGGCTTCCATTAGAAAAACTCTAACATTTTCTAGATGAGAGAATGAAGAAGATGGAAGAAGTCTTCTCACTGTTTTATAAACCTCACTGTGCAGGTAATAATTATCTCTCTATTTCAACAAAATCTACCCTATCAACTTCTTAAAGGTACTTTGTTCTACTGTCAGTAGAGTCAGGATAATCCACTTTCTTAAAAGTTGATTCTTTATAATAAACATTTACAAAGTTTTTCTGCATGTAGTATTTCATTTGCTCTTCATAATACCCCTGGTGTATGTGTGCAAGGCAGGAATTACTCACATTTCACAGCTGGGGAAGCTGAAACTTGGAGAATGATTTGTCCAGTATCACCCAAGTACTGGGTTGGCCAAAATGTTCATTCGGGTTTTTCTGTAAGGTGTTTGGAAAAACCCCAGTGAACTTTTTAGCCAGCCCCAAAACTGATAACACTGGGGCTTGAGTCTAGATTCTCAAGTCCCGATGATGTGAGATATGAATGTGATCCTTACAGCAAGTGATTTGCTTATATATGCTTCTAATTTATGTTTTTTTAAGTTTAAACACATTACATGTAATGTTACTATACATATATAAATAATATAAGTATAAATAAATAATATACATATACATGTAATGTTAACATAATTAGAGTGTTTATGATCAATACTATCGGAGAAGGAAATGGCAACCCATTCCAGTGTTCTTGCCTGGAGAATCCCAGGGACGGGGGAGCCTGGTGGGCTGCCGTCTATGAGCTAATACAGAGTCGGACACGACTGAAGTGACTTAGCAGCAGCATGATCAATACTACAGCACAAAGTATTTAAGCACAGTGCTTCTCAAACTACAAGCCAATGGTGTATCTTTTTAAAACGCAGATTTTAATTCTCAAGGTCTAGTCTAGGGTTTGACCACCAAGCTCTACCGTCTAATAAGCCAGCCCCCAAGTGTAGCTGCAGGGCTGCAGGCAGACCACTCTTTGAGCAGCAAAGGTTTCATAAGTTTTATAAATAAGAACTTAGGTGAGAGGGCCAGTAAAGTGTGGTTAAAATGTCCTGGAGGAGGGACCAGGTAATGTTGGCTCCAACCATAAAAAGCCCCACTTGGGGGCTTCCCTGATGGCTAGGTGATAAAGAATCCGCCTGCTAATGCAGGAGACATGGGTCCAATGCGTGGTCCCTCAAAATCCCACATGACGTGTAGCATCTAAGCCTGTGCACCACTACTGACCCTGTGCTCTAAAGTCCAGAAGCCACATCTACTGAACCCCACCCACCCTAGAGCCTGTGCTCAGCAACAAAAGATGTCACTGCAGCTAGAAGCCCACACAACACAACCAGAGAATAGGTCCTGCTTGCTGCAACTAGAGAAAAGCCTGAGCAGCACCGAAGGCCCAGCAGAGCACAAAATAAATAATTAATTTTAAAAAGTCACTTAGCTGCTGTCCATGAGAGGCCCACCCTCTCGCTTCCAGTGTGACCCATCCCCCAGCCCCAAGACTTTGGCGGCTAAGTGGTCAAGGCAGTGGTTCCTATCACTTGAAGTGACAGTAGAGATTTTACAATCCAGGTTTTTCATTTTTACACGTATGGAAATCTAGCTCAGAAAGGTAACTAAACCTGTCTGAGGTCAGCGCAGAACCAGAGCCCGAGTCAACCTGGCTCTAGTATCTGTTCTTTTTGTTTGTATGTTTGTTTGGATACACCTCTTGGCATATGCGATCTTAGTTCCCTGACCAGGGATCGAACGCACACCCCGTAAATTGGAAGCGTGGAGTCTTAACCACTGGACCACCATGCAAGTCCCTCTAGGAGCAGTTCTTTGCTGCCACCACACACAGCCTCTCCAGACATCAGTGATGATTAGCCCTGGGACAGGTCCCTTAATCCCTCGGCCTCAGTAAGTATCCTTACATGTAAAATGAGAGGGTTAGACATGATCACTAAGATTCCACCACCTCTAATCCTCTCTGAAACTTGAATCTTCCCTACTTCTCCTGTGGGAAGAGAATAGAAGGATAAGAGATGGGTCGCCTCCTCCTGTAGAAGTTGACCGAAGGGAATTAACGCAAGCACAAAGTGTTGTTTAAAATAAAATTTCAAGTGGGAATGTAGTCTTTTCACTGTGAGAAGCAAGTCCCCTGATTTTCTCAGTCTCTGTCAAGTGAGAAAATTGTTTTGCCTCGAAGCACTTGTCTTATTTTCTGCTGAGTTGCCTTAAAGACTAAATTATAGGGCGGACTTGGAACTTGGCTTCCTTTCTGGGACAAAGACATAACAACAAAAACTCATCATCCTGTCCCTTTATCATTGCCAAATCTTCCAGTAGGGAACTTTAATAGCCCTTCAGTTGTGGTCTTCCTACACTTTTTCCACTGCTTGACTTTTTATTTCGTTTAGAGGGTCAGGGTCCATTACTGGGGATTGAGAAAGAAACACTCAGACTGTAATTGGTCTTTAGATGTGTTTGAAGATTTCTCTTCCATATAAGAAATAAAAATTCCTAATGATTTTATAACTTTCTAGAAAACAAGCATATTTGTATGAATATTCAGAAAAAAGAAACCGTATTACTCAAACACACATACAAAAGAAAGAAAAAGGAGACTGAAATAGGACAGAAAATTTTCTGGCTTCCTGTCAAAGAAAAATAGCTAGCCTTTTGGTATATTCAGTCCATCTATACATCCTGATTAAATTCCAGCTAACAATAGGTATTTTGAATCTTTGCTAATGAAAGCAGTAGGCTGTTAAAAAAAGATGATTGTCACATCAGTGAGCAAATTCGCCCACAGCTAGTTAAGAGCTGCAGTCAGGATTCAAACATAGATCTTTCTGATTTCAAACTCTTTAGCTATTGTGGTATACCGCTTTTATATTTTTGTAAGCTTTTCTTTCCCCTTCAATGTTTATTTATTTGGCTGCTCTGGGTCTTAGTTGTGGCATGTGGGATATTTAGTTGCGGCCTGAGAACTCCCAGTTGCGGCATGTGGGATCTAGTTCCCTGATCTGGGATTGAACCGGGGTTCTCTTTAATGGGAGTGAAGAGTCCCAGCCACTGGATCACCAAGCAAATCCGCCTATACTGCTTTTCTCAGAGGCAATAATCTTAGTCTATCTCATTTCAGCTGTCAGACCCTGATCCAAGCTAGTCAAATATCGTCTGATGCATTTTTTTCAAATGTTACTTTTTTTAAGTCGAAGTATAGTTGATTTACAACGGTGTGTCAATTTCTGCCTACAGCAAAGTAACTCAGTTAAACACATAGAGACATTCATTTTTTTATATATTCTTTTCGATTACGGTTTATTAAAGGATATAGATATAGTTCCTTGTGCTATAGAGTTGGACCATGCGGTTTATCCATTCTCTGTATAATAGTTTACATCTGCTAACCCCAAATTCCCAATCCAGCCCTTCCCCACCACCCTCCCCCTGGCAAGCACAAGTCTGTTCTGTCTGTGAGTCTGTTTCTGTTCTGTAGATAGGTTCATTTGGGTCATATTTTAGATCCCACATATGAGTGAAATCATGTGGTATTCGTCTTTCTCTTTCTGACTTATTCTCTTAGTATGCTAATGTATAGTTGCAGTCTGAAGCAATTTTGAATTTAGTGATTCTCTGCAAAAGAACGTGTGGAAACTCAAGGCAAAAGAATTTGCCAAACATGTGGTTGGAGAAAAGTAGGTTCAATTTTTGTTCTTGAATGACCCACTTCCCTGGGCCACTCCAATGTAGAAATACTCCCATATAACAAGTGAAGAACTTCCAGAATCTCCTCTGAATCAGCTCTGTCACAACCAAACAATTTGGAAAAGGCAGGTCAAAAAAGGTCACTTCTTTATTCAGCAAATAATTTTTGAGCAGGTTCTAAGTATCAAAGACAAAGGTAGCTGCAGGGACACCAAGAATAAGGCCAATTGCTCCCACCTTCGAGGAGCTCACAGACTAAAGGGGAGAGGGTCACACAAATGAGGGCTTAACAGGACAGTCATGCAGTAGCTGTGATAAAAGTTTGCACACAAATGCACAGGTGTACGGGAAGGCGGGACTCAGGTCTGATCAGGTGAGACAAGGCAGACTCTACAGGGGAGGTGGGGGCTGAGCTAGATGTGAAAGATGAGCAGTTTTCCAGGTACCTATGCTGGAACTGGTGTTTAGGAAGAAGGAAAAGATACATGCAAAAGCATGGGTGCCTATTAGAGCCCTAAGAGTGGGACTCTAATGTGAGGTGGACAGGGTGACCATAGCAGGAAGTTAGAGCAGACACAGTGCATGTGGGCTGATGCAAACCCTGAGGACAGGCCTTATGCACCACACTGGACAATGCAGGTTTGGTCTCTAAGATGGGGGAGCTACTAGAGGATTTACGAAGGGCTCATAATTAGATTATCCCGTTAGAAAGATCCCAAATTCAGACACTGACACCCTATGGAACCTAAATCTGCCAATAGCATTAGAGAGCATTTAAGAAATGATTCCGGCCACTATCCAAGCTCTGTCAAAATTATAAAGTATGTAAAAGTCTTTGCCCACCTTTCTCACTTCCTTCTTCTTCTCTCCCAGCACTGTGTTCTGTTCTTTACCATCTAACATACTACATCCCCACCCACCCAGGCCTTCCCATTTCCCCAAACTCCAAATTAAACCTCGCTGCCTAGAACCTAAACTCAGATTCACAAGATCATCTCAGACTTTGCATGAATAAAACAATTGGCATGGATGGACATTTATGAACAGGAAGAGTTAACACTGTATGTTCTCCAGCCTTCCAACCACAACCCCCCACATATGGGAGAATGCTCTCCTGGGGTGAACTTAGTTCAGGTGAAGTCAGAAGGGCATTTCTGACAGGGAGAGGGTCTCCTCCCTGGAGATTATCTATCAAACACTGTAAATGAGTAGAGTTCCCTGTGCTATACAGACGGTTCTCATTAGTTATCTATTCCGTGTTGTTGTTCAGCTACCTAGTCGTGTCCGAGTCTTTGCAACCCCATGATCTGCAGCATGCCAGGCCTCTCTGTCCCTCACCATCTCCTGAAGTTTGCCCAAGTTCATGTCCATTGCATCAGTGATGCCATCCAGCCATCTTATCCTCTGATGCCTTCTTCTCCTTCTGCCGTCAATCTTTCCCAGCATCAGGGACTTTCCCAATGAGTCAGCTGTTCGCATCAGATGCCCAAAATACTGGAGTTTCATCTTTAGCATCAGTCTTTCCAATTCAGGGTTGACTTCCCTCAAGATTGACTGGTTTGATTTCCTTGCTGTCCAAGGGGCTCTCAGGAGTCTTCTCCAGCACCACAGTTTGAAGGCGGTGATCCACAGCCTTTATGGATCACCTCTCATAACCGTACATGACCACTGGGAAGACAGCCTTGACATAGACAGAGCTTTGTCAGCAGAATAAAGTCTCTACTTTTCAACATACTGTTAGGTTTGTCATAGCTTTCCTGTCAAGAAGCAAATGCCTTCTGATTTCATGGCTGCAGTCACTATCCGCAGTGATTTTAGAGCCCAAGAAGAGGCAATCTGTCACTACTTCCACCTTTTCCCCTTCTATTTGCCATGCAGTAATGGGGCTGGATGCCATGATCTTAGTTTTGTAATATTTAGTTTTAAGCTGGCTCTTTCACTCTCCTCCTTCACCCTCATCAAGAGGCTCTTTACTTCTCTTCACTTTCTGCCATTAGAGTGGTATCATCTGCATGTGTGAGGTTGTTGATGTTTCTCCCGCCTACCTTGATTCCAGCTTGTAACTCATTCAGCCTGGCATTTCTTATGATGTGGTCAGTGCATAGATTAAACAGAGTGATGGCAGACTGCCCTACCATACTCCTTTCTCAATCTTGAACCAATCTGTTCCATACAGGGTACTAACTGTTGTTTCTTGACCTGCATACAGGTTTCTTAGGAGACAGGTAAGATGGTCTGGTATTCCCGTTTGGGCTTCCCCTCTGGCTCAGCTGGTAAAGAATCTGCCTGCAATGTGGGAGACGTGGGTTTGATCCCTGGGTTGGGAAGATCCCCTGGAGAAGAGAAAGGCTACCCACCCAGTATTCTGGCCTGAAGAATTCCATGGACTATACAGTCCATGGAGTCGCAAAGAGTCAGACATGACTGAGCGACTTTCACTTTCATTCCCATTTTTAGAGCTTTCCACAGTTTATTATGATCCACACAGTTAAGGTTTTGGTGTAGTCAAGGAAACAGAGGTAGATGTTTTTCTGGAATTCCCTAGCTTTCTCAATGATCCAGTGAATGTTGGCAATTTGATCTCTGGTTCCTCTGCCTTTTCTAAACCTAGCTTGGATATCTGGAAGTCTTCGGTTTGCATAATGCTGCAGCCTAGCATGCAAGATTTTAAGCATGACCATACTAGCATGGGAGATGAGTGCAATTGTCCGATGGTTAGCACATTCTTTAGTACTACCCTTCTTGGGAACTGGGATGAGGACTGACCTTTTCCAGTCCTGTGGCCAGTGCTGGGTCTTCCATATTTGCTGACATATTGAATGCAACACCTAGGCATCATCCTTTAGGGTTTTGAATAATCTTACTGGAATTCTGTCACATCGACTAGCTTGATTAACAGCAGCGCTTCCTAAAGCCCACTTGACTTCACTCTCCAGAATGTCTGGCTCTGGATGGCCGACCACACCATCAGAGTAATCTGGTTCATTAAGATCTTTTTTGTACAGTTCTTCCCTGTATATTTTCCATCTCTTTTTGACCTCTTCAGTGTCTACTTGGTCTCTATCATCTCTGTCCTTTATTGTGCCCACCTTTGGGTAAAATGTTCCCTTGATATCTCCAATTTTCCCTAGAAGATCTCTAGTCTTTCCCCTTCTGTTGTTTTCTTTGATATTTATACACTGTTCATTGAAGAAGGCCTTCCTGTCTCTCTGTGCTGTCCTTAGGAAATCTGCATTTAGTTGGATATACCTTTGCTTTTCTCCCTTGCTTTTTTGCTTCTCTTCTTTCTTTAGCTATTTGTAAGGCCTCCTCAGATAACCACTTTGCCTTCTTGCTCTTCTTTCTCTTCGGGATGGTTTTGCTTGCTGCCACCTGTACAATACGGACTTTCATCCACAGTTCTTTAGGCACATTCTTTACAAATTTGAATCCCTTGAATCCATTCATTACTCCACTGCATATTCACAGGGGACTTGATTTAAGTTGTACCTGGCTGGCCTAGTGGTTTTCCCTGCTTTCTTTAGTTTAAGCCTGAATTTTGCTTTGAGAAGCTGATGGTCTGAGCCACAATAAGCTGCAGGTCTTTTTGCTGACTGTGTACATCTTCTCCATCTTCAGCTACATCATTTGGTGACGTCCATGTGTAAAGTCATCTCTTGTGTTGTTGAAAAAAGGTATTTGCTATAACCAGTGCTGTCTTTTGGCAGAATTCAGTTAGCCTATGCCCTGCTTCATTTTGTTCTCTAAGGCCACCTCCACCTGTTACTCTGGGTATCTCTTGACTTCCTACTTTTGCATTCCAATTCCCAGTAATGAATAGAACATCTTTTTTGGTGTTAGTTCCAGAACGTCTTGTAGGTCTTCATAGAACTGATCAACTTCAGCTTCTTCAGCATCATTGGTTGGGGCATAGGCTTGGATTATGTGATACTGAATGGCTTGCCTTGGAAACAAACTGAGATCATTCTGTCATTTTTGAAGCTGCACCCAAGTATTGTATTTCAGACTCTCTTGTTGATTATGAGGGCTACTCCATTTCTTCTATTGGATTCCTGCCCACAGTAGTGGATATAATGGTCATCTGAGTTAAATTCACCCATTCCCATCCATTTTAGTTCACTGATTCTTAGGATGCCAATGTTTATTCTTACCATCTGCTTGACCACGTTCAATTTACCTTGATTCATGGACCTAACATTCCAGGTTCCTATGCAATACTGTTCTTTGCAGCATCGGATTTCATCACCAGACACATCCACAACTGAGCGTTGTTTCCGCTTTGGCCCAGCCACTTCATTCTTTCTGGGGGCCATTAGTACTCCTCCCCCACTCTTCCCCAGTAGCATACTGGACACCTTCGGACCTGGGGGACTCCTCTTTCGGTGTCATTTTTGTCCTTTTATATAGTTCATGAGGTTCTTACAGCAAGTATACTGGGGTGGTTTGCCGTTACCTCCTCCAGAATATATACTATTTTATACATAGTATCAACATTGTATGTTTATCAATCCCAGGCTCCCAAGTCATCCACCACCCCCTTTTCCCCCTTAATGTCCATACATTTGTTCTCTACATCTATGTCTCTATTTCAGCTTTGCAAATAGGTTCATCTGTACCATTTTTTCTAGATTCCACATATATGTGTTAATATTTGTTGCTTATTCAACAAGTTGTGCCCAACTCTGTAGCCCACCAGGCTCCTCTGTCCATAGGACTTCCCAGGCAAGAATACTAGAGTGGGTTGCCATTTCCTTCTCCAGGGGATCTTCCTGGCTCAGGGATCAAGCTTGCATCTCCTACAATGGCAGGCAGATTCTTTACCACTGAGCCATCAGGGAAACTCATATTTAATATACAATATTGGTTTTTCTTAGTGCTCTGTGGTAACCTAAATGGGAAGGAAATCCTAAAAAGAGGGGTTATATGTATACATATAGATGATTCATGTACACATATAGATGATTCACTTTGCTGTATAGCAGAAACTAACACAATAAAGAATTGATGCTTTTGAACTGTGGTGTTGGAGAAGACTCTTGAGAGTCCCTTGGACTGCAAGGAGATCCAACCAGTCCATTCTGACGGAGATCAACCCTGGGATTTCTTTGGAAGGAATGATGCTAAAGCTGAAACTCCAGTACTTTGGCCACCTCATGCAAAGAGTTGACTCATTGGAAAAGACTCTGATGCTGGTAGGGACTGTGGGCAAGAGGAGAACGGGACGACAGAGGATGATATGGCTGGATGGCATCACTGACTCGATGGACGTGAGTCTGAGTGAACCCCGGGAGCTGGTGATGGACAGGGAGGCCTGGCGTGCTGTGATTCATGGGGTCGCAAAGAGTCAGACACGACTGAGCGACTGATCTGATCTGATCTGAACACAATAATATAAAGCAACTATATGCAAACACATTTTTTAAAAAAATTGTAAATGGACCCTTTGACCCCAAAATTCCATTTTTATAAACCTATCCTACAGATATAGACAAATGTCCATGTGTAGGGGATTGGTTAAGGAAATTATGAAACATCTCTAAATGTTGATGTCTGTGATTTGGAAATGAAAGGCAACTTGCAAAAGTGATTTCTTTTGTGGAAGAAAATAACATATGTCTATAAAATATTTGTATTTAGAAGAAAACACTCCAAACTGTTCATATCAGCAAACCATGGCGAATGGGTATGGGCCAGAAACATGTGGGGACTTCAGCTATTTATTTCCTACAGTTTTGTACTATTTGTTTTTTACCTGGAGTACATGTCACATTTATAATAAATGATAGCCTTTATTACTCCAGCTGTATTCTTGCCAGCTCAGAGAACAATGCATCATCCAGAACTGAACATCACATCTATTAATCCATTTAAACTCTGCATTTGATTTTTTTGGTCCGCCTACACTTGGCTTCTATTGAACTTGCTGTCAGTTAAGATACCCAGGTCTTTTTCACAGAAAGCAGTGTGGGTTAAAAAAAAACAAGAGATAAAATTCAGTCCAATTATTGTTACTTATTGTTAACAACAGACTTAAAACAACATGAAATGCTTGGCATTTCCAACATTTATTCATACATCAACCCACGTTCTCTTTTCTATTGATTATGTTTATGATTTCCTTGAGTTTCCATGATGTTCAATGTCTCTTAAGGGAGTGAAAAAGGACAGGTGGGTGGTGTGTGCAGTTAGGGCTATTTGACAGTGCTTGGGGGTATTTCAATTTTTAAAAAAAATAAATGTACATTTGTGAATGTAATGCTTTTCCATAAGTTTTTAAAATAAGATCAAACTATATGAATGATTGTGCAACTTCTTTTTTTTAATGTAACACTACGTCTTGGATATGTTTCTATATTACTACATGTAAATCATTCTTCCTAAAGGCAGAATCTTCTCAGTAATGTTCATTTAACTTTGACCATCAATTTTTAAAAATTAAAGTATAGTTGGTTCACAATGTTTGGTTAGTTTCTGGTGTACAGCAAAGTGATTCATATATATAAATATATATATACATCTATAAATATATATACATATCTAAAGATATATATATTTGTATGTGTGTATATATACATTCTTTTTTGTTATAGGCTATTATGAGATATTGAATATAGTTCCCTGTGCTATATAGGAGGTCTTTGCTGTTGTTTATCTATTTTATATGTAGTAGTATGTATCTGTGAATTCCAAGCTCCTTCCTAATTTGTGCTTTGCCCCCCCTTACCCCTTTGGTAACCATAAGTTTGTTTCTATGTCTGTGACTCTGTTCTATAAACAAGTTAATTTGTATCAAATTTTAGGCTCTACATATAAGTGATATCATATGATATTTGCCTTTCTCTGTCTGACTCACTTCCCTTAGTTTGATAATCTCTAGGCCCATCCCATGTTGCTGCAAATGGCATTATTTTATCCTTTTTTGTGGCTGAGTAAATTCTGTGTGTGTGTGTGTGTGTGTGTATCTGTGTGTTTTACCCATTCATCTGTCCTTCACCATTAATCTTTACATGTAGGTGGGAGAAGTTGGGGAGAAGTTGCGGAAGGAAGAATAGAGACTTTATAAATTTTATTGTTTAAAAATGCTAGCAGGCTTTGTAGCTCAGGGGTTAGAGCACTGGTCTCATAAAAATGCTAACCATCATCTAAGCCTTCAGCAAGTCGCAATCTTTTTGCTGGTGGCAGGTCCTGCCTCGATGTTTGTGGGTGGTGGTTGCTAAAGATTGGGTGGCTGTGGCAATTTCTTACAACAACACAAGAAGTTTGTCACATTATTTGACTCTTCCTTTCATGAATGATTTCTTTGCAATGACCTTTGATAGCATTTTACCCACAGTAGAACTTTTTTCAAAATTGGAGTCAGTGCTCTCAAACCCTGCCACTGCTCTGTCAACTAAGTTTATGTAATATTCAAATCCTTAGTTGTCATTTTGACAATTTTCATAGCATCTTCACCAGGAGTAGACTCCATCTACACAACCACTTTCTTTGTTCATTCAAAAGAACTCTTTATCTGTTAAAGTTTTATTGAGATTGCAGCAATTGAGTCACACCTTCAGACTTCACTTCTAAACCCAGTTCTCTTCAACTACTTACTTCCTCCACTAAAATCTTGAATCGCTCAAGGTCATCCGTGAAGGTTGGAATCAACATCTTCCAAAGTCCTGTCATTGTTGATATTTTTACTTTATCCCATGAATAATGGTTGTTCTTAATGGCATCTAGATTGGTGAGTCCTTCCCAGAAGGCTTTCCACTGCGCCCAGATCTATCAGAGGAATCACCATGTATGGTAGCTATAGCTTAAAAAAAATGTACTTCTTAAATAATAAAACTTAAAGGTTGAAAATACTCCATGGGCTACAGAATGGATCTTGTGTTAGCAGGCACAAAAACAACATTAATCTCACTGTAATCTTCGGCAGGGGAATCCCTGGTGGCTCAACGATGAAGAATCTGCCTACAGTGTATAAGATGTGGATTCCATCCCTGGGTTGGGATGATCCCCTGGAGAAGGGAATGGCAACCCACTCCAGTATTCTTGCCTGGAGAATCCCATGGACAGAGGAGACTGAGGGGCTATAGTCCATGGGTCGCCAGAGTCAGACAAGACTGAGCAACTGAACCACCACCAGCACCCAGCCTCCAGCAGAGATCTTATGTGACCAGGTGCATTGTCAATGAGCAGTCAAGTTTTGAAAGGGATTTTTTTCTCCTGTGCAGTGTCTCGCCAATGGGCTTAAAATATACAGTCAAACACATTGTCAACAGATGTGCTATCATCCAGGCTTCATTGTTCCATTTTTAGAGTCAGGGAAGATTTAGCATAATTCTTAAGGGCCTCAGGATTTTTGGAATGGTTAATGAGCGTTGGCTTCAACTTAAAGTCACCGACTGCATTGGTCTCTAATAAGAGAGTCAGTCCGTCCTTTGAAGTGAGGCACTGACTGCTCTCTAACTATAAAAGTCCTAGATGCTGTCTTTTTCCAATATAAGGTTGTTTCATCTACATGGAAAATCTATTGTTTAGTGTAGCCACCTTCATTAATGATCTTAGCTTGATAAGATCTAAGTTATCAAGTTATCTTCTGGATAACTTGCAGTGGCTTCTAGATCAGCACTTTCTGCTTCACCCTGTACTTTAACATTATGAAAATGGCTTCTTCCCTTAAGCTTCATGAACCAGCCTCTGCTAGCTTCCAACTTTTCTTCTGCAGCATCCTCACCTCTCTCAGCCATAGAATTGAAAAGTTAGGGCTCTGCTCTGGATTAGGCTTTGGCTTAGGGGAACACTGCGGCTGTTTTGTTCTTCTATCCAGACCACTAACTTTTCCTA
The DNA here is from genome assembly GCF_055505025.1 of Bos grunniens. Taxonomy (NCBI): domain Eukaryota; kingdom Metazoa; phylum Chordata; class Mammalia; order Artiodactyla; family Bovidae; genus Bos; species Bos grunniens. The sequence continues at coordinate 36,889,373 of NC_141192.1, read as the reverse complement.
TATTAGCAATAAGGCTGTCTCCCGTTCTCATCACTCACGTGTTCACTGGAGCAGCACTTTTACTTTCCTGCAAGAAGCTTTTCCTTTGCATTCACAGCTTTGCCAACTACTTGGAACAAGAAGCCTAGCTTAGAGATTTCGCTAGCAGTCCAGTGGTTAAGACCCTGCACTTCCAATGCAAGGGAGATGGGTTTGATCCCTGGACAGGGAACTAAGATGCCTCACGCTGCGTGGTGCAGCATAACAAACAAGAGGCCTCGCTTTTAGGCTTTTGACATGCCGCCCTCACTAAGCTTAATCATGTCTGGCTTTTGATTGAAAATAATAGATGTGTCACTTTTCCTTCCACTTGAACACCATAGGGTTTAATTGACCTAATTTCAATACTGTTGTGTCTTAGAGAATAGGAAAGCTCGAGGAGAGGGAGAGAGATGGGGAAATGGCTAGTTGGGGTCTGAGGGTGAGGGGTGCAGGGAAGAATAAAGAGTAGTCAGGACACACACAACATTATTGATTAAATTTACTGTCTTGGGCACAATTTACTTGACGTGGCACGTCAAGACAACAACATCAAAGATCACTGATCACAGATCACCATAACAAATACAATGATGAAAAAGTTTGAAATATTGAGAGAATTGCAAAAAAAGTGACGCAAAGACATGAAGTGAGCAAACGCTGGTGGAAAAAGTGGCACCAATAGACTTAGTGCAGGGTTGCCACAAATGGTCAACTTTTAAAAAAGGCAATCTCTGCTAAGAGCAGCAAACTGAAGCACAAAAATCAGGAAAGCTGGTAACATGTCCTCTCAGGTGAATCATCTGTTCAAGACTTTATCCACCTTTTTATTGGGTGGATTGTTTTCTTAGTGCTGCAAGAAGAGTTTTTAAAATATATTTTGGATATAAGCTCTTTGTTGGATATGTGACTTGCAAATGTTTTTACTTTTTTTACACATAACCAGTTCAATTTGCTAATATTTTGTTGAGGACTTTTATATCTAAGTTCATGAGAGAAATTGGTCTAATTGGAATAGATCGATTGGAACAAACTAATTGGAATAGTTGTCTTTTTTTTTTTCGTATTTTATCTGGTTTTGGTACTAAGATAATGCTGGCTTCATAAAATGAGTTGGGAAGTATTCCTGCCTCTTCTTTCATCTGGAGGAGAATCTGTAGGATTAGAGCTATTTCTTCTTTAAATTTTGTTAGAATATGCCAGTGAAGCCATTGGGACCTGGCTGTTTCTTAATACAATTGATTTTTTTGCATATTGATCTTGTATCCTGCAACTGTGATAAATTAACTTAATCGTTCTAGTAACTTTTTTGATGATCTCATTGGATTTTCTACATAGATGATGATTGTGAAAAATACAGTTTTACTTCTTTTCCAATCTTGATGACTATTTCTTTTTCTTCCTGCTTGCCCTGGGTTAGAATCACCAATACAATGTTGAATAGAAGTTAGAAGTGGTTTGTTACTGATCTGTTCTTGATTTTAGGGGGAAAGCATTCAGTTTTTCAAAGAATGATATTAGCTATAGTTTTTTGTTTTGTTTTGTTTTGTTTTTAAATAGATGCTCCTTTTCAGGTTCAGGAAATTCCCTTCCATTCCAATTTGCTGAGGATTTTATCAGCAATGAATGCTGGACTTTGTCAAAAGCCTTTTTGTACCTATTGAGATGATCATATAGTTTCTCTTTTTAGTCTACTAATAGGGTAAATTAATTTAACTGATCTTCAAATATTTAAATCAACCCTGAATTCCTGGAATAAATCCCACTTGAACATCATGGATCAATTGATAAAACTGTGTGAAAATTTATTGCATCAATTTTCATAAGAGATACTGATCTGCAGTTTTCTTTTTTTTTGGGGGGGGTACATCTTAACTTACTTTTGGAGAAGGCAATGGCACCCTACTCCAGTACTCTTGCCTGGAAAATCCCATGGATGGAGGAGCCTGGTGGGCTGCAGTCCATGGGGTCGCTAAGAGTCGGACACGACTGAGCAACTTCACTTTCACTTTTCACTTTCACGCATTGGAGAAGGAAATGGTAACCCACTCCAGTGTTCTTGCCTGGAGAATCCCAGGGACGGGGGAGCCTGGTGGGCTGCCGTCTATGGGGTCGCACAGACTCGGACACGACTGAAGCGACTTAGCAGCAGCCGCAGCAGCAGCAATATACCTTTGGTAACAGACCAATACTGGTCTTACAGAATGAGTTGGGACACAGTCTCTTCTTTTCAGTTTCCTGGTTATGTATAATTGGTATTATTTCTTTCTTAAATGTTTGAATTCCCTGCTGAAAACACGGGGGCCTTAAGAGGTTTCGTGTGCTTGTACTGGGGGTATGGGGGAGTGTTTTAAACTACAAGTTGACTTTCTTTCATAGTGAGGTTTAGTAGTTTGTGTCATTAAAGGAATTTGTCCATTTCATTTAAGCTGTTGAATATATTGGCATACAGTTGTTAATAGTATTCACATATACTTTTAAAGTATATAGAATTGGTAATGACGCCACTTCTTTCATTCTCAGTATAAATAATTTATGTTTTTCCCCCTGATGAACAATGTGGCTTGAAGTGTGTCAACTTTATTGATCTTCTCAGAGAACCAGCTTTAAGTTTACTGGGTTTCTGCTTTACCTATTTTTATTGATTTCTACATTGATCTTCATTATTTTTCTTTCTTCTGCTTACTTTTTGTTTACTCTGTTCTTTTTTTCTGTTTTTAAGGTGAGAGCTGATCCTTCTTTGCTAATATAAGAATTTAGTGTTATAAATTTCCCCTTAAGCACTGCATCAATGGCATCCCACAACTTCTGATATATTGTTTTCATCTTCATTCAGTAAAAAAAAAATACTTTCTAACACCTCCCCTCTGGTTTTTAGATTTTTAATTTTTTTTGGCCAAGTGGCATGGAATGCAGGATCTTGGTTCTCCCACCAGGGATTGAACCTTTGCCTCCTCAAGTGGAAGCTCAGAATCTTAACCACTGGACCACCAGTTGTTGTTGAAGTTGAAAATGGCTCAGTCATGTCTGATGCTTTGTGACCCCATGGTCTGTAGCTCGCCGGGCTCCTGTGTTCATGGGGATTCTCCAGGCAAGAATACTGGTTGCCATGCCCTCCTCCAGAGGATCTTCCCAACCCAGGGACTGAACCTAGGTCTCCCACATTGCAGGCGGATTCTTTACCATCTGAGCCACCAGGGAAGCTCATGAATACTGGAACTGGTAGCCCAACCTTTCTCCAGGGGATCTTCCTGACCTAGGAATTGAACTGGGGTCTCCTGCAAGTCCCTAATATCCCTTTTGAATTTTCCTTTCATTCTTGGGTTACCGAGAAATGTGTTAGTGAATTTCTAAATATCTGGGAAAATTCTAGAGGTCTTTTTGTTTCTGATTTCTAATTTAATTCTATTGTGGTTTGAGAGCATACTTTGTAAGATTTATATATCCTTTTCAATTTACTGAGAGTTGTTTTATGGCCTTGGATATGATCTATCTTGCTGCTCATGGTAGTTATCCATAATCCTTAAGTCCCATTGGGGTGACTCAAAGGCCCCTTTTGGAAGCCTGTCCCTATGGCGGGTTTTGTTATAGGAGAGGAAGACTGAGCTTGGCGACTTGAGACTTTCATAGCAGAAGCAAGACTGATCTTTGTTTGAGGGTGAATGCTACCTCATCTGTCAAGACTGCTCACTGCAAATATAATGGTGAGAAATAGCCTGGATAAATAAAGCAGCTCGGGTTCTGCAATTTTGGCATACCTGCAAGAATGTGCAGTCATACTAAGGACCTATGGTAGATTACCCCCCAGTAAAGTCACCAAAGTTCTTTTCATTCTCCTGGATTATTTTTTCTGTCTCTCTTTCATTTTGGATAGCTTCTATTTTTTAAAATATTTATATATTTGACTGTGCTGGGCCTTAGTCGCAGCATGTGGGATCTTTAGTCATGGTATGCAAACTCTGAGTTGTGGTATGTGGGATCTAGTTCCCCAACCAGGAACTGAACTCAAGTTCCTTGCACTGGGAATGTGGAGTCTTAGCCACTGAACCACCAAGAAAGTCCTCATAATTTTTTATTTTTATACTTTCAAATTTGCTACTCTTTTCATCTGCAATCTCTAACCTGCTCTTAATCCCCACCCAGCATACTTTTATCTCAGATTTAACTCATTCTATTTCTAGAAGTTTTATTTAGATATTTTAAAAATATATATCCTCCATCCTGCCAGTTGAGCTATTTCAAATCCTGAAAGATGATGCTGTGCAAGTGCTGCACTCAATATGCCAGCAAATTTGGAAAACTCAGCAGTGGCCACAGGACTGGAAAAGGTCAGTTTTCATTCCAATCCCAAAGAAAGGCAATGCCAAAGAATGCTCAAACTACCGCACAATTGCACTCATCTCACACACTAGTAAAGTAATGCTCAAAATTTTCCAAGCCAGGCTTCAGCAATACATGAACCGTGAACTTCCTGATGTTCAAGCTGGTTTTAGAAAAGTCAGAGGAACCAGAGAGCAAATTGCCAGCATCCACTGGATCATCAAAAAAGCTAGAGAGTTCCAGAAAAACATCTATTTCTGCTTTATTGACTATGCCAAAGCCTTTGATTGTGTGGATCACAATAAACTGTGGAAAATTCTGAAAGAGATGGGAATACCAGACCACCTGACCTGCCTCTTGAGAAACTTACATGCAGGTCAGGAAGCAATAGTTAGAAATGGACATGGAACAACAGACTGGTTCCAAATAGGAAAAGGAGTATGTCAAGGCTGTATATTGTCACCCTGCTTATTTAACTTATATGCAGAGTACATCATGAGAAATGCTGGGCTGGAAGAAGCACAAGCTGGAATCAAGACTGCCGGGAGAAATAGCAATAACCTCAGATATGCAGATGATACCACCCTTATGGCAGAAAGTGAAGAGGAACTCAAAAGCCTCTTGATGAAAGTGAAAGAGGAGAGTGAAAAAGTTGGTTTAAAGCTCAACATTCAGAAAACGAAGATCATGGCATCTGGTCCCATCACTTCATGGGAAATAGATGGGGAAACAGTGGAAACAGTGTCAGACTTTATTTTTCTGGGCTCCAAAATCACTGCAGATGGTGATTGCAGCCATGAAATTAAAAGATGCTTACTCCTTGGAAGGAAAGTTATGCCCAACCTAGATAGCATATTCAAAAGCAGAGACATTACTTTGCCCACAAAGGTCCATCTGGTCAAGGCTATGGATTTTCCAGTAGTCATGTATGGATGTGAGAGTTGGACTGTGAAGAAAGCTGAGCACCTAAGAATTGATGCTTTTGAACTGTGGTGTTGGAGAAAACTCTTGAGAGTCCCTTGGACTGCAAGGAGATCCAACCAGTCCATTCTGAAGCAGATCAGCCCTGGGATTTCTTTGGAGGGAATGATGCTAAAGCTGAAACTCCAGTACTTTGGCCACCTTATGCGAATAGTTGACCCACTGGAAAAGACTCTCATGCTGGGAGGGATTGGTGGCAGGAGGAAAAGGGGATGACAGAGGATGAGATGGCTGGATGGCATCACCGACTTGATGGACATGAGTTTGAGTGAACTCCAGGAGTTGGTGATGGACAGGGAGGCCTGGCGTGCTGCAATTCATGGGGTCGCAAAGAGTCGGACACGACTGAGCGACTGATCTGATCTGAGGTTATTAATGTAAGATCCTTCTTTGCTAATACAAGCATTTAGTGCTATAAATTTCCCCTTAAGTAAATAAGTGTTAGCTGTTCAGTCATGTCCGACTGTTCGCGACCCCATGGACTGCAGCCCACCAGGCTCCTGCATCCATGAGATTTTCCAGGCGACGATACTGGAGTGGGTTGCCATTTCCTTCTTAAGCACTGCTTTAATGGCACCCCACAACTTCTGATATATTGTTTTCATCTTCATTCAGTTAAAAAAAATACTTTCTAACACCTCCCTTCCTTGTTTTTAGAGTTAATACGCACTCAGATGGGAAACTCAGAAGATGCCCAGAGCCCTCTCTCTGTGTGTGGCTCTCTCCTCTCTGATGCTTTATCCCATGAATACTTGTTGCTTTCGTCTCCCTGAACTGTCAGCTTCATGTCCTCAACTCAGGGAACCCTCTAGACTCCACCTCTAACTCTAATATCTGTGTCAGTCCTCAATCACTTTTAATTGCTTGCTATTTGTGAGATGGCTGGATGGCATCACTGACTTGATGGACGTGAGTCTGAGTGAACTCCGGGAGTTGGTGCTGGACAGGGAGGCCTGGCGTGCTGCGATTCATGGGGTCGCAAAGAGTCAGACACGACTGAGCGACTGATCTGATCTGATCTGATTTTCACTATGGGTTGTGTTTTCCTGCTTCTTTGTATATGCGGGAATCTTTGATTGGGTGCTGGAAATTGTGACTTTCGCCTTGTTGAGTGCTAGATGTTTCTGTGTCTTTATAAATCTTGAGCTTTGCTCTGTGATGTGGTTCAGTTACTTAGAAACAGTTACTTGGAAACAGTTTTATCCTTTTGAGTCTTGCTTTTATAAATTTGTGATTGTTTTATGATTTTTTTTTTAATGGAAGAGCTGTGGTCATTCTAGGCTTAATTTAGAAATAATTAAGTCCACGTTACTACTTGTCTAGGAATAATTCAGTCTACACTCCTGAAGTAAGATCTCCCTCGCTTTCCAATGCAGGGAACATGGGTTCAATCCCTGGTCTGGGAAGATCCCACATGCCTTGGGGCAACTTAGCCTGTGGGCCACAACAACTGAGCCCATGCATCTAGAGCCCTTGTTCCTCAACAAGAGAAGCCATCATATGAGAAACCTGTGCACCAACTAGAGAGTAGCCCCTGCTCATTGCAACTAGAGAAAGCCTGAGTACAACAGTGAAGACCTAGCACAGCCATAAGAAAGAAAAACATGAAACGAATCACCAGTCCAGGTTCGATGCAGGATACAGGAAGCTTGGGGCTGCTGCACTGGGATGACCCAGAGGGATGGTATGGGGAGGGAGGTGGGAGGGGGGTTCAGGATGGGGAATACCTGTACACCCGTGGTGGATGCATGTTGATGTATGGCAAAACCGATACAACATGTAAAGTAAAAAAAAAAAATAAATTAATTAATTTTAAAAAAAGGAAAGAAAAACATTTTTAAATGGTTAAAATGGCAATTAAAAAAATATAAAGACCCTCCTAGGTCCTCTACTCAATGCTCTGTGAACTGAATGTTTTTGCAGTCCTGGGATTGGAGCAGGCACCCACCTGGTCCTGTGTGAATACCATGCACTATTCTGTCTAACCCTTTCAGATGGCTCTTTCCTTGAACACGGGTGGCTTCCCCTCAAGCATATTCTGAACAGTATGCACTCAGATGGGAAACTCAGAAGTCCAGAAGATGTCCAGAGCCCTCTCCCTGTGTGTGGTCCTCTCCTCTCTGATACTTTATCCTATGAATACTTGCTGCCTTCTTCTCCCTGGACTCTCAGCTTCATGTTCGCAACTCAGCGAGCCTTTTGGACTCTACTTCAATGGTCTGGTCTGCAAGCTCTCCCAGGGATACAAACTGAGGCAGTTACAGAACTCCCTTGGTTTGTTTCCCATCTCAGGATTCCTGTCCTTCATTACATGATATCTGTTGTTATCGGAAAACCATTGTTTCATATGCTGTCATTTTCTTTTTTTTTCCTTCTTGTTTCACGAGGAGAGGTGAGGGACTTCCCTGGTGATCCAATGGTTAAGAATCTGCCTCGCAATGCAAGGGACTCAGATTTGGTCCCTGGTCAGGTGGATGGATGGAGAAGGCAATGGCACCCCACTCCAGTACTCTTGCCTGGAAAATCCCATGGACGGAGGAGCCTGGTAGCCTGCAGTCCATGGGGTGCTAACAGTCGGACAAGACTGAGCAACTTCACTTTCACTTTTCACTTTCATGCATTGGAGAAGGAAATGGCAGCCCACTCCAGTGTTCTTGCCTGGAGAATCCCAGGGATGGGGGAGCCTGGTGGGCTTCCGTCTGTGGGGTCGCACAGAGTTGGACACGACTGAAGTGACTTACCAGCAGCAGCAGCAGCAGCAGGTGGATGGAGGAGCATGGTAGGCTGCAGTCCATGGGGTCGTGAAGAGTTGGACACGACTAAGTGACTTCACTTTCACTTTTCACTTTCGTGCATTGGAGAAGGAAATGGCAACCCACTCCAGTGTTCTTGCCTGGAGAATCCCAGGTACAGGGGAGCCTGGTGGGCTGCCGTCTATGGGGTCGCACAGAGTCGGACACGACTGAAGCGACTTAGCAGCAGCAGCAGGGGACTAAGATCCCTCATGCAGTGGAGTGACTAAGCCCACGGGCTGCAACCAGTGAACCCACACATCACCACTAGATGTGACACAACTAAAAATAATAAACAACTAAGAAACCCGATGCAGCCAAATAAATATTTTTTAAAAAAGAGGAAAGGTAATTTCAGTCCTTATTGCTCCATGTTGGCCAGAAGTAGAAGTCTCTTTACTAACTTCTTAAGTTTAGCTGTTATTCCTTCAAGTTTTTGTTTTTTTTTTTCCTTCTCTATTCTCTCACTTTAGGGACTCCAACTACACAATCATTAGACTGCCTGAAATTTTGCCATCTCACTCATCCTCTGCTTATTTTTTTTTCTCTCTCCATGTTTGTATTGTATTATTTCTATTGCTAAGTGTTCAAGTTCATTCATTTTTTCTTAGCCAAAGTCTATCTACCCGGTAGTGAACCCCATTTAGGATATTTTTAAAACATTTATTTTATGAATTTGGCTACATCAGGTCTCAGTTGTGGTGTGTGGGCATCTCTAGTAGTGGCACATGGGCTTAGTTGCCCTGCAGATTGTGAGATCTTTGTTCCCCAACCAGGGATTGATCTTGCATCCCCTGCACTTGGAAGGCAGAGTCTTAACCACTGGACCACCAGGGAAGCCCCCCATTAAGGGTATTTTTAATCTCAGATATTGTACTTTCAGAGTACATCATGAGAAACGCTGGGCTGGAAGAAGCACAAGCTGGAATCAAGATTGCCAGGAGAAATATCAATCACCTCAGATATGCAGATGACACCACCCTTATGGCAGAAAGTGAAGAGGAACTAAAAAGCCTCTTGATGAAAGTGAAAGTGGAGAGTGAAAAAGTTGGCTTAAAGCTCAACATTCAGAAAACGAAGATCATGGCATCCAGTCCCATCACTTCATGGGAAATAGATGGGGAAACAGTGGAAACAGTGTCAGACTTTATTTTTCTGGGCTCCAAAATCACTGCAGATGGTGAGTGCATCCATGAAATTAAAAGACACTTACTCCTTGGAAGGAAAGTTATGACCAACCTAGATAGCATATTCAAAAGCAGAGACATTACTTTGCCAATAAAGGTTCGTCTAGTCAAGGCTATGGTTTTTCCTGTGATCATGTATGGATGTGAGAGTTGGACTGTGAAGAAGGCTGAGCGCCGAAGAATTAATGCTTTTGAACTGTGGTGTTGGAGAAGACTCTTGAGAGTCCCTTGGACTGCAGGGAGACCCAACCAGTCCATTCTGAAGCAGATCAGCCCTGGGATTTCTTTGGAAGGAATGATGCCAGAGCTGAAACTCCAGTACTTTGGCCACCTCATGCGAAGAGTTGACTCATTGGAAAAGACTCTGATGCTGGGAGGGATTGGGGGCAAGAGGAGAAGGGGACGACAGAGGATGAGATGGCTGGTTGGCATCACTGACTCAATGGACGTGAGTCTCAGTGAACTCTGGGAGTTGGTGATGGACAGGGAGGCCTGGCGTGCTGTGATTCATGGGGTCACAAAGAGTCGGACACGACTGAGCGACTGATCTGATCTGATTATGGATCATATATTCCTGTTTCATTGCATACTTGGTAATATTTGATATGTGCCAGAAACTGCAATTTTTACTTTGGTTAAGTGTTGAACAATTTTGTTTTCCTATGTGTATTTTTAAGTTTTCTTCTGGGATGCAATTATGTGACTTGGAAACAGTTTGATTCTTTCAGATCTTGCTTTGGAGCTTTTTCAAGTAGCACCAATACATCTAGCTATGACAAACCTAGACAGCATATTAAAAAGCATGGACATTATATTACTTTGCCGACAAAGGTCCATATAGTCATAGCTATGGTTTTTCTAGTAGTCATGTACTGATGTGAAAGTTGGACCCTAAAGAAGGCTGAGTGCCAAAGAATTGATGCTTTTGAACTGTGGTGTTGGAGAAAAACTCGAGAGTCCCTTGGACTGCAGGGAGATCAAACCAGTCAATCCTGAAGGAAATATACCCTGAATATTCTTTGGAAGGACTGATGCTGAAGCTCCAATACTTTGGCCACCTGATGCAAAGAGCTGACTCATTCAAAAAGACCCCTGATGCTGGGAAAGATCGAAGGCAGGAGAAGAAGGGGACAAAAGAGGATGAGATAGTTGGATGGCATCACTTACTTAACGGACATGAGTTTGAGCAAACTCCGAGAGATGGTGAGGGACAGGGAAGTCTGGTGTGCTGCAGTACATGGGGTCACAAAGAGTCAGACATGAATGAGCGACTGAACAACAACCAGTATGCATCATTTAGTTTAAGCCTAAAGCCTCTTTCCCAAACCCTCACTTCTGAATACTCCATCTGATGCTCTGTGAATTATAAGGTTTTCCCTTCTAGTTAATGGAAATGGAAACTATTCCTAGACTTCTCTAAATTCTAACCATCCTTCTTTCTAATCTTTTTGGGTGCTTCTTTCCTGACCTCAAATGTTTTTCTCCCATGCATTCACTGATCAGACTCAAGGGAGACCCTCTGCAAGTCTCCAGGGTTCTCTCTCTTTGCAGCCGTCTCCTCTTCTGCAACTGGCCTTGCAAATTCTAGCTGCATTGGTCTCTCTGAACTCACAGTTCAGGAAGACCACTGAGTTATACCTGCATTCCCTTTATTCCCTTTATAATACATCTTGGAATCTTTTTCCAGGTGATAATCTGGGACAATCATAATACACATGCCATTTGTTTTCTGCCTCTCAAGGATCATTATCCTTTGTTGCATGATGGTCAGTGTCTTCAGATGCTTTGCTTAATATATTTCCCCTCAGATTTCAGTTGTTTCAGGCAGGATTGTGAATCTGATGTCTTTTAATAGCTCTCATCTGGAACCTGAGGTCCCCACAATTTTCAAGGCCTAATATAAACAGTTTTTGCAGTTGTTGGTCCTATTTCTAATAGTTAAAATTTACTCATAAACTTGTTGAGAGATTATGATTTTAATCCAAAACTAAAATTTTAAATTTAAACCCCAGCAAATTAGTTCAGTCACTGTTTCTAAGGATACTTATTTCATCAACAAACACTTGTGCACTAGTGTGTGGTATATGGTAGACATATTTCTACTTTCTGGGGATTACGGCCATGAATGAGACTAAATCCTTGGCCTCACAGAGTTCATATTTTAGTGGACGTGTTGTTTAAAAATGAACATTTAGTGGACATGTTGTTTAAAAATATTAGCATGATGTATTTGCGAATTTGTCAAAGTCTTTTGGCAGAACTGCTGCTGGTAAGTCGCTTCGGTCGCGTCTGACTCTGTGTGACCCCATAGACGGCAGCCCACCAGGCTCCTCTGTCCCTGGGATTCTCCAGGCAAGAACACTGGAGTGGGTTGCCATTTCCTTCTCCAATGCATGAAAGTGAAAAGTGAAAGTGAAGTCGCTCAGTCCTATCTGACTCTTAGGGAGCCCATGGACTGCAGCCTACCAGGCTCCTCTGTCCATGGGATTTTCCAGGCAAGAGTACTGGAGTGGGGTGCCATTGCCTTAAAGCTCAAAACAATAAAACTAAGTGATGGAAAAAATTCTAAGGAACGATGATAAATCCAGGCATACTTTCAGCTTGAAACCTGTCAACAAGTTAGTAGCCCTGAACCACAGTTATGTAGCCTGTGGGCAACTTTTATTCACTTTGGACATGAGTTGCAGGAGGCAAGTACCTTGCCTGTTAGTCGCCCTCTGGATTCCCAGGGCCTAACAAAACCTCCTCTTCAAGGGACCTCATCTTGGTTCCTACAGGGGCACAAGAGACAGGAAACAGCTAGCCAGGACCGTAAGGACGAAAAGGCTTAAGTGCAACACACCAGGGGGAGATGAACATGTAACATGAAGCTGGCTGTTTGTCCTCCATTGTCAGTTGTTTCAAATTTATGACTGGCAGGTGAGAGCAGACACTTTCTGCCTTTGGTTTGGTTCCTGACTTTTTAACACAGTTGGTCCAAGTCCTTTGCCTTGATTTCCCCAGGTAAGGGCAAGGGAGGAGAGTAAGAAGAAAAGGGAGTCTGTAGCTTCTGAACTTTACTTTTTAGGGGTGTGTGTGTGGAATCTATGAATATGTGGGAACACATGGAAAACGTATTCACGTTTGGAAAACGTATTCACATCTGGACAACACAGATGTGCCGGGGTGTGGGGTGGGGTTGGGGGGAGTGGTCAGGGACCCAAACCACGTGTGTCCCTCCTCTGATCCCCGAACACCCAAGCACCCGGGTAACCCCACCTGGGCGCCGGCAAGTCCTGCCGCTCCATTAGCCTCAGGGTAGATGGTGCCGGTGGACTCAGCTCGCCGTGGGGCAGGTCTGGGGTAGCACCCTGCGTGCGGACCAGAGTCGCCCGGCCCCGCCGCCAGCCAGCACGTGCTCGGAGCGACGCGGGCGGGCGCGGGCGGAGGCCCAGGCGGGGCGGGGGCGCGGCCGCGCGGCCACGTGACGGGCGGCGCGGGTATTAAGCGGCACGGCAGCCGCTCGGAGCCCGAGCTGGTGCTTCGCCCGCGACCCAGCGCCCAGCGTACCGCCCCGAGAGGACCGCGCGAAGGTCACCCCGCGCCCGCCTGCCCGCCGCCCGCGCCTAGCCGGCTCCGCCGCGTCTCCGCCCGCCCGCCCGTCCGACCCTGCGCGCCGCGCCGCCGCCGCGACCACCGAGCGCCATGAACCAGATCGAGCCTGGTGTGCAGTACAACTACGTCTACGAGGATGACGAGTACATGATCCAGGAGGAGGAGTGGGACCGCGACCTGCTCCTCGACCCCGCCTGGGAGAAGCAGCAGAGGAAGGTCAGCCGGGGTCGCGTGCTCACCGTCTGCGGGCTCGACCCGCTTGTCCGTGTGTCCCTTTACCCGGGGGGCCTCCCGCGCGGGGTCGCCGCCGACCGGGTGGACTAGCGGGAGGGCGCTTGATGGAGGCTGTGTGGTCCCGTGTCCTAGAAGCCCGGGTGCCCCGGGAGAGAGGAGATAAAGTCCAGGGACGGTCAGGGAACTGGGCGTCGTGGGTGCGCGCGCGCGTGTGCGTGGGTGCGCGCGTGTGTCACACGAGTTACAAAACGAAAAATGTTAAGGGAAGTACAGTGCGGGCGTTTCAGTTTTAACCTGCCTTAAACCAGAATCTGAAAGTCTCAGGTCCGCTCCTGACCCCTCGAGTCTGTGACCTTCGCCACAGAGTTATTTGCTGGTCCCGTTGTGTTCAGTAACGCCCCCCCATCCCTCCCCAAATAAAAGAGGTCAAATGAACATCAGCTTCATTCCGATTTTCACAGGGCTGCCCCAGAGAAGAACTGGAAATCATTTATTAAATGTTCTGGGGCTTCTTGGAGAGGGATGCTGTATGATCACCAGACATTCACCCATAAAGTAATAGTTATTTCACACTCTATTTATGGTTCGTTGAGGTAAGCACACAGAGACGAGGGAGTCAGCCAGCTCTAAAAGTTCCCTGCTCATCTTCTTTGGCGCTCTCTGGGGGCCCAGTGGAACATTCCACTATTTCAAGGTTTCTTCTTGATCCCTTTGGCTAGAACTCTAGGGACGGCTCACCAGGAGGCTAAATCCCACCTCCGTTTGACTGGGCGCAGAGCCTGGCCGGGTCAGGGATGCCAACGCAGACCTGCTCACCCAACCTTCTGATGACAGTGTCCTGGCAGAAGCAAAGTGCCCTATGCTTTTTCACCCCCTGTTTTTCTTGGGGTGGGGCAAAGTGTGTTTCCCTTCTAAGGGCCTGCTTTTAAGTGGATAACGTCTTTTGACCATATGTGTGCATGGGAATGCTCTGTGTAGCTGCCACAATGGGTGATTATCTGATAGTGCTTGGTGAATAAGTGTCTGGCTGCAGGAAACACATCCCATACTCCTAACAAACAGAGGCAGAGAGGTCTCATATTTGGATGATTATCAAATAACCATTTTAGAGGGTTTTTTGGTTATTTATAAAATAACCAAATATTTTCAAATCCAGATTTTTCTTTTGTTGTCATTTCTCTGTTAAGGAGACCACTTAATAAATTATTTATTTGCAAGCTCCAGTTTAGCTACATTTCATTCTCCCTCTGAGTCCCTACCTTCTTGGAAACAGTGGAATGAGAGTGATAAGTGGAAGTTGAGTCTATAGAGGAGAATAAAATTTCAGATCTTCTACAGTTTTTAAAATGATTTATTGTGAGGGAAACACCTGGCCTGAGGATTATTACTGTTTATTATTATTGTGTCATCTGGGCTGATGGACGCATCATCAGTCAGAAAGAAGTTAAATCGTTGCTTTGATTTTTAACAGTGTGTTTCTTTTTTTTAAAAAGTTTTCCACGGTTTTTATTACTACATTTTTTTCATGGATTTTTTTTTAAGTTTTAAGTCTTGCAAAGATTGCTCTTTTTTTTCTCATGATAGGTAGTCTGCCCATCATTTTTGAAAGTAATAGTCTAATCACAATAGTTTTTGTTGATTTTTTTTAAAATTACAGTATAGGGCAGAGTTAATTTTAGTTTTCAAAAGCCATATAGACATATGTCATTTGTCATATATACATATATGTATATAAAATATATATATTTGCATATATAGTTTTTAATTATTTTACATATAATGTATAATTATATATAATTTTTAATACACATTATTTGGGGATATAATTTCCTTGTTGTAATTTTTTAAAGTTTGGGGTTCCTATGTGAATATATTATTAAAACTGTATAACACTTGAAATATATTATTGAAAAACAGACATGTGTCTTGGTCCTAGTACAGAATAATGCTAAAAAGTGAGAATTAATTTTTTTCTCAGGTAGATTGAGTGCTGTGTTGTGACATTAGGGAAAAACAAAACAGAAGGAAATTTCCATTAGGACATGGACCTGAACAGATCCAGAAGATCCTCTATTTTCTACTTTTTGTAGAGAACTCACTCAAGGCAGTAAAATAGTTCTGAACTGGGAGGTCGTGGCAGCCAGCGCAGTGGCCTCTATTTATGTCCTATGAGCCAAACTGCTGGAACAGGACAAGGATAAAATGCCATTGTTTCTATTGTGGGCTACCTTCTCCGCACTTGCCGTTTCAGTGATATGCCGGGTATGAGATCTGTCAACAGATGCTGGTAACACATGATGACGTCTGTAGTGTTATAATGGATGTGGGGCCTAATTATATCCACAGTTCACAGAGTCTCATGGACTGTGGTAATCCTTGCTCTCTGGTATGGAATTCCTCACTACAGAGGACTTAGTAAAAGTATAGTGCTGTGTGTGTGTGAGGAGAGGTTTCTTTTTTTTTTTTTTAACATTAATTTGGTCATCTTGACTATTTTAAAGTGTACAGTTCAGTGGTCTTAAGTACATTCATATTGTGTAGTCAGTCTCCGTAACTCTTTCCTTCTTGCAAAACCCTTTAAACTCAAACTCTTACCCATTGAACAATAATTTTCTATTCCCCCCACCCCTAGCTCCCGGCAACCACCCTTCTACTTTCTGTCTCTATGGATTAGGCCCCTGGGGACCTCCTCCTGGACTCATACACTGTTTACCCTTTCGTGTCTGGTTGATTTCACTTAGACTCATGCCCTCTAGGTTCATCCATGTTGTGTCATGGGTCAGAATTTCCTTATTTTTAAAGCTGAATGATAATTCTCTGACTGTATGGCCCACATATTTTGTTTATCATCCATTGATGGATTCACCCATGGGTTGCTTCTACCTTTTGGTTATTGTAAACAGTGCTGTGAACCTGGGTATATAAATGCCTTTTCTTGACCTTGCTTTCAGTTTGGGTTTTTTTTTTTTTTTGATTGTGTACCAAGAAGTGAAATCTCTGGTTCTTGTGGCAATAATTCGCTTTTGATTTTTTTGAGGGTGCACCGTGCTCTTGCCACAGTTTAGAAGATGTTGAATTTAGCAAGAGTGTGTACAGGTACTTCAGAGTTCTCCCCTGCTGTTTCCAGGGCTATTTGAGAATATTTGTATTCATGTAAATGGGGCTGTCTTCAGTGGACTTTTAAAACTTCCAGATCTTTGGTGCTTAGAAATAAGTTTCTCCTGGAAGCAAAGAGCACATTCAGCCTTTAATTCAACAGTGGCTTAATTGGGAGGTGACTTGTCAGAACAGCAATGCTGAATATGTGTGCTATCTCTGTGGGCACAGAGTGCTGTCCTTCACCACCCTGCAAGGCTAAAACAGGCCTTTTTAGGAAGTGACTGTGTGTTTCGGTACATAAAGGCTTCTTCCATCCTTGATCTGTAAGAGCTAGGTGATCAATACACTTTTCTGTTCATTGTCAAGAGCATAAGAGAGTTGTTCACTTATTCCACATTCAGAATTCTGATCATTTCTCATTGTTTCTAAAGAAATTCAAGTCCTGTGTAGTCACAATTTAGATGGACCAGCTCATCATTCACCTCAGTTCACCGGCTGTCAGTCCTGCCATCAGACTAAAATGTTGCCACATGGGGTCAGGCAGTGTGGAAGGACACTTGCGTGGGAGTAGCTGCCCACAGGTCCGGATTAAATAGAGAGTTCAGAAACTGCCAGTTGCCCCTTTCCATGTTCTGATGAGCAGCTGTTGGCTTAGGATGCAGGTGCGGGCTCTTCTACCCTGCACATTGGTCCTGCGGGAATTTTTCCTGGGGAAGAAAAGGTGAGAATCGTTCCAACAAGGTGAATGATGAACCAAGGGCCTGTGCAGTGTCTCAAATTCATGAGCCCTAGATGAACCTCAACTCCGCCTGGTACTCTCTGGCCATAATTAAGTCACTAGACCTTTAGAATTGTGTATCTTCATCTGGAAAATACAGATAAGGGATTCCCTGTCTTTCTTGCCTCATAGTTTTTCAGAATCAAATGGTCAAACTAGTTTCCATCGAAGGGGCTTTGTAGACCGCACAGTGATCTGTAAACGTAAATGTTATTACTATCCTTATGCAGCCAATAGTTGTTAATTTCATCAAGCAGTGTCGATAGCGATCAGTATTGCGGTTGGACTTTTGAGGGAAAAAGAAACACATTATTTGTTCCTTAGTGATTTGGATGTAGTTTTTTTGTGTGAAGTAAGATGTACAGAGCATAAACTTTACCATTTTAACCATTTTTAGGTGTACAGCTCAGTAACATTAGTACAGTCACATCTGACCTAGAGAGGTGGGATGGGGGAGGGTGAGAAAGTCACCAAGTGGCCAGACCGGGATTCGGGCCTCGAGACACTCAGCTCCGTGATGTGCTTGCTGACATGTCTGTTATTCAAGATGTGTTTGAAGAAGTGTGAAGAAGAGAGGAGCTTAACTGAAGCCAAAGATGCAGATTCAGTCCCAGTGTTCTGTGACAACCTAGAGAAGTGGGATGCAGTGGGAGGTAGGAGGGAGGTTCAAGAGGGAGGGAACATGTGTATACTTATGGCTGATTCATGTTGATGTATGGCAGAAGCCAACCCAATATTGTAAAGTAATTGTCCTCCAATTAAAAATATATAAATAAAAAACAAATTCAGAGAGAAAATTACATTGGTAAACTGGGGAGCCAGGTTATAGAGGACCTGGGATGCCAGGGTGAGTGTGGACTTCGAGCTCCAAGAGAGCTTTGGGGAATGCTTGAGCTAGGAGGAGCCCCGTTTCAAGTAGTTTATTGTTTGTAGAATAAACGGGAGCCGGTAAGCGCCTGAGGTGGAGGATCCAGGTAGAACTCATTACGGGGACTATACATTTCAAGTGGTGAGGATTAGAAGCAGTGTTGAGGAAGGCATTGATTTGAGAGAGATCAGGAGGGATTATAAAAAGTACTAAATAACCCCATGTGGTTCCCTGGCAGGCTGCTGTATAAATCCAATTAAGCAGACACGATCTCACCATTAGAGCTCCTGGACTTAAAACTCAAGATCGTGATATTGACAAGTAACGAAACTAACCAGGAGTACCTGCTTCTCCACTAGGAGATGTGTCTGGTCAGAAGGCTAACCATTTATGGGATGTATCATCCAATGCAGGGGGCCGAGTGCTGAGGGGCCAGTTGTGCATCCAGGTGGCTGTTGCCTAAAGAGAGGACTGGAGTTTCAGGTATCCATTGATGTCCAGAGAGAGTTGATGATGGGCAGGCTTATAAGATAGGATCTTGTAGGAGCCCTAAGAGACCTCTGCCCCCAGAGTGGCTGTTGTTCTCAAGGTGCCCTTGGTTTGCTGTGCAGAGTCACAGGTGCAGTAGCTGTAAGGTGGAGAAATCAGTCTTTTTCTCTTCATCTTCTTTTAGGTACTGTGATATGTCCTGGAGTCTGCCCTTCACCCTTCAACCTAATTCACCGAGGAAGAAACTTGAACCCCAAATAAGCTTTTCTGAGAGTGTGGGAGGAGGAATAGAACTCTTAGCTGGGAAACCTAATGAACACAACTTCAGAAAAGTGTCAGAATGCCCTGCAGTCTATTGCTGCAGCTGGGAGACACCTACAGAAAAGGCGCAGCTCCTGGGTGGGTGGGGGTGCTCCCATGACAAGCAGAGGAGTTGACACGGAATACGTTGGAGGACAGTCAGAACCGTACCACTGTTTCCCTGGGAACGGGACTAGTTCTTCCAGAAAGAACAGAAAGCAAAGATGAGGGGAAATTGCTTGCTAACTACTGTGCTAGACGAATTTCTCAGGCAGGAACATCTTAAACACAAGAGATGGGTCTGTCTAAAGAAGGCTGAAAACTATGTTTTACACAAACACCTGTCTGAGCAATTGCACACACACTTCTCAGTATACCCCTCCCCCTACATTTTCCTTGAGCAGAAACTGTCAGTAGAAGATTGTTCCCTTGCAACCTGTACTGAGGAGCAGAATAGAAGTGGAGCAGGAGCATGGCCGTTCGTTCTTTGGCAGCTGTTGATTACAGTCATGCTGGGTACCAGGGTTAGAGCATGGAGTTGGCTCTATCCCAGGCCTTAAGGGACATGCAGCATAGTTCAGGAGACAGGAGAGTGAGAAGCACAGAAGAGGGACTGGCTCACGGAATGAAGCGGAGAACATTTCCAGAGCCCCTTCTACATGGTTCCTGGTCACAGTGCTTGGAAGCATCTTCCTCTCGGGCACCCAGGTGGGGAAACTGGGAGTTAGCCTCAAGCCCTTCCTCTCTCCCAGCCCCTGTGGAGCCCACCTCCTAAAGTCCCCCAGACCCTGCCCCTTCCTCCCATCATGTGCTTTAAGGCCCTTCAGAGTCTCTGCGTTAACTGTCTGGGTTGGGGCGGTGGCCTCTGCTTCACACTCCATGCTTGTGCTCAACTTATCTCCCTGAAGTGGACCAATGATGGAATACAGGGACCCTGAAGGCATGAGCAATAGGGGAGGAATCCTCAAGAGAGTCAGAGATGGCAGAACCAGAGGAGGAAGAGAAGTACAGGAGGCAGCCCCATAGTAGTGGCTAGAGGTAACCATGGTCTGAGCTGGGAGCAAACCTAGAGCTCCCAGAAGGAAGACAAGACTGAGTTACACTTCTAACACAGCCCTTATGCACCAACCGCCCCCCCCCCCCCGCCCCCGGGAATATTTGTTAAATGAATGAATGCCAAAATACCCCTACCCTGGTTTACACCAAAACTTGGGAGCTTAGGACTTCATCTTACTCTTGACACCCCAGGTCTAAAAATATGGAAGCCTAGGTGAGCCAGAATTTATAGAAGAGGCTCATAGAGAAAGATGCTGCAGGAGTGATCTTTATGAAACATAAGCCTAGTCGTGTATTTCTACTTAAAGCCGCTCTGTGATTCTTTTTCTAAATTTATTTATTTGGCTGCCTCGGGTCTTAGGAATGGCACACGGATCTTTGACATGTTATTTGGGATCTTTCGTTGCTGCACGACGACTCTAGTTGTGGCTTGCAGGATTCATTGCTCCATGGGAACTTAGTTCGCCAGGCAGGGATTGATCCCACGTCCCCTGCGTTGCAAGGCAGATTGTTAACCATTGGACCACCAGGGTAGTCTCCCTCTGCGGTTCTTTATTGCCTTGAGGGGGCCTTTCAGACCTCTCACAGGGGTTTTGGGGGTCAGGCCATCCTCTGTCGGCTACTCCTCTTACTCCAAGGGTTCTTGTGGTCATCATGTTGTTTTTAGTTCATCCCTTTGCTTATACCCAAGTCCGGCCTCCTCCCCCGTTCTGGGAGTCCTTCCTGCTCAGGCCCCTCCTCTAGAACGTGGCTCACTAGATGCTCTCCTGGTCTCTCCCGTGAGCAGATGCTCTTCTTTGGTCCCCTGGGCCTACTTGGAGTCTGCACTCACATTTGTGAAGTACAGAAATTACAAGTCATATTTCGGAAAAGAATTTAGTACAGTTATTAATCATTTTTTTTTTGCAATCTTTGTAACTCCATGAGCTACAGATGTATTAAATCCACCTCACACTCATGTTTAATGCTCCTTAAAGGTGTTTTCTCAAAGCATTTTCTCAAGTTCCACAAATGATGAATTTCTCCAACTTAGTTCTTATTCCAAGACTGATCCTAGAAAGAGAAGCTGCTTAATGTTTGTTAAAAGTTGCAATTTAGAGATTTGGGGAATAAAATAAAACCATACATGTAGATATATTTAAATGGTAATAAAATGTGTCACCACATGAATGAACAAAATTCTGATAACCTAGATTTAATTTCACATGATGGTTTTGTCCAGATTGAAAACATCTACCCATGTAATAAAATTCCAAATTCATTGAGACAGAGAAGTATACATTTAAATTTGTTTTTCTGTATGTAAAACCTGGTAAAACAAGAATTTTTGGAAGACATGCCAGGCTTCACAGTAGCAGAATTAGAAAATAGGGAAGAGATGCAGGTGATTCTGTGGACCCTGGAAAAGAATCTACCTGGGACAGTCTTGGTATAAGCCAAATTCAGGACTACATAGTTAATGTGACTTTGAGCTGTGTTTGTTTGTTTTTGCTAGGGGTTAAATGTTAGGCATCATTCCTAGAGATTACTGTATAATGAAAATAGATTCTTATTAGTGTCTATCACAACATGAAAAGGCTTGCTATCTTAGTAAAAAACTGTTTTTTTAGTAATTGTGAAGGTCAAGAGGACAAGTAGGTGACTATGAGATTGGGGTGGGGAATGACAATAGCCTTTAATATTGAAGATACGACTGCATCTTATATAGATACTTATAACTGAGATTGGCAAATCAAGAAATCCTATCTTTTAGAGTCATGAGGGGTCTTTAAGTTACTTTATTATAGTCGAACAGGATGGGAAGATAATAATTACTTAGGAGATAATCTCATTGCTTTTTATTAGAATTTTAAGATATTTTGTACTTATTAGGTTGAACCATAGGCAATTTTTGACCTCCCCAAATTGCAGTTTCTTATGGCTTGACCCGATAAAACCACTGTATCACGGCTACTGTCCCACTATATTTGAGGTACAGTATTTGACCAAGACCTCACAGTAGCCAAGCCATAAAACTGAAATCAGCTTGTTTCTAGTCTGATTTCTAGTGCCTTTGGTATTCAACTGGGAAAATAAGGGGGTATTTAAGTTTTTGTAGCAGTTAAAATGGAAAGGTTTGGATCGAGGGATTGACAGCCCATGGAAACATCGAAAAGAAAGGTCAAGCCTAGAGATTTACATGCAGGAGTTACCTGCTCAGAGGCCAAGTTTGAAACTGTTAGGAGGGGGAAGTGGAAGATGTACCTGGCAGACGCTGAGGTGAACTAACATTGAGGGCTCCTGCAGGAAGCAGTAATTACCGAAATGAGGAAGCATTGCTTTTCTGGAAGAAAACATGCATTTATTGGACGACTTGGAACCACTCAAACTGTCGAAATGTCTTTGCTTTTCTTCCTGAAGAAATCTCACCTTGGTGTTTTGTTGGAACTTTGCCATCTGAATCTGGCATTTGAATTGGTTTAGTTGCTAGAACAGAAACCCAGGGACTTGGCACCGTGGAATGGGAGCTCTTTTAGCTCATGAGATAAGTTATGGTTTCCAAAGGAAGTGAAAAGCTGTAAGAAACTATTTGTGGTGTGTGCTCAAGTCTGTGACATAGAATCCTTCTGCAACTGGAGTGGCCAAGGAGGGGCCTTCTTGAGGAAGACTTTGTTGCAAATTTGTAAGGATTATTAAGAGAAGTAGTTTCATGACTGAAAAGAATTAGTTTCATCTTAACATACCAAATGTAGCATTCAACCACAAGGTAGATTTCTCTTTTCGTTTATTATTATTATTTGGCTGCAACATGCAGCATGTGGGATTTAGTTCCCCAACTAGGGATTGAACCCACGCACCCTGAATTGGAAGCTCAGAGTTTTAACCACTGGACTGCCAAGGATGTCCCTAATATTTCCTTTGATTTTTCCTTTCACCCTTAGGTTACCTAGAAATGTGTTACTGAATTTCCACTTATCTGGGAATTTTATGGAGGGCTTTTTGTTTCTGATTTCTAACTTAATTCTATTATGGTCTGAGATACTTTGTAAGACTTATATCCTTTTAAATTTATTGAGAGTTGTTTTGTGGCTCTGAATATGATATATCTTGCTGCTCATGCTGGTTATTCATAATCCCCAAGTCTCATTTGAGTGATTCAAAGTGCCCATAATAGAAACCTGCATACACAGTGGGTTTTGTTATAGGAGAGAAAGACTGAGCTCTGGGAGTCATGACTGCCAAGGAAGTCCCAACTTTTTCTGTTTTATTGTTTATAAAATTTTAAAAATGAGATGAATGGTGGTCCTCATTTAGGTGTTTTGTTTCAAGTTTTTTTTTAATCTTGTTTATATTTGTTTTTTCAGCATAACAATACAAGAAAAATATTCCAATAAGACAGTAAAAATGATCTTTTAAAATGTGGATTTTTTGCTAGTGGATTAAAAAAAGAGGGGGAGGGGCTTTGGCACATGGTTCCCAGTATTCCAAGCTATTCACTGTTATATGGCAGAGCAGCTCTTTATTGAGAATTTCCAGGCACTGTTTCAACCATCTATATTATTTTATTCCAATGTCATGGCAGTCTTAAGAGATGAGTAGTGTGATTCTTACTTTTCCATTAGGGAGGTTAAGTAGCCCACCTACGGGTGGTTGAGGGTGGGGAAGTGGTGGCTGGGAAAGGTACACAGAATTTTGTCTGTATTACAAAGATATTATCTTTCACAATCAAAATTTTATAAAATACAGAGGTGCTAATTATTTTATTGTGTATTTTGATCTGCAAGTGGCAGAGCTGAATTTTGTATCCAGGTGACTTAACTCCAGAGGAGGTGCTTTTATTTTTATTTTTAAAAGATTTATCTTGTTGAAGTTTGGTTGATTTACAATGTTGTGTTAATTTCTGCTGTACAACAAAGTGATTCCGTTATATACATGTATTCTTTTTCATATTCTTTTCCATTATAGTTTCTTACAGGATATTGAATATAGTTCTCTATGTTATACAGTAGGACCTTTATCCATTATATATTGGATTGAACCAAAATATGGGTTGATCAGAAAATTCATTCAGGTTTTCTCATAACATCTTATGCAAAAACTCTAATGAACTTTTTGGCCAACCCAAAATATAATAGTTTGCATCTGCTAAACCCAGATTCCCAATGCATCCCTCCCCCAAACCCCCGTTTGAAAGGGGGTGTGTGTCTGGATTTTTAATTTCTAAGTGGGTTAAGGGGGACTATCTGATGAGAATGAGAAGACTAAATCTGAGACATGGAAAATATTGTCCTTCCAAGATTTTCCCATAGTCAGGCTCTAGCAATCACTCTATCCCACAGAAATGCCAGAGGAGGAGCACAGGGACCACAGGAAAAGCCAACTACATCTTTCAAATGGAGGCTTCTTGGACATGCCACTAAGGGCACATCTTTGGAATTAACTGCTGGTCTGTCTGACACAGTTCCAAAAAGAAACTGGAGTTCAGGATGCCTAAGGAATTGAGTCAGTTCCCTTTTGGAACGAGAAAAGGAGACTTCCAGAGGCAAGAGTGTAGATTAGATCCATCTTCCAGCAGACATGATGTCTTAGTGGACAAGGATGCTCGCCAAGACTTGGGCTCCACAGACATTTGGCCAGTGGCAGTGCCAAGGACTCCCTTCACTTTACATTGAAAATACCCTGCCTTTCTTTTATTTATTTTTAACTTATTATAGAAAATTTCAAGCATACCCAGAAGCAGAGAGAACATATAGTGAATCCCTCTGAACCCTACCGGGCAAGTTTCACAAATAAAGGATGCCCGGCTCTTCCCCCTACCTCAGCTTTATTGAGGTGTCATTGAGAAGTGAAAAATTGTATATATTTAGTATGCCACATGTTTTGATAAATGTGTACATTGTGAAGTAATTACCAGGGATGTGCAATCCTAAAAGGAAAAAAAAAAAGTTATGTTCAACAGATGCTTTATTCTCTAAACCAAATTGTGAAGCAAAACTGCCAAGTGAGCCAATTGTTGCCTTCCCTGTTTTCAAAGTTCTGGCTCCTCCCCCAGACCCAGGCTTCCTGCTACCTGCTTTTTGACCATCCAGGTCTCTTCCCTGCTCTGCTTGGACACCTCTCCTTACCCCCAGTTCCCCTGATAATTTCTCACAGTATTATGATTATGTTATGATTGTCTATTCCTAAAAACTAAAGATTTTTAGGCAAGATCTGCCTTTCCAAGGATCATCAGTTTTTTTTAACTTTTTTTTTGGCTGCATTGGGTCGTGGTTGCTGTGCACAGGCTTTCCCTAATTGTGAGGAGTGGGGGCTCCGCTCTAGTTGTGGTGTGCAGACTTGTCATTGCAGAGGCTTCTCTTGTTGCAGAGCACAGGTTCTAGGGCACAAAGGTTTCCGTGGTTATAGCACGCAGGCTTAGTTGCCTCACAGCATGTGGAATCTTCTGGGACCAGAGATCAAACCATTGGTAGGTGGAGTCTTAACCGCTGGACCACCAGGAGTATCCAGGGGATCATCAATATTTTAACGGTGACCTTTCTAAGACAATAATGCTGTTGTCTTATTCCTGGTTCCAAGAAGAACCCTAATGGTGAATTTCAGGCTTGGAAGGGGAAGAGAACAAAATTGTGCCAAGAAACCTCTGTTGGCAGAGGCAAAGGCTTTTAACATCCTGTAAACTTGGTGGATGGGTTCACCGAAGTTTGTGAAAAGGCAGTACTGGTAGGCCATTTCTCTTCTCTTGCTGCAGACTGATCAGATAAATTGATCCCATAGCCTCCTTCAGGTTTATTGGTCTGACTCCTCTGACCATTGCTTTTACTGCTTTGAGTGGGGACCTTGAATTTGAGACAGGAGGTGGGAACAGTGTCTGAAGATGCTGAATTTGATACCTCTGCATCTTTATTTCCTCCACCATCCCCAGAAGAGAGCCAGAGGAAGGAGTCGAACAGACATCTAACATGGCTTTGGGGAAAGGTTATTTTTAGGGGCAGCCTTGCCAAGACTGCTTCCGGAGCTTTTATTTAGACATAGATCAGGTCCTCACCTGCTTAGGTATGTGAATTTCTAGGGGAGGCCTGGAAGGGATAGGGACTATCTGCATGTAGCAGTTCCAGGTCACCTCCTTCCTTGCAAAGATTGATTTTATTTGTTTCCCACCTTTATTGAGGTGTAATAGACATTTAACACTCTGTTGGTTGAAGGCATATAGCATGATGCCCATCTCTCAGATTTTCAGTTCTTTATGAAAGGTAATGAGGAAGAGGGGGAGATTAATCCCAGAGGTCAGGTGACCCCCTCATCTAGGTTTTCCCAAGACAATCTCAGTTGTGGCTCTTGTCCCAGAGTAACTATAAATAGTGTCACCTTTGACCTTCAGAGGTGGTCCGGCTTAGACTTTAAATTCTGTGGTCACTCTGTTCAGAGGAGATACACAAGGCCATTTCAGAGAAGGTTAAAATAATATTGAGACCCAAATAATTTGTATATTGGACAATAATGCCTTTTCTAAAAGTTCTGGCCTATTTCTGAAGTTGAAAAAATGCAAATATTAGTGAAATGAGAGTTCTAAAACTTCGACAGATTTAAATATCACAGCCCAGTAATTTCTGAGTCTTCTAACTCATGAATCCTTTGGAAGACCAAGCCTTGCAGCCAACAGTGGGAGTGAGACCTATGTCTGAGAAGTATGGGACCACTGACCTTACTGGAGGCCTCCTGTGGGCCAGGTTTCCCTCTGAGATCCACATCACCATTGTCATTTTGGTAGTTTGTATACCGTCTGTATAGTCTTGTAAGTAATATTTATGCTCATACCTCAGATAGTTTGATAATAATATGTGCTAGACTTTAAGGGTGCTGATTTTGCACGTCTAGAAAATTAAGGATTTTCTTTACCAGTGGCTCAGGGTAAAGAGGTCGCCTGCCAATGCAGGAGACATGGATTTAATCCCTGATCCCTGATTCAAGCAACTAAGCCCATGCTCCAGAGTTATTAAGCTTGTGCTCTGGTGCCTGGGAGCCGCAACTACTGAGCCCCTCTGCTGCAGCTTCTGAAGCCCAGGCACCCAGGAGCCTGTGACCCACAACAAAAGACGCCACAGCAGTGAGAAGCTCACACATCGCAACTATCGAGTAGCCCCTGCTTGCAGCAGCTAGAGGAAGCCCATGTAGCAAGGAAGACCCAGCACAGTAAAAAATAAATAATAAAAGTAAATAAAAACTTAAAGTGCTAATCACTCAGCCATGTCCAACTCTTTGCAACCGCATAGACTGTAGCCCACAAGGCTACTCTGTCCATGGAATTCTCTAGGCAAGAATACTGGAGTGGACAGTATTGTCCTAGAGTAACTATAAATAGCGTCACCTTTGACCCTCAGAGGTGGTCCGGCTTAGACTTTAAATTCTGTGGTCACTCTGTTCAGAGGAGATACACAAGGCCATTTCAGAGAAGGTTAAAATAATATTGAGACCCAAATAATTTGTCTATTGGACAATAATGCCTTTTCTGAAAATTCTGGCCTATTTCTGAAGTTGAAAAAATGCAAATACTAGAGCTGTTCCCTTCTGCAGCGGATCTTCCTGACCCAGGAATCAATCCCGGGTCTCCTGCATTGCAGGTGGATTCTTGACCACCTGAGCCACCAGGGAAGCCCCAAAAATCTGAGTTAAACATTATTAAAATATCTGGACCTATTTCCAAGGTCAGATCTCTAAGTTTGTTTTTTATGACAGCTTAAATCTTTTTCTTAAAAAAATTATACATATCTTTAGAGACTTGAAAGTCTGATAGTAAAGTGGGAATAAGTATATTTAATGTCAGATAAAATTGTGTTTAATGTGAAATTGTCCCTTCTGTGATGAGACACAGATAGAGTAGTCGCCATGGGAGTCCTTTAAGGACTTGGTCAGGAAACAGGGAAATTGCTGTCAGAAATACCTGGAGGGTGACCGTGGGTCTATTGCTGTCACTGGTGTCTGGGTAACTAGACACTAAGGACTCCAAAGGATTTCTCTTCCATGGCCTTGGACTTGGACAGGGTGTACCTTCTCCACGGGGCATTTTTTGTTGTTGCTGGAGTATAGTTGATTTACAATGTTGTATTAGCTTCAGGAATATAGCAAAGTGAATCGGTTATACATAGACATATGTCCATTCTTGTCTTTTTAAAGATTCTTTTCCCATATAGGCCATTACAGAGTGTTGAGTATAATTCTCTGTGCTATGCGGTAGGTTCTTATCACTTACCTATTTTATATGACATTTTAAAATGTGATATTGAACTAGGGATTTCTGCTGTGAAACTTACCCCCAAAAAAAGCCTTGAAGTAGCACTTTATCAAGTGATTAACTTCAGAAATTTAGACTTGCTGGAGTATGTCCAATTTAAGTCGCTTTCCTTTTTCAGGTAGAATGACAAAGGCTGAGGAAAGTAAAGCTAGTTAGCATAATTACAGCTAACCAGAGAAGGGCAGAGAATCTAACCTAACAGATTGTATAGGCTTTCCTAAACTACTTTTTGGAGATACATTTTCAAATAATTGCCCAAGTCATATGTCTTTATTACAGAAAATATGGAGAAGAAATTTTTTAAAGTCACACCATAGAGAAAACCAGTGTTAACATTTTGTCCTATTGCCTGCTAGATGACTTGAGGCCATAGTTGAAAAGCATATATTTATGTTTCACACTATAATATATATTGTCTAAATGGCTTAGGATATGAAGACTTTTGAACACTTTGCCCTCAGCATGAGCCCTAGGGAAGAACTTCTTGATGGAGGAAGTGCCAGCCTGATTCCCTCCAGTGGCAGGAGCTTTGGAAATGCGCAGCTTCCCTTTTTCGTAGCCCTTCTGCTTTCCAGAGCTTTCCCTGTATGTAGTGAAAACCTGTGGATGGAACTGACTGGTGACTGTTACCCACTTAGAACCGTGCTAGGGTTCAAACCACCAGCACAAAGCATGTGGCGTATTCCAGAGAGCCATTTCCTTCAAAATAAGCACTTTTAATTTTCTGTGTAGGCAACCATTTATTTGGGTCCCTGAAAATAGTAACAATATGGTGAAGTTGAATTAAAGTATATTTATTTTGCTGTCTGGGTAGAACAAGCTGCTTCCCCAGTTGCCAGGATGGACTGGGGGGAGGGGACGGGGAGGGGGAAAAACATCAGTAAGCTTTTCTTTAAGCTTGAATTCATCCTCAAGAAGAGGGTCATGAAAGTACAATGAATGCTGCTCTTGCCTATAACCAAGGAACAGTTGGGTGTGCCCTGACCCAGAGCCGTGTCTTGCAGATAATTACCCAGGCTCCAAGGGAACAAGTTATTTTGGGAAGCATAGCTCAGGATCAATCATATGTAAGGCTGTTTGTTGGGAGCCTTAAATGCTTGCTTACCAGAAAGTCCTCAAAGGAATTCTTCACCGAGGTTGTGCCAGCTTGCGGGAGGCAGGTGTGACCCCACGCAACTCCCAGCCAGAGGCTAAGTCAGGTTGTTGGCCTCAGGAAATCTCTAAGCTCAGATGACCAGGCATCAGTAGCTTTCATGTGGTTCTTTGAACTTATCTTTTTTTTTTTTTGGTTCTAATACTTTAAAACAAAAATGACCAAAACTTTGATTCTGTGGATATTTGATTTGGTACGCATATGCTTCCAGTCCTAAAATTGTTTGGGAAGTAATTGCATATTGCTAATCTTAACTTCCTTCTTTTCCATTTAACAGTTAAGATGGGGAGTTTCATCAAGATCATTTAATTGCCCTTTAGAAGACAGAAAGCTGTAACTTTTTAGAAAATTTATTTTTAACTGGATAATTACTTTACAGTGTTATGTTGGTTTCTGCTGTACAGCAGTGTTGAATCAACGGTAAGTATACATAAATCCCCTCCCTTTGAGCCTCCCTCCCACCCATCTAGTCACCACTGAGCACCAAGCTGAGCTCCCTGTGCTATACAGAAGTTCCCCACTAGCTGTTTTACACGTGGTAATGTATATCTGTCAATGCTGCTCTCTTAATTTGTCCCACCGTCTCTTTCCACTGCTGTGTCCACGAGTCGGTTCTCTCAAGAATTGAAAAACATCCCTTGGAATTAAAGGTAGTTTGGATTGCAAACTAGTACCTGGTCTGTGGCTCAGAGAACTGTTGCTGTCCTTGCTAGGTTGCCTCTGTCTTGAGGGCTATAGAGATGTAAAGATGAGTAATTGCAGCTGAAAAGTAAGAAATAGGGAATGAGTAATGAAGACTCCTGTAAGTGGTAATAAAATGTTTGTAGGGAATTTTCTTGAGTGGGGAGGAAATTAACAGATGGAAATATACTTTAGCCTCCAGAGAAATGTTTGATTTTTTATGAAACAGAGAAAAGTGCTAAATAATTCAACCCAAATCCAATATTATTTATGGTGATCTGTGTAAGAGGGAACACGGGGACACACATTGGGATTGAAATGAAAAAGGAATGCAGTAAGCTGAGACTTCTGACAGTTGTCATTTTCACAGGACAAGGGACGTGTACTGTCGTTAATATCAGCAAGTGATAGACTCCAGTTAGTTCACTGTTTCATTCTTTTTTGTAACATTTTTGTTCATGTCCTTTTTATTTTTTATTGTAATATAGTTGATTTACAATATTGTGTTAGTTTCTGGTATACAGCAAAGTGATTCAGTTATATATCCATACATATGTGTATATATATATATATATATATATATTAGCATATTCTTTTTTGCATTCTTCTCCATTATGATTTATTACAGAATATTGACTATAGTTCCCTGTGCTCTACAGTAGGTAGGACCTTGTCATTTATTTTATATATATTAGTTTGTATCTGCTAACCCTAAATTACTAATTTATCGCTCCCCCACCCTCATCCCTCTTTGGTAACCGTGTGTTTGTTTTCTGCAGATATCATTCTTGTGCATTGATTACTACTGGCCTTCATCAAAATCAGATCAGTAAAATTTAGATTGGAATAGTGAATATTTTAGCACATTTGAATGTTTACCTCTTTTTAGAAGAAAGACTCTATAAGACAGTTCTTAAGTAAAGGTAAAATCACGACTCTCATATAAGCAGAAAAATAAATACGTATTAAAGATGATGTTTAACTAACTCATGAGAAAACTGGAGAGGTGTTCCAGCTGGTTCAAAAGAGAATCTAAAGTACAGTTGTACATTTATAGATTAGGAGTATTGAAACTAATGTCCGAATAGCAGCAGATTCTGTTCGATGGGAGCAAGGAGGATTGTCCCTGAACTGAACAAAAGGCATTCCCTTCTGTAGAAAAGAACCGGGCTGCATTGCTCACTCATCTATTGGTTAGATACATGAGCTGTAGAATAGCGTGGAAGGGGTGCTGTAGCCAGTGCACCACTTGACCTTCAGAGCTCAGATTTTTCCTAACATAAAGTACTTTATTATGTTAAAATTTTATATATTTTTTAGTTGAAGGTAGTTGTTTTACAGAGTTTTGTTGTTTTCTGTCAAACATCAACATGAGTCAGCCATAGGTATACATATATCTCCTCCCTCTTGAACCTCCCTATATTACCTTATTTAGCTATTTCCTCTTTCCAAATTCCATGACTTTAATCTGTCCCATCCTTTCTGGAAGTTATGAAGGAGACTCCATATATCAGA
Source organism: Bos grunniens (assembly GCF_055505025.1). Lineage (NCBI taxonomy): Eukaryota > Metazoa > Chordata > Mammalia > Artiodactyla > Bovidae > Bos > Bos grunniens. The sequence continues at coordinate 36,858,039 of NC_141192.1, read as the reverse complement.
CAGATCATTCCTTAAACCAGAATTAGTCTGGGCTAGACTTGGCTTTGTTTAAAACCTGAAAAGCATTTTTGTCCCATCAGGTAGCCTTGAGGATCATTAGCACATTTTTTTTATCTATTCTGAACATCCAGGGACTAAATGGAAGTCAGTTTTATGAACCTGGTGATTGAAGCCTAAAATTCATGATGAAAACCAGAGCTGGTTAGGACTGTGTTTTCAAGGGCTGGGAAAGCCATTTTTACCCTCCCCACTTCAGGTGTCACCCATTAGCCAGATTCTATTTTTAGATTCTCTTCAGTAGTGAGGATTTTTATGAGTAGTGAGCCATTTTTTGGGAGACAAGATTATAGACTCCTTTTTATTTTATTTTTTTAAACATTTAAGGGTTCTCTAGTTAAGTTTGACATAATAAGAATCTTCAAAAGCCTGGAACTTGACCAGATAGAGACTTCTAGCTCTGCAGTGGTTTTTATTTTTTCAGTTTAAAAAATCTGTTAGCTGTCTTCTTTGTCCCAAAAAGTCAAACAAGATGTTATTCAGCAAATAGTTACTGAGTGCCACTGTGTCCCAGGATAAAGTGTCTGGAACACAAAACAAAAATCCCATCTTTGGGAATTCCCTGGCGGCCCAATGGTTAGGACTCTGAGCTTCCAAGCTGGGGGTCAGGGAACCAAGTTTCCCACAAAATGTGTGGTGCAGGGAAAAAAAAAAAATCCCAGCTTCCCTGTGTGTCACTCTCACAGACATTTTTAGAATGTTCCAGGTGATGGTGTCACCCACCAGGTATTTCTGAGAGGATTTTTCCTGCTCGCTTACCAAGTCCTTAAAGCCCTCTCATGGTGACAGCCCTACTTGAGTTGCTCGTAGGCTTTGACACTCCTTAATTAGAGATTGTTAGCTATTCTCACATTGCCTAGAAAGAAAGCCTGAATCCTACTTGTAGGCAGTATTTGTTGGGGATGAATCAGTGGGAAAAGACTGCCTCTCTTTTTTTTTTTTCTCTTACTTTGTCTTTGAGTCATTAAATTTGTGTTTATGTGTATTCCTGATACTCAGATGAAAAGCTGTATGTTGGTACTGTTAAGGCTCCAATTTATTTATGACTGAAATTGTCACAATTTAAGCTTGAAGTATTAAAAACTTGAATGGGTCCTGGCTCTGTATGGGTTCATACAGGTGTACCTGCTGGGTGCTGCGTTCATTAGGTGATACAAAGGTGAATAAGGCAGGACTAGAGAGTACTGCGGAGAAGGCAGTGGCACCCCACTCCAGCACTCTTGCCTGGAAAATCCCATGGACGGAGGAGCCTGGTAGGCTGCAATCCATGGGGTCGCTAAGAGTCGGACATGACTGAGCCACTTCACTTTGACTTTTCACTTTCATGCATTGGAGAAGGAAATGGCAACCCACTCCAGTGTTCTTGCCTGGAGAATCCCAGGGATGGGGGAGCCTGGTGGGCTGCCGTCTCTAGGGTTGCACAGAGTCGGACATGACTGAAGCGACTTAGCAGCAGCAGCAGCGGAGACTACTGTGTTCATTTTGTGGATCTTTGATGCATAATCTGTGCCTGTGGGCATGTGGAAAGCCTGAGAAACCAGTTGTGGGCCTTCCATTTGCAATGGAGTGCAATGGAATTTGCCTTTTTGCATGAGTTAACTTTAAGGCTGTTTGTATCTAATGTATCATGAACCAAATTCTGATTTCCATGTAGCCCTTCATATTAACTCTGCCTTAGGAGTAAGTTTTTTTTTAATGCATGGACAAAATATTTTTACTCTTTATGAGCAAACACTAGTATTGTAAGCACCTTGTACCCTGAGGAAGTTAAGATATGCCAGTGGTGTCCTCGTTTCTTTGAATGGTGGGGTGAGTTTATGTGATAAACCAGGAAAGGTAGAGAACTGGTGTGGTTCTGGGTCCGTGCATCCCTCGCTGTCTGTGTATAGCAGCAGTCTATGAAATGTGCTGAACTGACAGTGCGTTTATACTCGTTTATCAGAGGTGGAGTATCTCCTATGCTCAGGTAGACATAAATTGTGACCATGGACTGTCTTTATTTTTCTATGCAGTGACTTACTTCCCTTTCCATTGAAACCCCAAAGCACCTCAAATTTCTTTGAATTTCCATCACCTACTGCTTGCTGTTCTCTTGTGTTCCTGTAGCATTTATATTTGCAAAATATTTTGCAGTCCCCTACAATTCATCATACTTCCCAGCCAACTCGTTGTATTAGGTTCATGATGCATTGCTTAGGGGAAGAAATAAGCCACAGGATTGGCAGAGGCAAACTATTATTTATAGGATGGATAAACAACAAGTCCCACTGTCTAGCACGGGGAGCTATATTCAATATCCTGTAATAAACCATAATGAAAAAGAATATGACGAAAATATATATGTGTATAACTGAGTCACTTTGCTATACAGCAGAAATTAACACAACATGGCAAGCCAGTTGTACTTCAATGAAATTTAAAAAAAGAAAAAAAGTCACAGGAAAGATGAGCTGACTTGCCCACACCAGACGCTGAGTTGGTCACAGAGCCAAGCTCAGGCTTTTAGAACTGGTGATTTTTAAGGACTGCTAACCTGAGCTGTTGTGTGCTATGTTATCCAGCAGGATCTTGGAGACTAAGCAAAGATTTATGGCCAGAGAATAAAAGGGCTACCCACCATGCCGTTAGCTGCCTGGTTATGCCAGTTATGAGACTGTTAGGGCCCCAAATGGACTTACGAGATGTCTGGTAATTGATTGCAGCGCATGCAGCGTCCTTAGAAGGAACACTCTTCTACTTACTTACTTCTTGCTTTGATTCACTTTTTTAAAATGTTGTGTGTAATTGAAAAGTGTGCTTGGGTGCTTGGCAACCTTGAAGACTTGGAATTTTTTGAAGATCATTATGATCTTGATTGATGATTAGTCAATGTTCATTGTACTGAACAGTTGGTCACCATTGTGAGTGACTGCTGAGTCCTGAGAGCTATTCTAATGTTAAACACCAGCAGAAACACCTTTCCCCCCGCCCCTGCAATTGCATTAAATTTTGTTCTTTTTTAAAAATTGACATATACTTGATTTACAGGGTTGTGTTACTGCTGTACAGGAAAGTGATTCAGTTACATGCACATATAAAGTCTTTTTCTTTTATATCCTTTTCCCTTATGGTTTCTCATAGACTTTTGCATATAGATCTCTGTGCTATACAGTAAAACATTGTTGTTTATCCGTCCTATAAATAATAGTTTGCCTCTACAAATCCCGTGGCTTATTTCTTCCCTAAGCAATGATCCATGAACCTAATACAATGAGTTGGTTGGGAAGTATGATGAATTGTAGGGGCCTGGAAAATATTTTGCAAATATAGATCGTGTAAGAGCACAAGAGAACAGCAGTGGGTGTTTTTATCTATATAAAAGCTTGCATCTGCTAACCCCAACCTTCTACTCTATCCCTCTTCCACGCCATCCCTCTCCCAACTCCTCCCCCTGACAACCACCAGACTGTTCTCTTGTGTCCCTGATCCTGAGAAACACCTTTTAAATGTTTTTAAAGTTGGCAGAGTGTCTGACCCTTTCAATTTAAAGTCACTCTGCTGATTTGTCTGATGTGATTCTGGAGTGTTTTTCTGATGTGATTCCGGGCATTGTGGCATCGTGCAAACTCACCCAGGGCTGTTCCCCCATGATGCATGGGTCAGGGTCTTTCTGGATGAGGGGTGGGGAAACTTTGAGGTGAACTAGCATGACTGCCTCTACCAGCCACGTGGGTTGCATGGATCTGCCCCCTCAGAGGAGCAACTCTCTGCCCTTGAGGAGGGCAATGCCTCCTTACTTAAAATGCCAGAGCTGCCCCGCTTCTCCTCCCTTAACCAGACATTTTACAAAATGTGTGTATCTTCCTAGACACTCCCACCCCCTGCCTTACTTTTCAAATATTAAAAAAGGACCAGGATAGTAATTAGAAGCAATCCTGGCAAATTGGGAATTTGTGAAGTGGAAAAAAAAAACACGGTTATAATGATTATTGTAAGTAGAAAAAGAAATGGAGCGTTGTTAGAAAATTGACTTAACAGAGTTGTAGTTTTCAATAGTTTTTTGCAGGAGGCAGTTCAGAGCTATTGTGATAATAGATTGTGTTGCCCAGCTGGCCTTTGTATTTCTTCTCCTGATAACCTTTTGAATAATTTCATAAGTTGATTGGGGCGGTTTTTTTTGGTAGCTGGGAAAGTGTCAGGACATGAAGGACAAATAATTGCGTGGTGTCAGAGTCAGAAATAGAATCTGAGTTCCAAGCCATGATAGTGAGCTGGACCCGGCCCTCCACTCTCTCTTGGGGACCACTATTTCTGCTCACCTGGGGCTCAGTTGTCTTGCCCAGAGGATCTGGCCAGGAATCCACACTCTGACCCTCTTGATGTCTTTACTCACGGACGACAGTAAATGAGAAGCGACTCAAAATTGTAGAAAACTCTGATGCTGCCTTAAACTGGTTTTGACCTGATAGACAGTGCTGCTTTTTAAGTATAGTTGATTTGCAGTGTTGTATTAATTTCTACTGCACAGCAAAGAGATTCAGTTATTTATATACATTTCTTTCTTTTAAAGTATTCTTTTCTGTTGTGGTTTATCTCAAAATATTGAATATATTACAGCTCCCTGTGCTATCAGATCAGATCAGATCAGATCAGTCGCTCAGTCGTGTCCGACTCTTTGCGACTCCATGAATCGCAGCACGCCAGGCCTCCCTGTCCATCACCAACTCATACTATAGAGTAGGGCTTTGTTGTTTATCCATTCTTTATCTAATAGTTTGCATCTGCCAACCCCAAACTCCCAGTGACAATGTTGTTTTATAATTAGTGGATTTAAAAGCTGAAAGTTATTCAGGCTTACCTAGCCCAAACTTCATGCTGCTGTGCCCAAATGCCCCAGCCCTCAGTAAACCCTGGTCTGTTTCATTCAGAAATGCCCAATGACTGAAGTGAGTCTCCATGTTAGGAAATGTGACCTCAAATTAGTATTTTATGTAGTTATTATGAAAATAAGAGCTGGCTCACAAAATATAAAGGAAATTGATATCTGTTATGTTGCCAGATTTTTGTTTGGAGAAAATGGAATAGTAAATTGAACAAGGGTAGTCTTACAGGAGCCAGCCCAGTCCTACAGCCTTATTGCTAGAAGAATTAACAATGAACTGATGGCGTGAAATGGACTCATACTCAGAGACCTGTGTCAGATTCAGGACTGATTTTCTTTTCTTTTGGTCCTTTTTTGTGTCAGATGATGATGTCTCCCAGGTAGAGCTGCAAACTTGTGTTATTTTAACAATATAATTAATCACAGATAGTACTCATTTTCATGGAAAGATGTTGTTTTCCCCTCTCTCTTTGGAATAATCTACAATGTAGGTTGTTATATCTGTAGGCTTAGTTAACTTAAAAAGAAACTAAATACAAATGCATAATGTTCAATAACTCAAGCGTATCTCGACATTTCAGTGAGGATATAAGTACTTTTTTGTCATTAAGCACAGTGTACTGATTATCGTGACATATAATTTAACTTTGAGAAAGGCAACAGAGTTTCTATGGACTGGGAACTTTGCTAGTAAGTTCTTCAAAGAAGAAGGTCCGGCTTCTGAATGGAGATAGCAATTCATGCTAACAGATATTCTTAGGAAACTCCTACAACTGACATTTTTCTTTCTTTTAAAAAAATTTTTATATTATATTAGAGTACAGTCGATTTCTAGTGTGTTTCAGGTGTAGAGTTCCCTGTGCTATATAGCAGGTCATTTTGGTCATCTGTTTTATATATAGCAGTGTGTATGTGTTGGAGAAGGAAATGGCAGTCCACTCCAGTGTTCTTGCCTGGAGAATCCCAGGGACGGGGGAGCCTGGTGGGCTGCAGTCCATGGGGTCGTGAAGAGTCGGACACGACTGAGCGACTTCCCTTTCACTTTTCACTTTCATGCATTGGAGAAGGAAATGGCAACCCACTCCAGTGTTCTTGCCTGGAGAATCCCAGGGACAGAGGAGCCTGGTGGGCGGCCGTCTATGGGGTCACACAGAGTCGGATACGACTGAAGCGACTTAGCAGCAGCAGCAGTGTGTATGTTAATCCCAAACTCCTCTAATTTACCCCCTTCCCCAACCTTTCTTCTTTGGTAACTATAAGTTTGTTTTCTGTCTGTGAATCTGTTTCTGTTTTGTAAATAAGTCCTTTTGTGTCATATTTAGAAAGACATATAAGTGATGTCATATGATATCTGTTTTTCTCAGACACACTTTGCTTAGTATGACAATCTCTAGGTGCATCCATGTCGCTGCAGGTGGCATTATTGCATTCTTTATTATGACTGAGTAATATTCCATTGTATATATGTACCGCATCTTGTTTATCCATTCATCTGTCAATGGACATTTAGGTTGCTTCCAGGTTTTGGCCATTCCAACTGACATTTTTCTCAACCACCATGTTTTAGGGGTTGAAGAGCGTTTTCTGGCTCTCTAGATTATGTTCAGGAGTACAGTGGAGGTGCACCTGCTGATCATTTGAATATCCTTCAGACTTTTCACATGAAAACATAATACTACAAGTCATGGGCACAGAGCCTTAACCCCCAGTTGTTTTCCTCTGCTCTCTGTTGTTTCAGAGTTTCAGTACAGTGGCCAGGGAGGGTGCCATATGAGCAGGGAGACCAGTCTGCACCCACTGTCCTTCCTGGCCGGTGACTCATGGGTTATGATTCTGTATATTTCAGGGGGAAATGCTATTATTTACTCCTCTGCCAAAGGAATGTATACACAGTGAGACAAAGACTCCCGTGCCTTTCCATCTTTCAGTGACTAAACACTCATTCCCTTAGCTTTTAAAGAAATAAATCCATATGTATTTATTTTATTTTTTATTGAAGTATAATTGATTAAAGGGTTAATTTCAGGTGTACAGCAGAGTGATTCAGGTATACGTATGTCTATTCTTTTTCAGATTCTTTTCCCTTATAGGTTATTACAAAATATTGAGTATAGTTTCCTGTGCGATACAGGAGGTCCTTGTTGGTTATCTATTTTATACATAGTAGGGTGTATCTGTGAATTCCAAACTCCTAATTTATCCTCCCCCCTTCCCCTTTGGTAACCATAAGTTTCTTTTCTATGTCTGTAAGTCTATTTCTGTTTTGTATATAAATTCATTTGTATTCCTTTTTTTAAAAAAAATTCTACATATAAGCAATATCATATGATACTTATTTTTCTCTGACCTACTTCAGTTAGTATGATCATCTCTAAGGTCCATCATTCCCTTAGCTTTGTCATGAGTATCTTAGGAGGGTGAGAAGGACTAGGAACGTCAGCCTTTTCTATCTGTGAGTAGATGGTTATGTGTTTTCCCGTCTTGGTTCTCTTTGTGAGGCTCAGAAAGATTGTTTTAATGTGCTTAATTTTAAGATGCAGAAAGGATCTATAGAGACTTCCCTGGTGGTCTCATGGTTAAGAATCCGCCTGCCAATGTAGGGGACACGGGTTTAGTCCTTGGTCTCGGAAGATCCCACATGCTTATGGAGCAATTAAGCCCAAGAGCCACAACTCGAGAGCTTGTATGCTGCAACAAAAGATCCTGGAGCCACAACTAAAACCTGACAGCCAAGTAAATGAATACTAAAAAAAAAAAGTATATGTGTTTATCACTAGGTGAACAGGAGCAGAGAAGTAGCTCTTTTCTAGGAGAGAGAGAGAGAGGGAGGTTTGAGTTGGAGGCAAGGGAGGAGGTTAGAGAGCCTTAATGTGACGAGGCAGCGTCTGAGATGGATTCTAGGCTGGGATACATTGACCTCTTTCCTCGTGGGACTGTGTCTGGTTTATAGAACACCATTCCTTTTCAGAAAGGACACCTGCCTTGGTAATCTGGTTTGACCCAAGGAGCCTCCTTTCAAAACCACATGGACATACCTTGGTTCCATTTCAGTTCTCCAAGATTTAGTTTGCAGGGACCTTAAAGATGCACATTGCCATCAAGTAACAAGAAAATCCACGAAGATGCCTTTTAGGTACAATGTGTGGGATTTTGTTGCTTCTGTGATGGATTTCATTTCTATCTCCTCCATGATTTGCAGCTTTTTACGGAAGCAGGGGACAATGGGGAAGGCATGGAAATGGTCTCTGTGGGCCACGGTAATGAAAACTGTAAATAGAGTGAAAATTAAACAGTCTAATAAAGCTTAAAATTCCTTTTCAGAATGTACTGGCCTCTTTGCAAGCTATTATCACAAAGCCATTGGGGTCCTTTTTTGCATTGAAGTTAGTCACCACAGTTATTGGCCCTTCAGAATACTCATTAAAGAAAGTGAAACTTCATTACACTTAACTGACTAAATTGACCTTGTAGATTCAATTCATTCTCTGGCTTAGCACAACTGAATAATTATCTATGGTAAATTACCTTCATCGTATGCATGCCTATAAAAAGGTGGTATCCAACAGACGTTCACAGTGTTCCACAGTGGGGGGTCAGGAACTGCACTGACTTCATGAACAGACTTGGCGCTCTATCCAGAAGTGCTTCTGATACTTGTATTATGAAGGGCCTTAAATAACATGGTAACAAAGTAAGGAAATTTACACCAGCAATATTTGCACATTTTAAAGTAGAATCTAGATAAAGACAACTCAATAAAGATTTTTTTTTGAGCTGAGTTTTCTGAGTTGAGTTTTAAATTTTTTTCTCTATTAATTCCATTAAAAAAAAATCACAACCTGCTATATTCTCTTGTACCTTTCCCAAAAGATTAAGAATATGGTTAGTCTCAGTATTGTCAGAAAAAAACTGAAAAACTACTTTCAAAGTAGTTTTGCTTGCTGAAAATGGGGCCTGGGAAGTTTTTTAACTATATGAACTTGGTTATCTGAAAGCAGCCTAAAATGTTCATCCAAGGAACTAGTTCAAAAAAGATGGTATATTTACAATAATAGAATACTATACAGCCATAAAAAGGAGTGATCTTTGTTGATAGTGAATGATCCCTGGGTTATATTTTTCTTTCTTTCTTTCTTTCTTTTTTGGTTAAAGCAATTGCTGAATGTTTATTTTCTTAATTTATTTTATTTATTTATTTTTAAATTTTATTTTATTTTTAAACTTTACATAATTGTATTAGTTTGGAGGCTAATTACAATATTGTAGTGGTTTTTGCCATACATTGACATGAATCAGCCATAAATTAAAAATCCAGGTGCAGAACAATGTGTATATTGTGATTTATGTTAAAGGGATAGAGAAAATGATGTATGTATCTGTGTTTACACATGTGTAGAATGTTGTTGAAGAGAAACGCAAGAAACTGAATCTCTTTGTTGTTCCCTCTGGGGAAGGAAACTGGGTGACCGAGAACTGGGTGACCAGGAGTGGAGAGGGAAGCTTTCTCCTTTATACCTTTCTGTACCCCTTGAATTTTGAATAATAGATTCTTGAAATAATAGATAGGTGATAATAGACTCTTGTTAATAATCTTAGCTTCAGAACAGGAATGATGATTATCTGGACTAGCACTGTCCAGTAGAACTTTCACGTTCCATGGCTACTCCATCCAGCATAGCCGCCACTAGTCCTGTGTAGCTTTTGAGCACTTGAAAGGTGGCTTGTGCAGCTGGGGAACTAAAATTTTATTTCCTTTAATTTTAATTAATTATAGTTAAATATGTGTGTCAGTGACTATCATATTGATTAGGTGCAGATCTAGAGTATATGACTTAAGGTATCTCTCTGTTTAGACTGGAATAAAGTTTAGGTGTGTTTTGGGAGAAATAATTATTAGTTTAGGCTCTCACAGTAACATTTATTATTGTAAATCTAAGCAAATACCTACATTTTCTTTTTACCCTAGAATTTAATGCCATCACATATTTCTTTTTTTTATTTTATTGAAGTAGAGTTGATTTGCAATGTTGTGTTAATTTCTTCTGTACAGGAGAGTGATTCAGTTATACATATATATTCATTTTTTGTGTGTGTTCTTTTCCACTGTGATTTATCACAGGATACTGAATATATAGAATATACAGTTAGGACCTTCTTGTTTATTCGTTCTATATATAATGGTTTGCATCTACTATCTAACCTTCCAATCCCTCTCTCTCCTGACCCCTGACCCCCTCCCCCTTGGCAAAAACAAATCTGTTCTCTGTGTTTGTGAGTCCTTTCTGTTTTGTAGATAAGTTAATTTGAGTCATATTTTAGATTCCACATAGAAGTGCTATCGTATGGTATTTGTCTTTCTCTTTCCGACTTACTTCACTTGGTATGATCATCTCCAGGTCCGTCTGTGCTGCTGCAAATTCCTTTCACATAGTTCTTGAAATAACTATTAGTCAAATTTGAAAATCCTTTTTATTATCCAGGAAAATCATTTTAATGGAAACTCTGTCTTTTTGTATTCTAACTTGGAAAAAGTCTATTTCTGAGAGGTTTATTTTCTTATCTACAGCACAAACCCTATTTGTGAGTCTCCCTCCAGCGTAGTGTGCCGGGCACTTTGTTCTTGAGCCCAGCAGCTGTTGTGTGACAAGGGGACAGTTTGCATTCTTAGCCAGCAGCTGCCAGAAGCATTTCTAATCTGGTTTTGGCAGGAAATAGTGCACAAGTGGAAGCCAAGTTAAAAGAAGCTTGAAAAATAAACAGAATGACTTCGGATACCCCTTAGTATATCATTCATATTTCTGCTTAATATTGCCTTAGTTATTTCTTAACTTGACTGGAATCTGAACCTTTCTAGGGCAGAGCTCTATCTAATTGTCTTTGAAATCTGGGGTCTAACCCAGGGCCTGGAATATGCCAGTAGGAGGTCACTATTATTACTCTTGCTGTTATTATTATTAGTAATGATTGACTATACTGCAAATTTGTTTAATTGATTCAGTTACTAGCTTAAAATTGTTGTTCATCCAGGATAAACTAGTTGTAGATAATTAGTGGTTATGAGTCCCTCTTTTCTTCCCCTTCTTACTACACCTCCCACCTTCTGCTCTAAAGTATGACGTTTTGAACATTCTGTAAGGGTTATTTATTCATCTGTTCTGTAAGCACATAGATTTTTCTTGTATGCACATCCTAATTTAATCTGTCTTTCTTACAGAATAAGAGGTTTTCAGAAGGCAATGGCATTGGTATAAAAACACAGTACCTTTTAAAATTTTTTTATTATTTTTTTATTGAAGTATAGTTGATTTACTAACAGGTATACAGCACACAGATTCAGTTATATATATATATGTGTGCATATATATATGTGTTTGTCTGTGTGTATATATGTGCATATATGTGTGTGTTTGTGTGTGTGTGTGTGTGTGTATATATATATGTATATATATACACACGAACTTCCCCGATGGCTCAGCTGTAAAGAATCTGCCTGCAGTGAAGGAGACAGAGGAGATGCCGGTTCAATCCCTAAGTGGGGAAGATCCCCTGGAGGAGGAAATGGCAACCCACTCCAGTATTCTTGCCTGGAAAATCCCATGGATAGAGGAGCCTGATGGGCTACAGTCCATGGGTTGCAAAGAGTCGGACATAACTGAAGTGACTGGGCACGGAATAGTTCCTTCATGCAGTGCTTTAAGGAGGATATATGCGTGTATGTATATATATATATATATATAAAAATATATATATATTCTTTTTCAGATTCTTTTCCATTATCAGATCAGTCGCTCAGTCATGTCTGACTCTTTGTGACCCCATGAATCGCAGCACGCCAGGCCTCCCTGTCCATCACCAACTCCCGGAGTTCACTGAGACTCACATCCATCGAGTCCGTGATGCCATCCAGCCATCTCATGCTCTGGCGTCCCCTTCTCCTCCTGCCCCCAATCCCTCCCAGCATCAGAGTCTTTTCCAATGAGTCAACTCTTGCATGAGGTGGCCAAAGTACTGGAGTTTCAGCTTTAGCATCATTCCTTCCAAAGAAATCCCAGGGCTGATCTGCTTCAGAATGGACTGGTTGGATCTCCTTGCAGTTTTCCATTATAGGTTATTACAAACCATTGAATAAAGTTCCCTGTGCCATACAGTAGGTCCTTGTTGGTTATCCACTTTACATATAGTAGTGTGTATGTGTTAATTCCAAAAGTAGTACCTGTTTAAACTGAACAAAAATTCCTCAAGTGGTTAGACCAAATAAATGACTTCCTTTTCTTAGTCTCTAAAGAGGAAATGTTACTTATATCTTACCTTTGGGCTTCCAATCGTTCTTTCTATCCAATTCCAAGATGCCCCATCCTCCTGTGGCCCAGAAGGTGTGCGACGCTGGGTGTGGTCCTCACAGAGGGGCACTGGGTGTCAGCAGAGCTGTGCTCAGCACTCTTTGCTTCTGTCGCAGACCTTCACCGCCTGGTGCAACTCCCACCTCAGGAAAGCTGGCACTCAGATCGAGAACATCGAGGAAGATTTCCGGAATGGCCTTAAGCTCATGCTACTTTTGGAAGTCATCTCAGGTGAGTCTTAAACATTTTTTGTAGGTGTTATACCCATTTTGTCTGAGCAGTAGATATATATGCATCTGTTTTTTTTTTTTTTTTTTTTAAAAAAAAGCTCCCTTTGAACCTGGCTGGGCAAGAACATGGTATTATTGGCAAAGAAAACTTTCCAAAGAGCAATCTGTCTGGAGTTATTTTTCGCTTCTAAAAGAGGAGCGAATTCTGTTTAAAACGGACTTATTAAAATAATGTTTCTGCCACCCACCTCGAAACAGAATGAGAGAAGAGAAAATGACATTTATATAACTCCTCACCAGGCTGCCCTGTCCAGGTTTAGTCTGGCTAGTGTGTATTCCAAAAATTGTCTTTCGTGCCAAAAGCCAGTGTACATATTGGCTTAACTCTGCAAACAGGAATCAAAGTTTCTGAGGGGTTATACCTTGCCCTGAATGTCAGCTAGCTGGTTTAGACATTGGACTGGAGAATGGATGAAGGCAGGGCTGCCGGGATATCCTCATACTCCCGTGTCTGAGATGAGCCCTGCAATTTGAATGAGGCTCCCTGACTTCTTCTTATAGCTGGTCAGCTACTCCAATTGCTGCGGGGGCCCCAGCTGGCTTCTCTCTTTCTTATTTAAACATTGGCTCATAGACCAAACAAGGCTCTCCCAGCAGGTCTGAAAAGCATATGGACTTCATAGCACAGCCTGTGCTCTGGTCCATTTCATCTTGAAAGTACTGTGATTTACAGAAACTAGAGACACACGAGGAACAGTCAGATAACGATTTTTGTTTAAGGAGGGTGTGTGCTCTGAATTTTGTCATCTTCATTCCGCATCAAGGGGCTCTTTTCTCTGTGTCTACACGGTTCTCTTTTCACCCGACAGGGGAAAGGCTGCCCAAACCTGACCGAGGAAAAATGCGATTCCACAAAATCGCTAATGTCAACAAAGCCTTGGATTACATAGCCAGCAAAGGCGTGAAGCTGGTGTCCATCGGGGCAGAAGGTAAATGGGGTGTGATGGGAAAGTGCACCAACCTCCCCATAGGGCAGTGGGCCTGCAGCTGGTTGCCTTCTTCCCTCCCTGTTCCCTCCCCCCATCTACCGTGTCAGCCTCTTTGCCAAGCTCTGGATACATGCACAGGAGACAAGGCTCTAAGGCTGTTTGAAAAGAATAGAGTCAAATAGAGCTGATACTTTCCCCTCGTATATTAAGCTTTTAACTTATTAGCTGTATTGATTTAGCACTTATTTTTAACATTGACATGAAACAAAGATGGCTTCTTTTTTTAGGCATTTATCTTGAGAACACAGTGTCCAAATTTTAAGACGATATTGCCATTTTCCCAATGATCTTATTGTTCTAGGATGTGATAACTTAGGATGTGATTTGAACTTCATGCATTTGTGTGTGTGTGTGTGCTCAGTCATGTCCGACTCTTTGCAACCCCATGAACTGTAGCCCACCAGGTTCCTCTGTCCATGGAATTTTCTAGGCAAGAATACTGGAGTGGGTTGCCATTTCCTTTTCTAGGGAATCTTCCCGACCCAGGGATTGAATCTGCATCACCTGCGTTGTCAGGCAGATTCTTTATCACTGAGCCATCTGGGAAGCCTTAATACATTTTTAGAGGGTGTCAGATCCAGAACTAGACAGATCCATCTCCTGACCCTAAACATGGTCCTGAAGTAAATTGCTTTAGAAAATTGGATCCCAAAGAGTACAGATGGGGAATTTTGAAGTGTGTCCGTATTCCATTGGCAATCAAAAAGGCCCACCTAAAATAATTGTGGCAAGGCTGACAGATACGACAGCTGTGGACTGGACAAAACTTCTGTTTGAAAAATATTGTAGCTTAAAGATTATGACTTTGGAGGAACTGAGGTGATCAGCAGTGAAAGGAATCAGAGCATGTGACAGTCCTTAAAAAATAATTTTAATTTGAATAATTTTTCCTATATTACACATAATAAAGAGAAACTCAATGCTTTTTGCAAAAAAACAAATAGAGTCAGACTAATCATCTGAAGGAGAAAGAGTTTATACAGCCCAGTGAGTTTTTTTAAAAATTGGAGTATAATTGCTTTACAATGTTGTGTTAGTTTCTGCCATACAACAGTGTGAATCCGCTGTATGTGTACATATATCCCCTCCCTCTGGAGCCTCCCTCTCACTCTCCGCATCCCGCCCCTTTAGGTCATCACAGAGCACCGAGCTGAGCTCCCTGTGCCATAGAGCAGCTTCTTCCCACTAGCTACATATTTTATACCTCGTAGTATATATAAGTCAGTGCTCTTCTCTTAGTTCGTCCTAAGACAAACTTCCCCTGCTGTGTGCACAAGTCCGTTCTCTACGTCTGCATCTGTGTTCCTGCTCTGCAAATGGATTCATTAGTACCATTTTTGTAGATTGCATATATATGCATTAATATACGATATTTGTTTTTCTCTTTCTGACTTACTTCACTCTGTATACCATACTTTTAGGTTCATCTGCATCACTATAGCTGACTCAATTTCATTCCTTTTTATGACTGTATCCCTTGTAAATATGTGAATGTGAAGTCACTCAGTTGGGTCCAACTCTTCACAACCGCATGGACTGTAGCCTGCCAGGCTCCTCTGTCTATGGGGATTCTCTAGGAAAGAATACTGGAGTGGGTTGCCATTTCCTTCTCCAGGATATCTTCCTGACCCAGGGATTGAACCTGGGTCCCCCGCATTGTAGGCAGACTCTTTACTCTCTGTGCCACCAGGGAACTTCATACAACTTTTCTATCCATTCATCTGTCAGTGAACATCTAGATTGCTTCCTTGTCCTGGCTGTTGTAAATAGTACTGCAGTGAACATTGGTATACATGTGTTTTTTTGAATTATGGTTTCCCCAGCCCAGTGACTCTTAATAAGAACTAATAAGACGGATCTCCATTATCTGTGGGAGATTGGGAGTCCTGGTGAGTCTAGCAGGAGCTGAGACTACCCTGCCATTCATTTATTTTGCAACTGAATCCGATAGCCTGCCAACTGGGGAGCTTGAGAAGAAGAATCAGAGTAAAGATGAGTCTGTGTTCTCTGTGTTTGATTATTTAGAACCTTAGCACATCTAGTCTTTAAACCTGGGAAATCCCTGGGTTGTTTTCAGTGCCTTTGCATATGCAAGATGTGTGCTCATTATTAACTTAGAATTTAAACTGGAGACATTTGGTTATGAATACCACATTTATAACTAGACATGCTACAACACTTACAAAAACAGAAACTCGTCTTTCCATATGTTATTTTCCAATAGCTCTGAAATCAAAACTTATAGAAGACTCATAGGAAAACTTTATATACTGATTATGTTATCTTTAACTTCATTTTTTGTTGTTTTTTCTTACCTAAAGAAATTGTTGATGGCAACGTGAAGATGACGCTGGGTATGATCTGGACCATCATCCTGCGCTTTGCTATTCAGGATATTTCAGTTGAAGGTAAATGACTTGGGTAAAAACCTGATAGATACTTAGAATAAAATTGAGTTGATAAAGTCAAGTTTGAATAGAGTTTTATAAAACTGAACAGTCACTTACATGATTGAATGAAAGATGCCTGAGTTGGGTTTTCACGAGTTTTCTATTTGTATGAAAAAAGAGACCCCAGCAATGCTGTTTCATTCATGGGGGTGGAATCATTTAGGAAAAGATGAGCACATGTTCAGAACAGAAGTCGCTTTTTTAAATGAGCATTTTTTTTGAGCTTCTTTATTGCTTATTATACTTTTCAGTTCATGATTATAACAGTTCTTTAGACTTCACAGCTTGAAACCCTTTTTTTTCCAAGTGCGAAAAGATAATCAATTGAAATCTGTTTGTTCATTCCTTAGTTCATTTTTAACTTCCTCTCTCTCTTATCCTTCACTCCCTCCCCCCTCTTTTTTTTTAAAAAACACAAAATCTCTATTGTCATCCTATCTTTGAGCCCAGTAACTGTTTCATTGTTGTAATATAATCCCAATCCTTGGCCCTGCCACTGAAGATGCAACTCTTTAGTCTTTTACGCCCACTGCGTTCCCAAATGTTTTGATGAATTCAACACTGTCAAAAGTGTCAAATTGACGTTCTTAAAATTAGGACTTGGCTTGTTTAGCACTTGAATCACAAAATGCATAGCTGCATATCATACTTCAGTGTAGTCTGACTTGTTCAACCTTCTCCAAGTTTGTAACCTAACAGATAACCAGGCACCTGAATGGTAAGGGCTGAGAGCATTGTTTATAATTCTGTCTAGGAATTTCTCTAAAGATCAAACTAAAATATAATGGTATTAAAGCCTCAATAATTCAAGCTCAGGAATAGCAGCCAGCTTGAATTTATTGAGCCTGAATTTGAAAACTTTCATACAATGGACTTTTGTAAAGAAATATTTATTTATTTGACTGTGTCATGTCTTAATTGTGCATTAGGGATCTTCACTGCAGACATATGGACTCTCTAGTTTTGGTACATGGGCTCCGGAGTGTCTGGGCTCAATAGTTGAAGCTCTCGGGCTTAGTTGCTCTGTGGCATGGGGGATCTTAGTTCCCTGACCGGGGATCAAACCCATAACCCCTGCATTGCAAGGCAGATTCTTAACCACTGAACCTCCAGGAAAGTCCCTCATACAATGTACTCTTATTAAAGTACATTCCGTTCATGCTTGTGAAAATTATGAGATGCTTTTAAAAAGTTCCTGCTTTGTTAAGAAAGAATAATTTATAATCATTTACTCAATTTTATATACTTCTACATTTAAATATTTAAGCAGTTGAACCCACTTTGCAGAACAAGTTAAAAAATCTTGTTCACATCATTGCATTTACTACACTGCTGCTGCTGCTGCTAAGTCGCTTCAGTCATGTCCGACTCTGTGCAACCCCATAGACGGCAGCCCACCAGGCTCCCCCGTCCCTGGGATTCTCCAGGCAAGAACACTGGAGTGGGTTGCCATTTCCTTCTCCAATGCATGAAAGTGAAAAGGGAAAGTGAAGTCGCTCAGTCGTGTCTGACTCTTATCGACCCTATGGACTGCAGCCTACCAGGCTCCTCCACCCATGGGAAGCAAATCCTTTTCCCACAGATATCACAGAGGTGAACTTGACCTCAGGTTTTTCTGATCGGTTACATTTTAAGTTACTGATAATATTAATTGAAAACTTACTTCTATTTCAAATGTAACTATGAATGGTATGATCCACTAGAGGTTTTCCCCCAAATTATTATTAATGTGCCCAAGATAAGATAATCAAATCATAGTTTTTTTGTAAAACACATCATGATAGAAAGATTTTCAAATGACTAGGAAATAAACATTCAGAAGTGCGATTCACTGGCAAAGTGCTTAAATAAATCTCTTCAAACAGAAGTCTTTTAGTGTCCTAACAGTAGATAGTTTGCTAATCTATTTTTTTATTTGTTTAACTTTCATGGAGTCATTTCTTAAAAAAACCTCACATTGTCTAATTTATTTAAATGACATCTATTATGTAGAAAAAGACATTGTTATTTAGACGGAATTCTTTGAGAAGCCACTCTCCGTCAACAGAAATGATGGGCCTCTTCTAAGAAGGAAAACGAGAGGTTGCCGTATCTGCTGCTGAGGGCAGTGCAGAGAAGCCTGAGTAGGTGCAGTTCCTTGGTGTGTCGTATGGTTGCTCATGATGGAATGACAGATGACACTGCCTATTTATAGCATGCTTTGTGTACCCACCGTCAGGGTTTTCTGTGGGGACTTTTCAGGTTTAACCTTCACCTACAGGGGGTGAGGTATACCTCAGTCGTGTGCTATTTGGCACAGGCTTGTAACCTTCCATTGAATGCCTCAAAATTAAATTGGGGTGAGAGAGAGTCAGCTTTATTACAGTAGCCAATTCAACAGGGGAAATACTTGCTTCAGCATTCATGGTCTAAGAGTGTTCAGACATATTCAAACAGAAATTAGGTTAAACTCATGGCTTTTATTGCCTGGGGAATCCCATGGACGGAAGGAGCCTGGTGGGCTACAATCCATGGGGTCACAAGGAGTCAGACACAACTTAGTGACTAAACAATAATGATTTACAAAATGACTTACAAATCTAAGGTTAAGGGACTTCCCTGGTGGTCTAGCAGTTAAGACTTTCCCTTCCAATGCAGGGGGTACAGTTTCAATCCCTAGCTGGGGAGCTAACATCCACTGCCTTGGGGCCACACAAACCAAAACAAAACAGAAGCAATATTGTAACAAATTCAATAAAGACTTTAAACATAGTCCACGTCAAAAAATCTTTAAGAAAAATCATAAATCTAAACGTAAGTGGCAGTTATAAGGTTGTATTAATCTACTTTCTGTATGTTTACTTACCTAACCTGTTTTTTTTTAATTTATTTTTTTATTGAAGTATATTTATTTGCTTTACAGAATTTTGTTGTTTTCTGTCAAACCTCAACATGAATCAGACATAAGTATATATATCCCCTCCCTTTTGAACCTCCCTCCCATCTCCCTCCCCATCCCACCCCTCTAGGCTGATACAGAGCCCCTGTTTTGAGTTTCCTGAGCCATACAGCAAATTCCTGTTGGCTCTCTATTTTACATATGGTAATATAAGTTTCCATGTTACTCTTTCCATACATCTCACCCTCTCCTCACCTTTCCCCATGCCCATAAGTCTGTTCTCTATGTCTGTTTCTCCATAGCTGCCCTGTGAATAAATTCTTCAGTACCATTTTTCTAGATTTCGTCTATGTGTGTTAGAATACAATATTTTAAAATATGGAACACTTCGCAGATTTTTGTGTCGTTCATGCACAGGGGCTATGCTAATCTTCTCTGTATCATTCCAATTTTAGTATATGTGCTGCCGAAGTGAGCACTAACCCAAGTTTTATTTAAAGTTTATTTTAAAAGTTTGGATTATCTCCTCCTATTGTACTTTTTCTTACTAATTCCATTGGCTAGAACCCCAAAGGCAGGCTGTTATGTCTATAGCAGAACAGCTAGCTATGGAGTGCCATGTTTCAATATCTGTATGACTTAATATTGCAATAAAGTCTTAGATCTTTCAGTCTTTTTCCTTACCAGGAATTTGCTATTAATAAGAGACATGATCAGGAGCCATTCAAATTATTCTTGGAGCACACAAAATTTGGGGGGTTGTGTTGTTTCATCTGGATTATGGGTCAAAGAAAAGTCTGAACTAGAAGTGGGAACTTCAGAGAAGTAATTATAGAATACTTATCTTGATTTGAAAAAGTCAACTTCATACTGAAATGGAAGGCCAAGGCCCAATTTTGAATGAGAGTCCACATGTTCAGGTTTTGAGGAGCTGTTTGGATGTATGAAACTTTGGGTCCTCTAAGAAGCAAGTGCCAAGATGGCGTTAGAAGCTGTCATAACCTGTTCAGGCTGCCATACAAAATACCATAGCCTGGGTGGCTTAACAGAAATTTATTTGGCTGAAAGTGCAAGATCAGGTTGCTAGCACTGTTAGTTTCTAGTGAGGGCTCTCGGCTTGTAGATGGCTGCCTTCTCTCTGTGTCCTCACATGGCAGAGAAGAAGAGGGAAGGGAGAAAGACAGGTGGGAAGAGAAAGACAGAGAGAGACAGCAGAGAGCTTGCTCATCTTATGAGGGCACTAATCCCATCATGAGGGTCCTACCCTCATGACCTCATCTAACCCTAATCACCTCCCAAAGGCTCCATCTCTAAGTACCATCACATTGGTGGTTAGGGCTCCAACCCATGAATTTGAGGGGGACACAGACATTCAGTCAGAGAAAGCAATGGCACCCACTCCAGCACTCTTGCCTGGAAAATCCCATGGGCGGAGGAGCCTTGTAGGCTGGGGTCCATGGGGTTGCTAAGAGTCAGACATGACTGAGCAACTTCCCTTTCACTTTTCACTTTCATGCACTGGAGAAGGAAATGGCAACCCACTCCAGTGTTCTTTCTTGGAGAATCCCAGGGACAGGGGAGCCTGGTGGGCTGCCGTCTATGGGGTCGCACGGAGTCAGACACGACTGAAGCGCCTTAGCAGCAGACTTTCAGTGGAGAAGGAAACGGCAACCTACTCCAGTACTCTTGCCTGGAGAATCTCATGGACAAAGGAGCCTGGTGGGCTACAGTCCATGGGGTCGCAAAGAGTTGGACACGACTGAGTGACTAACACACACACACACACACACAGACATTCAGTTCATAGCAGAAATGCTAGAGATTTGTTGGGGGAAATGCCTGTGGAGGATAAGATAAGGGAAGCAGTAGATGGCAGGGCGCCTAGTGCCTGGCTGACACTTGTGCTGTGGAGAGAAGGACTTGGGAAAGAAAAATCTCATTTTGCAGAGTGGTCCTCAGGCAGGTTCAGCCGGGCTGATGGGGAGTCCCTCAGCCTCAGTTGCTCTCAGAGGAGTCCCACTTGCGGCAGGAATGGCCCCACTTTGGTGCCCGTCCTTTGCTCAGCCTGGGGCTGGAGTAGCCCTGAAGAAGTGTGTCCTCAGGGGGATGCAGGGGTGGATTCAGAGAGTGGCAGCTGGGACATCAGTTCTGTGCTGTGTTCCCAGCCATGAGACATCTAAGCAGTGTCTTCATGGCTGTTGCAGCAAGGAGGCTGTTGTTCTTATTGTTTTGCCACACTGTGTGGCATGCGGGATCTTAGTTCTCCAACTAGAGATGGGACCTGAGCCCCCTGCAGTAGACGTGTCGTCTTAACCCCTGGAATACCAGGAAATTCCCAGTAGTGGTTGGTTGTTGTTTTTTTTTTTTTCCACCTTGGTCAGAACCCCAGTGGCCAAACGTGGAATTTGCCAATAAAAACCTTTAAGTATTTTTAAATCACTGAGGGAATATAGAAGGGAATACATTTCAGACACAGTGGCCTCTCTGAATTCCATTTACTTAAGAATATACATTTTAAATGAGATCATTGACAGGTGGTGTGTATTTGTTAGTCGCTCAGTCGTGTCCGACTCTTCGAGACCCTGTGGACTGTAGCCCCCAGGCTCCTCCGTCCATGGGATTCTCGAGGCAAGAATACTGGAGTGGGTTGCAATGACAATGACAGGTTAGTTAAGTTATAAATTACACACATTAAAAAAATTTTTTTTTCATCAGAAAGGCAAGTTACCAGTACCCGTGATGTCTGGATTGGTATTCATTATGTCATACCTTGTTGTTGCTTCTGTATTATCCCTTTTAAGCCCCTTCAAGGGGCATCAGAAGTCAGTCCCTGGGAAGAGGCTTCCAGCCCCTCTCCTCTTGCAGAGGTGATGTCTTTGGTGATGGGCCCTCTAGGAAGTCTCTTTTAACAAATGACAAGAACTTGGGTGAGTGACGGGTGAGGGTGAACTCTTTCTCTTGGCTATCATTACAGAAACCTCTGCCAAAGAAGGCCTGCTACTTTGGTGTCAAAGGAAGACCGCTCCTTATAGAAATGTGAACATTCAGAACTTCCATACCAGGTGAGCAACCAGGGCCCTGGGGTCCTTATATGCCCTCTGGAATATGAGTGGACAGGGAGAACAGTGTTTATTTATTTCAGTGTCTCTTCCTGTCTGTGGGGCGTTTTCTGTATGTAGTAGAACTCAGGCTCTGGACTGATTGATGCTTAGGGTCCCACTGGGGAAAACATTGGATTCAGGCTAGGGAGACTGGTATGGTTTGTGAGCATCATGCAGGGATACGGCAGGGATGGCTTCTCAGGGACAAGGGGAGATTGAACTAGGGTCTGCATATCCCATGTACGAGGTCCACCCTGTCCCTCTTGTCTGCAGTGCCCAGAAGATGCTTCATCAGTCAGCTTTGTAGGCTGGGATTGGAGAAAAATAGAAAAGGCCTGTTTGAAAAACTATAGGGAGCTGAATGAAGGAGATCCAGAAATAATGTGAGAGCATGATTTCTGTCCCTTGTTTCGGTCTGTCCTTTCTCGTGTCCATCTTTTGCCGGGTGTTTATGTTTTCTGCCTTTGTGTGATAGGGATACCCGTGAATGTAAATGGGTCCCTAGCCCCCATAGATCAGAGAAAAGAAATGAAGGATACAGATGAGCCCCCAGGAGGGGAGGCTCATCTAGGGAGATAAGTATTATTAGGTGTCCTGAGTGCACACAGGTGAGGAGGAGCCTTGCTGTTCGTACAACAAGCTGTCAGGATGAGAGGACCTGGAAGGCTGGGACCTGCTGGGTGAATGTCAGAAGCCCAGTCTGGCCTTCCACTTACCTTCTTTTCTTCCTCTGGCCCAAAATGGGCCTGAGCCCTTCAACAGTGTAGCTCCTGGGGTCTCCTTCTTCCCCACCCTTCAAGGCACAGGACTCCCGCTCCTGGTCTTCAGTGAACCTGTCACCAGGGAGCTCATAGCCTGAGGGTGCCTGGGAACACAGTGGTGTCTTTAAGTCCTTCAAGTGCTTATGCGTCATTGCCTTAAAACAAACAAACAAATAAAGCAATAATAGAAAAGAACCCTATGAAGAAGGATAGGGGAGAGTGTAGGATTTCGGAGCGTACTAAGGAGCGTGCTCTTGGAGGAAAGTGTGTCCTGGGCGTTTCAGGGTGGACCGTCCTGGTGTCTGTCTGTTGGGCCGACTCCAGCGACTTGGAGGAGAGAGAAAGGAGGGAGCCAGACCTGCCAGATCCTGAGTGGCAAGAGGAGCATCGGTGGGGGAACATCTTCCCTCCGTCCCTGCTGGTTCTCCCAGCACAGAACTGACCAGCACAGCAGAAGCGCAGCAGGGAGGGAGTCCCAGGCAAGGCTGAGCCTGAAGCCGTAGATGGAATCAAAACTAGTATAAGGGGTGGCAGTCCTTGGCAGACCCCAGGAGAGAGATGAGTGTTCCCAGGGAAGGGGCCACAGCGTCACTGGGTGGGGGAGCGAGGGAGGTACCTGGGGCTCTGGGTCCCAAGTTCCAGGCCAACGTATGACCAAGGGCAGCCCCTTGCTGCTGCTGCCGCCGCCTCTCCATTAACCCGAGTTCCTGTTCCTCCCGACTGTGACTGTCGTGCAGCTGGAAAGATGGCCTTGGACTCTGTGCGCTCATCCACAGACACCGGCCCGACCTCATTGACTACTCAAAGCTGAACAAGGTCATTTGGGGGGCCTGGCATGCTGTGTCCACCCTGCCCCCAGCATGTCGTCTGAGACTGAGCCCGTCGGCCCTGAACTCACACCAACACCCAGGCTGCTGCCAGTATGCCCTCCCGGCCAGCCCGGCGAGGGGTGAGGACAGGAAGGGTGGCCGGGAGAGTGCTCACTTGTCATTTTAGGGCAGGACATGACCCAGAGCCAAGTCACCATTTTGGCCCACATTACGATGTTTGTTGTATTGGTTTGATTTACTATGAAAGCTTTATGTATGTTTCTTAGAGATTTTACATTCCCAGATTGAAAATATGGGAAGTGAAGTATCTATTTGGGGAAGGAGATGCAGATACCCCAAACCTTGTATTTAAATTCCTTTTATCTTTTCTGAAGGATTTAGTTGCTGACCTATTTATTCAGAGTTGATTAATTTGTTTCTCACACAAGAGATGCTTCATAATTACCTTGCTATTGATGTAAGGTGTTAGTTGCACCCTTAGAAAAGAGGTTTGGGGAATTTTTGTTCTTCTCTTTTCAAAAAATTCAGCTTACGGAAGTTCTTTTTTTTTTTTTTTTCAGCTTAGGAAAGTTTCATTCTCCCTTTAAGCTTAAGCTTTTATTGCGCTTAAGTTTCAAATAGTCTGAATTCTTTCTTTAAAATAGTTTGCACATGTGATCTGTGATGGAAAAAAGAAATCCTGCCCCCTTCTAAATCTTGCAATGGACAGTCTATCTGCCCAGTAATAAGGCCATGTAAAGACTTAAGATGCCCCATGACCATTCCTGCCAGGGCGTCGGGCACATTTCCCCCGGCTGCTGGTGTGCTTGGCTGGCCGTGCACCTCGAGTTGCTGTGTTTGGTGTGGAATCTGGTCTTTGCTGCATGCTTCTCTCATGGTGTGACCCGTGGAGGGGGGCGTGGAAGAGTGTGCTGGCTTTGGCCACCTTGCAGTTGTCACATGCTCACCACCCTCCCCCTGACCTGTCTTCACTGACCATGGGGCAGCACATGAAAAATGCACTTGTGTCCTGAAGGTGAGAACTGTGGGCCTCAAGTGGAAGACTGCCAAAGGGAATGGGCAGCCAGAGTTTTTCAACTTCCCCAAGTGTGTGTTCTCATCCCAGAGTTATTCTGAAACCTAGAGACAGTGTATATTTTTTTCAGTTACTGTTTAGCTTATTTGCAAAATGAAGGAATTATACTAAATAGACCTAACTTCATTAGCCATTTATAAGGGTCAGTTTTTAGTGTTCAGTCGCTCAGTCGTGTCCGACTGTTTGCAGCCCCATAGACTGTAGCCTGCCAGGCTCCTCTGCCTACCAGGCTCCTCTGTCCATGGAATTTTGCAGGCAAGAATACTAGAGTAGTTTGCCATTTCCATTACTCCAGGAGGTCTTCCCAACCATGGGCTTGAACCTGAGTCTCTTGTGTCTCCTGCCTTAGCAGGTGGATTCTTTACCATTAACGCCACCTGGGAAGTTTTTATTACAAAAGGTCAATAGACATGTGGTAATTGGCCACCTATGATCAGTAAAAAAATGATAATAATTAACAGTACCAGTTAATACTTTGATAAGCTCTAGATTAGGCACTTAATAAGTATATATGTTTATTATATATGTATTAGTATGTGTCATACATCTGGGTTTTACTGTTAATATTAATACATATATTTTATGTATATTATACAAGGGCTTCCCTGGTGGCTCAGCAATAAAGAATCTGCCTCCAGTGCAGGAGACACGGGTTCAGTCCCTGGGTGGGGAAGATCCCCTGGAGGAGGGCATGGCAACCCACTCCAGTATTCTTGCCAGGAAAATCCTGTGGACAGAGGATCCTGGTGGGCTATGGTCCATGGAGTCGCAAAGAGTCAGACACAACTGAAGCGACAGAGCATGCCTGCATGTACATGCGCAATTAGTCTTTCAGTCTTCATAATGCACAGTAAGCTGTGTAATGTAACATGCCTGTAAAGTTGGTACTCTTATTATCTCAGATTTACAGGTGAAGAAGAGGAGAATTTTGTAATCTGCCCAGGGTCACATACCAGTAGCTGAGCCGAGAAAACACTTAATTGCCATGTTTTATGTCAAGTCACATTCTAAGTGAGATACCATTCACAAAGTCTCTGAATTATTACTTTGTTTTTAATGCTGAAATTTTTCTTCTGTGTTAAGAACAAAAAGAAACTTTTACTCATCTATTTGGCTTTACAAAATTTGCATAAAATGTGCAGCTAAGACTCCCCTTATTATATGGCTGCTTTTAATAAAAGGATTATATGCTTTGTGAAGACAACACGGAATTGAAAAAACGTTTTGCCTGAAATGATAGTGAACTCTGAGAGGCCAGGAGGCTTGCTTTGGTTTCTTCCTTGAGCACTGAACGTCTTTGAAGCCTGCATGTTTTAAATGTTTCACCATATCAAAGTGATTGTTCTCATTGCAAAACACTGCAGCTTCTGAAATGTTTAAATGGCTTTGATGATAAAGTTCGTTATAGTCATCTCTGGACTAACATTACTTCTCATTTTGATTTTTCTGTATTATATACTCCCCCACCCCATTTCAGATTCACAATACTTAATCTCTTTAGAAGATAAAAAGAAGAAATATTAAATACATCTTTTAATTTTTCAGTATTTCAGTTAAAAACATCTGGTTAAATATGCTTTGTTATGTTACATATATATTTAACCAGTTTTACTGTGGATGACAAACACAGTCGTAAGAACAAAAATTTCTTCACAGTTTTCATTTACAATATTGTTTCTATAGTTTCTTTAATAATTTGATTTTTAAAATTTAATATTCTGCAAACCGAACTTTGGCTCTTTGTAGCCATGTTGTAACAATCTTTAGTGATCTAAAAGTTTCACCTAAACAGGCTAAAAGCAGAATTTTCTTGTATTTAAAACATAAATAAATGTAAAGTTAGTGTTGTACTAATGAATATTCTCCATGACCACCTTCCAGATCTGGGAAAAATGTATGTTTCATGCTTCCTTTTGGAATCATCTAAATTTTTGTTATCAAGAGTTGGAAATAAATGCCAAAGTATCCAGGACATTTTGTTTTTTTTTTCCCATTCATGAGAAGATATTTCACAACTTTCCTCCCAGCCACACAGTATCTGTTCTCTCAGACTTTTGGCTCACATTTTATAAAGTGTGCATGGATTGAGTAATTTTTATGTTATTTTTGATGTTTCTCTAAATGTTTGAAGTGTTTGGGAAAAGATAAGAAAGAAAATCTTATACTATTGTGGTTATGTATGGATGGGAAAGTTTCATCCCCAAAATGAGGCATATAAAAAAAATTCATTAAGTGCTGTTCAAAAAACATGTTAAAAAGCTGGTTATATTCTTTTCCATGCAGGATGACCCAATAGGAAATATCAACCTGGCCATGGAAATAGCAGAGAAGCACCTGGATATTCCCAAAATGTTGGATGCAGAAGGTGAGATGAAAATTGTGTTTACTGACTTACAGAAAATCTGTGGGCTCCCTATGTTACGGCCACACGTGGGGACTTGTAAAGTGTATAGCTAGGTTACATCTGAAGCCCTAGGGTCCCTTGGAAGTTTCTGTCATTGGCCTCATAATTAATAGAATATTTCATGTGTAGCTAGTTCAAAGTTATTTTTTAGAATCCTATTCAAAAGCAAGCCAGCAAGACTGTAGTGAAAGGACTTGGTAAAAGGTTCAACTTTGGCAAAGAAACGGAATGCTTTGGTTTGTGATTTTCAATGGAAAGCTTCCTATCTTAATTTAATTTTTTAAACAACATAAGGTTGCTTCTTTTTTGAACTACATAGGCAGAAATTTAACAAATAACTCTCCTTAAGCTTTAAGACTCCACAAGGAAAAACAATCCTTCCCACTAGAAGTTATGGAATCACAATGTAGACAATAGAACAGTTAGCCATCGTGTGCCTCTCAGATTTTCATGTCTCATCTTTAATTTGTTCGAGTTAAATTTAGTTTCGTTAGAGCTGGAACCTTTCAATATGTTGCAGCTTAGCAGCCCTCATGCTGGGGACTGGTTTCAGAACTTTTCCTGCCCTTTTTGTGAGATGAGTTTGTGTGAGTTTTGCCCTGGCACAGCATTGGAAGTGCATATACATGGACATCATTCACTTATTTCATTTCACTTATGCATGAATCACTTCTCACTCAGCAGATGCTTGATGAGCACCCACCATATACAAGACCCTGGAGATGCTGCAGATGACGAGATATATAAGGCAGGGCCCAGCCCTCAAGGAATTTATATTCCTGTGCTTGTTGTGAATCGTACTATTCTCTGTTGGTTTGTTGCTTCTGCTAATTAGCATTGTTGGGGGAAAACGAAGAGCTTGGTTCTGGTCAGTTGTCATTCTTCTGTTCTTCCTTATTTTTGGTGACTGTATCACGGCTGCCCTAACAAAATACCACGAAGTAGGTGACTTGAAACAACAGAAATTTATTCTCTCTTAGTTCTGTAAACTGTAACTCTGAAATCACGGTGTTGGCAGGGCCGTTCTCCCTCCGGAGTCTGTGGAGGAGGACCTCTTCTTGTTCTTCCAGCTTCTAGAAGCCGCAGGTGTTCTTCAGCTCCTTTTAGCATTGCTCCAGTCTCTTGACTGTCTTTACATGGCCATCTTCCCTCTGCATCTGTTTCTATGCCTTTTCCCTCTTCCTAAAGGATACCGGTCACCGTGGATTAAGGGTGCGTCTTTCTCCAGCATGACCTCATCTTGATCACATCTGCAAAGATCTACTTCTAATAAGGTTGCATTCACAGGTACCAGGAAGCAGGACTCCACCTGTCATTTTGAGGGCCACAGTGTAACCCATTCAGTGATCTGTCAGTGAATAGTCTAATTTTGCCTGTTTGTTAATGGCCATTTTATCAAACACCTGTAATACTGGATGTTGAACACACTTGAATACATTCTTTGGAATCTACTTATGGTTTTTCACAAACTCATTAGAGGGAGAAAGGCAATGAAACAATGAAGTCTCAATGTACAAGAAGTACCTTTTTCTTCTTGTCCATCCATCTTCTGACCTACGTTTACATTTGGGTGCTCTGGCCTTTAAACTTTACGTGCAGTAAATACCTATGCAGAGTTTACCACTTGAATGAACCGCTAGGATACTGAAGAGAGGAAAAAACAAGTGACGGTAAATTCATTTTTTCCTTCACTGATGCCTCCCTGACTTCTGACAGTGGAGGGTGAGCTTGGAATTACCCTGTTACTCTGGCAGGCTGGTCATCCTCTTGCTCCTGGCTCTCCTTTATTCTGAGTCCTGGTCTGGGCGTATCTTCTGCTTATCCTGAGGACATGGGATATGTTGGCACTCTGTTCATTTCCTGCTCCTCTGTGACATCATTGCCTCTTAATATTTTTCCTTTTTTGTTTTGTTTTTAATGGTTCAGAAAAACGCTTATGTATGATATTATTTTCTTTGCAGAGTAGTTTCTGTAAGAGTCTTCTGGCAAAAGAGTTATGAGCTTGAGTGGCTTGGGTCGGGGGCGTGCGGTGGTGTAACCAGCTCCCCAGCAGATCTTCCCCCACCGTTAATTATCCTCTGTGTGTTTGCCACCTGCGTCTGGACTCACCATCCCCACAGCTTCGTAGTAACATGTTCCTCCCTCTGTCACTCTTTCATTGTAATGTCTTAAATACCAGTTTACTCCCCTCAGATCGTTAATCGCTTTGGCAAATCCTTTGACCTTTCTTCTTGTCATTTGTGATGGTCTCTGAACTCTAAATGGAGTAGCTAATTGGGCTACCCAGCCATGAACCTATAATAAAAACTGGTGAGATTCTTTCCCGTCTTAAGTACCTTCCACACTTTTAAAAAAGCTGTGAAAGTTGTTTCTCTATGTTCCTGCCTCCAGTGAGCACCAGCTGTAGATTTTTCGGTGCTCGTGGTCTGTGTGGACCTGCCGGAGGCCTCTGGGTGACCCCGGGACACCCCATCTGTCCAGAGGGAGGGGGCACCATTATGTGCACTCAGTGGAATTCTGGAGTTCCCACTCCAGGCATGGATGGGACTTACTTGCTTGTTTAGGGCTCTTCTGAGCTGGCCGTGCCCTTCTCTCTGGCGGTTCTTAGAAGTGCACACAGAGTAAGGAACTTGCAAATGTGACTTCTTTGATTTGAGCCAAAGTTTGAACATCAGAAGTATGTGGGCAAGGGGGAAGATTCAAGACTTTGGCCTCTCTGAAAGGCCTGCTGCTGTTGGAACATCCTAGCAGTTTACCTTCTTTTTTCCACACGGGTTTAGTATATGCTGCCAGACCTGGTGAGAGAGCCATCATGACTTATGTCTCCTGTTACTATCATGCTTTTGCCGGTGCGCAGAAGGTGAGGATGTGAAACATAAGTCGCCACTCACCTCTTACCTTCTGTGTCTTGACTTTTTTCTCCAGTTGTTTTTCTCTCCCCCATCCCTCAACTCCTCGGAGTAAGGAGATCCATCTGGTTCCAAAGAAGCAGTCATTTGTTTTTTTCAGTCTGTTTTTCTTTGAAACGTACTGTTTATGCAGTAAGTAGTATGCCATTCATGTTCATTTTCTAGAAGGTTCCATGCTGTCCCACAAGCCCATATCCTATTGATATCCTCTGGAAATCCGATGACGAGCTTTCACCTTGGGGAATTACACAACACCTTTTTTAACTGCATTCTGTCAGTGACTGAACTGAGTCTCAAGCTAGAAATGGGGTGGCCAAGGTGAGAAAGGAAGAGTGTATGTTCCTGTGGTTCTGTTTTCTCTCTTCCTGGTGGTTGTCTTGGCAGCTCCTACATATGGTGGCGAGAGTCATAGTAAGAAGTTCAAGTCATGTATGCCCTTCTTTGTAGAAGTTCTGTTACTCTGGGTGGTTTCTATCAATCGCATGGTAAGTACGTATAGAAGGATTAGAAAATGTGCTGTCTTCAGTGAACTTCATCCCCGTTTAAGTGAGGGCTGTGCACAGAGCAGAAAGCCAAGGATTATGAGGGAGGGGAGGGGAAGTGGTGGCCACGATGGGGCCAGAGAGGTCTACATGTCCTCCTGCATCTTGCAAAGGGACAGATGTGAGATGGCTGCTCACAGCCAAAATGGCAGATGACATGATCCACTTAAAAGGCAGGATCCCACAGGTCCTTAGGAAGTGGGAACCAACTCTAATAGGCAGCAGCCGGGTTCCCATAGGAATACCTTGCCTGCACTTAAAAAAAAAAAAAACCCACCCAGGGTGGGAGAGAAACCCTCATTTTGACGATGTAAAAAGAAACGTGCTGGTTGAAAGCATTGTGTTCACGAGCGTTCAGTTCTGCACGGCCTTCCTAAAGGTCGGGATGGTGGGCCCAAAAAACGCAGAAAGTCAAATGTAAACCAGTTTGTTCTTCCCTTTGTTCACCCTGGTTTCTGCTCTTCATCTGTGTGTATGTCTGTTCTCTGTGTTATTTTTCCCTCCCTCAGACATTGTGAACACTCCCAAGCCCGATGAAAGAGCTATCATGACATACGTTTCCTGCTTCTACCATGCTTTCGCGGGCGCGGAGCAGGTATTTAACCCTCGTCTATCCGGTTGCCGTGCTGCCCTGTGCATTGGTTTCAGTTACGTGTCTACGTGTGCACGCGAGCACATGCGTGCATGCCTGGGTGTGTGTCCAAGCACTTCACATCTTACCTGGGACTCTTTCTGAGTGTTTTGTAATGACCTAACTTGGCAAGTTCCAAACTGTGAATGCTTTTTTACTTAATAGCTTTACCTTTCAAGTTCTTGAAGTGTTCTTAGTTCTCTGTCCTTCTAAGATATTGCTCACATTTCACTAGTCAATTGTGGGAAATACTCATGCTTTAGGAAAAGCAAGAGCCATGAAAATTGGGCTGCACTGATTGAGCGGTGAAGAGGGATTTGACCAGGAGGAGTGGACACCTTTCCAGGGCCCATTTTTATTAATAGTTCTCTTCTACCTGGATGCTCTTCACTATTCAGTGACCTGTTCAAACATCTTGCAAGATGAATATTAATGTAACTGAAATAGTGAAAAGATAACAGTGTTAAAACCTCAAAAAAAATGCATGCTCCTTAACCAACAGCCTGAGGGACATCACAGGTAGGTGTCCCTCCGTTTTCTCCCTGGTCCCCTGTTTTTGCCTCCTGCCTGTTCCCGTATCTCTACTTGCAGTGTTCTTATAGATGGGGGTGGACAAGGGATGTATTATTTCTATGATCTCTATAACTCTATAAGACCGTCTCCAGAAAATGGTAGTAATTGGAAATTGGCCCCTATGAGGGTTTCAGAAGCAAGACTTGGGACGAGGCAGGAGGGCTGGAAGCCAGATGGGTCTCATGGTCATGGTTTAAGGTACTTGGTCACTCCTAGCTCAAGCTCCCCACAGAAGGACAATAGAAAATTACTAATACCACAACAGCTACTCAGGTGGATTAAACAAAGTCTTAAAGCAGGTTCTGTTCCGAGAAAGGATCCCAGCTAACACATTCTATGTGTTCATTTTGGGAAAAGAAGGGCTTCTGTGAGCTCAGGGGAATGACAGATGTATTTAGAACCCAGTCCTCTCTGCTTTGATATCTAATGTGATTGGAGAGTTCCTGCCCTGTAGTTTTGAGGTCGGTTAGAGCAGCAGGCTCCAACCTTTTTGGCACCAGGGGCCGATTTCAGGGAAGACAGTTTTTCCATGGACCAGGGTAGGGGATGGTTTCGGGATGATTCAAATGCATTACATTTACTGTGCACTTTATTTCTATTCTTATTACATCAGCTCCACCTCAGATCATCAGGCATTAGATCCCGGAAGTTGGGGACCCCTGGGAGGGCTCAGGTGGACGCCCAGGGACCAGAGATTTTTGTTTCTGCGACCCATCGATTTCTGTTACTAACTTGTTTGATGTTCCACAAAGCTCATGTTTTCAACTAACGCTAATCTTCCTGTTATTCCCTACAGTATATTCACCTTGCTGTGTAAGTCTGTATGAAACTGTCCTAAAGGAATGCAATGACCCATAGTGTGCAAGAGCCATATCCTCAGGCTTACCCCACCAGAACCTAGAAGCTGCACCATTTACAGCACATGCCACCCCTGCCCTGCCGCCTTCCCCCTTGTGTATGCACGTCCCTGTCGACAGAGCCGTCCTGTTTACCTATTGTGTTTTACAGGCTGAGACAGCGGCTAACAGGATATGTAAGGTTCTTGCTGTGAATCAAGAGAATGAGAGGCTGATGGAAGAATATGAGAGGCTAGCGAGTGAGGTAAAGGAAACGGGTCCCCGCGGTCTTGTCCATTCCCTCCCTGAGGGTGAGAAACAGAGGGTGAACACGGATTGTCAAGTGTTTTGTTTTGTTTTTTTTTTCTTTGCATTTTTCATCTCAGGTAGACTAAAGTAGGAAACTCCACTAGCTCTCAGGAATTGTTCATCTTATAGCAGCTTAATTATTGGCACTAAGATCATGCTGCAGGTTGTTCTAAGCACTGCAGGGCATGGAGGTAGTTTGCATGTTAGAAGCTCTGCACCTCCGGGGTTGGACTCCCCTAGATGACACTGCGTTCCTTGTTTTTTTCCTGCTTCATTGGCTTCTGACATCACATTGGATGCACTCCGTATTCAGGATCCCGGCTCCACGCAGTGACTTAGGATCTAAGGAACATGTACAATCCATAGTGAGATGACAGAGGCTCAGCCCTGTGTATGTATTTAAATATCAAATATCTAGAGGGAACCTGGTGGAGGCAGAGCTGGTAGAGCCCTCCGTCCAAGACATTTGAGCATGAGTTTCCAGGATGCCTTTTTACAGCTCTTCAGTCAGATTCTTGGTTAGAGTAGCACTTTCCACGCTGCTCTTCTTTTTGTTCTTATTATAGTGTAAATATTAACTAAGCAGGACCGGAGAAGCCAGGTGGCTTAGTGGTAAAGAATCCACATGCCAGTGCAGGAGATGCAGGAGACTCAAGTTCGATGCCTGGGTCGGGAAGATTCCCTGCAGAAGGACATGGCAACCTACTCTAGTATTCTTGCCTGGAGAATCCCATGGACAGAGGAGCCTAGCAGGCTATAGTCCATGGGGTTGCAAAGAGTTGGCCATAACCGAGTATGCATGCAACCAAAGCAAAGCAGGACCAGGCTGAGGTCCACAGCCACCTCCTCTCTGGATTGAACTCAGCCACAGTGACAGTAGCAGAGAACAAGTCATGTTTGCTGTGAGTTACTCGGGCTCATACTTGGCCTGTCCTGGGTAAAGCATCGGAACACTTGGAATCAATTTTCCCAAGTAGTTGTATGTATTAGTCCAAGCTGATGATGCTGTTTTTACTTTGTACTGTTGTGGGAAAATTCCATTTGCAGCATCATTTAATGCCAGTGATCCAGCTTCAGGGTTGAAGTATGACCAGGACCAAAGGACAGATGCTCCTCAGTGATGATAGCCTTCATTGTCTTACTTGGTCCTTTATTCATCCTCTTCAGATAGACTGTGCAGGGCGTTTGTAAGGCCTTGGTGGTAATTCAAGAGAACGGGGCATCCTTCATTCTTGGGATTCATTGCCATTTCCACCTTCATCCTGTGGATTTCCTTGAAAGTTAGCTATTAAAATACACTTTGGCATTGAGTCAGTTCCAGATTTACAGTGCTTTTGTGTAGTAAATAGACCCATTAGATTTGAGCCGATTGAAACTAGAAATACATTTTAAGTTAAACCCAGTCCTTTCCTGATTTTATTCCACCACGTGAAGTTTTTGGTTGTTTTTTTTTTTTTTCATTTGAAAGCTCCATCCAGCATTTGTCTGCTCATGTCTGGTCCCCAAGTTTCCTGTAAATGTCTCATTTTTGTAAAACATGCCTTGTGCTGACTCTGAGTTTTCAACCTGTACACTTGGGCAAGGGTGAGTGGCCCTGGGTGGGGACTGAAGTCTCCATTTGTGTCCTCCTTACAGATGGGGCTGTTACAGACTTCTATAATCTCAGGAGCTTTTGGTCAACCCATTCCCAATTGTTAGATGCCTCTGTTTTATAACTGGGGGTCAGTTTGCTGTTTTTTTCAGCAGTTTTTATGTGTGTGTGTGTGTGTGTGTGTGTGTGTTTTGGGAGCAGCTTTTGGAATGGATTCGGCGCACGATCCCCTGGCTCGAGAACCGGACTCCTGAGAAGACCATGCAGGCCATGCAGAAGAAGCTGGAGGACTTCCGGGATTATCGCCGGAAGCACAAGCCTCCCAAGGTGCAGGAGAAGTGCCAGCTGGAGATCAACTTCAACACCCTGCAGACCAAGCTGAGGATCAGCAACCGGCCGGCCTTCATGCCCTCCGAGGGCAAGATGGTGTCGGTGAGTAGCCCCTTGGCCCTGGGGGCACCCTGCTCTTTTTTTTCATAAAGTCCCTCCTCTGATTTGCCGCTGAGAGGAGGCACTGACTATAATTTTGACCCTGTGGCCACTTCCTTCTGGATATTTTCTCTCTGCCATCATGCAATTCTTGCCTCTCCCTGCTGTTGGTGCCTCACACAGAGCAGGCCTCTCACAGACACCTGGTGATGGTGTCCCTCCCTCCCCTCCCCGCCTCTGGGTGGACTGGCGTCTCCATCACATACCTCTGTTCCCTCCTGTTACCACCTCCCCGTTTCACCTTCTCCAGGCCTCAGTCCTACATTTACCTCCCTCTCTGCATATTGGTTTCTCCCACTCTGCTGAATCTTTCCCATCCGCATTAGGAAGCAGTCTAGAATCTACCAGACAAAAATGAAAACCTATGACTCCACATCTCCCCACAGCAGCTGTCCTGTTTCTCAGCTCCCTTTGCAGCAGGATATCCAGAGAGAATTCTTTATGGTCCTTAGCTTTGGTTCCTTCCTCTTCCTTTACTTCTTTTACTCTTCAACCTGCAGTAAGTAATCTGGCTTCCATCCCCACCTACATGGAGACTGTTCTGTTCAAAGTCAGCACGATCCATGTTGACAACCCAGTGGTCCCTTCTGTTTTCATGTTTTCTGTTGCTGTGACCATGGCTTCCTTGAAACTCCTTCCACTCTTGAACTTAGCTGAGTTCCTCCTGCCTGACCACCGAGTCCTTCCAGGCACTGCTCACAGCTTTGCTTCCTCCCCCGAGGCTATAGGTAGATGGTTTCTGGGTCAAGGGTTCCTGACTTTCTCCTCTGTCTTGACACCTGCAAGTGAACTCATCCAGGCTTGGGGCTTTAATTACCAGCTATAATGGCAATGTCTCCCAAATTTGACATCTCCAGCTCTGATTTCTGCCCCAGTTCCAGATTCATATGTCCACTTGGATGTCTCAAAACCTAACATCCAGGAGTCCTTCTGCAGTGAGCTCTGTCTGAGTAAATGGCATCACTGACCCCTAAGTTACTAAAGCCCCAGACCCAGGTGTCATCTCAGATCCTCCCATTCTGTCACTTTCTTGTATCTGGTTCCTCAGCAAGTTCCCCTGGCTCGGGATCATACCTTGAACCTGAGCCCTTCTCTCGACCTCTGTTGCTGTTGCCTGTGCTAAGCCACCAGTGCTTCTCTTTGGACGCTGCAGTAACTTTCTCACTTGCTTTTCTTGTTCTTTTCCCCCTAAAATGCATTCTCTACATAGCAGCTGCCATCATCTTTTAAAAAAATTTTTTTCCTGTGGCATGCCAGCTCAGGTGCCCTGTGGCATGTGGGATCGCATAGTTCCCCAACCAGGAGTCAAACCCACATCCCCTGCATTGAGTCTTAACCCCTGGGCTACCAGGGAAGTCCCCATCTTTTTAAAACATAAATCACAGTATGTCTCCTTTCTTCTCAAAACCCTCCAGTGACTTTCTAAAATATCTAGAATAAGATCCAGATCCCTTTTCTGGGATCTGACGTGGTCCGACCCCCACCCCGCCCTGCTGACCTCATCTCCGGCTGCTCTGCCCCTCAGCCATCTATGGACACACCACCTGCTGTGGCCCTTCCCAAGCCCAGAGTGCACCCCTTCCACAGGCCTTTAGCTCATCCCTCCTTTCATCATGAACTTGGCTTTCCCATCCCTGAGGTCTCGACTCAAATGCCAGCTCCTCAGAGGCGTCTCCGCTCAGTAACCCGCCTAAAGGAACCGCTCTCACATGCCCTCATCAGTGTCACTTGACTGTGAGTTGTTTTTCCTTAGCAGCACATCACTGTCGGAAATAGGAGTTTTGCTTGTTTAATTCCTTATTTGTTGTCTTTCTCCCCACCCCCCACCACAGTCATGAAAACTACACGGGGGCCCTGGGAACTTTACAGGTGCTGTCCACTCTTATACCAAAGGTTCCCACAGCGCCTGCACATGTGTGATGTCCAGGAACCAGTTGACGGCTGGTAGAGCCCAGTCTCTGAGTCATTTTGGGGCTGAGTCATTCTGGGGCTTCAGCTTCTAGTAGCCAGAAAATTAAAGTGTGTAAACCTTTGTCCACATCTGGAGAAGCATTTGATATCTGTTCACTGATGAGAAGGGCCATCTTAGTCCAAAAAGTCCAAAAGGTGATAATGAAGATGTTTAGAAGCCAAAACATGGGGATGGTTATTTGGGGTGGGTGGGGAGTACAGAGGGCGAAGGAAGGACAAGAAGGCACCCAGGAAAATGCCGCTGACATCACAGAGGGGATCGGAGGGGAGCCCGGGGGGCCAGAACATAACGGATGTGCCGTGCTTGTCGCCAACCATCCCAGGACATTGCGGGCGCCTGGCAGCGGCTGGAGCAGGCGGAGAAGGGCTACGAGGAGTGGCTGCTGAACGAGATCCGGAGGCTGGAGCGCGTGGAGCACCTGGCTGAGAAGTTCCGGCAGAAGGCATCCACGCATGAAACCTGGGCGTACGGTGAGTCCTTGGGGCATGGTGGGCTCCTGGAAAATCGGGGTTGAGTTGCGGACAGAGCCGTGCATGTGTGCAGTGACCACTGTCCCTGGAGCCTGTGGCCCTGTAGGCAGCTGCCCTCGCCCCTTTCTGGTTTGCTGTCCCAGGTCCTAGGGTACTTCAGGAGATGGGTATGGGGAATTTCCTGGCAGTCTAGCGGTTAGGACTCCATGCTTTCATTGTTGTGGCCCAGGTTCAATCCCAGGTCAGGGAACTGAGATCCAGCAAGCTGTACTGTGCAGCCAAAAACAAAAAAGTAGAGATGAAGATGGATGTTTTTACCAAACAGGACTCATAGTACATTCTTCCCACACTTAACTACACAGCTAGGCCTCGTCCTCCTTAAGGC
Source organism: Bos grunniens (assembly GCF_055505025.1). Classification (NCBI taxonomy): domain Eukaryota; kingdom Metazoa; phylum Chordata; class Mammalia; order Artiodactyla; family Bovidae; genus Bos; species Bos grunniens. The sequence goes on along the minus strand of NC_141192.1, from coordinate 36,820,296 downwards.
CCAGCCTCCTCCTGACTCACCCTACTTTCCTCTGTCTGATTCCACAATCATCTGTTTATTCCCTAACTGTGGGTCAGACAGCCCTGGCCCAGAAACTAGCTTCTGCAGATAGAAGTTTTATTAAATGCTACAAAAGCAACAAAATTTCCCACTTAGAAAATCTGCTTGCAAGGAAAGAACACAAGGTATGGTTTTCTGTCTTCCCAATGCTCTTGTTTCACTTAGATTCATCTGCTCCTTTCAGGCCTCACAGGCATACCTGTTTGCATGGCTGTGATGCTGTGCTTGTGCTATCGTTTTGACTCTGCGCTCTTTGCTGAGGTAGAAGAACAGAACATCCCCTCGTGACATGATCATCTATTTTGAGAAAGGACAGGGAGGTTTCCCTCATCCTTTGGGTTCCTTTTGCTGTCGTACTGCTTGACTGTCCATGTTGCACAGCAAGACGGTCACACAGATGTGCAGCCAGGCAGGTTGGCCTCCTAGCACTGACACCTCCCAACTGTGCACCCTGCATGCTTCTTACCTCTCAGGGCCTCAGTGTCCTCTGCAAAGTGGGGTAACAGTCGTCCCTCCTTCACAGGGTTTTTGTGAAGATTTAATGAGTTCGTATTTATAAGGTATTTCAGTTGGCATTTGGCACATAGTGCTGTGTTGTCATCATTCAGTATGTGAACATTTGCTTTCCATGTCTAGCTTTGTGGAATTACATTCTTAAAGGTCATCAACCAGGGAATAAAAATGGGTCCAGTTATAACCACAGAACTTGCTTGACTTAAGAAATATTTGTGGCGAAACAGTTTCAGAGAGAAATTTTTCTGTTGTTATTAGAAAAAAAATCACAGGCTGCATTTAATCTCAGTAAAAAATAAAGTTTTCAAACAAGCAGAATCGGGCTAAGATGGTTGAACCCATGGGCAGACAAGTAAGAGTACACGTGTTTTGTCTAATAATCCCAGATAATGTTCATGGGCTAGTAATTACTAGCTTAACTGAGCATCACAAGGAAGTCAGGTACTTCTTTAGGAATAACACAGACTTGTTGTTTAGAACGTGCTCAGTGTGCTTTCCGGGCTTCCCACTCACCTGGCAGTGCAGGAGACTTAAGAGATGGAGGTTCTATTTCTGGGTCGGGAAGATCCCCTGGGAGAGGGCACAGCAACCCATTCCAGTATTCTTTCCCGGAGAATTCCATGGCCAGAGAAGGCTTCAGGCTACAGTCCCTAGAGTCGCAAAGAGTCAGACATGACTGAAGTGACTTAGCATGCACGCAGTGTGCGTTCCACCGTTCCAGAACACACAGGGGCTCAAGGCCTCCTTAGCAGAGTGACAGCCTGAATTCTAGCTGAGATATTATCTCTGCCTCTTCAGGGCTGTCCTTCTTTCTCCCTTCTCTTGGTTTTCTGAAATGACCCAGGACTTTGCAAAGAGGCCAAAGCCCTCACACTCCCTTGCTGCAACCATTGCAGGCAAAGAGCAGATCTTGCTGCAGAAGGATTACGAGTCGTCAACCCTGACGGAAGTGCGGGCTCTGCTGCGGAAGCACGAGGCCTTCGAGAGCGACCTGGCTGCACACCAGGACCGTGTGGAGCAGATTGCCGCCATCGCCCAGGAGCTCAAGTACGTGCTGCCTGCGGGCGCCGCCGCTGACATTGAGCCCTGGGTCCCACCAAGGACCCTACAGAGAGCTTCCCCAGGCATTCCCAGGGAGGGGGCCGTGGGGGCCCGCCTTTCCTGTCCTTTCCTAAATGTTGATCCAAGCCAGAGGATGCTGTGATGGGATTGGTCCTGGTTTTTTTTTTTTTTTCTTTTTTCCTAAGCTTTTTATTTTGTATTGGGTTTTTTTTCCCCCCTCAACTGTATATTTTGTATTGGGGTATCAGGGCTTCCCTGGTGGCTCACACAGTAAAGAATCTGCCTGCAATGTAGGAGATCCCTGGGTCAGGAAGATCCCCTGGAGAAGGGAATGGCTACCCACTCAGTATTCTTGGCCTGAAGAATTCCATGGACAGAGGAGCCTGAAGGGCTACGGGTTCGCAAAGAGTCGAACACAACTGAGCGACAAGACTTTCACTTTCAGATAGCCAATTAACTGTGTTGTGGTAGTTTCAGGTGAACAGCAAAGAAACTCAGCCATACATATACATGCATCCATTTTCCCCCAGACTCCCCTCCCATCCAGGCTGCCACATAACATTGAACCATTGTGCTATATGGCAGGTCTTTGTTGGTTATCCATTTTAAATATAGTTCGGTGTACATGTCCATCCCAAACTTTTAACTCTCCCTTTCCCCCATCCTCCCCCCACCCGGCCACCATAAGTTCATTCTTTAAATCTGTGAATCTGTTTCTGTTTGGTAAGTAAGTTCATTTATATCATTTCTTTTTAGATTCCATCTATAAGGGATGTTATAGGATATTTCTCCTTCCCTGTCTGACTTCCTTCACTCAGTTTGACACTCTCTAGATCCATCCATGTTGCTGCAAATGGCATTATTTCATTCTTTTTCATGGCTGAGTCACAGTCCGGGTCCTATTTTTTTTTTCCTTAAAGAGTGACACTGACTTTTGTGCTGGTCCTTTGGTTTTGGTAGCGTCCCTGTGTCCATCCATCGGGCAGAGCACCCTCACGCCCTGCACAGGCAGCTCCACTTCCAAGAGGATGAGAAACGAGCACTCGGGATGGGAGCATGGCTTGCAAAGGGGGCCTCACCCAGGCCTGGGTGCATGAGATGCTCCATATTACCCCCCGCCCGTGAAACCAAAGACCAAGATGCCTCCAAAGGAAGAGATATTAAGGCACCACTTTCCTTTGTCATCAAATAAGTGCCGTTTCATTTTCATGCTCTTTATTTTATGGGAGGAGCTAGCATGAGGTTGAGGCCAGGGTAGTTCAAGCCCTGGTGGGTGTTGTAGGTCCCACTGATCCAGACGCTGCCTCTGGCTGTGGCCATCCTTCCAGAGAGGGGCTGCTCTGTTGTTCCTAAGCCTTTTTTTTTTTAAGATCCTTGCTCCTTTTCATAAATACAGAATTCCATTCCCTACTTCTCTATCCCTCATTATTACCACTGATAGATCTGTACACTTTTTAGAGCTTGTCACATAATGATAACTTTAAACAACCAATAGTAAATGTTTTTTATGATAATGTTACATTTTAAGACTCTCATGTTTCTCCCTTTTGACTGGAGCGAATTCCTTAATTAACAGAGATGGCCTCTTTTAGAACTATCTTCTTATTCAGCCTTGCCCAAATATATTCTTAAATATTTGTGGCTTTCATATCCAGTTTTTCACTGTATTTGTGGCTTTACCATTGTCTTATTTCTTATGCTTCTTGAATGTTGGCCATCTGGCTGCTTGTTAACAATTTCAAATAAAAAAAGGGAGGGAAACACAAGCAATTTAATGTTATATCATAGTTCCCATAAATAATTTGGGATGGTTTCAAATATTGCTCATAAAAATTAAGTAACAATTTTATATTATTATTATTCCTGGTATCCCCAATGTGTATTTCTTTACTCACTCAAGAGAGGAACCACAGAATCTAAACCTGTGTTCATCTTACTATTATTAGTCTCCCTTTCCTTTTTACCTTTTCTAAAATAATGAATGTTTATGCAGTCCTCAAAGTACAGAAGAAAAGAAAATACCCTGCACAGCTATGCACTCCCTAAGTCCTTGGAATTCGGTATGTGTAGAGCTGCTGCTGCTGCTGCTGCTAAGTCGCCTCAGTCGTATCCGACTCTGCGTGACCCCATAGACGGAGGCCCACCAGGCTCCCCCTTCCCTGGGATTCTCCAGGCAAGAACACTGGAGTGGGTTGCCATTTCCTTCTCCAATGCATGAAAGTGAAAAAATAAAATGAAGTTGCTCAGTCGTGTCCAACTCTTAATGACTCCATGGACTGCAGCCCACCAGGCTCCTCTGTCCATGGGATTTTCCAGGCAAGAGTACTGGAGTGGGGTGCCATTGCCTTCTCCGTGTGTAGAGCTAGTATGTATGAATTAGAAAGAGAGATAAATGTTCGCCCTGATGATAATCACAGAAAGCTGTGATTGATGCCTCCACTGTGGATCACTAGAAGGTTCCTGGGTTTTTAGTTCTGAAGTCTTTCTGCTCTTTAATAGTTGCATTTGAAGAGCCATATCGTTTTCACTTTGTATTCAGGGCTAAATGTATTGCTGTCATGTTTTGGTTGGTTTTGATTTTCTGGTTATAATAATCAGAGAATCTCAGTCCATCTCAGTTAGTGGTGTGTGTCTGTGTGTGTGTGTCTGTGTGTATGTGTGTGTGTGTGTGTGTGTCTGTGTGAGTACGTGTGTACAAAGCTGCTGTTAAGAACTGGATTCTTTAGATGATTGGGAGCGTCTTACCCACAGAAAGCACACTCACATCACAACACATGCATCTCCTTTATTCAGAAACAGTGACATTCAATAAAGACAAGTTAATTTTGTTTAAGAGAATAAAAAGCAGGTTAACAGCCATTGCCTTAATTTAGAGTCGAAAGAAGGAATAAGCTTCAGGGAAATGGATGTGGTCCGATAGGAGGGAATTTCCTAAAAGCCTCACTTTGGACCGTTTTGAGGCTTGCTTTCATCCTAACTAAAAGGGTGATTAAATTTTGTCCAGGATTCAAACTTTCTATCCCCAGAGACACTAGGTTTACTTTCTAGTCAATAATTTGCTTGAATGGTAAATTCAGGTTATCTCACCTCACAAAGATCCCATTAGGATGTACAGCAGGGCTGGTGAGGAACAGGGACCCCTGAGGGAGAAGTCATGGTGTCCCTGCTGTCACACGAGTGACATGAGTCAGTCCTTGTCAGAGAGGAAGGGCTTGGTGCTGCTGGGCTCAGAGTCCCAGCACCTCCGCCCCCTGCCTTCCCCCCAGGACGTGGTGCTCTGTCCAGCCTGGTGCCCTTTGAGAGGAGCCAAGGACACAATGGGGTGCAGGCTTATCCCCCTCTCCCTCCCTCCCCCATGACTCATTTGATGTTCCCGTCACCGTGGCTTCAGCACGGTCCCTGGGACTGTCCTCAGGTCAGATTCTTGGCTTCATTTACAGGTACATCACCACTTAAAAATAATGCACTCCAGGGGCCCGGCCAAGAAAATGAAGGCAGAATAAAGTTAACCTGAGGTGTCAAGAGGACAGCTTTTCTCTCTGTTTAGAAATCTGTTGACCAGCAAGAATTTTCCTAATTCTTCCTGTGATGTCAGAGAATAGCGATCATGTTTGCAGTGCTGAACAAAACCCTGAAACACCCTGCTCGTTCTCCATTACATCTTTTTTTTTTTTTTTTAATTACTACCAATTTATTTTGAGCCTGTGTCCACTTTTCTTCATGTCATCTGGGAAAGTTATTCTTCATTTTCCCTTCTGATAGTGAACTGGACTATCACGACGCTGTGAATGTTAATGATCGCTGCCAGAAAATCTGTGACCAGTGGGACCGGCTGGGAACGCTCACTCAGAAGAGGAGAGAGGCCCTGGAGGTGAGTCTCCAGGCCACCTGTTGGCATGACACCTTCTAACAGAGGTTCCTTTTCTAACTCACTGTTATTCATTTTGTTTTTCTGTGGCATGATGTGTATAAACCAAAACAGATTGTCTGTGGACTTCCCTGGTGCCCCAGTGGCTAAGACTCTATGCTCCCAATACAGGGGTCCCAGGTTCGATCCCTGGTCAGGGAACTAGATCTCACATGTCGCAACTAAAGATCCTGTGTGCCACAACTAAGACAGAGCACAGCCAAATAAAATAAATATTAAAAAAAAAAAAGCATGTGTAGTGAATAGAGCTTCTACAGAGAACATGAAAAGCAGGAGAACAAGGAAAATGGAAAGTTGGTAGTTTTGTTGTCGTTTATCCATATGGCAATGACATGCCCTTTTGAATTAAAAATACAAAAGTCCAGTAGTAATGAGATAATGGTATAAACTCATTTTTGTGAAATAATAGTGGCAGTGAATTTCCCAACATCCTTATCTAAGAGTAAATTGAGCTGAGACTGAGTCAGGAAATAAGGAAGACTGGAAGTTGAGGCATTCAAAGGGAAGATGGCAACACATGCTGAGGTTAGCAAAAATGGATGTGAAGCAGAATCAGGGTGAATCTGGCCCTATTCAAGTGTAAGACTTGGAGAAACAGAAGTAAGTGGCTGGTTTTTAGCTGAACCTAATCATCTCTCAAGATTTCCCTGGTGGCTCAGTGGTAAAGAATCTGCCTGCAGTGCAGTAGATAGAGGAGACACAAGTTTGATTCCTGGGTCGGGAAGATCCTCTGGAGGAGGGCATGGCAACCCATTCCAGTATTCTTGCCAGGAGAATCCTATGGACAGAGGAGCCTGGTGGGCTGTGGTTCATAGTGTCGCAAAGTCAGACACAACTGAAGCGATTGAGCATGCACACATGCAGTCTTCTCTCACCATGGAAGACTCAGACGACATGAAGAAAGAAGCAGTTAGCAATTTTCTGAGTCTTTTCACCCTGACTCTGATGAAGCTTTTAACATGTGTAATATCAGGCTTCCGAGATGCGAACCAGCTGTTAATATATTCACTTAAAGAAAAACGACGAGAGAAAGGAAGGACCAGGCATGTGACAGAGAAAGCTCAAATTTTTTGAACAAGAGGAAAAATGACTCCAAACTATGGAAGACTTTTAGATTCCAGATGCCTCCCTGCCATAGGAAATGAGCATAATATTGTTCTCTGTGACTTGAAGCCTTGTGCTTTCAAATGGCCAGAAAGGCAGAGAGGTTCTCCGAGTTAAATTCTGAATGAGGATTTAAGAACATGAAACTGTAGTTCCTCCTGTCCTCTCTAGGTAGGTGACTGTTGGGAAAGGCACAGTGTTGATCATAAAATGAGGACGATACCATGAATTTTCTATGAACCAGCATGGTTAGAGAATCAGGTCCTCTAACTTCTAAAGTGTACGTTAGCTGAAAGCACCTTACTGCATACTCTATGTGGATTCTCAGTCTGCAAAAGGTAGGATGTGGGGACTTTCCCAGTGGTCTAGTGGTTAAGAATCTGCCTGCCAATGCAGGGGATATGGGTTTGATCCCAGGTCCCTGGGAAGGTTCCACATGCCACGGAGCAACTAAGCCTGTGCCACAGCTATTAATACTGAGCCTGTGCTCTGGAGCGCATGCTCTGCAATAAGAGAAGCCACTGCAATGAGATGCCTGAGAACCACAATGAAAAGTAGCCCCCACTTGCCACAACTGGAGAAAGCAAACTCGCAGCAACAAAGACCCAGCACAGCCAAAATAGATAGACAAATAATAAATAAATAAAAATTTTAAAAAATACAAGAGTAACAGGTGGTAGAATATTTTAAATACTTTCAGAACATTGTGACTCTGGATGTAATTAAATCCACCTCTGATTCAGAAGGCACTTCAGAGACCTGCAGGGCTCAGCCTAGTCATTTGGACATCAGTTAATCTTTTTGTATACACATGCTGATAATGGGAGGGTTGTGATGGACGAAATGTCAGATAATAGTTTATTGCTTTGGAGTGCATCTTTACATGTTCCGAGAACTTTTTCTGATTTAGTCTATGATAACACTGACTTCTATTTAATCTTCAGAGAACTGAGAAATTGCTGGAAACCATCGATCAACTTCACCTGGAGTTTGCTAAGAGAGCAGCTCCTTTCAACAACTGGATGGAAGGCGCCATGGAGGATCTACAAGACATGTTCATTGTCCACAGCATTGAAGAGATCCAGGTAAGTGAACACAGCTCTGTGTTCCCACTACTAGAAATGAATCGTAATTTCAAAAGAGTTCTCTCTTTTGTTTTGTCTCATTTTTTAATTAAGAAAAATGTGGCTGGCGACATCCCTGGTAGTCTAGGGGTTAAAACTCTGAACTTCCACTTCAGGAAGCAGGGGTTTGCTCCCTAGTCAGGAAACTAAGATTCTGCATGCTGTGCAGCGAAGCCAAAAACACACACGCATGTATAGGACTAGAAAGCCCAATGTACCCTTTGACCTTTAGCTTAAAAATGTGTATACTACTCTGCTACAGTCCAGGTTCGATGCACGATGCTGGATGCTTGGGGCTGGTGCACTGGACGGCCCAGAGGGATGGTATGGGGAGGGAGGAGGGAGGAGGGTTCGGGATGGGGAACACATGTATACCTGTGGCGGATTCATTTTGATATTTGGCAAAACTAATACAATTATGTAAAGTTTAAAAATAAAATAAAATTAGAAAAAAAAATAAAAATAAAAAAAAATAAATTAACATCAGCCAAATAAAGGAGAATATGTCTAAAAGGGTATGTTCTTTAAAATAGAATGTGAAATCATATGAGCAGAATAGACATATATGCTCTTGGACTTAGTCACAGCAAATGATGAGTTTATTGGCTGGTAAGTTACCTACTTTGCAGTGTTCGCATTTACTGTTCATTAAAATCTATGGAATTTCACCAGACCATAAAGCATAAATAAAACACAAACCAGCACCTTCTACTCCCCACAATCCGAAATGGTCTGCTTTGGATCTCTTCTGGAGCATCAGAATTACAAATAAGACTTAAAAGTGATTTAGGGAGGTAAGTTCCTCTCAAATAGCCAGGACCCAATTTATTTAGAGACCATTTGATGTATAATGGAATATAAAGAGAAAATACTGTTGGATCATCAAAAATAATCTAGATATAAAAGAAATAGTGAAGGTTGGGATTTGAACCCAACCAAGGAACAGGAATTTTTGCCAAGGAGCATTCTAGAAGGGTTTGTACCTGGTTGTAGGGGGAAAGAAATTACTTCCTTGAACATGGCCTTTGTCTTGTGAAAGAAGCTGTGACAATGTTTCTTGCATGCACTCTTAAGCAGAGGTTGGCAATCTAAAATCGTTTTTGGAATAAGTGAGACATCAAAATATTCCTTGGAAGCCATACTTGATGCGTGAAGTAGTCTCTTCATTTAGTGAAAGGTGTGCTGGCAGCTGATTGGTTGCAGCGTCTGTACTGAGTATTAGCATGGCCCTGGAAGGTGGTCCCCATGGCATCTACATACAACTGAACATAAGGAGCTGCTGTTTTACCCTCTAGGGTCCAAGGATAGGGTTGTTAAGTGGAGGCTTTATAAAGCCTGAGGGGAATGAGTTGGTTTCTGTGGCCTTTTTCTTTTGCAGGAAAGGGAGGTACTTCCTGGTGGTCTGTAGGTTTAAAGGCAGCAAATGGTGGGTTCCTTTTGAGGGGCTAAGGGTAAATAAACCCTGGTCATTAGGAAAGGCAGCTAATTTAAGTTCTGTGCATTGCTGGTGAGTAAGACCTAAACAATAGCTGAGCATCATGATTAAATCAATTATGGGTTTTAAAAGAAGAAAACAATTATTTTTTAAAGACTTTGGATTAATAGACACCAGTGAGTCATCAGGAGGTCTTTTTTTCCCCCCATTTCGACGAACTTGACTTTTGTGTACCAGATAGCTTCTCTGAGACATTCAGAATTTGTCATCCACTGGAGAGTCCTGCAGTTGTAAAGTTATTTATATGCCTGTAAAATTCACTCTGAAGTAAGTCAGATTTTCTCCACTTGTCTCTGGCTTAGAGCTTGATCACTGCCCATGAGCAGTTCAAGGCCACGCTGCCCGAGGCTGACGGCGAGCGGCAGTCCATCCTGGCCATCCAGAACGAGGTGGAGAAGGTGATCCAGAGCTACAGCATCAGGATCAGCTCAAGCAACCCCTACAGCACCGTCACCGTGGACGAGATCCGGTCCAAGTGGGACAAGGTGGGTAACTGAAGGTCCAGGGGTGGGCAAGGAGGGTGTGGGGTGAGGCGGATGTTCTCAAGCTGAGGTGGAGAGAAGAGGTGAACCCCTGGGGAAGTTAGAGTGACTCCCTGGTGATCAGAGTTGCCCTTCACCCCAAATTTCACAGTTGCATTAAAAGAGAAACTGAGGCATAGTAGCAAGTTTAAGCTTTTTTTGAGCAAAAGTCAGTTTGAACTGGGCTGTATCCAATCTAGCAGACAGAAGGGAGCTCCAAGGAGCTGTACAAAATGAAAGACTTTTATAGGCAGAAAAGAGTAGGAACAAGGAAGTTACATGGCCAAAAAAAGAAGGTTGGTTATTGCAAAGTTACTTCCCTTTAGGGGTCTACCTGGCAGATGGTCGCACTAGTGCTGATCAGGTGATTCCTGATTGACTGGTTTTTAAGATTCCATTTCTGGGAGAGCGGAAATTGTATTTAAGTCTAGGTCTGGTGGAGTGGGATTTAGTATAAGCGACTCTATTTTGGGCCTGTTGTCTTGTTTTTCACAGATGAAATATGTTACACTCTTCAATATCTAAATACATTTAGCAGTTTCTATGATCTGTAAGAAAGTAGAAATGATTGTCCTTAAGGAAAATCTTCTCAGTGTTAGCAAACTCAGTACAGGTTATGATACTGAAACTGTTTTTAAAACCCCAGCTGAAAATTTGGTGGAATCCATTTTCTGCTGGTACTTCATCAGAGATTTTTAAGAATATGGGATAGACATGTCCCGAGTGTGTGTGAATTTAAAATGTGGGGAAATTACTTAGGAAACTGTATATGGGGAACCAAAGGACTCTCTACTCATTTACTGCCACTTATATTTTGGGAAACTGTACAGATTTAATTATAGTCCAGTGGGATCATTTGAACCCTTTTGTCTCATTCTTAAGAAAGATTTATTTTCATGGTTTAAATTGTAGCACGGTTATCTTAGTAGGCTGCTAAGTCTTCAGTAAAGAAGTCCAGCAGGTGGATTTGAGGTGGCTTGCTATAAAAACACATGTAACAACTGTTTAGTTACAAACCATGCCAAAGAGAGGGGAAAGAAACAGGTATGGGAAAGAAAGTGTTAAACTGAGAGTCAGTTACTGCTACTGCTAAGTCACTTCAGTCGTGTCCGACTCTGTGTGACCCCATAGACGGCAGCCCACCAGGCTCCCCCGTCCCTGGGATTCTCCAGGCAAGAACACTGGAGCGGGTTGCCATTTCCTTCTCCAATGCATGCAAGTGAAAAGTGAAAGTGAAGTCACTCAGTCGTGTCCGACTCTTATCGACCCCATGGACTGCAGCCTTCCAGGCTCCTCCGTCCATGGGATTTTCCAGGCAGGAGTACTGGAGTGGGGTGCCATTGCCTTCTCCACAGAGACAGTTAAGTTCTTGTTAAACTGAGAGACAGTTAGTTCTTGTTTCTGAACTTAAAATTAGCTCTGGTCTTCGGACAGTCAGAGTAAAAAGGAAACGGTGTTGAGCTGAGTAGTTTCCTTGGGCAGAAAAAGGGAAATATGTCACTTCTTTTCTTAAAATTTATTTATTTTTTAATTGAAGGATAATTGCTTTATAGAATTTTGTTGTTTTCTGCCAGATATCAACATGAATCGGCCACGGGTATACATATGTCCCCTCCCTCTTGAGCTTCCCTCCCTTAAAGTGAGACAAACTCTTCTCCTGTCACTTAAGTTATAGAGCAAAATTTTCCAGAGGGAGTTTTGTAAAAGGGACATTGAATAGTAATGTCTTTTTGCCAGTACACACAGAAAAAGGCTTCTGAAGTAGCTCTTTTGTCTGTGGATCCAAAGAGAACTCAGGCATAGCATAAAATATAAATCACAGGGTACAAATGGAATGGAAAAAAATATGGGCCAGGTGGGATCCTTTCTGGTGGGCCAGCATCGTACAGGGTTGAGCTCATGAACCTGGCAGGGGTTCCCAACTTTTTTGTGTCTTAGATCCCTTTGGTAGTCCAGGGAAGCCTGTGGCTCCTTTCTGATAAAAATATGTATACATTCATAAATAATATTAAAGGTTACAAAGCAAATAAATTACATTGAAAAATAGTTATTAAAATATATATGCATATAACTGAATCACTTTGCTATACAACTGAAATTAGCACAACATTATAAATCAACTATACATCAATAAAAAATAAAAGACCAAGAAAATGTATTTTTAAAGTTGGAATATACTACCATATTTTAAACCTAGGTCTAATAGCAGACCTAGTAAATGTGAGTGGTGATGAGTGTCCATCATATTTTGAGAGGTAGGCAGTAACTAATGTATGTAAGAATGTGATTCCTGTTGTGATAGAGTCACAGTGGACTTGGTGTCCATATTCATAATCGAAGGAAATGCTCATTTTCCTCTGGAGCTGGGGAAAATAAGGATGTCAGTTTTGGTTCATTCAAGTTCACAAATCCTCTGCACTCTGCACCCAGCCCTGCAACCTGCACCGCAACCCCCACCCCCCCACCCCGGATTAGTGCTGCAGGCCGGGAACCCCAAGCTGGACAAATGGTTAGCGTCCCTCATGCAGACTTAGCCTTTCAGCAGGCACTGGTGGCACTGGGTGGCAATCAAGGCTAGACTGAGCTCCCCCTTAGTCCCTAAAGTAGGGAGCACACTCCCCTTCCTCCCCCTCCCCCTCCTTCTCCTCCCCTCCCCTCCCACTCTGCTCCCACCCCTGCCCTCCACCCACCACCACCTATCTTGGTCACTCTTCCTGGACCACCACTGGCCTCTAACCCCTGTTGTCCTTGAATGCTGGCAGGTGAAGCAGCTCGTGCCCATCCGGGACCAGTCACTGCAGGAGGAGCTGGCCCGCCAGCATGCCAACGAGCGTCTGCGGCGCCAGTTTGCTGCACAGGCCAATGCCATCGGGCCCTGGATCCAGAACAAGATGGAGGTGGGTTGGTGCTTCAGAGAGAGCATGCCACGGCCTCCAAATCGGTCCCCAAGCTGACACAACCACTGCTGTCCACTCAGTGCTGTGAGAGCCCTGTCCAAGTCACCAGGGTGGCCCCTGGGTTGTTGCAGCCTGTGCATCAGTTTAGGGGGGTTGGGATGAGGGCAGGGTGCTGGGGGAGGGTGCACACGCACCGAAGGCTGGGAGGCTGTTCTCGCTGTCATCCATTCATCTTGTCATTAAAAATGGTGATGGTCTCCTCCGTTTTCAGCCTCTGCAGGACCTAGATTTTAAACCTTCCATCCCTAAGGAGGATGCGTGAAGAGTCACAAATACTTGGCATTTTCAGAACCTTTAAGGAAAAGTAATCTTTGAATGACACTGATTTCTGGGTTCATTTTATTACCAAGAACAGCCAAAAGACATTTATTGACCTACTGTTTTTTTTTTCTCTGAGTCCCCCCTTATGGTGATAAACTGTTAGCTTCTTTCTTAAAGAGGAGAACATCTAAAAATCTAGGGAATTCTTTTGACTGCTGATGAAGCACCCAGTGGTCTGAAATCTCTCTGGCAGCCACATTCCTGCAGACCATCCCCTGGTCTCCTCGAAAATAGGCAGCTTCAGGCATCCGTCTTCATTGGAAGAGGCTGAAAGGCCTCCTTTCTTCATGGATCTTGGCTGATTTTTTTTCTTTTCCTATTCTCTAGATAGGTTAGAACTAGGTCTTCCTTCATGCTGTGGTACTGTCCTATTTCCTACTTCATCTGAAAAATAAGGGACTTTGGCTGCCGCCTAAAATGCTGGTGTAGCTGGCATCAGAAGCAGAACCAGGAAGGATGTCACCCACAGAGTCATTCGAGAGGCTGGCTCACCTTGTCCTCCTCCCCTGCTCTTGCCTCCACCAGGAGATTGCCCGGAGCTCCATCCAGATCACAGGAGCCCTGGAGGACCAGATGAACCAACTGAAGCAGTATGAGCACAACATCATTAACTATAAGAACAACATCGACAAGCTGGAAGGCGACCATCAGCTCATCCAGGAGGCCCTGGTCTTTGACAACAAGCACACTAATTATACTATGGAGGTACAGCTGCCACACAGGCCTGCGGCACCCTGGTGTCTGCCTGTGACCATTTCATCTGGTCAGGGTGTTTTCCGCCCACATTTATCTCTATCTGTCCCTGTTTTGTTCTACAAGTATGAACGTGAGGGGTCATTGAGCCTTTACTGTCACTGCATGTGAAATCGTTTTGTGAAGTAGATCAAGCACTATGTGTGGGTGATCAGTCGTTCAGTCATGTCCAACTCTTTGCAACCCCATGGACCATAGCCTGCCATGCTCCTCTGTCCATGGGATTTCCAAGTCAAGAATACTGGAGTGGGTTGCCATTTCCTTCTCCAAGGGATCTTCCTGACCCAGAGAGTGAACCCATGTCTCTTGCATCTCCTACATTGGCAGGTGGATTCTTTACCACTAGCGCCACCTGAGCAGCTCAGATCAAGTGCTATATAGTTGTTATTTATCAACATCATCCTTTGTCATCATTGTTATCACAACAGTGAATTCGCTGCACTGCTTTGGAGAAACTCCCAGGAATGGGACTGTTCCATTTCTACCAGTTTGGCCCAGTTTGATCCTTCTGGGAGCCAGTGGGTGTAATCCAGGGCTCATCCTGCTACCTGGTGAATAGAAAGGTGTTCCTAGTGACAGAAAGACTGTACACTGTACATTGTATTCTACAAGGTGCTAGTTGTCACTGTTAGAACCCTGCTCCTCACTTCTGAGTATTTCCCACTATAGAATCTTGAAAGAAAGTGCAAAAGTAGAATTAAAAAAAAAATGTATCGAGAAGTCCTACTTGTCTCCCTTTGGGTTGACTCTCCTGTTATGAAAGTGAGCAGGCGAGATTGACCTGCTGGGAGAACCTGGAGCTGATCATTTGCTGTTTTTCCCTTGGTAGCACATTCGTGTGGGCTGGGAGCTGCTGTTGACGACTATCGCCAGAACCATCAACGAAGTGGAGACCCAGATCCTGACGAGAGATGCGAAGGGCATCACCCAGGAGCAGATGAATGAGTTCAGAGCCTCCTTCAACCACTTCGACAGGGTACCTCACTCCTACTTAATGAAAGGCAATGCTGGGGACATCAAAAGACATATTTGAAATAGCACTCATGCTGTTATTTTTAAGTCGTCATGTCCTTAAAATTTACTGGGAAACAGGATGATTAAGGCCAGAAGAAAAGAGCCACTGAAATGAAGTGTGCTAAGTTCTGATGTTGCTCAAGGTGACATCAGACAAGGTCTAGGTTTGTGGGCCCTTTTATACAGATCACTTAACAAATGCCTTTGTAGTTGGGAGCAAAGCAAGATTTATTCTAAGTGAAAGTACATCCTTAACAGAATATAGTTGAAGGATTTAGGTCATTTTCTAAGCACTTAAATACAAAGCTCTAATGTACTTTTCCTAATTAACTATTTAGGTAAAGCACCTGATGAAAATTAGCCTACTCTTTTGCCATAAAACTTAATTTTCTTTTTTAACGAACAAAATCAGCTCATGAAATGTTATGAGGAAAATGTATCAACAAAATGATGACCATATAAAAAGTTTAGTGCTACCCTTAAAATATTATCTAATATTTTGATTTGAATATAATTGGGTAAAACCAGTTCTTCACAAGAAAATGCCCAGTTTGCTTATCATTTAGTTAATAGTGACTCTTAAGGCCACATTCCATTTGTTAAAAGATCCCTAACAAAGTATATTTCATTCTTTTGCTCAGGACCCTGTGTATGATTTACAGATATTAGTTAAATGGTTCTCAAAATGCCTGTGGACTAGACCAGCCATATTCAGGCCTATTAATGAGTTCAGAAAGTAGACTTCTGATCAGGGACCTGAGGCATAAATAAAGTATTATATACAGACATGGATACTAAAGTTATTTTGGCTTCAGCACAGCTGTACTGTTGATGCTATAACACTGACCTGACTTCCTTCAGGTCGGGTCTTTTTCCTTCCATGGAGGGAAATAATTGACCATTGTTCCTGCATATATCACCTGGGCTTTTAGGAGGACAGCTCCGCTTGTTTGGGCCACTTCAGAGAGGGAAAATCCACATCTATTTGAATCCAGGGTAACGAGACTGTCTCTTGCAACAAAGGTGCAAAGGAGGACAATGCAGAACCTGCCAAGTTTAAAAGTTTAAGTAAAGCAACTATAGTCCGATAAAAATTAATTAAAAAACAAAAAACCCAGCTTCCCAGTTTCAGTGAATAATTTTCATTCATCTAACAAGAACTCCTTTCAAACATGTGTATACCTGTGGCGGATTCATGTTGATATATGGCAAAACCAATACAATATTGTAAAGTTAAAAAAAAAAATAAAACTAAGAAGGAGTGAAAATTAAAAAAAAAAAAAAAAAGAACTCCTTCCATACTAGCTTTCCCTTCCCGCCGCCCAGTAAAAGAATTAATAGAAGTTTAAGTTAAGGATTCTACGTCTTGGAGGGACTTGGGCCTGAGAGTGGCTGTAGCGTGGCTGTAGCGTGACTGCAGCATGAATCCTAGCCCTGCTGTCATCTTTGGGGGACTTTTACAAGCGAGGTCTGCCTGGGGCCTCAAGAGTGTGAGGCGTTCTCACAACACTTACATTGTGTTCGGTCATCAGTGGGTGGCAGTGGGCAGCTTCTGACATGGTCATTTTCAGTAGCACTGGGTATTCCTCCTGCTTTCTAAGGTGTGGTCTCCATTTCTGACTGCTGTTTACCTTCCTTCCCTACTTTTTCCTTTTTAAGAAATTATTTTGTAATGTAATGTCCCTGTGTTGGGCCTGTCCTTTCTGTAAATCAGACCTTTAAAAATTCTTTGGCAGATGTCAAAGTGTCCCTTCTCTTGCTGGATTTTGTTCCCTGGTCAAGTCGAGTTGTTTATTTTGCCTCTAACACTCACCTTCTTTCTTCTTTCTTTTTGTTGAAAGAGGAAGAATGGTCTAATGGATCATGAGGATTTCAGAGCCTGCCTGATCTCCATGGGTTATGACCTGGTAAGACAGAAGTTGAAATTTTACTACTATGATATTTTACTGAGCTTATTTAGGTTTGTATTTTAGAAGACAACTGCCTTAAACTGTGGCAGCCCACTTGGGATTGTTTCATTTACCAAGGTTACTAGGTAACATTGACAGTTTGCCTGGTACCATATGAAAATGACTTCCCGGAGTCAGAACATATATTTTCATTCAGTCATTGGTCAGCTGGTTTTTCCCTTGTGAAGGAAGATAACATAAAACTTTCCTGATGGTTTTTAAACAGCATTATTTGAGAGATAATTTACATACCCTACAATTTGCCCATTGAAAGTAGACACTTCAGTGGCATTTCCTCCTGATTTTCAAAGTGTTTTTTCCTCTAGTATTTTAGAAGGTAAAAAGTTTTTAGTGGGCTTCCTTGGTAGCTCAGTGGTAAAGAATCGACCTGCCAATGCCAGAGACACAGGGTCGATCCTTGATCAGAGAAGATCCCATGTGCCTTGGAGCAACTAAACTCATGCGCCCCAACTACTGAGCCTGTGTTCTAGAGCCTGGCGATTACTACTGCTGAGCCCACGCACCACAGCCACTGAAGCCTGTGCGTCCTAGAGGCTGTGCTCCATAACAAGAGAAGCCACCACAATGAGAGGCTTTTGTGCAACGAGAGAGTAGCCCCCACTCTGCAACTAGAGAAAAGCCCACGCAGCAATGAAGACCTAGCACAGCCAAAAAATTAATTAATTATTTAAAAAAAATTTAAAATCTGCTAAGAAATCTTACATTTCCCTGTGGGTTGTGAGTACCTGTATTAACCTTACTTCTGTGTTACCTGTTAACACGTTACTGACCAAAGACATATTAATATGTCTTTTGTTACCTGAACATTATTGACTGGAAATGTGAGAGTGATGTAATTTACGTCATCATGCGAAGCTGTTAGAACTTAAAATTGGTCAAGGGTTCATTATGCAAAACTTAACGATTGTTGTTATCATTCACATTTTGCCCCATTAGCTTCTTGTCCCAACTTGTGTATATTATAAACACAAGCTTATTACCATAAAATTTTTTAAAATGATGCATAGCGAAATTTTGAGTGAAGAATTTTTCAATGAATTTTATGCAAATTCTTTCTCTGATTGTCCGAGTGACATGTATACTTTAGTATCTCGTAATATGATAGTTCTTCCAAATATAGTTCTGATTCAGCCAATGTGAAAATTAGACCAACAAAAAGACAAAATATCTTAGTGATTGATTCTGATACGGAAAGTGAAAATGAAACTCATTGTGCTGGAAGAGACTATATAGGTGTCAGGTGTAATTATTGAATGTAATAACCCACAAAGTGTTAGTGAAGTAACGTATTAATTTTTGGCCAGTCAAAGCAAAAATTACTGTCCTATAGGCTTTCGTTTCTGCGAAAATCCCCCAGTCAATAATGACTTAATATGTAATGTTGTTTAAACATGAATTACTTTGATGCATCTCCCCTTTCAAATAACCACTGTAAGAGCCCGCCTCTAACCTGCCTTCTCTTTGGCAGTATTATTCTTCTCAATTATAGCCTGAGAAAAGGCCTAAGTCTCTGAATTCTTCTTCCATAATTATGTTAAGTCCCAAGGCAACAGGGCTTCCCTGGTGGCTCAGCAGTAAAGAATCTGCCTGCCAGTGGAGGAGATGGGAAACGTGGGTTTGATCCCTTGGTCAGGAAGATCTCCTGGATAAGAATATGGCAACCCGCTCCAATATTCTTGCCTGGAGAATCCTATAGACAGAGGAGCCTGGTGGGCTACAGTCCATGGGGTGACAGAGAGAGTCAGACATGACTTAGCAACTAAACAACAACAACCCAAGGCGACATGGATCAGAGAGAGAAAGGAATTCGGACATCAGGAGCTTCCGGGTTGATGCTGTAGCTACATTTCAAAATCTGTTAATAACAGTAAACTTAAGTCACCCATAAGGGGAATCTGTTCCAAACGTGGAAGGGAAGTGCAGGGAGTATTTAAGTTTTCAAGCAAAAAGGAACTTGCATGCCAACAGGTAAAAGCGGGAAAGCAGCACAGTTAGGAGTTGTGGACTGTTGAAGTCAATGTTTCCTTGCAACCTTGCCTCAGGGTGAAGCTGAGTTTGCCCGCATCATGACCCTGGTGGATCCCAACGGGCAGGGCACCGTCACCTTCCAGTCTTTCATCGACTTCATGACCAGAGAAACGGCTGATACCGACACGGCCGAGCAGGTCATCGCGTCCTTCCGGATCCTGGCTTCTGACAAGGTCTGCATCGACACATTTTCTTCTGCCTTTCTGACAGTCTGCTGCTTTATTCCAATAAGAATGGAAGCAATGTTGCAAATAATAATGATTTTGATACTGCTGCCTTTTATACCACATCCGCACTGAATTCAGAAAGCACTTAAACGTAACGCTGGTGTACTCGGAAGAGGCTAAACACAGACATTCTGTCTTGGCATTTGTACCTGGTCCTTATGGGAGTTTCATAGAAGGAACCAGCAGTATGAATTTTGCAGTTTTTTTGTGTGTGTTTTTCTGGTTCAACCCTACTTTACATTCTGGATTGGTAGATAAGATTTCTGAAAGATGAAACAGTGCAATTCAGATGTTAGAAAACTGAGAACCTTCTCCCAAGGATCAATGACACTGACTGTGCCCAGCCCTTGGAGCAAAGTTGAATAGAGCCATCCATTCTTTGTAAAAATTGGCAAGTTTTTCATTACATGTAACCTAGAAATTAAGTAGGAGTTTAATTGCAAGTTTAGAATTTTCAAATCTCCCAAAACAATATTAAAACTTTTCAATATGTATAAGTTCAGTTTGGGATATGATCCCTTTGTCTTGTGTTCTAGCTGAAAGGGAAAGGAAGTTAGGATTCTAAAACACATCGGCTTGGCCATGTTTATTACCTTAAAAAAAATCTTATCTGACAACATAAACTATCTTTAAAATAATTATGTTTGTTTTAAAATGAATCCTTTATCATGTGGATAGGGGTTGAGGGGAGAAGGTCCAACTGGTTTAGGAGATAATAAACCAAGGCTTATCTAACACACCCAAAGCCCTACTATATATTACAATATATTTGCTCTTTATTTATCTTGACCTATCAGTCTATTTTATGAGAATTATCCTATTTTCTCTTGGACATTTGACATTAAAAACAAAAGACTCCATTGTTCAATGTCAGTTTAGTTTTGCTTTAGAAGGAGTTTTTCACCAGTGGCAACATGCCTCTAGTTTTTTAATAAATTGTGTAGGAAAGCAAGCACATATCACATGTATTTTTTAAAAACCACATTGATCATTTTAAATTAAATATTCCTATATTTTCATTAGTGTATGGTATAAACCAACCTCCGCTTTATCTTTCTGTATGAAATTTACATCATAGTATTTTTCACTAATATTATGGCTCAATTTGAGAAGTGTTGATGGTACTGCTCCCTTTGTCTCTGTGAAGCATTTTAAATTTCCCACTGGCCAGAAGACAAATTACAAGTAAAACTCAGCCTTTGGTTGGCTGTCTGGTACTGTGCCTGTTAGACTCCCTACCTTTAGTCTTTTATTTTTTTATCTTTATCTTATTTTGGAATATAGTTGATTAACAATGTTGTGTTAATTTCAGGTGTATAGCAGACTGATTCAGTTAATCCTTTTTTTAACAATTAAACAAATGCAAGAAGTATGTCAGTATTTAAACCATTTAAGTTCCAGTGTGTCTTGCCATTGATTTTTAAAACATGTGTGTACTGTTTTCCAGCCATACATCTTGGCGGAGGAGTTGCGTCGGGAGCTGCCCCCAGACCAGGCCCAGTACTGCATCAAGAGGATGCCTGCCTACTCAGGCCCAGGCAGCGTGCCCGGAGCCCTGGATTACACCGCATTCTCCTCCGCACTCTACGGGGAGAGCGATCTGTGAGGCTGGGGTTTTGTAGTCGCTGATTAGAACGCAATAAAAGCTGAAGTCACAGTTTGTTTCTTGGAAACTTTGACAAGCTTTATTACGTTGTAGAGGGAGAACACTTTTTTCGCAACTCAGTTATTGCCAGCAGTGTAAGATGGCTGAAGTTAAGTTTTTCTAGTAGATGACATAGCGTACTTTATAAGTAGGTTTCTTTACTTCTGAGTTTTTAGCTAAGTGCAATGAAATATCAGGGGTTATAAAACAAAGCCAATCCTTGAGTAGTGTGAAATTAGGAAGACCTAAGGATAGAAGGAACATACAAAATGGGAAAATTCTGAAATACCCAAGATTCAAGACCAGAAAAATAATAGTAAATGTTTGACATTAAAAAAAAATTCTTCATATATATAATATGTTTATATGGTTATCTCTTGGGGAATATATTTGGGATACTGGTGTTTTACTTTCTGGCTTATCCAAAGATTATATTTAAGATAAATGGTAACTGTCATCTCGTTAGCTGAATTGAATATTGTGAACTTCCAGAGAATAGAAACAGACACCCCAAAAGACTTTTAGCACTTAAAACATTTTAGGTAGAAATCATAGTCAGCTCTTCTTTATTTAGGACTACGTGGTCCAGTTAGTGGATTGCAATGCCTTACTCATACTGCAAAGCAGGAACCTCACCATGGAAATGTTTCATTGCCAGGGAGGAAGATGGAATCACTAGGTAAAATGTGTTTGGGGGGGATTATTTATTGATTCCAGGTTTCTGTGCTTTTTTTAGAGCTTGTTAGTATGTTAGAGTCTCACGAGATGACCATATATAAGTGCTCTGTTTTTAAACAAACAGGTGTCAATAGCAATAGTTATGATGGGGGACAAGTCAAAAGCTGCTATTTTTATAGCTCTCCAGGCAGAATTTCTCCTTTTTTTGCCTTTTAATTTTACTATCTGATAAAGAGAAGGTGTTAAAGGGAGGAGTTGGTAGGAAAGGACTAATTCTCACCAACAGTAGAGGTAAGTTCTTTAACTGCAGAACCTTTACATACTTCAGGTGGATTCATTTTGTGTAGCAGGAATTCTTGATGTTTCTGCCCACTCTCAGTGAGTGTCCCCACTGTGATTGGATGGGGCATTGCCACACCTCCTTCCATGTCTATGTGGAAGCCCCTTGCAGAGGACACCGATGGCTCCTGCCACCCATATCTGTCAGCTTTCATTCATTTTTCTGCTCATGCTGCTGTTTGCTGTACCTCCCCTGTTTTTCCATCTTGTTGACAGCTTGTAAAGAATAAAGCAGGAATTCTTTTTATATCTGAATCCTTAATGATCAGATGAATTACAAACAAACAAAAACAGTTGTAAATAGCAATTGAAGTGTTACTAGAAAAACAGTCATGTGCCTGTTAACCTATAGTCTTTTTCTTCAGATTTTTCTAGATTTCCACCAGTAGCTGGAAATGGGATATTTTCCATTCATGACTGTCCCATAACTTAATATTTTTACACAATTGGCCCATTTAGAACCTTCAACCTTTGTAAGTTTCATTTAATTTGCTTCATTTTATTAAGTAGCTGATAGTTTACAGATTTCTGAAATCTGAGTCCTTGAGTTCAGTGCCAGACACTTTTGGGGTGGTGTTTAGGTGAACTGTGACTCCTTATTCTACTTCATGCAGGTGCTATATTCTAGCTGTATAGGGAGAAAAACAGGAAGATATTCTGCCTTTGAGGCTACTAGTGGGAATTTGTGGTGTTTTACAATTGGTGTAGGTGGTTCATCTTCCTAAAATTTTAGTTTCTTTACAACATTCAAGCAAGAGAATGGATCAACACTATCTGCTAACAAATGAAAAAGGGAAATAAACTCTGAAACACTTAATAAACATGTTTGTACTCTCATTTTAGAAGTTATTTTTATTTCTGAAGCTGAATTATTGATTAAACTTAATTTGTAAAAGAAAAGGAATCCCTGTTTTATTATTATTATTATTTCAACTAATAACCAGTTTCTTTGGTTAACCACAAACTTTCCTCACTTAAAATTTCCATCATCACTTAAAACTCTCATTTGGTTTAGCATTTGCCTTGTTTAAAGAATTAGAGACTGGCTTGTTGGGTAGAGGGTAAATTTGAGATGAGGAATTAAGATTGGCCCAGTTAGAGGTGAGTGATGAATGGACTAGGGAACGAAATGGATTAGGAAGAAATTTTTACCCCAGATATCATTTCAGAATCCCCAGTAGGTATTTTGAAAGTGTATGGCACCCCGAGCCCTAACCCCAGAGCTTCTAGTTGTGAAGGTCTGGGTTAAGACCTGGACATCTGCCGGGGTTCAGCCCCGGCTGATCCAGGGTATTCGAAGCGGGGACAGCGTCGGTGAGGATCAGGATACAATAGCTTCAATTAGATATTAATTAGAGATGTAAAGAGTAATAGAATGAGGATAGCTCAGTAGGAAAATTCAGTGGAGAAAAGAGGCTGAGTAGCTTGGTTTACGTGGGAGACCAATAAAACTTCAAGACAAGAACTTTGCACCACTTACGTAGGTCGCAGGCGTCCTTCTGTTCTCCCGAAGGAGAGGAGACACTGAGGCCTCCCCGGTTGGATCTTAGAAGCCCAGGCATAATTAGTAACCATGGCGGGTTCCGTGCTCCAGATGGAGATTCAGCCAGAGTGAGACAGAGAGCGACATGGGGAGACCAGTATTTCGAGAAACTGATCCCAATTCTTTATTTTCCATGGGCTACTTTTATACACTGAGATGTTATGCCAAAGTCACGTGGGGTCAGCAGTCCTGACTTTTATCAAAGTCAGGTGCTTCATACAAATGTATACAGAGGTCTTAGGGGTGTTACATCATCTTCTGGCCAGGGGGACCTGCTGACAATTTATGACCCTCTCCTTGTGACAGTGGTCAGTCAACCAGGACACTTATTTCTCCAGGGGTGATTATTCTTAAAACAGACGCCACCCAAATAAAGTTACATTCCTATAGGGTGAGGGTGTAGTGGGTTTTAGTTAAGGAAAGAATTTACTTAGCCTAAGGTCTAATGTGATTAATATCAAAGGTTAATACTTATTTCTTCTATATATTCATTAATGTGTGTAAGGGCAGGGGATGTGGAGACTTAGCAACAAACATTGGCTCAACAAATGAAAAACCCTTCACCAATACAATTTCTAATCAGCCCATTATACTCATAGTTTTCTAACTTTTCTAAGGAACCTGTTTTTAGAAGGTTTAAAGCATCTCGTGCCTCTCACAGTTGAGAGGCTGTGAGCAATCACATGTGGCCAGACAAGCCTGTCAGGCAGGCTAGAGAACCTTCAGAGGAGTTTGTAGGTTAAAACACTCTTGTCACACCCAGGAGTTTTTATTAACTGGAGCTCTAAGTTAACTCCTTCTCCGAAAGAGGTGGTGGGGGACAGCCCCCCGTAAAGTCAGAGGTGTAGGTGGGAGCACAAAGTAGTAAAGCAGGCAGGCTCTAGTTATGGGGGTAGATGCTCGAGGATTTCCAGGGGGACTCCTGAGGCTCGATCCCGCCTTTGCGTATGTTGAGCCTCCTTCCTCATGACCTTTGCCACGGGCCGAGTGCCTCACTCTGGCCCCCAACAGACATCTGCATTTTTTGAAAGCTCCATGGATGATTCTACTAACCCTCAATTGAAAACCACTGGATTAGAGGTAATGGAAAGGGTCATTAGTAATCAGGAAGTGTAAAACAGAGAAGCTCTTACTGGAAAGGTTAATGGTTGGACCACATGAATGGTCAGGCCAACCCCTGTACCATCTGGTTGGTGATATACAAATATTGGCAATGGCTGAATTTCAGATGGGTACACTTGTCTTCATATTCTTTCTTGCTGCGTACCTGATTCACACATATTCATGAAACAAGCTGGAGATGAGCTCTCTACAGCCTTTAAGTGAAAAGAAGCAAATCAAAATGATATAAAGTCAGAAACTTGTATTTCTTTTTAAAATTAATTTTAATTGGAGTATAGTTGATTGACAATGTTGTATTAATTTCAGGTGTACAACAAGGTGAATCAGTTATACATACACATATATTCACTCTTTTTAAGATTCTTTTCCTATAGAGGTCATTGCAGAGTACTGAGTAGAATTCTTTATGCTGTATAGTAGGCTATTACTAGTTACCTGCTTTATATATAATAGTGTGTGTATGTCAGTCCTAATCTCCTAGTTTATTCCTCCCTGTCTTTGTATTTTAAGAAGTAGTTAATTATTACCAAGCTGACAAAGACTCACCCACAGTCGCCTTGGGTTATTTGACAAGAAGGCACTGAGTGCATTCAACTGTGTCCGTGAACTTTCTCAAATACCCAGGAGCCTATGTAGTGCTTTAACTGCCCTGTGTGCGACGTTCTCATATTTCAGATGGAATCGGCAGAGAAGGAGACAAGTTTTTTTTTCCCCTTTTGGATTCATTAATTAATAACTCAGTACTTAGTGTGTTAGTCATTCAGTCGTGTCTGACTCTTCGTGATCCCACGGACTGTAGCCCGTTAGGATCCTCTGTCCATGGAATTCTCCAGGCAAGAATATTGGGGTGGGTAGCCATTCTCTTCTCCAGGAGATCTTCCAAACCTGCGGATGGAACCCAGGTCTCCTGCATTGTAGTCAGATTCTATACCATCTGAGTCAGCAAGCAGCTGACAAATCATCATTCTTTTAAAGCTGGGAGCTGAAGGCGGTTGTGATCCATCAATGGGAATCCCTAACCAAGGATTCCCCAGTACCTTAAAGTCTTTTCGAAGTAATCTCCAAAGCACTGCAAACTTCCGTGTTGATAAAACAAATGGGCAGAAGTGATGGCAAATTGGAGTATCAGTAAGAAATAAATGGCTTTTTTTGGTCATGTATTTAAACATTGGGAATTCTTTTCAACTACTTTCAATAATAATACTTAGAACAAAGAAACAATCCAACCGAAAAATGGGCAGAAGACCTAAGCAGACACTTCAGTGAAGACATACAGATGGCCAACATGAAAAAATATTCAACTTCATTAATTATTAAGAAGTGCAAATCAAAACTACAATGAGATACCATGTTACACTGGTCAGAAAGGCCATCATTTAAAAGCCTACAGATAACAAATACTGGAGAGAGTGTGGAGAAAAGGGAACTCTCTTACACTGTTAGTGGGAATGTCAATTGGTACAGCCACTATGGAAAACAGTATAGAGGTTCCTCAAAAAAACAAAAAAAAGAGTGGCCATAAGATCCTGCCATCCCACTCCTCAGCATATATCCAGAAAAAACGAATTGGAAAAGACACATGCACCCCAGTGTTCACTGTAGCACTGTTCACAACACTAAGGCATGGAAATAACCTAAATGTCTATCGACAAATGAATAAAGATTAGTCTATATACACAATAGAATGCTGCTGCTGCTAAGTCACTTCAGTCATGTCCGACTCTGTGCAACCCCAGAGATGGCAGCCCACCAGGCTCCCCCGTCCCTGGGATTCTCCAGGCAAGAACACTGAAGTGGGTTGCCATTTCCTTCTCCCAATAGAATGCTACTCAGCCATAAAAAAGAATGAAATAATGCCACTAGAGGCAACACGGATGAACCTGGAGATTATCATCCTAAATGAAGTAAGAGAAAAACAAATACCATATGCCATCATTTATATGTGGAATCTAAAATACGACACAAAGAACTCGCCTATGAAACAAATAGACTCACAGAACAGATTTGTGCTTGCTGTGGAGGAGGGAAGGACTGGGAGTTTGGGATTAGGAGATTCAAGCTATTATATATATGGATAAACAGCAAGGTCTACTGTACAGCACAGTATTCAATATCCTGTGATAAATCATAATGGAAAAGAGTATGAGGAAGAATGTATATACATGTATAACTGAATCACTTTACAGTAGAAATTAACAGAACCCATAAATCATTAAAAAATAATCCTTAGAATGATTTAACTTTAGTTGCTAAATTGTGTCCAACTCTTGTGACCCCATGGACTATAACCCACCAGACTCCTCTGTCCATGGAATTTTTCAGGCAGGCATACTGGAGTGGGTAGCCATTTCCTTCTCCAGGGGATCTTCCCAACCCAGGGATTGAACCCAGACTCTTTACCACTGAGCCACCAGGGAAGCCCTTAGAATGAGTTAGCCAATTAGAAAAACACTTGTGAATAACCAAGGCAGCACAGACTGGTAACAAGAATGCTTTCTGAGACAACCACAATTGTCAAGTTTCACTAGATAAAAGTTGTGGTAATTGTTTACATGATTTCTTTTAGATTTGATGTGTATTATATGAGAAAACACTTAAAACATATTTATCCAAGCATATAAAATATTCCCATTACAATCTTTGACTTACTTCATCTTATAAAATATTCAGTATGTACTATTTCATGTTAGCTAAAATGTATAATTTATGCTAGATACCAGGCCAATTAATTTTTGACAGTTTATATTTTACTCTTTAATTAAATACTTTGAAAAACTTTGATCAGAATGTTTAAGACAATGGAATTATTTCCTGAATTTATACATGATTTTTATATAACTATTCCCAAACACAACTTCAGTACACATAAGCCCTCCTTCTAGCATCCCCACCCTTGTTTCATGAAAAACTTTAAAAAGTGTAGCTACATATTATACTGCACAAATGAGAAAGATTTACGTAATACAAATTTTAATTCTATTAGCACAACAGCATTTTAATCTTGACTTAACTGCCTTCATAAGATTCTGTTCAATATTTATTTCTCAGTGGTTTTTAAATGATTCCTCAAAATAAAGATTTGAGTTTATTTGAATTGAAAATGAAGTCAGATTTTTTTTTTTTTTTTACAACAGAAAGTAAGGCTGATTTACTTAATCATTTAGTTTTCCTTGGGTAATTAGGCTACATGGGGGACATTTTCCACTTTTTCAATTATCTGAATCTGAGGCTCCAATGTTTTGATGAAAACAATTAAAACACATGATAATACAAAAACATTTTATTGAAAGAAGAAAGGAATTGGCAAAGCTGTGTTAAAACTAACAACTTCCTCTAACTTTTTCTGAATACAGTGGACTAAATAAGGAGTCTTGAGGAGAAAAGGAACAGGAGTCATTCATAGTTGCTGAGTTCGAGGATTGGCACAGCTACAGCTTAGAAGAAATCTGAGTTTCTGTCGGGAGATCACCCCAGTGATATGGGCTGCTCCCCTCAAAACTGCCATGTGGAAACAGAAACTTGTGTATGTTTTAAGCCACTGTATTTAGAATATCTGTTACAACAGCTTGGCCTTACCCTAAACAATACAGTAATAGTAACCTTGACAGCTTCCTCACCTAGCTGTATAGCTACATTTATGATATTTTAGATATACTAAACATTTTAACTTTTATCTTTTTATTTCTCAGCTTTATATGAGTTTTGATAAAGAGAGAGAAGGACGTTTTGTACCTAATTCGACACATTCATTCACTCATTTTACAACCACTGTATTTTACAGCCACTAATATCCAGAATGCTGCATGGTGTGGCCAAAAAGATTATTTAATACAATAATACTAGCACATATCAAAGTGTCTTAAATTCAATGAAGTATAATAATATAGGAACCATAAAAATTAATGCTAGGCTATATACAGACATGGAAGAGGAGCATATAGTGATTTGGAGAAATCAGAATGAGGTGAAGAGTTTAGACAGCAATTTTTTAAAAAATGGAGGATAGGTGACAAAAGAATGAGAGGAATCTAACAAAGGAATAACAAAATTAAAATCTGCATCAGAAATGGGTTTTATAAAGACAGCAATTATTTTGCAAAAATCAGAAGTGGAGGATGGATATCTAAGTTAAATGTTTTTAAACCCTAACAATTATAATTATTCTAAAGTAACAGAATGGTTGAACAGAAGCAATAATCAAATATATCACTAAATAAGATTTTCTTGAACTGAAAAAAAGGATTTAAGCGTTCAAGCAAAAGAACACACAGTATACTGGGCAAAAATCAATAAAGAAAAACTAACACCTCGACATATTCTGCCATTCAAAAAAGATAATTTTCAAGATAAGAAAAGAATGTAACCAGACAGAAAAAAGACAATAAAATACAAGTCACCTGGGCTCAGACTTCTCTCTAACATGAGATACAGGAAGACAACATAGGCAAAATGGAGAAGATTGAAATAGCTGTCCCTCCAATAAAAAAACAACTGAATTGGCAGGAGCTGTCTGAAGCAACTAGTTTGGAAAGCTGGGCTGGCAGAACAGTTGCAGAGCCTGGAGAGAGTCTACTGAAGCAGCTGAATCTCAGGCTGTACCAGGTACCATCTCCCATCCTTCAACCCTGTGGCAGGCAGCTGTGAACAGGGGCAAGCGTTCCTGGTGTAGCTTGCTACAGTCAAGGTGGGTAGCAAGGAGCTTATCTTTCAAAAGTCGAGGTCATGTGTTTTGAGTGCTAATTGCTGCTTTTTATCACTGAGGAGCCAACACAGAAGTCAAGCATTGTTTCAACCTACATGGGCTGAAGTGGATTTCCAGCAAGGAGGGGATTCAAAGATGGGATCTATTTTTCACTTTATGGGAACCAGACATTTAAGGAAATCTTTGTAAGGCCAAAGACAACTGCAGAGATGATGGAAGAGATCAGTCAGTGATCTTACCTAACATACGATACAAGTGCTGCAAAGTTAGTTTGGAAAATTCACGTGGCTCTAGCCCTCAACCAGCAAAAACTAGCAATCCCTGAAGAGTGGGAGAATTAGACTTCCAGAATTACTACATTATACTCAGAAGGTCTAGTTCTCAACAATAACAAAAAAAATGTAAAACAGACCATAAACCAGAAAATATGACCCATTCATCGGAAATAAAAAATTTGAGGGACTTTCCTGGTGGTTCAGTGGTTCAGACTGCTTGCTTCCAATGCAGGGGGTGTGGGTTCAACCCCTGGTTGGGGAACTAAGATCCCACATGGCACATGGCATGGCCAAATAAATGAATAGAGTCTTAGAAAAGATGACATTTAAAAAGAGAAAAGCCATCCAGATTAGAAAGAAAGTGAAATTATCTCTGTTCTACAGATGATATGATGTTATATGTAGAAAATTCTAACAAACCTACAAAAATTTGTCAGAGCCAAAAGAATTCAGCAAGGAGATTTAACATCAACACCTCAAAATCAGCTGTATTTCTACACACTTGCAATTAACAGTCTGAAAAGGAACCGATGAAACAGTTCCATTTACAATAGCATTAAAAAGTAATATCATTTTCCTTCCTTCCCACTTGTCTTACTCCATCTGGGCTGCTCTAACAAAATACCGCAGGCATCTATAGGTAGGGTATTAACAACAGATTTATATTTCTCATAGTTCTGGAGACTGAGAAGTTCAAGATCATGGTATTAGCATGGTTAGATGAGAACCCAAACTTCCCTGTATATCCTCACATAGCAGAGGGGACAAGGGAGCTTTACTGGGCCTCTCTTACAAGGTCCCTAACTCCCTCTGAAGGTTCCACCTTCATGACCTAGCCACATCCCAAAGCCCCTACTACCAATGAGCATTAGGATTTCAACATATGAATTTGGAGGGGACACAAACATTCAGCCCCTAGCACCATTATTTTTTCTTACATTGTAGTCCAAATCTATCTCTTTACATGAATTTCTTGGGTTTTCATATTTTGAATGAACTTCTTTCTTCTTCTAGTTACTAGCTTTCCCCTTGTATTTCTGTTATCCCATTTATTATGATCCACTTTATCTTATTCACTCATAATTTGTCTTGCAGGATCTTTGGGGAGCAAATCCTATTCTGAACATCTTTATGTTCCCCAAAGCATCTGACATGGTGCCTATCCACTTTGGGTACTTAACTGGCATTTATTTGATAGAATTTTCTAAAGCTCTGCTGTAAATATTAATTATACATTTTGATAATCTGAACAGTGACATGGGTTTCAGTTTCTTTGAAATTCATTTAGTTCCTAATTTTTAAAAAAATCCAAGAGTGAACACACTGCAGAACTAACCTTGCACTGCACATTAATGGTTTTTGACAAATTGAATAATTGGTGATTAAATATTTACTTGAAGAAAAAATACATTATTTAATTTTAATGTTTTCAGGCTACAGTTCATTTCTGTGACATCCAAATTGATGGTTTTAATAAGGTTTATATTAAGGTTCTTAATACCAACTGTCTGGCCAAGTGTGAAAACCACCTCAAATACTGTTAGAAGTACATGATCCTTATACATGGGTATCCTTAATCACATACCAGGTATAGTACTTTTACACTTTAAAGGGGAACAGTACTTTTACACTTTAAAGGGGAATACCAACATGGTTGTCTGTCACCAGAGAAAGACTAGCTTTCTAGAAAGACTGAGGCAATACTTGAATGACTTTGAAAACTAATGTTGTCCAGTCATTATAGCAGAAGATACGCAATCTCCATTACAGACACCAGCTGCACCTTCATCTCAGGAACAGGGTTAAAGGTCTCAGCAGCCGGGTGAGCCTTCCTGAGTTCCTTGGTCTATGCCTCCATTCCTAACCAGTACTCAGTCCCACCCTCCCAGAGTTGCTGAGAGGCGAGTGTTTCTTTACCAAGATTAATAACTTTAATCAAGTTGCAGTCAGCTTGACCTAGGGATTATTTTGCTTTATTTAATGTTAACACTAGTGAAATTATCTTGTGTGAGTGCTAAGTTGCTCCAGTTACATCCCACTCTTTGTGACTCTATGGACTGTAGCCCGCCATGCTCCTCTGCAAATGGGATTCTCCAGGCAAGAATACTGGAGTGGGTTGCTATGCCCTCCACCAGGGAATCTTCCCCACCCAGGGATCAAACCCCACTGTCTCTTTTGTCTCCTGCATTGGCAGGTGGGTTCTTTACCAGTGGCACCACCTGGGAGATTTATCTTACCATTGGCAAATAAAGGAATCGTATTTCCAGTTTCAGAGAATGATTATAGCTTTCAAATTACATCCTGCTTAAGACAAAACAAAACAAACAAACAAAAAAACCCCTCTTTCTGCCAGTAAAAAGTCTGCTATGGAAGCTGTGCTAGCAGTGTTCATCAGATAATGTCCAAAACACAGTGGCTGCAATATTCCTCCAGTAATTTACCCTTGTGAACACTATTTAGTCACATGCCACCTTGTGCCAGGTATTAAATGTTACTGTGGCTATATAACAAGACCAAGACAGAAAAAGTCTGTCCTAAAATAAGACTTTATTATTATTATTTTTAATACACTTATTTACTGCCTATCATCTGCATATGTGCTCTGGTTAGTCGCTCAGTCATGTCTGACTCTTTGCGACCCCATGGACTGTAGCCCGCCAGGCTCCTCTGTCCATGGGGATTCTCCAGGCAAGAATACTGGAGTGGGTTCCCATGCCTTCCTCCAGGGGATCTTCCCAACGCAGGGATCGAACCCTGGTCTCCTGCATTGGCAGCTGGATTCTTTACCACTAAGCCACCAGGAAAGCCCCAACCCTTTATTCATTTATTTATCTTTGGCTGCACGGGGTCTTTTGGCGGTGAGGTCTTTCTCTAGTTGCCGGTATGTGGGCTTTTCATTACAGTGGCTTCTCTAGTTGCAGAGTACAGGCTTCAGGTACACAGGCTTCACAAGTCACGTCACACGGGCCCTAAGCACATGGGTTTCAGTAGTTGTGGAGCACCTGCTTAGTTGCTCCGAGGTATGTGAGATCTTTCTGAACCAGGGATCGAACCCATGTCCCCCGCATTAGCAGGTGTATTTTTAATCAAGGGACCACTGGGGAAGTCCCCATGAACCTGTAAATATTAAAGTTTTCAGTTCAGTCAGTTCAGTTCAGTCGCTCAGTCATGTCTGACTCTTTGTGACCCCATGAATCGCAGTACGCCAGGCCTCCCTGTCCATCACCAACTCCTGGAGTTCACTCAAATTCATGTCCATCGAGTCAGTGATGCCATCCAGCCATCTCATCCTCTGTTGTTCCCTTCTCCTCCTGCCCCCAATCCCTCCCAGAATCAGAGTCTTTTCCAATGAGTCAACTCTTCGCATGAGGTGGCCAAAGTACTGGAGTTTCAGCTTTAGCATCATTCCTTCCAAAGAACACCCAGAGCTGATCTCCTTCAGAATGGACTGGTTGGATCTCCTTGCAGTCCAAGGGACTCTCAAGAGTCTTCTCCAACACCACAGTTCAAAACCATCAATTCTTCGGTGCTCAGCTTTCTTCACAGTCCAACTCTCACATCCATACATGACCACAGGAAAAACCATAGCCTTGACTAGACGGACTTTTGTTGGCAAAGTAATGTCTCTGCTTTTGAATATGCTATCTAGGTTGGTCATAACTTTCCTTCCAAGGAGTAAGTGTCTTTTAATTTCATGGCTGATTTTGGAGCCCCAAAAAACAAAGTCTGACACTGTTTCCACTGTTTCCCCATCTATTTCCCATGAAGTGATGGGACCAGATGCCATGATCTTCGTTTTCTGAATGTTGAGCTTTAAGCCAACTTTTTCACTCTCCACTTTCACCTTCATCAAGAGGCTTTTGAGTTCCTCTTCACTTTCTGCCATAAGGGTGGTGTCATCTGCATATCTGAGGTTACAGATATTTCTCGCGGCAATCTTGATTCCAGCTTGTGCTTCTTCCAGCCCTGTGTTTCTCAAGATGTACTCTGCATAGAAGTTAAATAAGCAGGGTGACAATATACAGCCTTGACATACTCCTTTTCCTATTTGGAACCAGTCTGTTGTTCCATGTCCAGTTCTAACTGTTGCTTCCTGACCTGCATGTAAGTTTCTTAAGAGGCAGGTGAGGTGGTCTGGTATTCCCATCTCTTTCAGAATTTTCCACAGTTGATTGTGATCCACACAGTCAAAGGCTTTGGCATAGTCAATAAAGCAGAAATAGATGTGTTTCTGGAACTGTCTTGCTTTTTCAATGATCCAGCGGGTGTTGGCCAGAGAAGGCAATGGCAACCCACTCCAGTACTCTTGCCTGGAAAATTCCATGAATGGAGGAGCCTGGTGGGCTACAGTCCATGGGGTCGCCAAGAGTTGGATACGACTGAGCAACTGACTTCACTTTCACTTTTCACTTTCATGCATTGGAGAAGGAAATGGAAACCCACTCCAGTGTTTTTGCCTGGAGAATCCCAGGGATGGCGGAGCCTGGTGGGCTGCCGTCTATGGGGTCGCACAGAGTCGGACACAACTGAAGCGACTTAGTAGCAGCAGCAGCAGCAGAAGCAGATGTTGGCAATTTGATCTCTGGTTCCTCTTCCTTTTCTAAAACCAGCTTGAACATCTGGAAGTTCACGGTTCAAATATTGCTGAAGCCTGGCTTGGAGAATTTTGAGTATTACTGTACTAGCGTGTGAGTTGAGTGCAATTGTGTGGTAGTTTGAGCATTCTTTGGCATTGTCTTCTTTGGGATTGGAATGAAAACTGACCTTTTCCAGTCCTGTGGCCACTGCTGAGTTGTCCAAATTTGCTGGCATATTGAGTGCAGCACTTGCACAGCATCATCTTTCAGGATTTGAAATAGCTCAACTGGACTTCCATCATCTCCACTAGCTTTGTTCGTAGTGATGCTTTCTAAGGCCCACTTGACTTCACATTCTAGGATGTGTGGCTCTAGGTGAGTGATCACACCATTGTGATTATCTCGGTTGTGAAGATCTTTTTTGTACAGTTCTTCTGTGTATTCTTGCCACCTCTTCTTAATATCTACTGCTTCTGTTAGGTCCATACCATTTCTGCCCTTTATTGTGCCCATCTTTGCATGAAATGTTCCCTTGGTATCTCTAATTTTCTTGAAGAGATCTCTAGTCTTTCCCATTCTGTTGTTTTCCTCTATTTCTTTGCAGTGGTCGCTGAGGAAGGCTTTCTTATCTCTTCTTGCTATTCTTTGGAACTCTGCATTCAGATGTTTATATCTTTCCTTTTCTCCTTTGCTTTTCACTTCTCTTCTTTTCACAGCTATTGTAGGGCCTCCTCAGACAGCCATTTTGCTTTTTTGCATTTCTTTTCCATGGGATGGTCTTGATCCCTGTCTCCTGTACAATGTCACGAACCTCATTCCATAGTTCATCAGGCACTCTATCAGATCTAGGCCCTTAAATCTATTTCTCACTTCCACTGTATAATTATACAGGATTTGATTTAGGTCGTACCTGAATGGTCTAGTGGTTTTCCCTACTTTCTTCAATTTCAGTCTGAATTTGGCAATAAGGAGTTCATGATCTGAGTCACAGTCAGCTCCTGGTTTTGTTTTTGCTGACTGTATAGAGCTTCTCCATCTTTGGCTGCAAAGAATATAATCAATCTGATTTTGATGTTGACCATCTGGTGATGTCCATGTGTAGGGTCTTCTCTTGTGTTGTTGGAAGAGGGTGTTTGTTATGACCAGTGCGTTCTCATGGTAAAACTCTATTAGCCTTTGCCCTGCTTCATTCCGTATTCCAAGGCCAAATTTGCCTGTTACTCCAGTTGTTTCTCGACTTCCTACTTTTTAATTCCAGTCCCCTATAATGAAAAGGACATCTTTTTTGGGTGTTAGTTCTACAAGGTCTTGTAGGTCTTCATAGAACCGTTCAACTTCAGCTTCTTCAGCGTTACTGGTTGGGGCATAGACTTGGATTACTGTGTGGTTTGCCTTGGAAATGAACAGATATCATTCTGTTGTTTTTGAGATTTCATCCAAGTACTGCAGTTCATACTCTTTTGTTGACCATAATGGCTACTCCATTTCTTCTGAGGGATTCCTGCCCGCAGTAGTACATATAATGGTCATTGAGTTAAATTCACCCATTCCAGTGAACCCATTTAGTCCACTGATTCCTAGAATGTAGATGTTCACTCTTGCCATCTCTTGTTTGACCACGTCCAATTTGCCTTGATTCATGGACCTGACATTCCAGGTTCCTATGCAGTATTGCTCTTTACAGCATCAGACTTTGCTTCTATCACCAGTCATATCCACAGCTGGGTATTGTTTTTGCTTTGGCTCCATCCCTTCATTCTTTCTGGAGTTATTTCTCCACTGATATCCAGTAGCATATTGGGCACCTACTGACCTGGGGAGTTCCTCTTTCAGTATCCTATCATTTTGCCTTTTCATACGGTTCATGGGGTTCTCAAGGCAAGAAAAGTGAAGTGGTTTGCCATTCCCTTCTCCAGTGGACCACATTCTGTCAGACCTCTCCACCATGACCCGCCTGTCTTGGGTGGCCCCACATGGCATGGCTTAGTTTCATTGCGTTAGACAAGGCTGTGGTCCATGTAATTAGATTGACTAGTTTTCTGTGATTATGGTTTCTGTGTGTCTGCTCTCTGATGCCTTCTCGCAACACCTACCGTCTTACTTGGGTTTCTCTTACCTTGGACGTGGGGTATCTCTTTACAGGTACTCCAGCAAAGCACAGCCGCTGCTCTGCTTTGATCTTAAGATTAAAGTTTTATCTGGCCCCAAACGCCAAGTAAGAATATTTCCCATTGAAAATATAGAATATTTAAGATTCCAGGTTTCATGAATGACAACATTTATTTAATGTTAACAGTGAGGTGACATTTTATAAACTCACTTTATTCTGTAAATTAAGGCCAGGGAATCTGAGTAACAATGGAAATTGCAAGCAATTTGGTGTGTCCATTGTTCTGGAAAGGGGGCTCTTTCATCAGCTGTTCAAATAAAGTATTAGGGCTTAGTGATAAACAGGGGGAATGTTGAAACCAGTTTTCCCAGGTTTGAAGCCCAGCTTTATTACCTCTTAGAAATGTGACCTTGGGCAGTTTAACTTCTCTCTGTTTTTTGTTGTTTTTTTTTTTGCCTTTTTCTTCTAGGTTAGTTAAGTAAAGCAGTGGGGGTGGAGAAGAAACAAAAAAATCTGCAACTGGTTGTGATCA
The DNA here is from genome assembly GCF_055505025.1 of Bos grunniens. Lineage (NCBI taxonomy): Eukaryota > Metazoa > Chordata > Mammalia > Artiodactyla > Bovidae > Bos > Bos grunniens. The sequence goes on along the minus strand of NC_141192.1, from coordinate 36,783,696 downwards.
ATGAATTGTAAACAGCATTGCACTCTTGCCCTCTGATCAGCCAACCTCTCTTTACTTTGGTTTTCTCATCAGTAAACAAGGATGATGACAGACACTAGCTTACAGAGATCTTTCTCCAGGGTACTAATCTTGCTTTATAAAGATATACTTGATTATCATTTGTCCTACCCTCTAAGCCAAGGGTCCCCAAACTCTGGACCAAGGATCAGTATCCCCTGTCAGACCAGCAATGTCATTAGATTAGAAATAATGTGTACAATAAATGTAATAAGCTTGAACCACCCTGAAACTATCCCCTGCCAGCTGGGCCATTGAAAAATTGTCTTCCACAAAACTGGTTGTTGTTGTTGTTCAGTCGCCAAGTCATGTCCAACTCTTTGCGGCCCCATGGACTGCAGCACGCCAGGCTCCCCTGTCCTTCACCATCTCCTGGAGTTTGCTCAGACTCATGTCTACTGAGTTGATGATATCATCCAACCATCTCATTTTACACAGCTGTCCTTTATTTTCAAATTCTCTCAAGTGCTGTTTCTTCCCATTAGTTTCTCTCTACAAAAATGGCCTTAACTTGGCACATACTTTCTCTTTAGAACTCAGCTTCTCCTTTGAAATCTTCCCCCAACACCCTTGGGGTTCTGAGTTTCTTTGGTACACTACATGTGATTTTTTTTTTTTCTGTTAAATTATTATTCTTAGTCAGATTGTGAGTTCTTCCTCTTAAGAGAAAGGTGGGGATGTGATGTAGCTTGTCTGTCTTTGCATTCCGAGCGTGTAGTCTAAAGTCTGACACATAGTGTGTGCTTAATAAATGTTTATTGTCAAAAAGTGACAATTAACATGCATGTATGTACTTCAGAGTTTCCCAGCACGTTCACACGATCCTACTACTAATCCCTACAACAACCTTGTAAAATAGTAATTATCACCACCCTATCATTTCCTTTCTTATCAAGTGTAGAGTGGAGCCTGAGATTATGTTGCCCAAAGCCAGTTAACAGTAAAGCGTGACTAGTACCTGCTCTTCCAGACTTCAAGTACCAGCCTCTTGACATCATATTAATACATTTTGAAGTCAGCGCCAACTTCGTACCAGGATTTAAATTTGGGGAGACTACTGGTGGCCACACTTTCAGACGCTGGACTGAGACGCGCAAAACCTCAGAGGGTCACCTGGGATCCTGAACTACATCTCCCAGAAATCCCGGGGGGGGGGGGTGGGGGAGGGAGGCGACAAAGCCTCATGTGAGTGGTTGAATCGGTCAGCCAATAGAGTCGCTACGGGCTCCTATAGACCAATCGCGGGCCCGAAGGGGCGGGACCTCCCACTGCGAGCCCGGATTGCGCGCAGAATAACAGTTTTCGGAGTTACCCAAACCCACGGGGGACTGCGAGCAGTGGCCCGCGCCTCGGTCGCCACGTCGTCCTCCTCTTCGGGTCAGGCCCGCGTCCTCCTGTCGACTCGGTCTCCGGTCGCGCTGGTTTAGCCGCCAGGCCTTTGCCGAGGACAGGCCAGGTGACCGAGAAGAAAGCACGTGTCTGAGCAGCGGTCTGGGCCGGGCGCCTCCTGTCAGCGCCGCGCGGCGCTCTGGCCCTGACGGAAGCCCCGCTGTCGGGTCTGGTTGCGGGGAGGCCCCTCAGTGTCCTTGGGACCCCGACCTTCTGTGAACTACTGGCCCGGCGCTGGCTGGCGTGGCTCTGGGCCGTCACGTGTGGAGGGTGCGTCTTTTCTGCCGCGTCCCCCGGCCGGAGGAGGAGAAAGAAGACTCCGGAGCATGGCCCCCACGCTCCAGGACCTGACGCCATCTGGTAACGCAGCGACCCGCTCTCCGCGCTTCGGTGCTTTAATACCTCCTAATCTCTAGGGTGATTCAGTTACCACCCGGAGACACCTTGTTAGCTTTCCCTGGGGGCGGGCGGCGCCTCTGAACGTGCGAACCCTGAGGTCCCGTGTTTTCTCGCTGCCTGCGTTCCTTCTCTCCCCGACCCACCCGGCTTCCTCTCAAGGTAGACAAACCATCAAATCCATAAAGCACGCCCCGACACGTGCCCCCGAAACATATTCTGAGCGCCAGGGTAACTAAACTTTTCAATTTGATGTACCGTATTCCGTCCGGGCCTTATAGAAGTTTTGCATGATTGAACGTTCTTATTCAATATGTTTATTGAGCATCTAAGCCAAAGAAGGTTCAGGTGCTGAGAAATAAGGAAGCCCAGAAAGCTATTTAAAACTGCATTGAACTTTTATTTTCCACTTCGAGGTAACAACAGTAGTTCTGTCAACTCTAGTGTGTGTAAAATCACTATGTTAGAATAGATTAGTGGGTACTCAGTAGGTTGGGATAAGGGATAATAATTCCAGGTGATTTTGATGTTGGTGACTCTCACATTAACAATGAGGAAAAAGAAAACTAACACAATAATTAAGTATATCAATATTTTCAGTTTTAAAATGAGCTCTAGGTCTTTAATGCCCTCCCTGATTGTAATTTGTGAACAAATACACCTATTAAAACTTGTGAGGTATGAAGTAGCAAGTGAAGAAACAAGAGAATCAGTAACAAGGACATAACAGTAGATGTGACAGATAAGGATCTTCAGCTCAGGAATTCCATAACTGAAATTTTTCAGAGGTAAGCTAGTGACCCTTTGATTCTAAGGTCCTGATAAATGGGACCATTAGAATTATTCATGAAACAGGTGGATATGTGACTAAGAAACATTTTATCACTGTTGCTGTAAAGTGAGACCTATATCTCCCACAGGGATATCATTTATTTATTTGAACAGTATTTTTTACTGATGACTTCTGACCTTCCTTTTCCCATGTAATTTAAAAAAATGAAGTATGTGATTTCTTTTTTATCTGAATGTATCTGGAGCAAAAACCCCTGAAGATTTAGAATAGTTTAAATAGTGATCTTTTTACAGCAGATGAAAGGAAAATTGTTAAGTGTTTGAATCTAGCTCTGGAGAAGGAAATGGCAACCCACTCTAGTGTTCTTGCCTGGAGAATCCCAGGGACGGAGGAGCCTAGTGGGCTGCTGTCTATGTGGTCGCACAGAGTCGGACATGACTGAAGCGACGCAGCAGCAGCAGCAGCAGCAGCAGCAGGAGTTACATGTTTCTAATCCTTCCCGGTCTCATTAAAATCAAAGGAGAAATAGTATGCTATTTCAGAAGTGGAATATTGCACAAGCAAAGACATGTCTACAAAATGTAGCACGTTGGTGCAAACTAGAAGTTAGAGATTCAGAAATGAAGTGTCTTGCAAGGGACTTATGAGGAGAAGGGGACGACAGAAGATGAGGTGGCTGGATGGCATCACCGACTCGATGGACATGAGTTTGGGTGAACTCCGGGAGTTGGTGTTCCGGTCCCTCCCGGACAGGGAGGCCTGGCGTGCTGCGATTCATGGGGTCGCAAAGAGTCGGACATGACTGAGCGACTGAACTGAACTGAAGATAGTCTTTAATATAGTCAAGTCAGGAAAGTGCTGAGAAGTGTTGGGATCATTTGTTTATAATGCAAAATTCTTTTCCTTGCTCTGTGTTTTCCCCAGTTAGTGCAGTGGATGTGGGAGTCCTAAGTAAATCAGAGCTACATGGGATCATTCTGTCTATAGAGTAACTGTGTTCTTGACAGTAATTTATTACTTAAAATCATGTGTATTTGGGGTTTATTGGTTTATGCCATCATCTTGTCTTTAGGATGGTTCTTGTTTTAAAGAACCATTATTTAGGATGGTTCTTAAGGGTGATACTGACTTACCCATCTCAACATCTAATTGGTCCTTTAACCAGTTAATACCATGTTTGTTTACTCTTTGGAGCATTTACTATGAATCATGGTATCATTACTGGGAAATAAAACATTAATGGGTAGAAAAAAAATCACCCAAATAAGGTATATTGACTAGGTCCTTTCAAGCTGGGAAAAACATTGTGATCTCTTAGGCTTACTGGACAAGGACATTCCTTGTGTCTTTCTCTTTTAGACTGTGTTATTTATATATATCATCCCAGGTGGTACCTGCAATGCAGGAGATGCAGGAGACTCAGGTTCTATCCCTGGGTCGGGAAGATCCCTTGGAGAAGGGCATGGCAACCTACTCCAGTATTCTTGCCTGCGGAATCCTATGGACAGAGGAGCCTGGCAGGCTACAGTCCATAGAGTCGCAAAGAGTTGAACAGGACTAGAGCCGGAGAAGGCAATGGCACCCCACTCCAGTACTCTTGCCTGGAAAATCCCATGGACAGAGGAGCCTGGTAGGCTGCAGTCCATGAGGTTGCCAAGAGTCGGACATGACTGAGTGACTTCACTTTCACTTTTCACTTTCATGCATTGGAAAAGGAAATGGCAACCCACTCTGGTACTCTTGCCTGGAAAATCCCATGGACAGAGGAGCGTGGTAGGCTACAGTCCATGGGGTCGCAAAGAGTCAGACACGACTGAGTGACTTCACTAGTTAGCCGTTTCTGACTTCCTCACTCAATCAATAGAGCAATACAGTGGTAAATCTGGCTACCACTCAGTAGTATTCCACACACGAGCATCCTGCACATTTGACTTTGCCATTTCCCAGGGTTGTCTCCAATTTGCGACTTCTCTAATATCCTCTGATATGTTCTCTATGCATCAGTGGAGCCTTTGTTTGGGAAATACACTCAGGAGTGAGACTGTTGAGTTTTCCACATGCTTAATTTTATTGACTCCTGCTAGGTTGCTCTCCAGAATGACTGTATCTGTCTACATTCCAAAAAGCAAGGGTTCTGATTTTCTTTGGTATTATCCAATCTTCTAATTACTGCCCATCCATTGCATATATATTGGTTTTGTCTTGTTTTAATTCATGTCGCTCTGATGGCTTATAGTTGGAGCATCTCTTCATATATTGTTGAGTATTCAGTTTTTCCCTCCCTCGATTTGCCTATTCACATCTTTTGCCCATTTTTCTGTTTAATTTCTTATTGATTTGTAGGAGCTCCTGGTATGTTATAGATTTTAGTCTCTTTCAGGTTTTTTTTTTTTTTCCCCTTCCTTTGGCTGTGCTGTGTGGTTTGCAGGATCTTAATTCCCTGACCAGGGATCTAACCCTGGGCCCCAGCAGTGAAAGCGCAGAGTCCTAACCACTGGACCGCCAGGGAAGTCCCAGTACCTTTCAGTTTGACATTGCAGAATCTTCCTTCAGTTGATAATCTGTTTATTACTTTTGTCAGTGGTGACTTTCATTTGACAGAAATCCTTTGTTTTTATGTAATCAAATTTACTTAAAAAAAAAATTATAGGTTGAGCTATTTAAGTCTTTAGATGTCTTGCCATGTGCTAAGTGAGAAGATATTCTATATCTTACTTTCCTTATTTTATAATATCTTGTAGTATATAATAATATTTGATAGGTCAAGTAATCTCTTTCTACTTTTTTAAAGTTAAGTTAGTTCTTTTTGGGCTTTTAGTCTTGCACATAAATTACAGAGTTAAGTTGGTCAAGCTTCTTATTTAAAAAATTACATGTTTTGTTTAGAGTTTTTTAAAAAACCTTTTGTCTCTTATATATATGATAACTCTTAACAAGCTATCAGGATTTGTGTGGGGATGGGGTTGTTTTATGGTAAATGGTGAACTATCTTAAAGACTGAAAACAATTTATATTTCTGATTTGAAAAGTGAATACATTAGAGGCCTCTTGGGAAAATGCTTAGCCCTTTTTTGAAAATAGGCCAAGTAGGGGCACACTCCGCTGTCAGATTTGCAGTGAGTAGAGAAAGGCCAAACCAGCTCTGATGAAGGAGACCAGGGTGCACGGAGGGAGGGCATTTCTTTTGTTGTTATGTTAACTTTGCTTTCTTATTTCTATCTCCTTAAACTCTTGTGTACTTGGTCAGTGGAGGAGAAAGAAGTACAAAGACATGTAAATCATATGGTATTTACTGATCATTTTGGTTGATGGTGATGGTTTTAGTTGCTAAGTCCTGTCTGATTCTTGCAACCCCACGGACTGTAGCCCATCAGGATCCTCTGTCCATGGGATTTTTCAGGCAAGCATACTGGAGTGGGCTGCCATTTTCTTCTGCAGGGGATCTTCCTGACCCAGGGATTGAACCCCGGTCTCCTGCATTGCAGGTGGATTCTTGACCGACTGATCTACCTTCCTGATAAACTACTGGCCATTTTACTGATGCCAAAAGACATATTTCTTTGTAGAAAAAACTGGGATTTTTTTTTTCCTCAAAGGTTTGAATACTTTTTTATTTTTTAAGACTTTTTTTCAATGTGGACCATTTTTGTTTTTGTAATTTATTTTTTAATTTGAGAAGATTGTTTTACAATGTTGTGTTGATTTCTGCCATACAACAAGAATCAGCCATCAGTTCAGTTCAATAAAGTCACTCAGTCGTGTCCAACTCTTCGTGACTCCATGAATCGCAGCATACCAGGCCTCCCTGTCCATCACCAACTCCCGGGGATCACTCAGACTCTCGTCCATTGAGTCAGTGATGCCATCCAGCCATCTCATGCTTTGTCGTCCCCTTCTTCTCCTGCCCCCAATCCCTCCCAGCATGAGTCTTTTCCATTGAGTCAACTCTTCACATGAGGTGGCCAAAGTACTGGAGTTTCAGCTTCAGCATCATTCCTTCCAAAGAAATCCCAGGGCTGATCTCCTTCAGAATGGACTGGTTGGATCTCCTTGCAGTCCAAGGGACTCTCAAGAGTCTTCTCCAACACCACAGTTCAAAAGCATCAATTCTTCAGCGCTCAGCCTTCTTCACAGTCCAACTCTCACATCCATACATGATCACAGGAAAAACCATAGCCTTGACTAGATGGACCTTTGTTAGCAAAGTAATGTCTCTACTTTTTAATATGCTATCTAGGTTGGTCATAACTTTCCTTCCAAGGAGTAAGCGTCTTTTAATTTCATGGCTGCAGTCACCATCTGCAGTGATTTTGGAGCCCAGAAAAATGAAGTCTGACACTGTTTCCACTGTTTCCCCATCTATTTCCCATGAAGTGATGGGACCGGATGCCATGATCTTTGTTTTCTGAATGTTGAGCTTTAAGCCAACTTTTTCACTCTCCACTTTCACCTTCATCAAGAGGCTTTTGAGTTCCTCTTCACTTTCTGCCATAAGAGTGGTGTCATCTGCATATCTGAGGTTATTGATATTTCTCCTGGCAATCTTGATTCCAGCTTGTGCTTCTTCCAGTCCAGCGTTTCTCATGATGTACTCTGCATAGAAGTTAAATAAGCAAGATGACAATATACAGCCTTGACGTACTCCTTTTCCTATTTGGAACCAGTCTGTTGTTCCATGTCCAATTCTAACTGTTGCTTCCTGACCTGCATATAGGTTTCTCAAGAGGGAGGTCCGGTGGTCTGGTATTCCCATCTCTTTCAGAATTTTCCACAGTTTATTGTGATCCACACAGTCAAAGGCTTTGGCATAGTCAATAAAGCAGAAATAGATGTTTTTCTGGAACTCTTGCTTTTTCCATGATCCAGCGGATGTTGGCAATTTGATCTCTGGTTCCTCTGCCTTTTCTAAAACCAGCTTGAACATCAGGAAGTTCAGGGTTCACGTATTGCTGAAGCCTGGCTTGGAGAATTTTGAGCATTACTTTGCTAGTATGTGCTGCTGCTGCTAAGTCACTTCAGTCGTGTCCAACTCTGTGTGACCCCATAGACGGCAGCCCACCAGGCTCCCCTGTCCCTGGGATTCTCAAGGCATGAACACTGGAGTGGGTTGCCATTTCCTTCTCCAATGCATAAGAGTGAAAAGTGAAAGTGAAGTCGCTCAGTCGTGTCCGACTCTCAGCGACCCCATGGACTGTAGCCCACCAGGCTCCTCCATCCATGGGATTTTCCAGGCAAGAGTCCTGGAGTGGGATGCCATTGCCTTCTCTGTGCTAGTATGTGAGATGAGTGCAATTGTGCTGTAGTTTGAGCATTCTTTGGCATTGCCTTTCTTTGTGATTGGAATGAAGGCTGACGTTTTCCAGTCCTGTGGCTACTGCTGAGTTTTCCAAATTTGCTGGCGTATTGAGTGCAGCACTTTCACAGCATCATCTTTCAGGATTTGAAATAGCTCAACTGGAATTCCGTCACCTCCACTAGCTTTGTTCATAGTGATGCTTTCTAAGGCCCACTTGACTTCACATTCCAGGATGTCTGGCTCTAGGTCAGTGATCACATCATCATGATTATCTGGGTCATGAAGATCTTTTTTGTACAGTTCTTCTGTGTATTCTTGCCACCTCTTCTTAATATCTTCTGCTTCTGTTAGGTCCATACCATTTCTATTCTTTATTGAGCCCATCTTTGCATGAAATGTCCCCTTGGTATCTCTAATTTTCTTGAAGAGAGAATCAGCCATAATTATATGTATATCCTCTCCCTCTTAAAGCCCCCCTCCTGCCCCCTCCCCCACCCCTCTAAGTCATCACAGAGCGCCAGGCTGGGCTCCTTGTGTTATAAAGCAACTTCTGTTTTATACTTTATTGTTGTTCAGTCACCAAGTTGTGTCCAACTCTTTGCAACCCTGTGGACTGTAGCACGCCCGGCCTCCCTGTCCCTCACCATCTCCCGCAATTTGCACACGTTTATGTCCATTGAATTGGTGATACTGTATATATGTTGATGCTGCTTTCTCCATCCATTTGCTCTCTCCTTTTCCCACTGAGTCCACAAGTCCATTCTCTGTACCTGCATCTCCATTCTTTCCCTGCAGATAGGTTCATCAATCCTATTTTTCTAGAGTCCATATATGTGTTAAAAATGATATTTGTTTTTCTCTTTCTGACTTAACTTTACTCTGTTTTAATAGGTTCTAGCTTCATCCACCTCACTAGAACTGACTCAAATTCATTCTTTTTTATGGCTGAGAAATATCCCATTGTTATTTATGTACCACATCTTTATTCATCTGTGGATGGACACCTGGACTGATTCCATGTCCTGGCTATTGTAAATAGTGCAGCAATGAGCACTGGGGTACATGTGTCTCTTAGAATTGTGGTTTTTCTCAGGGTCTACGCACAGTAGTGGGATTGCTGGATCATATGGTAGTTTTATTCCTAGTTTTAAAAGGAATCTCCATACTGTTCTCCATAGTGCCTGCTTCAATTTACATTCCTACCAACAGTGGAGGAGGGTTCCCTTTTCTCTACATCCTCTGTAATTTTTATTGTTTGTAGATTTTTTTTGATGACGGCCATTCTGACTGGTGTAAGGCGATACCTCATTGTAGTTTTGATTTAGATTTTTCTAATAACTAATGATATTGGGCATCTTTTCATGTGTTTATTGGCCACCTGTATGTCTTCTTTGGAGAAATGCCTGTTCAGGTCTTTTGCTCATTTTTTGACTGGGCTGTTTGTTTTTCTGATATTATATTGAGCTGTATGAGCTGTTTATATATTTGGGAGATTAATCCTTGTCAGTTGTTTCATTTGCAGTTATTTTCTCCCATTCTCACTGTTGTCTTTTCATCTTGTTTATGGTTTCCTTTGCTGTGCAAAAGCCTTTAAGTTTAATTAGGCCCCATTTGTTTATTTTTATTTTTATTTTTATTACTCTCGGAGGTGAGTCAAAGAGGATCTTGCTGTGATTTATGTCCAAGAGTATACTGCGTATGTTTTTCTCAAAGAGGTTTACAGTTTCTGGGCTTACATTTATTTAAGTCTTTAATCCATTTTGAGTTTATTTTTGTGCATGGTGTTATGAAATGTGCTAGTTTTATTCTTTTACATGTAGCAGTCCAGTTTTCTCAGCACCACTTATTGAAGAGGCTGTCTTTTCTCCATTGTATATTCTTTTATTCTTCCTCCTTTGTCAAAGACAAGGTACCATAGGTGCATGGGTGTACCTCTGGGCTTTTATCTGATTCTGTTGGTCTATATTTGGTGTCTTGTGCCAGGACCATACTGTCTTGATGACTGTAGCTTTGTGGTATAGTGTGAAGTCAGGAAGGTTGATTCTTCCGTCTCTCTTTTTCTTTCTCAAGATTGCTTTGGCTATTTGAGGTCTTTTGTGTTTCCATACACATTGTGAAATTGTTCTAGCTCTGTGAAAAATACCATTGATAGTTGATAGAGATTTCAGTGAATCTGTAGATTGTTTTGGTGGTATGATTATTTTCATAAAATTGATTCTTCCAATCCAAGAACATAGTATCTCTCTCCATCTCTCTTGTGTCATCTTTGATTTCTTTCATTAGTGTCTTATAGTTTTCTGCATACAGGTCTTTTGTCTCTTTAGATAGGTTTATTCCTAGGTATTTTATTCTTTTTGTTGCATTTGTGAATGGCATTGTTCCCTTAGTTTGAGATTTTCCATTGTTAGTAAATAACAATGCAGGGATTTTTGTATATTAAGTTTAGATCCTGTGACTTCACTATTTTCACTGATTAATTCTAGTAATGTTCTGGTGGCATCTTTAGGATTTTCTATGTATAATATTCCAAATCCTGAAAGATGATGCTGTGCAAGTGCTGCACTCAATATGCCAGCAAATTTGGAAAACTCAGCAGTGGCCACAGGACTGGAAAAGGTCAGTTTTCATTCCAATCCCAAAGAAAGGCAATGCCAAAGAATGCTCAAACGACCGCACAATTGCACTCATCTCACACGCTAATAAAGTAATGCTCAAAATTCTCCAAGCCAGGCTTCAGTAATACGTGAACCATGAACTTCCTGATGTTCAAGCTGGTTTTAGAAAAGGCAGAGGAACCAGAGATCAAATTGCCAACATCCGCTGGATCATGGAAAAAGCAAAAGAGTTCCAGAAAAACATCTATTTCTGCTTTATTGACTATGCCAAAGCCTTTGACTGTGTGGGTCACAATAAACTGTGGAAAATTCTGAAAGAGATGGGAATACCAGACCACCTGACCTGCCTCTTGAGAAATCTGTATGCAGGTCAGGAAGCAACAGTTAGAACTGGACATGGAACAACAGACTGGTTCCAAATAGGAAAAGGAGTATGTCAAGGCTGTATATTGTCATCCTGCTTATTTAACTTCTATGCAGAGTACATCATGAGAAACGCTGGACTGGAAGAAGCACAAGCTGGAATCAAGATTGCCGCGAGAAATATCAATAACCTCAGATATGCAGATGATACCACCCTTATGGCAGAAAGTGAAGAGGAACTCAAAAGCCTCTTGATGAAGGTGAAAGTGGAGAGTGAAAAAGTTGGCTTAAAGCTCAACATTCAGAAAACGAAGATCATGGCATCCGGTCCCATCACTTCATGGCAAATAGATGGGGAAACAGTGGAAACAGTGTCAGACTTCATTTTTCTGGGCTCCAAAATCACTGCAGATGGTGACTGCAGCCATGAAATTAAAAGACGCTTACTCCTTGGAAGGAAAGTTATGACTAACCTAGATAGCATATTGAAAAGCAGAGACATTACTTTGCCAACAAAGGTCCGTCTAGTCAAGGCTATGGTTTTTCCAGTGCTCGTGTATGGATGTGAGAGTTGGACTGTGAAGAAGGCTGAGTGCTGAAGAATTGATGGTTTTGAACTGTGGTGTTGGAGAAGACTCTTGAGAGTCCCTTGGACTGCAAGGAGATCCAACCAGTCCATTCTGAAGGAGATCAGCCCTGGGATTTCTTTGGAAGGAATGATGCTAAAGCTGAAACTCCAGTACTTTGGCCGCCTCATGTGAAGAGTTGACTCATTGGAAAAGACTCTGATGCTGGGAGGGATTGGGGGCAAGAGGGGAAGGGGACGACAGGATGAGACGGCTGGATGGCATCACTGACTCGATGGACATGAGTTTGAGTGATCTCCGGGAGTTGGTGATGGACAGGGAGGCCTGGCGTGCTGCGATTCATGGGGTCGCAAAGAGTCGGACACGACTGAGCGACTGATCTGATCTGATCTGATGTATAATATTATGTCATCTGCAAACAGTGAGGGTTTTACCTCTTATTTTTCTTCTGGATTCCTTTTATTTCTTTTTATTCTCTGCCATGGCTCTGTTTTCCAAAACTATGTTGAATAATAGTGGCAAGAGTGGGCACTTTTTTTGATGTGGACCATTATTAAAGTCTTTATTGAATTTGTTACAGTATTGTTTCTATTTTATGTTTTGTTTTCTTGGCTCTGAGGCACATGGGATCTTAGCTCCCCAGTTCAGTTCAGTTCAGTTCAGTCTCAGTCGTGTCCAGCTCTTTGTGACCCCATGAGTCGCAGCACGCCAGGCCTCCCTGTCCATCACCAACTCCGGAAGTTCACTCAGACTCACGTCCATCGAGTCAGTGTTGCCATCCAGCCATCTCATCCTGTCGTCCCCTTCTCCTCCTACCCCCAATCCCTCCCAGCGTCAGAGTCTTTTCCAATGAGTCAACTCTTCGCATGAGGTGGCCAAAGTACTGGAGTTTCAGCTTTAGCATCATTCCTTCCAAAGAAATCCCAGGGCTGATCTCTTTCAGAATGGACTGGTTGGATCTCCTTGCAGTCCAAGGGACTCTCAAGAGTCTTCTGCAACACTACAGTTCAAAAGCATCAATTCTTCAGCACTCAGCCTTCTTTACAGTCCAACTCTCACATCCATACACGAGCACTGGAAAAACCATAGCCTTGACTAGACGGACCTTTGTTGGCAAAGTAATGTCTCTGCTTTTCAATATGCTATCTAGGTTGGTCATAACTTTCCTTCCAAGGAGTAAGCGTCTTTTAATTTCATGGCTGCAGTCACCATCTGCAGTGATTTTGGAGCCCAGAAAAATGAAGTCTGACACTGTTTCCACTGTTTCCCCGTCTATTTGCCATGAAGTGATGGGACCGGATGCCATGATCTTCGTTTTCTGAATGTTGAGCTTTAAGCCAACTTTTTCACTCTCCACTTTCACCTTCATCAAGAGGCTTTTGAGTTCCTCTTCACTTTCTGCCATAAGAGTGGTGTCATCTGCATATCTGAGGTTATTGATATTTCTCGCGGCAATCTTGATTCCAGCTTGTGCTTCTTCCAGTCCAGCGTTTCTCATGATGTACTCTGCATAGAAGTTAAATAAGCCAGGTGACAATATACAGCCTTGACATACTCCTTTTCCTATTTGGAACCAGTCGGTTGTTCCATGTCCAGTTCTAACTGTTGCTTCCTGACCTGCATACAGATTTCTCAAGAGGCAGGTCAGGTGGTCTGGTATTCCCATCTCTTTCAGAATTTTCCACAGTTTATTGTGACCCACACAGTCAAAGGCTTTGGCATAGTCAATAAAGCAGAAATAGATGTTTTTCTGGAACTCTTTTGCCTTTTCCATGATCCAGCAGATGTTGGCAATTTGATCTCTGGTTCCTCTGCCTTTTCTAAAACCAGCTTGAACATCAGGAAGTTCACGGTTCACGTATTACTGAAGCCTGGCTTGGAGAATTTTGAGCATTACTTTATTAGCGTGTGAGATGAGTGCAATTGTGCGGTCGTTTGAGCATTCTTTGGCATTGCCTTTCTTTGGGATTGGAATGAAAACTGACCTTTTCCAGTCCTGTGGCCACTGCTGAGTTTTCCAAATTTGCTGGCATATTGAGTACAGCACTTTCACAGCATCATCTTTCAGGATTTGGAATAGCTCAACTGGAATTCCATCACCTCCACTAGCTCCCCAACCAGGGGTCAAACCTGTGCCTCCTTTGTTAGAAGGCGAAGTCTTAACCATAGAACTACCAGGGAAGTCCCTTGAATACCTTGGATAGCCAACAGGGACTATTGTATAGCAGATGGAACTCTGCTCAGTGTTATGTTCCAGGGGAGGGAGGTTTGGGGGAGAATGCTAACATGTATATGTATGGGGGAGTCCCTTTGCTGTTCTCCTGAAACTACCACAACATTGTTAATTGGCTATACACCATTACAAAATAAAATGTTTAAAGTTTGGGGAAAAACCTTTAATTGCATGCAGGCACGCATGAGCTACTCCCTCCTCCAGCGCCCCTTCACCACGCCCAGACACCGTGTTCCTACCCACTGGGTGATTCATCACACATGCCCTCATTTTAGGAAGAGTTGCAGCTACATTCTTTGAAAAAGAAAGGAATTCAATTGAGCATATAGGTTAAAGTTTTTAATCTTTCTTTTTATTCCCCATCTGAAAGGATCTCCATGTAGATATTTTTGCTGATTATTGTGTTTGCTGTGCCACATTCAAGTTCATCTCTAAATCTGTAAACATGCTATTCCTGCCTCCTGCCCCAGCTTTAACAGAACTGAGAGCTTCAGGCTTCTGTGATCCTTTTTCTTAACCCACTGGACTTGTAGAGTATAGAAAGCAAGCTTTAGAGTTTCAATCCTAGCTCTACTTTTTATTAGCTATGCAATAATAATGACATAATAGGAGTTGCTAACATTTATGGGGTGATTATGCCAAGGTTATATGTCTCATGACTTTTATGATATGAGAGTTCCAGTCGTTAGCATCTGGAATATGCCTTCAAATGCATCATCTCGTTCTGTTGTCACATGTCCTGTGATAAGGCAAAACACAGCCTGTCCAAAACCCCATAGCTACTTTTGAGAGCTGGGACTAAAACCCAGATTTCTTGGCTTTTTTCATCCTATCCCCATTAGCTTAATCATATCAAATTCTGAGTGTTTCTTAGCTGAAGGACAGCCACATCATGGGGTGTCTAAATTAATGCCACCCCTGAATTGCCTTTGTTGACATTAATTGGAAATGACCAAACCACTGCCCGGTTGCCTACCAGTCTTTCTGTTATATATGTCTCAGTAAGCCCTGCCTTTTCTTCACACTTTCAGGAAGTGATTTTTTTTCCTTTGGTGCTTGAAGTACTACTGCTCGGATTTTTGGATCTTAACTTTGTTCCTTTTTCAGTTTTCTTACCCCTATTAGCTCAATAAACAAAATTAGCCAGTTTTTGAAAGGAATAGTAAACCCTGAAATAAACATAATGCCCTTTGAGAAAGAAACCAGATACCCACCAATTTACAGGTTGCTAGCACAACCTTTCTGAAGCCTATTAAGGAATCATTCAGTCACAATAGCTCTATAGCCACCATCCATCCCCTGTTTCTTTATAGAATACCTAAGACTCTGGACAGTAAGGTCTGGGTTTTACATTTGCACCACTGCCAGTTTACAAATATTCATACATTACTGGTTTGGGGTTTAAATACCTTCTCTTGTCATCTTTCCTCACTGTTTTGCTGTGTCGGTTTAGGAAATACTTACTGAACACTTAACTGCTGGATACTGTCCTTGGTATTGCTAGGGATACAGATGAGTTGGCCTAATCCCAGTCTTCCTCCAAGAGGCTCAAAGAGCTTAGAGCCAGCTGCATTTTACTCCAGCTTTTCTCCCCTCTCAGGGAGCACAGAAGTACATGTTGACTAGAGCAGTGGGTGTCATTGTAGTTTGTTTTGAATAACTTGTAGTAAGTTTGGTAGGCAGTAGGGAATTGTTGAAGGTTGGAAGCATTGGAAGCATTGTTGAAGCATTGGAAGCAACTGGTTTAAACATGCTTTTTAGGAAGATGAATCTGGTGCATAGGATGGATTGGAACATAGGGTGACCAGGTATAGTCACCCCGGTGGTTGAGATGACAGTTTGTATGACACTTGATTTTTTTTTTTTTTTTAAACAAAGCATCTTTGTATCTGATTTCCTTTAACCCATAAGACAATTCCGTGAAGTTGGGGTGAGCAGGCATTGTCTTTCTTAGTTTTCATGGATGCAAACTGAAGCTCACAGAGGACCTATGATGGCTGAATGTGTGGTAATGACTTGAGGAAAGGGTTGGCACTGGGATGGAAGGTGGGCCCAATATGGATGGCATTTTGGATGCCAGAGCTATAGGGCTTGAGATCTGAGTAGATACGATTATCAAGGAGAATGAGGAGTCACGTAACACTGAGGTTGTCAGGTCAGTTTTCTGCAAAGGGTGATGCATTCAGAAAAATAGAGAAATCAGACAGGGAATGTGGCAAGTTTGGTTTTGGACAGTAGATTGAGGGGCAGGCTGTAACAAGTGGACAGCTTGGAATCTGAGTCTTAGATTGGAGCCCATTGTTTTTGATAATTAGAAGACCATGTGTGACTTTAGGGAGTGATTTCAGTAGTGTGGTGGAGGAAGAAGCCACAGCATGAAGATAGGTTGAGGTAGAATTGCTGGAGGTGGGAAGGGGTAAATGGGAAGGACAGTGGGAGGTGTGGGTGGAAGTGATCACATGTTCTTCTTTAGGTGCAGAGGGAACCAAGCTACAAGAGGATTTTGTGGTGTGTGTGGAAGGTGAATTTGGGGAGCTCCCCAAAGAAGACTCTTGTACAGGATTAGGTGAAATCACCTCTGAGTTAAAAGGATGAGAAGGATTTTGTGCTAAAGGCAAGCAGAGGTCTGGGACAGCAGATATGAGAAGTGTTGTTGAGGGAGTTGAGAAAAGGTGAACCAAAGAAGAGGCTCAAAGTTAGGAATTGCGAGGATTCCAATCAGCATGGTTTTGTGGCTTTCCAGTAGTTCTTGGAGACCAGAAAATAGGATTGGAAGGAGTAATCATTAGGGCTTTTCAAGACTGGGTAGCCTGTCATGAGTTCTGGTGGTAGTGGAAGAGACTGTCAGACTTAACAGTCTAAATGGCAGTTTGGAATTATTGATGGCTTTCGGTTATCAAACCAAATCTTATGTCTTATTCTGGGCACATGCACAGAGCCAACGGGGAGGGAGTCCTGCAGACCTCCAGCAGCTGGCCTGGGCTTGTAGCAATTGGCTCTCTGCTGTCTGTTGTGCTCATCTTTGAAACAGGAATAACTACAGCCTACGTTAACCTTGATGTAGTGCTATACCAGTGATTCTGTGCTGTGTATAACCTCTTGTTTCATTAAGCATTGTTGTAACTTAATGAAAACATTTTGGGGCAGCCTTTTTCAAAGTCTGCAGGATTGAGAGAATATATCTATGAGCCCCATTTACTCCCTGTTGTGAATTATTTTAATTTAGTCTGCAATCTCTCTCCACACCTATTTTTCCCCTTTCATTTTGGAAACTCACATTTTCACTTTCTTTAAAGCAGGGATGAAGAAGACCCTGCAAGATGAGATTGAAGCTATCCTGCAGGAGAGGATTATGGTGCTTGATGGAGGGATGGGGACCATGATCCAGCGGCACAAGCTGAGTGAAGAAGACTTCCGAGGACAAGAATTTAAAGATCATGCCAGGCCCCTGAAAGGCAACAATGACATTTTAAGTATAACTCAGCCCAGTGTCATTTACCAAATCCATAAGGTAAAGCTTCCTTGAGTTCTTATATTTTTATCTATCATTCTGCAAGTCCTTTGGTGTCCTGAGGGCAGACCACTGTGCTAAGTGCTCTGGGCGAGACAGAGAAAGGGGTGATTTATTCAGAAAGAGGTGGCTTATTCAGAAAGCAGGTTTCAGTTCAGTTTGGCTGCTCAGTCATCTTGGCAACCCCATGGACGGCAGCATGCCAGGCTTCTCTGTCTATCACCAACTCCTAGAGCTTGCTTAAACTCATGTCCATAGAGTTGGTGATGCCATCCAACCATCTCATCCTCTGTCGTCCCCTTCTCCTCCTGCTTTCAGTCTTTCCCAGCATCAGGGTCTTTTCCAGTGAGTCAGTTCTTCACATCAGGTGACCAAAGTATTGGAGCTTCAGCTTTAGCATCAGTCCTTCCAATGAATATTCAGGCCTGATTTCCTTTGGGGCACCTAATTCACTACAGCAGCCCCAGTGATGTGAAACTGAAAGGTAATTGTTATTCTCATTCTGTAGATTTGAAAACTGAGCATCTCAGAGGTTAAATAACTGGTGATACAGAGGATCGCTGACTTGAAATCCCATGTTCTTTCATCTCATTTTTCTGTCTAGCTAGCCAACATAAATAGATCAGAAGCAGGTAACTGGCTATTGCTAGACTTTTAAAAATAAACATAAAACTAAATTGTTTTATAGGTTATCATAGGAATTTTGTAGAACTATGGCTAAAAGAAATAAGTTGATTTAATCTGTTTTCTTGGTCTGGATTCAATTTGAAGGACAGAGTGACTTTACTGAGAAAATTTTCTCTTTGGAGTAGGGCATTGTTATAGATATTTCAGACTTCTTTTAAAAATTGCGGTATAACTGACAAATAACATTAGTTACAGGTGTGCAACGCAATGATTAGATGTTAGTATATGTTACAAAATGGTCACCACAGTAAGTCTAGGTAATATCTGTTACCATACATAGTTACAGTATTTTTCTTGTAATGAAGATTTTTAAGATCTACCTTCTTAGCAACTTATAGTGGTAGTAACTGCAGTCTTCATGCTGTGCATTCATCCTCGTGACTTACTTTATAACTAGAAGCCTGTACCTTTTGGCCCCCTTCATCCGTTTCCCCCACTGTCCACTCCCCAACTTCTGGCAACTACCTTTCTTCTTTTTTATAGCTCAGTTATATTCCATTACATATACATATGACATTTCCTTTTTTCATTCATCTGTCAGTAGACACTTAGATTGTCTCCATATGTTGACAACTGTAAATAATGCTACAGTGAACATGGGTACATCTTTTTTTTAAAAATTTATTTAACTGGAGGTTAATTGCTTTACAGTATTGTGCTGGTTTCTGCCATACATCAACATGAATCAGCCGTAGGTGTGCTTATGTCCCCTCCTCCTTCAGCCTCCCTCCTACCTCCCACCCCTCTAAGCTGTCATAGAGCACTGGGCTGAGCTGCCTGTGCTGGACAGCAGATTCCCCCCGGCTATTTCACACGTGGTAATGTGTATGTTTCAGTGCTGCTCTTTCAGTTCATCCTCCCCCTCCTCCTGCTGGGTCCCACAAGTCTGTCCTCTGTGCCTCCATCTCTGTTCCTGCCTGGCAAAGAGATTCATCAGTACCACTGTTTTAGATTCCATATATATGGGTTAATATATGATATTTGTTTTTCTCTTTCTGACTTACTTCACTCTGTGTGACAGACTCTAGGTTCATCTGCCTCACTAGAATGGACTCAAATTCATTCCTTTTTACGGCTGAATAATATTCCATTGTATATGTGTACCACATCTTCTTTATCCATTCATCTCTCACTAGACATCTGGGTTACTTCCATGTCCTGGCTATTGTAAATGGTGAACATGTTGCAGTGAACACTGGGATATGTGTGTCTTTTAGAATTGTGGTTTTCTCAGGGTATATGTCCAGTAGTGGGATTGCTGGGTCATGTGTAGTTTTATTCCTAGTTTTTTAAGGAATCTCCATAGTGACTGCATCAATTTATATTTGCACTAACTGTGCAAGAGGGTTCCCTTTGCTCCACTCCTTTCCAGCATTTGCTGTTTGTTGATTTTTGATAATGGCCATTTTGACTGTTGGGAGGTGATACCTCATTGTACGTTTGGTTGCATTTTTCTAATAGTAAACGGTGTTGAGCATTTTTTTCATGTGCTTATTAGCCATCTGTATGTCTTCTTTGGAGCAATGTCTATCACGTCTTCTGCTCATTTTTTGGTTGGGTTGTTTTTCTGATATTGAGCTGCATGAGCTGCTTGTATATTTTAGAGGTTAATCCTTTCTCAGTTGCTTTATTTGCAATTATTTTCTCCCATTCTGAGGGTTGTCTTTTCATCTTGTTTATGGTTTCCTTTGCTGTGCAGAAAACTTTTAAGTTTAATTAGGTCCAATTTGTTTATCTTTGTTCTTATTTTACTCTAGAAGGTGGGTTATAGAGGATCTTGCTGTGATTTGTATCAAAGAGTGTTCTATCTGTGTTTTCTTCTAAGAGTTTTATAGTTTCTGGTCTTACATTTAAGTTCTTAATCCATTTTGAGCTTATTTTTATGTGTTGTTAGGAAGTGTTCTAATTTCATTCTTTTACACCTAGCTGTCCAGTTTTCCCAGCACCGCTTATTAAAGAGACTATCTTTTCTCCATTGTATATTCTTTCCTCCTTTGTCAAAGATAAGGTACCTATAAGCGCATGGGCTTATCTCTGGGCTTTCTGAGAGAAGCAAGCAACCGAAGGAACCGTCATTGATTCTGTGAACCATTCACAGTTTCACTGTCCTGACCGTATGTTCTTAGACATGCATGGCTTAATATTTGAAACAAGCATGCTACTGGCAGAATCAACTAAGTATCTTCTATCTTTTTGAGTTAGTGGTTTTGTTTTATTTGGATAATACCCAGAAATAAAATTGCTGGGTCATATAGTAGTTCTATTTTTAATTTTTTGAGGAGTCGCCATTCTATTTTCCATTGAGGTTGTGCAAACTTTACATTCCCACAAGAGCTCCCTTTTCTGTATCTCTTTACCAACACTTGTTATTTCTTGTCTTTTTGATAAAAGCCATTCTGATAGGTGAGCTCTGATATCTCACTGTGATTTTGATTTGCAGTTAGTGATGTTGACTGTCTTTTCATGAACCTGTTGGCCATCTGTATGTCTTCCTTGGAAAAATGTCTGTTGCAGTCTCCTGCTCATTTTTTCCTTTTTGGCCATGCCATGCTGCATATAGAATCTTAGTTCCCTGACCAGGGATCCAACTATACCCCCTGCAGTGGAAGTGTAGAGTCTTTAACCACTGGACTGCCAGGGAAGTCCTGTATTCTGCCCATTTTTTTTTTGAATTGGTTTGTTTGTATTTTTTTGTTAGTTACTGAATTGTATGAATTCTTCATTTTGGATATCCATATCAGATACATGATTTGCAAATATTTTCTCCAATTCAGTAGATTGCCTTTTCATTTTATTGCTTGTTTCTTTTGCTGTGTAGATGCTTTTTAGTTTGATGTAGTCCCACTTGTTTATTTTTGTTTTTGGTGCCTTTCAGACTCTTCTTAAGGAAATCACTTAAACGAATGAATGATTA
Source organism: Bos grunniens (assembly GCF_055505025.1). Taxonomy (NCBI): domain Eukaryota; kingdom Metazoa; phylum Chordata; class Mammalia; order Artiodactyla; family Bovidae; genus Bos; species Bos grunniens. The sequence continues at coordinate 36,762,855 of NC_141192.1, read as the reverse complement.
AATGATTCATTGAGACTGGAAGGAACCTTCCCTTGGCTGGTCAAGACTTTGTTCTAGATAAGATGCAGAATAGTTTTCATTTCAAGAAAAACTAGGAATACCTTTCCTTTGTTGTAATAGAAATTGTCAGTACTAGAAGATTTAAAGTTGGTTCTTGAAGAGGTTGATTCTACAAGTTTTTCTGCTAGGCCTTCTAATATGTAGTCAAATTGCATTATAAAATTCCAGTACATTGTATATTGGGAATGCCATCATGGGTATGAATTGCTTGATACAGTTACAATTATTATGCATGCATACTCAGTCATGTCCAACTTTTTGAAGCCCCATGGACTGCAGCATGCCAGGCTCCTCTGTCCGTGGGATTGTCCAGGCAAGAATACCGGAATGGGTTGCCATTTCTATCTCCAGGGATCTCCCCGATCCAGGGATTGAACCTGTGTCTCCTGTATCCCCTGCATTGCAGGAGAATTCTTTACATTGAGCCACCAGGGAAGCCCAATATGGATACAAACATCAGTTCTTATCATGCAATTGGTGAAATCGCCGCCCTTCCCCAACCATTAGCTTCCTGAGGGCACTAATTTATGCCTATTTTTCACTACTGAATTCCAACTGCTTAGAACAGTATCTTGCACAAAGTAAGTCAGTAAATGTTTTTCAAGAGAGTGAATCTTTGTCTTCTGTGTTAGATAGACAACTAGAAAGAATAGCAAATTTCCCAGGATAGGGACATGAATCAAAATGGCAGTAAATACAATAAGGTGTATCTGGCTGTCCCATTTGTGAGGGATATTGATTCGCTGGAGTTCTCTGGATGTAGAGACCATATCGTGTTCATGGATGAGGAAGGAAAAAAGACTAGGTCTTTTCACACTTAGTTATTTCTAGTAGTATTACTGACCATAGAGCTGATCCACTGATCCTTAATTTTAATGGAGTGTCCAGGCTCTATACAAAATGCAAGTCTCTGACACTAAGAATGTAGGTGCCTGACTTTCAGCTTCTGGTTGGGGAGGCATCTATTTCAAAGGCGTCCTTGTCTGTAAACACCCTGCCAGCTGTATGAAACGGCTGCTGACTGACCGACTAGCAACCAGGCTTCCCCCTCCATGAAGTTCCTCTTGGAGAAAGGCCTGGGTAACCTAAATGAGTGACCCTGCCTTTTCCTTCCTGAACCCTAATTCCTACTGTTAGGTTTTAAGTTCTTCAGTAAAGAGTGAACCCACAATATTCTAAGCATCTACCTTGATCCCAATGAAGACAGAACCCTGGTTCTCTCAGTTATTTCCCTCTAACCCCCAGCTACCTCACTGTGTGGCCTGAGCATGCCTGCACCCTTCAGGACCTGTGGATAGTAGGACCTTTTTGTTTTTTCAAAAGTTCCCTGATAGTAATTGCTGAGGTGAGTCTTGCAATTGTGATAAGAATCGCTAGGGCCAGTCAGGCCGTGGCCTTGGCTCCGCCCTGGCTCAGCACTGGGGGTAAGGCCCCAGGTGAATGCCTCATGCATTTCTTAGCTCATTGCTGTTGTTAGGCTGAGACCTACAGGAACTGATATTTTAAAACACCTGTAGGTAGACTCTGGCTGTGTTGTCATTAATGGCCTCCTTTAATCTTGACAGCTTTTACAGAAGAAACCAGAGGAGCAGAATAATTAAGTAGCTTGCCCACATCCATCCATGCTTTTTTGCTTAAACTTTTAATTTTATATCGGAGCATAGCTAACTAACAATGTTGTAATAGTTAAGGTGCACAGCAGAGTGACTCAGCCATACATGTATGTGTCTCCATTCTCCCTCAACTCCCCTCCCGTCCTGGCTGCACATGAGATCGAGCAGAGGTCCCTGTGCTACACAGTAGGTCCTTGTTGCGTATCCATTTTTAATATAGCACTCACACGTGTTTTAATTGGTGAGAATAGGCTTGGAATCTTGGGGTGTCATATCCCGAGTCCATGAGTGGGATATTATTCCAGGAAAGAAGGTGGAGAGAAAAGGTGAAGAGCTAGAAAAAACACTTTATAAACTTCATATTATGGAAAATTTTAAACCTATGGAGAATTGGAGAAAATAACTGGGAATTTAGAAATACTCTCTGCCTATTTATAGAGATAATATGTGTTCATTGTTACAAAAATAAAATGTCTAGCTTGATAGAAAAACATAAAAGAAAATAAAAACCACCTGTAATATCAGTATGTGTGTTTATGCCCAGTTACTCAGTCATGTCCAGCTCTGTGACCCCGTGGACTGTAAATTCAGTACCAAGACATACTTGCCATTCACATATTTTAATTTATATTTCAGACTAGTTTTCTGTATTTGGGTTTTTAAAATTAAATTGGGATTATTATTACTCCATACTATTTTATAATTTGCATTTTTTAATACCATGAGTATTAAATATTCTGAGACATGGTTTTAATAACTTTGTACAAATTTATTCTGTACATATATCACCGTTTGCTTAATTTAACCTTATTCCTAGGCCTTAAGGTTGTTTTCAGTTTTTCTTTCTCTTTTTTGAAAAGCTAAATTTTAATTTGTTCTGATAAAACAGAACTCATAGTTAAGAATAAATTTCCTTTTAACCGATACTCCAAATTTCTATTTTTTTCCCCCAGAGATAACCACTTACACTAGTTGGTGTATGTCTTTCCAAATCATTTGTTATGCATTTATGCATAAGTGTATATGTTTGTGTATACTAGAAAACTCAATATTATTTGTATGTGTGTATATTTTAAATTTATATGGTGTCATATTAATTTTGTTTTTCTACTGAATAGTATTTTTGGAGATGTTTCCATATTCGTAGATATTTATACACAGTGTTGTTGTTGTTGTTTTACCTATTTTTTGGCTGCTTGTTGCATGCAGAATCTTAGTTCCCTGACCAGGGATCAAACCCATATCCCCTGCAGTGAAAACAGAGTCTTAACCACTGGACCACCAGGGAACTCCCCACACATGGTGTTTTTTAGCTGCCACATAACATGTAATAAAATGGACATATTATAGTTTATTTAGCCGTTTCCCTATTGGTGAGTATTTAGGCTGTTTGTGACTTAAAAGTGTGTAAATCTTGGATTTTATTTCCAAATATTTCGCAAACAGTGTCTTATCTGCTTATGTGGGGTTACGTTTACTCAGTGTTGGAAAATCAGGAGTTTACTTAGTGTTGGAAAATTCACCAGAGTGTTTATCAGATTGAAACAGAGTGAAACAAGGAAGAAAGATTTCAAACAGGGAGAACAGGAGGGCACCAAGGTCCTCGGGGTTTAGTGAGGGTTCTGATCTGGCTCGCAGGAGCCAGGACCTGTGGGCTGAAGCAGCTGTGGTCAGAATTGAGATTGCAGCGAGAGGGCCCTTCTCAACAGAATCCTAGCTGTGCGGAAGCTGGGACATGGCAGAGGAACAGACGGAATATTTGTTGAGGGCCATCATGTGCCAGAAGCTTGATGTGTGATCTGTGCTATCATCTGGTCACCGGTGAAGCAGGGTTATACTACTTTCAAATGAGGAAACTGAGGCTCAGAGTTTAAGGAACTCGACTCAGTTCACACCGCATTTGAACTTTGTCTGACTTCAAGTTCTGTTTTATTTATACTACATGCCTTTTTATGAAATCCCTATATCCTTTTGTGTCTCTGTCCTGTATGTACTGCAGTGCCTTGCACTTAGTAAGTAGTCAAAAGGTATTTGGTGAAGATGGTGAGGAAAAGGCAAATTTACTATTAGGAGGCAGGGATTCTGTGACTCATAGCATTGACATGACTTTCTCTTGTTGCAGGAGTACCTCCTAGCTGGGGCAGATATCATTGAAACAAATACTTTCAGCAGCACTTCTATTGCCCAAGCTGACTATGGCCTGGAACACTTGGTAAGGATTTCATTTTTGCTTGTATCTGAGATAGTCATGAGCATTTACTATTGGTAGTTGCTAGTGAGAAAACCAGCCAAACCTGCAGGGTCAAGCTAATATCTAGTTATCTGTTGTTTGTGGTCAGACAGAGGAAATGGTTGGAATCTCTTCGGCTTGTAACCATAACAGCCCAGTCATTTTCCAGCTGGTTTCTTTTGTGGACAAGTGATAATCAAATAAAAATGATGCTTATTATGCAGTAATTGAATAAAAGCATAATGGTTGGCCATGTGTGCAGTTTTGTGAAGCCTTTTGAATTGAGTGACAGATCTGGTTTCCTTTTTTAAAAAAATGGTGGCAAAATACATGTAACATAAAATTCACCATTTTAACCATGTTTAAGCGTGCAATTCAATGGCATTACATATATTCACATTGTTTGCTGTGCCACCATTACCACCATCTATCCATGGAACGCTTCATCTTGTAAAACAGTAAACTCTATACCCATTAAACAATAATTCCCAATTTTCCCTTCCCCCAGCCCTTAGAAACCACCATTCTGCTGTCTGTCTTTGTGAATTTAGTTCCTAGCTGCCTCATGTAAGTGGATTATCAGTATTTGTCCTTTTGTGACTGGCTTATTTCACTTAATGTCCCCTAAGGTTCACTCATGCTGTAGCATGCATTGGAATATCCTTCCTTTTTCAAAGTTGAATAGTAGTCCATTGTATGGATATACCATATTGTGTTTATTCATTCATCCACTATTGGATACTTAGGTTGGTTCTGCCTTTTGGCTGTTGTGGACAGTGTTACTCTGAGCACAGTGTACAGATAATCTGTTTTGCATCTGTGCTCGCATATCTTTTGAATGTATACCCAGAAGTAGAGTTGCTGAGCTATACAGTAATTCTGTTTAATTTTTTGCAAAACTACCACACTATTTTCTGCAGTACCTGCATCATTTTATAAACCCACCAACAGCATACAAGGGTTCCAGTTTTTCCACATCTTTGCCAGCATTTGTCCTGTTTCTTTCTTTTTTTTTTTAATAATTTTATTTGTTTATTTTTGGCTGTGCTGGGTCTTCGTTGCTGTGCAGGCTTTTCTCTAGTTGTAGCGAGGAGGAGGTCTGCTCTCCAGTTGTGGTGCTCAGGCTTCTCATTGCGGTGACTTCTGTTGCAGACCACAGGACAAGTGCGGGCTTCAGTAGTTGCAGCTCCTGGGCTCTAGAGCACAGAATTAATAGTTGTGGTACACGGGCTTAGTTGCTCTGAGACATGTGATATCTTTCTGGTTAGAGGATCAAGCCCATGTCTCCTGCATTGGCTGCTGCTGCTGCTAAGTCACTTCAGTTGTGTTCGACTCTGTGCGACCCCATAGACGGCAGCCCACCAGGCTCCCCCGTCCCTGGGATTCTTCGGGCAAGAACACTGGAGTGGGTTGCCATTTCCTTCTCCAGTGCATGAAAGTGAAAAGTGAAAGTGAAGTCGCTCAGTCGTGTCCAACTCTTAGCGACCCCATGGACTGCAGCCTACCAGGCTCCTCTGTCCATGGGATTTTCCAGGCAAGAGTACTGAAGTGGGGTGCCATTGCCTTGGATTCTTTACCACTGAGCACCAGGGAAGCCCTGGATTTGTTTTTGTTCTGTCCTCTTAGCAGGCATCTTAGTGGGTGTGGGGTAAAGGATCTGGTTTCTTTTTAATCAACACAATGCTTCCATATTCAGTTTTTGTAAACCTGATGAAAATAGGTGGTAGAGGCTGAGATTCCTATTTCTGGGTAGAATTTTTCCCAGACTTGCCTCTGTGTTCAGGCATGTAGTCCTGAGTGCCCTGACACTGATTTCCCTCAGTATTGGGGCTTTGTGAAATCACTTGCCTTTGGGGTTATCAAGGGAAAATGAAATTGTGTCATAATTGCTTTTGTGTTATTTTGGGGCAGGATTGGCAAACTTTTTCTTTAAAAGGCCAGGCAGTAAATATTTTAAGCTTTGTTGGCACATACAGTCTCTGTTGCAACTGCTCAACACTGGCATTATAGTGCAAGAGCAGTAATAGCACGTAAATGAATAGGCTTGACTATTTCAATAGAACTTGTGGGCACTGCTTTGGACCTTTGTGTATGCTTGCCTTTTAGTCATAATGAGAGGGTTCATGGCCCTTCTCCAGATCCTCTAGAGGTTAATAATCTGCAAAAAGTTCAGACCCACTGTCTCTAACCATTGTATGGTGAAAGAAACCAGGGCCTGAGGGAGTTGCTGAGGGAACTGCCTAGGCAGGTGGTGACAGAGCTGGTTCTGGAACCCAGGTGTCCTATCTCTGAAGCCTGTGATTTTCCCATTACTGTTTTTTTTCTCAGCATATTTCGTGACATCAGCTTATTCTGATGTGCCAGATGTCCAGAGATTGCCAGCTAGCTCATGGTTTGGGGGAGGAACGTAAAAGTAGTTCCCAAAGACTTGCCCTTCCTGTTGCCTTCATTTCTGGGGCAGCTGGTAGGCCTTATTGGCTAAGATTTTATTCAGACCTCAAATTAATTCACTCTGCATTTTCTTATTGAATAAAATTGAGTTTTAGAAGGTCATGAATTCCTTACTTATTTTATGGAAGAAAAAAGACAAACTAACCTTTGCCATTGATGTATTAGGCCTACCGGATGAACATGTGCTCTGCGGGAGTGGCCAGAAAAGCAGCCGAGGACATATCTCTCCAGACAGGTAAGGAACCTTGTTCTCCTTTTTTTTTTTTTCTTTTTGCTTTAAAAATCAAAACAAAAAACCAAAGCTGCTTCCTTTGACATTCTTAGCTGTAATAATCTGTGCTTATTGCCCTTTTTCCTTCCGTGACAGCTGGCCTACAGCAACACTGCAGATGCCATCATGTACTTGTTTGTAGGTTACTTCTCTGCAGTTTCATAATCAAGCATTCAACGTCTCTCTGAATTGACCCCATCTCCATCGGTCTGTCTCCTGCTCTGTGTTTATTCGATGTTATGTCTTAATTTTATAGCTGGTACCATGGATTCCCCATGCGTTTACAGCTAAGATGATCTCTCCACCTTCAGAAGCACATCTTCAGGTTACTGAGGCGCAACTGACTGCTGTGGTCATAGTGGTGATCATTAAGATATTTGATCTTATCCATTTTAAGCGACCCTCATCCTTGAGGTTTTCCTTACCTAGGTAAAGAGAGATGGTCTTTGGAGTGTTTTCCACTTCATGCCACTAATGTCTTTGAAGGCGCTGTTGTGTAGCACAGTAGAGTCAGTCTTGCTGGGATTTGAAAAATGGCTCCCCAAAATAACTCACCTCCTGGCTGGCTGCCATAAGAACACTTGGGCACCAGCTGGAGGGGAGGCTTTGAGGGCGGGAAAGGGATAGAAGAAATATATGGAATCCCTTAAGATTTGGAAATGTGAAATTATTGCCAACAGGAAAGATGTAAAGCAAAATTGTTAGGAAGTTAGACACAGCATACTAATGAAGACTGAAGCAATTTATAGGAACTCTGTTTCTGAGAGATAATGTTAAATATGGAAGGGCATAGACTATTGCCCCAAAAGAATCACAGGGCAGAGGATATTCAGTCAGCCAAAGCAGGGAAAGATAAGAGTGTTTTTCTTATACCAACATTATTGTCCAGCTTGGCAGTGGGGTGGAGGGGGTGGATAAAGAATATTGTAACCTGCTAAAGGCTGGGTTATCGATTGGTTGGTAAATGGTAAAACATAACCATTTAGTTAAAATCAACACAAGTGATGAGCAGTGTGCCCCCTGCTTCTGTTATGATATGTAAATGAACACAACATGTCAGGCTCTTAGGAGCACCAGGACTCTAGCCTAAAGGAAAGATTATTCAGGAGTTCTTAAAGAGCTATTAAAGTAAGATTGGATCTCCTTCATACTTTAATTTCAGGCTTTGTAATTACTCATTGTGATTTAATATTTTCCCCCTGCAAAGGCCCTGCAATACAGCAGTGGGGAGCATTTCAAGATCAGTGCTGCTGTGAGGAAATTTTGCAGAACCTATGTTCATGACCTTCAAAGTTTCTTAAGGGTAGGAAGAGAGAATTTGTCCAAGCATAGCTGTGGTGATGCTTCCATGGTAACTCAGATGGTAAAGAATCTGCCTACAATGCGGGAGACCTGGGATCGATCCCTGGGTTGGGAAGATTCCCTGGAGAAGGAAATGGCAACCGACTCCAGTATTCTTGCCTGGAGAGTTCCACAGAGAGAAGAACCTGGGAGGCTACAGTCCATGGGATTGCAGAGTTGGACGTGACTGAATGACTTTCACTTTCACATGGCTGTGGTTGAGAGAAAAGGATTACTAACTGAAACTCTTTGAAGCCAGATATGAGAATTCAGGTTTTTTGCATTGGCTTGGAGGTCACATGTGCACATACTTCATGTCTCATAATTTCCCCAGTGGGGTCCAGGACGGCCCTCATAATCAAATATCTATTTGCAGTAAAATCTATGAATTGTCTACTAAGTGAGTAAAAACTATAAATAGCCTCTTGTAGTTGAGGTGAGGTCAAGTTTTGTTGTTGAATTAAGGGAAGAAGTGAGGCTTTTGTGCTTTCTGAATTTCGGAGCGATGGACAAAAGATTGTATTCCTATGTTCTAGGGAAAATCTGATGGCCTATTGACTCACAACAAAAAGGGCAAGCTATTTAGGGGTTTCACACTTGTTTTTCTTTTCTCAAAGGAATTAAGAGGTATGTGGCAGGAGCTCTGGGTCCAACTAACAAGACACTCTCTGTGTCGCCATCTGTGGAAAGACCAGATTACAGGAACATCAGTGAGTATCATATACAATCATTGACCTTGGGCAAGTACCTCGGTGTTTCAGTAATCTGTACATCTGTAATATGGGGCCAGTGCCAGCTTCTGTTTAGGGGTTGTTGTGACTTAAGGGCTTAGCAGTCCCTGGGATGTGGTAGACATTTAAATAAAAGTGAGCTGTTATTAGTCATTGGATTAGTATTATTTATCTTGAGTCTGCTTTCTGTTGTTGTGTTTGGGCTTCTTTATCAGCTGTGGAAATAAAACCAATCAAAATGAAACTTTAAACTGAGAAGTTGAGCAAATATAGATACTAGGCCTTGGTCAGTTTATAGAATAGCCTGCTAGACTCCACTTTATTTGTCAGGGAGCAGTTATAAACAGACTAACATTATACACCAGCATCTGTAAGCATACTTGCATTGAAATTTTATGAGAAGGGTAGGTCAGTTTAAGCATTAGACTGGAAAAAAAACGAAAAGAATTAAACGGTCAGAGCCAAATAGTAATACCGTGTGTGGTAATGAATTCTGTGTCAAAGACAAGTTCAGGCAAGCATGATTTGTAGATTTTGGTTCCAGACACACTTTTCCACTAGGAGTTGCTCATTTTGGGCGGACACGTGGCGGAGTTTCTTTTGGTCTTAATGTGGCAGTGGAGAGCTTTCCTCTCTTGCACTATGTAAGATGAAGTAGGCTACTCTATTGAATGTATGTGCATCTTTCCTTTCCTGGGTGAGAGATAAAATGGCGAGTGGGATACCCTCTGAGATGGAAATAGATAAGACATTTTTAACAAAAAGTTTACCCAGGATTTGATTGTACGCTTTTGTGTTTGAGACTGAAATTGCACACCAGGCAGGTTTCTTTTCTGACAGAGTTGGTGTCAGAGGACAGGCGCAAAATCAGTAGAACCACATTTTACCCCAGAGGGCGTGAGAGAATGTGACTCGACCAGTCATGAATCCACACCAGTGTGACACGTTTCTCTAATTATTCCTCACACTCTTCCCTGAATTGATTGATTAAAACCATCCCTGGAAAGATCTGTTTTAAAGATCTTAAAGTAAGAGCCAGGGCTCAAGAAATCATGTCCCTCCCCACCCAGTCAGTGGCTTGTTCTCTGCTCACATATGGGAGGTGAGCCTGTGTGCAGAGTGTTTAGGAGTGTCTGTGTTTAGTTTGCTGGTTTAACTTCCATCACTGCCATGTTTCTTATAAAATGTGGTGTTGTCCTTCAATTGTGCATACAAACCAGCAATAGGTAGTTCACCTGGAACCAGGCCTAAATTTGATGTGTCCTGGGCTTTCAAAGGATATTGATGACTGATGTCCTGGGTGTGGTTTGTTTTCTGCAGCATTTGATGAACTTGTTGAAGCATACAAAGAGCAGGCCAAAGGGCTTCTGGATGGTGGAGTGGATATCTTACTCATTGAAACTATTTTTGATACCGCCAATGCCAAGGTGAGTTAAAGGAGGAAAAGGGGGCTGATCTGGGGTGCCGGCTGGGGTGCTTCCCCTCATGAAGTGAGGACATACAACATTATTATTTTATATAAAGAACTTTTTAATTATGAAACTGAATATTTTCATGTATAGCTACTGTATGTGCATGGATGCATAGGTCAGATATATATGCACGATTCTAAAATTCAAGATAAATGTATGGAATAAAAAGTAAATATCCTCCCTGCCCCCATTCCCTGGGTATCTAGCTGTCTTCCTGAGGGACAACTGCTGTTCCTGGTGTGGAGGCCCTATGGAGATTCCATTCAGAGAAAAGTATACGAGTGAGTGTGCGTATGTGCTTGTATTCCTTACATATGTACAAAGGTACTTAGTGTGTGGAATAAAAAGTAGCTATCCTCATGCATACATTTTTGACAGTGTCTCTGAGTATAAATTTCTACATGTGAAATTGCTGCGTTAAAGAGTCTGGGCACTGTTACTTTTGATCTCCACCCTCCAAGATTGTACTCATTTATCCTCCAGTCAGGGAGCAGTCCACAGGAATGCTGCTGCTTTCACCACACCCCTTCTATTGAACTTTTTGATCTTTTCCACTCTAATAGGTGAAAAATACTACCTTACTATAGTTTTTATGTATGCAGTATCTCTGTCTGTGGGTTCAGATATGGAAGAGCTTTGGGCATTAGAGGACCTTAGTTTCTGGTCTTGGAACTTAAGAAAACATGGACAGTACAGATTAACACAGCATTTGTGTCTTTACAGCCCATTCTAGCTCATATTCTTTTTTGCAGTGACATACACTGTTGGTTCGGAGAAGGCAATGGCACCCCACTCCAGTACTCTTGCCTGGAGATTCCCATAGATGGAGGAGCCTGGCGGGCTGCAGTCCATGGGGTCGCTAGAGTCGGACACGACTGAGCGACTTCACTTTCACGCATTGGAGAAGGAAATGGCAACCCACTCCAGTGTTCTTGCCTGGAGAATCCCAGAGACGGGGGAGCCTGATGGGCTGCTGTTTATGGGGTCGCACAGAGTCGGACACGACTGAGGTGACTTAGCAGCAGCAGCACACTGTTGGTTCATGGACCTACCTTGTTTATGTGAGGCTGTAGAAGTAGAGGCTTCATATTTACGTCTTTTTAGTTTTGATTGAGAGAAGGAAGAAAAAGAGTAGCTCTTCAGCTCTTCCTCAGGGGAAATATTAGTTCATGGGTGGACTTCCAGTCAGCGTTTGTTTTGTTGTAATATGTACAGTGGAAGCATAAGCTGGAATCAAGATTGCCGGGAGAAATACCAATAACCTCAGATATGCAGATGACACCACTCTTATGGCAGAAAGCTAAGAAGAACTAAAGAGCCTCTTGATGAAAGTGAAAGTGGAGAATGGAAAAGTTGGCTTAAAACTCAACATTCAGAGAACTAAGATCATGGCATCTGGTCCCATCACTTCATGGCAAATAGATGGTTAAACTGTGGAAACAGTGTCAGACTTTATTTTTTGGAGCTCCAAAATCACTGCAGATGGTGATTGCAGCTATGAAATTAAAAGATGCTTACTCCTTGGAAGGAAAGTTATGACCAACCTAGATAGCATATTGAAAAGCAGAGACATTACTTTGCCAACAAAGGTCCGTCTAGTCAAGGTTATGGTTTTTCCAGTGGTCATGTATGGATGTGAGGGTTGAACTATAAAGCTGAGTGCTGAAGAATTGATGCTTTTGAACTGTGGTGTTGGAGAAGACTCTTGAGAGTCCCTTGGACTGCAAGGAGATCCAGCCAGTCCATCCTAAAGGAGATCAGTCCTGGGTGTTCATTGGAAGGACTGCTGCTGAAGCTGAAATTCCAATACTTTGGCCACCTGATGCAAAGACCTTGATGCTGGGACTTATTTGAAAAGACCTTGATGCTGGGAAAGATTGAGGGCAGGAGGAGAAGGGGACGACAGAGGATGGGATGGTTGGATGGCATCACCGACTCAATGGACATGGGTTTGGGTGAACTCCGGGAGTTGGTGATGGACAGGGAGGCCTGGCGTGCTGCGGTTCACGGGGTCACAAAGAGTCGGACATGACTGGGGGACTGAACTGAACTGAACTGAATATGTACAGTGTTACCTTGAGAAGGGGGTGTGGGTGTTGTATGTCACATGGAGGACTTGTTTCTCCTCCCCAGAGAGCGTGATATGTGTCTTATCTGAAGAGGCCTTGGTAAAAGGAACATTCTGATCAGCCTGTTAGACTGTGACCTTTGACACGGTCTCTCGGTAACAAAGATGTCCCTTTTTCTCCCTGGCAGGCAGCCTTGTTTGCAGTCCAAAAACTTTTTGAAGAGGAGTATGTTCCCCGGCCTGTCTTTGTAAGTCCTAAAGTATTCGCTTGATGAATTTTGTGTTTTTTTTTTTTTTTTAATATCATCATTTTGAGGGTGGGGTTTTAGTTTTCCTGACACAGAACTTTTGAGAGTATTGATCATCTTTTAGGAACCAACTATTTTAACTTCCTCTCTCTACCTCCCTCCTACCATCACTTCAAACCAATAGCAGTCTTATCTGCGGAAACGTGAAGACAACGAATCTAGAGGTGGTTGGTGAAAGGCAGGCTATTCCAAGGAAGCCTGGCTGAATTGGTCCCCAGAGTCAAAGGCTCACTGTCTCTAGGGCCCAGGGAGGGACGGACTTGAAGCTGACCATGAAGCGTCCACCACCAGAGACAGCAGACTGCCAGTTCACCGATGCACTAGGCAGGCCCGCACTGCTTGCTGAGAATAGATTAGAACTCACAAGCGTTGTTAGACGAATCAGATGTTGAACAGCAAGAGACCAGGATAACCTTAAATATCTGTGGAAAGTCCTCTCCAATGGGACTGGTGGTGTAAATCGTAAAGCTTTTTTGGGCACTGCTTTTGCCTCCCTGACTTTCCCTTTTCTCTGTTTCTTTGGCTTTCCAACCTCTTCCCTGGGCACTCATCTGTTTCCAACCATGGTTAAACAGTGTTGCCTTAGTGCTACAGTTCTCTTTCATGTTTGTTTGTTTTTAAAGCTTCTTAGTTTTATTTTGTTTTTGAGACTGTATTCTTAAGTCTATGTGGTTGACTGAGTTTACTTTTTGAATTCAGATTTCAGGGACAATTGTTGATAAAAGTGGGCGGACTCTCTCTGGCCAGACTGGGGAGGCATTTGTCATCAGCGTGTCTCATGCAGACCCACTCTGGTGAGTGATCATTCTTTCCTGCCTCCATTCCTTTTGGGGTTCATCTCTTCTAGTGACTACAGCCTGTGACCTGGGAGCGAATTGCTTCTTCATATTCCCTCCGTATCACTTGTGTGAAATATCGACTTTCCTTGAGGTATATTCTGACTGCCCTGAGGACATCAGAAGACAACCTAAATGAATCAATTTGAGTTACTGGGAGAGTTCTTATACTCCTTGGACAAGCCAGAGAGTTGCCTTTTTGTCTGTGAATGTTCCCCTTATAGTTTAAGACTGCCTTGGCCCAGTAAAAACACTTTAAATCTATTATCAGCACTTAAAAACAGCAAGGTTTTTTCACTCTCTGCTTGTGGAGCAACCAGAAACAGCCTAGCTTGGAATAAGGTGAAACAGCCTAATTTGGAATACAGTAGGAATTCGAAAACTTAGATTTTTATCTTTAAAATTAACATGGCCGGGATTTTCCTGGTGGTCCAATGGCTAATGCTCTGCACTTCCAATGCAAGGGGCCTGGGTTCAAACCCTGGTCAGGGAACTAGATCCCACATGCTGCAATTCAAAGTTCTGATGCTAAACCAGAGATGGAAGATCCCGAGTGCAGCAACTAAGACCCATTGCAGCCAAAAAATATATAAATATTTTTAAAAATTAATATGGGTTTTGCATTGTATTTTAAGATATCTCTATATTTTTCTGATCAAAATGGTGATGAGATGGAAGCTCTTAGAGTATACACAGTTTCTTCCTGTGCCTTGTCCATGCGTGGACTACCTCTGCCTGGAGGCTGTGCCTGCCCTGCATTCTCACCCCCACACATGAGCCTTTTAAGTCCATCCCTAGGGTCCTCTCCAGGGACGCTTCCCTCGCTTACCAGCCCAGGTCAATGTTCTTCTCAGAGTGCTCTGTGAACTTTTATTATAGTGTTGGCCATAAAAATAAGAGTCGTAGACGTTTATTGGGAGTTTGCTGTGTGCCAGGCTCAGTTCTAAGTGCTTTATGCTCTTTTAATTTTGGCAACAACACCTTGAGGTAGCTGTTTGCTCTTCAGATCTTTTGTTTATTTTTTTTGAGTTGGGTAGTTTTCTTATTGTTGAGTTTTAAGAATTAAAAAAAAAAAAAACCAGCAACTTTGAATACCATATATGTGTTTTACAAATATTTGCTCCCAGCCTATGGCTTGTCTTCTTATGCTCTTAAAGTCTGCTCTTTCATTGGACAGAGTTTTTAATTTTAGTGAAGTCCAGCTTATCAATTTATTTTTCTTTCATGGAACCTACTTTTGATACTGTATCTAAAACTCATTGCCAAACCCATGGTCACATAGATTTATCTCTTGTGTAATCTTTATATACATATTTATATCTTTAATAGTTTTGCAATTTACAGTTAACCATGTTGCATTAATTTTATGAAAGATGTAAGATGTGTGTCTCGATTAAGTTGTCAAATGCGAATGTCCAGTTGTTCCAGCACTGTTTCTTGAAAAGATAGTCCTTTCTCCATTGGATTGCCTTTGCTTCTTTGTCAAAAGTCAGTTGATTATGTTCCTAGATTCTATTCTGCTGCGTTGCTCTGTGCTCTCATCAATACCAGAGGTTCCTTTAGCTTTTTAATGCATCTTGAAGTCGGGTAGTATCAGTCCTTCATCTTTGTTCTTCTCCTCTAAGAATTGTATTAGCAGTCGTTTACTTCTTCATGTAAACTTTAGGATCAGTTCATTGGTATTCACAAATAATTTGCTGGATTTTAATTGATGTGTGTGAATGTATATAAAATTGGGGAAAATTGAGGTCTTAAGTATAATGAATCTTCCCGTTCATGAACTTAGGATATATCTCCATTTATTTAGATCTTCCTTGATTTCTTTCATCAGAGTTTTGAAGTTATACACAAGTATTTCATTTGTTTTGGTGCCATTGTAAATATGTTATGTAAACTGTTATGTTTTGTATTTCAAATTTCAATTGCTCATTGCTAGTGTTTAGGTAAACAGTTAACTTTTGTATATGAACCTTGTACTTTACAGTTTGGGTTCAAAGAGCATTTTAGATGATTCTTTGGAATAGTAATAGATAGTCTTACCTGTGAAAAAAGACAAATTTGTTTCTTCCTTTCCAATCTGCATACCTTTTATTTTCCATTTTCTCTTAATTCCCTCTTAGGACTCCCAGCATGACCTTTAGCAGGAGGTGAAAGAAGTCATCCTTACCTTGTTCCAGATCTTGTGGGAAAAACATTTAATTCTACATCACCAAATAGATGTGCTTTATCCAGTGTGAGAAGTTTTCTTCTGTTCCTAGTAAACTAGGAGTTTTTTTTTTATCACAAATGGCAGTTGTGAATTTGTTAAATAAACTTTTTATTGTGGAATAATTTCAGATTTGCATAAAAGTGGCACACATGGTACACAGAGTTCCTGTGTGCTCTTCAGCTAGTTTTTTTTTTTTTTTAATCTAGTTTTTTCTAATGTGACATCTTGCATTACCTGTGATACTTTCAGCAAAACTAAAAGCATATTACTGTTATCTAAACTCACACACTTTATTTGGGTTTCAAGTTTTTCCACACTGTTCTTTTTCTGTTCCAGGTCTAATCTAGTATATCACATTGCACTAAGAAATCATAATAAAGGGAAAAAAAGTTAAATATGAAAAAATAAAAGATGACATAGTCCCAGTCAAGTTAATTCTTGAATTCCTGAAGGCCTTGGCAGCTCCCGCTGAGAGTGGCTTTGTAGGGGTTTTAGCAGCTCTGCTTTGATCTGTTTTGAGTCGCAGTAAGTTTCATTTGCAAAACACAGAGCTCCTTGGTTACAAGTAAACCCACTTAATTTATAAGAGGACAAATTCTAAGTCCAAGATCATGTTGCAAGTCAGTTGGATCAAGGGCCAAGTCTTGGTCTTCTAGACTCCCAAAGTGGCTTCCATATACCATTAATATTCCATCTACCTGCAAGATCTTTCTTTTTCTTTCTCTGCAGTATTGCTTTCCAATCAATGTTTATTAGTGGTGGTAATTTGCAGACATTTTTGTTTCGTGGTATACCAGTGATGAAACTGTGAACTTTTTTTTTTATTTATAGTGTGGATCCTTAAGCTGTAAGATCATCTGTTGGAGACATGGGCGGAAATATTTAGTGCTGCAGGGAACATCAGTGAGGTGGCTTTGACTGGAGCTGAATTAAATGTGCTTCAAATCAAGAGATTTATTATCTGCTTGGTTTTAAATATACTCCTTTCCTCATCATAACTTTGTATGTGTATAAATATTTAGAATAAAAGAGGGTGCTTCTAATCTCTTCTTTTTGTTTTTCAGCATTGGATTAAATTGTGCTCTGGGTGCAGCTGAAATGAGACCTTTTATTGAAACAATTGGAAAATGTACAACAGCTTATGTTCTCTGTTATCCCAATGCAGGTATGTGTTTCAGGGGAGTCATACATAGGAGAATCCAGATACACAAGACCTGAGTAGATAGGGAAGCAGATCTGGATTAAAAGAGTTTGTTTTGTAGATCTTAGGATATAGTCAGCTTTTAATAGGAATTTTTTAAATGAAGAATACTTGGGTCTGGACAACTGTTTCCGTCTAGATATGAAAGAACAGTTTGGCTCAGCCTGAAAGTGTCAGAAGTGGACAGAGCTTGGGGGAATGAAGCCTCATTGCTTAACTGACCAGAGTTTTGTAACTGGTGACAGTGCTTGCCATGTGGGCATGGCCAAAGTGATGGGCGCAAAGACCCTGTGTGAGAGCCCTCTTTGTTCCCCTGTATCAACAAATGAGCAGATAAAGAACCTGTTACTTTTCCTCTTTTTAAGTTAGGACTTCAAATTTATGGTATATAAAAATTCCTAAGATAAATGTAGACAACTGTTAAGCTGTCCTTTTAATATTGATAATCCATCCTGGGTTAACCAGATTTCCTGGTGTATGTTTTTGAGCATTAGGAATAAGATAACTAGAAGTGGATAATAAATAAAACAGGAAATTGGGTGATTAGATGCTGAAGTCTTACTTGGGAAAACTTACTTGAAAGGGGATGGGCTGTGTTTTGGTTGTTTTTAATTGCATGCCTGGTGCTTGATAGTTCAAAGGATGTGTGGTACTCCCTCAAACCTTGCCCCCTGGCAGCTAGGTGACTAGAATTAATTTCCTTTATAGGAAGGGGAGGGCCAGAGGTAGAGGAATTCAGTCCCATGTAGTAGTGAAGCTTTTCTTTGAAATGGAAAAGAAATAATGGTATTTATTTTCCTCTGTGATTTTGTTGTTGTTTGATATGTTGTCTCTGTACTTATGTTTAATATGAATTGTTATTTTTTTAAGTAATCTTGCTTTAATTATAAATAAAAAGTTTGCTAACCTTTTAACCTAAAGCCTTTACAAATACTATGTCTGTTTGTGAAAATTTCCAGTAATGGTTGAAATATGCTTTCTTAGGTCTTCCCAATACCTTCGGTGACTATGATGAAACTCCCCACGTGATGGCCATGCATTTAAAGGTCACGAATCCTCTTTCACTTGGTTTTTAAGAGATAAAGAAATGGAATTTTTGATTTAGAATATTTAGATGTAGACTGCCTCTAAAGAAAACCCAATATATAAGTATATATAAGTATATAAGAAATAAAAGCTTAAGATGAATGAATATGATGGAGGCAGAGGAAGGGGCTTGCTGTCAGCATCCCTCTCATAGTAGAAACAAGTGGATTCTCAGTGAGGTCAGACCCAAACTAACTGAAACTCATCCTCTGAGCACTCCCAAGTGGTCTTCTCCACCCACAAAACTGCTGGGTGGCGTTGACATCTCTTTGCTCCCCATTGTCATCGCCCCCGCTCTCGTTCTCTCCATACACCTTCCATCTTTGAAGTCCTGGTTCACAAAACCGTATTGCCCACAACTCCTCCTTATTTCTAACCCCTGGGTCTCTTTTCCTCATTCCTTGGATTTTTAGCTTCTGGCTTATTGACATTGTCTCCTCTTCTGACTTAATTCTTATGATTTCAGTACCTTATGTAGATGCTCTTTTCAGTACTGTCACTTCTCAGTTCCTTGAGTTCCCTCTCGGTTATCTTTTCCTTCAGACCAGCTGTGGTTAAACTCCCGACCCACATTATGCATTATGTAACCTCTATCACTTGCGATCATTGGAGTACTTGAAATGTGGTTATTGTGACTGAGGAATTGAATTTTTGATTTTTTCAACATTTGAATTTAAATTTAAGTACTAATAACTTAGATGTTATTGGAAAATACATTATTCAGTTCATATTCATTCTGCTCAGCATATAGGTAAAAGAAATTTTTATTATGATCAGATAGGCAGATGTCTCATTGCATTTCATCTGAACTGTTCTCTGCTTTTAAGTATCTGAGTCTTGTGAAGGCTTTATATCTAGAGTCAAATATGTTTAGCTCTCTTTTAAATGTAAAATTAGTTATTCAGGAAATGTGGATGGTGGTGAACTTAGAATTGATGCTGAATTGATGGTGAATTGATGGTGGTGAACTTAGAATTCAGATGAGCTCTCTGAAACTTTTTCTAAATGCAGGATTTTGCTGTTGATGGCTTGGTCAACATAGTTGGCGGATGCTGTGGTACGACACCAGATCATATCAGGTGATAATCACTTCTAAGTGTTTAATTTTTTGTTATGGGATGAATTGTGTCCCTCTCAAAATTCATAGATCGAAGCCCTAATCCCCAGTTCTGAATGTGACAATAGTTAGAGGTAGGGTGGTTAAGCAGGTAATTAAGGTAAAATGAAGTCATGTGAATAGATCCTGATCCAGTGTGTGACTGGTGAGGACACACACACACAGGAGGGGACCCTGTGAAAGCACAGGGAGAAGAGGGTCATTTAGAAGCCAAGGAGAGGAAACCAGTCCTGCTGACGCCTTGACCTGAGACTTCTAGCCTCCAAAACTTTGAGAAATGAATCTTGCTGTTTAAACTCCTTAGCCTGTGGTATTTCATTATGGCAGTCCTAGCAAACTAGGATACTTTAATTTTTATGAAGTACAAAAATAATAAAATGAAATCCCATGTGCCTAAGACGTACTTTTCATAATTTTCAGCATTTTGCTATTCTTATTTTATCTATTTTCTAACTTCGTTTTCCCCTTTAGATGATTATAAGCAAATGCTAGCTATCTTAACACTGTACCTTTAAATACCTGATTAATATTCCAGTGTTTACTTCCAGTGCTCAAGGAAGGACAGCTTATATGTGGAGAAATACCTGCCTCCACTAGATTCTTTCATGGACAGAAAAGACAGTAAGCGGCAAGCACATTGAGGTCAAGAAGAGTATCTTCACCTCACCTGGCACAGTCACCGCTTAATCCAAGTTGTTGAGGGTTAAGGAAGGGAGTGTGAGACAGGACATGGTGAAGGGTATGGTTAAGTCCCTGCAGTTTCATGATTAATCCTCTTATAAAGAGGGTCGGAATTGAAAAACAATTGGAGTGAAATATAGTTGAGGATTGTTTCTGTTTTTTTTTTTTTTCCTAAAGTGACTGATGATCATATTTTGAGCTAGTCACCTGACTGTTCTGCATCTGTTTCATACCTATAAAATATTCACTTTGTGAATTGCCTAATGTTGCACTGCTTTTGTTGACCTCTGTGATAGACTCTATTAAGAGTCTATAATTTTTTAAACATCTTTTAAATACTATCTGAAAGCTATTAATAGTTGAGGATAGCTTATCTTTGGATCTCTTTTTGTTTTTAAGGTTATCGCCTCCTTTATAGGGCTTCCCTTGTGGCTCAGCTGGTAAAGAATCTGCCTGCAAGGCGGGAAATCTGGGTTTAAACCCTGGGTTGGGAAGATCCCCTGAAGAAGGGAAAAGCTACTCCCCACTCCAGTATTCTGGCCTGGAGAATTCCATGCACTGTATAGTCCATGGGGTCACAAAGAGTCGGACATGACTAAGCCACGTTCACGTTCACTTTCTTCCTTTATAAAAAGAGTTGCTTCAAAAATACCTGTGTGTGTGTGTGTGTGTCTGTTTATCTATCTCTGTATATGTATATTTGCTGCTTTTATTTTGTCATTCACATATTAATTTGGGGGGCTGTAGTGAATGGTTCATACTGGTCCTGATCAATTTAGTAGAGCAGGCAGATTTTTCAAGGCTGAATAGAGACATATTTCATTGAAGCCGAGAAGGTTCCAAAGAGTATGAATAACTAAAACAAATTTCCAGGAGTAGTTATTTTGGAGTTTTAGTGATGTCTTACTCTGAATCCTCTCTACTGTGTGTGTGTGTGCTTGAAAAAAAATACCTAAAGGATTTAATTTCCTTTGCTCTAGGCATCTCCTCTCCTCTTTGTCTTCCTTCTCAACAATGAAGCCTTTTCTTTCTTTTAAATTACTGTGTGGCTTAAGGACATCTTCAGGTTTGGGAAAGGTCGAGGAGATTTGCTGTGTGCATTTGTGTAAACTGTCTCATATCTGTAGGTGCATGTTTGTAGGTTCACGTCTGAGCATAGAAACTGGTCCAGTCCATACACAGCAGATGGGACAGATACAGAAATGTGAAATATTATAGATTCAGTTTCTGCATTACTGAGAGAACTAAAAAGCACAATTGCTGCTGCTGCACATTTGGAACTAGGTATATAATTATGTTAAACAGACTTAATATCATAGCTGGAAATCAGCTTAATTGAATTTTGTTCTGAGTTAATGGATATTGTGTTTTCTCTTTTAACTCAGAGAAATTGCTGAAGCTGTGAAAAACTGTAAGCCTAGAGTTCCACCTGCCACTGTTTTCGAAGGGCATATGCTACTGTCTGGTAAGTTGTAAAGGTGTGATTTTTTTATAATTTCAGAAATCGTTTGTAGATTAAGTTTGTATGTTTAGTCTACGTGGTAGTGATGTTTATGTCAAGGAACTTGTTTATTAGGTCAAAGAAGACTATGTGTTTTTCTTGGCACTTAAATTCTGGCAAAGAACCCATTGTGTTTTTTAGGGATGGGAGCAGGAAGATACTTCAGGGAAATGTGAAGGAAGGCACAGGTAGTGCCTTTGGTCAGAATTATTGTGCACTGCTTTGAAAATGTACGTGGAGCACAGCCTAACAATTTTAATTGTCAGATTTGCTGCTAGTTGCTAAAAAATCTAGCCCAGGCTCAAGGTTTTTTAATGATGGTAGTCTCTTCCTAGAAAGTTTTATGTGCTTCTAAAATATCATTGACCTGCTCTTATGTTGAGTATGTGTTCAGGACTTTACAAAGAGTTGTAATATCTATTATTTGTTTTGTTCTCAACAGCCCTGTGGGGTAGGCAGCTTCCCTTTTTCAGAATAAGCTTCAGTGTTCAAAAGATTGTTGGTAAAATAGGTTATCATGCCAACAATTAGAAAAAAAGCTTTAAATTTTTTATTTTTTCCCACAACACTTTAATGTTGTATTCTTAGAAAATATCTTTAAGCAAAAAGGAAAATGTATATACAGTTTCTTAGAGAACCTGCAAATAGCACACACGAGGAATTCTGCACCCTAACTGAGAATTTAACATTTCTCTAAACTGATGTATTTTTGTTCCATACGTCTCCTAAGAAAAGTGAAATAAAGTACAAGTTACAGTAAAAGTAATAACTACTTTTTTCACTCTGAACATACTGCATAGAATTAATCCCAGTGAGTGAGATGAAGTTGAGTTAAAAATATACCTCTTCAGTCTACCCTTTTTTTCCTTTTTATTCTCCAGAAGATAGGATAAAACTAGAAGAAGAGGGATTTGTGATTTATGATACACCCCCTACCCTGAAAAGGGGGCTTTTATTAGAGAGAGGTGTGGTGGAATAGTTTATTTCATCCTCAGATCTTACTTCGGCCAAAGTGTAAGTTGTTCAGTTGTGCCCAGCTCTTTGCGACTCTGTGGACTGTGGTCTGTCAGGCTCCTCTGTCCACGGAATTCTCCAGGCAAGAGTACCAGCGTGGGTTGCCACTCCCTTCTCCAGGGGATCTTCCCCACCCAGGGTTTGAACCTGGGTCTCCCATATTGTAGGCAGATTCTTTACCATCTGAACCACTTCAGCCAAGGACTAAGTTAAAATGGTTAACCTTCACCACAGTTGAAATAGGAGATAACCATTTAGTTACGATTTTAAAAAGAGTTTCTATATGTAAGAATGAAAGAATTCTTTCTTCTGATTTGAATTTCATGTGCTATTTCTAAATTGTTTTAAAAAAACACCTTCAATCAGATTTTAGAAGAATAACATCAAACATACTCTTTTTAATTGTTCTTTTATAAATTGCAGGCTTGAGAGCAAATGTAGTTTTTCTGTCAGATGCTTCACATTCATAATAGATCAGAAGTGCTTTGTGTGAAATGCTTTTAGAGCAAGGCAGTAGGGCCTCTCCAGCATTTAAATGATGGCAGCCTGCTTGTGTGTCCTGGGAACTCCAGGTTCTAACTAAAGATCAGGGATGCCCTGAGGCTGGCATGGGGGAATGAGGCCGTGAGGATGGTACCAATGGGGAAGGAAATCACTGGCCCGAACTGGGAAGTGATAGTCTTCCAAGCCAGGGAACAAAAGACCTGGAGCCCTTTCGTAAGCTGAAGCCTCCGAGACAAGCCCCCTGGGGTGCTGACTAAAATGGCTGTACAGGCTTGCATCCTGGGGCTGACTGTCCCCAGAGCCTGCCTGTGACCATCTAGCAAGGCTTCTGCTCCTAATACTGTAAATATTAAGTAGAACAAAAACAGTTAAAGGTCATTTCCTCTGGTAGTACTTTATACTGCATGTTGCTTTTTTCCTCAGTGTAACATATCCATAGTAATTATCTGATATTTGCCGCTAAATCAGCCTTTAACGGGGAGATGTTATTGTCCCTTGACAAATAAGGAAGGAGGAGCAAAAAGCCTAAGTGGCTCGCCCAGGGTCAGCTGTCTCCCAGTGTTCAGCCCGAGTCCTTCCTAGTGACCCTGTCTGGCCTTGCTGATTATTGGTTCTTGCCCTCTGGATCAAAGAGATGAGATAAAACTCTAAATACACTGTTGGTAGGATTAAGAAAGCTTACTCCATCTGGCTTCGAGCCCATGTCTGAAGGGACAGCTGGGGAGCATTCCTTTAGATTCTAACCTCATGGCTTTTGCCCCAGACTCTTGGTTACATAAGAATATGATGATAATTTTGCTTTGTTACTCAGAGCTGGTTACGATTCAGCTCTTTAGAGAAATTTGCAATTTCCAACCCTGAAATATTTCTTCTTTTGAGAGTTCTGGTTATAAACGTAGAGACTTGTACCGTGTTTAAATATCCCTAGGGGAAAAGGCCATGCCTAGCTAGTCAGATGGGATGTGGCATAGAAACTTCTTTTCTATCTCACGACAACATTTGTTTTCTGTCTCTTGTCTTTACATGTATTTTCAGAAAATTTTCAAAATACTTCTCCTTTTAAGGTCTAGAGCCCTTCAGGATTGGACCATACACCAACTTTGTTAACATTGGAGAGCGCTGTAACGTTGCAGGATCCAGGAGATTTGCTAAGCTCATCATGGCAGGAAATTATGAAGTGAGCATCATTAATAAGACCCTTGAGGCATCCGCCATGTATTTTGGCTAAGACAGCATGTAAACAAAGCTGCTCTGCCTTTGATAGCATTGCTAGCAGAGCTACCAGACAGTGTGAGAATGGTAAAGTGTGTTTGCAGCCGGCCAGGCTGGTGGGAGGATGAGGCTTCGAAAAATCAAAGCTGCTCTTGTTGATATTTGTTAAAAAAATGCACTCGAGGTATGAAATGGGATGAGATGGGAGGGACCCAGGTTCTAGCTGTTTCTATTAATTGTGAAATTTTAAAAGTTTGAAGATACTGTTCATTTCAGCTTCTCACAAATCCTTGAAAGAAATGGAGAGCCAAGAAAATTCCTATTTATATTCTCATGACCACATCAGATACTGACCAGCATGGTATTATTGATTCTATTTACTGTAAACTACAATAAACAAGCAAACACAAAAGAAAGAATAGGCCCTGCTTTGAAAAGTTTTGCCCTAGTGTTCTTAAACTTGATCATTCTATGAATGAGCAGAATTTAATCCAGAGAGAGCCCACCATGGACAGACTTCTTTTTTCTTATGCAAATATGAAGTTAAATCACGGAGGAATCTGATCTGGGCTTTAATGATTTTATTTTTTTCATTAACCTTCTCTCATTTTAAGATTTTAAAACCTTTAGATCTTCAGCAACCAGTATCAAAGTAGACTTAGTTTTAGTCACAGAGAAAGTGTGCATTTATCATCCTTTGCTGCTGCTGCTGCTAAGTCGCTTCAGTCGTATCCAACTCTGTGCGACCCCATAGACGGCAGCCCACCAGGCTCCCCCATCCCTGGGATTCTCCAGGCAAGAACACTGGAGTGGGTTGCCATTTCCTTCTCCAATGCATGAAAGTGAAAAGTGAAAGTGAAGTCGCTCAGTTGTATCCAACTCCTAGCGACCCCATGGACTGCAGCCTACCAGGCTCCTCCGTCCACGGGATTTTCCAGGCAAGAGTACTGGAGTGGGGTGCCATTGCCTTCTCCTTTATGACCGTGTTAATGAGTGCTCTGTGGTGTCCCATGGAGATCTGCTCTGCGGGTACTTCGGTTATGTGGTTATATGGTTCCTGATGGTTCCCATCTGTTTTCTTCCCTTCATCTCTGCTACTGCTCAGCCAGCACGTCCTGCTGCTATGATCTCCCCAAGTTCAAAAGCTTTCATGGTGTGACCCCATGGACTGACCCCCCCCCCAAAAAAAAAAAAAAAGCTTTCATGGGGTGGCTTTTTTTGCACATGGGATTCAACCCAAACTCCCTAGGCCATCATCCAGTCCTCTCCAGTTAGATACCAACCTGCCTTCTGTCCTGATCTGTCATCTGAATGTTCCAGGAGGCTTTCTTCTGCCTCCGGGCCTTCATTCATGTCTACTCTTATGAAATCCCTATGACCGTTCATGGTGGTATAGAGTTCTGCAGTGGCGGTGTTCTCTTTATGTTTTGATAATTAAAACCAGTCTGTGGTGTCCTTTTCAGTCTCAGATTTGATAGATTTGCTACTGAGAGCAGACAGCGTTTTAGGAAGAAGCAGGCAAGTGGGAGTGGTATCTGTCATCTCCTAAGGTCTTACTATATGCCTGTGCTCAGCGCTTTGTGGCATTATTTACTTCATCTTTTCAGACCTGTGAGAGAGTTGCTGTTATCATCCCCATTTTACAGATGTCCAGTTGAAGGCTTGGGGGAGGTTAAACCACTCGCCTGTTGTTTCACAGCAAGTGAATGTTAGACCCCAAGTCCTCCAAGCCCATACCCTTCACTGCTCTGCTATCTCAGCAGGGATGGGGCTGGGAAGTAGGAATTGTGTGGGGAGGAATGACTCCTCACTGGATTGTAGTTCCCCTATTTAGTGTTCCCTCAAGGTTCTGTGGTTACGGGAATGAGCACCTGACCTGAGAGAAGATCCAGTCCAGTCTGTTCACTCAACTTGTACATCTTTAAACAAATCACTTCATCCCTTGGGGCATGTGTGGGAAGTTGGACCCCTGAGCTATTATTCTGTTGCTCTTCTGATGTAGAAAGGTCAGGCGTTGGCGTCTCTGTTTTGTGTCTTTTGACCTCTGGTCTAAGCAGGTCACTGCTTACTGTCTCCCCTTTGCTTCCTCCAGTTTGTTTTCCAGGGGCAGCTGAAGCCACTCCCTCTCAGGTAGCTTTCTCTCTTCAGTCCTCAGAGATCTCGCCCTTCCAGGTGTTTAGGCAAAACATTTGACTCTCACATCGTATGGCAGCATTCATAGCTTCTTATGTGACTGTCGTATGCCCTCAACTAGATGTAAGCCCTTCAAGAACAAGGACTATGACTTATGCTTCTTTTTATTCATGATATTTAATATATTGCTGATACCAAAACACTTTTTGATTTGCTGAATCTTATTGCAACCCTTTTTCTCTGTGTAATGTTGGATCATTGTGAATGGAATTCCCTCGTGGTCTGTGCCAGAGGGTCTCATGCCTCATTATGGTTTTCCCTTGTGACCTGTGCCAGAGGGTCTTATGCCTCTTCTCATGATTGCTAAAAATTTGTTTGATTTTCTTTGGCTAATAAAAAATTAGGACAATATTAGAATCTACTGTTGATTTTATCCCTGCTTATTTTATTACACTATGAAGCATACAACAAAGACTTAAAGTCTCTACCAGTCAGTTAGAAAACTTTATTGAACATATCTGTTTTGCCTATCATTGTTCAAACAAGAATAGGAGATACATAAGATCTTTCTCAATTTTCCAAATGCTTAAAATCTGTTTCAGAGAATAAGCCCGTATTTGTGAAACCATGAGGAAATGGTAATGTCATATACCATGTGATAATGTTTATAATTGTTGCAGATGTTTAGAGGCAGCCAGTCATTGTGGAATAAGCAAAGTATGTTTCCCAAAGTATGTTCTCTGAAACGCTGATCCTACAGGATATTCCTTAAATGATCATAAGTGGGAAATGCTGTATTTTGTACTTGGAGATTTACAGTGTATAATAATGTATTAATGGATTTGAAAATCCTTTTAGCATAAAAAAGTTTAACTTATATTTCATGTAACTGCTGTCAGTAGCCTGCAGTGAATGCTTTGCATGATTTGGTGAATAGTTAGATAAGTTTTGGATGGTTTCTGTAATGACTTTTCTTGAAGGAGGTGGGAATTGAGCTGGGTCTTAAATAGTACAGAAAGGGAGAGGGTTATATTTGAAACAGAGGGAACAATATGTGTGGCACAGAGGTAGGAGCAGATTTAGCTGGGTGAAGGGTGCCAGGGTTCGGGGGGAGATGTTGAATTGGATAAGATGATGGGGCAGGTCCCCAGGACCTGGAACACCATGCTGAGGGACTGAGATTCTTTACGGGAGGAATCAGAGCCTCTGGGGGTTCTGAGGAGTGATGAACTGTGATGGAAGAGATGTTTAGGAAAGATTCATCTGTGATGGTTGAGAGCAGCTCAGGGTCGGGGTGGGACGGTGAAGGGCTGGCTAGGTAGCCTAGTGGAATTAGAAGGGGCTGCCCGGGATGATGAAGGACTACTTTTGTCAGCCTTTTCTTGAGTTACCCTCTCCTGATACTGCTTCCTCTTGAATTCTTTCCTCAGGAAGCACTGAGCGTTGCCAAAATGCAGGTGGAAATGGGAGCCCAGGTGTTGGATATTAACATGGATGATGGCATGCTGGATGGTCCAAGTGCAATGACCAGATTCTGCAACTTCATTGCTTCCGAGCCTGACATTGCCAAGGTTGTGCAGAACTTCGATTCATCAAGGGGAATTTACACGTGCTGCTCTGTCGCTCATTAACTTTGTCACTTTTCCCTTTGTCTGTCATCTCATACGCTGGTTTTCTGTTGTACTGTGTTGAAAGCTCAGTGGTTTCTGGTTGTTCATTTTCTCACATAATGGCAGCCTTTCAATATAAACCAGACTTCAAAGAAAAAGATGTGACCGTAGTGTGACTGTTTGCAAGGCTTCTGGAATTGGTCACAAGGATTATTGAATTTCCTCTGATGTCTGAATAGGCTAAGAACTAACTTCTCATGCCTCTGAAGGATATACTTAGCTGTTCCTACCAAATCATTAGTTCTGTTTCTACCACAGACTAGGGAACTCAGATATCAGATAGTCCTTCCTTATTGCAGGAAGAAGAGACCTTTTTAGGCATATCAGAGTAAGACAAAATTATAAAACAAGATTAAATTGAGGTATTAATGTTGGCTTTTACATTTGTTCTTTAAGATGAAAGGTAATTTTTGTGTCAAGCTTTTCAAAAATTTTAGATGGGTTCTAAAAAATTAAAAATGTTCATTTCTTTACAATTGAACTTGTGATGAGTGAGTTTTGACTTTTTTTTGTTTTTGTTATTCTTTTAAGGACACTTCCTAGTGCCTTTAGAGCTAGGGCTGTCATTTTTTTGTTAAGTTTCAGCAAGTGTTTAAGTGAGAAGTCCTGTGGTAAGCATTGAATTACATTAACCCATCCTTCATTTGTGTCTTAAAGCTCTGCACTTAGAAGCCTCAAGGCTTCTCTGGGAGTAAATATTTTGAGAATTTAAGGTGAAGAGAAGCTAAATGACCTGTTTAAAATCAGAATCAGAGGGGGCGAAATGACCCCAGTGAAATGACTTCTGTGCTCTCAATCTGATATTTAGCTGTGATCTTTTGAGTTACCAGTTTCTGGCCCACATATGAAGTCTCTTGTTAGACTGGAATTACTCCAAATATTTTGGTATTTAGGAACAAGAAAAAGATTAAAATCCTCTCTCTGTTATTTGTATATTGTTTCCCTAAAGGAGAAAGAGGGAATATATGAGAGTCCTTGGAAGGGGATTTGTGGTGACTTGCTGTCTTTCTGTGATCGTCTTGCCTTTCTGTGCTCAGGTGCCCTTGTGCATTGACTCTTCCAATTTTGCTGTGATTGAAGCCGGCTTAAAGTGCTGCCAGGGGAAGTGCATTGTTAATAGCATCAGCTTGAAGGAGGGAGAGGATGACTTCTTGGAGAAGGCCAGAAAGATTAAGAAGTTTGGAGCTGCCGTGGTGGTTATGGCTTTTGATGAAGAAGGACAGGTGAGTGATTTCTTTTGATCTGGCTTCACTGTGTTACACGGTGGCTTAAAGCAGTGGAAGAGAACTGAGTCCAAAACAGATGTGTATACTGTATGTACCATACATATGTATACACATGGGCATACCTTAGAGATACCATGGGTTCCATTCCAGGCCACTGCAATAAAGCAAATATCGTAGGAAAGCCAGTCACATGAACTTTTGGTTTCCTAGTGCATAGAAAAATTATGTTTACACTATACTATAGTCTATTAAGTGTGCAATAACATTGAAAGTGAAAGTGTTAGTCATTTAGTCGTGTCTGACTCTTTGCAACCCCATGGACTGTAACCCACGGGGCTCGTCTGTCCCTGGATTTCCCAGGCAAGAATACTGGAGTGGGTTGCCATTCCCTTCTCCAGGGGATCTTCCAAACTCGGAGATCGATTGTCTAGAAAAAAAGTACATACCTTAATTAAAAATACTTTATTGCTAAAAACTGCTATCATCTGAACCTCCAGGGAGTTATAGTAGTAGCATCAAAGATCACCATAACAAGTAGAATAATAAAAAATAAGTTTGAAACATTGTGAGAATTACCAAAATGTCACATAGACATGAAGTGAGCAAATGCTGTTGTAAAAGTGGTATCAATAGATTTGCTTAATGCTTGGTTGCCACATAACTTCAGTTTGTAAAGCAATGCAGTATCTATGAAGAACAGTAAAACAAGGTCTGCCTCTATATATACGTATACATGTTTGTGTGTATATATATATGTGTGTGTGTGTATGTGTGTACACCTGTTTACATCTATCTAAATATGAAAATTTGATTATATTTTAGTCTCTACATCAGTTGAAAAAGAAATTACTCAATAAATGCTATTGGACAACTGGCTATGATTTTAGAAGAAAATAAACTTGAGCCCAATTTCCCACCATATACCAAAATAAAATATACATCAATTAAAGGTCTAAATGTAAAAAAAAAAGTCCAAAGAATATATGGGAAAATATTTATCTAAATTTAGAAAGCCAGAAATAAAACTGATAGACCTATTTATATAAAAATGTAAAACTTCGTATGACAAAAGATATGGTTTTATTTGCAGCATGAGTTACAACAGTGGGTTAATACCCCTAATATGCAAAAAGTTTCTATAAATCAGAGAGTAAAATACCCCTATCAAGTCAGTGGAAGAATGAACAAAGAAAATGAGCAGCAATTTTTAGAAAAAGAAACACAAAATAGCCAATGAATATCCTAAGTCATGCATTCGTTTTTCCCTTGTAGAGTGATTTTCTTAGTTCGTAAAAGTGGAATGGCTAGGTCAAAGAGTGTGCTTATGTGACATTTTGATATACATTGTTAAATTTTCCTTCTGAAAAGTCATCTTCTGCTGCTAGTTAAGTGTGGTAAGGCCAGTTGACATAATTTTTATTTTTTTACCAAAGGTACGACTATGCAGATAGTTAAAGAGACGTATGTTTTTTTTATGAAAACATAAAGCATATATTGTTTTATGAAAAACAAAAGCCCTAAGCCTCCAGATCCCCAGACAACTGCTTACAATTTAGCTGATTCTTATATCATTTACCTCCTCATCTTCAAATTCCAGTTTTAGTTATTATTTATTGCTGTTCTAGTGGTTAAGAACTTGACTTTTTCATCATCCTCTACCCCCACTCCATGTATCTTTCCTTTTATCCCCCCATCTTTCCAATATAGTTAATTTCAGTTGTAACTATTTTTGGCACTTATATTAAGTAGTGTAAAAGTACTTAGAGCTGCCAGAACTTACACAGGACTGGGAAATAGACTCTTGGAGGGCACAGCAGAAGCTTGTGCACCAGGACCCAGGAGAAAGGAACAGTGACCCCACAGGAGACTGTCCCGGACTTGCCTGTAGGTGTCTGGGGTGGGTCCAGGAGTCTCCAGCGAAGGTGTGGGTCACTGGTGGCCTGCTGCAGGCTTGGGGACACAGACTATAGCAGTACATGCATGGGATCTTTTGAGGGAGGTCACTGTTCTTCATTACCTCCACCTCAGGTAAATAGCAGGTAAATTTGGCCCCAGGTAAATAGCAGGGAGGGAACACAGCTCCACCCATCAACAGAAAATTAAAGATTTACTGAGCATGGCACCGCCCATCAGAATAAGACCCAGTATCCCCCTCAGTCAATCTATCCCATCAGGAAGCTTTCATAAGCCTCTTATCCTTCTCCATCAGAAGGCAGACAGATTGAAAACCACAATCACAGAAAACTAACCAATCTAATCACATGGACCACAGCCTTGTCTAACTCAATGAAACCATGAGCCATGCTGTGTAGGGCCACCCAAGAAGGACGGGTCATGGTGGAGAGTTCTGACAAAATGTGCTCCACTGGAGAAGGGAATGGCAAACCACTTCAGTATTCCTGCCTTGAGAACCTCATGAACAGTATGAAAAGGCAAAAAGATATGACACTGAAAGATGAATTCCCCAGGTCAGTAAGTGCCCCATATACTACCAGAGATCAGTGGAGAAATAACTCCGAAAAGAATGAAGAGACGGAGCCAAGCAAAAACAGTGCCCAGTTGTGGATGTGGCTGGTGATGGTAGCAAGGTCCGATGCTATAAAGAGCAATAGTGCATAGGAACTTGGAATGTGAGGTCCATGAATCAAGGCAAATTGGAAGTGATCAAACAGGAGATGGCAAGAATGAACGTCGACATTTTAGGAATCAGTGAACTAAAATGGACTGGAATGGGTGAATTTAAGTCAGATGACCATTATGTCTACTACTGTGGGCAAGAATCCCTTAGAAGAAATGGAGTAGTCATCATAGTCAACAAGAGTCCGAAATGCAGTACTTGGATGCAGTCTCAAAAAAGACAGAATGATCTGTGTTGATTTCCAAGGCAAACCATTCAATATCACAGTAATCCAAGTCTGTGCCCCAACCAGTAATGCTGAAGAAGCTGAAATTGAATGGTTCTATGAAGACCTACAAGACCTTCTGGAATTAACACCCCAAAAAGATGTCCTTTTCATTATAGGGGACTGGAATGCAAAAGTAGGAAGTCAAGAAACACCTGGAGTAACAGGCAAATTTGGCCTTGGAATACAGAATGAAGCAGGGCAAAGGCTAATAGAGTTCTGCCAAGAAAATGCACAGGTCATAGCAAGCACCCTCTTCCAACAACACAAGAGAAGACTCTACAGATGGACGTCACCAGATGGTCAACACCGAAATCAGATTGGTTATATTCTTTGCAGCCAAAGATGGAGAAGCTTGATACAGTCAGCAAAAACAAGACTGGGAGCCGACTGTGGCTCAGATCATGAACTCCTTATTGCCAAATTCAGACTTAAATTGAAGAAAGTAGGGAAAACCACTAGACCATTCAAGTATGATCTAAATCAAAGCCCCTTACGATTATAAAGTGGAAGTGAGAAATAGATTTAAGGGACTAGATCTGATAGACAGAGTGCCTGATGAACTATGGACGGAGGTTTACGACATTGTACAGGAGACAGGGAGCAAGACCATCCCCAAGAAAAAGAAATGCAAAAAAGCAAAATGGCTGTCTGAGGAGGTCCACAAACAGCTGTGAAAAGAAAAGAAACAAAAAGCAAAGGACAAAAGGAAAGATATACCCATTTGAATCGAGAGTTCCAAGAATAGCAAGGAGTTATAAGAAAGCCTTCCTCAGTGATCACTGCAAAGAAATAGAGGGAAACAATAGAATGGGAAAGAGTAGAGATGTCCTCAAGAAAATTAGAGATACCAAGGGAACATTTCATGCACAGATGGGCTCAATAAAGGACAGAAATGGTATGGACCTAACAGAAGCAGAAGATATTAAGAAGAGGTGGCCAGAATACACAGAAGAACTGTACAAAAAAGATCTTCACGACCCAGATAATCATGGTGGTGTGATTACTCACCTAGAGCCAGACATCCTAGAATGTGAACTCAAGTGGGCCTTAGAAAGCATCACTATGAACAAAACTAGTGGAGGTGATGGAATTCCAGTTGAGCTATTGCAAATCCTAAAAGATGATGCTGTGAAAGTGCTGCACTCAACATGCCAGCAAATTTGGAAAACTCAGCAATGGCCACAGGACTGGCAAAAGTCAGTTTTCATTCCAATCCCTAATAAAGGCAGTGCCAAAGAATGCTCAAACTACCACACAATTGCACTCATCTTACACGCTAGTAAAGTAATGCTCAAAATTCTCCAAGCCAGGCTTCAGCAATATGTGAACCATGAACTTCCACATGTTCAAGCTGGTTTTAGAAAAGGCAAAGAAACCAGAGATCAAATGGCCAACATCCACTGGATCATGGAAAAAGCAAGAGAGTTCCAGAAAAACATATATTTCTGCTTTACTGACTATGCCAAAGCCTTTGTGTGGATCACAATAAACTGTGGAAAATTCTGAAAGAGATGGGAATACCAGACCACCTGACTTGCCTCTTGAGAAACCGGTATGCAGGTCAGGAAGCAACAGTTAGAACTGGACATGGAACAACAGACTGGTTCCAAATAGGAAAAGGAGTACGTCAAGGCTGTATATTGTCACCCTGCTTATTTAACTTATATGCAGAGTACATCATGAGAAATGCTGGGCTGGAAGAAGCACAAGCTGGAATCAAGATTACAGGGAGAAATATCAATAACCTCAGATATGCAGATGACACCACCCTTATGGCAGAAAGTGAAGAGGAACCAAAAAGCCTCTTGATGAAAGTGAAAGAGGAGAGTGAAAAAGTTGGCTTAAAGCTCAACATTCAGAAAACAAAGATCATTGCATTTGGTCCTATCACTTCGTGGCAAATAGATGGGGAAACAGTGGCAGACTTTATTTTTTTGGGCTCCAAAATCACTGCAGATGGTGACTGCAGCCATAAAATTAACAGACACTTGCTCCTCAGAAGAAAAGTTTGACCAACCTAGACAGCATATTGAAAAGCAGAGACATTACTTTGCCAACAAAGGTCCATCTAGTCAAGGCTGTGGTTTTTCCAGTAGTCATGTATGGATGTGAGAGTTGGACTATAAGGAAAGGTGAGCACAAAGAATTGATGCTTTTGAACTGTGGTGTTGGAGAAGACTCTTGAGAGTCCCTTGGACTGCCAGGAGATCCAACCAGTCCATTCTAAAGGAGATCAGTCCTGGGTGTTCATTGGAAAGACTGATGTTGAAGCTGAAACTCGAATACTTTGGCCACCTGATGCAAAGAGCTGACTCATTTGAAAAGACCCTGATGCTGGAAAAGATTGAAGGAGAGAGGAGAAAGGGACGACAGAGGATGAGATGGTTGGATGGCATCACCGACTCAATGAACATGGGTTTGAGTAAACTCCAGGAGTTGGTGATGGATAGGGAGGCCTGGCATGCTGCAGTCCATGGGGTCGCAAAGAGTTGGACATGATTGAGCAACTGAACTGAACTGAGTGCAAAAGTGGAGCCGTGTAGTTTACCATGATTCATTTTCCTTTCCTGAATCCTCTTTGTTTTCTGAGAAGTTAATACTTACCTTTGTGTTTATTTTGTTTTTATATATTTTCAAACTCTTCCCTAGTTGTGTAAATTTCCAGTATGCAGTGTATGCAGACACCTTAAGTAGACTGTCATTTTAATTTGTTGAATAATTCTCCCTCCAAGACTTCTGACATAATCAGGAGTGGTTGCTCAGGAGACTGATGGCATAGCTGTCGCTGTGATATGTCCCTCCCCATCATCCTGACAGTTCTTTTCACCTCTCTCATAGCTGTTTAGATTTCAGTTTCCTCATACTTGGTTTAATCTCTTATTTAGCGAAGTGCATCCTCTGGTGAAAGAAGACATGAAAGTAAACATTTTTGAAGCCTTATGTGTCTGAAAATGGCTTTATTCTACTTTTATACTTAATTGAAAATTATATGAGTACAAGCCTGAAATTATTTTCTCTATGTTTTTAACTCATTGATCCGTTGTCTTGTAGTTTCAGTTGGTACTGGTAAGAAGCTCAGTGCTTGTCTAACCCTTGATTCTTTTTATGAAGCCTGTTTATTGACCCTTTTTCTGGATGTTTCTTGGATCTGCTGTGTCCATGGTTTTCTGAAGTTTCGTGATCATGAGCCATTCATTGTGTTAAGCCCTCAGTAGGCACTGTCAGTCAGGACACTTACGGCCACAGTTGCAAGAAGTTTCCTTGAATGGTTTATCCTCTCGTGGCCTGTGTATTATTCAGAAACTGGATGTTTTGGAAAGATTGCCTAATTTTTTTACCTTTTCTCTCCAGTTTTTCAACTTTGACATTTGTGAGATTTTGACATCTACATTTATCTTCTCTTGAGTTTTATGTTTATGTTCTCTTGAATTTTATGTTCTTCCAGGAGCTCTTTTTTGTTACCTAAATGTTCTTTTTCAAATTTATATAGCAGCCTGTTTAAAGGAGGCAGATGTCTTCTCTAATTCCTTCAAATGTATCTTGAGCACCTAGTATGTGCCAGGCTGTGAGGAGTTAGCAAGGAACAAAACCTAGTCCCTTCCCGTGCACAATTTGTATTCTTAGGGGGCAAAAGGAATAAGGGAAAAAACAACATAAAAATACACGCACACACCCCTGGGTAGTGTTGAATACAATGAAGGGATATGGAGAGAATGAGGGTGACAGGCGTACCACGGTGGGAGATGCTCTTTTATGTAGGGTGGTTGGAGATGGCCTCATGGATAAGGTGACATCTTAGCAGAAAGCTGAAGGGAACCAAGGAATGAAACATGTAAAAATGTAGGGCAGAGGGAGCCTTGAGATAGACGCCTGCAGGTCATGTTTGAAAACCACAGGGTGGCTGGAAGAGCCAGATCAGAGGGGAGAAGAGGTGATGGGGGAGGACATGATGTTAGAAAGCCTTCAGGTCAAATCACGTAGGGTCTTGCAGACCTCTGCTAACACTTGGACTTTTCCCCTGAGTGATCTGAGAAGCCACTGAAGGGTTCTGAGCAGAGGAGTGAACCTGGTCTGAGTTGTATTTCAAAACCACTCTGGTTCTTTGTGGAGAAGAGTCTGTGGGGACCAAGCAGAACCATTGGAGGTTGTTGCTGTAGTTCAGGTGAGAGATGATTGTGACTGGGACCAAGGTGGGAGCAATAGAATATGTAAGGACTCATCGGTTTCTAGATATATTTTTGAAATAGAGCCAGTAGGATTTGCCTTCATGGAGGCTGTGAGCCATGAAAGGAGGAGGAGTCTGGGAAGTTTTTAGGTTTTTTGGCCTGGGAAGGTGAGATAGAAGGTCAGGGAACAGCCTGTTTGGATGGGGTTGACTAGAAGTGTGTGTTTGGACACATGTTTGTATGTTAAGTGTGTGCTTGTGTAGATGAGTCTGGTTTTCCTGGGCAGAGTCTGGCTTGAAGATAAGATTCCCTTCCTTGGGAATTATTTGTGCATTGATGAAAATTAAAGCAGTGAGACTGACTTCACCAAAGGAACCATAGTAGATAAGAGGTCCTAGGAACAAGTGACTCTTTCAGCCACAGTGCTTCATGGTCAGGAAGAGGAGAGGATGCTTTCGGAAGGACTTAGGAAGGACATGCTTCCTTGGTAAAAGAGGAACCAGAGGAGAGAGTTCACCTGGAAGCCAAGTGAAGAACAAGCTTTCTGAAGGGCATGGTGAGCTGAGGATAGATCAGGGAGGAAGAGACAAGCATTTACCCTTGGATTTGGAAACGGAATAGTTTATGATCTTGCAGAGAAGGGGATGGGGGCAGCAGATGTAAACCATTTGAGGGGAGTTTTGCCATAAAGGGGAACAGAAATAGAGTGGAAACCAGGGATGCATGTGAGAATAAAAATGAATGTGTGTGTGTGTCTGTGTGAAGGTACGTGATGTGACCACATGGTTTTGTAAGCTGGTGGGAATGACCTGGTAGACAGAAGGGGAGGAATTGATGTGCAAGAGAAAGGGGGCACTTGCTGGGTCCATGACCTCGTGGGCTGAGAGGACTGGCAGCCAGTCTGCACAGGGAGGGGGAGTTAGCATGCTCACAGTGCAGGAGAGAAGGCCGAGCTGAGAATGCTGGGGGAGTCTGTGCTTCTGTTTTCTCAGTGAAGCAGGAGGCAAGGTAAGCTCTGAGAATGAGAGTGGAGTGTTGTGTGCTTTGTGTATGTGGTGCTTTCCTGGGATTGTAAAGCAGAAATGTTCCCACAGGGAAGGATAGTCACTGCCTGTGCTTTTAAAAAAACATACATAGCCCTGGGTTCTGCCCCTTGAGTTTCTGACTCATTTGGCCTGGGGTAAGATCTGGCTTCAATAATTTTACAGGCTTGGAGGTGATTCTCATGAATACTCTGGCTGAAAACCAGCAGCAGAGTTTGTCTCATTTAGTCCTTATAGCAGCCACGTGGGGTAGCTGTCGTCCTGTTTTACAGTGAGCCAAGGTCAAATGGCTGGGACATAACGGAGCCACATTTGGATCCCTGGCCTGCCTGGTTTGAAAACTGATACATGCTTCCAAATCCTGTGTTATCTCCACTGCAGAGTACTTGATCTTGGCTAAGAACAAGCGTTCCCAATTTAGATTTGAATGTGTCCACAAATAAAGAGCAAATGTAGAAGAAATTTTTTGACTTGCCAGTTATGAGAAAAATACACATTAGGGCCATATTAAGGTAATGGTTTGTCCTTACTAAGTTAGCAAAAGTATACTTTAAAATCATCAAGATCTGTGCTGGTATAACAGTGGTAAAGAGAAAGTCTTGTTCATTGTAGAGTGTAGCATAAATTGGGATTGACTTTTTTTTTTAAGTTCTACCGAGTTTATTGCTACAAACACATCTCCCTCCACCCTCATGCCTGTGTGCTCAGTCATGTAACTTCATGGACTGCAGCCTGCCAGGCTCCTCTGTCAATGGACTTGTCAATTCCAGGCAAGAATACTGGAGTGGGTTGTCATTTCCTTCTCCAGGGATAGTCCTTTTGAATGACCCTGTAATACCTAAAGGCATAAAAATGTTCATACCCTTTGAGATAATGATCTCATTTCTGGGAAGTTATCCCAATAAAAGCATTAGCAGCATAAGAATACTGTATATGAAGAGATTTTTCACTAGCTTTTTATTGACGATATAATAACCTTAATGCCCAAATGGGTAGATACTGATAACTTATGTTACATCAGTCTGTTGAAATATTATTCAAAGTATTTAAGTATTAATTATGAATATTGTGGTGCAGCATAACAGTGCTTTCAAGATATAAATAAAACCATAAAACATTAGTTATATAGACACTGTATATATACAGCTACATAAAAACTCCATTTGGTAAAGTTTGGAGGAAAATGTTGTAAAGGAGAATAATTGTTAGAGTGAGATGGTGAAATTAAAGGTGCCTTTTTCAAAAATGCTTTTCCTAATTAAAAATATTTTTCTGTATGATTATAGACTTACATGCTCATTAAAGAATTGTATTAAAAATTATAAAGAGCAGAGCAAAAAAATTCATGTAGTTGAAAAGTTCAGGAAACAACAATGCAGATATTTTGGTGCAAAGGCATTTCTTCTGTCGATTGAGTTCACAACACTATTGAGTGTAACAATCAGTTAAGAACCAAGATTTGCTTTGCTTGACTGATAGCACACGTTATAAGTAGAAAGCTCTCTTAAATGGAAAACCACTGTTGCAACCAAATAAAGCAGAGGAATTCACACATACTGTTGTTCCAGTACATGATGGCTGTCTTTGCTTTATGCTTGTCATCTATACTATGATGACAACCTCAAGGTCAAAGCAAGGTCAAGGCCAGATATGACAGAACTGGCCTTAAGACTTCTAGATTAGAAGGCAAATAAGGAAGCATCTCTGTTTTTTGGTTGATGTTAGTAGTTTAAATCAACTTTAAAAAAAAAAAGTTTTATAACTTTATTTATTTGTTCTAGGCTGTGCTGGATCTTCGTTGCTATGCACCAGCTTCCTAGTTGTGACCAGTGGGGGGTACTCTCTAGTTGCAGTGTGAGGGCCTCTTATTGCTGAGCTTTACTTGTTGCAGAGTACAGGCTCTAGGGCCTCTGGGCTTCAGCAGTTGTAACACAAAGGCTCAGTTGCCCTGTAGCATGTGGGGTCTTCCTGGACCAGGGATCAAACCAGTGTCCCCTACGTGGATTCTTAACCACTGCCAGGGAATTTCTTATGTGATAATATATAAATTATAGTAAGAATCTTCTGTGGGGAAAAATAACTATCACTACTCACTTTCTAGATTGAATTCTCCTTTTCTGATTGAAATGATTATTTTTATATGACAATTTTTGATTATGTAAGGCTTCTTAGAAGTACAGTTAGCACATAATAGAATAGACTATATTATTTTTGCTTATACATGTGTATACTGATTATATGAAAAGATAATCAGTATTTTCATATAAAAGATTCATTATATTCAACACATTTTCCTATGTTAAAATGATTTTAAAATAATTTTATAATTTATAGAGAAATAAAACTCTATCAGGATATTGATTAAAATTAACTAATCCTAACCACCCTTATGGCAGAAAGTGAAGAGGAACTAAAAAGCCTCTCGATGAAAGTGAAAGAGGAGAGTGAAAAAGTTGGCTTAAAGCTCAACATTCAGAAAACTAAGATCATGGCATCTGGTCCCATCACTTCATGGCAAATAGATGGGGAAACAGTGGAAACAGTGTCAGACTTTATTTTGGGGGGCTCCAAAATCACTGCAGATGGTGACTGCAGCCATGAAATTAAGATGCTTACTCCTTGGAAGGAAAGTTATGACCAACCTAGACAGCATATTCAAAAGCAGAGACATTATTTTGCCAACAAAGGTCTGTCTAGTCAAGGCTATGGTTTTTCCAGTGCTCATGTATGGATGTGAGAGTTGGACTGTGAAGAAAGCTGAGCGCAGAAGAATTGATGCTTTTGAACTGTGGTGTTGGAGAAGACTCTTGAGAGTCCCATGGACTGTGGGGAGATCCAACCAGTCCATTCTGAAGGAGATCAGTCCTGGTTGTTCTTTGGAAGGACTGATGCTAAAGCTGAAACTCCAGTACTTTGGCCACCTCATGTGACGAGTTGACTCATTGGAAAAGACTGATGCTGGGAGGGATTGGGGGCAGGAGGAGAAGGGGATGACAGAGGATGAGATGGCTGGATGGCATCACTGACTTGATGGACGTGGGTTTGGGTGAACTCCAGGAGTTGGTGATGGACAGGGAGGCCTGGTGTGCTGCAGTTCATGGGGTCACAAAGAGTCGGACACAACTGAGCGGCTGAACTGAACTGAACTGAATCTTGAAAACTGGAGAAGGGCATGGCAGCCCACTCCAGTATTTGTGCCTGGAGAATTCCGTAGACAGGGGAACCTAGCAGGCTACAGTCCTTGGGGAAGCAGAGTCAGACATGACTGAAGTGACTTAGCACCGAATCTAGAAAATAATGAGGAATCTGTATCTGGGAGTCATTCAGGAACATGATATGTCTTTCCAGTTACTATTCAATCAAGTTTTATAGTTTTTCTTTAATAGGAAATCTCAAGAGCATTCCTATGTATTTGTGTTGTTTCCTTGTTGTGATTTTTGTTTATTTTTCCTTTCATAAATATTTTTCCTTTGGTATAATTTTTAGATTTTTATTTCATCAGCTTTTTAATTAAATTCAGATAAGTTGATACTGGTTTTGAGTTGAATATTCCAGTAGCGTGTGTACCCGTAGTTTTATTTTCCAGTAGGATGTGTACCAGTAGTTCTAGGAAACCAAAATCACCTTTACTTTTACTTTGCTGAAGGTAGTTGACCCCAGCCAAGGAGTTGATTCTCAATTTTTCTTCTCTGACACTCTTTGAGCTTTGTTAAAATCTGATGTATATTTTCACATTTCAAGAGACTCCTTTTTAGTGGCTATAGAGAGGTCACCCCTCTCTGGCGAAGATGACATGGTTGAGTATTTCTCTCCTTTAGCCTTTCTTTATAAGATGGATTGTATTTTAAATTCTTTGTAGGAAGGAGACTTGTCCAGTGCGCCTTCAGAGGTGAGAGTTTGTTGTAGGAATATGAGGAGCATAAGCCTCCGACCCACGTTTGGTCTTACCTCCATGCCTGGGGTGTTCATCCTGTCCACCAGAAATAATAGCATGACATTCAGTTGGCATACCTCCAATGCTGAGGGTCCCAGTTTCCCGGAATGCATTTGTTGTGAGAGAGATTTGAGTGGATTCATTTGCTCCTGTTGAGACATAGTGTTGCTTCATCCAGCCTGTAGTATTTGGCTTTGTGGAGTAGGATTTTCTAGCTAACAGCCTCTCTCTATTGTTTCTAGAGAAAAGCCTTGAAGAGACATTGGCTCATGATAAAGACCATTCAGATGAGTCTGCTTTCTGATCTCCTCACCTGCTATGTCACTGGTGGTTCTTCTAAACCAGTAGTTCCCAAATGGGGTGATTTGGCCACCCCAGGAGACACTTGGCAATGTCTAGACAGATTTTTGTTTGTTGTCATGACTGGGTTGTTGGGAGGGGATGTCCTTCTGACATCTAGTGGGAGAGGGCAAGGATACTGCTAAAAACCCTACAAAGCACAGAATTATCTGGTCCAAATTGCCAATAGCATCTTTTTGAATTGTGGTTTACTCTGGATATATGCCCAAGAGTGGGATTGTGAATCATGTTGTAGCTCTATTTTTAATTTTTTGAGGAACCTCCATACCATTTTCCACAGTGACTGCACCGG
This sequence comes from Bos grunniens, assembly GCF_055505025.1. Taxonomy (NCBI): domain Eukaryota; kingdom Metazoa; phylum Chordata; class Mammalia; order Artiodactyla; family Bovidae; genus Bos; species Bos grunniens. The sequence goes on along the minus strand of NC_141192.1, from coordinate 36,721,219 downwards.
TTTATGTTCCCCTTTCTATTGCAGCATTTGTTATTGTAGACTTTTTGGTGATGACTATTCTGACTGATGTCAGTCAGTGGCTGACTTTATTTTTGGGGGCTCCAAAATCACTGCAAATGGTGACTGCAGCCATGAAATTAAAAAACGTTTACTCTTTGTAAGGAAAGTTATGACCAACCTAGACAGCATATTCAAAAGCAGAGACATTACTTTGCCAACAAAGGCCCGTCTAGTCAAGGCTATGATTTTTGAATAGTCATGTATGGATGTGAGAGTTGGACTATAAAGAAAGTTGAGTGCCAAAGAATTGATGCTTTGAACTGTGGTGTTGGAGAAGACTCTTGAGAGTCCCTTGGACTGCAAGGAGATCCAACCAGTCCATCCTAAAGGAGATCAGTCCTGGGTGTTCTTTGGAAGGACTGATGCTGAAGCTGAAACTCCAATACTTTGGCCACCTGATGTGAAGAGCTGACTCATTTGAAAAGACCCTGATGCTGGGAAGTATTGAGGGCAGGAGGAGAAGGGGACAATAGAGGATGAGATGGTTGGATGGCATCACCGACTCAATGGACATGGGTCTGGGTGGACTCTGGGAGTTGGTGATGGACAGGGAGGCCTGGCATGCTGTGGTTCATGGGTTCGCAAAAAGTCGGACATGACTGAGTGACTGAACTGATTCTTACTGATGTGAGGTAATACCTCATCATAGGTATTTTGATTTGCAAATTTTGATTTCCGTTTCTCTTTGGCCATCTGTATGTCTTCTTTAGATCTTTTGTCCATTTTTGATTGTGAGTTACCCAGTTCTTAATCCGGGGCGACTTCTTTTCTGAAACTCATTTTTCTCTCTGATGTTATCTGGCTGATGGAGAAAGGACAAATAAGGTTTTCGTATTTAATCCTCTTCTATCTGCCAAGTGCTGGCTCTGGGCACTGAGAATATATAAAGGCCAGTAGAGGACCCAGCTCCTTTCAAGATTCAGTGTCTTTCAGAGGTTTTGGTGAAAGTGGAAGAAAGACTTGATGAAGCAGGGAAAATCTAGGACAGTAGGATTCCAGAAAGATCTGAAAAGCAGGGAGAGAGTTCATTTTTAGGGCTTGGAGCACTACCTGGGAAGCCCTGTTAAAAGGAAGGCAAAACTAGATAGGTTATTGCCGGGGTTCAGCCCCGGCTGATCCAGGGTATTCGAAGGAGAGACGGCTTAGGCGACCTATTCAAATGTTAATTAGAGATATAAAGAGTAGTAGAATGAGGATAGCTCAGTAGGAAAATTCAGTGGAGAAAAGAGGCTGAGTAGCTTGGTTTACGCGGAAAATCAATATAACCCGTGACACCAGGTTAGCTCTGACCATGGAGGCCGCAGGCGCCCTCTCGAATAGCGGAAGGTGCCCCACCTTAGACACCTTCTCGAGTGGGTCTTAGAAGCCCAGGCAAATAAATGGTCGCAGAGGATATCCGCGCTCCAGATGGAGACTCAGCTGGAAGTTAAGGAGTAAAATGACATGGGGAGACCAAGCGTTGGTGAGCAAGGCCCTTAGCTTTATTTTTAACAGGGGCTTATATACCCTAAGTTACACATAGAGGATAATAGGTGATGCAAAGTCAGCAGTCTCTGATCCTTATCAAAAACCAGGGTTTCATTCCTGCAAATTTATCGTATACAAATGGTTTAGGTGATTTACATCATCTTCTGGCCAGAAGGCCTATTAACATTTTATGACTCTTGACAAGGACTTATCAATAAAGACTTATTTTCTCTAAGAGTAATTATTTTAAGATTTGGCACCATCTTCCAAAGATAAAATTGCATTTCTATAGGGTGGATGTGTAATGGGTTTACAACAAAGGAAAGCATTTATTACCTTAAGGGTCTAAAGTTCTAACACCAAGGCCACTACTTATTTTTTCTACATACCAACTATTAATTAATACACATTCAAGGATACAATACAGGGGATGTGAAAACTTGGCAACAAGCATTGGCTCATCAATGAAATCCTTTACTGTTTATTCTGACAGTTTCTAACTCTCTGAGAGGCTCTAAGCTTCCTATGCCTCTCGAGACTGGGAGACTGTAAATAATCGTATGCATAGCTGTAGGAGTCCGGGTAAACTTGTCAGGTGAGTTAGAGAGCCATCTGAGGGGTTTGGATTTAAACACTCCTAGTTGCCCAGGAACTTTATTAATTGGAGCTGTAAGTTAACTCTTTGTCAGTGAGAGCGAGATGGTGGTGGGGGACAGCCCCCAGTAAAGTCAGAGGTGAGAGCACAAAGCAACAAAGTAGGCAGACTCTGGTTTTTGGGGGGAAGATGCTCGAGAATATCCGGGGGGACTCCTGAGGCTTGATCCCGCCTTTGCGTATGCCGAGCCTCCTTCCTCATGACCTTTGTCACGAGTGGAATGTCTCTCGCCGGCTCCTGGCAGGTTATAGGTCTTATCTAGATAGGTTGTAGGTCTTACCTAATATTTGGGGGTATTTGTTTTAAATACATGTCTAGATAGTAGGTCAGTCTTCTTTTGTTCTTCCTGGGAGCTGTCTGTTTCTACTGTATCTGCTTCCTAGCTTTCCCTTTGAAGGTACTAAAGCAGACCCATCCTCTGCTCTTTCCAGGGATTGATATGTGTACTAAGAATTTCCTTCTCTGGAGAAGGAAATGGCAACCCACTTCAGTAGTCTTCCCTGGGAAATCCCAGGGACAGAGGAGCCTGGTGGGCTACAGTCCCTGGGGTCACAAAAAAGCTGGACACAACTGAGCACACACACACAGGGCCAACAGCATTGCATTTTGTCAGTGTCATGTCACTGGGCAGTCAGGTTGGCTCTGCTGCTGCCTGGTCACCAGCCTGTCTCTGGCTGGCCTGATTCATCGGCTGTGAAGTTCTCAATAGTATTTGAAAACAGTGCCTTAGAAAAAGCAACTTATGAACCTTCTCCCTGCAATTTTGTCTACACCAATCCCTTGCGTGGCAGATTGCCTCTTCATAGTTGGCTCCAAGGTCAAATCTAAGCAATCAGAAATTCTCAGCTAATGGAGAAACTTCCCTTTATTCAACTTCCCTTTTTTCTGGGCAGCCTCCATTGTTACCCCTCCCCTAACACACACACCCTGCTCCCAAATCCCACTTGTGGAGATTTATTCTTTCTCCATTGTGCTTCCCCAGGGCCCCTCCTGGCTGTCCTTCCGTCCGTGGCACTGAGCACCTGTGCCCACTCCACCTCCTTCTCCCACCCTTGGCCATGGACTCCAAGCCAAACTCATTTTCACATCCCCCAACCCAGGAGCAACTATGCTGTTCCTGGCCAAGTTATGACCATCAGATGAACTTGAGAAACAAAACGCTGATGGGAAAATGCAGTCCTCTTTTCCTCACCAGGTTGCCTCTCAATGTTGACTTCAAGTCTGAAATCCTGTCCATTTCCCCGTTAATCCCAAGTTCCTAGCATCCACATTCTGCCTCAAGTGTGAGTTCTGTCAGGGGCACAGCCTCCATTCTTTCAGGTGAGGAGTGAACCGGGAGACGTTCCAAGGTGACCTCACATCTCCCAGCTCAGTGCTGTCCCCTGAGCTTCATCCCCTGCCTCCATTTCTGCCCTCAGGCTGCTGCTTCTCCCTGGGCTCTGGGTGTCCTTACCCTTGCCTTCAGCTCATGTTCACACGTTAACTACAGTAAAGAAGCCACTCCAAGGATTTCTGAACAAAGTCTATGTCCTCAGTGATTTTATAAAGCCCAGATGTCTCTTGTCATGTTGTTTTTCCCTTCGAAAGTTCCCTTTCTCAGCCTTTTTCTTTCTGACTTGTCAGTGCCTGTCTGATGGTGGCATGTGCGTCTCTTCCACCACTTCCATTTTGAACTCTGGCAGCAGAATGGCCCCTGCTGTATTCCCTGTCCCATGTTAAGCTGGTTCAGTCATTTGAAACCTTTAAGCTGCCTCTTAAGTTGGTCCATTCCTTCTCTGCTTCTTGTTAGCTTGCATTTTCACAGTATCTGGGTGTCTTTGATCCTTTTTTTTGCCTTCTCATAGTATCAGCCTTGATAAATAAATAAAAAATTATTTTACATTCATCTTATTTCTCCCTAAGTGTCTGATAATCATGCTGTGGCTGAGCAGTGGATTTATTAACGAAGCCTGTACCTACTGATGGCTATCTAGCTTTCCTACAGCTTAAGTAGATACACCTAGTAGATAAACCTAGTAAATTGTAAAATTAGAGAGAAGATATTTATTCCTCCCTCTTGGCCCTTGCTGCTGCTGCTGCTAAGTCGCTTCAGTCGTGTCCGACTCTGTGTGACCCATAGACGGAAGCCCACCAGGCTCCCCCATCCCTGGGATTCTCCAGGCAAGAAGACTGGAGTGGGTTGCCATTTCCTTCTCCAATGAGTGAAAGTGAAAAGTGAAAGTGAAGTCGCTCAGTCGTGTCCGACTCTTAGCGACCCCATGGACTGCAGCTACCAGGCTCCGCCGTCCATGGGATTTTCTAGGCAAGAGTACTGGAGTGGGGTGCCATTGCCTTCTCCACCTTGGCCCTTAGGTTTGCAGTATTGTCGCTGGGGTTTCTTCTAACTCAGCCTAAGAAGGTGCATCTCACTCATCAGTGGTTCTCACCTGGGCTGTACATTAGGATCACTAAGAGGCTCTTTAAATACTGTTACTTAGGTCTCATTTCAGGGTTCTGATTTAACTGGTCTTGAGTGAGGTTCAGGAACAGGTATTAGTATTAGAAAACAGAAATCCCTTCGGGTTACTCAAATGTGCCAGCAGAGTTGAGAGCCTTCTGGATCTGTAAAATCCTCAAGCCTTGAGGCTTATTAGCATGTTTGTGTCACCACCCTGGCTGAAGAACAGGACAGAGGGAATCTTGGAGAATCTAGCTTGATATGCTTATGGCAAAGGCCTGTCCTTTGAAACTGTGCATTCTGAGATTTGCTTGTTTATTCAACAGATGGTAGTTGCTTTCTTTTAGTGTGGCAAGTAGTGTACTAGGTGTTGGGAGAACAATTTGAAAAGACCTCATTCTTATGGAGCTGATGGTTGCTTAGGTTCTGACCTAGTGATAGATTCATGACTCAGATGAAAGAAATGACCAGGACCTACCAACCCAACTTCCCTTGTGGCTCAGCTGGTAAAGAATTCACCTGCAATGCAGGAAACCTGGGTTCAATCTCTGAGTTGGGAAGATCCCCTGGAGAAGGGAAAGGCTACCCACTCCAGTATTCTGGCCTGGAGAATTCCATGGACTGTATAGTCCGTGGAGTCACAAAGATTTGGACACGACTGAGCGACTTTCACTTCACTTCACCAACCCAACTAGGTTACTATGAAATAGTAACAGCACTGGTAGCCCCAAACCCCTGTTCCTATTCAGTTAATGAGCTTAGCTGGGCCATTAACCTAGAACCTAGACCTCTGTTTGGCCCTCTGGTGAACGGATAATTGAAGTTGAAGATGAAAAGGCAGCCCTAGGTGACCTGCTCTTGACCACTTTCTTCTGGGCTCACATGTTGATTTTAACCTTAACTTTATCACTAATTGAAGGGAGAAGTAAGAAGTTGTTGAAGACATTCAGTTAAGAAAGATGAGAGTCTCCCACCTTCCCTAAAGCCTGGAGCAGTGGGGCTACAGAGCCCCCTCCTTGTGGTCTGTTCCCTAGAACCTGTGATCTGCTAAGTCACATCCCCAGCAGGAGGTGAATTCTAACCTGAGCAGCCACAGGAACAGGGAGAGATTAGAGACCAACGAGACCAGTTGTGAAAGAACACCAAGGTAGAAGAGCAGTCAGAAGCCTAGATCTGAGTGAGTTTTTTGTGTGTTCCTCTCACCATGCTTCTCCTGTCAAGAAGCAGTCGTCTTCTGATTTCATGGTGGCAGTCACTGTCTGCAGTGTTTTTGGAGCCCAAGAAGAGGAAATCTGTCACTGCTTCCACCTTTTCCCCTTCTGTTTGCCATGTAGTAATGGGACTGGTTGCCGTGATCTTAGTTTTTTTTAATATTTAGTCTTAAGCCGACTCTTTCACTCTCCTCCTTCACCCTCATCAAAAGGCTCTTTATTTCCTCTTCCCTTTGTGCCATTAGAGTGGTATCATCTGCATGTCTGAGGTTGTTGATGTTTCTCCTGTCTATCTTGATTCCAGCTTGTAACTTGTCCAGCCCAGCATTTCTCATGAAGTGCTCAGCTTATAGGGTAAACAAACAGGGTGACAGTAGACAGCCCTGTCATGCTCCTTTCTCGATCTTGAACCCATCAGTTGTTCCATACAGGGACAAACCTAGACAGTGTCTTGAAAAGCAGAGGCATTGCTCTGCCAACAAAGGCCTGTATAGTTAAGGCTATGGTCTTCCCAGTGGTTGCATACGGTTGTGAGTGCTGGACCGTAAAGAAGGCAGAACAGCAAAGAATTGATGCCTTCGAACTGTGGTGCTGGAGAAGACTCCTTCCTGAAAGTCCCTTGGACAGCAAGGAGATCAAACCAGTCAATCTTAAGGGAGATCAACTCTGAATATTCACCGGAAAGACTGATACTGAAGAGCCAGTATTTTGGTCATCTGATGCAAACAGACGATTCTTTGGAAAAGTCCCTGATGCTGGGAAAGATTGAGGGCAGAAGGAGAAGAGGGCGTCAGAGAATAAGATGGTTGGATGGCATCACTGATACAATGAACATGAACTTGGGCAAACTCCAGGAGATGGTGAGGGACAGGGAGGCCTGGTGTGCTGCAGTCCATGGGGTTGCAAAGAGTCAGACATGAATGAGCGACTGAACACCACCACCACCACCATGCCTTTCTCTGGAGGATGGGGCCTCACTAAATGTCCTTGAACTGCATAGAGTATCCTCACCCCTCCTCCCGGTGGGCCCCTGGAGAGCTCCCCTTAGAGGTGAAGATGTGTGTGATCAGGAACTGCTTCTCGACCGCTCTTAGCACTCACATCCAGTCAAGGGTATCCTGCCTCCAAGTAGTTAGCTTGGAAGACTCAACACTTCATTCAGTGGTGTTGGCCATTTTTCAAAAACATTTTGCATATTTACTCAGAATTGTATGTTACTTATTTTTTCGGAATTCTGTAGTGATAGCAAGTATTCATTTTTTCTTTAGAGCAAATTTGTTTTTTCTGCAACCAGAAATCATTCAGCATGTAATTCACTGAATAAGCCTTGCATTGAGATTGTACATTTGACCTGAAGACAGTTTCCCTGACAAAGTTCAGAAATGCTCTGAGTCAGAGGTACATTCATTCATTCAACAGAAATATTGAGCACATCCTCTGGCAGGCACTGCTCTCGGCTCTGGGGGTACAGCAAGACTGATTCTAGTCCAATTAATCATATCTAAAGAAACAAGTAAAAAACAATAAACAACATGCCAGATAAATATATTGGGTTGACTAAAAAGTTCGTTCAGGTTTTTCTGTAACATGGAAAATAATTTCTAGGAGGAGAGATGCTATGAAGAGGGGTGGAGGAGGCAGAAGGCGGTGGTGGAACTGGTTTAGAGATCGTGATTAAGGAAGGCTTCTCTGAAAAGGGGACATTTGTGCAGAGGCCTGAGTGCTGCCATGTCACAGTGTGTTCCAGGCAGTGGCAGCCATGGATAGAAATAGATAGTGGCCACTTCCCACACTGGCCCTGAGGGAAGACAAGCTTGGTGGGTCTCAGGAACATCAAAGGAGTGGTGTGGGGAGAGTGGAGTAGATGAGGGGGGAGATGTTTTCATCAGCACAACAGCTACACTGCTTCTGTAAAAATAAAACCTTAAAATTGGAGGTGCGGGACCTGATTCTGAGGGAGGTAGGAAGCATCGGTGGGTTGGGCTTTGCTGGAGTCAGTGCTTGGCTTCCTAGGGTCACTGTTTGGAAATATATTAGCTAATGCTGTGATGGGTGGGGTTGGAGGTGGGTAATAAATGCACATCTTTGAATCTGTGTAGACTTACTATAGGAAGGGCCAAGAAAGCCTGGGTGAGTGCAGGCAGGTCCAGAGAGGAGGGGCACTAATTTTGTCATTTATTTGAATTCTTATCACTTGTGTCTTTTTAAGAAACCTATATATTAATATACCATATGTGTGTGTGTGAGATTTGATTTTTACAGAAGCATTATAGCTGTTGTGTGGATGAAAACATAAAGGGACTTTAAACCAATTCCTCCTCTGAGATAATTTGATAAATGTTTAAAGGCTGTTTGGCATTTGGATTTCTATGGAATCCAAGCATTGGTACCTAAGTGCTTTCGACAAGTGAATGGTCCTTCCGTTTTCATAGAGAACACCTCATTTTTCTATTTCAAATTACATTTTTACTCCTTCCCCAGGCAACAGAAACAGATACCAAAATCAGAGTGTGCACCCGGGCCTACCATCTCCTTTTGAAAAAACTGGGCTTCAATCCAAATGACATCATCTTTGACCCTAATATCCTCACCATTGGTACTGGGATGGAAGAACATAACTTGTATGCTGTTAATTTTATCAATGCAACAAAAGTCATTAAAGTAAGTATGAACATTTTTCTCCTTTCTATCCAAGACATTGCTTAGATTTATCATATGGCTTCAGTGAATAGCTTGAGCTCACATATATATATTTATTGGCAAGGAATATTGACATTCTTATTCTTGTAGCAAATTGGCTTTCTGAAATTTAGGAGCTTTTTAAATTTTTTTCTATGTTTTATATTGTGATGTAAAACACACACACACTGGGGGATATATAAAAGATACAGAGTTTGATAAATGATTATGAGGCATATAGTAGCTTCCACCTGGGACCTGAAACAGGAAATGGAAAGTGCCCCATGTCTCTTCCTTTCTGATTACACCTCATTCTGAGTTTTATGGTACTACTTGCTGCTCTTCTGTATGATTTTAACACTTCTATATACACAGTCAATCTGAATTATCCTGGGTTTTTTATTTGCAAATTTACCTACTCACTAAAATTTATTTGTGGGCTTCCCTGATGGCTCAGTGGTAAAGAATCTGCCTGCCAATGCAGGAGACACAGGTTTGATCACTGGTCCAGAAAAAGTTCCCACATGCTGGTGAGCAGCAAAGCCTGTGCACCACAGCTATTGATCCTATGGTCTGGAGCCCGGGAGCTACAACTACTAAGCCCATGTACTGCAACTCCTGAAGCCCGTGCACCCTAGAGCCCATGCTCAGCAACAAGATAAGCCACCACGATGAGAAGCTCATGCATTGCAATGAAGAGTAGCCTCCACTCAACAGCAACTAGAGAAAGCCCAAGCAGCAACAGATACCCAGCACAGCCAGAAATTTAATAAATAAGATTATTAAAAAAGAGAAAATTATTTGTGACTCCAAAATCAATACTAACTGTTCTTCTGCAGTCATTCACGGGCACGCACACATGCAGAGTGGTGAAAACTCTTGAGTGCCTGACCGCTGTGATCCGGATGAGTTAACAGAGGCAACGCCCTGCATCCCTGGGTTCAGTCCTCATTCTGTAAACAAGCACCCTTTTCATGGCCTGTTTAGTGCCACATTTTTCACGTTTTTGAGCTTTTTTAAAATTTTGCTGATTGATTTCTGTATTTGGATAGCCCCTGCGTACTATGGTGAAGTGCTGCCCTGTGTTCCTGTGTGCACAAAGGCTGTGATGTGCTTCATGGAGAAAATGTTTGTTAGATGGACTTTGTTTAGACATGAATTGTCATGCTGTGGGCTGTGAGCGCACAACATTAGGGAATCAACAGTATATATTAAACAAGATAGCTGTAAATGGACACATAGGAAACAGGGTTATATGTTGATCAGTGATGACAGTTTTGCGACCAGAGTTTCACAGACCTAACCCTGCACTTCCTGTGAGAGCAGTGGTTTTCAGCATGCCCCAGTTCAGTGTTTGCAGTGACTCATGGAACATAAGTACCACAAATAGCAAGAATTCACTGTAGAAATAGTATAGTTAGTTTTGCATATTTTTGAACTTCATGTTAATATAAACAGAATCTTAAGATTCTTATGCCTTTTTCCTCCACCTGTGTTGTAGTTGTGCTTTGTTCAATTTTACTAATGTATAATATTCCATCATTTACCTTTTCCATAATTAACTGTTCTGTAGTTGACATACGCTTGGTTTGTTTCCAGTTTGGGTAAGTTATGAACAAAACTGTGTGTATACATCTCTTGTATGTATCTCTTCGTGAGGTTCCCTATAGCATATACCCAGAAGCAGAAGGGTTGGGTCCAGTGGTAGATAAAGGCAGCTCTCTCTCCCAAAATGCTTGAACTAGTCTGTACCCTATCTCACAGGAAGTAAGAGTTCCTGTTTTACGTGCACGCTAATGCTTCATATGTCATAAGGTGTGGTGGGGACCTCAGTTTCCTTTTGTCCTTTTAAAATTAGTCAGGTTTCTAGTGAACTAGGGAGATTGTTCCTTTAGGCTATAGAAGCCTTCTAGTAGCTCGTGAATAACCAACTTCTCTCTGTTTGTCCTCTCTGGTTTTCCTCCTCTTATCTGTCGGTGTTTCTTTCTTTTTCTGTTATTTATCCAACAGATGTGTGTGTGTGTGTATATTTAGCTGGACCATGCCGGATCTTAGTTCTCCAACCAGGGATTGAACCCCTGCCTCCTGCAGTGAAAGCTCAGAGTTTTAACCACTGGACCGCCAGGGAAATCCCTATTCAGCAAATACTTTATGTCACACTCACCATGTATTGTAGCCATATCATGGTCACTGTAGAAGTACACAGAGATAAAGCAGAAGTTTTTCTTTTCCCTTAGGGAGATTATAGTAGGAAAAACAATGAAGCATTGCTTTCGTGTCTCCCTGATATCCAAGTTGTAGTCTGTGTCTAGGTACAAGAAGTTCTTTTTTTTTTTTTTTTCATCAAATTGCTACGTTTATTTTATTTTATTTTATTTTTTTAGTCTGCCTTCCTATTTTATTTTTTTTTAATTTTATTTTTAAACTTTACAAATTGTATTAGTTTTGCCAAATATCAAAATGAATCTGCCACAGGTATACATGTGTTCCCCATCCTGAACCCTCCTCCCTCCTCCCTCCCCATACCATCCCTCTGGGTCGTCCCAGTGCACTAGCCCCAAGCATCCAGTATCGTGCATCAAACCTGGACTGGCAACTCGTTTCATACATGATATACATGTTTCAATGCCATTCTCCCAAATCTTCCCACCCTCTCCCTCTGCAACAGAGTCCATAAGACTGTTCTATACATCAGTGTCTCTTTTGCTGTCTCGTACACAGGGTTATTGTGACCATCTTTCTAAATTCCATATATATGCGTTAGTATACTGTATTGGTGTTTTTCCTTCTGGCTTACTTCACTCTGTATAATAGGCTCCAGTTTCATCCACCTCATTAGAACTGATTCAAATGTATTCTTTTTAATGGCTGAGTAATACTCCATTGTGTATATGTACCACAGCTTTCTTATCCATTCATCTGCTGATGGACATCTAGGTTGCTTCCATGTCCTGGCTATTATAAACAGTGCTGCGATGAACACTGGGGTACACGTGTCTCTTTCCCTTCTGGTTTCCTCAGTGTGTATGCCCAGCAGTGGGATTGCTGGATCATAAGGCAGTTCTATTTCCAGTTTTTTAAGAAGTCTCCACACTGTTCTCCATAGTGGCTGTACTAGTCTGCATTCCCACCAACAGTGTAAGAGGGTTCCCTTTTCTCCACACCCTCTCCAGCATTTATTGCTTGTAGACTTTTGGATTGCAGCCATTCTGACTGGCGTGAAATGGTACCTCATAGTGGTTTTGATTTGCATTTCTCTGATAATGAGTGATGTTGAGCATCTTTTCATGTGTTTGTTAGCCATCTGTATGTCTTCTTTGGAGAAATGTCTATTTAGTTCTTTGGCCCATTTTTTGATTGGGTCATTTATTTTTCTGGAGTTGAGCTGTAGGAGTTGCTTGTATATTTTTGAGATTAGTTGTTTGTCGGTTGCTTCATTTGCTATTATTTTCTCCCATTCTGAAGGCTGCCTTTTCACCTTGCTAATAGTTTCCTTTGTTGTGCATAAGCTTTTAAGTTTAATTAGGTCCCATTTGTTTATTTTTGCTTTTATTTCCAATATTAAGAAGTTCTGATTTACTTGGGACTTTATATATTTTTTTACTTTCCATTCTTATTTTAAAAAGCTTAAGGAACACGATTGCTGCTTTTGGCAAACTAGGGAAATCTTTTCATATGTTAAAATTTTTTCCAGGAAACGCTGCCTGGAGCCAAAGTAAGCGGTGGTCTTTCCAACTTGTCCTTCTCCTTCCGAGGAATGGAAGCCATTCGAGAGGCAATGCATGGGGTTTTCCTGTACCATGCGATCAAGGTATAGTGGAACACCTGTTTGCCTTGGACACCAGCCTTTACTTAGGGCAAGCGTTTGCAGACTTTGGCCCACAAACTAACCTGGTCTGCTGCCATTTTCTGTGAATAAAACTTTATTAGAGCAAAGCCACACGCTCTCACTTGTATTCTGTCTATGACGGCCTTTATGCTATAGCAGCAGAGTTGAGTGGTTGTGACAGAGGCTGTGGCCTACGGTATTTTTTATCTGGTCCTTCACAGAAAGAGTCACTGATCCCTGGTTTAGAGTATCACTGGAAATCCTTATTTTTGTTTTTATTGCCCTTAGTTTGGTATGGACATGGGAATAGTGAATGCTGGAAGCCTTCCTGTATATGATGACATCCACAAGGAGCTTCTCCAGCTCTGTGAGGACCTCATCTGGAACAGAGACCCTGAGGCCACCGAGAAGCTCTTACACTACGCCCAGGTGAGGAGAGAGGTTCTGATGGATGGCTTTTCCTTTTTTTCTTTGAATCTGTCTTAAATGTACAGTTACTAGTCTTTCATTGTAGAATGGAAGAAAGGATAGCACCATGTCTTTGGATCACTGAAGGTTTCTACAGAGAGTTCCAGAGAAGGTATTTTCACTAGGGCGAGGAAGGAGAAACAGGCCTTAAATATCTGCTTCAGTACTCTTAATTTGTATTTCTGTAAGTTTATTTTGAAATGTAAAATTTATTTTTCTCAGACCAAAGTAACACGTATTAATTTTTAAAAATTTATAAAATAAGGTTAAGCAAAAGAAGAAATAGAAATTATTCATAATCCTACTACCCATCATTAACCACTGTTGAGGTTTTATTATAGCCTTCTATTCATGGTTTTGGTTTTATTCTTCTGAAACAAAAAGTGCTAATAAGTATGTTCATGCATATGCACATGCACACACACACTCATGTACATTTTTATAAAAATCTAACTTTTCTTGATGCTTTTTTGGTAACCTGTTTGTTTAGTAGTATACTAGGAGCATCTTTTCATTTTATCAGATACTTTTCTATCTCATGCTGCTGCTGCTGCTAAGTCGCTTCAGTCGTGTCCGACTCTGTGCGACCCCAGAGACGGCAGCCCACCAGGCTCCCCTATCCCTGGGATTCTCCAGGCAAGAACACTGGAGTGGGTTGCCATTTCCTTCTCCAATACATGAAAGTGAAAAGTGAAAGTGAAGTGGCTCAATCGTGTCTGACTTGTAGTGATCCCGTGGACTGCAGCCCACCAGGCTCCTCCATCCATGGGATTTCCCAGGCAAGAGTACGGGATTGGGGTGCCATATCTCATGCTGCTGCTGCTGCTAAGTCACTTCAGTCGTGTCTGACTCTGTGCAACCCCAGAGACGGCAGCCCACCAGGCTCCCCCGTCCCTGGGATTCTCCAGGCAAGAACACTGGAGTGGGTTAACATTTCCTTCTCCAGTGCATGAAAGTGAAAAGTGAAAGTGAGGTCGCTCAGTCATGTCTGACTCCTAGTGACTCCATGGACTGCAGCCTACCAGGCTTCTCCGTCCATGGGATTTGCCAGGCAAGAATACTGGAGTTGGGTACCATTGCCTTCTCCGATATCTCATGCTATGAATTGACTATTTTGGATTTTCTTGTGTGACCATGTGATTACCTGGTACCCATTTTTATATCTTTACATTTTTATATATGTATCCTGTTTATGTTAGGATCTAGTCCAAATCTACAGTTCAAAGCTTGAGGTCTGCACACTTTTGATCTATAGACGTAAGAATAATTATAGTTAATCCAAAATCAGTTTCTTGTGTCGATTTATTATGTATTGGGCAGTCCTAGGTATATTATACTGTTCATGGGGTTCTCAAGGCAAGAATACTGAAGTGGTTTGCCATTCCCTTCTCCAGTGGACCACATTCTGTCAGACCAAGGCAATGCCAAAGAATGCTCAGACTACCGCACAATTGCACTCATCTCACACGCTAGCAAAGTAATGCTCAAAATTCTCCAAGCCAGGCTTCAGCAGTACGTGAACTGTGAACTTCCAGATGTTCAAGCTGGTTTTAGAAAAGGCAGAGGAACCAGAGATCAAATTGCCAACATCCACTGGATCATGGAAAAAGCAAGAGAGTTCCAGAAAAACATCTATTTCTGCTTTATTGACTATGCCAAAGCCTTTGACTGTGTGGATCACAATAAACTGGAAAATTCTGAAAGAGATGGGAATACCAGAACACCTGACCTGCCTCTTGAGAAACCTATATGCAGGTCAGGAAGCAACAGTTAGAACTGGACATGGAACAACAGACTGGTTCCAAATAGGAAATGGAGTATGTCAAGGCTGTATATTGTTACCCTGCTTATTTAACTTTTATGCAGAGTACTTCATGAGAAACGCTGGACTGGAAAAAGCACAAGCTGGAATCAAGATTGCCGGGAGAAATATCAGTAACTTTAGATATGCAGATGACACCACCCTTATGGCAGAAAGTGAAGAGGAACTAAAAAGCCTCTTGATGAAAGTGAAAGAGGAGAGTGAAAAAGTTGGCTTAAAGCTCAACATTCAGAAAACAATGATCATGGCATCTTGTCCCATCACTTCATGGGAAATAGATGGGGAAGCAGTGGAAACAGTGTCAGACTTTATTTTTTGAGGCTCCAAAATCACTGCAGATGTTGACTGCAGCCATGAAATTAAAAGAGGCTCACTCCTTGGAAGGAAAGTTATGACCAACCTAGATAGCATATTCAAAAGCAGAGACATTACTTTGCCAACAAAGGTCTGTCTAGTCAAGGCTATGGTTTTTCCAGTGGTCATGTATGGACGTGAAAGTTGGGCTGTGAAGAAAGCTGAGCACCAAAGAATTGATGCTTTTGAACTGTGGTGTTGGAGAAGACTCTTGAGAGTCCCTTGGACTGCAAGGAGATCCAACCAGTCCATCCTAAAGGGTGTTCATTGGAAGGACTGATGCTGAGGCTGAAACTCCAGTACTTTGGCCACCTCATGCGAAGAGTTGACTCATTGGAAAAGACTCTAATGCTGGGAGGGATTGGGGGCAGGAGGAGAAGGGCACGACAGAGGATGAGATGGCTGGATGGCATCACCGACTCGACGAACATGAGTTTGAGTGAACTCCGGGAGTTGGTAATGGACAAGGAGGCCTGGCCTGCTGCAACTCATGGGGTCGCAAAGAGTCGGACACGACCGAGCGACTGAACTGAACTAAGGTATATTAATTGTCTATCATGGGTGTTGCTTTCTAGAATTGAGTTTAAGGAAAGATGAAATCTTTTTTCAAGAAAACTTACTTTATAATTTATTTCAGAAAGCAATGGCAAAGGAAGAAATTTTTCTCACAGAGCATACCAGGAAAGTGGAGGAATGCCTTTGTGTATGTTACCACCTGGTTTAATGTTCTCTAGGTTAAAATATGAATTTAACTTTGGCAGAACTTCTGACTTTTCCTCTTCCTTTGAAGACTACTAAAGTGTTCTGGAAAAGGGATAGGATAGCTTAGGGTTAATTGCGTCCTTGATTTGTCTATGTCACAGATGGCAAGATTTTGATTTCTGAAACTGCCTATGTTAGCCTTAGGTTCACTCAACAAAGATGAGTTCAGACTCAGTGCCGGTGAGCACATGACCCTCCTCTCAATTCCATAGGACATTTATAATTTCTTAGATGGATGCAGGACAGAATGTCCTGGATCTTGACTGTTGCAAATATAAACAAGCTCTTCTCAGTTCATTACATAAGAAACAGTGGCTAGATTTCCTTCCCTATTTCCATGATTATGTCTACTCAGACAAAGTGCTGAGCCATTTCTTTGGACACCAGGATACAAGTATGAAACAATATCCAGCTTTTTTTCTTAGCCTGCTTTCCACTTGGCAGGAGATTGTTCATTAATTGCCAACTAAGACAGGGTTCTACTGAAGACCAGAGGGGCATCATAGCTTCTACTCAAGCATTCTTAGTTAATCCATAATGTGATGCGGTTTCTTATCTTCACTGTCCAGATGAGACAGCTCTCACTTAGGAAAGATAGGGCTCCTTATTTGTGAGGCTGTTCTCATTTAAGATTTTGTTGGTTTTGTATTTTATAGCAGTCATTCTTTTCGGTCTACATTCACTTCCAGTACTTGTTTACAAGTTTTTATTTCTTTATATCTTGCTAAACTGCCAAGAGGTTTTGCTCCTAAGGGACAGCTGAAGAGTAAGAGGGGAAATCTTAATAGCAATTTCAAGGCTTCATCAATCCATCATAAAAAAATTGTCTCCCTGTTTATGTAACCACAGGACTTATTATAAGCCACTGACCCCGTCTGTCGAGTAGGTTAACTGTCTGCATTCAAGGTGACTTCTGTTGCTGTTAAGGAATTAATAACAAAGCAAGTATGCTTTCATCACTACCAGGAGTCGCCAGCTCTTTAACCATTCCTCAGGGTATACTGATTGCAAACAGCATGAAAAGCAGGAATATTATGAGGCAGATAAGGGTTGAATTTTTTTCTTTATGAGAGAATGATTATCTCTTTTCATTGTCAAATAATAAGGTCTACACTCAAGTTTCATCTGATAAATCATTCAGTGTTATTGTTGAAAAGGGTAGGAAGAGTCTCATCTCTGACCTTACTAATCTAATGGGCTTTATTGAAAAATGATATCCTCGGTATGGGGCAGGCTGACCTGTGCTGACTAAATTATCTTGGGTAAGAAGAAGTTCCAGGTAACACGAGACCATTATCTCACGTGGAGTTTGTTCATTGGGCAGTACTGTTTGGGTGTTAACAGGGACAATCTCTGGGTGTGATGGCTCTTGCATGGCCTTGGATTGTGAGAATACACGTGTCCCCAACTTATGATGATATGCAGGCAGTAAGCATTCAGGAGAAACTGTACTTTGAATTTTGACCTTTCCCTGGGTAGGCGACATGCAGTACCATCCTCTCTTGTGATGCTGGACAAAGGCAGCGGATCGCAGCTTCTGTTCAGCCTGCCATCTCGAGGGAAAACAACCACTGACAACCACTCTGGACCCACACCGCCATTCTGTTTTTCACTCTTGGGACAGTTTTCAATAAATTACATGATATATTCAACATTTTATTATTTAAAAAAAAAAGCTTAGTGTTAGATGCTTTTGCTGAAACAATAGGCTAATGTCAGTGTTCTGAGCACGTGCAAGGTAAAGTGAAAGTGAAGTCGCTCAGTCACGTCCGACTCTGCGACCCCGTGGACTGTAGCCCACCAGGCTCCTCCGTCCATGGCATTCTTCAGGCAAGACTATTGGAGTGGGTTGCCATTTCCTTCTCCAGGGAACCTTCCCGACCCAGGGATCGAACCCAGGTCTCCCGCATTGCAGGCAGATGGTTTAACCTCTAAGCCACAAGGGAAGCCCACCTACATGCAAGGTAGGTGAGGGGCTAAGCTGTGATGTTTGGAGGGTTATGTAAGTAAGTGCATTTTCAGCTTAGAATCTTCAGCAGATGATAGGTTTATCAGATGTAAGTATTCTTGATGCTTTTCTAGAAAAAAGGTCTCTGTTCCTTATCTGGCCTTGGTTTTCTCGTTGCCAGTGGGTGCTCACACTCCCCTTTGGTTTTTGCTTGAGCAGTTTCCTCCCTAGGTGCTGGTCCAGTTTGATATCAGAAATAAAATACATGTCCTCATGAGGCACCTTACTAATGGGGAGCTACTCTTGAGCAGTAGAAGCAGATGAAGGAGTAGCCAATTGAGCAGTTGAGCGGCCACCATGCTTGGAAGCTTTCTCCATGTGTCTGGTGTCTGGGCCGCTCAGTGTGTGAGGGCGCGACAACTTAAGTTTGGATCATGGAGAGTGTCCTACTGAATAACTAGTTGGAAAGCAGATGGACCCAGTGTGCCGGGTCATGCTTCTGAAATAGCTGCTCTGAAATGGTACCATTTAGAATATTGATTTTCTGAAGCATGTTTATCATATATCAGGTGTGATAATGAAACTCTGTACATGGTGAGAAATCCTCACGGGCCACACTTTGCATTCTCGCTTCCTACTGTTCACAATCACACAGCATTGCCCCCTCCCTGCCCCTTCCATGTGGCACACTGCTGTTTTTCTGTGAACACACTTGGCCTTTTTTCCAAGAGTATTTGGAACACTCTGCCGTTTTTACTTATCAGACTCCATCCCACAGGCAGGAATTGCCTGATTGTGTGGTTGACAGGACAAGTGATGTTTACATATATCAAGTGATGAGAATGTGAGCTTTAGAAGGACTCTTTTTTTTGCGGGGGGTTGGGGAAGGTGTCACACTGGTCTAGTTTTGTATTTTCTCTTAAAAAAATGTGAGAGTATATAATCTATGAATTTTATCATTTTTAGATCTAAAAATTGAGATATGATCAACATATATTAGTGTTAGATGTATAGCATAATGATTTGATATCAGTATATATCATGGAATGCTCATCACAGTAAGTCTGGTTAACATCCATCACCACATTTGTTTCTGTTTTTAGATTCCAAGTGTAGTGAGATCATATGGTATTTGCATTTCTGTTTGACTTATTTCACTTAGCATATTGCCCTCAAGTTCCACCCATGCTGTTTCAAATGGCAGGATTTCCTCTTTTTATGGCAGAATAATATTCCATTATATACATAGTATATCACACTTTTTTTATCCGTTCATTCACTGATGAACACATAGATTGTTTCTGTGTCTTTTTCTATTATAAATAATGCTGAAAAAAATACATTTTAAAAAATTTATTAATTTTTTTTTTTACTTTACAATATTGTATTGGTTTTGCCATACATCAACATGCATCTGCCATGGGTATACACATGTTCCCCATCCTGAACCTCCCTCCCATCTCCTTCCCCATACCATGTCTCTGGGTCATCCCAGTGCACCAGCCCCAAGCTTCCTGTATCCTGCATCGAACCTAGACTGGCGATTCGTTTCTTATATGATATTATACATGTTTTAATGCCATTCTCCCAAATCATCCCCACCCCCCACAAAGTCCAAAAGACTGTCTATACATCTGTGTCTCTTTTGCTGTCTCGCATACAGGGTTGTCATTACCATCTTTCTAAATTCCATATATTTGCATTAGTATACTGTATTGGTGTTTTTCTTTCTGGCTTACTTCACTCTGTATGATAGGCTCCAGTTTCATCCACCTCATTAGAACGGATTCAAATGTATTCTTTTTAATGGCTGAGTAATACTCCACTGTGTATATGTACCACAGCTTTCTTATCCATTCATCTGCTGATGGACATCTAGGTTGCTTCCATGTCCTGGCTATTATAAACAGTTCTGCGATGAACATTGGGGTACATGTGTCTCTTTCCCTTCTGGTTTCCTCAGTGTGTATGCCCAGCAGTGGGATTGCTGGATCGTATGGCAGTTCTATTTCCAGTTTTTTAAGGAATCTCCACACTGTTCTCCATAGTGGCTGTACTAGTTTGCATTCCCACCAACAGTGTAAGAGGGTTCCCTTTTCTCCACACCCTCTCCAGCATTTATTGCTTGTAGACTTTTGGATCGCAGCCATTCTAACTGGCATGAAATGGTACCTCATAGTGGTTTTGATTTGCATTTCTCTGATAATGAGTGATGTTGAGCATCTTTTCATGTGTTTGTTAGCCATCTGTATGTCTTCTTTGGAGAAATGTCTGTTTAGTTCTTTGGTCCATTTTTTGATTGGGTTGTTTATTTTTCTGGAATTGAGCTGCAGGAGTTGCTTGTATATTTTTGAGATTAGTTGTTTGTCAGTTGCTTCATTTGCTATTATTTTCTCCCATTCTGAAGGCTGTCTTCACCTTGCTTATAGTTTCTTTTGTTGTGCAGAAGCTTTTAATTTTAATTAGGTCCCATTTGTTTATTTTTGCTTTTATTTCCAATATTCTGGGAGGTGGGTCATAGAGGATCCTGCTGTGATATATGTCGGAGAGTGTTTTGCCTATGTTCTCCTCTAGGAGTTTTATAGTTTCTGGTCTTATGTTTAGATCTTTAATCCATTTTGAGTTTATTTTTGTGTATGGTGTTAGAAAGTGTTCTAGTTTCATTCTTTTACAAGTGGTTGACCAGTTTTCCCAGCACCACTTGTTAAAGAGATTGTCTTTTCTCCATTGTATATTCTTGCCTCCTTTGTCGAAGATAAGGTGTCCGTAGGTGCGTGGATTTATCTCTGGGCTTTCCATTTTGTTCCATTGATCTATATTTCTGTCTTTGTGCCAGTACCATACTGTCTTGATGACTATGGCTTTGTAGTAGAGCCTGAAGTCAGGCAGGTTGATTCCTCCAGTTCCATTCTTCTTTCTCAAGATTGCTCTACATTTTTTAATTGCCATCTTCTTTAAGGTTTTTTTGTCATATGAGAGCAGCATTAGTCTCTTTGCATATGAGAGTGCCCTGTGTGATCAGTTACCACCCCAGCCCTCAATCCTGGAGTTCCTCCCAGTCCTCCTCCTTCCATGCTGTCCATTAATACTTTTATGTTTGTCCTTTCCTTCTCTTCCTGTTCCTACCACTGTAGTGCAGGCTTTCATCATGAACTACTAAAACATTCTCCCCTTTCTAGGGTTCTCTTAAAAATACTACTTTGGTGGGAATTCCCTGGTGGTCCAGTGGTTAGGACTTGGCACTTTCAGTGCAAAGGGCCCAGGTTCAATCCCTGGCTGGGGAACTAAGATCCCACAAGCCGTGTGTCTCACTTCCCCGGTGAAAAAATACTACTTGGAATGTTACTCTGAAGCTTCAGAATTCTTGTCATTCCCCCACCTGCACCCTTGCCACAGTTGCCTGGAAGGTTAAATCCAAACTCCATAGCGTGGGTTCCTAGCACTCTTTGGCCTGGCCTCTACTATCCTGCACAAACGTTGCTCTAGGAAATCGGTTCTCATTCAGCTTTAAATCATTCAGCTAATATTTTCCCATGTTTTGTTTTCTGCTTTGTCCTTTCTGAACTTAGAGGATCTAACTGATAAAAGAGGCATGCCCCTGTAGAGCCTGCAGTGCAGGGAGATGTGCACAAGTATGTAGGGGCAGTTGTCATCCAGTGTGGTGGGGAGATGCTGTGATAAGGCATGTACAGGATGCTGTAGGCTGCTTGGGAGGGCCGCTGAACCCAAAGGTAGAGGTGGTCAGGAAAAGCCTCCCAGAGTGATGGGTTAGGGGGGACCTGAGAGCTCAACAGGAGTTAGCCAGGCTAAAGTTTGGGGTTGGGGTACAGTACTGGTATTCTCTGCCAGAGGAGGAGTGTCTGCATCTAGCTGTGGCCTGGTATTCTGGTAGGTGCTAAAGAAAATATTGTCAGATGAGTGGATGTAAAGGGCCAAGGATGAGAGAGATGATGGAGAACATAAGGAATTGAGATGTTCAGGATAGGCTGAGTTCTTCAGGAATGGCAGAAAATGAAGCTAGGAGACAATTGGTTCAGACATTGTCCAGCATGAAAAGGAATCAATACAACATTTGCAGAGCAATATGGAGAAGGCAGTGGCAACCCACTCCAGTACTCTTGCCTGGAAAATCCCATGGGCAGAGGAGCCTGGTAGGCTGCAGTCCATGGGGTCGCTAAGAGCTGGACACGACTGAGCAACTTCACTTTCACTTTTCACTTTCATGTATTGGACAAGGAAATGGCAACCCACTCCAGTGTTCTTGCCTGAGAATCCCAGGGATGGGGGAGACTGGTGGGCTGCCGTCTCTGGGGTCGCACAGAGTCGGACACGACTGAAGCGACTTAGCAGCAGCAGCAGGGATCTTACAGTGAATCTTCCCATGGGGGCAGTTTGATCAGGTTTGTGTTTTGGAAAGGCCCCTCTGGCTACAGTGTGGAAGACGCATTGGGGCCAGGGTGATCCTGGGCTGTGGAGACCAGTTAGATGCTTGAACTATGAAAGTGGAAGCAGAGTAGAGCAAAATATTGAGGCGGTGTAATTTTTAGGGCTAGGTAACTAATTGAATGTGAAGACTGGATGGAGAGTCAAGAGTGATACTTAGATTTCAGATTTGGGCAGCGAGTGACATCACTTGAGATGGAAGAAACAGATAAGCAATTCACCTTCCATCCCAGGATCATCATGATTTTGTCCCTTTGCTGAATCTGTCAGCTTCTTCAAAGTCTCTCTTCACCACTCCAGTTTGTGATGATCACTCTGTCCTCAAAATTCCTAGCCTTGTCTGTGTCATCTTCTCATTCAGCACTTGGCACAGGCTTTCTCTTGTAGCTTACCTTTCTCTGTGTATTTCCATCTACCTTGCTGCTGCTGCTGCTAAGACGCTTCAGTCATGTCCGACTTTGTGCTACCCCATAGACGGCAGCCCACCAGGCTCCCCAGTCCCTGGGATTCTCCAGGCAAGAACACTGGAGCGGGTTGCCATTTCCTTCTCCAATGCATAAAAGTGAAAGGTGAAAGTGAAGTCGTTCAGTCGTGCCCGACTCTTACTGACCCCGTGGACTGCAGCCTTCCAGGCTCCTCCATCCATGAGATTTTCCAGACAAGAGTACTGGAGTGGGGTGCCATTGCCTTCTCCGTCATCTTCTCATTCAGCCCTTGGCACAGGCTTTCTCTTGTAGCTTTTACCTTTCTCTGTGTATTTCCATCTACCTTATGATACGGCAAAGTCCTTGAGAGCACGGTCTATGTCTTGTACCTCACAGTGTGCCCACCTCTAAGACAATTTCTGACTTGCCTTTGTTACAGACGCTTCACATATCTGGGTAGTGATGGTGCTATATGAGAACTTTAAAAGCTCATCAGATATCAGCTTTAGCTTTTCTTACTGTCCGGGAAATCTTTAGTCCCAAGATGCTATCTTTTAGGAAAGAAGAAAAGGAAAAAAAAAAAAATGGAGTCTCACTCAGTCTCTCTACTGAACATTCAAATCCTAGTGAGGATCATTTTATAATTATAGAAATATTGAATCACTATACTGTGTACCAGAACTAAAATTATAGGTCGATTATGCTTTAAAAAAAAAACCCCAAAACTCATAGGAAAAGAGATCAGATTTGAAGTTACCAGAGGCAGGGGCTAACAGGAGGGAAAATTGGATGAAGGGAATTCCTCTTAAGATGCATAATTACTAGGGATTTAATGTACAATGTGATAAATATCATTGACACTGGTGTATAATATATATGACAGATGTTAGAAAACTCAGGAGTTCTCATCACAAGGAAAAAAAATGTTTTTTTCTATTTTATTCTCTACCTATATGAGATGATGGATATCAGTTCAGGCACTCAGTTGTGTCCAACTCTTTGTGACCCCATGACTGCAGCACACCAGGCCTCCCTGTCCATCACCAACTCCCAGAGTTTACTCACACTCTTGTCCATCGAGTCAGTGATGCCATCCAACAATCTCATCCTCTCTTGTCCCCTTCTCCTCCCACCTTCAATCTTTCCCAGTATCAGGATCTTTTCAAATGGGTCAGTTCTTCACATCAGGTGGCCAAAGTGTTGGAATTTCAACTTCAGCATTAGTCCTTCCAATGAATATTTAGGGCTGATCTCCTTCAGAATGGACTGGTTGGATCTCCTTGCAGTCCAAGGGACTCTCAAGAGTTTGTTCCAACACCACAGTTCAAAAGCATCAATTCTTCGGTGCTCAGCTTTCTTTATAGTCCAGCTCTCACAGCCATACATGACCACTGGAAGAACCATAGCCTTGACTAAATGGACCTTTGTTTGCAAAGTAATGTCTCTGCTTTTTAATATGCTGTCTAGGTTGGTCATAGCTTTTCTTCCAAGGAGCAAGTGTCTTTTAATTTCATGGCTGCAGTCACCATCTGCAGTGATTTTGGAGCCCAAAAAAATAAAGTCTGTTACTGTTTCCACTGTTTAACCATCTATTTGCCATGAAGTGATGGGACAAGATGCCATAATCTTAGTTTTCTGAATATTGAGCTTTAAGCCAACTTTTTCACTCTCCTCTTTCACTTTCATCAAGACGCTCTTTAGTTCTTCTTCTCTTTCTGCCATAAGGGTGGTGACATCTGCATATCTGAGGTTATTGATATTTCTCCCAGCAGTCCTGATTCCAGCTTATGCTTCATCCAGTCCAGCGTTTTGATGTATTCTGCATATAAGTTAAATAAGCAGGGTGACAATATACAGCCTTGACATACTCCTTTCCTGAGTTGGAACCAGTCTATTGTTCCATGTCCAGTTCTAACTGTTGCTTCTTGACCTGCATACAGGTTTCTCAGGAGGCAGGTAAGGCGGTTTGGTATTCCCATCTCTTTAAGAATTTTCCACAGTTTGTTGTGATCCACACGGTCAAAGGCTTTGGCATAGTCAACAAAGCAGAAGTAGATGTTTTTCTGGAACTCTCTTGCTTTTTTGATGATCCAGCGGATGTTGGCAATTTGATCTCTGGCTCCTCTGCCTTTTTTAAATCCAGCGTGAACATCTGGAAGTTCACAGTTCACGTACTGTTTAAGCCTGGCTTGGAGAATTTTGAGCATTACTTTGCTGAGTGCAGTTGTGAGGTAGTTTGAGTATTCTTTGGCATTGCCTTTCTTTGGGATTGGAATGAAAGCTGACCTTTTCCAGTCCCGTGGCTACTGCTGAGTTTTCCAAATTTGCTGGTGTATTGAGTGCAGCACTTTCACAGCATCATCTTTCAGGATTTGAAATAGCTCAACTATTCCATCACCTCCACTAGCTTTGTTTGTAGTGATGCTCCCTAAGGTCCACTTGACTTCGCATTCCAGGATGTCTGGCTTTAGGTGAGTGATCACACCATCGTGATTATCTGGGTTGTGAAGATCTTTTTTGTACAGTTCTTCTGTGTATTCTTGCCACCTCTTTTTAATATCTTCTGCTTCTGTTAGGTCCATACCATTTCTGTCCTTTATTGAGCCCATCTTTGCATGAAATGTTCCCTTGGTATCTCTAATTTTCTTGAAGAGATCTCTAGTCTTTCCCATTCTTTTGTTTTCCTCTATTTCTTTGCACTGATCACTGAGGAAGGCTTTTTTTTTTTTTTTTTAATCTGTTCTTGCTATTCTTTGGAACTCTGCATCCAAATGGGTATATCTTTCCTTTTGTCCTTTGCCTTTTGCATCTCTTCTTTTCTCAGCTATTTGTAAGGCCTGCTCAGACAACCATTTTGCCTTTTTGTATTTCTTTTTCTTGGGGATGGTGTTGATCACTGCTTCCTGAACAATGTCACGAACCTCCATCCATAGCTCTTCAGGCACTCTATCAGATCTAATCCCTTGAATCTATTTGTCACTTCCACTATATAATCGTAAGGGATTTGATTTAGGTCAGACCTGAATTATCTACTGGTTTTCCCTACTTTCTTCAATTTAAGTCTGAATTTGGCAACAAAGAGTTCATGACCAGAGCTACAGTCAACTCTCAGTCTTGTTTTTGCTGACTGTATAGAGCTTCTCCATCTTTGGCTGCAAAGAATATAATCAATCTGATTTCGGTATTGACCGTCTGGTGATGTCCTTGTGTAGAGTCTTCTCTTGTGTTGTTGGAAGAGGGTGTTTGCTATGACCAGTGCGTTCTTTTGGCAAAAGTCTGGTAGCCTTTGCCTGCTTCATTTTGTACTCCAAGGCCAAATTTGCCTTTTAGTCCAGGTATCTCTTGACTTCCTACTTTTGCCTTCCAGTCCCCTATAATGAAGAGGACATCTTTTGGGGATGTTAATTCTAGAAGGTCTTGTAGGTCTTCATAGAACTGTTCAACTTCGGCTTCTTCAGCATTACAGTCGAGGCATAGACTTGGATTACCGTGATATTGAATGGTTTGCCTTGGAAACGAACAGAGATCATTCTGTCATTTTTGAGATTGCACCCAAGTAGTGCATTTCAGACTCTTGTTGACTCTGAGGGCTACTCCATTTCTTCTAAGGGATTCTTGCCCACAGTAGTAGATATAATGGTCATCTGAGTTAAATTCACCCATTCCAGTCCATTTTAGTTCACTGATTCCTAAAATGTTGATGTTTCCTCTTGCCATCTCCTGTTTGACCACTTCCAATTTACCTTGATTCATGCACCTAACATTCCAGGTTCCTATGCAATATTGCTCTTTACAGCATCAGAACTTGGTTCTATCACCAGTCACATCCGTAATTGGATGTTGTTTTTGCTTTGGCTCCATCTCTTCACTCTTTCTGGAGTAATTTCTCCACTGATCTCCAATGGCATATGGGCACCTACCGACCTGGGAAGTTCATCTATCGGTGTCCTATCTCTTTGCTTTTTCATACTGATGGATATACATTAAACTTACTGTAGTAATCATTTCATTTGTACATAAATCAGCTCTTTATGCTGTACACCTGAAATTTGTATAGCACTGTATGTCAATTATACTTCAATAAAACTGGAAAGGAGAAAATTTTTAAATAAAAGTTCAAAACCTATAAGATTTCTCTCTTTCCCTCTCTCCTTGAAGTGAAGTGAAGTCGCTCAGTCATGTCTGACTCTGCAACCCCATGGACTGTAGCCTATCAGGCTCCTCCGTCCGTGGGATTTTCCAGGCAAGAGTACTGGAGTGGGTTGCTATTTCCCTCTCTCCTTACCTCAAGCATTTTCCAAAGATTTTATTCATGCCGGCACTGTACTAGGGCCTTGAAACATAAGGGAAGAATAAGACATAGTTTTTTTCTGCCAACTAGCTGAGAAAGTGACCTGTTGTACCATCTCTCTATTCACATTTCAATCCAGACTCAGGGCAAAGGAGGGAAGAAAGTCATCCAGACTGATGAGTGGAGGAATGGCCCTCTCGAAGAACGCCTTGAGTACGCTCTTGTGAAGGTGAGTGTGGGCCGGAGGCTGGGTGCTGGTCCTGGTGGCTGATGGCATGGCTGGAGGAGAGGTGCTGGCAGCAGCTGATGAAGGAGATTCCCTGGGCTACTCCTGAGTGATTTGCCCTCCATCCCACCTCTATGTCTAGAACATTAGGCAGTATCTGGAGATATTTTAGGTTGTTCTGACTGGAGTGGGAGGTTTTTACTGGCATGTGACCAGGGATGCTGGTGAACATGCTATACTGCACAGTAGAGACCTACACCACAGAGGATTATTCAGTGTAACTGTCAGTAGTGCCCGAGGTGAGAAGTGCTGTTCTAGACCATGTGGCTGTCTCTTGATCAACAAATGAGTTCTGGCTCTTCTGCTGTAGTTAGACTTTTAGTCCAGATAGATAATCTCTTGGCTTCGGTTTCCTCATTTGTGAGTCTGGAAATTTCAGGGTTTTGTTTTGCTTATTTGTTTGTTTGTTTTGGTCTCTAGAATTTAACTTTTAATTTCTTGGAACTTTTGAGATTCACCTACTTCAGGTTGTAGAACTAGTTTGGATCCTTGAACTGGGGGCACTGGAGGATTAGGGCTTGATCAGTGAAGGCTGAGTCCTCCCTGCACCCAGCCTGTCAGTGGGAAAACAGTGATTTCACAGGAGATATTTGTTTACATGTAATCTGGTAAACCACTAGGATAAAAAGTGTATTTTATTACGAATTTGAATTTATTAGTACTCCTTCTGTCACTAATTTTTCACTTTATATCAATAAAATGCTTTATGTCAATAAAGCCATCTAGGCACTTTACATTTTACACATTTAATCCTCAAAATAACCATGTGAGGTTGGTATTGTATGATTATTAAATGAGGAACCTGATGCTTAATAAGTTGTCTAAATTAGTGATAAGAGCCAGGATTTGAACACATGCAGTCTGATTCCAAAACCCACACTCTTAACTATTTATTTGTTGTTGGATGTTTGAACTTAAGCCAATATATCCTGTGAATTTTCCCTAATTTTTTGTTTTTCTGTAGGGCATTGAAAAATATATTATTGAAGATACTGAGGAAGCCAGGTTAAACCAGGAAAAATATCCCCGACCTCTGAATATAATTGAAGGGCCGCTGATGAATGGCATGAAAATTGTTGGTGATCTCTTTGGAGCTGGAAAAATGTTTCTACCTCAGGTTGGCAAATGGTGGGGAAAAAGTTTCACAATTGAAGGAAAGAGCCTTTATCTTTTAATAAATAGTAAATTTGAGTCTGTTTCTCTGGTTTAATTTTGATGAAAGCCCAGGGGCATTGAGGTGTGATTCTGTTCATTCTTTGTCTGAATTCACTTTTAGGCATAGTCTGAAAAGTCCATCTAGGGTGATGTGGATGTTAGAGGTCATCTGGACATTCCCAGCATTAGTCTTCATGTTCTGGGCTTCTGTACCATCTCTTACCCCAGCACAAGTCTCTCCCCCGACCCCTCAAATTAAAATAAAACCCAAGACTAGTGTAAAGTCAATCATGTTAAGATTTGATTTGACCAGCCAGTGTTCATCCTTAAGGATGAATATTTTGAAAAGATCATTACCATTTTAAATAATGACATGCATTAAATAATATGTTTCAAGTAAAACCAGTAGTTTTACTCTTATTTTGATTTACAGCAGCTACCGACCACATTGATTAACACTGGCACTTTCTGAGACTTCTGGGTTCAGGTCTGTGAGGCATACAAAAAACGAAAAATCCCTGTTCTTTTTTTTTTTTCTTTAACTTTTTAAAATTGAAGTATAATTGATTTTTAAAATTTATTCTATATTTAATTATTCATCGTCCATTCCCCATTTTCCTTCATAGCATTTATCTTTTCTTATAGATTTACTGTTTTATAATTCACATGCAATAAAATGTGCATGTTTAAAGGATGCAGTTTGATAAGCTTTAACATGTCTGTACCTGTGAAACCACCACCACACTCAGGGAACATTCAGTTGTCCTGCATTAGTCTCCCCAAGTCTGGGATAGTTTCACAGTCTTTTTTTTTCATGATGCCAACTTATTGTTTTAACTTCTTATGTTTGAGTAAACTTTAGACTTACAAGTTGCAGATGCAGTTTAAGTGATCGTGTATCCCCCTCAACTTCTTCCCCTAATGTTAACCTTTTTACTTGATCAGAGTGTAGTTATCAGAACCAGGAAATTAATACTGATATAATCATGTTAACTAATGACCTTATTCACATTTCACCAGTGTTTCTGCTATTCTTCTCTTCTCTTTGTGTTCCATAATCCCACATTGCTTTTATCTTGAACAGTTCCTGAGTTATGACCTTGACTTTTGAAGAGTATTGTACAGTTTGGTAAATGATAGGCTCTCTCTCAGTTTGAATTTTCCTGATGTTTTCTCATTTTGGGTGAGAATAACGCAGAGTAATGCTGTGCCCTTCTCATATCAGGAAGCCTGGTGAGGTTAACGTTGATCATTTTGTTACGAGTGTCTTCTGTGTTTCTCCACTGTAAATTTTTTTGTAGGGAGAAACGTTGAGACTGTACAAATACCCTGTTTTCTCATCCTGCTTCTCATAAATTTTAGTATACATTCGTGAACTTTTATGAAAGTCCCTGTTCTTTTTTATCTATTTAACAAATTTGACATATTACATTTTGTAAATTTAAGGTGTACAGTGATACATATTTTAATATGATTGCCATTGAAATAATATTTATCACACTATGTAACTATAGTACATGATTGTCTATTCATTATACTGTGTGTTAGAGCCCTTTGGCTTATTTACTTGTTACAAGTTTGTACCCTTAAATATCATCAGTCTCACCCTCCCATCTCTATCCCATGGTAACCACAGTTTCACTCTGTTTTGTTTTTTCTTTCCAGTTTGACTTCTTTTAGGTTCTGCATATAAGTGAGATCATCCAGTACTTATCTTTCTCTTTCTGATTTATCTTGCTTAGTATAATGTCCTCAAGATCCATCTGCGTTTTTTTGCACATGGCCAAATATCCTCTCTTATCATGGCTGAATGATACTCCATTCTGTATATATACCACATCTTTTTTATCCATTCACCTGTTGATGGGCATTTGGGTTGTTCCATGTCTTGGCTGTTATAAATAATGCTCTGATAAACCTATTGAAATCCTATTTTCATTTCCTGTAGGTTTATACTGAGAAGTGGAATTGCTTGATCATGTGGTAGACCTATTTTTAATTTTTCTAAGAACCTCCATATTGTTTTCCATTCCCACCATCAGTGCATAAGAGTTCCCTTTTCACCACAACCTCACCAGCACCTGTTGGTTTTTGTTTTCTTGATGGTAACCATTCTAACATATGAAAGTGAAAGTCACTCAGTTATGTCCTACTCTTTGTGACCCCATGGACTATACAGTCCATGGAATTCTCCAGGCCAGAATACTGGAGTGGGTAGCCTATCCCTTCTACAGCAGATCTTCCCAACCCAGGAATTGAACTGGGGTCTCCTGCATTGCAGGTGGATTCTTTACCAACTGAGCTATCAGGGAAGCCCTGAGCTATCATGTGTGAAGTGGTATCTTAGTGTGATTTGTATTTGTTATCTCCCTGACAATTAGTGATGTTGAGCATCTTATCATGTGCCTATTGGCCACTTTGATATCCTTTTTGGAAAAATACCTTTTTAGTTCTCCTGTCCATTTTTTAATCAGATTATTATTATTATTATAAAGTTGCATTAGTTCTTTATATATTTTGGATATTAATCCCTTATCCAATTTATGTTTACAAAATTTTTCTCTAATTCTGTAGACTGTAAGGCTCTTTTTCCTTTTGCATAAGCCTTAATTATAAGTGAATTGTGACACTGGGGATTGAGAAGAGAAGGCTGAGAAGGGGCTTTTGGAGGAGAAGCTTGACACTTGGAGGATGTGCAGAACTTCAGGAAATGATAGAGGGCCTTCTAGGTGGAGAAAAAATAACATGCAGAAGTTCAGAGGACAGAAACTGCAACATTTGATTTCCAGCCTTGTTTTTCTTCTTCTGTACCTGACTGATTAATTTTCCTCATGATGAACTCATTCCTCACCCACCCACTGTCAAAAATGGACTCAAGGGTGGCTGACCTGAGGTCATAACATGCATGATAATTGATGCTAAAATTTCACAAGCAACCATGTGTAACCATCCAGGTGTTTTGGTAAAGATGCTTGACTCTGTGTATATTTTACCCAGGTTATAAAGTCAGCTCGGGTCATGAAGAAGGCCGTGGGTCACCTTATTCCCTTCATGGAAAAAGAGAGAGAAGAAACCAAAGTGCTTACTGGCAAAATAGAAGATGAGGCAAGTCATTTTGTTGGGGCCTGTGGACCTTGTGAGGAATTGGCTCTGGATACTCTTACTGGGCGGGAGGGTAGGGACCTAAGCCATTGGGCTTGACTGTGTCATTGACGATGAAGCAGAGAAGTGAAACAACTTTTTTACCAAGTATCAGAATACCCTAGGATTTTCTATAGAACGTGGCTTTATGAAATTTTTAATAGAAACATTATTTTCTAAACAAAGCCATGATTTCAAGACAAAACCAGTTCGTTCATTCATCTACCAGCTATTTACAGAGCTCTTACACGTGGCAGGTAGTGTGCTCAACCCTGCCCTTGAGATACTGTTTGGTTGTGGAAAACGTCTTACCTGAATATTCTCTGTGTGCTGGTCGTGTTCTTGGCACCACTGCTGGATTTAGTTCCCTTCTTGTTGGCTGTGCCACCACAGTAAATCGTTAAGCTTTTGACCTTGTTTAGCTCCCTGTGAAGCTCAGTCGGCTTTGGCCCCTAAGATTCTGAATTCTTAAATCTATCTGTGTTTGTGAATGGCTCTGACGGTAGTGTTCATAAAAATCCCACTTGCCTTGCATGGCTTTTTCTTTTCTTTCTTTTTCTTTTTTTGAGGGAGGAGATTGTGATGGAACAACGGTGTTGAAGAAAATAGTCTGAGCCCTCCTGCCCTGGCCTGCTGTGGTCCTTCCCATTCTAACGGGGCACATGCCGTTCACCAGAGCCTCCCTCTCCCTTTACTGCTAACGTTTACTAAACATTTGTCAGATAGGCTTGGGGGTTACAAATATGATCTTCAGTGATGGGACTGTTTTGTATTTGAACTTAAACTGTTTTTGAGATGATGGAACACATGATCTGGGTTGAAGCCCCCTCAGTGAACCACCTGGGGGGTTGCTGCAGCTTACAGCCTTCTTCGCACAGAGCTTGAGGCTTGGGTTCTGGGTCCATCTTTGAGGGTTGCCTTGGTTGTATTGAATTGCTTTCTGTGCCAACACCTGCCTGGCTCCAGAGAACCAGGTGACCTAGCAATGCTGAGCTGTTTGACTTCCTCTCCAGGACCCTTACCAAGGCACCATCGTGCTGGCTACTGTTAAAGGTGACGTACACGACATAGGCAAGAACATAGTTGGAGTGGTTCTTGGCTGCAATAATTTCAGGTAAATTAGGACCCACCTTTCTTACCTGAGCCCCTTTCTTATTTAAAGTAAAAGCATTAACAGGTGATACGTCTTGGGTGGGAAGGGCAGGGAAGAGCTGTGGATGTTAGAGGTTGTTTTTCTTCACATGTTTTTGAATTTTCTACATTGAACATACCTTTTCAAATGAAGTAATTTAACAATTATTTAATGGTGTACATTCAGTAAGGACAAAAAGAATAGAAAACAGTATTCAAGCAGGGTCAAACAACCCAGAGGCTTCTGGGGAATTGACTTCAGGCCAGAGGCTCAAACATTGGACCCCACCCCATGGCCATATTTCCTTTTTACTCTCAATAAGCTGCCAGATTTTAAAGCCAAGATCTTATTAAGACCTTGGCTAAATGGAGTTTTATAAGAAGGCTTTGACCGTTCTTTTTCCTTTGCTTAGAAGAGAACCATGCATGCCTCTTAGTATTGATGAAGCTAGTTTTTGAATGTTGTATACAAGTAAAATCCCTTTCTTATATCTCTCATTATAGTTGAATAATTATTTAGCGCCAATTTATTTCTGTGTGAGAGCTCATGACCCACAGTAAGAGTGTGTTTTGCTTGGATTTCAACGTATTCTTTGTAATGAAAAGCCTGATATAACTAATGTCTTCTCTGGTCCATATCCAGCCAACGGTCCTTTTGAGGCGTGAACTTCTTTCCATGTGCTGTTTTCTCTATAGAGAGGAGAAACAACTGCAGCTGCGGCTGGGCCCCCTTGGGGTCAGGGTTAGAGAGTTCCCACTGTCAGACAGCCATCACCCTCTAAGGCCCTCCCTGCTTTCAAACTGTTCATCCATGTCTGTGTTCAAGGCTAATTAAATGCAGCTAAGGAAGGTTGGAGATGAAGGAGCATTGGCAGAGTGGCACCTTCTTCTCTGACTGTCTTCACAGGCACTTCTGTTTGGCTGCTTGTTCACTATCAAAAGATGGAGCATTCTCTCCTAGTCCTGGAAACAAGGAATATTTTTCTTGGAATACATTTATTATTTTTTTAAAGATAAATATTCCAGAGAGACAGTGGAGGTTGTTACAGTAAGATTTTTACGTATAGAATAAGTATTTGGATGAGGAATAAATATTTGATAAAGTGTTGGCTTCCTAAAATCTCTTGACATTTCTGCTGTTGTCTCATCTTTTCAAATCCTATGCTGTTGATTTCTATTTGCATTCATCTCAATTAGTTCAAATTCATTTCAGCCAATAAATGTTTATAGATCATCTACTGTTTACCATGAATTGTATCAGAGACACCCAGATGATTTAGTTGACTTTTCTCCATTCAGGAACTTTACTGTTTGTCAGGCTAAAAAGCCAGGTACATATTCAATGGTGATAATAAGACAAAAACTACTGAAAAAAAGCAATTTGTAAGCAAGCTCCCTAAAGCAATTCTAAAGCAATTCTTGAGATATCATCGTCTGTGTTTATCCTTTTGTATTATGAAAAATGGGTAAGTAGCTGAGAGAATCATACCAGTAATGTTTCTTCCTCCAGTAAAGGCATTTTAAGAGGCCAGGGAGAACTGTGGCATTTCTCCAGGGTGCTACTGGAGCCCGATGTCATCAGTGAAAGCGACTTATTAAACCCGAACGCTTTCCTCCAGCACACCCATCTCCTCTGGCTTGTACACTGAAGGATCGCTTATTTTTTGCTGGCTTCCCAGGTGACATAGTGGTAAAGAATCTGCCTGCCAATACAGGAGACACAAGAGACCTGGGTTCAATCCCTGGGTCAGGAAGATCCCCTGGTGTAGGAAATGGCAACCCACTCTAGTATTCTTGCTTACAAAATTCCATCAACAGAGGAGCCTGGTGGGCTACCGCCCATGGGGTTGCAAAGAGTCAGACCTGACTGAGCACTCACATAATAATGGCAACTGGAGAAACATCTTCTGATGAAACTTTATTCTTTTTGTAAAAAATAAATGAATGTGCAAACCTTTTTTCTTTGGGGGTCAAACACCCCTTTGAGTCTTGTGTCTCATAATACATGGACTCTCTACACTGATGGGTTTAATGTTATGATGTCAGGTAGTAGACAGATGCCCCTGAGATAGGCCTTGTGCAGTGAAATGTATACTTTGACTATGTATCCGTGCTGCAGGCTAATGCCTGGGTGAATCACCCAGCTAGTTGAGTGAGTCTAGCAAACCATCTAGTACCAGATGCTAATACAACTTTTTCATTCCCGGCTCTTTGTCACTGGTCAGTAAATCTCATGAAATGCTAAGAGTTCTTTGTGGGGAAAAAAGAAGTAAAAAGGACTCAAAGTGATAGTTCTGTCTAGACAGAAAAAGCACATTTTTTTATGGGGATGATGCAATAGAATTTGCAGATTTGAGAATTTGAATAGATCTGGGGATATGTCCACCTTAGGTATTAGAGTTTACTAATGCCTAACATTTATTTACCACTTCACAATTTATATAGTGCTGCTTTTATATAACTGTTTTTTCCTTTTTTTCCCCTTTGTATTCTTGTCCTGATTTCTTTCTTTTTCTTTTTTTCCTGTCCTTCATTCTTTTTTTCTTTTTGTGGTTTTGATCCTGCTTTGCCTGCCTCAATTATTGTACTTCTCATTTACACAGCTAGCAAGCGGCAGGCCATCCTCAGGGCTTCTGAGTCCAAAAAGTCAGGATTCTGTACTGTGTCAGTTTAGCTTTCAATATTTATTCCAGTTTTAAGCAACTGTAACTGCAATGTCTAGTATTAATATTCCAGTTTAATTCCTCTTTAGAAATAATTTAGAATATTTAAATGTATTTTGATCAGATATTTGAATACATAAAGTTGAGTTTAGAATACTCTAATAATTATTATATAAAAAGACAAATTTAGACTTTTCCCATTTAACATAATGCACCCTGTTTAATTGGATAAGAAAAAATAGGATGTAATAACAAAATTTAAAATTAAATATACATCTAGTACTTTTAAAAATATGGATCTGGTGAAACTTATCTGAGACGTATTTTCGTGTTAATCAATGGTTCTTAATATAAGTATCTAGTAAATAATATATGGGTAAATAATATATGGTTAAGAAGGGAACACTTTAAAACTGTATAATGCTAGAGTTTTCAGCTAAGTGAGGAAAAGGAGTGTATTTAAGTCAAGGGTACACTAATCTTTCCTAGCACCTCACAGGTTCTCTTGATAATTATTTATATGCTTTCAACTGGTGTGTGTGTGTGCTTTTGGAGCTTAATTGAAATAGAATTGACATACAACATTGAGTAAGCTTAAGGTGTAAAACGTTGATTTGATTTGCAGTATGATCAGCACATAGTGTTAGCTAACCCATCACATAATTACCATTTCTTATTTGTGGTTAACACTCTCATAGCATGCAGTGTTGTTAACTCTGTTCAGAGTGCTGTGTATTAGATCCCTAGAACTTAGTATTCTTCCAGCTGGAAGTTTGTACCCTGGACCAACATCTCCCCATTTTCCCCACCCTACAGCCCCTAGTAACACCTCTTCTACTCCGTTTCAGTGCATTCAGCTTTTTAGACTCCCCATATAAGCCTGTCATACAGTGTTTTTCTTTTCACTGTATGTCTTATCTCAGCATAATGCCTTCAGGGTCCATCCATTGTTTCAGTGGAAAGACTTCTTTCTTTCTTATGGCTTCTTAATGGTTTCATTGTATGCATCTATCACATCTTTATCCTTTTATCTGTTGACACACAGCTTAACCACACGTTGGAAATCTTGGTTGGGACTGCAAACTGGTACAGTACTCCCATCTAGTGGTGATACATGTGAATTGCAGGATCAGAAGACACTGCCACCTTTAACCTCACTTAACAGATGTGAGGCACCCTAAGAAAAATTAGTTTTATTTTACTTTTTAATTCTTTCTGGAGAGTAAAAGGGGCTTAATCTATTAAAAGATTTATTTTCAAAATTGTATATATTCTTAAATAGTTTTGGATGCCTTTGCTAAGGCATTTGGTGCAGCTTATATTTTGTCTGAATTAGAAGCCCAAATTAAATGCTAATGTTTACAGCTCTGTTATAACCACTTTAGAATGATGAATGTAAAAGTTTGAAATTTCCATAGCATTCATTTTTATTTTCTTTAATCTCTCATGTGGCAAAATGAAAGAATGTGTATAAGAAGAGACTTACAGACATGGGGTATAGCTCAGAGTGCGGAAGGGAAATCAAGAGAAAGCCAAGGGAGGTGTAGATGTATGCAGGGGAAGCAGGGAGTTGTAGTAAAGGGGAGAGAAAATGGGGAGGGGTTGGGAAGGGTGGCGGCAGGCAGGGATGGGATTGACCCAGGCTTTGGATCCTTTCCTTCAGCCAGAGTTCCCCAGGGCCAGCTGTTCATGATTCTAGACCTTCGTTGTGCTAGTCTCTACTGGATGGCCCTCTTCTTTCCTTCACCTGGCTAATACTTGCTCAAGATTCAGGCGATAGTACCCTCCTGGAATCCTCCTAAAACTGTTGTCCAGGTTAGATGGCCTCTCACAGCACACTGTAAAGGCCTCCTGCCTGGCACTCAGCACACTGTGTTCTAATTCAGAACTTGCCAGCAGTTTCTCAACTCACATGTGCCCACATATGGATCCCCTTCTTTCTCCAGGGTGTGAGTGAGGACAGCCCCAGTCCTAGATTGGTTGACCCTGGTGGCAAGTAGCCTCCTTCCTGTATCCCAGTGCCATAAGTACTATTTTCTATGCATGGAAAACATTATAAAGTGCTCCTCTAAGCAGTGATATATTTGACTGTTTCCCAACAAAACTTGTTAAAGCAGCCTAATAAGTTGGAAGTTGAACTCGTCATACTCTAGGCCCCCAGCTCATTGTTTCCAGACCTCTTCTTAACCTCCCTAACATCTGGTCACCTCTCTTGCTGATTGCTTCTTCTCTGTGTGACCCCCGAAAAGGGGATTCTTCAGGGCTTAACCCTGGGACCTCTTCTCCGTCTGTCCTCACTGCTTCTCAGACTTCAGTGAACCTTCTGACCACCTGGGGATCTTGATAAGTCAGATCTGATTAAAATAGGTCTGGACAGACAGTCTTAGATCATCTCATTCAGTCTCATGAATTTTTTTTTTTCTGTTCCTCTCCCCTGTCATCTCGATCTCTCCCCTTCCCCTCCTCTTCCCACTCTTCCCTCAACCCCTTCTCTCCAACCCCTACCCACTTTTGGCAATTCATTTTTCTGAATATTTTACACATGGTCTCAGGACTTCTTAACGCCATGTAATATGCCAACAAGTCCCAGGTTTTATCTCCAGCTTGGATCGCTCACCTGGGCTGCAGGCTTACAGATCTAGATGACTACCTGAGAGCTCCATTTAGATTTCTTAAAAAAAACTCAAACTTAATATTTTGAAATTTTAAGTAATCACCATTAAGATGCCCTCTTCTCCCTCTCTGAGCTCACTCCCTACAGCTTTCTCCTTCCTCCATTTCTATCTGACCACAAGGTCTCCTTATTTTTCCTCCAACAAAGCAAGCAGGCACACGTTCCTGAAAGAGCACCTGAAACAAGAAAAAGGATTGAGAGTGAGATGATTCTTGCCGTCATACTGATGAGTTTTAATTCCTAAAATACAACATACAATGTTGAAAGCAGTCAGCTTTGAAATCCATACCTCTTTGTCTTGATGTAAAAGCGATATGCTCTTTCACTTGGTGTTATAGGCTGTATTTAGTCATAGTTCAACAAACCCAGTTACCGGCCTATGTGCAGCGTGCTAAAGAGAAAGAAAGGGGCCACCTCACCCCCGTTACAACCTGCAGTGCCCCTTCATCAACCTCTGTGGCATGTTTTTTAGTGGATTAGCACTAATCCACTAGACTGAAGAGAGTCATCATTGATTTGAAATTGTCCACTTTCTGAGGATTCTCTTTGTGCTAGTTTATTTTTTTTTTACGTACTATGATAACAAGCTAAAAAATCCAACTTAAATATAAACAGGTATATAATGAGAAACAATGCTCCTTCCTGCCCTTGGTGTTCAACACCCACTGTTAACAGCTGCTATGATGTCAGGTAGTGGTACTTAAGCATTGCTTTTTTTTTTTTTAACTTAAAATCATTTTGTCTATTTAGTTATTTAAGAATTGTTGACATGAGGAAACAAAAGAAAATGTGCACTGTAATTTTTAAAACATCTTTATAACCAATGCTCATGATGAAATTAAATTGTCAAAGTGATGGACATCCTTGATACTCTCTAAATCTAGAATAGAGTAGTTTACAGAACATTTTCCAAGGCTGAAATCCCGTTTTCTCTGAGATCCAGGAAGCCATCCCCTCCTTGAGTCGCAGCTCCGTGGAAAGCGCGCTCCGGGCTTCCTCTGCCCAGTCCCACTCTCCTCACGTGCCCACGTGGTCTGCTCTTCCTCTGAGTCTTGCTCATCTCTCCTGGTAGCTGTTCTTTCATTCGTTCTCCCTCTCCTTTGACTTATGGGAGATTCCCTTCTCATCAGCTTTTCATGTACAGGAACTGATCCCTTCTTCCTTATCCTTCTTGTTGGCTTCCATGTAGGGTATCCTGTTCAGTAGATATTGAGGGAGTGAACTTCTCTAACGTCTTTATTGGTCTCCATGGCTAAGAAGACGCGTTTTCGTGTCAGATCCTGGTTCAGATCCCAGCTCTGCTACTAGTGAGTTGTCTGGCTGGACAAAATGCTTAACTTCCTGGCACATGCTTTTCTGGACCCTTCTTTATTAAAAATGTAAAAATCATGTTTTCAAGAATTAAAGAAAAAGTATTCTTTGGTAAAACCTACCTCAAAATCAAATTTAAAATAGGAATCAAACATCATAAAAATATTTATATTGTTTAGTGCAATAATCCCATTTATAACAGTCCATCCCATGTATATATTTGGATAAATACATGAAATAAATATATGAAAACAACCCCCCCCCACCCCAAGAAAAAGACACAGACCCCATGATCGTGCTTCCACGTACAGTTCCTGTGAGGGTTAAACAAGATTGTTTATATAGAAGGCTTAGCATAGTGGAAATATCCCAGGTGTCCATTGACAGATGAATGAATAAACATCTGGCACATTCATACAATGAAATATTATTCAGCCTTAAAAAGGAATGAAGTTCTGACTTAGGCTACAGTGGGGGTGGAACCCTAAAGATGTTAGGCTAAGTGAAATTAGCCAGACCCATAAAGACAAATGATGTATGATTCCGCTTGTAGAAATATCCAGACAAGGCAAATTCATAGAGATGGAAGGCAAAGTAAAGGTTACTTGTTGCTGAGGGATTATAGAGTTTCTGTTTGGGGCAATGAGAGAGTTTTGAAATTAAATAGTAGTGATGGTTACACAACATTGCGACTAACTAGTGACCCTCAACTGTACACTTAAAAATGGTTAAAGTGGTACATTATGTATTATATACATTTTACGAGAGCTTAGAAAATAATGTCCTCTACCAAAAGCTACCTTAAACGGGTGAATTACATGCTCTGTGGATTGTGTCAGCGAAGGTCTTTGAAAAAGCTTAGTGTAGCCCCTGCCCAGGGTCAGTTCCTAATCAATGGCAGTCATCACTGAGTCGGTTGTCAATGTTTGGTGAGCTTTTCAGTGTGATTCCAGTTTACATGAGAGCGGTGTTTAATGGCTAAATAAAAATGTTCCTTTAGCTTTTTTGATAATTAATGGGATCTCATTAATTATCTCACATCTCGTTTCTGTACCCCAGAGTTATTGATTTAGGAGTCATGACTCCATGTGACAAGATACTGAAGGCTGCTCTAGACCACAAAGCAGGTACTATGCAACTGGGTTCCTGGGCATTTCAGTAAATTGTGTTCTCCCAGTGTCCGTCGGCGAAGGGTGATGCCCCCGCCCATGGAGGTTACTGGGACATGCAGACACTCAAGTGATAGCTCCTGCCTGGAGGGTTCTGTCATTTCCATTTATAACGGGGACTAAAGGGGTGAATAGGTAACCGTGAAGCTCCTTTATAGTTCTGAGGAAGGGGTATGGGACAGGCTTCTTAGAACAATTTGTATTAGATTTTATTTTTCTCTGTGTGTATTTGTTCTTATATTTCTTCTGACACTGTGGCATATCCCATCTGGGAAATCATGAACTAACAGTTTCGTGGCTTTTCCTGAAACAGTGGCAAGCAGATTATTGCAACTTGAAGTTGCAAATCATATTTACTACCAAAAGCAAACAATAAATTGAAAACCCCCAGTCAGAAAAGAAGTCTCAAAATTTTTAATAGAAATTGGGAATTTATCTTCTGGCTTGTGGTCTTTATTACAGAGTTTTGAAAATGAGTCTTCATACCTTTACTCTTTTTCTCCCATCCTCCTTGTCATTGTTCTTTTTTTCCTTTTTTTAAATAATAGATATAATTGGCCTGTCAGGACTCA
The DNA here is from genome assembly GCF_055505025.1 of Bos grunniens. Lineage (NCBI taxonomy): Eukaryota > Metazoa > Chordata > Mammalia > Artiodactyla > Bovidae > Bos > Bos grunniens. Next base: position 36,680,266 of record NC_141192.1, on the reverse strand, counting down.
TCACTCCTTCCCTGGATGAAATGATTTTTGTCGCTAAGGAAATGGAGAGACTAGCTATAAAGATCCCATTGTTGATCGGAGGAGCTACCACTTCCAGGTGAGTCATGCTAATGAGCTTGTTGCCTCACTGAAATTTTCATAGATGCTAGTGTTTAAAAACAGTGATAAAACCTGAGGTTTTTCCTACGCGTAGTACCTTGGCTCCGTGTTATATAAATACACGAACTTTCCAGTCTTCGTACCTCAAGAGCCAAAATAATTTGGGGGCCTGCTGCAGGAAACTCCTCCATCAATGCCACCCCCACACCTGTTTCTGGATTCCTTTGGCCTGTAATCCTCTTTCCCTTAATCCTCTCACCTCCTGTTCAGTTCCTGAGGCTTCTAATGAACACTTATACTTCCTGCAATCAGACTGAGTGAAGATGTGTGTTTTAGCACAAAGGCATTGCTTGAATTTTAGCCCACTCTCTGTCTTGAAGCAGGTGTCTGAGTAATTACAAGCTCTATTGAAGAAACTCTGACCTTGTAATAGTTGAGATAGAAAGCTGACTGAGAGAAAATGAATCAGAGGATCACTTTGGGAAGTTGTTTCTGAAAAGGAGACCTTTTGGGAACCTTTGGGTCAAATAATTTAAAGAAGAGAAAGTTCAAATTTGGTCACATGATCATTGTTCATTTTGTCAGATATCTCCTGGGATCATGATCATAATGATAGTTGGTGAGAGGTATGTTAATTAGAGGTAGACTTTTTATGACACATTCCTTATGCCCCATATAGCTCACTTTGGCAGGGAGCAGTGCCCAGATAGAGCATTGGTCCCGATGGTCGCACAAGCATGCAGTTTGTTTCTGATACAAAATACAGTAGATGGCCAGGCCAAAGCTATTCAGAGTTCCTTTCACACGAGAAACAACTGTATGTTAAGCCACTTGTAGTAGTTAGGAATCTCCAAACAGGATGTGTGTCTGTACATGGGGCATGAGGGGAGCGGGACAGAGAGAAATTGATTTTAGGAACTGTCTCATGTGATTCTGGAAGCAAGAACGTCTGAAATCTGCAGAGAAGGTGGCCATACTGGAGGCCTGGCAAGAGTTGCTGTTGAATCTTGAGTCCAAAGGCAGTCTGGAGGCAGAAGGCCTTCTTCCTCTGGGAACCCCAGTCTTTTCTCTTTGTTGTTGTTGCTCAATTGCTCAGTCGTATCTGATTGTGACCCCACGGACTGCAGCACACCATGCTTCCCTGTCCATTACATCTCCCGGAGATTGCGCAAACTCATGTCCATTGAGTTGGTGATGCCATCCAACCATCTCATTCTCTGTCGTCCCCTTCTCCTCCTGCCTTCAATCTTTCCCAGCATCAGGGTCTTTACCAGTGAGTCGGCTCTTCACATCAGGTGACCGACATACTGAAGCTTCAGTCCTTCCAATGAGTATTCAGGACTGATTTCCTATAGGATTGACTGTTTTGATCTCCTTGCAGTCCAAGGGACTCTAAAGAGCCACCTTCAACACCACAGTTTGAAAGCATCAATTCTTTGGTGCTCAGCCTTTATGGTCCAACTCTCACATCCATACATCACTATTGGAAAGCTTTGACTGTACAGACTTTTGTCGGCAAAGTAATGTCTCTGCTTTTTAACATGCTGTCTAGGTTGGTCATAACTTTTCTTCCAAGGAGCAAGCGTCCTTTAATTTCATGGCCACAGTCATTGTCTGCAGTGATTTTGGAGCCCAAGAAAATAAAGTCTTTTACTGTTTCTATTGTTTCCCCATCTATTTGCCATGAAGTGATGGGACGAGATGCCCTGATCTTAGTTTTTTGGATGTTGAGTTTTAAGCTAGCTTTTTCACTCTCCTCTTCCACCTTCATCAAGAGGCTCTTTAGTTCCTCTTCGCTTTCTTCCATAAGGGTGCATATCGAGGTTATTGATATTCTTCCTGGCAATCTTGATTCCACCTTGTGCTTCATCCAGCCCAGCATTTCACATGATGTACTCTGCATATAAGTTAAATAAAGAGGGTGACAATATACAGCCTTCTCTTAAGGTCTTCAATTGATTAGATGAGGCCTACCCATATTATGGAGGGCAATCTGCTTTACTCAGAGACTACTGATGTAAATGTTAATCACATCTGAAAAATATCCTCACAGAAACATCTAGATTGTTGTTTGACGAAAAACTGGGTACCATGGCCTTGCCAAATTGGCACATAAAATTGACCATCCTCCTACTTATAATCTGAATAGAACATTTTCATGAGTGGTTACAGTGTTCTATCTCCACTAATTCCTTTTCATACTTGGAGAACTCAATAGTGTGGCTGTTATTGCCCACGTTAGAAAACTGGCTTTGTTTTTCCACGAAGAACTTAACCTGCTAGGATTATGCGACAGATTGTTCTCCAGGAATATGACTATCCATCAATAACTGGGATTTCAATGAGCATAGTTTGGGTAATTGAATGATTATAGTGGGAATAGTCATTAGCTTAGTAAAGAGAATGGTAAGAGAATCTATAGATTACTGTCAACATGAAAGACCTTTTAAAATCATGGTTATAAAATAGGAATAAAGAAATATTTAAATGAGCAGATGTAATGAAATGCATTATGAGTTATGTGAATGTGATGCTAGTTTGCAAATAAGAAAGATTTTATGGGGACTCTACACTTGGAAGTTCAACATCAGGAAACCACATCCTGCACTTGTTCAAGCTGGAGGCTGTTATTGCTTAGTCTCTAAGCTGTGTGCAGCCCCTTTGTCACCCCACGGACTGCAGTCTGCCGGGTCTCTCTGTCCGTGGGTTTTCCAAGGCAAGAATACTGCAGTGGGCTGCCATTTTCTCCTCCAGGTGATTTTCCTGACCCAGGGATCAAACTCACGTCTCTTGTGTCTCCTGCATTGGCAGGCAGCTTCTTTGCCACTGAGCCACCAGAAAAGCCCAAGTTGGAACATTACCAGTAGTTAATTCTATTATATCTCTCACCAAGTAAGAGCCACAGACTAAAGAGTTTCCTTAAAAAATAATCGGAAGTAACATGACTAGCCTCTCAAGATACATCATTGGCAACATTAGCCATAAATGACTCTTAACAGTTATAACCTGGTATACCAAGTAATCAATTAGATCGGTAATGACCAACAGTCTTCATGCTCTTACAGAATATCTGTTCTTTTCATCTGGAAAACTGAAGGTTCCTCCCAGGAGACAGACATCTGGTTCCCATGATTTCCCAGGTCTCTTTAACTCCAATATTCTGTTTTTCGATGAGTTTTTTGGTTCTCTTCTCTTCCTTGCCTGTTATAGTTTCTGAAAAATTATTTAGAAAATAAAAGCCAGTAGTCGTGCCTGCAGGTAGCCATCTCTTTCTCCAGCTGTGCCTGCACTGCCGCTTTGTATGAGTGGATTCCACTGATACTACTTATACTCCATCTACTGTGTATATTCTTCTGTGTCCAGCTCAACATTATGTCTTTAAGCCCCAAACTCATTGTTACAGTGGTTGGGGGTTTTTGGTGTGTTTTTTTTTTTTTCTCTTTGTGGTAAAATATTGAATTGTATAATGCCCTCTGGTTTATTTATCCATGCTACTGTCGTGGGCATTTGGGTTTTTCCAGTTTGGGACTGTTAACATGGAATGCTGCTATAAATGTGTATCTTCCCTGAAGCAGACTTGCTGGGTCACAGAACATACATATGGTCATCTGCATTCCATGGACAGAGGAGCCTAGTGTACTGTAGTTCACAGGGTCACAAAAGTCAGACACAACTTAGTGACTATATGGCAACAACATCTGCATTAGATATTTATTGCAGGGTCTTTTTCCAAAGTGATTGTACTAATTTATACTCCCACCAGCAATTATGAGGTTTTGAGTTATTCTACACCTTTTTCAGTGTTTGCCATTTTAGTATGTATGCAATAATATCTTAATAAGGTCTTCATTTATATTTCTCTGCTGACTAATGATGTTCAGTACATTTTCATATGTATATTGACAGGATATGCTTTTTGAATTTTTTCTTTTTAAATTAGGTATTTTACCATTTTTCTTACTAATTTGTATGCATTCTTTATTCACATTGGATGCAGCTATTTCTCAGAAAGTGTTAGTCTGTCAGTGGTGTCTGACTCTCTGCAACCCCATTGACTGTAGCCTGCCAGGCTCCTCTGTCCACGGAATTCTCCAGGCAAGAATACTGGAGTGGGTAGCCATTCCGTTTTCTAAGGGTTCTTCCTGACCCAGGGATCAAATCGAGAGAGAGAGAAAGAGAGAGAGAGAAATGGCAACAGATTCTTCCAATATGGCTTACTTTTTATTTTCTTAGCGGTATTTGGGGTAACAGATGTTCTTCATGTTCATGAAGTCTGATCTATGGATCTCTTCCTTTATGGTTAGTGCTTTTCGCATCTGTGTAAGAAGCCATCTGCCCCAGGAAAGTCAGCTTTGCTAGAACGCATTCAGGAGTTTGAATGTCTCAGAACCCATCTGAGAACCCTTATCATCACCTCCTACAGACCTGTCAAGGGAGGGCTTAGCAGTGGCTCAGTTCTTTCCTTTACTAACTCCTTTTTGAGCAGATGGAGGCTCAGGACTTCCAAGTTCTCGTGAAAGCAGATTTCTGAGGGGAATAGCAGTATGGCTTTCCCAGACTTCAGGGGCCTGCAGTAGGTAGCATGAGAGAATTAGAACTGTTCCCCCAGACACTCAAAATGAGGCTTGAGGATGGATCCTTGGAGAGACTGAAAGGCTTATACAGATCTGGGATCATTTGTGAGTAGAAATGTGCTTGGAGTGGCCCTTTTAAACCTGTAGCAATAAGAGAATAGAAAACTGAACAGTGTCCTGTCTGTAATACAGATGATCTTGTATCACAAACTAGAAATGACTTTAATAGAAATCTGGCCCTTTTAGCTACAGAACTTCTCAAGGGCAAAAGTCTGGCAGTTAGCTCTCAATTTTTTAACTGGTTTAAAGCCAATAGCTGCAAAATGTCTTTTTCAATTATCTTTTGTGTAATTTAACTTGGAGAATTCAACAGGAAGTCACATTGCTCAAAGCGGGAGGTAATTTTCTGAGTTTTGTTTTTTTAAATTGCTCCAAAGTATGGTGCTGAATCACATAACTGATAATATTTTCCTCTGTATAGGATTTCATGGAATGAATTTTATATGCTAATCTCACTCTTGATTCTATCTTAATTTTCCTGAGATTTATTTTCCATTTTCTTTCATTTTTCTCATCACATTTTAAGTTTTGGTCACTCTGCATTTATGTAAAACACTAATTCTGGGATAGGGTAGGACATGAAATAGATGCTTGGAGTATGTGTTCTTTTTCAGAATGTGAAAGAATTTCTTCTTATGCCCTCTTAGATCAGCTCCAGCCTGAAGCTGGGGGTGACTTGGTGCCAGCAGTTCCACAGGCTCAGGGAAGACCTCCATATTCGACACCTAACCACTTAGCATGGATGAGGCCTAATCCACACTGGTGGCAAGGTGGGAGACCTTGGGCTAGGGACGACACTGCCGTGGTTAGTTGGTCACTATGGGAGGTGACTAATTAAATCCTAGATGTTGACTAGTGATTTAGCAGAGATGCATTTGAGATTCAGCCTCAGCCTCTACCCCTTTGCTCTGGGTATGTAGGAAGGAGAGGAGAGATTCCAGTGTTTTGCATTTTTTCAGACTTCAGAAAGAAGTATTCTTCCACCTGGAGAAGTTCGCATAAATGGAAGCTTAGAAAAAAGTGGAAATAATGTCAAACCAGAAGTACTCTTTTTTAAAAAAATTAATTTATTTTAATTGGAGGCTAATTACTTTAGAATATTGTGGTGGTTTTTGCCATACATTGACATGAATCAGCCATGGGTGTACATGTGTCCCCCACCCTGAACCCCCTCCCACCTCCCTCCTCATCCCATCCCTCAGGGTTGTCCCAGTGCACCGGCTTTGAGTGCCCTGTTTCATGCCTTGAACTCGGACTGGTGATCTATTTCACATATGGTAATATATATGTTTCAGTGCTGTTTTCTCAAAGCATCCCACCCTCGCCTTCTCCCACAAAGTCCAAAAGTCTCTTCTTTACATCTGTGTCTCTTTTGCTGTCTTGTATGTAGGGTCATCGTTACCATCTTTCTAAATTCCATATATATGTGTTAGTATACTGTATTAGTGTTTTTCTTTCTGACTTACTTCACTCTGTATAATAGGCTCCAGTTTCATCCATCTCATTAGAACTGATTCAAATGTGTTCTTTTTAATAGCTGAGTAATATTCCATTGTGTATATGTACCACAGCTTTCTTATCCATTCGTCTGCTGATGGACATCTAGGTTGCTTCCATGTCCTGGCTCTTGTAAACAGTGCTGCGATGAACATTGAGGTACACGTGTCTCTTTTAATTTTGGTTTCCTTGGTGTGTATGCCCAGCAGTGGGATTGCTGGGTTGTATGGCAGTTTTATTTACAGTTTTTTGAGGAATGTCCACACTGTTCTCCATAGTGGCTGTACTAGTTTGCATTCCCACCAACAGTGTAAGAGGGTTCCCTTTTCTCCACACCCTCTCCAGCATTTATTGTTGATAGCTGGACAAACTCAAACTTCATGCCTGTACTCATCCATCTTGGGCAGTTTTTATGTTGGAAAGGAGCACTTTGATTTGTTTTGTTTTTTTAAATCATGAAATCCATCCATTTCTTCTCAGCGCCCTTTTCCAGACCATCAAATAGACAATGACCAGAATTGCACTGAGAAACCTTGGATACATACTAAATATCAATTATGTTGATTTAAACATTTCAGTTTTTACCAACTAGCTTTAAAAGAAATGTCACTGAAATCACATCGGGCCTAAACTGTTGCTTCCTGGGGGAGCTTCGTGGAGGAAAAGAACATAGGTATATTTGTGTGTTTAAGCCTTTGAGGAAGAGGAAACATACAGAGTCTTGACTTGTGTTCTGTTTTGAAGCTAGAAGCAACTCCTTCTTTATAACTTTTCTTCCTGTTTGAAAATCTTCCCCGCCTCATAGACTACCCAGGATAACTTCAGAATCTTTGGTCTCCAAGCACACAGTAGGCACAGATGGTCATGAGGAGTCCGTGGCGTTCGTTAGGCTGCTCCAGGGCTGCGGTGCAGTGCCCCCTGCCAGTGGCCACTCCACCCTCCCAGTTCAGAAGGCTCCTTCTGTGCTAGCTGGTCTAGGGCTGAACTTCCATCTTACAGCCCAGTTCTGTGGCTTATGGCTTTCATCCTTTGCTTTCTATTTCTGTAGGGAAATATGCTGAGAAAGGGGACTGGTGAAATGTTAGAGGTTTTGTCTGTCTCATTGTGAATGAGTTTTTAGGGTCTTTCCTTAGAAGCCTATTAAAAACACACTCAGATATTACACCTTTAATTTTTTTTTTTTTCAAAAATTGCCTCAGCAATTCACACTTATTAGAACATGTCAAACAATTCAGAAAGTAAACTTTTGTCTCTTCCTTCCCAGATTCAGTCCCAGTTCTAATCTCCAGGTAACCAATGCTGACATTTTGGTATCTGTCTTTGCTTTTTCTATTATACAGACACTTTAAGGTTGGTTGGTTGGGGCAGGTTGAGGGTGGTAGTATTTTGTTTATTTTTTAAATAAAATTCTATTAAACACACTGTTTTTGCTAGTTTAGTTTTTCCCCATAAAATAGCACATTCTGGACATCTTTCCAAATGGGAATGTATTTTAGTTGAGGAGAAAGAATATGAAAGTATGTGACTTGGGGAAAGCTGCTGCTGCTTTAAGGGGGAAAGAAGGAGGAGAGAAGACTGGAAACACTGTCCGTTTAGTGGGAGTGGGAACTATGGTTATCACCCTTGTGCATGGAATTGTGGCAAAGTCTGCACTTCTGTCCCAGCCTCAGGGCCCTAGATTAACCACATGCAGTAAGGAAGGATGTATATATATCTGCAGTTCTCACTTTAATATGTTATGCTCTATACTAAAATAGCAGATATGTAGCCTGTGCTATTGTTATAAACATTCAGCAATCAGAGGGCAATCTGTTGGTAAAATCAGGTAATTTTAAGCATTAAAGAGTGTTTCTTCCTCAGAACTGACATTTTCAGGTTTGGCGAAAGAAATTGGGGGTTGAGCCAGTGTTAGGATAAAATCTTGTTGCTTTGACCTCTCTCTATTACTGTGTGTTGAATTTATTTAGGTCCGAGTTTCCTTCCGACAAGTAGAAGGTGGGCTTGGGTTGGAGGAGTGTTGGTGTCTCCTGGTGGGAGGCGGGGAGCAGTAGCTGGGGAGTGGTATCCCATGTCCCCTGCCACTGTCTGCTTCTCCAGGGTCTCTGGCTGGTGGCCCAGTTCATCTGCAGGAAAAAAACTCCACTTTGACCTTTATGACAGCAAAGTGCAGTCACCAGGCCAGTCTGCTCCCTTAGTTCAGACAGGCTGCTAATGAGTGTGAGGTCACAGGTATGATCCCATTGGCAGAGAGCTGAGGACATTGTCCTCTTTTGATCCTAGATGTCTTTGTTGCCTGGGCCAAAAATCCATGTCTTTTCCCCTTGGCTTCCCCATGTTAGGGTGGGGAGAAGGTCATTCTCACTTTTCAAGGGATGTTCAATATTTATTTATAAGTACTGTGAAATTTTTCTCTGGAAAGCACTGTAAAAACACATTATCTCTAGTGGTTCTGAACAGGAGTTGTGTAGCAACTGTCAGCCCTGATGGATGTGCTTTTCTCCCTGACCCTCTTTTCAGAACCCACACAGCAGTTAAAATAGCCCCAAGATACAGTGCGCCCGTGATCCACGTCCTGGATGCATCCAAGAGCGTGGTGGTGGTAAGTGTGGGCCTCATGTTACTGTGGATCTGTTGTAACGAAAAAACAGAGAGCATTGAGAGTTAAGGGTATTGCTCAAGATCTTCTGTTTATTTTTGTCCTATTCTACTAAAAAATTGTCAGACTATCCTAGGGCTTGTGGTAGGGTCACTGCAGGTATCTGCATTGCCGGAGGAGGGTGGGTCAGTGTGTCCTGTGCTTTCAGGGACTTCTTCCTGAGCCAGCATCAGCAGTGCTGGTCTGAGCAGCAGAGCAATGATGCCAGGACACCAATCCAGAGGGGGATTTCAGTCATTTACAAATATTTACAAATATGAGTGGGCACTTTCTTTACTCTACCTAATGGAATGTAGAATTTATCAGTTTTTTTAATTGAAGTATACTTGATTTACAATGTTATGTTAATTTCTGCCATACAGCAAAGTGATCAAGTCACACATATTTATACATTCTTTTTTTTTTTAATATTCTTCCCCATTATGGAATATAGTTCCCTGTTCTATACAACGAGACCTTGTTGTTTATCCATCCTACATACAAAGCTTACATCTGGTAATGCCAACCTCCCAATCCACCTCTTCCCCCATTCCCTCTCCCTTGGCAACCGCCAGTCTGTCCTCTGTGTTCATGATTCTGTTTTTGTTTCCGAAATACATTCATTTGGGTTCTGTTTTAGATTCTGCATGTAAGGGTATCATTTGATATTTGTCTTTTTCTGACTTCACTTAGTATGATAATCTCTAGGTCCATCCATGTTGCTGAAAATTTCATTCTTTATTATGGTTGAGTAAGAGGAATGTAGAATTTTTTTTTAATAACCCATTTCCAGATAGAAAAACTTTTAAACTGAAATGGGCCAGTTGACCCTACCTGAAGACAGAAAAACATTCACAGATATATGTTGAAAACGCAGAGTTTAGTGAACATAATAAACAACTTACCTTAGTGGTTTTTCCTGCTTTTCTCTATCATGAAGCCTAACATTTTCTCTTGTTATGTATTTCATTATATTCATTGACTAATGGGACATAATAGCTGTTGGGAATCTGAGTGACCATGTGATCCAGTGGTTTCCAAGTATGTTTTTGCCACAGAAACCTTTGCAAGTGACATCTTCTCTGGAAACTCAGTGGGCAAATAAGGGTGACCCCTTCGCCTCCCTCATCCCACTCCTGTTTCTCGTCAAACGAGCACAATTTAAACATCACTAATCCAGTCCAGGGATTCCCAGGTGGCCCAGTGGGTAAAGAATCTGCCTGCAATGCAGGAAACCTAGGTTCAATCCCTGGAGAAGGGCATGGCTACCCACTCCAGTATTCTGGCCTGGAGAAGCCCATAGACAGAGGAGCCTGGTGGGCTGTAGTCCTACAGTCACAAAGAGTTGGACGTGACGGAAGCAACTGAGCACACACAGCACGGTCTAGTCCAGCCGTCACATTTGCAGGCAAGGAAGGTCACTGAGGGCCTGGTGATTTGTGACACTCCATGCGCTATCCCGCAGCCTGGATGAGGGCTGCCACACTTCCCGAACCATTTTCCAAAGGAATTCTTTCAGACCTGTGAATTAAAGCTGTACAGTAACCGCTAACATTATTAAACATTTATAGTGTGCCCAGCACTGCACTAAGCGCTTTACATGGACTTTTTATTTAATTCTCATGAAGTAGATGTTTTCATTATCCCCATTTTAGAAGCGAGGAAACGGGAACAAAGAGGTTAGTAACTCTTGAGGCCACAGATCCCTCAAGTAGCAGGTGTGGATCGGAACGCAGGTGGCCTTACTCTGTGCTGCATTAGTTAAACTTGTTTTGTTAATGTTTAATAAGTCTCCTTTATTAAGGATAAAATTAAATTGGGCTGAAATCATAAAATTGCAGTTTTTTAATTTGAAATTTACATAGACTAATGTGCAAATAAAGTACATTTCTACAACTCAATTTTGAAACACTATTTATATCTTATATTTGGATTGTATTTCCTAGGAGCTTATTTCAGGTCCATGGTTGAGTAACCAGTGCAACTCTCTTTAAGGCTAGTGCTATTTTCAAATGCTAATGAGCGACTGACTTTCCCATTTGAAGACCAGGCTGTTGAACCCATTTGAGTACACAGGACTGATACAGCCCCTACAGGTCAGGGTGTAAAGCTGGGAAGCACTTGGCCTCTTGACTCCAGCTCTAGGACACTCTTCCATTGTCCTGAAGAGCTTAAGCACCATGGGCCCAGCTGGAAGCCAGCAGAGGAGGAGGCAGGGGCATCTGTGTTCTTCACTGTGTGGTCCAGCCGACTGTGGTTGGTTCTTCTCATATACAAAGGAACAGCCACCTTTGAAATCACTCAGATATAAGCCTGATGATAAATCAGTTGGGTAACTGCTGGTGACACATCTTGGGAGTCATTGGTAGAGTTTGTTTAGGCTGATTTGTTTAGATGGATAGTTGGTTTAGTCTTTTGATCTCACTGCAGTGAGTACGACACAGGCTTATGCTCTGGCTACTGTCTCATGTATTTATTTGAAAGATTCCAAAATATGGTAACTGCTTAATAGTTGGAGATTTAGATTGGGGGATGCCTCCTTGCTTTTTTCTTTTTTTATAATAAAAAACAAGATGCCAGAATTTATTTTCAGTGTATTCCCTCTCATTGTGCTGTAATTTGCTGTGAGAAGGAAAAAGAGGAAAAGAAAAGCTGTACTGTGTCAGATGGTTGGCATGAAAACCCAAGTTGACTCTGATTTTGTGATTGATCATATGGAACAACCCATATAATTGACCATGAACTTGTTCTCATTGAGCAAGTCAGCCTGGGCAGGAAGGGGCTTGTCACCATACCTCTGGGAGCAGGGGTTCCCTGGGGGGTGTGGAAGGGGCCAGCCAACGGAAGCAGCACCTTCCATCTCCCCAGTAGTTCCTGTTGGGTGCTGTCAAGTTCTGGAAATAGTGAGGCTTACTTTCCCAGAGTTTAAAATCTAGCAGAATGTAACAATGTTTTAAAATCTTCAAAGCGTTGGCTGCATGTACTTTGGGGACTCGGGAGTAGGCATTCCTTCTTGTTTTCGTGAGCTCTACTGAGTTTCCTAAAGGAGAACTCCACTGAGGCGAGGCTCATGTAAGACTGATGTGAATACCATTTGGGGGCCTAGTTTGAGGCTTATCACAATGGCCTTTTCTGATTTTGTTCCTTAATAAAGCAATTTGGTCTTATACTCACTCATAGGTCATTGGATTGTTATTAGAGATACTTTGGCAATTTACATAGAATTCTAGACATTTAAAGCTGATGGGCACTGTAGTTGTCATCCAGCCTAATTTCCTCCCTTTCCAATAACGAAATTGAACTTCCCTGCCTGTTTGTGTGTTAGAAAATCCTGCTGGAGGATGCAGGGATAGGGCAGAGCTGTGATTTTGGAACTGATGTGATTAGCGGCAACCATGTCTTTCTTCTTGGTGATTATATTTTGAGCTTTGGTGGAAGAGATTCTTCTACCACCTTGGTAATCGTAGTCATAAATATTCTTCGCTGAATCTGTTTTATAGTTTACTGAGTAGCCTCACATTTCCCAATCAGTTTCCTTTCTTGTTTTAGCAGAAGTTCATGGTTGACTGTGAAGATCAACCTCATTCTGGCAGCAAACATTCAGTAAGGATGGAAGTAGACACGTAGACAGATGCTGGAAGCCTGTGAAAAGTGCAGTGATGGAGAGAGAAACAGAGTATCTTTGAAACCCTGAAGAGAGGGTGCCTACCCAGTGTGTTGTGGATCCCCAGAACCCCCTCAGTTTCAGTGATTTATTCAGTGACTCACAGAACTCAGAAATGCTATTAAACTCACAATCACAGTTTATTACCATGAATGGATACAGATTAAAATTGAGTGAGATCGAGAAAAGGCCAGGCACCAGCTTCCAGGTGTCTCTCCCTATGGAGTCATATGGACAGGGCTTGATACTTCAGCTAATAATGTGTGATAGCATGGATGGAACATTGCCAGCTAGGGATGCTAAACAGAGCCTGGGTGCCTTGGGCTTTTACTGGAAGCCAGTCACGTAGGTGTGGCCTGCTCACTTGACTGACCTTAGTTACTCAGTCTTGAACCGCTCCAGAGGTCAGACAGAGCACAAGCCAAGTCCCCCCATAAATCACATTGTTAGCATAAACAATCTGGGATAGCCCAAGGCCCCAGGTAGACAAAGACACTCTTTATCACTGGAGGCTTAGTATTTATCTCACAGGAACTGTCCTCTCTTTAGAATGTGCAGCACTGAAACGTCCCCAGCCTACTGAGTTAACCCTTTACTGTACAGCCAGGCAGAAACTGGCATAATTGGTAAAGGGAGGAAATGACGTTAACACGGGAAGGCTTCCTGAAGGTTGTGACCTCAGGACTGACCATTGTTATGCCTGTTTTATCTTCTTTCGCTGCTCTGTGGTTACTGAATTTTGATCTTGCATTTCCAGTGTTCTCAACTGTTAGATGAGAATCTAAAAGATGAGTACTTTGAGGAGATCCTGGAAGAATATGAAGATATTAGACAGGACCATTATGAATCTCTCAAGGTAAGTAACAAAAACCCCCCTCTTGTTTGGGTAATAGAACGATCCTACAGTTATTATCTTTATTTTGCTGTTGGAAGAGGGGAAGGTTTGGGATCATTTTAGAAAAGTCCTACTTTCTGCTTCACATCAGCATTCTTTACTGTTCCCAATAATTTTTGGCTATATTAAAATTAATTTTATTTATTCTGCCAAACATATATTGAGTAAGCAGTAGGTGTTGGGTGCTGTTTGCTACCCGAGTTATGAGAATGAATAAAACATGAGCTCAGAGGCAGCAGCAAGACAGGGACTGAGACAGTGTGCCTAAATGACTCCCACAGACCCTTATTCTTAAGGAAATAATGGAAGAGAATGAAGACGTGAGGAACATTGTAAGCTTCTCTCCCTGATCATCCAGCACTCTTTGTGCAGAATAGTGTTTCGAGAACTATCCTTCTCTAGAGGAGCTTCAGAGGATCTGTGGAGATCAGGCATGATTACGCTTTAGAGGTTGTCAGGATATTTCTTCCTGGTTATCTGCTTACTGGGCTTTGTGTTGTGGATAGGGGATGCATTTTGGGGATGGCCCGGTAAGTGCAGTGTGACGACCAACAGTGAGAAAGGAATACGTTCCTGAGGTGTTGGCTGGACCAAGACACTGTGGTTGGCTTGCCCACTCCTTAATCTGCCCACAGTTGGCTGTTTCTTGGTTCTGCCTTCTGGGCCTCAGGGCAGTCAGTGGCCCCAGTGAACCCCAGCCTCAGGTAAAGTTCGGGCAGGAGTCTGCCCCATTGCACGCTTATTTACCTTACAGTTAAGGCTGCAGGTCTGCCTTGCATTTATGTATCCACGTGTACTGGATGTGGATTGCATCTTTACTCTCTATTGTTCTGGTGCTGATGTGAAGCCATTTTAGATGTAACAGGAAGAGTTTTCTAGAGTATGAATTTTTGTTTTCTTGTAAAATATATTTACTAGCTTCCTTGGACATACTTTCATAATAGCAGCTGAAAATCTAAGTCTCTGACTGAATAACTTTTCTTTTTTTCACAGGAGAGAAGATACTTAACCTTAAGGCAAGCTAGAGAAAATGGTTTCCATATTGACTGGCTGTCAGAGCCTCCTCCAGGTCTGTTGGGCTGTGGGTTAGAGAAAAGTGCATGTGATAGCTCTGAGCTGAAGAGAGGTTTGCATTTCCAGGTCAGCAGAATCAAACAGGCAGCTGGAAACTCTTAATTATGTTCAGCAGTGATGATGAACGACAATGATGATTGAAAGTGAAAGTCAATAGGTGCCATTTATAGAGAACCAAACACTGTCCTGAGATTGAACTGCAGCAGTTCTGAGTCCTTGACACAACCCTGAAATGAATGTGTTATTATCTCCGCTTTAATTTGAAGAAATGGAATTTCAAGTGATAACTGGAAAGGTTACTAACATTCAATCTCTGCTGTGTCTTCTAAACCGCACTCTTGCCTCTGTGCTGTGCCTGAGTGGGCCTTCTTCATCTGGAAGCCATTCTAGAGACCTGCCTGGATGGCAGTGTCACCGCTTTGGCCTGGGTCCCAGCCGGCCCAAGTACAGACATGGAATGTCTGAAATTGCAAATTCCTGCATGTTGAAGAGACTAAAACATTGCAGCAAAGCAGGCTCTTCTGTTTCTATTCACTCTTATTCTCACTTGGACGCTTCCCTCTTATGATTTCTTTCATTTGGTTTCTTTCCCTTCTGGTTTCTAGCCTTTCTTGCCTTGCATAGGTGTTCACTATAATGTGTAAGATATTTTGATAGGTTCAGAGAGGCATGAGATATGAATGCAAAACTGAGACAGGGTGAACAGGGGTTATATTAATTGAATCCATATTTCCAAGGTAATACCTCTCATCTGCTTCCATTCCTTATCTCATCCATGTTCTACACATGCTCAGCAGAGTGATGGGTATTAAACTGGAAACGTAGATGAGCTGGGTTCTAGATTTAGTCCAGCTGCGTTTAGCGTGAAGAAGGCACATGGGGAATTAAGAGGCCCAGGTTCTAATCCCAACTTGGCTCCTGTCTCTGAATCCCTGAGTGGCCCTGAACATCTTACTTCCATGTGTGACAATTTCTAAAATGTAAGAAAGGAGTTACTTTATGGAAATGTTGTGAGAATAAAATAAGATAATATGTGTAAACCTTTGAAAAATATGCATTACTATACCAGCCCAATTGATGATTTTGTCTTCAGCTTTCGCTATGAAATTGGGAAAATATCACAAGGGAAAATCTATTTTAGTCAAGTCAAATGTCCAAAATACATCTCAGTAGAAATAGTTCCCTCAAGGTCCACAGTTCCAGGTGTCAGTGGTGGCAGTTTTCAAGAGCTGTTTAACCCCCTTGCTGCTGCTACTGCTGCTAAGTCACTTCAGTCGTGTCTGACTCTGTGCAACCCCATAGACGGCAGCCTACCAGGCTCCTCCATCCCGGGGATTCTCCAGGCAAAAACACTGGAGTGGGTTGCCATTTCCTTCTCCAATGCATGAAAGTGAAAAGTGAAAGTGAAGTCGCTCAGTCGTGTCTGACCCTCAGCGACCCCGACAGCGACTGCAGCCTTCCAGGCTCCTCCATCCATGGGATTTTCCAGGCAAGAGTACTGAAGTGGGGTGCCATTGCCTTCTCCAAACCCCCTTGCAGGGCCCCTCAAGGACAGCCCAGTCCTGGCATATTTTCAGGAAGTCAATAAAAGGAAAAGGAAGGGTTCTTCTTTTCTAGGTCTTCGATGGTAAACCTAGAAACCTCAAACAAACCTCCAGCTCTGACCAACAAGCTCATTCAAGAATAACACCCTTCAGTCACCCAGAACCAGTGTTTCCCTGTCTTTCCAAGCAAGAGGACACTTCAGTCAGGAGAACAGCTGTAGTTTCTTTTTAATTACCAAACAGATCAGCAGAATAAAATACTTACAAGGAAGAGATTGTCCTGTATAGTAAAAAAATGACCAGAACACATGGGAAAAAGCTCCCATGAGTGATATAAAAAGGTAGAGATTTCTAGGCAAAATTAAGAAGCTGCGCATACTTTTCCTATACTTTGACCTCTCACTTATACCACCTAATGAGAGAAAAACACTCTTGAGACTTCCTGTGTTATCACTGAGCACCAGAGCATGGTGGTTTAGTTTAAGTTCTCTGATCCCTGTTTGCAGATCAGGAAACTGAGGATGTGAGGGCTGGGAAGCGGGCAGCAGAGTGACCTTGGACCCCGGCCTGACCCCCCCCAGGCTTGGCGGCACAGGGGGCAGCAGTGGTGTCCAGGAAGCCCAGGGGCACCGTCTGTCTCTGAAGTCTTCACCAGTATTTCACTTAAGCCTCACAAGGCAGTGCAAAGGAGAATGTATTGAATATCCATGTACCCCTACCAGTCACCTAAGAAGGAACCTACTGCCCATTTTAAAAAGACAGAGCAATACATAGTAGAAATCCTGTGAGCCCCTGCCTCCCTGGCAGGCCCTGAACCTGACGCCTGGCTTCCATGCATTTCCTTAGACTTTGATCATGTGTATATGTGTCAGTGAAAGTGAAAGTTGCTCAGTCGTGTCCAGCTCTTTGCAATCCCATGGACTATGCAGTGCATGGAATTCTCCAGGCCAGAATACTGGAGTTAGTAGCCTTGCTCTTCTCCAGGGGATCTTCCCAATGCAGGGATCGAACCCAGGTCTCCCGCATTGCAGGTGGATTCTTTACCAGCTGAGCCACCAGGGAGGACCAGGAATACTGGAGTGGGTAGCCCATCCCTCCTCCAGTGTATCTTCCCGACCCAGGAATCAAACCAGGGTCTCTTGCATTGCAGGCGGATTCTTTACCAACTGAGTATGAGGGAAGCCCATATGTATCAGTAGGCAATATAGATTATTGATCATGTTTTAAAACTTGATGGGTGTGGCTTCTTCTATGTGTCTTTCCCCTGTGCATTTTCTTTTAGTGTTATCTTCCTCTGTACAAGTGAAGGTGAGCCCAGTCTGCCTTTTTCTTGGGCGAGGGTGAGGGGAGGGGTTGAGGGAAGTTTCCAAGGGTGATGTAGTCAATCAGCTGCAGGGGAAGAAGACTTTTATTTAAGATGTGCTGCAGAATTAGGTCTTCTCCACAGTAATTTCGAGTTCCCCTCTTTGTAAAACAACTCCTCTGGGTGACAGGAGGGAGGCAGGGCATGGGAGCTGACAGAGCAGGATGGAGCAGGCCAGGAAGGCTTCTCATAGGTGGCTCTGGGCACAAAGGGTGCTGAGCCACAGGCCTGCCCTGGCATCATCAGGGTTGACGGCTACTCCTTTCCTGCAGTGAAGCCCATGTTCCTCGGGACTCGGGTCTTTGAAGACTACGACCTGCAGAAGCTGGTGGACTACATTGATTGGAAGCCTTTCTTCGACGTCTGGCAGCTCCGGGGCAAATACCCGAACCGAGGCTTTCCCAAGATATTTGACGACAAAACTGTAGGTTAGTACCATAAGTGCTTCCGTCCTGCTCTGATATTCAAGACATTGTTTTGGGCCCTTGAAGATGAGAATAGGTAGTGGAGCAGTGGGTTTGGATTATGCTGGATGGAGTGTTTTGTTTTTTGTTTTTTGTTTTTTCTTTTGGCTGCACCTCAAAGCTTGTGGGGTCCTGACCAGGGATCGTACCTGGGTCCTTGGAGTATGGAGTCCTAACCCCTGGGCTTCCAGCAGATTCCTAGAGTTCATTGTTACAATATGATATAGGATATTGTTTACCTGCTCAGTCTTTTGATGGTTTTTAAACTGCTGGGTTGATTGTTATTTATTGACTAAACTTGGCATTTCGCTTACCCATTCTGTACTGAATCTTTGTGGACATCCATTACTTGCTGGGCATTGGGGATCTGCAGAGAAGACGTATCATGGCTGCCATCTGGTACCTGCTGGCTGGGGCAGCCGTGGAGGGTGATTCTCGTATGACAGACCGGGCTTCTGCTTCAGGGCTAAGCCCAGGCCTCTGTGGACACCACACCGGGAGATGAGCTCAAGCTCAAACTGGAAGATCAGGAAAGGCTTCCTGGAGGAGATGGTTTGAACTGCTCTTTGAAGATTAAGTGGGAGTTACTGAGGCTGGGACTGGGAATGTGAGATGGTGATGAAGTAAGGACACTCCGGGCCGAGGAGACCAAGTGGGAAGGCACGGGCATTTGGGCTGATTTGAATGGCAAGGAGTCCATTGTGCCCAGTGGAGGCAAGGGTTGGGGGCAACAAGCCAGTCGATAGATAATCTGCTTCTGTCTTCCAGCCCTGCCTCAGAGACATGGGATCTAAGCCCATGAAGGCTAAGCCCTTCAAAGGGTTCAGTAACAGCCAGCTCAGAGCGAGATGAGGAGTGGACTGCTGGACATGTGGGGTTAGGGCTGAGAGGAGCCTGAGAGACCGCCCCTTGCCCCCTTCCTGGAGGGATCCCTGGGGTTCATATTAGGATTCAGGGATACAGCAGCTCTCAGGCTCCCCAGGGTGCAGTAGTGAGAAAGGGGCTCTAGTTCTGAAGTGCTCTGGGGTGATCACAGGGAGCAGTAGAGAGGCCAAAGTAGAGCTGGCCGGCCAGGCCCTGGTGAGCCCTGAGGCCCTGCTGGCACTGCTGTAGCCAGGCGAGGCCTGTGGGATCCCTGCAGCACCCGAACCCCACTCCACTCTGCAGGCTCTTCTGAACCCCAGGGGTCACGGCGAGGTCAGGGGGGCTGTGTGTGCACAGGGAACGCGGTGACGGGAGGATCTGGCCTGCTTTGTGTCACTCTGTCTGACACGTTACTGCAGGGAGTGAGAGCTGGCGCCCTGCCTTTTGTTAAATGGAAAAATCTGAGTGGTGTGAGCTGGTTGAGCCGACTATGTCTGGGAGCTGTACTTAGCAGAACCGCTGAACCCTCAGCTGCTGCACCTGGGGCTGTGCTGACTGCAAATACTGACTTAAAATGTTTGAGAGGAGAAGAGAGGAATAAGGAGGGAAACTGGGGACAAGTAGTAGTTTTAAAAAGCTTTCTCTAGTGGGTGCTATTGAATCTCTAAGTGAATTCTTATATTTTCCTAATAGGTGAAGAGGCCAAAAAGGTCTACGATGATGCCCAAAATATGCTGCAGGCACTGATCAGTCAGAAGAAGCTCCAGGCCAGGGGTGTGGTTGGGTTCTGGCCAGCACAGAGCATTCAGGATGATATCCACCTGTACGCGGAAGGCGCAGTGCCACAGGCCTCGGAGCCCATAGCCACCTTCTACGGGCTCAGGCAGCAGGTATGGAGGCCGTGCTGCCAGCGGGCACGGATAAACAAGATTGGCATAAGTCTGAGCTTTGTGTTAGCTTGGCTCCACGCCCCCTCACCCCAGATGACCCATCGCAGTCATGAGCCCGAGGCTTTGTGATGGAGAGAATGGGGCAACACGGGTTTGGAAGCTGGGCCTCAGGCACCAGCAGGAGGGAGATGTTTCCTGTCAGATTGGATGGGTGAGGAGTAACGCTGCTGTTGCCTCGGGGTCACACACAGGTGGACTTTCACTTGCTCAAGAATGTCGGTTTGGGTCCAGGCCTGTTGTTAAACCAGGCTGGTGGCCCCCTTTCTCAAGGAGAAAACAGGTGGGAGCAGACTTCCACTGCATGTCTACTGGGGGCCAGCTGCTTAGTAGGGCACTTGATGGAGCATCTTGTTTAATTTCCACTCAGCTTGTTGGCAGGCAGTGTCTATGTGCAGAGGAGAACACAAGGTCCAGTGGAGAGTACGCTAAGCCCCACAGCTTGGAGGGAGCCCAGCCTGTCCACACCCTCACACCACTGGCTCCTCCTGGGTCAGAGAACAGGCTGTTCTGCACACGGCTCCGTCTCTGTGCCCCTGCCATTAAACATGCAAGTTTTTAAGCATGTCCCTTCAGCTGCTATAAAAAAACAAGGTGTCCTAATCAACTGGAACCAGAATTCACCAGTCATTAACAAAGGGTGGTAGAAAGTTATTTTTGCAGGGTCTTAACTACCATTCTCAGTCCTTCAAAACTATAGTATTGCTTTTCATCATAACCACCATATAATTCATAATGACAGATATTTTAGCTGTAACAACATCTGAGGGAATCCTTAAACTGGGGACATTAAAAGGTACCTTAACAAGTTAAATGGGAGTAGTTACAGCCTTGCTGTGTGCACCCAGGCCCGGCACATCCTCACTGTGCACTCAGGCTCAGATACCGCAAGACACAAGAGGATTCTGATGTTAAGTTCTCGCCCCGCCTCACTAGGGAATTAGTGACTTTCCTTTTACCAAAGTAACTCAGTTCAGAAACCTCCTCCCTGGCCTGAAGTTCCCTCCTTCAGTCCTGTGTCCTCTGATCTCTTTTTACACCCAGCACCGTTCCTGTCCAGGCAGTCTATGATGGACGGTATTAGGGCATTTAATGTAATGACCTCAGTACGTATATACTTACCTGGATAGATATTTCTAAGGAGGTGCTTTTTTTCCAGTACACTGGAAAATTCTGACTATAGCGACTCACTGCACTGGCGGGGGGTCTTCTCTTCTGAGTGGCTCTGATCACTGTGTCTTTGAAAGTGCTGTGGGGCTCTATGACCTGTCTCTCCTTATGGTGCCGGGAAGCTTTGCCTCTCCCTCTGGCTTTTGTTAGCAAAGAGCAGTTGATGGGCCGAGTGCAACTGGAAGGCAGCTTCTCCCTGCGGGGCTGGCCCTGGGTCTATGACATTCCCATGTGCCTTTGTCTGCTACCTTCTTGCCTGCAGCCGCTTAACCATTTTCTGCCCGTGTTGATTAAACTGTACTTGTTTCTAGAGCTGGCAAGCAAATAACTACGAAGATTCTGGCTGGCTGCTTACTGATTATTCGTTCTGTCCTAAGTAATGCTGCCTAGTGGTCAGGAGCCTTGGTTGTGGATCTGACCTGCGACTCTCTGGCCTTGAACTAGTTCTTCAAGCCCTTGCTGCCTCAGATTTCTTGTCTGTAAAATGGAACTGATGGTATCACTTACTTCACAGGGTTATCGAGATGATTTAATTAATTAGTTCATATAAAGCACCAACTAATGCCTGATATATAGTAAGCACTCAGTACATATTAGCCATTCACTATTTACCTTCTCAGCAAATATGTGTTGCTTGTGAAACATGTGTAAGAGTTTGCTTGTCAACTTAGCAGCAGGAAGAGTCAGTCATCAGTTGGAGATGGAAAACAGGGAGAATGGCTGCCTGGCCTGAGGAGAGAACCCCAGAAGCAGATCCTGCTTTGTTTAATCAGTGTCCTTAGCTGTCTCATGACTCACCACCACCCATGGCTGGCAGCATGTGGCCCTGTGTTGCTGACCTTGGCCGTTGGTTGAACTGCTTCTGTCAATGCAAAGTAGAGGCTTATACACCAAGTAGACCTCTTTTGAACATAACTTCAGGATTTAATGTTGATCTCTAATTGACAACACTTTTGGAGAGAAAAAAAAATATCTTATGTAACTGTTTAGGGTTCCAGTTCCAGTAGGCATTCAGTAGATATTTGTGAGTGTGTGAGGTTAACTGGTTTCTCAACTGTGTGTACATCATATCGTATAAGTCTCGTTCCATTTGTTTATTCAACATGTGTTTATTGAACACTCTATATATCATGCACTCTTCTAAATACTGGGGTGAACACAACAGGCAGCCCCGTTTGAAGCTTGTATTCATTGGAAGATGCTAGATTGCTGTTTGCTGTGTGTTAGCGCCCCATCCATGCTAACGGCCGCTCCACCCACTCCTTGCGTTTCAAGGCCGAGAAGGACTCTGCCAGCTCGGACCCCTACCTCTGCCTCTCGGACTTCATCGCCCCTCTGCACTCAGGCATCCCCGACTACCTGGGCCTGTTCGCCGTTGCCTGCTTTGGGGTGGAGGAGCTGAGCAAGGCCTATGAGGAGGAGTGTGATGACTACAGCAGCATCATGGTCAAGGCGCTGGGGGACCGGCTGGCCGAGGTAGAACCGTGGTGCCCTGAGGCCAGGGTCCAGGGCTGGGAGCCAGGGACGGGACGGGCATGTGTGTTTATGCATGTGTGTGCTTGAGTGCGTGTGTACTCCTGGCTCTAACAACACGTGTACTCTTAGATCTTGAATTCATGAGTTGCTCTCATGCCTCATCTTTGGGCACAGAGCAGCCTTCAGCAACACTGTAGTTGGAACGGCCCCCAGAGCCTTGATACAATGTTTTCCAGAAGAGCCAGAGAAAAGCCAAACAGATTTCTGATTCAGAGCTTCTAGTTCTGATGGTGAACTCCTCGTTAGATCCCTCATCTTCCTCTGTGGGGTGGGGCAGCCTATGTTGCTGTGGGGGCCACTTCCCTTTTCCCGAGGCCACTGTCACGATCCACCCACCCCTCCTGGCCACCGTAAACCAGAACCTGAGAGTCAGGAGAAAGTTTGAAGGGCCTCAGAGCTCAGATCTTGGACTATGACCTTTCAGAGTCCAGACAGAGACCAAAATTGAGCCCCAGAGCCGCTGGTGACACTACAGATGAGTTGAGACTGTCGGCTGTCACTTGTCCCTCTGCGGATCTTCCCTGCCTGCAGGGCGAGTGGGATAGCAGGCAGGATGGAGGCAGGAGAGGGGCTCCCACCTCTGCCTGAGCTGTGTGTTCCGTGTCCTGGTCCCAGGCCTTCGCTGAGGAGCTGCACGAGCAGGTCCGCAGGGAGCTGTGGGGTTACTCTAGTGGTGAGCAGCTGGCTGTGGCTGACCTGCGGAGACTGCGCTACGAGGGCATCCGGCCGGCGCCCGGCTATCCCAGCCAGCCTGACCACACTGAGAAGCTGACCATGTGGAGGCTGGCGGACGTGGAGCAGCGCACAGGTCAGTGCTGGAGAGGGGCATGAATCTTCCTCAGGTGACACACACAGTAGCGAAGGAGAGGCATGAAGGGGTGACGGGGAAAACATGGAGAGGGGCTTATGGTAAAATCCCCAATCGCGTCTTTCCTCAGTGTGCGTGTGCTGAAGTCGTGTCCAACTCTTTGTGACCCCATGGACTGTAACCTGCTAGGCTTCTCTGTCCATGGGATTCTCCAGGCAAGAATACTGAAATGGGTTGCCATGCCCTTCTCCAGGGAATCTTTCCAACCCAGGGATTGAACCCACATCTCCTGCGGCTCCTGCTCTGGAGGCAGATTCTTTACTACTGAGCCACTGAGGAAGCCCTTTCCTCACTGCTCACAGTCTGTTCTAGCACTTCACCTCCATAACATTATTATTTTCCAACAAGAGGAAAAGAAACAGATTTTAATTTCTGCACATGGAGGTCCTGTAGAAATGGGACCTCTTCCCTCCATATTATCAAGTGGTGGTCTTACATTTCCATCTTTAGGTTTATCAGTTTATTATTTTCCCTTCACCACAACAGATGGGAGCTTAGCTGATTCATACCATCTCACACATCGCCTACCCCATTCCTTAATATATATGTGTTACTGTTTTCAGCCTCTCCACTAGTGAGTGACCTCTGTAACCTCTAGTAAGTAACACACTTCACATCGCTCTGTCCTTCCATTCCTTCCAGGAGCATCCCTGGACTTTGGTCTCACAGAACTCTCATCCTTCCCTTCTGCTCCCTTCCTCTTTATATCTACACTACTGTTAACGCACTGTTAGTGGAGGTCATCAGAAGCGTGCCATCCACGCTGGAGAATCAAAGAATGTAGGTGCACGTGGGGAGCTGTGAGGCTTGTTGAATCTGGGCTGGCAGGCTCAGCACAGGCTCAGGAGCCGGGCGGTGGGGATTTAGGACCCATAAGCCAGCGGGGTGACCTTTGGCAAAGCACTAAACCTTCACACTGCCCTGTTGCCTAGTCCAGAAAGTGAATGGCGTAGGCTAGGTAGCCGTGACGTGGGCTCTTGCTTAGTGGGGCCCAGCTGTCAGTCATCCCTTAGTGACCTTGGCCCCACAGGAGCCTCTGCAGTCCCAGATGGTGTCCTCAACTCCAGGGTTGGGGTCCTTGTTTAGAAGGCCCGGGTGTAGCCTCTGTGACTGATCTTGGAGGGCGGGGGAAGAGTGTACAGTCTTCCAGGCCTCCTCCCCACCCCTGCCCTGGTCACAGGAGATCTGCATGTCCTAAATTTGTTCATCCCCTTGGTGGGAGTTTGCTATACTACTCTGCTCACGGCTTTCATGCCACATCATGTGTCCACCTAAAAGGCACAAGTTCACTCTCACTCACTTGTAAATAAGACTTTATTGGGTGCCAGCAACTGGCAGGCCTGTCTCAGCACTGAATAAATGTGCCTTTTTCCTCATGGTGCTCTCCTCAGGCATTAGGTTAACAGAATCGCTGGCCATGGCACCTGCTTCAGCAGTATCTGGCCTTTACTTCTCCAACTTGAAGTCCAAGTATTTTGCCGTGGGGAAAATTTCCAAGGATCAGGTAAGTTAGCTGTTTCATTGTAGGCGGCATCCCTTGGTGCCTGTCTTGTTTTAAATGGAACTGTTAAAGCTATTTTACATGTGAATGAGAATAAAATGAGAGGCAAAAGATGAAGAAATTTACCCCCACTAATGTCTTGCTTTGGTTTCAACTCATTACTCCAATTCTAGTCCTCCCAGGTATAAATAGACCACCCTCCCCTCCCCTCCCCCTCTCACCCCAGCCAGGCCTCTAAGCACCAGATAGTTACTACATATTGTTTTTCTGCCCAGAGAATAAGGCACTCTAGTGAATAAATAAATATCTGTCTCTGCTTAACTCAATGGATCACTATTAATATTAAGATAAGACGTGGAAAGTACTTAGAGTATCTTAGTGAATGCTGAGCGAACTTTAGTTCAGAAAGTCATATCATTTTGTTTTAACAAACTGCCTTTAATCTTTTGCAGATTGAGGATTATGCTTCGAGGAAGAACATGTCTGTGGCCGAGGTTGAGAAATGGCTTGGACCCATTTTGGGATATGATACAGACTAACTTCTTTTTTTTTTTTTAACCTGTCTGTACTTGGTGATCCTCAGGGAAACAGTCCAAAGTGCCTATTATAATCATAACAGCGCAATGGCCAGGAGCCCATCTGCATCTGGTTGCCCTTTGCACCACTCCAGGGTGCGGACCTTTGGGGGGACCTTATAGAAGACCAGGGTCTGGACTTTGAATAAAGAGCAGCGAGTCAGACTCCAGGGGTGTCCCTGGTCCCTTGGGGACTAGAACAAGCTGGAGATGGAGGTCTTTTGCATTTCAAAGCAAGTCAGACTTTTTTCATTTTTATCCCAGACCTAGGAGGTCACTTCAGTTGAATAGAAAATGTGACCCTTTGGCAGAGTGATGCTGTGAGCAATGGGACATTTAAATCTGAGTGGTTAGAGCTGTTACTCTGACAGGGAAGAAGCATCACTCTGCTCTCTCCCGGAGACCTCCTTTCCTGAATCCTCCAGGAGATGCTTAAAGGCATCCCTTTAGCCAAAGGCACACTCTCTCTGAGGCTTATTAGAGGCGCTCAGGCTGCTTGCCCTAGCGAGTTAAATACAGCATTCTCCAAGCATTTTGTTCTCTCATAATTTCCTATTCCCTCTCCCTGAGGGGGAGGAAGGAGGTAGGCAGAGGCAGCGGCTGCTAAGGGTGGTTAACCCCTGGGTCCTGTTCCAGAGTTGAGCAGGCTCAGCTGCACGTCCTGTGCAGAGTGGGTGGACGGGCAGCCTCACTTCTCAGTTCTTCCTTTTCTGCACTGCCCCAACTCCAAACTTGTACGGTATCGGAACAGCACGTGGACTTGTTCATGGTTAGTGCAGGGAGATGGTTGAGAGCGTGGGCTTTAAGTCAGACACACCCGGATTCAAGTTTCAGCTTTGCCACATGCTTGCTGTATGACGGAGGCAAATTACTTCAGTTCTCTTAACACAATTTTCTCATCTGTAAAATGGGGACAGTGATACTAGTTCCTCTCTTGTGGGCATGAGACGTGGATTAAATGAGAGAACGCATGTAAGGCGGGTAACATGGGTCTGGCATATAGTGAGAGCTTGATAGACAGCAGCTTCTGTGAGGTCTCTAGAGCTCAGCACAGGGTAGGTACTCAAGGAAAGGGAATAAGAGATTGATGGGGTGAAAAGACATTCAGGAAGTGCACGTGGGAATGACTGGTTCCGTATACTAGGTACCCTTTCTGGAACACACTTGAACACAGTGACTGGAGTAAGAAGCTACTTTCTATGTCATTGGCATCATCAGATCTCATTTCCTGTAAGACAGTCCCCTCTCCCCTCGTGGTATAAGCTGGCCTCATCCCAAAGCAGTTACATCAAATATACACTCAGGTATGTTGGAGGTGAAAGGGGGAAAAAGCTTAGCAGTTGATAATCCTATATAACAGCATATACATGTGTTCCTGAAGAGTAACATGGCTTTTCAGGCATCACTGGCCCTTAAAGAGAGAATTATATGCTTTCTTTTAAAAAGAGAATTATATGCTTTCTTTAGGGTCCATTTAATCTGTCCTAGATGCTCAGTTGGAGGACTTATTCCTCTTCCGTAGCAGCTCTGTTACTCTAGGTGTTGGCACATCCTTCTGTATAAGAAAGAATAATCTTTTCCTAATATTTTAATTTATTTTATCTGAATCACACTTGTTAAAAGTTTCCCAGTTTCATTAAATGTTTACCATATCTTTTCTCAACTCATAATGTGACAGAACGGCTTCCTTCATTGTATTGTTGATCTGATCCTGTGATGGATGCCTTTTATCTAAAGACAAAACCAATTTGTTCAAGTTTGAGCCCCTGTATTTTCATTAAAGAATATAGAAGATAGCTTGAGGAAAACCCCTTCTTTAATTTATGTCAGGTGACCTCAAAGGCAGGAAGGTGACCATGCTGTACCCGGAGTCTTTTCTGTGTCTCTGTCATCTAGAACGTCACCTTGTCAGCATCCATGGCTCTCACATCCACTCGCTCACTCTCATCATTCCCCTTAGGGATCCCATGTTTATTTTTCCCTCTAAAGAAGCACTTGTTTGGCAGCTTGCTCACTCTGCTACCTGTGTATGGGATGGAGGCCAATGTATGGGATGATGGTAGAGGTCAGGTCTCATAATGTCCTGTTTCTCCTCTGAGACATTCTGCTATTCCTTCCTTTCACAGCTGGGCTCATTTAGAGACTAGCCTGTCTTCTCTCCATTTTTCTCAGGCTTGTCTTCAACAAGTATCTGAGTGTCTGTTTTACGCCAACCACTTTTTCCCATTCTCTCCTTAACTCAGTGAAGTTAAGTGTTTTTTTTTTTAAAACCCATCTCTTCTGTCATAAATGACCTCTTAATTGTTAGATCTGTTAAGATCTAACATTGGCTATTCTAGTGATTTTTCTTCTCTGGATTTGGGCAATGTTGACCACTTCAGAAATCGTCTTTCCCTGTTTCCTCCTGACTTCACTTTTCTGGTTAACTTTACATGTTTCTTATTTCTTAGCTTCTTTCATAATTTTCTCTTCCTCTATCCATTTAAATCCTAGTCCTCACGATCCCATCACTAGTTACCTTCTTAGTCATGTAGTTTCAGTGGGCAATCTCATCAAACTAGTATCTTTATCCAGACTCCTCTGTCCTGAAGAACATAGCATAGCAAGCATCCAGTATACAAGAGACACCTCAAACCCAGTGCGTCTCAAACCAATATCATCTTACTCTTCTCAAATTCTTGATATATTCAGTAAGGAAGAATTCTACCATCGCTCCAACAGAAACCTCAAACTCACCCCAATTTGCACATAAAAGACACACTTTTAGTTGGGAAGGTGAAATACTTTCCCCAATACCTTAACCAGATGGTTAAGGCGGGCAGTGTTTTAGGTTAAGGCCTGATTTGGGACTTGAAGTATAAAGGTGAAGAAGCAAGGTAGAAACAAGTGAAGAACTGCCTTTGTTCATGAATACTGAAGGTTGTAAGGGTGTCAGATCTCCCCCTTAATTATCTGTAGACTCAACGCCATTTCAAGCAGAAATTCCAACAGAGGTTTGCTGAATGTGATGAGCAGATATTTAAATGTTTGTGGAATGGCAAAGGACTAAGATAGCTGGATGCTTCTAACTATGATGAAGAGGTTGAGGAGACTTACAAGATGGTAAGTTTTATTGTGGAGTCTGTGGTGTATGTGGTGCAGGCGTTCTGAGCAGTGCAGTGAAATGAGGAGCCTGGAAAGTAGCCCATGCATATATACTGACCTCTGAGATATGATGAGATGGCATGGCAGGTCAGTGGGGGACGAAGGGTGACTCCGTAAGTAGTTTTAGAACAACGGTTATTCTTACGGAAAAATGAAGCTCGGTTCACGCCTCACGTCTCACCTAGCAATCAGTCCCAAATACGTTAAGGTCTGAGTTGCAAAAAGCAAATATTTAAATGTTTGCATGAAGAAAAAATTTGTTCCTGTGGGCAGGAACAAATCTCTTGAGACATATGCTAACCATTAAAGATGATTAAGTCAAATATATTCAAACTAGCACTTAGGTTAAGCTAGTAAACAATTTAGTGTAGTAAAAAGACAAACCAAGACTTGATATTTACAATACTGTTAACTGAGAAGGAAGTAGTAAGAAGAATATAGAGAGAATTCCTATTTTTTAAATAATAGGAAACAGACTTCCTCTTCCCAGGATGGTATCTAGAGGCATTCAGGACGGTCCAGCATTTGATTATGCCGCTATAAGCTTTCCTACAATACAGCCTCTTAACAAGACTAGGCTGTCCTTAACCCCTGGTAATAGAATTGTTTACCTTTATACCAAGAAAGTTGGGATAGCACTAAAATCCGCATGTGGTGTGTGCCCAGGCCACCTTCAAGGAGTTTGTGCTGTGAGACCTAAGGTTCTTTATGAGGTGGTCTAAAGCAAAAAGACATGTCAGCCAGGCCTGGTTTTCTGTGTGGATATATGTCTGTTACAGGATCAAGTGCACTTCCCTTACCAAGGAGCAGAAAATCAAGCAGAGAGTCAGAAAGCTAAATTTAAGAAATGAAGCTTTTTTGAGTAATTTTTAAAAACCAAAAAGAAGGAAAAAAAATGAAAAAGACTTGAAGAGGCATTTCACAGAAGAGAAAATACATGGGGCTTATAAATCAATAGAAACCTTGTGAGATACAAATTACTATCACAATGAGCTTGTTAAGTTACATCCATAAGATTTACAAAGTTAAGGAATCTAACAGCACCAGGTGCTAAAGAAGATCGTGTGAGCTCATTTCATGATCTGTAAACAGGCGCCCCTGCTTTAGAAAACAACCACACCTCACCAAGTTGAACATTTGCACACTTTGGACTCTAGCTTATGAGTCCACCTTCCAGCTATGTATCCAGTAAACGCCTGCCTTTGTGTACCAGGAGATATGTACAAAAATGTTTATAGTAACGTCTTCATGATACTTATAACTGGAAAAACTGAAATGCCTTCCTGTCTACAGGACAGCATTTAAGTAAATTAGGTGTATTAACAGTAAGGAATATTATTCTGTAGTAAAAATATAAGTGAATCACAGCTATACCCGACAAGAAAAATGAATCTCTGAAAATATTAAAGAAAAAAAGTCCCAGGATATGATTGAGACTATTTTTATTGAGCTCAGAACCAAGCAAAACCAAAGAGCATCTTCTCAATGCATGTGTAAATGGTAAAACTAAAAGTGTGAAAAAAAAAAAAAAAGATAAGCCAAAACAAACCTCTGAGAGGGAAACAGAGGGAGCAGATATCACGGACACATGGTTAGACGCTGGTTATTAGTAATGCAGGTTTTGGGGTTGTAGGTTTATGGTTATTTATTATGCTTCACAACTAGCTTAATATTACAGAGTTCTGTATGTATTACATATTATAAAAATAATAAAGGAAAGAATGGAATAATAAGCCAGAATGTGGGGTGCTGACTTTGTAGATGTTTTTTATGTGTCAAATATGTTTTTTAAACGAAGGAAGGACAAAGAACACAGCAATGCAAAGGTGGGGGGTGGGAGCTGAGAACTGAGCATCTGTGCCTGTGTCCAGCTAGACCCAAGTGTGGCTCCAGATAAAGGCTTTGAAGGATAATCACTGGTGGTACCCTGTGCACAAGCAGAGAATGTAGACGAGGAGAGAGGCGTTCTGGGCAAATGGGCCCTGACGGCCTAGGACACTTGGACACCTGACTTTGGAATTGGAAGAATGGCTGGGAATCTTCATCACGGAGATGGAGGTGTGGATGGGATGGCATCTGGAGAATCTGAAGAGAAGATGAACTTGATTCTGGGACCAGGGACGAGGGAGAGCCAGTGGAGGAGCCGACATGCAGAGTAAAGGAGACCAGGAGAGGGGGCCACGTCGGGCAAAGCGAAGGAAGAGAGAGTTCAAGATCTGATCACAGAGCCTCTTGCTGCCAAGAGCTCTGGGAACAGGACCCCTCACGCGTGACCCTCGTGGAGCATTTGGAGGGCGCTGTGGGTACCGGGGCACACTGCACTAGGTTGAAGACAATAGGAGGTGAGGCAGGTTACTCCGTTGTCTTAAGAAGATGGGATGGGAAGATAGAATTGAAAGCGTTTAAGATAGAAAAAGGCTTTTATCCTGAGGAGTAAGTACCAGGTAATGCAAAAACAAACAAACAAAAAAGACTATCATCTACCGATCACCAACATTTTAAACCTTGGGGTTATTCCAAAACCTGTCTTTTTTTTCTTTCAAACTTCACATCCAATTCATTCTCACACCCAGATGGTTTTACCCACTAAATATCCATGCCTGGTTTAGTATCATAATTTCTCCTCTGGACCCCCTGCCACAGTCTCTGGGTTAGTTTCCCGGCTTCCTTTAGCTGTAAATGTGAGTGCTCTGATGCTTTATGCCCACACCAATCCTTCTGCCTAAACCAGTCCCCCTCCACCCCTCAGTGTCTCAGACACACGTGTGAAAAAAACCTCCGTGTTCTGACCCTGCTGCACATGCTTCAGCAGCCCTAAACTGCTGCAGTTTCCCCGCCTGTCCTGAAGCAGGTGTCTGCTTGCGTTGTCCCCTCTGCCTGAAATTATCCCACCTTTGAACTTCAGGAAAGCTTCCCAACCCTCTGCTCCCCTCCTCCTTAGAGCTAAGTGAAATGACATCTCGTCTTACCTCCTTACAGCAGGCTGCATATTTCACAGTGTTCTCACGATAGCGATAGTATATGTCTCCACTAGAGTCTGACCCTGCTCTCTGAAGGGCAGGTTTGGAACCTTGTTCATCTATGCCGTGTCTAACAGCTCTTGATTTGTGACAGGTGCTCAGTAAAGTTTGTCTTCCAAGAGTAGCAGATGCTTTCTGGGGGCGGTGGTTTGTCAGGAGAGCAGAGTAAGAAGCTCCTGGAGGGCAGGGGCCATGCCTCTGACTGGGCTCAGAGTACCCAGAGTCTCACTCAGCACCCACCCTGTAGTTTGCTACAGAGTTTTCTAAATGAGCAGAGAGAAGCAGTGATGATTTCTTTTGCTCAGAAGGAGACTGGGACATCAGAGCCCTAGCACCTTCCACACCCAACTTAAATTTTTTTAACTACCAGTAAAGATGGCACACTGGCAGCCCTGCAGGAAAACCGCCTCACTACAGCTTCTTACTATAGATCAGCTCCATGTGTTGTCAGATTGCAGAACAGAAAGTATATTATGATAATGTGTGTGTTTTCAAGAAATGTATGCAGTGAAAATATCCACGAAGATATACAAAATTCTTAAACCTCTCTGGGGGATAGGAAGAAGGGGTGAGGACCTCATGGTTTAGGTATGTCTCACTTTCTGCACTGTTCAAATGTTTACAACGAAGATACTGTAAGAAAGATTAGCTTGGCAACAAAATCCAGCCTGAAATAAATGCTATTTTGACTAATCTGAATGAAAATTTTTTGCATTTAAGTGAATTAGCCCCTAAATTCAGTGTCATTTCTCAACACTTAGAATTTCTATCTGATTTCATTTACATTCTCCCATCTTCAAATGTAACTTTCAAAGATATGTTTTGCCTCATGCCTTGCTTTTAGGTGTTATGATATTCTTTTGGAGACTCACAAAGCAAGCAATCTCTAGAACTATTGTCTAGGAAAGGATTACAGATTAAATGGTTTTTGAGAACCTTGAGAGTAGATATTCCATAAAGTGGAAGAAACAAAAACCAGACAGACCCATGAATGGTATTTATCACAGTTCCTGTCTTCCACCGTGCAGATACGTATGGCAACCTACAGAGTATGGAGCTTGCAGCCACTGAGAAAAGGACTTTGAACTTTTTACAAGTCTGTTTTATTTCTTCCAGAAAGAAACCAGAATAAAGTGACATTTCATTCCAGATTATCTGAAAGAATTCCAATAGTTACTTCTCTTTAATCATGAGATATTATCCTTTTATAGAAAAGAAGGCTGGAACTTCCTTGGTGGTCTAGTGGTTGGGACCCCATGTTTTCAATACAGGAGTCATGGGTTCAGTCCCTGATGAGGGGACTAAGATTCAGTGTGCCATTTGGTGTGGCCAAAAACAAGAATAGGCATTTATTTTGTGCATGTTTTCAATGAAAATATGTGAAATTCAGTTGTCTTGGTGAATAGTGCTAAATATCATTAGTGAAAAATACTTTAAGCTCTGGGAAGACATGGGGACCAAGTGGCAGCAACTCAGACATCTGAGCTGCCACTGCTGAAAACGGGCCCACAAGACAGATAGTAAATGTGTCCAAGGCTTTTGAATCCATTTGTGTCTCCTCTCAATGTATGCAGAATTTATGGATAGTGTTTGGGATGAAAGACTGAGGGAAACTTGGGAGAGATTGATATTAACAAAGGTGAACTCTCCTCAGAGATTAAACATAAAACACCTCAACCTAGAGGAGAAGTATGTTTTATGCAAGCCTTTGATGGTGGAAGGTTGGCTGGGCGATCTTAGCAGAAGCAAAAGAAGGTGATACAGAGGTGGAGCTTTCTATATACGAGGCCTCTCCTGGAGTGTGATGAAAAGATTTCTTCCTCCTAGTGTAAAGCCTTCTAGTGTAAAGTGTAGGATTGTTACATCCTAGAGCAAGATCAGCTGCTTTTCATGGGGGATTTGAAAGAAATCCAAGAACCTGGTGACAGAGGGCTGGTGTTGAAATCTAGAGCAGAGTAATATTGCAAAACTCTATGCTTTTCCTGAACTTTGCTTTAGTTTTGTATAATTTGGCTTCTGAATATGATTGTATTTGAATAATGAATCTAAAAATCTAGACTTTCCTTTTCATTTACTTAAATGCACATATACATGAGTATATGTAAACACAGGAGAACAAAACAGGTTCATTTTTAAATTACATATGCGTGCGTGCTAAGTCACTTCAGTCATGTCCGACTCTTTGCAACCCCGTGGACTGTAGCGTGCCAGGCTCCTCTGTCCATGGGATTCTCCAGACAAGAATACTGGAGTGGGTTTCCATTTCCTTCTTCAGGGGATCTTCCCAACGCAGGGATCGAACCCATGTTATGTCTCCTGCATTGCAGGCAGATTCTTTACCAGCTGAGCCACCAGGGAAGCGCATACTGTAATCTATAAAATTCAGCCAACATAAGCTATATAGTGCACATTAAAACCATTGTCTTTATTTTAACTCTTCTTTAGAATTAATTGCTATTAAGATACTAACCTCAATGTATTTAGAATGAAACTGTAACTATTGCTGTTAAATCAGTGATAAGATTCAAAGGTAACAAATTTATTTTAAAAAGGAAATGTGTGTATAGATCAGTGTCTTTCAAGCCTGTACCCCTTTAAAAGGCACATATTCTCACAGACAACCCCACCCACCCCATCTCCCCTCAGTGTGAGTTATACTAGTTTTATTGATTACAACACTGCTTGCCTGTGTATTGTTATAAAATCAGGGACAAATTCTTCAAGCTTATTTCACCTATACTGGTACAAAACCAGAATAGAACTATACAAATAAGATTACAAAACTTACAATTTTCAAGTTAAAAACAAAAGGAAATGTATGAATGTTATATTCTGCTTTTCTCAGAAGGATCAACTGTCCAAAGTTGATTACGGCATAAAGGACATCATTAACTATAAAGTATATCACTCCAGAGCCCCTGAAGATTTTTGGTTAGCATCTTAAACATTCCTACATGATATAACTAAAATACCATTTTATATTTTAGAAAGTTTAAAAAATAAGGTATTAGGTGTAATTGGCTTAATTTTTCAGTTGTGATACTTTGGCTTAGTGGCATTGCCATTTCAATAAATTTAAAATATTAAGTAAAGAAATGTTTAGCCTGATATGATAGATTGTTGCTGGTATTTGACTCTGCTGAAATGAGCACATCAAGAAAATTTCAAAAGTTCCAGTGAGAAGATTCTTAGTGTCAAAAGTACTTGGTTATTTTAAAAATAACATAACTCTTTACTGAAAAGTAGCAATTAGCTTTGAGACATATCTCAATGGCTTGTCTTATATAAAGCCTTCCATCTGGCCATCATCTGATTTTTCCTAACATTGCTATGGGCAAATACTAACACATGCACTTTAAACCTGTTGAGGAAGCTGAAGGACCAGCTTGGTCTTTAGTAGAACCAAGACTGGTTCTTAGTCTGTAGAATTCTATTTCCCTCCACTGTGCCTTCAAATTAATCATCTTGAATAAAGTTATGAGTCAAATATTAATGAGTGGATACATCCTACCTTCACCCCCCCCCCAAAAAAAAATTGCATTATAGAAGGAAAGAGGTGGGGCATCTCTATACAACTTTTTTTCCCCTATATAAATTTTTGAGTCCATTTCACTTAGCAGAGGGATGAGTTTGGGTAAAACTCTCTTTCATAGTTAGAAAAATGATCAGTAAGGTGAAAATAAAAAACCTAATCCTGCTTCATTTTGTGTGTTATCATCCAACAGACAGATGAGACCAGAGAAAGACCTTGTGAGACTTCTACTTCATGGGCTACGATTAACCATTGTGGGGAAAACGGACAAAACCAAAACTTTACCAGAAAGTTGAAGCATAGGTTTATTATTTATTCTATTAGATAAGGTACTCAGTGAACTTCCTTGATCATTTGTAATAGTTAATGCTGATATCAACCAGATTCTTGGCCTTCCTCAGTCAATAGAAATCGACTAGAGGCCAGACAAGAAATTCAGACAAAGCTTTACTGGGGCTCTGCTGCAGCAATGGGGGAGCAACAGCAAGTAACAGGCTCCCTTGCTCGCTCCGCCTGGGAGTGAGCTGGTTCCTTATGTGGGGTGATGGTAGGGTGTGTCCATGGGTCGGGTCAGAGGGGTGGCTTAGATGGCTTGCCCACCCCTTTGGTGGTGGTGAGTGCAGGGGGCACGTGCCTGCTTTCACTCCTGACACCTGCTTTTGCTCCTGGCTCTTCAGAAGTGGCAGTTATTGGGTGTTTTTTTTTTTTTTTTTGTCTTTTTGTCCATAATTTGCCCCAACTGCATATGCACGCAGTTATTTTTAGTCCCTTATAGTTTCTTTGTATTTTGTTGCTCCAGAAGTAGTTTGTCCAGATGCAACCACTGCATTAAAGTGTCCCAGGTCCCAGCCCATCTCAATGTCAGAACCCAAATTTAGAAATTCTACTAAACACATAGTGGAAAACTTAAATATTTGTTGAATGGATGAGATCATACTAGAGGACTAAACACCAAGAAACCAGCTAGGAAGTGAGAGAAGAAACAAATACTGTGTGATATCACTTATGTGAGGAATCAAAAAAAAAGTAGAATCCTCCCCCCACCCCAGAAAAAGAACAACTTTTCTATAAAAACAGAATTGGATGGTTGTTATCAGGACCTGGGGCTGGGGTGCGGATGGGGTGGGAATTGGGGTAATGTTTAAAAGTAGAAATTTGCAACTAGATAAGTTTTGAAGATCTAAGGCAACACACAGTGATTATAGTCAACCATATGAAAGTGAAAGTGAAGTTGCTCACTCGTGTCCGACTCTTAGCGACCCCATGGACTGCAGCCTACCAGGCTTCTCCATCCATGGGATTTTCCAGGCAAGAGTACTGAAGTGGGTTGCCATTGCCTTCTCTGATAGTCAACCATACTATATTATAAATTTCAGAGTTGCTAAGAGACTAAACATAACTGTTCTCAGCACAGAAATGATAAATATGTGATGTGATAAAGGCCTTAGCTCACTGCTGTAGCAATCATATAACACTATAGAAATGTATCAAACCAACACATTGCACATCTTAAAGTTACACAAGATTATATGTTAATTATATCTTTTTTTAAAAAGCAGCTAGCTCCAGAGAGCTCTTCCAGCATCCAGAGACAGGCTGTACATGACTAGCGCAAAGAAACAAGAGCAGAAAGCAAATCTGCATTCATCAATGACCTTTCCAAAGCCTACAATTCAGTGATCACTGATATCCATAATGATGAGTCGTAAGTATTGTAATATTCCCTCACCCTCCTTCTTCATCATCCAAGACTCATGGAAATCCAGTGGCATTTCAGTATTAGGTACATTTTACCATATGCATTACTATATCTGAAGGCTGGCCCCCCAAGGATGATAGTGTGATTCCTTTCCTTTAAGCAGAAGGTCGATGAAGAGAAATCCTTCCCTCCCCTGTTGTCAGAAAACAGAGTTTATCTTTGTCTGCTCTCATCCTTGGCAGAAGAGCCAGGCCTGACATGGTTTAAACTAGAGAGAGAGGTGCTGAAGTCAGGGAGGTTCACTGGGGTGAATGGGAAGATGGAGAAGGAACGTGGTTACAAAACCAAGGAATGTGTCCTGACAAGGGTGTCAGCTCAGACCCTGGAAGCTGAAGGGGCTGGTGCCTGGCAGGGCTGAGTCACTCAGCACCGCTGGCATTGAGGGGAAGGCAAATGCTAATTTTAGATGGTTTGTATTGAATTTGCAGTAGGCTTTGACTTCAGAAAGCAGAGTAATTATTGGGTTTGATTAAGTGAAAAGTGAGGTTTGACTTTAGATGCCACCCTTAAATTTTGACTCGCAAAGTGTGTGGTGGGGAATGTTAAGATTTCTGGGTGGTGGGAAGCAAGAATGAGTTTTACAAAGGGTTGGGTCATGTAAGTAGCCAATATTTGTGGGCATACTTGAGGGCAGGGAGGAGGGGGGAAAGTAGGAAAGAGTAATGCTCCATTTAAAGCAGAGAAATGCAGTAAGAGTAGAAAGAATTTAGAGGGACAAAGCCTTCTGTAGGAAAAAAGATGTGGGTGCTTATTCTTGTGGGATGGGTATGTGGCCAATCAACTTTGATTTTATGAATACAGGCCACTAGGATGACTCGGGTAAGAATCTGAAAAACCTTGCTTATTTTGTAGATTTAATTGGAACCTTGCTATCAAGGTCCTGCTAAAATTTGCTATAACAGGGGAAAAACCACTTACATCTACCTTGTAAACTTCTCTTCCCATGAGCTCAAACAGTGCTTGTGTTGTTAGAGAAAATGCTGATGGGCAAATTACCTCTCCTTTTGCTTTGGCTGAGATCCCCAAGAGGGAAGATACTTATCTTCATTCAGTCCATTCATCTATTTGTTCATTTATCAAACATTTATTGGGCCAGGTCCTGTTCTAAGGGCTAGGTTGCAATGAGTCAAATTCCCTGGCCTCCTAGAGAGTGACATTCTCTGCAGAGCTTAGAGCAACTATATCAGCAGTACTTTGTATCATTCAGGTTTTGTTTTTATTGGAATATAATTTCTTTACAATGTTGTATTAGATTCTGCTGTACAACATCTTGAATCAGCCATATATATATATACATATATCCCTTCTCTCTTGAGCTTCCCTCCCACCTCCACCCCTCATCCCACCCTTCTGGGACAGAGTTGAGCTCCCTGTATTACACAGCGACATCCCACTAGCTCTTCTGCACATGGTAATGTATATGCTTCAGTGCTACTCTCTTGATTTGTCCCACCTACTCCCTTCCCTGCTTTGTCTGCAAGTCTGTCCTCTATGTCTTTGCCTCTATTCCTGCCTACAAATAGGTTCCCTAGTACCATTTTTCTAGATTTCATATATATGTGTTCATATACGATATTTGTTTTTCTCTTTCTGACTTACTTTACCCTGTTCTAGGTTCATCCACCTCACTTCAACTAACTCAGTTTTGTTCCTTTTGGGGGCTAAGGTGTGGTGCATATATCATTTAAGTTTTGAACACCTTCCACTGCAGATTCAAATATATTATTTTGAGGAATATTCACCACTCATGTTTTTAATTTTTTAATTTTTATTGGGATATAGTTGCTTTATAATGTATTGAATTCTGCTGCACAGTGAAGTGAATCAGCTATATGTTTAAATATATACCCTCTTCTTTGGATTTCCTTCCCATTTAGGTCTCTGCAGAGCATTGAGTAGAGTTTCCTGAGCTATATAATAGGTTCTCATTAGTTGTCTATTATATATATATATATATATATATATAAATATATAAATAGTATATATATGTCAAACATATATATATATGAATAGTGTATATATGTCAAACATATATACATATGTCAATCATATATACAATCATATATCAGGATCCCCTGTCCCTGGGATTCTCCAGAACACTGGAGTGGGTTGCCATTTCCTTCTCTATATGTCAATCACAATCTCCCAATTCACCCCTCCCTCTTACCCTCCTTAGTGTCCATACATTTGTCCTCTACATCTTTGTTTCTATTTCTGCTCTGCAAATAGGTTCATCTGTACTATTTTTCTAGATTCTATATATGTGTATTAATAGTTGACATTTGTTTTTCTCCTTCTGACTTCTTCACACTGTACTACAGTCTCTAGGTCCATCCATGTCTCTGTAACCCATGTTTTTAATTGGCCTCTTTGCCAAGATCTGACTGCAGTTTCTGAATGCAACTCCCAGCAGTTAGGGAACTGTAACCTTCCTTACACTCTGTCACCCTAACCACCTCAAGTTTTAGGCTTCATCATCCAAGCTTGGTTTTATTTCTCCTTGCTTAACCCAGATTGAAATCAGTATGCTGAGTTCGACTGTGGAAAACACTGGTACAATGCCCTGGGGACAGAATTTTTTCTGAACATTAATCTTATTGCTATGCCAGAATCAGATAAGAGGAGTGTGTGCATGTGTGCATCACGTGTGTATAAGCATCACTCTATCTTAGAAGGAAAGGTCTGGGATTAGCAGTGAGCCTACAACAGCTCATTGTCAGCTCAGCATTGCTTTGTGAATACAGGTCCAAGAGCTGCTGTCAAGCTTGGTGTGGTGTGACAGTTCTTCAGTCGTGTCCAAATCTTTGCAACCCCATGGACTGTAGCCTGCCAGGCTCCTCTGTCCATGGGATTCTCCAGGCAAGAATACTGGAGTGGGTTGCCATGCCCTTCTCCAGGGGATCTTCCTGACCCAGGGATCGAACCCTGGTCTCCTACCTTGCTGGCAGATTCTTTACCATTTGAGCCACAGGGAAGCCTGCTATCAAGTTTCCCTTCTCCTTATCTGATGATGGTCTTTGGGGAACAAAAGTGCCCAGACATCTCCCCTTGCAGATGAGCTAGCCACAGTGTTGACAAGTATTTACCAATAAACATCTGCCTTCCAAAGGGAAAGCATTTATTCAACAAACTGCTCTTCAGAGATTTATAGATGCACCGCGCCTTCCTGCCATTGCCCTAAATCACAGCTCCCTTCTTGTCTTCCTCTATTTTTCTTTTCTAAAAATTTGCTTTTTGAGACTTGGTGCGCCAAAACGTCAGTCATTTCATGGTAACATAAATTTGTAAAAGTTCCACCTTACTTTAAAACATCATTTCTGTTCAGTCATTCAAGGATATTTGTGATGAGTAAAATCAACTGAAGAACCCTGGCTTATCACATTAAACCCCTGTGCCCTCACATGCCTGGTAGAGATAAATGCCTCTAACTACCAACTACCTGCTATAAAGTCCCTTGTTGGTGTTGAGGCAGAGTCCAAACATGGGTTGGAAAAGAATTTCCAGACACAGGGCATTTCAGAAGGGAGTGAGTTTATTAAGAACCAAGAGCAGAGATAATGTGTCGCAGGTTGCTGTGAGTGCAGCAGGCTGACCTCCTGACAGACCAGGGAGAGGTGTCGATTTTCATGGGTTAGTAGCCATTTTTTTGGCCTCAAGACAAAGAAAATTCCTGAAGAAGGTTGGCATTAGGTGATAGGTTAGAGCACTCTAGGATGACTATTGGGGTGGGCATTTTTACCTAATTTGGGGTCAGGAAGCCTGCTAGTGATGTTCAGGAGGGCTTTTGGCAATGGTTACAATGGGACTCAGTCAGCTTCAGAGGTGATCTTTGCTCTGGGCTCCGCTTCTGTGGCCTTGGGGCAGGACTCCACACTTATCACTGCTTCAGTCTGAAGATCTTGGTCCTTCCTCTGTCACGCATGTGTGGCATTTTCTAGGGTATACAGTATCGCTTTGTAACTCTACTCCCGTCATAGGGTATATGTATTATGTCTCCAGTTCGATTGTAGGATATTGAAAAGGGCAAGAACCATCTCCTCTGCTTTCTTTGTGTGTTTCGAAACTTTGAAGAGTTTGAGGAGAACAGATATTAGGTGTTTGTTAATGAACTGTCTGACCTGCGATGAACAGTTTTGTCTCTCAGTGGACAAGTGTGTAGATCAGCTGTCATGTAAGTTCTATGTTCTTCACCCACGCCTCCCCCAACCCCGCACTTCCAACAATTACTAGCTGGGTGACAATGGACAACGTACACGGCCTCTGTAGGCTGCACCTTCTCTCTCTGTAAGATGACCGTGATGCTGGCCTTCACCTTGCAGGATAGAACAAGAGCTGGGATGAAGTCCTCCACAGAGGGCACCCAGCATGGGCCTGGCTTAATGCAAAAAATCTTCATTAACTAATGAATGATAAGAAAGACGCTTGGGAGATGTTTGATGTTTTTCCATGCTTTATGAAAAAATGAATACAACACCACATCAAACATACCTCATTTATAGACAATGTATGTGAATCTAGTTATGCATGCTGGAGGCACAAGGGAAGTTCAGGGACAAGAAACAGAATCTTGGTGATACTGGGAATTTTCCAGAGGGAGCTATAAATATCATGGATGAGCCAACTGGGTGCCAGTCGAGGCCACTGTGGATTAAGAGAAGGTGATTTGCATTTTGTCAAGTTATCTTATCAAATGTAGCCTCACGTTTTTGTATATTAATCTTCTCTTTATAGAAATTTCATTTTAATTTTGACCAGATTGAATAGACATAAGTCGGAAACTTATTTTGGTTTACAGTTATAGACAATGTTCCTGTTACAGGATTGACATTTTACAAATGAATTATTCCAGTCATGAGAATGATGGGTAGGTTCTTAAAATCCATCCCACACCTGGAAAAGCACCTCAAATACACTAAGCTATGTTTGAATTAGCTAAAGTCCACTTAAAAATAAGTAGCATTTATTCCCTTTTTTTGGCTATGCCACACAGCATGTGGGATTTTAGTTTCCTTGCATTGGAAGCACAGAATCTTAATAACTGGACCATCAGGGAAGTCCAAAAATAGGTAGCATTTTTCATTATAAAATTTGTTCATTGCTAAAAGCTTGTAAACTATATAAAAGTATGCAGAGGAGAACAATTCATATCTATAATCCCTACTTAGCTACTAGTAATGTTTTATTATATTTCTTTTCATCATCTTTACTTCTTTCTTTCCTTCTGTCCACCCATGTGTGGGTAAGCTGATTCAGTTCAGTTCAGTTCAGTCGCTCAGTCGTGTCCAACTCTTTGCAACCCCATGAATCACAGCACGCCAGGCCTCCCTGTCCATCACCAACTCCCAGAGTACACCCAAACTCATGTCCATCGAGTCAGTGATGTCATCCAGCCATCTCATCCTCTGTCATCCCCTTCTCCTCCTGCCCTCAATCCCTCCCAGCATCAGGGTCTTTTCCAATGAGTCAACTCTTCACATGAGGTGGCCAAAGTACTGGAGTTTCAGCTTCAGCATCAGTCCTTCCAACGAACACCCAGGACTGATGTCCTTTAGGATGGACTGGTTGGATCTCCTTGCAGTCCAAGGGACTCTCAAGAGTCTTCTCCAACACCACAGTTCAAAAGCATCAATTCTTCGGCGCTCAGCTTTCTTTA
This sequence comes from Bos grunniens, assembly GCF_055505025.1. Classification (NCBI taxonomy): domain Eukaryota; kingdom Metazoa; phylum Chordata; class Mammalia; order Artiodactyla; family Bovidae; genus Bos; species Bos grunniens. Next base: position 36,637,828 of record NC_141192.1, on the reverse strand, counting down.
TAGTCCAACTCTCACATCCATACATGACCACTGGAAAAACCATAGCCTTGACTAGACGGACCTTTGTTGGCAAAGTAATGTCTCTGCTTTTGAATATGCTATCTAGGTTGGTCATAACTTTCCTTCCAAGGAGTAAGCGTCTTTTAATTTCATGGCTGCAGTCACCATCTGCAGTGATTTTGGAGCCCCCAAAATTAAAGTTTGACACTGTTTCCACTGTTTCCCCATCTATTTGCCATGAAGTGATGGGACCAGATGCCATGATCTTAGTTTTCTGAATGTTGAGCTTTAAGCCAACTTTTTCACTCTCCTCTTTCACTTTCATCAAGAGGCTTTTGAGTTCCTCTTCACTTTCTGCCATAAGGGTGGTGTCATCTGCATATCTGAGGTTATTGATAATAGCCCTAAAAGATATCCATGTTGTAATCCCAGAACCTGTGAATATTACCTTATAAGACAAAAGATGGAATTAAGTTAAGAACATTGAAACAGAGAGATTATTCTGGATAACCCAGTGGGGCCTATGTGCAATCACATGTATCCTTAGAAGAGGGACCCAGGCAAAGATTTGACAGAAGAGGAAGCAAAGTCACCACTGTAGCAAGTCACTGTGCCTCTGGCTTTGAGGATAGAGGAAAAGGGCCGTGAGTCACAGAACAGAGGCAGATTCCAGCAGCTGCAAAAGAAACGAGAAGTGGATTCTCTCCAGAGCCTCTGGAGAGAGGGCAACCCTGCTGACACCTTGATTCTGGCCCAGTGATACTGATTTCTGACCACACAGAGAACTGTAAGAGAATGAATATGTGTTGTTTAAGCCACCAAGTTCATGGTTATTTGTTATAGCGGTGAAAGGAGATGAATATACCATGAATCTATCAATTTCTGTATCCATCAATCTACTTACCACATATATTTTTTAATATGACTTATATGTTTCTGTATATGTACCTATATATTCATATTATATATGCTCCGTGGACTATAGCCTGCCAGCCTCCTCTGTCCATGGAATTCTCCAGGCAAGAATACTGGAGTGGGTTGCCATTCCCTTCTCCAGGGGATCTTCCTGACCCAGGGATTGAATCTGGGTCTCCCGCACTGCAGGAAGATTCTTTACTACCTGCGTCACCAGAGAAGCCCCTATATATATACATAATACACACACACACACACACACACACACATATATATATATATATCTGCATGTACCAGTTTTTTTTCATTTTGTTAAAATATGCGTAACATAAAATTTACCATTTTACACTTTTAACTGTACAGCTCTGTGGCACTCAGTACATTCATGCTGTGTGACCATCATTACCATCCATCTTCTGAGCTTTTTTATCTTCCCCAACTGACCCTCTATACACACTAAACACTCCTCATTTCCTCTCCCCCTACTCCCAACCCTTGGCGATCACCATTCACTTCCTGTTTCTATGAATTTGGCTCCTCTAGGTACCTCAAATATTTGGAATCATACAGTATTTGTCCCATTGTGACTTGTTTCACTTAATGTCCAGAAGGTTCATCTATGTTGTAACATATGTCAGAATTTTCTTCCCTTTTAAAGCAGAATAATATTTCATTGTATATATATACCATACTTTATATATCCATTTGTAAATTGATAGAGACTTGGGTTTGTTCCGCCTTTTGGCTATTTTGAATAATGCTACCATGAATGTGGGTGTGCAAATATCTGATTGCATTCCTGCTTTCATTTCCTTTTGTTATACAACCACAAGTGGAATCGCTGAATCATTTGGTAGTTCTATCTTTAATTTTTTGAGGAATTTCCATACTGTTTTCAGCTGTACCATTTTACATTATCACCTCCAGTGCACAAGGGTTCTAATTTCTTGGCAACATTTGTTATTTTATTGTTGATAATAGCCATCCTAATGGGTATACAGTGGTATCTGATTGTGGTTTATACATATCTATTTTTATATTACTTTTTCCAACATTTGATTATCAAAAATAATCAAAGTATTTTTTATTTTTATTTTAAATCAAAGTCTTCAAAGATTTTTTTTATTCCTACATAACAAACTGTTCTAAATAGATACTATAACTTATAAAACCATTCCTCCTTATAGAACATTTGGCTCTTGCTAACTTTGCCATTGTAGGTTACAAAAGTATGAGACTAAATGAACACTACACCTCTGTCCACATCTCTTAGTATGTCCTAAGGATAAATTACTCAAAGAAACATTACATTGAAAACTATATATTGGTATGCTTAACCAAATTACTTTTCAAAAGGCTGTTCTGATCTGCAGACAATGAGAGTGCTGAAAAGCACATTTTTCAATCCCCCTTTTTTAGGTACAGGGTATATATAGAATACAGATGAGAATACCTATGAACTTGAACATCCATATAAGCATAACCCACTTGCTTCTTTTGGTGCAAAAGTCTCATTGTTTTATGTTGGGTTAGATTGTTCATTTTAAAGACAATTTTTTAAGAGTGGTACAATGAACATTGAGGTACATGTGTCTTTTTCAATTCTGGTTTCTTCGGGTATATGCCTTGTAGTGGGATTGTATTATTTCCTCCCATCCTGAGGGTTGTCTTTTCACCTTGCTTATAGTTTCCTTTGTTGTGCAAAACCTTTTAAGTTTAATTAGATTCCATTTTAATAGGTTTGTAATGGGTTTGTCATAGCTTTCCTTCTAAGTAGCAAATTTCTTTTAATTTCATGGCTGCAGTCACCATCCACAGTGATTTTGGAGCCCAAGAAAATAAAATCTGTCACTGTTTCCACTTTTTCCCCTTCTATTTGCCGTGAAGTGATGGAACCGGATGCCATGATCTTAGTTTTTTAAATGTTGAGTTTGAAGTGAAGTGAGTTTTTTCTTTATTTTTTAAAATGCCTTTTCTTTAAAAAAATTTTTTTTTATTGAAGGAAAATTGCTTTACAGAATTTTGTTGTCTTCTTCAAACCTCAACATGAATCAACCATAGGTATACATATATCCCCTCCCTTTTGAACCTCCCTCCCGTCTCCCTCCCCATCCCACCCCTCTGGGTTGATACAGAGCCCCCTGTTTCAGTTTCATGAGCCACACAGCAAATTCCCCTTGGCTATCTATTTTACATATGGTAATATAAGTTTCCATGTTACTCTTTCCGTACATCTCACCCTCTCCCCCCGCCAAGTCCATAATTCTATTCTCTATGTCTGTTTCTCCATTGCTGCCCTGTAAATAAATTCTTCAGAACCGTTTCTCTAGATTCTGTATATGTACATTAGAATGTGTTCTAGTTTCATCCATCTCATCAGAACTGACTCAAATGCATTCCTTTTTATGGCTGAGTAATATTCCATTGTGTCTATGTACCACAACTTCTTTATCCATTCATCTGTCGATGGGCATCTAGGTTGCTTCCATGTTCTAGCTGTTGGAAATAATGCTGCAGTGAACAATGGGACACAAGTGTCTCTTTCAGTTTTGGTTTCCTCAGGGTATATGCCTAGGAGTGGGATTGCTGGGTCATATGGTGGTTTTATCCCTAATTTTTTGAGGAATCTCCATACCGTCGTCTATAGTGGCTGTATCCATTTACGTTCCCACCAACAGTGCAAGAGTGTTCCCTTTTCTCCACACCCTCTCCAGCATTTATTGTTTGTAGACTTTTTGATGATGGTCATTCTGACCGGTGTGAGGCGATATCCCATTGTGGTTTTGATTTGCATTTCTCTAATAATGAGTGATGTTGAGCATCTTTTCAGGTGTTTTTTAGCCATCGGTATATCTTCTTTGGAGAAATGTCTGTTTAGGTCTTTTTCCCACTTTTTGATTGGGTTGTTTGTTTTTCTGGCATTGAGTTGTATGAGCTGCTTGTATATTTTAAAATTAATCCTTTGTCAGTTGTTTCATTTGGTATTATTCTCTCCAATTCTGAGGGTTGTCTTTTCACCTTGCTTAGAGTTTCCTTTGCTGTGCAAAAACTTTTAAGTTTAATCAGGTCCCACTTGTTTACTTTTGTTTTTATTTCCATTACTCTAGGAGGTGGGTCATAGAGGATCTTGCTTTGATTTATGTCATCGAGTGTTGTGCCTGTTTTCCTCTAAGAGTTTTATAGTTTCTGGTCTTACATTTAGTTCTTTAATCCATTTTGAGTTTATCTTTGTGTATGGTATTAGGAAGTGTTCTAATTTCATTCATTTACATGTAGCTGTCCAGTTTTCCCAGCACCTTTTATTGAAGAGGCTATCTTTGCCCCATTGTATATTCTTGCCTCCTTTGTCAAAAAATAAGGTACCCATAGGTACATGGGTTTATTTCCGGGCTTTCTATCTTGTTCCATTGGTCTATATTTCTGGTTTTGTGCCAGTACCATACTGTCTTGATAACTGTCGTTTTGGAGTATAATCTGAGGTCAGGAAGGTTGATTCCTCCAGCTCCATTCTTTCTGAAGACTGCTTTGGCTATTTGGGGTCTTTTGTGTTTCCATATGAATTGTGAAATTTTTGTTCTAGTTCTGTGAAAAATGCCATTGGTAATTCGATAGAGATCGCATTGAATCTGTATAGTGCATTTGGTAGTATAGTCATTTTCGGAATATTGATTCTTCCTACCCAGGAACATGGACTGTCTCTCCATCTGTTTATGTCATCTTTGATTTCTTTCACCAGTGTCTTATAATTCTCTGTGTACAGTTCTTTTGTCTCCTTAGGTAAGTTTACTCCTAGATATATAATTCTTTTTGTTGCAGTGGTGAACGGGACTGATTCCTTAATTTCTCTTTCTGATTTTCCATTGTTAGTATATAGAAATGCAAGTAATTTTTGTGTATTGATTTTGTATCCTGCAACTTTGCTAAATTCACTGAGTAGCTCTAGTAATTTTCTGATACTATCTTTAGGGTTTTCTATGTACAGTATCATGTCATCTGCAAACAGTGAGAGCTTTACTTCTTTTCCAATCTGAATTCATTTTATTTCTTTTTCTTCTATGATTGCTGTAGCTAGGACTTCCAGAACTATGTTGAATAATAGTGGTGAAAGTGGACACCCTTGTCTTGTTCCTGATCTTAGGGGGAATGCTTTCAGTTTTTCACCATTGAGAATAATGTTTGCTATAGGCTTATCATATATGGCCTTTACTATGTTGAGGGAGGTTCCTTCTATGCCCATTTTTTGAAGAGTTTTAATCAAAAATGCGTACTGAATATTGTCAGAAGCTTTTTCTGCATCTATTGAGATGATCATATGGTTTTTATCTTTCAGTTTGTTAATATGGTATATCACATTGATTGATTTGCGTATATTGAAGAAGCCTTGCATTCCTGGAATAAACCCAACTTGCTCATGTTGTATGAGCTTTTTGATGTGTTGCTGAATTCTGTTTGCTAAAATTTTGTTGAGGGTTTTTGCATCTATGTTCATCAGTGATATTGGCCTGTAGTTTTCTTTTTTTGTGTTGTCTTTGTCTGGTTTTGGTATCAGGGTAATGGTGCCCTCATAGAATGAGTTTGGAAGTGTTCCTTCCTCTGCAATTATTTGAAAGAGTTTTAGAAGGATAGGCATTAGCTCTTCTCTAAATGTTTGATAGAATTCTCCTGTGAAACCGTCAGGTCCTGGGCTTTTGTTTTTTGGGAGATGTTTGATCACAGCTTCAATGTCAGTGCTTGTAATTGGGTTGTTCATAATTTCTACTTCTTCCTGGTTCAGTCTTGGAAGACTGAACTTATCTAAGAATCTGTCCATTTCTTCCAGGTTATCCATTTTATTGCCATGTAGTTGTTCATAATAGTCTCTTATAATCCTTTGTATTTCTTCATTTTCTGTTGTAACCTCTCCTTTTTCATTTCTAGTTTTGTTGATTTGATTCTTCTGTCTTTTGTTCTTGATGACTCTGGCTAAAGGTTTGTCAATTTTGTCTTCTCAAAGAACCAGCTTTTAGTTTTATTAATCTTTACTATTGTTTCTTTCATTTCTTTTTCATTTATTTCTGCTCAGATCTTTATGATTTTTTTCCTTCTACTAATTTTGTTTTTTTTTTGTTGTTGTTGTTGTTCTTCTTCTTTTTCCAGTTGTTTTAGGTGTAAAGTTAGGTTGTCTATTTGATGTTTTTCTTGTTTCTTGAGGTAGGATTGTATTACGATAAACTTCCCTCTTAGAACTGCTTTTGCTGCATCCCATCAGTTGGAGAAGGAAATGGCAATGCACTCCAGTGTTCTTGCTTGGAGAATCCCAGGGATGGGGGAGCCTGGTGGGCTGCCGTCTATGGGGTTGCGCAGAGTTGGACACGACTGAAGCGACTTAGCAGCAGCAGCAGCATAGGCTTTGAATTGTCATGTTTTCATTGTCATTTGTTTCTAGAAACTTTTTGATTTTCCTTTTGATTTCTTCAGTAACCTGTTGGTTATTTAGAAGCATATTGTTTAATCTCCATGTGTTTGTGTTTCTTACAGTTTTTTCTTGTAATTGATATCTAGTCTCATAGCATTGTGGTCGGAGAAGATGCTATGATTTCAATTTTCTTAAATTTACTGAGGTTTGATTTGTGACCCAGGATGTAGTCTATCCTGGAGAATGTTCTGTGTGCACTTGAGAAAAAGGTGTATTCTTCTGTGTTTGGATTGAATGTCCTGAAGATATCAGTGAGAGCCATCTCATCTAATGTATCATCTAAGACTTATGTTTCCTTATTCATTTTCTGTTTTGATGATCTGTCCATTGGTGTGAGTGGGGTGTTAATGTCTTCTACTATCATTGTGTTACTGTCAATTTCTCCTTTTATGTCTGTTAGTGTTTGTCTTGTGTATTGAGGTGCTCCTATGTTGGGTGCATAGATATTTACAATTGCTATGTCTTCCTCTTGGATTGGTCTCTTGATCATTATGTAGTGTCCTTCCTTATCTCTTGTAATCTTCTTTATTTTAAGGTCTATTTTGTCTGATATGAGGATTGATACTCCAGCTTTCCTTTGTTTCCCATTTGCATGGAATATATTTTTCCATCCTCTTATTTTCAATCTACATGTGTCTTTAAGTCTGAAGTGGGTTTCTTGTAGACAGCATATATATATGGGTCTTATTTTTGTATCCATTCAGCCAGCTTGTGTCTTTTGGTTGGAGCATTTAATCCATTTACATTTAAAGTAATTATTGATATATATGTCCCTTTTGCCATTTTCTTAATTGTTTGGGGTTGATTTGGTAGATCTTTTTTCTTCTCTTGTATTTCTTGACTATATCAGTTCAGTTCAGTTCAGTTCAGTCGCTCAGTTGTGTCCGACTCTTTGCGACCCCATGAATCGCAGCACACCAGGCCTACCTGTCCATCACCAACACCCGGAGTTCACTCAGACTCACGTCCATTGAGTCAGTGATGCCATCCAGCCATCTCATCCTCTGTCATCCCCTTCTCCTCTTGCCCCCAACCCCTCCCAGCATCAGAGTATTTTCCAATGAGTCAGCTCTTCGCATGAGGTGGCCAAAGTACTGAAGTTTCAGCTTTAGCATCATTCCTTCCAAAGAAATCCCAGGGCTCATCTCCTTCAGAATGGACTGGTTGGATCTCCTTGCAGTCCAAGGGACTCTCAAGAGTCTTCTCCAACACCACAGTTCACAAGCATCAATTCTTTGGCGCTCAGCCTTCTTTACAGTCCAACTCTCACATCCATACATGACTACTGGAAAAACCATAGCCTTGACTAGACAGACCTTTTTTGGCAAAGTAATGTCTCTGCTTTTGAATATGCTTGACTATATAAATCCCTTTAATATTTGTTGTAAAGCTTGTTTGGTGGTACTGAATTCTCTTAACATTTGCTTGTCTGAAAAGCTTTTTATGTCTCCATCAATTTCGAATGAGATCCTTGCTGGATACTATAATCTTGGTTGTAGATTTTTCCCTTTCAGTATTTTAAATATATCCTGCCATTCCCCTCTGGCCTGCAGAGTTTCTGCTGAAAAATCAGCTCTTGAGCCCTTGCATGTTATTTGTTGCTTCTCCCTTGCTGCTTTTAATATTCTTTTTTTGTGTTTAGTCTTTGTTAGTTTGATTATTATGTGTCTTGGTGTGTTTCTTCTTGGGTTTATCCTGTGTGGGACTCTTTGTGCCTCTTGGACTTGATTGACTATTTCCTTTTCCATGTTGGGGAAATTTTCAACTATAATCTCTTCAAAAATTTTCTCATACCCTTTCTTTTTCTCTTCTTCTTCTTCTTCTGCTGCTGCTGCTGCTAAGTCGCTTCAGTTGTGTCCGACTCTGTGCGACCCCATAGACAGAAGCCCACCAGCCTCCCCCATCCCTGGGATTCTCCAGGCAAGAACACTGGAGTGGGTTGCCATTTCCTTCTCCAATGCATGAAAGTGAAAAGTCAAAGTGAAGTCGCTCAGTCGTGTCCGACTCTTAGCGACCTCATGGACTGCAGCCTACCAGGCTCCTCCATCCATGGGATTTTCCAGGCGAGAGTACTGGAGTGGGGTGCCATTGCCTTCTCCGTTCTTCTGGGAACCCTATAATTCTAATGTTGGTGCATTCGATATTGTCCCAGATGTCTCTGAGACTATCCTCAGTTGTTTTTGTTCTTTTTACTTTATTCTGCTCTTTAGAAGTTATTTCTATCATTTTATCTTCCAGCTCACTGATTTGTTCTTCTGCTTCAGATACTCTCCTTCTAGAGTATTTTTAATTGCAGTAATTGTGTTGTTTGTCTCTGTATGTTTATTCTTTAATTCTTCTAGGTCTTTGTTAATTGTTTCTTGCATTTTCTCCATTTTGTTTTCAAGGTTTTTTTTTATCATCTTTACTATGACTATTCTGAATTCTTTTTCAGGTGGTTTGCCTCTTTTCATTTATTTGGACTTCTGTGTTTCTAAGTTGTTCCTTCATTTGTGCTGTATTTCTCTGCCTTTTCATCATTTTTTTTTTTTTTAACTTATTGAGTTTGAGGTCTCCTTTTCCCAGGCTTCAAGGTTGAATTCTTTCTTCCTTTTGGTTTCTGCCCTCCTAAGTTTGGTCCAGTAGTTTCTATAAGCTTCATATAGGGTGAGATTTGTGTTAAGTTTTTGTTTGTTTGTTTGTTTTTCCTTTGATGGGCAAGGCTGAGTGAGGGGATAATCCTGTCTGCTGATGAGTGGGTTTGTATTTTTGTTTGTTGCTTAGATGAGGTGTCCTGCTCAGGGTGCTACTGGTGGTTGGGTGATGCTGGGTCTTGTATTCATGTGGTTTCCTTTGTGTGAGTTCTCACTCTTTGATACTCCCTAGGGTTAGTTCTCTGGTAGTTTAGAGTGTTGGAGTCAGTGCTCCCACTCCAAAGGCTCAGGGCTTGATGTGGTTCTGGAGGCTGGATGTTCACCATCAGGGTGGCAGCAGGTCAAGTTCTGGTGAGGGATTGCTTCCTGGTTGGAGATAGCCCAATATTCCCTTTGTAACTTCAGGTGTCTGCATCTCCTGCCCTGGTCTCACTGTCTCTCCAGGCGGCCACCAAGCTTAGCATCCCCAGGGCAAGGAACATGGTTGACCCAAGGTAGGAGGCTGAGAGGGTTTGCAGGGTAGGTTGGGGTACCATGCGAGAAGTTGCCACCAAGGAAGAAGTCTTGCTCTGCTCAAGCAACTTCTTAAGGAAAGCCCTGGCTTCCAGGTCCAGTGGGGCCCCTGGGAAGGGCATCGGGGTACCAGGCAGGGCTCCATAGGGGCTGAAGTGAGCTTTTTTACTCTCCTCTTTCACCCTCATCAAGAGGCTTTTGCTCTTTTGTTCCTCCTCACTTTCTGCTGCTAGAATGGTATCAGCTGCATATCTGAGGTTGTTGATATTTCTCCCAGCAATCTTGACTCCAGCCTGTGATTCATCCAGCCTAGCATTTCACATGATGTATTCTGCATATAAGTTAAATAAACAGGGTGACAAGATACAGCCTAGTCACACTCCTCTCCCAGTTGTGAACCTGCCCACTGTTCTGTGTTCACTTCTAACTGTTGCTTCTTGACCCATGTACAGCTTTCTTGGGAGACAGACAGGTAAGGTAAGACAGACAGGTAAGACTACAGGTAAGGAAATCTGGTATTCCCTTCTCTTTAAGAATTTTCCACAGTTTGTTGTGATTTACAGTCAAAGGCTTCATCATAGTCAATGAAGCAGAAGTAGATATTTTTCTGGCATTCCCTTGCTTTATCCATGATCCATTTCCTAGAGAAGAAAATGGTAACCCAGTCCAGTATTCTTGCCTGAACCCCACAGACAGTATGAAAAGGCTAAAAATCCATGTACATATGGTCAATTAATTTATAACAAAAGAGGCTAAAGTAAACAATGAGGAAATTAATTTATAACAAAAGAGGCCAAAGTAAACAATGAAGAAACAGCAGTTTTTTCCATAGTTGGTATTGGGAAAACTGGACAGCTACATTAAAAATGAAATTAGAGCATTTTTTCTCATTATATACAAAAATAAATTTTAAATGGACTAAAGACCAAAATGTAAAGCAATAAGCATAAAACCCCTAGGTACAGGCATAGGCAGTACAGTCTTTTATGTAAGTTTTAGCACTGTTTTTTTTGGATTTGTCTCTTCAAGCAAGGGAAACAAAAGCAAAAATAAACAAATGGAACTTTAACTTAAAAGTTTTTCCACAGTGGAGGAAACCACCAACAAAATGGAAGACAACATACTAAATGAGAAAATATTTGCAAATGATATATATCTGATAAGAGATTAATAGTATGTAAAATACATAAATAGCTCAAACAACTCAGTATCCAAATTACAAACCAATTAAAAAATAGCCAGAAGACCTGAATAAACACTTTCCAAAGAAGGCATAAAAATGGACAACAGGCACCTAAAAAGGTGTTTAACATCATGAATTATCAGGGAAATGCAAATGAAAACCACAGTGAGATATCACTTTGTACCTGTTGGAATACCTAGCATCAAAAAGACAAGAAGTGTTGGCAAGGATGTGGTGAAAAGGGATCCCTAGTACACTAGGAGAGGGGATGCAGACTGCTACAGCTGCTATGGAAAAGTGTGGAAGTTCCTCAAAAAATTTAAAAATAGAACTAATACATGATTCAACAGTCTTATTTCTGGGTTATCAGCCAAAGGAAATAAAATCACTACCTTGAAGAAATATATGTACCTCCACGTCCTTATGTTTACTGCAGCATTATTTGTAATAGTCAATATATGGAAACAGCGTAAGTTTCCGCTGATTGAAGAAGGAGTAGAATACACACACACATACACAGGAATATTATTCACCCATAAAAAGAAGGAAATCCTGCCATTTGCAGCAACATAGACAAAAATTATCCTTAGTGAAATAAGCCAGGCAGAGAAAGACAAATACTGCATGATATCACTTACTGGTGGAATGTTAAAAAAAAGATCAGGCTCATAGTAACAGAGTAGAATGGTGGTACCCAAGGGCTCAGAAGTGGGGGAAATGGGGATACATTGTAATTGTCAATTATACCTCAATAAAACTGAAATAAAACTACTTTTGTTAATAAAATACACATTTCTCACTGTTGGAGAAAGCAATTACAAATATGGAAAGGAGGCATGACCATCGCCAAAGCTGGCACTCTCTGGTATCTCTTTTTAATCTGAATTTTAAAAAAACATCCCAACATTTGGAAACATTTTGGATAAATGAGAATTCATTGTAAAATTAATCAGAATCTCGATAGTTACATCTTTGGGTATACTCTGATTCTTACTTAGAATTATTCTAAGACCATAACCCAGGTGTCTAGCAGATTTTGCTTTGCTTTAGAATTTTCAAAGAAAATATCTTTTAAAAATTCTTTCCAATGAAAAGGAACAGTGATTTTCAAAATGTATGCACAAAACAAGAGGAATTTTCTGTCAGAAGTAGGCACTGTCCTCGGAGCAGCCAGAATTGTCTGGTGTTTCCACTTTAAGCCTCTTAGCTACATTTCTGTTTCTGTAGAGCAAGAGCAGATCCCAGAAAAGTAATTTTTCTTCCTTTGTAGAAACTTCTTTATGTGGCAGAAAATGGTAACTCATCAAACCTGCAGTAGAAGGCAACTCTTCACCTCTCAGTCAATATGATCAACATTAAGCATCCATCAAATGAAGGATTGGGAGTGATAACCTTAAAAAATCCTGCTAGGCAACTGGTTATTGATTCTCTGTTCAGCCTGATGGATGAATGTGCAAAGGCAACGAGTGATTGGAGAAAACACAAACCTGCCTGCCTGCCTGCATTGGGCTGGTTCAGGCAGGAGTTCTGGCCAGAAAGCATCATCTCCGGTTTTACCAAAAACGTAATTCCTTCATCCTGATTCATCAGAATTCGATTCTAGCAGGATATCTACTCTTCCTTGCCATGCCTTTGGATTTTCAGGAAAGCCCAGGGAACAATTTACAATAAAACAGAATTACTTTTAGCCTGGCTGTTTATATACTTGGGACTATGTGAAGGATGAAGTTTGTGATTTATACCAAGAAAAAAAAATTGGCATGTTTAATAGTATGAAGGGGCTTGGCAAAAGGGCTTAATTTATTTTTGAGATTAAATTCTTTTCAGGGGCTTTAGAAACATTGATTCATATGAAAATAATAAATGTGCTAATTACAGCTTAATTGTTTCACCTCATTAAGGCAATACCACAAGACCTCTCATTAGCCACATCAACTTCACGGGTGAAAATGATTATAGCTCTTGTGCAAAGACTCCTGGAGTCAATCAGCTGTCATCAGGCTGAGCTACTCTTGACCAGAATCAGAGAGTTAACGATCTTTCTGGCAGCATCCTTCTCCATCTCCACAGGTGTTCAGGGCCCTTAGGTCTTCTGCAGTAACATTTCTAAAGCTCTCCTTGCCCAGTTACCTTAAGAAGGATCGAGTATTAAGTGGGGCTTTATTACAGCACTTGTAACTTTCTGTTACAATGATTTATTCAGGATTGTCTTCTTACTAGACTATAACTTCTAGTCAATAAATTTTCATTGAATAAATTAATGTGTGACTGATGAAAGTTATAAATGACCAACACTGGGACTTCCCTGGTGGTCCAGTGGTTAAGAATCTGCCTTGCAAAGCAGGGGACATGGGTTCGATCCCTGGTTGGGGAACTAAGATCCCACATGCTGCAACTAAGCCTGCACACCATGACCACTGAGCCCGAGCACTCTAAAGCCCACGTGCCACAGCTCAAGATGCCGTGTGCTACAAACTAAGACCCGACACAGCCAAATAAGTATAACTTTATTTTAAATGAGCAATACTGTTTTGCCCATTTCAAAGTAATTAAAATGTAATGAACTAGATCGTAAGCTCCTGATGGACAAATATAGATCTTATTGAAGTTGGGTTCTGGAGGATAACACAATGGCTGGCACAAAATGGTTGCTAAAAGATAAGAAAGAGAAAAATGATGACAATCTCTTAACCTCAAAAGAGCAAGCTCTGATGGGAGAGTTCTGAACTTGGACAAGAACAGATTTGGATGAGAGTCCTTCCAGGTACCACCTGGAGTTACATGTCTCCCACTGGGATCCTCCAAAGGGGAATTACCTGTGTGAATAAATCCCTTTGACTCAGACCCAGCCGAACTATAGCAAACAGCTGCCCAACAGTCATGAACTGGCTGTCACTGGACGTGTCCAGGGAGGGTCAAGATGTGTCGAAGCCACTGGTCTGGGGTCCCTCCATTCAGAGGATTATGTGAGCATGAAGGCTCCATGGATCATGTTCTCATTTACTGCATTATCACAGACTGAGAACAGAGGACTGTCATTATCATCCAGTGAGGCTTCAGCATTACCAAAGAAGCAATAGGAATGTTTTCCAGCTCAGAGCATGTAATTCTTATCACAGCAGAGTGGGATACCCAAGCACATAAATCAATTCCTATCTTAATTAGTCAGTGTCTGCTGAACACCTTGAAATTGAAAAGAGACATGTAACAAAAGTTACGTAACAAGCCTCCAGCTGCAGCCTGTCCCCTGCCGGCCCCTGAAAATCCTTTTAGTAACTGTATTCTGATGGTTCTGGAGAAGGCAATGGCACCCCACTCCAGTACTCTTGCATGGAAAATCCCATGGACGGAGGAGCCTGGTAGGCTGCAGTCCATGGTGTCGCCAAGAGTCGGACACGACTGAGCGATCTGTCTCCGAAACTGTGAACAGACAGATGAAGGTAAATAGTTAACAAGAAAACATCTCAAAGCCTCTCCCCCTGCTCAAGGATGTAATTTGACTGAGTGTTGTATATTTACTTGAGTTGACTGAAAGAGAGGAAAAGACACTCATCCAGCACCAGGCAAATCAGCCGCCAGAGTGTCGAGAGATGTGATCATTTTACAAACCCGTCTGGCTGGTTTACACTGTGAGCTCAGGGAAAAAAAAAAAAAAAATTTTTTTTCTCTTCTCTTCATTCCAAAGTTTTGGAAATGGAAGTAAACTTCATGACTCACTCTTGTTCCTGTTGAACGCTGACATGGAGATGAAGGAATAAAGGAATAAATACAGAAACAGGTGATGAAGGAAAATCAGAAGACTGATGTCTTGTGGGTGGGGGAAAGGAATTAGTCCTCCTGTCTTCCCTCCTTTTAAACTTCATGCTTTGACAGCGGGCATGAAGTCTTCCTCAAAACCTTAAGACTTAGCAACATATCTGGAAGATTTGGGGAAGGGGCTTTGTGTGCAGAGAGGAACAGTGTTCACGTTAAGAATATTTCAAATTCTGACATTTGTACTTCATCAGCAAGAAGAAATTTGCTTATGTGATTGTGAAAATACCATAGGAGGCACCCCATGGAGCGGGGTACGGGCGCAGGTGTGTCCCTGGGAAACTCATGCCACAGGAGAAAGAGAAATGCATGCAAGAGCAAGAGAGCAAGGAGAGCACAAGCTAATGAAGACAAACGATGAAGGAAGAGGAGTTTGTGCAGAAGGGGGAGAAGAGCGGGAAAAGACACGGATGTAATTCCTTCTCGCTCTCTGCCTCTGAATGCTCAACGACCTTCACTGGAAGCACTATACCCACGCCCCCAACCCCACCCATCCCCGCACCAACAGATGCCCCTCCAAGGTCAGGCCCCAATCCTGTCCCCCTTTTCTCTCACACCCACATCTCATCCATCGATCTCGTTGCTCAAAACCCTTCAGTGACTTCTCTCCTTGAGAATCAGGTCTAAACCCCGTGTGACTTGGCCCCTCGGTGCTTGTCTGTCCTCGTCTCCCACTGTGCTCTCAGCCTCCCAGGTCCTGGTCGCCCCTGCCGAAATGTTCTCCACACAGAGTCCTGTGGCACACTCCCCAGCGTGACTCAGGTCCCTGTTCAAATGTCCTCGCTTAGAGAGACGTTACTGACTCATAAAAGGGCAGCTCCTCTCTCCTCCACCCCATCACCACCTAGCCTGCTAACCAGATTTCGGCTAACACACATCACCACCTGATATTCTAGTCCACATAGGTTCAGTCTGTCTCCTGTACTAGAGCATCAGCTACCCAAGGGCAGGGATGCTTTGCCTGCTGTTGTACCTTCCACACCTCCATCGTATCGGGCACCGACCAGTGTCCTAGCAATGCATTTTGAGTGGATGTGTGAATGAATCACTGCAGTATGCACGGCTGCTTCTCTTTTCCTCGGGTTTTGTGTCTGAATATCTGCGTGTCACTCTCTTCCCTCTCGTGCCCCACACAGTGCCTCCCACTTGGGGAGGTCCAAATGCCCAGGAAGAAAAGCACCTGTTGTCTTAGAGGCTCCTTCTGTGTGCCAGCCACTGAGAATGACCTTTTGAACTGCTAGCAGTTTCTAGTAATTACTTGGTTAATGAACATGTCTGCTGCTGCTCAGTCACTCAGTTGTGACTCTAGTGACCCTTGGGACTACAGCCCGCCAGGCTCCTCTGTCCATAAGATTTCCCGGGTAAGAACACTGGAGTGAGTTGCCATTTCCTTCTCGGGGATCTTCCTGACCAAGGGATCGAACCTTCATCCTCTGCATTTGCAGGCAGATTCTTTACTACTGAGTCTTTGGGGAAGCCCATGACCATGTCTTCTGGCTGCTTTTATTATGAAGTGAGACTGGGTGATGGGCAGTTAGTTCTTGGGGCTGCATTGAGGGAAAAGCTTCTATTAAGAGCTGTGATACCCAGGACTCCTGAAGACCCATCTCCGTCACACTGTTCACTTTGGTTTTGAATCTAAAGAACCATTTCTTTACAGTGAACATTTCATAAAGACTCGCCTCCTCAACCTAAAAAGGCTTTGGGTTGGTGGGTTTCCTCTTGTGAGGGGTTTCCTCATCCCAGGTAGGAAGAGTACCAGCTGGATGATGTCCAGGTTCACAGGGGAGCCTACCCACTGGCACACCCCAGCTCAGGATTCAGTAGCCCTTCACCACTCTGCCCACTTCAGTTTCAGCCCTGACAGTTTCTCGCTGACAAACCAGTCCCTTGCCTGAGAATCTACTGTGGCTGATAGACCAGGACAGGCCTTGGTTGATTGGATGGTGGGTGGCAGCAGGTCTGCGGAGCTGATACTGACTTTCATTAGCTCTCTTCCAGGCTGTGAAACCCCATGACTTGAAGCTAGTGACACCAAAATGCTTTGAGAATCTTCAAATGCACCCAATCCCTTCCTGAAAGCACAAGGTGGGCCACTGTAACCATCTCCGGTGTGTGTGTGTGTCTTGAAGTTGTTCTGTTGAAATGGTGACCTTGGTGCTGAACGGCCCCACTCTACTGCCCCCACCGTCCCCGAGTCCTCTGATCATGAGGCATTTTGTGTACACACTGGAGAATTTATACTCACAATGCAACTTGGTGGTGTGGGGGGAAAAATAATTAAATGTCCATCCCGGCTTGTTGATCATTTGGTTTTGCCCAGTGCCTCTTGACTAAAAACACTCATACTCTCAGATGTATTTTCTGCCCCCTTCTTTCTCTAAGATAGTATATGGAGCGAGTGAGGCATACATGCCTCTCTTGTGGTGTGGAGGGTTTCGGGGGTGCTCAGCAGTGTTCTCTTCTTTGAGGGGGTGACGTTTCTTGTCCATCTGGGAGCTGCTGCTGTTTGCAGCTGAAATCTAACTTGTGAATCGGTCTCTATCTGCTTAGCACCTAGTCTGGACATATCCCTTCTGAAGCTTGGCTGTGCCTCCCGCTGGCCTGGGCAATGAGATAACCTTTCAGAGCCTCCTCATCCCTGCTATTGGGACCTCCTCTGCTCACCCCTCTCCCTAAAGATGCTGTCAGCCATGGGGGTCTCGTATATTGAAGAGGAATAAAATATACCACCCCAAATGTGTCTCTTTGGCATAAAGATTAACTTGAGCTGGTTTTTGTTTGTTTGTTTCTTTTTTGGCCACACTGTGTGGCTTGTACTGACTAGGTTCCTAGTTTCACCACCAGGAATCGAACCCAGACCCTGGGCCGTGAGATTACAGAGTCCCAACCACCGGACCACCAGGGAATTCCTGAGCTATTTATTTTTAAGGAACAGCAGACATAGGAAAATCTCTGAAATGAAAACTTACCTTTTTGTTGTTGTTGTTGTTCAGTCACTAAGTCGTGTCCGAATCTTTGCAAAGAGATGTTTATATTTCTAAGGGACACCTCCATTTGTAAGATTGTACCGGGAAGAGGAGAATGACATTCCAGATAATGTTTCTAGTATCTGGAAACTCTCATCAGTGGAGATGACAGCAACTTAACCTGCATAACTTCCACAGCCCAGTTTACTGTGCTCTGCTTGATAACCTCCCATAACCGGCATCCCCTGCCCTGTACCCCCAGTGTCTCCTTTCATCTTTAACTGGAGATGATATTTAAGGTGCTTGGTTCGGGCCATTTCAGGGAGGTATCCAGTACACCTGTTACTAAGCTTCCATTTGTTTTGCTCCTGCCAATCTGTCTTTTTATTACAGGAACATAACCTAGAACCTAGAAGGGTAGAGGAAAAATGAAAATTATTTTTCTTCCCCTACAACATACCTCACTGCTGCTGCTGCTGCTGCTGCTAAGTCGCTTCAGTCGTGTCTGACTCTGTGCGACCCCATAGACGGCAGCCCACCAGGTTCCGCCGTCCCTGGGATTCTCCAGGCAAGAACACTGGAGTGGGTTGCCATTTCCTTCTCCAATGCATGAAAGTGAAAAGTCAAAGTGAAGTGGCTCAGTCATGTCCGACTCTTAGCGACCCCATGGACTGCAGCCTACCAGGCTCCTCCGTCCATGGGATTTTCCATGCAAGAGTACTGGAGTGGGGTGCCATTGCCTTCTCCAAACATACCTCACTAGAACCGAGGAAAGCCCAGACAACAGGTGCCCGAGGCCTGCTCACCTGACCATCCTGTGTGGCAAGTCTGCTTGACTAAGGTAGCATACAGTCTGGTCCAAGGAGGCCTCTTCCTGGGCCTTCTTCTGGAGCCCCAAACCAGAAGAGCAGAGGAGCATCCCTTTCCTCTTCTTCCTCTGGCCCTTCACAGTGGAAAGAAGGGATGTCTTTTTCTCTTCCTTTGTCATTGTTTCAGTTTGCTAGGTTTGCCATAACAAAGCACCACAAACTGAGTAGCCTAAACAACAGAACATCTATTGTCTCCCAGTTATGGGGGCTAGAAGAAGTCTGAGGTCAAGGTGTTGGCAGAAGCAGTTCTTTTTGAGAGCTGTTGGGAAAGGGTCTGTCCTCAGCCTCTCTCCTTAGCTTTTAGATAACCATCTTCATGCTCCTATGGTCTTGTATAGCTGTCTGCACAGATTTCCTTCTATAAAAGGACACCAGTCATGTTAGATTGGACTGCCCTGGTGCAGGACATCTGAGTTCAATCCCTGGGTCTGGAAGATCCCCCGTAGCAGGGAATGGCTACTCACTCCTGTATTCTTGCATGGGAAATCCCAAGGACAGAGGAGCCTGGTGGGCTACAGTCTATGGGGTCAGAAAGAGTGGGACATGACTGAGCCACTCACACATACACATTAGATCAGGGTTCACCCTATTACTTCATTTTAACATGATTACCTCTGCAAAGATCTTATTTCTAAATAAGATCACATTCTGAGTTATAAACTGGGGTTTAAGGGCTTCAAAATGTGAATTTGGAGGGGGGACACAATTCAACTTACAATGGTCATATTCTGCTTCTACCAGAGAGGAATGCAGGTTCTCAAGTCATTCCCACGCAGTAACTGTTACGGACGAATGGATTTGCCTTTTCTTCGTTAGATGGATGACTCTATGATCCGAGTCATCCAGGCTTGATGGTTAATATGCCAGTGGATGAGAGGAAGCTATTTTAAAAATCCTCTATTAAACCTGTAGCCTAGTCGCAACACCTTGCCTTAGTAGTTAATCCTACTTTACATGTCAAAAGCTGAATATTAACTAAGTCTTTCTCTCTGTACTTTTTTCTGTGACATTGTTCATCTTCCCCCAAACATTTCCTTCTTCCAATTTGTGCCTGGATGCTCTGGACCAGCTGGGAGAAGGCCATGCAATTAGAAAGGTAAGAGAACAACCGTTGCCAAGTTTTAAAGCATTATCTCTATTGCAAGAAACTGATGGGTGATGGCAGTCATCTTTGAAAAGAAGACACTCATTTTGCTCTGTCATTTGCCAGGCTGATTTCTATGAGTATTTACTAAAATCCATAGATCTTGGTTTGGGCTTCCCTGATGACTCAGTGGGTAAAGGATCTTCCTACCAATGCAGGAGACACAGGAGATGCAGGTTCTATCCCTGGGTAGGGAAGATCCCCTGGAGAAAAGGTGGCAACCCACTCCAGTATTCTTGCTTGGAAAATCCCATGGACAGAGGAGCTATAGTCCAAAGGGTTCCAAAGAGTTGGACACAACTGAGCGACTAAGTACACACACACACACAGATCTTTGTTTACAGTAATAGTAATTGAAGAGAGAATCTGATATTCAGGATGGGGAGAGGTAGCTATGAGATCAGAAAAAAAAGTAACTTGAGGGAGGAATCGATTGAGGGAGTTAAAGAAATAAGCTCAGCTTAAGACAAAACTTTAAAAGCAAATAGAGAGCAAAGATGAGATAGTTGGATATCTTTCCTTACCATTTTCTCCCCTGCATCCCCACTTCCTCAATTCTCTCTTCTTTCCTCCCTGATGCTTCTCAGTTTGATTTTCCTTCTACAGAGCCTTTCTTCAGGCCCTAGAACCAAGGATGGAAATGATTAGTACTTAGATGAACTACCTATGAGTTAAAAGTTTTTTTTTTTAATGCATCAATGCAGAGAGTTAACTAAAATTTTCATTGCTTTTTGTTTCCATTTTAATTTTAAAAATAACATGAGGGAGGAGGGAAGAGGGTTCAGGATGGGGAACATGTGTATACCTGTGGCAGATTCATGTTGATATATGGCAAAACCAATACAATATGGTGAAGTTAAAAAATAAAATAACATGGCACCATCAAAAGAAAACTTTTGCTCATATTCCTACTACTTTAAAACACCTAATTTCATTTTTCTGCAACACCCTCCTGGCATGCCTATCTGCAGAAAAATTTGCTGTAAAATAGTCAGGCTGGGCCACATACCAGATATATTTTCCAATTCTTTCACTTAACAGTATATCACAAATATTTCCCATGTGATAACTTAATAATCACAACTGACATGCCATAACATCATAGTAAATCATGATCATTGTTTAATATTTGCATAATGTCACAACACACTGATTTCTCTTAATTAACCATTTTTCTTTGTGGCACAATTTGACAATATCCAGTTCTGCAGTTTAACAACAACAATCATTGAACATCCTGGCTCTTTTTCTCACTGAATTGGTGGTTTTAGGGCACATTCCTTGCAGTGCTATTCTGGGGTCAATGATTAAAAACACTTGCATGCCTTTTGATATGTATTTACATCATGTATTTAATTGGAAAATGAATGCTGAGTTTTCCAAACTGCCACACAAAGTTGTATCAGCTTTCTGGTTTTAAAATATATATTGGCTATTCTGTATTATGTTCATGCTATGTAAATGTATCCTTCTGTGTACAGATAAGCCAAATTTATCAGTCTTCTTATGAAGAGTGTATTCTTAGCAGTGGAGAGCTGTAATATTATGCACAAGGGTAGGATTCCTATTTTCCTCCATCCCCTTTCAGTTCCTGGGACACTCTCAGCCTACTGAGAACACCAGTGAACGCACCTCGCTGGGTTCTGGTTGCAAGGAAGGAGAGGTGGTGCACTAACACCTTTTTCCAGAATATTCCTGTAGGCGGAAGGAGTAGGAAGTGTTGTCAAGGCCTGAGAAACAGGACCCAGCTGCTTCTCAGAGCTCTGTAAAAAGCGGAGAGGTTGCCTTGTGGGCTGCTGTCTCTCCTCTTTCAGGTGAAGCCACAATTTAAATATCTCTGGAGGAACAGAGATTTGATTTCCTCACTGTAGCCTGCTGCCAACTCTCAGCAGCTGGCAGGGCTGCCAACGAATGCGTCCAGAGATGGATTTAAAAGAGAAGGAAGACGGAAATGGCTCTTTCTTGTTGGCCTGCCTGCCTTTCTTTTTATCTTTCTCTTTCCTTTCTGAAGCTTTAAAAAAAAAAAAAAAACCCGAACATTATGCTTCAGAACAAGATGTGTAGCTTTATAAGGAGCAAAGATCAAGTTCCAGCTTCCAGGCCCCTCCCTGGAGCTACGTGTTGGCAGCCTGCTCTCTCCTAAGCCTCTACCAACTAAGATTAACTTAACCTGGAAGCCGGAGTAGGAGCCAGGGAGGGATGGAGGCAGGGGCTGGCCTCACAGAATGGCTTCTGTTTTCTAATCAGCTGTGGAAGGAAAATTCTGTTGTTCATCCTGAAGTGGTAGGTGGTGAGGCTGGGCTTGGCTTGAGGCTGGGCTTGGCTCTGTTAAAGAAGTGGCCGTGTCTTTTTTAAACAATTCTTTTCCCTTATGGTTTATCGCAGGGTATTGGTATATGGTTCCCTGCGCTATACAGTAAGACCTCGTTGTTTATCCATCTGGTGTATAACAGTGTGCATCTACTAACCCCAACCTCCTAATCTTTGCCTCCCACCTCCTGCTCCCCCTTGGCAACCACAAGTCTGTTCTCTGTGTATGTGAGTCTGTTCCGTAGATATGTTCATTTGGGTCATATTTTAGACTCCACGTATAGGTGATGTCATATGGTATTTGTCTTTCTCTTTCTGACTTACTTCACTTCGGATGATAATCTCTAGGTCCATCTGTGTCGCTACGCGGCATTATTTCACCCTTTTCAGGGCTGAGTAATGGGCCATTGTGTATCTATACCACATCTTTGTTGATGGACCCTTAGATTGTCTCCGTGTCTTGGCCATTGTGACTAGTGTAGCTATGAACATAGGGGTACATGAATTAAAGCTATTACAAACAAAACCTTTAAAAACAAACACAATTTTTAAAGAAATAAAGGAAGGTGTCACATCCCTAAAGCTGGTGATTATGAAATAAGAACATGTAGCTTTGAAAAGAGACTATTTGGATGTCTTGAACACAAAAACAATTTTGCAAAAGCAACAGATTCTTTATTGGGAACTTTGGACGTCAGGACGTGAGGGAAGAATACCTGAGGGAAAAAGCGTGAAGTGTATTTGTATATCTAGCCAAATAATCACTTAAAAGTGGGAGCAAAATAAAGACATTGTAAGTCACATAAAGCCTTTCATAAAGTCTTTCATAAAGTCATCACCCGTATTTTCCACTGAAAAACCACTAGAGGTTGTGTTCCTGTTAGAAGATGGAAGAACGCAGCAGCAAGGGTCATACAAGAGGACAGTGAGAAACAGTAAGTAAAGCTACTCTTGCTCCAAAAGCAGCCTTTTATTAGAAGCATGGGCCTAAATTTGCAGATAATATTTAACGTACAATGTCAAGATGAAGGAAGTGGGGCTTGAAAGTCTGTGTACCTGAGGGAGATAAGAAATGTGTTACAGATCCTGGTTTATGCTGGGGGAACCTGTTGGACCACATGAAATTCCCAGTTTTTGTAAATTAAAAATGTCCCAGTACTGGCAGTTTCACGTGGTTCAACTGAATTTACTGCTTTACTCTGTAGATGAAAAGATTAGAAATGTAATGGATGACTTTCAAATCAACAGAGGGAGAGATGAGAGGATTTCACAGAGAAGGAAACAAAGAGGTTTAAGTTGCTTTGGATGGAACCCTGGCCCAGGTCCCACGTGAGACTTCCAGGTCCCACGTTCCCACTGGAACTTATGTCTTTGGGGCCAAGAAGCACACCCTGGTGGTTCATATGGACCCTGATATTTCTCCTTTGGCAACCAGAAATGTGTGAGTGGTGTGGATTGAGGAGCTGGTCACACACCCTAACCTCTGGGGTTCCCTCCCCTCTGCTGTCCAAGGGGCAGAAGCTCAGATCTGCAGGAGAGGTAAAATGGAATCTCTGGTTACAGACCATCCCCCTAGCCCCACATACAAAGGGCTGGAGCTTCTTGTGGGAGGAGTTGGACTGTCAGCCCCCCATCTTGTGCTCTCAGCTGCTCTGAACAGGCAGAAACAGCCCTGGTTTGGGCAGAAGTGGCCCTCCTCCCCCGACCCCCCACCCCAACCAGGAAAGGACAAATGGAGATCAGGGTGGGGCCTGGAGAAGAGAGATCTGGGCAGGCTCCAAGGAGGCCTCTGCTGGAGACCTAAGGTGCTCCAGCGGGCTCACTCCACGTGCACGAGCAAGGGTTCTGCAGAAAAACAGAACCAGTAGGAGATATAGATTGGGAGTGGGGTGGGGTTGGAGAGAAAGAGAGAGGGCGACTTTAAGGAATTGGCTTACAAGCTTATGGAGGTTGGCAAGTCTGAAATCTTCAGGGTGGGCGGGGAGGCTGGAGACCCAGGGAAGACTTGATGCTATAGCTCAAAGACAGTCTGGAAGCAGGATTCCTTCCTCTTTGGGGCCCCTCAGTCTCTTTCTTGAGGCTGTCAACTGATTGAATGGCCCACCCACATTATGAGTGGGAATCTGATTAACTAAATCAGAGTCTACTGATTTAAATGTAAATCTCAGTTAAAAAAGATACCTTCAACGGGGGATCGCAACAGATGACCAAATACTTGGTACTGTGGCCCAGCCAGGTCGATTCATAAAATTAACCATCACCTTATGGTTGGTTCCAGTTCATCAGGGGAGACGTCAGATAAACATTTCCCATGCTCCTTGTGACTCCAAGGCTGCAGAAAGCAGGAAGGTGAGAATCAAACTTACAAGTCATGCTCTTGAGATCTTACATGAGTACCTGAGTACTGAGAGTGCCTGACTCTGCCTCCCACCTCCTTCCCACCCTCCCTGCCTTTTCTGATAGAACACAGCAAATGTCCTTTAACCACACAGGTTTTAGGAGGTCGCCACAGGGAGGTGGCTCAGAAGGTAAAGAATCTGCCTGCAGTGCAGGAGACCCAGGTTTGATCCCTGAGTCGAGAAGATCCCCTGGAGAAGGGCATGGCAACCCATTCCAGTATTCTTGCCTGGAAAATCCCATGGACACAGGAGCCTGGCAGGCTATAGTCTATGAGGTTGCAAAGAGTCAGATGTGACTGAGCAACTAGCACTTTCACACTTTGCGATGCACACAGTCCACAGGATTTGGAGACCTGGCTTTAAATTCCATCTCCACTATTAATTAGTCTTACGACCTTGAGTAAGTGACCAACTCTCTCAAAGAATCAGGTCATTAAAAATAAATGGTGAGGTTTGGTAAGATAATATGGGTGGTCCCTGGCACAAAATAGGCAATCAACAAGTGCCAGTTCTTCCACTTACCTGCAAGGAAGGCTAGGAGAGCTCTCTGGGGCCCAATAGGTGGGTCCATGAAAATTATTTGGCTATATCAAGGAAAAAGGTAACACACAGAATTGTTAATTCAGGTGATGTAAATATTGGTCTTTGGGATGAACAAAATTTCTTTGGAGATTTTCTTTTCGATGGTCTATCCCTATCTCCACGGAAAATGTGTAGCTCTGGGATGTGTATACTGGATAGCAGAAAGATTTTGAATGGAGACGCCTAGCTTTATGGGCGAACTTTGCCTTGACTGGCAGTGTGGCCTCAGCTAAGGACTTTCACCTTTTGGGGACATCTGTGGGCCATCATCTTTAACTTCCTCTCCAGATGTAATATACCACAATGCTACAAACTACTGTTTACATACTAAAATAAACAATGAAGCATGTCATCTGATAGTTGGCATCAAGCTGTGTTGAGGTAAGAACTGTAATACAATATGACTCAGCAATAGGACTGCATGGTCTGCAGCTGCAATATTAATTATTCCTGAGAGCAGATGCGGATTATTAATGAGTTTTGCCTCTTGAGTGCAAGTGTGCTAAATTGCTTCAGCCATGTCCAACTCTTTGCGACCCTGTGGACCGTAGCCCACCAGGCTCGTCTGTCCATGGGATTCTCCAGGCAAGAATCCTGGATTGGATTACCATGCCCTCCTCCAGGGGATCTTCCCCACCCAGAGATCAAACCCGAGTCTCTTTTGTCTCCTGCTTTGGCAGGCAGGTTCTTTACCACTAGCACCACCTGGGAAGCCCCATTTGGCCTCTTAGTGCTCTTTTTTGTGTGTATTGGTGCCTCCGTCTTCCCCTATCTCCTTTTAGTCTGTATATAAAGAGTCTAAATTCTATTGACATAAAGTATGTATTTTGAATTCTTTTAGAAATTTCAGCTTCTTTGGAAATCCTAAATTCTCCAACTTTTTAATTTTTTTGATCTTTCAGAATAATCCCTGGCTCCCTCCCGCACCCCTGCCACATAACCCATCAAGAATTCCTTTCAATAATGCCATTTTGAATTTGAAATCACCAACTCAACATTATGAAGAAGAGGATATTTTCCCTCAGGGGGATACCACGCACCTAATCTTATTTTGTAAGAGTTTAACATTCTCGTGTATTTATTTGAGTTCTCTCTGCTTCTGAAGTAGCCAGGACTCAGCCTTGCCATCCTGTGGTTTGGGCAGGCTCCATCTGGCAATTCCAGGTTGAGACAGGTGGTGTGAGAGAAGGACATGCCCACGGTTTGAACAGGCAACTCCTCGCCTAGGCCAGTGCCGCTCACAAGCTGTGATTCAACGACACAATCCCCAGGCCACAGAATGACAGGTAAATCCACAGGTAAGTGGGCCGTCGACTCACAACTGAATCTTTTTCTTTTTTTCCAAACTCCAGTCTCTCTAAAACACACTGAAGGTTGCAAAGAGTTGGACATGACTGAGCAACTAACACTTTCACACCAGGCGATGCACAAAGTCCACAGGGTTTGAAGACCTGAGCTCCTCCAGTTTATACCTTGATTCTGACTAACACTGTGGCCTTGAGGATGATGGCCAACGTCTCTGGACATTCATTTCCTCGTGTGCAACTGAGAACAATGGACTAAGTTGGGGCAAGATTTAGTGCACATCACTAACTGCCCAACTTGC
This sequence comes from Bos grunniens, assembly GCF_055505025.1. Taxonomy (NCBI): domain Eukaryota; kingdom Metazoa; phylum Chordata; class Mammalia; order Artiodactyla; family Bovidae; genus Bos; species Bos grunniens. Next base: position 36,611,437 of record NC_141192.1, on the reverse strand, counting down.
ACAAGGAGCAGACATGACTAATCAACTGTAGCACTACCGACACTCAAGTAAGACATTATTAATTGATTGGAGTCAGCACATAAAAGGGCATTCATTTGTTATGCCTGCACAAAATAATGTCTAAGGTTTTCAGTTTGTTTCAAAAAAGAGTGAAATAGATTGCCAATGGGCTAGACTTTCCTCTACCTAGAATTAGGAAAGTCCTACTTGAAGCAGGAAAATGGGTAAAATGACCTTAAAATTTCCCAACATATCTATAATTGTGTAGCAATCAAACTCAAGTAAGCCAACATTTATTAAATGTGTACTATGGTTAAAGTTTGCTATTCAGTGACACTGTAATACAAAGATAAATGACAGCCTCTGGCCTCAAGAAACTAAAAATCAACTAGAGGAAGCAGATAGAAAGGGAAGGCAGAATGATCTGAGGGTAAATAGCATCAAAGCAACATGTGGGAACCAAGATTCTAAAAATCATCTCTTACTTTAAGGACAATACTCTAAGGACAAAATCTCACTTGTATTCATTTGTACCCATTGTAACATAATCCTCTCAACATCTCTGTGAGGAAGTGTTTTTATTATTGCAATTTTTCAGGAGGAAACTGACTGAGATTTTTTAAATTCCTCAGATTTACACACCTAGTTAGTAGCAAATTAGTACTAAAACCCAGGTACTTGGGCTTCAGGAGGGAATTTCAAAGGGATTAGGGTCAATGTCACGGAGACTAGACCCCTGGCTTGAAAAATAAGAATGATTTTAATGGGCAAGAAAGACAGCAGGGGGAACAGAGCCAGCCCTGGGCAGAATCACGGGAGGACAAAGGGGCTCTAGGACCATGACTTCACAGGCTCCTGTCCCATGACCAGCATGCCCTACCAGGTGCAGGGTCCCTGGCTTTAGCAGAGGCTCAATAAATGTTGGTTTTAAACAGGTTAGTGGGATGAATTATAAGGTGATGGGGTTGGGGGTAAATCTGGAGACAGATTTTGCAGGACTTAGGATGCAGAGCTACTGAATATTGACTAGGGACCAAGTCCTGTGGGGTTCTGAGAAGACCTGTCACATGGCTGACCTTATTTCTGGATGCTGATTCAGCCCTAATATGATGAAGGCAGATAGGGCAGGAGGCTCATAGAGTAGTTTGGGATCAGAGGAAAGGAGGAGACTCCAAAAAGGACACTTGGGGACCTGAGGAAAGGATGCAGGCTTGTGGTATGTGTGTGTGTGCGGGCAAACTGAAGATGACCCCAGATTGTAATCTGGGTGACAGGGAAGATGGGGTGGGCAGGACATACACACACACACACACTCATGCACACATACACTGACTGATCTGACACAACACTGTTTACCACCCTAGTGGAACACATTTTAAGGCAATGAGATCTGATTCTGCAATAGCCTGCCTCATCAGATTTACAAACTGGAAAGTGAATCAAGCCAAATACAACCCCCAGGGTTTGAGTCATTGAAGCAGATACCATGAAACGGTGGGTAGGTCCATACAGAGACAGAACTAGGGGTTAATGACAACTGGGCATTCCCTTCTAGAAGCTGTGGACCATTGCCTTTGATTCAATGATCTCAAGCAGCACATTTCCAAAGCAGTCAGGGAAATCTGCCTGAACACACAGCCAATGCCAGGAAGCAGTGAAACAGTACAGAGATAAAGGTAATGTAATAAGCTGTCAGAATCCACCCGGCAGCAGAGAAAACCTATGAGCTAAGCAGCTCCGGGTCCAGTTACCATGGCTGGGTTTAAGCGCTTGTCCTGGGAGGGTAACAATAGGGTTAGCCTCCCTGGGACTGATTCCCTCTGAATCAGAGATTGCCTCCATCTCTGTCGAGATGCTCAGACAGGTATGATTCAGGCATCAAGTCCTGGCTCCCCCCACTTATTAGCCATGAGAGTTTGGCAAGTCCTTCAAGCTCAGAGCTTCAGCTGCTTCTTTTATAACACAGAGATGTTAAGGAACATTCCTCCTAGGTGGTTGTGAGGATGATGTGATTGTATGGTTGGCACAGTGCCTGGCACCCAGTTAGGACAAAAAACCCATGAGCTGTGGTCAAATTACCAAACTGATTCACAGTTCATGTGTGGATATGTTGACTACATGCTTTAGATCTCAGACAATTTTCAGGGAGATTTTTATCCATCAGATTTTGGTTTATTTATAATAGATTCTGGCAGGAATCTTAGAGAATAAATCCAGAATATAATGCATGTGTCTCTATTTGTATTTCTTATACAAAGCAAGTCTTTGCAGTGGGAGTGAATATATAACACACATGGACATGAAATGGTTGAACAGCAAGCCCCAACGAGGAGAAGGTGGGCAGTTTTCAAGCCAGCTGCTCCAGCCAAGCGGGTGGTTGTGACAAGCGCAGGACACTCTGTGGGTGGACATAGGTCTTGTGAGTCAAGAGATTTTTCCGGCAGCCTTCAGGCTACAATTCATTGCCAACAAGATCTGGGGCAGGGAGGGAAAGGGAGATGGAGAAAAAGAGGGGGAAGAGGAGGAGGAGAAAGATTGATTTTACCCCGCTGGGGAGAGAAGTTTGCAGTACAAACACTGAAGATGACCATTTGGCCAAAATTTGCAGCACATAAGAGCAGATACAGCCAGAGCTACGGAGATGCTGTTGATAGAAATTCGAGACTTTGCATAAAGACATGCACCTGTTGGCTGGGCTCTGTCACTGGGCTCTTCCTGGCCGCCAGCTCCACCGTAACAAGTTTGGGTTCTTCCGCACCGGCCGCCAGAGGGCACTAGTTAACCCAGGAGGTTAGATCCTTTTCCGGCAGGCCCTAAGGGGCTCTACAGAGATCCCGTCCTCTCCCTTCCTGAGTTCCCTGCTACCAGTTTTCTTCCGGTTTCTCAGCGGGAAGGGGAGTCGGCTCCTAAGCCCAGCCCCGTTGATCAGGTCCCTGAACCCTTCCACCAGTTTCGGGCAGCTCCTGCTCCATGGGGTCTGCGCACTGCTCCCAGGAGCCCTGCAGCAGTTTTGCACCAAACTTCCTGGCTTCTCACCCGGGCCCTCCAGTGACAGTGAGACTCTCTGCGGTGCTGGCCAGGCCTCTTTCCAGACCCTCCTCTGTTGACTGTGACCTTGAGCATAGTTTCTGTTTAGCTACCCTGCTGGACGTAGTCACTGCAGCTTCGGGCCCTCCTAGAGGAGGAGGCACCCGCTTTCAGGTCAGTGCTCCTTCCTGACCGCAGAAACCCCCGGGTGCGCTTCCGAGTTACAGACCCCAAGTCTGAGAATTCTCTACAATTTATATATCAGCTCATTAACAGATAGGGCTTTCCAGGTGGTTCAGTGGTAAAGAATCCATCTACCAATTCAGGAGACACAGAAGAATCATGTGCTATCCCAGAATCAGGAAGATCCCCTGGAGGAGGAAACGGCAACCCACCCCAGTATTCTTGCCTGGAACATCCCGTGGACGGAGGAGCCTGACAGACCACAGTCTATGCGGTTGCACAGAGCCGGACACAACTGAACACACATACACAGAAAAACATTGGGGCCTCTCTCAGGACCAGGGATGTAATTTGTGAGGCCCAGTGCAAGGTGAAAGGGTGGGGTTCCTTGTTCAAAAATTATAAAAAATTTCAAGATAGAGTAGAGTAGGAAACCAAGCACTGGGCCCTTCTGAGCCAGTCCTGGCCTCACTGAAGAAGGAGGACAAAGCCTCATCCAGAGGCTGAATCAGAACTGTATCCAAAACCATACGGTGATCTCCTGTTCTTTAGTGTTGAGTGTTGTGTGTGTGTGTGTGTGACTGTACACTTACGATAACTTTATTAAAAGGCATACTAAAGGACCCTGCCTTTAGTACCTAGCTTTGTTGCTGTCACTGGAAGCCCCATGTTGAAGAACCTCTTCAGATTATTGTTACAGTGAAGGGCCTACATTGGGTGGCTCCGAACACAGTTATGACCGAATTTCTGTTGCAGGCGGGCCAGCTGAGCAGCCACCCTAACTCTTGACCAACACAGGAGGAAACTGGCCAGATGGGTGGCCAGGTCACTGATGATCTTCAGGCTGTAATTTGAAGGATATTTGGAGTAAGTCCTTGAATGTGCTTTGAATTAATCCAGACCTCACTTTGGCAAGAAATAAAGCAGGGTCATATTGACTCAATCAGTAGATATTCCACTCATCCAGGGAATATTTCCCAGGCAAGAATACTGGAGTGGGTTGCCATTCCCTTCTCCAGGAGATCTTCCTGACCCAGGGATAGATACTAGGTGTTACAAGGACTAAAACGAATGTTACTAAACCAACTTGGGTCCTCTTACCATGTGTGTGTGCTAAGTTGCCTCAGTCGTGTTTGACTCTTTGCGACCCCACAGACTGTAGCCCACCTGGCTCCTCAGTCTGTGGGATTCTCTAGGTAAGAATACTGGAGTGAGTTGCCATGCCCTTCTCCAGGAGATTTTCCCGACCCAGGAATCGAATCTGCATCTCTTGCGTCTGCCTGCATTGGCAGGCGGACTCTTTACCCTAGCACTGCCCGGGAAGCCCTCTCACCTGTGCAGTAAAGGCAATTTACTGACACCTGGTTGTAGTGCAGGAAAATGTAGCATTTACTGCAGGGCGCCAAGCGAGGAGTACAGAGCAGCTAGTGCTCAAAAGGCCGGAACTCCCTGATGGATTTCAGGGAAGAGTTTTTAAAGGTAAGATGAGGGAGACTGCACAGGGAGTGCACAGTTCTCTGATTGGTTGGCAAGGTCATAGGGTGGTGTCACAGAGGTAATATCATCAGTCCCTAGGCTCCAGGAGCCTGGGGGGCTATGTGCTCATGTTCATCATGTAGTTAATTTCTTCCATCTGATGAGGATTTTAATATCTGTAAAGCAAATCAGGAATGTGTATCAGACATTGTTATCTATGTCCTTCAGGGAAGGACCAAAGATTCTGTGATTCTGCTATATGGCTGATCAATTACTTAAATTGTTACCAGTTCTCCTGGCTCAGTGGCACCTTTTGATACTATTACTACATGCTCCTATTCTTCCAGTCCTCAAATCCTAAGCCAGCCTTTTGTGGCTAAGGGGAGGTCCGGGACACAAAAGCTTTTCTACAAATAAGAGGCAGGAGAAGGGGTCTGGCCTTAGAAGGACCTACGGGGTGCTGCTTGGTTATAGCAGGACGAAGACACAGCCTTGGCTCTCAGGGTGGCCCAGCTGCGCTTCAGCAGGCTGTGATGCAAACCTGACGGGTTGGAGTGTGGTTTGTCTCTTTGTTCCTAGCAAAGTGCAGATTACACAGACTGGGGTAGGGGCTGGGTGGAGAGGAACGGTGAGCCGTACACTTTGGGGGAGCCAGTGAGATGTACAGGGTCAGATGCAGCAAACTTGGGAAGACAAAGATGTTTGTCTTTAGCGGGACTCAATGTATTACGTTTGCGTCTAAGCTCTGCGGTGACGCTTTATCTTTCTCTCCTTCCAGTCCAAGACATCAGCCTCCCACCTGCTCAACTCCCTTATAATCCTTTAGGAATCTTCTCCAGACCTTCTCTTCTGGGGAAGATCCTATTTCCCTTTTCCACTCCAAACCTCGATGAGTTGGCAAAGAGAAGAGAGTTGGATAAACTAATTTAAGGATTTTTAAAAAATGTATTTTACTGAAGTATAGTTGATTGACAATGTTGTATTAATTTCTGCTGTACAGCAAAGTGACTCAGTTATATATATACATATTCTTGTTCATATTCTTTTCCACTATGGAAAAGGATATTTAATGTAGTTTCATGTGCGGTACAGTCGAATCATGCTGTTTATCCATCCTTCATGTAATAGTTTGCATCTGCTAATCCCAAACTCTCAATCCATCCCCCTCCCCGACCGCCTCTCCCCCTTGGCAACCAGAAGTCTATTCTCTATGTCTGTGAGTCTGTTTCTGTGGATAAACTAATTTACATTAAGGACTGTATTCATTTGCTAGGGCTGCCGTAATAAAATACCACAGATGGAGCAACTTAAACAGCAGAGATTTATTTTTGCATAGCTCTGGGGGCGGGAAGTCCAAGATCAAGGTGCAGATAGGGTAGGCTCCTGAGGCCTCTCTCCTAGGCTTGGGGATGGCCACCCTCTGGCAGCCTTTTCATGTTGTCCTTGTTCATGCACATCCCTGGCATCTTTCTGTATCTCCAAATGTCCTCTTCTTAGAGGGACACCAGTCAGACTGGATAGCGCCCGCCCACATGGCCTTATTTAACGTTCATTACCTCCCTGAAAGCCCATTCTTGAAACACCATCACATCCTGAGGTTCTGGGGGTTATTTGGAGGGACACAATTCAGTCCAGAACAGAGTTAATGAGAAAGGATCTTCGTCTCCTAAAATTCCTTGCATTTGTAAAGAGGACGCAGAAGGAGGGAAGCCTGTAAAGGAAAGGATGATGGAATGAAGGATGGTAGATTTTAGCATCTCAGGACCAGTTGGGTGCTTGGGGGGAGGGTTGGGTTTTTGGCTGGGAATCTTCCTGGCACCCTTCACAGACCAACATATAGGCAGCCACCTGCTCTGCCCACGAACACGGCTGGTGCTGGGCAGACAGACCACATTTCATTTTCTTCCCGGATTCCAAAGAAATCTACCGGTCTCACCTCCCTGCCTCTAAGGAACACCAGTATATTTTAAAATAGTTCATCGAATGGCAGCTGTTTCAGTTCTGCCTGGAGAACTGAGCCACCATCCTCACCAACTGTTGAGTGTTATAAGGAGAGGCACGATGTGGCCCCATGGAGGTAAGGATGCCAGAGTGTTCTCCAGGGCAGGGCCCAGCCTAAAACAGCTGCCACTCCTCAGAGTCAGAACCCCTCCTGTGCTCCAGCTGTGGCATGCTGTGGAGATAAATTGCTGCTAGGTGCCCGTGGGGAAGAGAGAAAGAAAGGGGATTTTGAACTTTTGTGTGAAAAGAGCAGGGTTCCTGCTGTGGGGCATTCAGAGACTGAGTGCTGGGAGATGGGATATAGAACTGTAGGCAGAAAACAGCCACCTGAGCCCAGCAGGGACCAGTTCCCTTCGGGGGAGGAACTCCACCTGTCCCCCAAGGAGACTGGACTTCCTCAGACGCTCTCTGTGACTCATCCTCGTGCCTGGAAAGGACAGAAGCCTTTCATTATCCTCTTGTTTGTAGAAAATGGGTCTGTGTGTTTAGCAACTGTAAGCACTAGAATTCAGAGACCCACTGGAGCTTTTAAAAACACAATACTTGACAAACACAAAATCATCTTGTCTGGCAAATCAGAGAGGATTTCCTTCACCCTTGCTGATCCGAGAGGAATGCCCTTTCATATCTAGATACACATCCAGGCTGCTAATTTCAGGCATTAAAAAAAAAAACAGATGAAGCCTCTTGCTTCAGCCTCTGTCCTTGTTCACGGAACAGGATGCTCACCACACAACCAGGCCATCATAAGAAGGATTCTTTCTTCTCAGTTTTCTTCTTTTTTTTTTTTTTTTTTTTACAGTAGAAGAATATTTAATCACATTGAAGTGGCCATAGTATATTTTCACGTTTAAAATATTAGATTATAAAACAGTGCTTATAGTATAATCCTTTTTGAAAAAAAATTACCTTTTTTTTTATATTTAAAAAAATTTTCATTGAAGTATAGTTGCGAAGAACTGACTCATTGGAAAAGACCCTGATGCTGGGAAAGATTGAAGGCAGGAGGAGAAGGGGATGACAGAGGATGAGATGGTTGGATGGCATCACTGACTGGATGGACATGAGTTTTAGTAAGCTCCGGGAATTGGTGATGGACAGGGAAGCCTGGCGTGCTGCTGTCCATGGGTTTGCAAAGAGCTGGACGTGACTGAGCGACTGAACTGAACGATAGTTGCTTTATGATGTTGTGCTAGTTTGTGCTGTACAGAAAAGTGGATCAGCTGTATGTGTACATCTATCCCCTCTTTTTTAGATTTCTGCTTTGTTTTCATACAGTTCTCAAGCTATCATCCAAAGCCTGTGGTTTGTTTGTTTACACTTATCACATGCCAGCAGCCTGCTAGGTGATGGCCCAGAATCCTTAACTGACTGCGGCCTCTGCCAGTAGGATCCTCCGGCTGAATTCCCCATGCACGCAAAACCTGGAGCAGCTCCTCTCCATCTGCCAGCAGTGGCAACCAGAACTGCTGCAGAATGGTTGAAGTTCAGAGAAGGCTGGGCTTCAGACAGCCAGAGAGATGAGGAAGTTAGATTTTCCCCCAAGATAGGATCTTGAGTCATTTGCCTGAGACATTTCCATGGCTGTGTCAAGCTACAGCTATCTGTAACACAGGAAGTTGATAAAAGGTGCATTCTTAGAAATGAAAGGGATGTCCACCTTCAGTAAAGAGGAATAGGAATAAGAATAGAGGGACTTCCCTGGTTTGACCAGTAGTTAAGAATTCACCTTTCAATGCAGGGGATGCAGGTTCAATTCCTGGTCAGGGGACGAAGATCCCACATACCACAGGGTGACTCAGCTTGCATGCGTCAACTAAGACCCAGTGCAGCCAAATCTATAATTTTTTTAATGGAATATATATATAGAAAAGGTCCTAGAGGGAAAGAAAGATTCTATTGCCTAAATTAAAGAAAGAAAAGATCTCCTGATGGCTTGGGTTGAAAGAGGAAGGAAATGGTGAGGACGAGATGGAAAAGGCAGTGTTATACCGTGCCTGGGTAGGCTGTGTTATATGGTGGCGACAACCCCAGTATTTCAGTGGCTTCAAACAGTACGGGTTTCTCATGTGTGTAAAGTGATCCTCACAGATCAGCAGGAAGCTCTGCCTCTGTGATCACCTGGAAACAGGGCTAATGGAGGCTCTATATTGACACTGAGAAAAGGAGACAAGAACATATGTTGAATTTATCCTTAAGACAAGCGATGGTCACATATCATTTCCAAGGCAAGGCACCTGCTCACATCTGACTTCCAGGGGACAGGGAAGTGCAATCCACTGACTTCTAGGGGACAGGGAAGTGCAATCCTACCGTGCTTAGAAGGAGAACCAGAAATTCTGGTGGAGAGCACTATTGATTCCCACAGCAAACATCCCAGACTGAGAGAAGGATAAGAGGGAGACGTAGGTGACTCTGATGACTGGGGGGTGGGGCTGGACTTTGGATGGGGGCTAAAATTCTGAGATCAATATAGCCTTTCTCCTGCATGCTATTGCACAGCCATATAATTTTTTTTTTTTTTTGACTGTGCTGGCTTTCTCTAGTTGCGGCATATGGGGGCTTCTCTTGTGGAGCATGGGCTTAGTAATTGCAGTTCAGTTCAGTCTCTCAGTCATGTTCAACTCTTTGCGACCCCATGGACTGCAGCATGCCAGGCCTCCTTGTCCATCACCAACTCCTGGAGTTTACTCAAACTCATGTCCATTGAGTTGGTGATGCCATCTAACCATCTCATCCTCTGTCGTCCCCTTCTCCTTCCTCCTTCAATCTTTCCCAGTATCAGGGTCTTTTCAAATGAGTCAGTTCTTTGCATCAGGTGGCCAAAGTATTGGAGTTTCAGCTTCAGCATCAGTCCTTCCAATGAATATTCAGGACTGATCTCCTTTAGGGTGGACCGGTTGGATCTCCTTGCAGTTCAAGGGACTCTCAAGAGTTTTCTCTAACACCACACAGTTCAAAAGCATCAATTCTTCACCACTCAGCTTTCCTTATAGTCCAACTCTCACATCCATTCATGACTGCTGGAAAAACCATAGCTTTGACTAGATGGACCTTTGTTGGCAAAGTAATGTCTCTGCTTTTTAATATGCTGTCTAGGGTGGTGATAACTTTTCTTCCAAGGAGCATGGGCTTAATTGCCCCAAGTCATATGGGATCTTAATTTGCTTACCAGGGATCAAATCCATGTCCCCTGCATTAGAAGGTGAATTCTTAACTACTGGACCATCAGGGAAGCCCCACGGCCATAGAAATTCTCCCTGTCTCTCTCTCTCTCTCTCCCACACACACACACACACACACACACACACACACACACACACAGCCATGGGTTCTCATCAGCTAAGTAATATCTCTTTAAGCATTACTTTTGCTCCATTCCTTCTGTCTTTCCTATCTGGGACAAAAGTTTGACTATGTTAGAACTTTTGACCATGTCCTTTTTGTTTTTTATTTTTTGTATTCTCTTTTTGTCTGTTTTTCATACTAAGTATACATTTTTTGGCCTGGCTTTTACTTTATAAATTCTCTCTTTTTTAATGTTGAATCCAATGTTAAACCCATCTAATATGGTGTTAATCTCAGTCATAGTAGTTTTCCCTATTAGAATTTATATTTGGTTCATCTTTTATAGTTTTGAATCATGATTTCCACTTATTCATCAAAATTCTTAATCCTGTCTTTTACATTCTTAAATATATTTATCAAGGTTACTTTAACATTTGTGTCTGCTTCATTAAATGGACCTGTTGTAGGTCTGTTTCTATCTTTCCCTTTATTTTTGGTCATGCTTTATCTTCCTACATGGCTAATTATATTTATATGTGTGTGTGTGTGTATATATATATATATATAAATGGTAGGTTTGATTTATTAAATTACCTGCTTCACATGCACATTATATTTCTGCTTCTATACTACAGTGTACTTACCACCAAAAATTTAGTTTCCATCCATCACCATACCATCTAATTATGTTTTAATAAGTGCCAGATATTATACATGAAAATATAGAGAGCTAATTTGGGACTTTTAATGCTGTTATAGTCTTCCAGAGAGGATGTACTGCTTCTGGCAGGCATCTAAATTACAAGCACTCGTAATTCCAGATTGCCTTAATTGAATCACGGATTTAAATTATTTGAAGCTGACCTTCAGATCTTGTGAAGCCTGGTCTCTTGGTTCACACTTATTCCCAAGGTAACTAATAGCTCAGGATATTTCCTAGGCCCCTCCTCCTCAGCAGCCTCTGAAGCCCATAGTGTTTCCCCCTCTCTTTCTTTCTTAAAAACTATTCATAAAGTAGCAGTGTATGTTTTAAGGAAGAAACATAAAAAGACTGATTTGTTGATACGTCCTGCTCATTGCTGTGGGTTAGTAGAAATTATTATCTTCTTTTAAATTTTTTAGTTATTATTTTTTAATTGAATGAAGGAAGCCTATAATTTCTCTCTTTTAATTTTATTTTTTAATTGAAGTATCATTGATTTACAATGCCGTGTTAATTTCAGGCGTACAGCAAAGTGATTCCATTTTCCATATCTGTATGTATATCTATCCTTTTTCAGATTCTTTTTCCTTGTAGATTATTGCAAAATATTGAGTATAGTTCCTTGGGCTATAGAGTAGGTCCTTGTTGTTTATCTGTTTTATATATAGTAGTCTGTATATGCTGAGCCCAAACTCCTAATTTATCCCTCTTCCCTTTCCCCTGTGGTAACCATAGGTTTGTTTTCTGTCTGTGAGTCTACTTCTGTCTTTAAATAAGTTCTTTTGTATCCTTGTTTTTTAAAGATTCCACATGTAAGTGATATCATTTGATATTTGTCTTTCTCTAACTTCACTTAGTATGATAAACTCTAGGTCCTATCCGTGTAGCTGCAAATGGTGTTATTTCATTCTTTTTTAAAATTTTTTATTTATTTATTTTTTTTAATGTGAGTAGGAGTTCACAGAAAAGAAGTGAAGTGAAGCTGCTCAGTCGTGTCCGACTCTTTGTGACACCATGGACAGTAGCCCACCAGGCTCTGCCGTCCATGGGATTTTCCAGGCAAGAATACTGGAGTGGGCTGCCATTTCCTTCTCCATATTTCATTCTTTTTATGGTCGAGTAATATTTCATTTATATATATGTACCACATCTTCTTTATCCATTCATCTGTTGATGGAAATTTAGGTTGTTTCCATGTCCTGGCTACTCAAATAGTGTTGCAACGAACAATGGCGTGTATCTGAAAGAATATACTCTTAAATGATCTTTAGTTTCTCGGTATGTGAACTCTGCTCAGCTCGTCAGGTGCTCAACTTCCACGTTCAAAATTCTTGTATGCCTCTGAGAAACAGTGGTCCCAGATGCCAGACTCATCTATAGCCACACTTCCCTCTTAGACCTGCAGTTCTAAGCCTTAGTAGATTTTTGCTGCTTCCACAGAGATGTAGTTCTATCTTTACCAGTCTTCTCAGTTGCTCTCAGGGGAAGAGCCATTTCCAGAAGTGTGAATCCAGGAAGAGACATTGGGACTGAGACCTGAGTGGGAAAATTATCAAAGTCTTAGGGAAGAATTTTCATGGTAGGGGAAATACAAAATCTCGTGTTGAGTGAACATGTGATAAGGAGCAGCCAGGCCATGGTGGATGGCCACAAGTGGCCAAGGATGAGACAGAGGGTGACAAGGATGCAGAGCCAGAGCGGGCGCTGCTGGAGGTGTGGGAGAGAACATGGATCTTACCTTAAAGAAGAGTCACAGGGAAGTGGACACAGAGTACCATCTGCATTTGTTGGGCTGGTCCCTGCCTTCATGGAGCGCTCATTGTAGAGAGGGTCATGGACTGTGTTCAGGTCACACGAGCTTGAAACAAATGATCCAGAGGCCCTGCTTGTAGATCTGAAAACTAATCAAGATTCCTAAGTTTTTGGTGTATCCGTAAACCAGGCAGCTTACCTGCATCAGGGCCTATTGATATTACAGAGCAGCTTCAGCAAATGGAAACAAACTTAAGAATGTCATTCATCCGCACACGGTAGATGCCATGGCTCCAGGAAGACGCCATCAACTGGGTGCTTTCCCACTCTCCTCCTGTCTTCTCCGCCTTCTTCCTCTCCAGCGCCTATTGCTTTCATGCCATTGGGGGTGCCATTCAAAATCCCCACCATGTCCAGGCCTTCCAGGAAGCCCAAGCCAAGACTCCCTGGCCCTGAGCACTGTGCCCCCATTTACTTATGGACCTCTGTCTTGAAAGCTAATAAATACACACTGAATAAATGAATGAGTGAATATCTGTACAAAGTAATTCACAAAAAACCTACTAGACTGTATGCTCTGGAGAGAATGTCTTCACCCTACTGAATTTATCATTCCTAGGTGGCTCAGTGGTAAAGAACCCACCTGCCAATGCAGGAGACTCAGCTTCGATCCTTGGGGTTGGGAAGATTCCCCAGAGAAAGCAATGGCAACCCACTCTAGTATTCTTGCCTGGGAAATCCCATGGACAGAGGAGCCTGGTGGGCTATAGTCAGTGGAGTTGCAAAGAGTTGGACACAACTGAGTGACTGAACACAAGCACAAGATGACGTATGGGAGCTAATTTTGAGCAGGACTTCAAATTGTTTGTCTTTTTCTCAGGAATCTTTCAGGGAATAGAAGGTCTGTTCTCAGCACAGAACCATTAAGTTATTTTAACTCCTCTGCCTCCCCCTCCCCTGACCCCCACGACTATTTGGAAGTGGTTCAATGCTTCCCAAAGCTCGGGAAACAAAGGTTATTACTTCTGGGGAGAGGCTTTGGTGTGGGAAGGTAGGAACGAAAACATTCAAAATTGGAAATCAGGTCTCCATGAACACAAGGGCTCACATATTGCATTCAGGTCATAGGAACTTGAAATCAATGATCCAAAAGTCCTACTTCTAGACTGAAGACCTTATCAAGCCTGAGTTTTAGGCTTATCCACAAACCAAGCAGCTTAATTCCATCCAAACATATGGATACACAGAGCAGCAGAAGCCACACCTGGCAGGCCAGACATCAAAGAACCCGCCTCCTGGCTTGCGTCCCTAAGATCTTGCTGATGTTTATCAGATGATGCTCAGCAGGGCTGATCTTTTACATACTTGAGGTCTGCCTTTCATACAGTCAGAGCAATGGGTCTAAATACAGGAACAGATATTTGCAAGATTAGAAGAAGAAAAAAAGGAAAGTATCTTTTTTTTTAATTAGAAGATAATTACTTTACAATATTGTGATGGTTTTTGCCATACGTCAACACGAATTGGCATTAGGTATACATTTGTCCCCTCCCTCTTGACCCCTCTCCCACCTCCATCTCCACCCCACCCCTTTAGGTTGTTACAGGGCACTGACTGGGTTCCCTGCATCATACATCGAACTCCCATTTGCTATCTGTTTTCTTATGATAGTGTATATGTTTCAATGCTGTTCTCTCATATCATCCCACCCTCTCCTTACCCCACTGTGTCCAAAATGTCTGTGTCTCCTTTTTAATTAACATTTTCTCAAATGGAGTTTTCTAACAATGCATCCTTTAGGTACATCCCACATAAAGTAAAAAGTTTCTGCACTTGCAAATCCATCTTCAGCAGATAATGCAACCCATCCATCTAAGGGCTCCAGCGTGCCTTGCCATGCTGAGCTGGGGGTTTCTCACCTCCCCTTTTCATGATGATGTGCCCTCAACATGGCCACATGTGCAACCCGATGTTCTCTCAAAGTACTAACTCATTCTCACACCAGTGCCCTTTGTCGAAGACTTTCCTCTTGTTTTGTTTTTTCCTGTGACATGTTAGGTGAGCTGGGCAGCATCCTGACCATGTCATTCAAGATTTACCAGGAATGTCTCAATACTGAGCCCTTTGACAAGGGAATTGGGTGGCAGAAATTTTCAAGGACAAGCAGCTCTGGACTCCAGAAACGGTGCTGTTTTTCATCCCCATGGCTCCAGCTCAGGCAGTTAAGATCCCAGATGGCAGAAGAACACGGGGCCCTCCTGGGAGCATTCTTAAATCTAATTCTAGGTTCTAGAATAAATACAGTCGTTGTACAGGAAGCGCCTGCAGACAGACATCTTGTATTTGTGAGGCTGAGGCTCTTTTGACTGACTGCCTTCCTTCACAGGCACGTGGTCCATCCAGTTCAGGATGGGAAGATGGGCGATATCTCATGGGGAACAAGTGGACAGTGAGAGGTAAAGTGACTTACTCAAGATCCCTTTACAAGTTAGTGCCAAATATTTCTGGAAAAACCGGACTTCCTATTCCCCAAGGTCAAGATATGAAAGCCTGCTGTCAGGTAGCACTTAGGGGAGCTGATTCATCAATTCATTCAACAGTTTGTGTGTTGGGGGTGGGGAATCAACTAGACCATTAGGGAGGAAAGTGTAATGGGAAAGGTTATGTCGGCTCAGGGCTGAGCCCTGTAGCACTTAGAGTTTAAAGGACTTACAGGGGAAGAGAAAGCCACAGGGTGACTCCAAGTATACTGATTTCCTATTACACTCTAACAAATTACTGCAGACATGGTGTTGACAAGAATACACAGTTAGGCTCTTTCGGTTCTGGAGGTCGAAAATCTCAAATCAGTGTCACTGAGCTTAAACCATACTGTCTGCTGGATCGTACTCCTTGGGTGGAGAGGCTCTAGGGGAGAATTGTTTCCTTGTTTTTTTCTAGCTCCTAGAGCTGCACTCCTTGGCTCGTGGTCCTTTTTTCCATCTTTGAGGTTAGTGGTGTAGCATCTTGCTGAGCTGTGACTTCACCATATTCTTCAGTAGTCATATCCCCTTTTCCTTCCCTCCCATAAGGACACTTGTGATTACATTTAAGGCTCACTTAGCTAATCCTGGAAAATCTCCTCTATCTCAAGATCCCTAACTTAATCATACCCATGAAGTCACTTTTGCCCCATAAAGTAACATATTCAGAGTCTGGGGGTTAGGACACAGATATATTTGGGAGGCTATTTTCAGCCTATCACTTACTGTCACCAACAAAGTAACATCCCAGGAGAACATCACAGAAGCTGAAAGAATAGTTTTTCAAGAAACAAAAGGGGTCCTCTGAGTGTGGAGCTGCTGTGAGACTAAATAAGATGGGAGTAGAAGGAAAGTTATGACCAACCTAGATAGCATATTCAAAAGCAGAGACATTACTTTGCCAACAAAGGTTCGTCTAGTCAAGGCTATGGTTTTTCCTGTGGTCATGTATGGATGTGAGAGTTGGACTGTGAAGAAGGCTGAGCGCTGAAGAATTGATGCTTTTGAACTGTGGTGTTGGAGAAGACTCCTGAGAGTCCCTTGGACTGCAAGGAGATCCAACCAGTCCATTCTGAAGGAGATCAGCCCTGGGATTCCTTTGGAAGGAATGATGCTAAAGCTGAAACTCCAATACTTTGGCCATCTCATGCGAAGAGTTGACTCATTGGAAAAGACTCTGATACTGGGAGGGATTGGGGGCAGGAGGAGAACAGGACGACAGAGGATGAGATGGCTGGATGGCATCACTGACTCGATGGACGTGAGTCTGAGTGAACTCCGGGAGTTGGTGATGGACAGGGAGGCCTGGCGTGCTGTGATTCATGGGGTAGCAAAGAGTCGGACACGACTGAGCAACTGAACTGAGGAAAGTTTTCTATTGCTGTAGCACGAAAGAGACTCTTGGTGATTTTTGGTAGGCTCCTTGACCTGGATTTTGGCAATGATATTTTTGTATGGGACACCAAAGCAAAGGCAACCAAAGCAAAAATAAGCAAGTGGGACTACATTAGATGAAAAAGCTTCTGCACAGCAGAGGAAACCATCAACAAAACGGAATGGCGATCTATGAATGAGAGAGAATACTTGCAAACCACACATCCGTTAAGGGGTTAATATGCAAAATATACAAGGACTCATACAACTCAATAGAAAAAAAAATCAGATTTGAAAATGGGTAGAGAAACTGAGCAGACATTTTTTCCAAAGAAGACATACAAATGGCCAACAGGTACATGAAACGATGCTCAACATCACTAATCATTAGGGAAATGCAAATCAAAACCACAATGGGATACCATCTCTCACCTAGCAGAATGGCTATCAGTAAGGAGACAAGAGATGAGTATTGATGAGGATGTGAAGAAAAGGGAAACCCTGTGCACTGTTAGTGCAATTGTGAATTAGTGCATCCACCATGGAAAGCAGTATAAAACTAATTTTTTAAAATATTAAAAATAGAACTACTATACGATCCAGCAATCCCAATTCTGGTATATATCCAAAAGAAATGAAAATAGAATATTGAAGAGATATCTTCACTCTCATGTTTATTCCAGCAGTACTCACAAGAGCCAAAATACACAAATAACCTAAGTATTTATCAGGGGATGAATGGATAAAGAAAACATGATATGTATATGTATGAAGGGGCTTCCCTGGTGGCTCAGATAGTAAAGAATCTTCCTGGAATGCAGGAGACCTGGGTTTGATTCCTGGGTCAGGAAGATCCCCTGGAGAAGGGAATAGCTAACCACTCCAGTATTCTTGCCTGGAGAATTTCATGGACAGAGGAGCCTGTTGGGCTATAGTTCATGGGGCCGCAAAGAGTCAGACACGACTGAGTGACTAACATTGTCACTTTCATATATATATACATATATATATGCAACTAATTCATTGTTTTGAGTACTTTTATTCATTTGCTTATTTTTCTAAGTACTTTTAGTAATCCAATCTCCTAGTCCGTGGCAATTATCTAAATCTCCTCTTAAAAACATTTACCCGCATCAGATAGTCTGTCAATGTGTTCTCCTTGAATGACTCCCTGCTGTAGGCATCTTTCAGTTTGGGTAGGCTGATCAGCTCCATGAACCATCATTCTGAGGGTCCTATTGACCTTCCTCCCCTGGGGCTCCTAGTATCCCATGTTTGGTTTTCTCCATCCTCTTTCTTGAGCCATGCCCTTGTTTTCCATTGTTATTTCTTGTGGTTGGTTTATTGCCTTTGTAAAAATTCGGCTGCCTCGGGTCTTAGCTGCAGTGTGCAGCATCTTCCTTGTGGCGTGCGGGTCTTTTGCTATGGTGCATGCACTCTAGTTGTGGCCCGGGGGTCAGTAGTTGAGGCACGTGGGCTTCGTTGCTCCGAGGCATGTGGAATCTTAGTTCCCCGACCAAGGATTGAACCTGAGTCGCCTGCATTGGAAGGCAGATTCTTAATCACTGGACCACCAGGGGAATCCCTATTGCCTTGCTTTGATGGAACCTATCCTCTGAGAGGATCTGAGCAAAGATGAATGGGGGTTTATGACATTATATATTACATTTTGAAGATATTTATTTATTTGTGTACTTGGCCTCACTGGGCCTTAGTTGCAGCACAAAGGACCTTCAGTCTTCGGTGATGCATGTGGGATCTTTAATGGTGGCATGCAGACTCTTAGTTGTATCATGCAGGATCGAGTTCCCTGACCAGGGTTCAAACCTGGACCCCCTGCATTGGGAGCTTGGATTTTCACACCAGGATTTAGCCACTGGACCACCGGGGACATTCCTATGACATTATAAATTACTATAAAGGATATTACAGGGCAAGCCTACCACCCCAGCCCAGACTTCCTCTTCTTCAAAGATATGGTCATTCCTGGCACTTCATTTTCCCATAAGTCTCCATTCTTTCATTTATTAGTCAATAAATATTTATGAAACAGCTGTTCTGCAGGGACTTTTCTAGGCTCTGGATGCAGCAAAGAAGACAGACACATTTCCTGCTTTAATGGAGCTTAAGTCAAATGGAGAAGACAGACAATGAACAAACAATAATATATAAAATTATAAGATGATGTCATTTTAAAAATGAAGCAGAATTGAGGGATTCAGAGTGACAGGGATTAGATGGGGTGTTATTTTGCATAGGAAAGCTTCTCTGGGCGGGGGGGCAGTGCTAGAGCAGAAACCCAGAGGAAGCAGTGGAACCAGCCTTGTGAAGATGTGAGAATGCCAGGGGGAAAGAACCTACATGTCAAGAACTCTGAGATTCGAGGAACAGAAAGAAGGCCAACAGAGTTACTAAGACGGAAAGAATTAGGAGATGAGATCAAAAAGAGAGGCCGGTCAGGTCTTAGAGGACCAGGTGCAGTGTGCATCCTATGGGGTTTTAGCCCTGGAAGGACACTTTTGATTTTTAATTTAATTTTTTATTTTGAAATAACTTTAGATTTACAGAAGAGTTGTATAGAGTAGAGACAATTCCTGTCTACTCTTGGCCCCACTCTCCAGCCCAGCTTTCCTCTCACATTTGGGTAATTTAAGAGGCATGCAGGAGCCACTGTGGGATTAGGCACAGTGACCCAAGGGAGAGTTCCATGTAAGAACCTCTGCTAAACATAGGTCGGGATCTGCAGGTAGATCTCGAAGCTTGCCCAGCCTCCTGCTGATTTTTAGTTTGTACAAATTCGCAACAGGATGGGACAGTGTCCTCTCCGGTCTGCTTTGCTCAGGGAATTTGTTGTCATAACTCTCTTCCTGCAGCCCCAGGATGTCAAGATGTCAGAAACGGGAAAATTCCTTCTCACAACCCATCAGGATTTTCATAGTAGTAAAGCTATGTTATTCTACTGTGCAGTTTTTCTCCTTTGGGCTCAGTGCCTCCCTAGAATTCTGGACATTCTTCCATCCTTCTTTCCTCCCTTCCTTCTCCTCTCCCCTCCCCTCCTATCCTCCTCTCTCCCATTTTTCCTTCCTTCCCTCTTTCTCTCCCAGCTTCCCTCCCTCCCTACCTGGGATTCACATGCTCAGTGAGAAGGTAGGAGGACTCAGCGAGTTAATTGCTAGACCACCTGGCCCACCTAGGTGGTGAGCCAGGCCCATCTATGGCCCCTGGTGCGGAGTGTTCATGGTGATGATAAGAGAAATTTCATTGTCTAGTACCGCTCCACGTCTCACAGCTCACATCTATTGAGTTCTTTGCTTTCCTGGCTTTTGTCAGTCAGTCACAAACTTTGAGGCTTCCCTTTTCCTCATTCTGGCATAAGAGGGGGAAGCAACAAAAGTTGGGAGAAGGGAACTGTATATTCCACAAACATAGAAACATGAAGATGAAGTGATGAGAAATAGGCACACCCTGGGGGCAGAATTCCTTGTAGGGGAGGAAACATTGTTTAGCAAAACTGCCTGATAAACCATTTGGCCTGTGAAATGACAGCTCTCAGAGTATGACTTGAATAGAATAAGAGAGAGATAAAGCCACTTTGATAGTCTCTGAATAGAAGGTACACATTACTATTCAGAAAATAGATAAACAAGAAGGATCTACTATACAGCACAAGGAACTTTACTCAATATTTTTTAATGACCTATATAGGAAAAGAATCTGAAAAAGAATATATGTGTGTGTGTGTGTGTGTGTATAGAACTGAATCACTTTGCTGTACACCTGAAACTAACACAGCATTATAAAATTAACTGTATTTCAATAGGAAAAATATAATTTCAGGAATGAAATTGTGTCATTTGCAGAGATGTGGATGAACCTAGAGACTGTCTGTCATACAGAATAAGTCAGAAAGAAAAAACAAATATTGTATATTAACGCATATAGGTGGAATCTAGAAAAATGGTACTGATGAACGTATTTGCAAAGCGGAAATAGAGACACAGATGTAGAGAACACACATATGGACACCAAGGGGAGAGAGGCGGTGGTGGGATGGATTGGGAGATTGAGCTTGACATATGTACACTATTGATACCATGCATAAAATAGGTAACAGATGAGAATATTCTGGATAGCACAGGGAGCTCTACTCAGTGCTCTGTGTTGACAAAGAGGGGATATATGTACGCTGCTGCTGCTGCTAAGTCACTTCAGTCGTGTCCGACTCTGTGCGACCCCATAGACGGCAGCCCACCAGGCTCCCCCGTCCCTGGGATTCTCCAGGCAAGAACACTGGAGTGGGTTGCCATTTCCTTCTCCAATGCATGAAAGTGAAAAGTGAAAGTGAAGTCGCTCAGTCGTGTCCGACTCTTAGCAACCCCATGGACTGCAGCCTTCCAGGCTCCTCCGTTCATGGGATTTTCCAGTAAGGAGTACCGGAGTGGGGTGCCATATATGTGTAGGTGTAGCTGAATCACTTTGCTATACAGCAGAAACTAGCACAACATTGTAAAGTAACCTAGACTCCAATTAACACTTTTTTTTTCAGAGTGCTAGTGGAAGGTGTTTAAGAAGGGATATAGAAGATCTGAAGAGAAGACGGGGCCCAGAAATATGGCAGAATGCTGGACCCTAGGTAGAAAAGGCCACAGACGGTGGGAAGAGCTGAGGAGCTCTGAAGAAAGGGGTCTAAAATTCTACTCCCAATTATCTGGTGCACTGGATCACAATGCAAGCCAGGTCCCAGCCCCCCATACCTCAACAAAATCTACTGTGCACGGTTATCCTGTGCAAATGGTAGCTGTTGCAAATCAAGAAAAGAAACTGCTTTTGCTGTCTGCTTCCTTTGCGAAGCTCTCCACATGCAACCTTCCTGGTCGTGAGGAAGAAAGGGAAAGGGTAAGGGCACACTGGTTTGTATCAAGCCCATCCTCTCATCTCCATATTATTTTTCCCATATTCATTTCAAGAGCTTTATATTTATAGGAAGGAAAGACATACCAGCTCAAGTTGCCATTACTCTTTATATCATTAGGTAGGGAAAGAGTGAAAGGTCTATCAATGAGTATAAAATTAGCTTTCTGATCTCCTAGTAGGATCTGCCAAAAAGCTCCAGTGAAGAAGAAGGGCTTAGACTTTAGTAAAGATTTTTCCCATCAGGGAAAAAAGCCAGTTAGATATGAGAAGTGAGGGAACAGCCACTGGGTTCCAGGAAATAAAAATGAGAAATGGATTTTGAGCTGAGTTTCATAAGGCTGTTAGCTTAGGTCTAGGATAACTTGGCATTTTTAGAAAAAAATACCTGAGAAGAGAATCAGTGGCAGAGTAGATGTAGGTGGTACCGGCAGAGGAGCTCACATCACTGGAGAGATCAAAGACAGACTCCAAAAGGTTAGGATGTTTGGTGATCACTGGGCAGGAAATAACAAGAAAGGATGAAACCAGGAAAACTAATTTAATTGTAAATTTTGTACAGAATGCATTAGTGCTTCAAAGATCACTGGGTAGAGATGTGGGCAGGATGTTGATAAATTAATAAATGAGGAAGGTTTTGCACAGACTTTGCATCAGAGCACAAGCACCTAAACTCCTGGAGTTTCTTCCTTGATGATGCTGGGTTGGAGAGGAAAGAGCTGGCGGGATTAGTTTCTTAGAGAATTTGGAACCAAGGTGAGATGGGGTTACCTTCCTAACATGTATGCCTCCACTGACTCCATAGAAAAGCCTTACCCTTTGCAGGGAGGAGGAGCTATTCCTGACTTCCTGATACATGGGGTCCTCTGGGAATGAGGTATGCTACCTTAAGATCCCTGGGAAGAGACTGTTGCTTTTCTTCCCATTTCCCTGGAATTTCCTGCAGCCGTGGAGGTAGGGACAATGACAGGAGGGGAGGAGAAACCTAATGACAGCAGCCTGTTTGTAAGCATCCCTGGATGCAGCAGGAAAGGGTTTACTCCACAATAATTAGGTCCAAGAAAAGGCACCTAGGTTTATTTTTTAAAATTACTTTTAGGTTTAGCTCCAAGTCCTGTTTATCAGGCTTGTGAATAATTCAATCTCAATTGTGTGTTTTGAGGGCAAGAAAGATTGTGAGGGAGGCTACCACTTTCTAAGATCATTCAAGAGTTCTTGAGGGTTAAGACATATGCTTCCCAGGACATTGAAAGGAAGATTGTATAAGTTTCCTGTAGCTGCTGTTACAAGTTAACACAAACTTGATGGCTTAAGAAAAAAAGCAGTTTTCTTCACAGTTCTTGTAACTGGAAGTCCTAAAACAAAGCTGTCGGCAGGACTGTGTTTCCTCTGAAGGCTCTAAGGGAGAGTCCTTTCTTGCCTCTTCTAGCTTCTGATGGCTGTTGACATTCCGTGACATGTAGCATCACTCCGGTCTCTACCTCCATCTTTTTATCACCTTCTCCTCTGTATCTTCTCTTTTCTGTCTTCTCTCTTTCTCTTATAAGCACTCTTGGGTTGGCATTTAGCTCTCACCATGGTGATGGACAGGGAGGCCAGGGAGGCCTGGCGTGCTGCGATTCATGGGGTCGCAAAGAGTGGGACACGACTGAGCTACTGAACTGAACTGAACTGATGATAGTCTCGGATTATCTCCCCATCTCAAGATCCTTAACCACATATGCAGAGATCCTCTTTCCAATTAAGGTAACATTCACAGGCTCCAATCCAGACCACCGTGCACTTGCTGCTACCTGGGGAGCTGGCCAAGCACACCGTGTCCGAGGGCACTAAGGCTGTCACCAAGTATACCAGATCCAAGTAAATATAATATGCCTAGCCACTGTTAATGGAGAAGGCAATGGCACCCCACTCCAGTACTCTTGCCTGGAAAATCCCATGGACGGAGGGCCTAGTGGGCTGTAGTCCATGGGTCTCGAAGAGTCGGACATGATTGAGCGACTTCACTTTCACTTTCACTTTCACTTTCACAGGCTCCAAGGATTTGACCTGGATGTCTTTTGGGGAGCCATTTTCCAGCCTACCACAAGGACCTTCTGCTTTTTAGTCCTCTTTTGCGCTGTTGAGATGCAACACTGTGCCAGAGGGCATGTCCTTTTCAAAGCTTGCACACAGAGCTCTCCCAAGCCTTTGTGTTAGTATCCAGTCATTCCAGATCCCTGATACTTAGGAAAACTCCACTCTCGCTCTTCTATTCAGTCTCAGATATCTTTCTGTGGAGCCTAGTTTCTTCACTGCAAGCTGTGTCTCCATTCTCTGCTGTTTATTCCTCCAAAAGAACTAGACTCCCAAACAGACTGACGCTGACCCTTTCTGGCCACAGAGAACAACTAGGAGAGCTTGTTTGGCTTACTCAGGTCAGCCAAGAACTATATGAGCCGAGAAGTGATAGAAAAAAACTGAACTATAGAAAGATTAAAAGACCCTGCCATAATGTGCTAGCCTACTGATCCTTGAAGGTGCTGGAAAACAAGCCAGCATGGATGGCAGTTACTTAGGATGGGTGAATTGGAATAATGACAGGAAGATAATAATGATGATGACAATATTAATAGTAATAATAACAGCATCTACCAGATATTGACTATTAATTATTACTATATTATTACTATACACTATGCTAAATACTTCTCTAGGCATGTCCTTGGTTCATCATCAGAACTTCTCGTTTTTACAGAAGAGAAAAATAAGACTCAGAAAGACTGAGTAATTTACTCAAGATTGCTCAGTTAATAAGGCAGAACAAGGATTGGCACTAAGATTTCTGTCTTTCTATAGGCTGTACTTATTGGCTAATTATGAAGATATTGGTTTTCTATGAAAGCCACTGCTTTGCTTAACACATATAGCTGACTGATCCAAATATTTTTTTCCTCACTGTCTTGATAGGTTCCAGGAACCTGGGAAGCCCTTTAATGATGTGATAATGGGTATAACTCATTCAGTATTCCCATTGAAGCTCTGAACTTAGTGCTTTTTTTTCATCCTGAGTGTTTAAGCTCCCCTAAGGCAAACAAGAGAGTTCCAGAAAAAATCTATTTCTGCTTTATTGACTATGCCAAAGCCTTTGACTGTGTGGATCACAATAAACTGTGGAAAATTCTGAAAGAGATGGGAATACCAGACCACCTGATCTGCCTCTTGAGAAATCTGTATGCAGGTCAGGAAGCAACAGTTAGAACTGGACATGGAACAACAGACTGGTTCCAAATAGGAACAGGAGTACATCAAGGCTGTATATTGTCACCCTGCTTATTTAACTTCTATGCAGAGTACATCATGAGAAATGCTGGACTGGAAGAAGCACAAGCTGGAATCAAGATTGCTGGGAGAAATATCAATCACCTCAGATATGCAGATGACACCACCCTTATGGCAGAAAGTGAAGAGGAACTCAAACGCCTCTTGATGAAAGTGAAAGTGGAGGGTGAAAAAGTTGGCTTAAAGCTCAACATTCAGAAAATGAAGATCATGGCATCTGGTCCCATCACTTCATGGCAAATAGATGGGGAAACAGTGGAAACAGTGTGAGACTTTATTTTTCTGGGCTCCAAAATCACTGCAGATGGTGACTGCAGCCATGAAATTAAAAGACGCTTACTCCCTGGAAGGAAAGTTATGACCAACCTAGACAGCACATTAAAAAGCAGAGACATTACTTTGCCAACAAAGGTCCGTCTAGTCAAGGCTATGGTTTTTCCAGTGGTCATGTATGGATGTGAGAGTTGGACTGTGAAGAAAGCTGAGCGCTGAAGAATTGATGCTTTTGAACTGTGGTGTTGGAGAAGACTCTTGAGAGTCCCTTGGACTGCAAGGAGATCCCACCAGTCCATTCTGAAGGAGATCAGCCCTGGGATTCCTTTGGAAGGAATGATGCTAAAGCTGAAACTCCAGTACTTTGGCCACCTCATGTGAAGAGTGGACCCATTGGAAAAGACTCTGATGCTGGGAGGGAATTGGGGGCAGGAGGAGAAGGAGACACCAGAGGATGAGATGGCTGGATGGCATCACTGACTCGATGGACGTGAGTCTGGGTGAACTCCGGGAGTTGGTGATGGACAGGGAGGCCTGGTGTGCTATGATTCATGGGGTCACAAAGAGTCGGACATGACTGAGCTACTGAACTGAATTGAACTGAAAGCAAACAATGAAATTCCACAAATTATTAAGGAAAGTAGAAGCCCACATCTTCAGAGCTATAAAACTCTATTGGCTCTGCAAGCATCACTTTTTTTTTATCAGTAAGGGAGTATAGAGGGCTTCCCAAGTGGCACTAATGGTAAAGAACCTGACTGCCAATGCAGGAGGCACAGGAAACATGGGTTTGGTCCCTGGGCAGGGAAGATCCCCTGGAGGAGGGTATGGCAGCCCAGTCCAGTATTCTTGCCTGGAGAATCCCATGGACAGAGGAGCCTGGCTGTTCATAGGATCACAATGCTTTGGACATGACTTAAGTGACTTAGCGTGCATGCATGCACAAGGGAGTATAAAGTCCTCATATATAAGAATAAATTAGTGCTGGTAAGACCAATGCTAATAAAGAAACAACATTTACTGGGAAATGACTTACTGGCGTCCTATGGTTGAGGTCCTGGAATGTAACTTTGTCTTGTTTCCAGCTCTGCCTCTGACCCACTCAAGTGCTTAGTCACTCAGTCATGTCTGACTCTTTGTGACCCCCATGGACTGTAGCCTGCCAGGCTCCTCTGTCCCTGGGGATTCTCCAGGCAAGAATGCTGGAGGGGGTTGCCATACCCTCCTCAAGGGGATCTTTCCAACCTGGGGGCTGAACCCAGGTCTCCAGCATTGCAGGTGGATTCTTTACCGTCTGAGCCACCAGGGAGGTCATATGACAGAGCTGAGCCCTGGGCTCTTACCAGCTTTGGTTGTTAGAAAAGCCTTCTAGTCTATGGCCATGCTACCCTGAATGTGCCCAATCTCATCTGATCTCAGAAGCTTAGCACAGTTGGTCCAGGTTAGTACTTTAGTACTCGGATGGGAGAAAAGGCTTCTATTAGAGTAAAGGGAGGAAATGAGGAACCCAAGTGCTGTGAGCCTGGAAGTTTTAGACTGTTAGACTTTAAAGCTTCTCAGAATATGGTGTTGGTTTTTTTAAAAAAATCCATTCTTAATTTCTCATTTTAAAGATAAATGCTTTTTATATGGGTTTATGATTTAGACAGAAATGGGAGAGACCAAATTTGGGTGTTTTCGTTTTTATAAAGTGAAGTAAAGTTGCTTTACAATGTTGTGTTGGTTTCCACTGTACAGCCAAGTGAGTCAGCTCTAAGCACACACATATCCCCTCTTTTTCAGATTTCCTTCCCATTTAGGTCACCAGAGAGCATGGAGTAGAGTCCCCTGTGCTATACGATAGGTTCTCGTTACTTACCTATTTTATACACAGTATCAATAGTGTATATATGTCAATCCTAATCTTCCATTTCCTCCCATCACCACCTCTTACCCCCTTGGTATCCATACGTTTGTTCTCTATGTCTGTCTCTATTTGTGCTTTGAGGATAAGTTCATCTATAACATTTTTCTAGATTCCATGTATTAGTATGTGCATTAATATGTGATTTCTGATTTACTTCACTCTGTTTGACAGGCCATCCACATCTCTGCAAATGGCACAATTTCGTTGTGTTTGTTTTTTATTTATTTTAGTTTAGTTTTTGGCTGTGTTGCCGTGCAAGGATTTCTCTAGTTGTGGTGCGTGGCCTTCTCGTTGTGGCAGCTTCTCTGTTGCAGAGCACAGGCCCTAGGCACGCAGGCTTCAGTAGTTGCAGCACGCGGGCTCAGTAGCCACAGCGTGTGGGCTCTAGGGTGAGCGGGCTTCAGTAGGTGCGGCTCACAGACTCAGTGGTTGGTGTGCACAAGGTTAGTTGCTCCACAGCACGTGGAATCTTCCTGGGCCAGGGATCAAACCTGTGTCTCCTGCATTGGCAGGTGGATTCTTATCCACTGAAAGCCAGCAGGGAAGTCCCCCCATCCCCCACCCCTCTCTCTCTCTCTCTCTCTCTCTCTCTCTATATATATATATATATATATATGCATCAGAGGGCAGACACACTGAAACCATACTCACAGAAAACTAGTCAATCTAATCACTCTAGGACCACAGCCTTGTCTAATTCAATGAAACTAAGCCATGCCCGTGGGGCAACCCAAGACGGTGGGCCATGGTGGAGAGATCTAACAGAATGTGGCCCACTGGAGAAGGGAATGGCAAACCACTTCACTTTTCTTGCCTTGAGAACCCCATGAACAGTATGAAAAGGCAAAATGATAGGATACTGAAAGAGGAACTCCCCAGGTCAGTAGGTGCCCAATATGCTACTGGAGATCAGTGGAGAAATAACTCCAGAAAGAATGAAGGGATGGAGCCAAAGCAAAAACAATACCCAGATGTGGATGTGACTGGTGATAGAAGCAAGGTCCGATGCTGTAAAGAGCAATATTGCATAGGAACCTGGAATGTCAGGTCCATGAATCAAGGCAAATTGGAAGTGGTCAAACAAAAGATGGCAAGAGTGTATGTCGACATTCTAGGACCGAACTCAAATGGACTGGAATGGGTGAACTTAACTCAAATGACCATATATCTACTACTGCGGGCAGGAATCCCTCAGAAGAAATGGAGTAGCCATCATGGTCAACAAAAGAGTCCGAAATGCAGTACTTGGCTGCAATCTCAAAAATGACAGAATGATCTCTGTTCGTTTCCAAGGCAAACCATTCAATATCACAGTAATCCAAGTCTATGTCCCAACCATAATGCTGAAGAAGCTGAAGTTGAATGGTTCTATGAAGACCTACAAGACCTTTTAGAACTAACACCCCAAAAAGATGTCCTTTTCATTATAGGGGACTGGAATGCAAAAGTAGGAAGTCAAGAAACACCTGGAGTAACAGGCAAATTTGGCCTTGGAATATGGAATGAAGCAGGGCAAAGACTAATAGAGTTTTGCCAAGAAAATGCACTGGTCATAGCAAACACCCTCTTCCAACAACACAAGAGAAGACTCTACACATGGACATAACCAGATGGTCAACACTGAAATCAGATTGATTATATTCTTTCCAACCAAAGATGGAGAAGCTCTATACAGTCAGCAAAAACAAGACCAGGAGCTGACTGTGGCTCAGATCATGAACTCCTTATTACCAAATTCAGACTGAAATTGAAGAAAGTAGGGAAAACCACTAGACCATTCAGGTATGACCTAAATCAAATCCCTTATGATTATACAGTGGAAGTGAAAAATAGATTTAAGGGCCTAGATCTGATAGAGTGCCTGATGAACTATGGAATGAGGTTTGTGACATTGTACAGGAGAGAGGGATCAAGACCATCCCCATGGAAAAGAAATGCAAAAAAGCAAAATGGCTGTCTGGGGAGGCCTTACAAATAGCTGTGAAAAGAAGAGAAGTGAAAAGCAAAGGAGAAAAGGAAAGATACAAGCATCTGAATGCAGAGTTCCAAAGAATAGCAAGAAGAGATAAGAAAGCCTTCTTCAGCGATCAATGCAAAGAAATAGAGGAAAACAACAGAATGGGAAAGACTAGAGTTCTATTCAAGAAAATTAGAGATACCAAGGGAACATTTCATGCAAAGATGGGCTCAATAAAGGACAGAAATGGTATGGACCTGACAGAAGCAGAAGATATTAAGAAGAGGTGGCAAGAATACACAGAAGAACAGTACAAAAAAGATCTTCACAACCCAGATAATCACGATGGTGTGATCACTGACCTAGAGCCAGACATCCTGGAATGTGAAGTCAAGTGGGCCTTAGAAAGCATCACTATGAACAAAGCTAGTGGAGGTGATGGAATTCCAGCTGAGCTACTTCAAATCCTGAAAGATGATGCTGTGAAAGTGCTGCACTCAATATGCCAGCAAATTTGGAAAACTCAGCAGTGGCCACAGGACTGGAAAAGGTCAGTTTTCATTCCAATCCCAAAGAAAGGCAATGCCAAAGAATGCTCAAACTATCACACAATTGCACTCATCTCACACTCTAGTAAAATAATGCTCAAAATTCTCCAAGCCAGGCTTCAGCAATATATGAACCGTGAACTTCCTGATGTTCAAGCTGGTTTTAGAAAAAGCAGAGGAACCAGAGTTCAAATTGCCAACATCTGCTGGATCATGGAAAGAGCAAGACAGTTCCAGAAAAACATCTATTTCTGCTTTATTGACTATGCCAAAGCCTTTGACTATATGGATCACAATAAACTGTGGAAAATTCTGAAAGAGATGGGAATACCAGACCACCTGATCTGCCTCTTGAGAAATGTGTATGCAGGTCAGGAAGCAACAGTTAGAACCAGACATGGAACAACAGACTGGTTCCAAATAGGAAAAGGAGTACGTCAAGGCTGTATATTGTCACCCTGCTTATTTAACTTCTATGCAGAGTACATCATGAGAAACGCTGGACTGGAAGAAGCACAAGCTGGAACCAAGGTTGCCGAGAGAAATATCAATCACCTCAGATATGCAGATGACACCACCCTTATGGCAGAAAGTGAAGAGGAACTCAAAAGCCTCTTGATGAAAGTGAAAGTGGAGAGTGAAAAAGTTGGCTTAAAGCTCAACATTCAGAAAACGAAGATCATGGCATCTGGTCCCATCACTTCATGGGAAATAGTTGGGGAAACAGTGGAAACAGTGTCAGACTTTGTTTTTTTTGGCTCCAAAATCACTGCAGATGGTGACTGCAGCCATGAAATTAAAAGATGCTTACTCCTTGGAAGGAAAATTATGACCAACATAGATAGCATATTAAAAAGCAGAGACATTACTTTGCCAACAAAGGTCCATCTAGTTAAGGCTATGGTTTTTCCTGTGATCATGTATGGATGTGAGAGTTGGACTGTGAAGAAGGCTGAGTGCCAAAGAATTGATGCTTTTGAACTGTGGTGTTGGAGAAGACTCTTGAGAGTCCCTTGGACTGCAAGGAGATCAAACCAGTCCATTCTGAAGGAGATCAGCCCTGGGATTTCTCTGGAAGGAATGATGCTAAAGCTGAAACTCCAGTACTTTGGCCACCTCATGCGAAGAGTTGACTCATTGGAAAAGACTCTGATGCTGGGAGGGATTGGGGGCAGGAGGAGAAGGGGAGGATAGAGGATGAGATGGCTGGATGACATCACTGACTCGATGGACGTGAGTCTGGGTGAACTCCGCGAGTTGGTGATGGACAGGGAGGCCTGGTGCGCTGTAATTCATGGGGTCGCTAAGAGTCGGACACGACTGAGCGACTGAACTGATATATATATATATATACACACACACACATATACATATATATATATATCTCAAGATTCTTGTGTCTGAAAGTCATACCGTGGAAGAGTTTAAGGCTCTTTAGAGAGCCCTGGCCCCATTCTCCTGTCTGATGATTGAATGCCCTCCCTTTTAAGACTAAAGTGGAGAACAATGTCAATCTGTTAGGTCAGTTTCATATTTTTAAGAGATCAATGAGAGTGAAATCATCTCCCAGTTCATATTTGTTTCAAAAATTACAAGGATAATTTTGGGTAGGAGACAAGTTTAAGCAAAACTGCAATGGATCACTGTCAAAATAGAGATGATGTCAGATTGCTAAAAAGAAAAAAATTGCATAGGAGTGTGATCCTGCTCTCATTTTTTAATGTGAGAATCATTGTAAGTGTGAGTGCCTATTTGCAAAGCCTGGAGGAACCTACATTGAATGTCAACACGGCTTTACAATTGCTCAGTGGTGGAAGGATGGTTGTTTTTATTCTTCTTCTTTCTCTGTTTTCCAAGTTTTCTTAAATAAACACGTACACTTCTAAGTGCTTCTAACATGGGCAGGGGCAGTAAGAAACACAGAATATAAGTAAGTGGCTGTCTCCTCTGGGGTGCTTCCTGTTCCCACTCAGATGCTCTGACCTCACTCAGGAACCTATAAAGGTGGAGGTTTTTTGAGAAAACCCACTTCTTGGGATTAGGTGTTGACTGTTAAAGTTGCAGAGACCTCATGGGTGACCCTGTCGGTTGTAAGTGAATCTCCATCTCCCACGCCTCACTAAGCCATCTGCAAGTCCTGTGGTCTCTACATTGAAAAAATACCCCCAGTCCCATCTCTTATCACCTAGAGTAACGTAGGCATCACTTCTCTGGACTATACAGCAGTCTCCTACTCGGTCTGCTGCTTCTGCTTTCACCCCTTCATTTCATTGACCGCAGGTGTAAAGGCAGGCCAAGTGAGCCTCTGAAGATGGAAATTAGATCACTTCTTTCTCCTGCTCAGAAACCTCCTGGGGTCCTCACCAAGTCCTGCAAGAACCTAGTGTTCATTCTGATGCCATCTCCTCCTCATTTCCTCCTACGCCCCTTGTTTTCTTCAGAGCCCCTGGGATGCCCCTATCTTTGTGCTTGTCTTTTTCTACCTCAAAATATTTTCCTCTAAATAACCACCTCTCAGAAAGAGAAAAATAAATATCTCATATTAAGGCATATATGTGGAATCTAGAAAAAAGGAACAGTAAACCTATTTGTTTTCCAAATAGGAAAAGGAGTACGTCAAGGCTGTATATTGTCACCCTGCTTATTTAACTTATATGCAGAGTACACCATGAGAAATGCTGGGCTGGAAGAAGAACAAGCTGGAATCAAGATTGCCAGGAGAAATATCAATCACCTCAGATATGCAGACGACACCACCCTTATGGCAGAAAGTGAAGAGGAACTCAAAAGCCTCTTGATGAAAGTGAAAGTGGAGAGTGGAAAAAGTTGGCTTAAAGCTCAACATTCAGAAAACGAAGATCATGGCATCTGGTCCCATCACTTCATGGAAAATAGATGGGGAAACAGTGGAAACAGTGTGAGACTTTATTTTTTTGGGCTCCAAAATCACTGCAGATGGTGACTGCAGCCATGAAATTAAAAGACACTTACTCCTTGGAAGGAAAGTTATGACCAACCTAGATAGCATATTCAAAAGCAGAGACATTACTTTGCCAACAAAGGTCCGTCTAGTCAAGGCTATGGTTTTTCCTGTGGTCATGTATGGATGTGAGAGTTGGACTGTGAAGAAAGCTGAGCACTGAATTGATGCTTTTGAACTGTGGTGTTGGGGAAGACACTTGAGAGTCCCTTGGACTGCAAGGAGATTCAACCAGTTCATCCTAAAGGAGATCAGTCCTGGGTGTTCATTGGAAGGACTGATGCTGAAGCTGAAACACCAATACTTTGACCACCCCACGCGAAGAGTTGACTCATTGGAAAAGACCCTGATGCTGGAAGAGATTGGGGGCAGGAGGAGAAGGGGACGACAGAGGATGAGATGGCTGGATGGCATCACTGACTCGATGGACATGAGTTTGGCTGAACTCTGGGAGTTGGTGATGGACAGGGAGGCCTGGCCTGCTGTGATTCATGGGGTGGCAAAGAGTCAGACATGATTGAGCGACTGAACTGAACTGAACTGAAACCTATTTGTAGGGAAGGAATAGAGATGCAGATGTAGAGAATGGATGTGTGGGCACAGGGGTATAAATTGGGAGATTGGGACTGAAGTATGTGCACTGCCATGTGTAAAACAGATAGCTAGTGGGAAGCTGCTGTCTAGCACATCACTTGGTGCTGTGTGATGACCTAGAAAGGTGGGATAGGGGTAGGCGGGAGGGAGGGACAAGAGGGATTGGATATATGTGTACTTATAGCTAAGCCACTTTGTTGTACAACATTGTAAAGCAACTATTTGTTGTTGTTTAGTTGCTGAGTCATGTCAAACTTTTTTGTGACCCCATGGACTGTATGTAGCCTGCCAGGCTTCTCTGTCCATGGGATTTTCCAGGCAAGAATACTGGAGTGTGTTGCCATTTCTTTCTCCAGGAGATCTTCCCAATCCAGGGATCATTGAACCTGCATCTCCTACATTGGCAGGCAGTTTCTTTACCACTGAGCCACCAGGAAAGCCCCTACAAAAAAGCTAATAAATTTAAATGTAAAAAAAAAAATACCCACCTCTTTTATCCTTTTTACATGTCCTCCAATGTCACTTCTAAGAGAAGCTATCCCAGACGTTCCACCCTCTCTCCCTTCTTTGTTCTATTTCTCTTCAGAACATACCTTTCTTCTGCATGTAAAACAGTGCTCAATACATCTTGTTGATTTAAAAAAATGAATGAATAATTAATGTATAATATATGCACTATTAATGCTCAAATGGATCAAAGTTGTTCCTTCAGAGGAAAACCAATATGTACTTATTTTCCATCATAAAAAGCAGTGTGAAATAAAGTAATTACTGAGCCTTTCCATCCCAGGGACAAGTTTTACCTAGATGACCTAGAAAATTGAGATCAAACTATATTTTGACCCAAATATAACAAGAACTGCTTCAATTTTCTTCCTCGTTTCATCTGTGACAGCCACGCCCTACTTTTCCAAGATAAATTAGTTTTCAGCAAAATGCAGTCATGGATCACTGGCCTAACTAATGATAAATAAACGACATTTCCATTTTATCTTTTTAAAATGAAACCTTAGATTTATTCTCATTGCTGTTCATGTACTTCAACTGACTGTATATACCCCAAATTATTTAAACAGACAGTTTTTTAAGTCTTGAGTAATCCTATTCATGTGTTAAATTCTTTGTCTAACTATCCAAAGAGCTCCTGGTTATTTGTTTATCCATTGTATATGTGACTGAGATCTGCCTCTTCTGTATTTTGAAGGTATTTTTCTCGATTGTGTTTCTAAAGATGGAGTTTGTTCATAGAATTTCTGTTCTAGATATTAAAAAAAAAAAAACACCAATGACTTTTGACAAGAAAATAGATTAATTGTGGCATATCCACACAATGGAATGTCATACCACAGAGAAATAGCTGAACTCCAGCCACATGCCACAACTTGGGTGACTCTTAGCTATGTGATGTTAGCTAACCAGGAAAATTAAAAAAACATGTTGATTATATATTTATATATACACATATATAGGATAAAGCAAAAGAGAAGTATGAAGGGTAGGAATGATAAATACAAATTCAAGGTATTAACTGCCCATAGAAGGCAAGCCGCAAAGTGAGATGATAACAGGTAAGCACCCAGATAGGTGTGTATCAGCGGTAGATTTTTTTTTTTTAATTTTTAACTCTTGGGTGAGATTGGCTTAGCAGTGTTTGTTACGTAATGGAACTAAGGAACACAAGTAGAAAGGACTAAGTGAGGACCAAGGGTGGTTACATGTCATGAGCCGAAGAGTATACTTAGCACAGTCCCATGACTTAAGGTGCAGCATCGTACAAAGCCGAAGGTTCCAGTGAATGTTTCTATGAGCGTGGAGACAAAATATCCAGCCTCGTCAAGAAAATAAGAGTTGCATTTGGGAGTAGCATCCAGTCATTCACGCAGAGAGAGGGGTGTGCAGTAGCATTCCAGGTGGAGGCCTTTCTCCTCCCCAGAGTTTCCCGTCTAGCCCCCGTCTCCCCTTAACTCTCTCTTTGCCAGCTCTGTTCTCTGTCCTTGCTCCTCAGCGCCGTGGTGGCAGACCTCCCAGTCCATTGCTTGCCCTCAGTGTCCACAGCTCACTCATTCCTCATATCACCATTTTATTTCCCTGCAGCCACTTACTTCTGAGTTCACATATGATTTTGGTTTTGCCTCAGAGCTTTATTAATTATTAATTATTGTAATTTTCAGAGTAACCCACAATCAAGCAAAGTAGGTAAAAGCAAGAAGACAAGGAACTAAGCTTGCTGGGCAGGACTCCCTCAGCCTGATCATGTTTCTCACCTTATGCCTTTAGGTAAGAGAATATCTGATTTTTTTTCCCCAGCAAATTGAACATAACAAGGAATCTGGATATCGGCAGTTCCAGAGATGGTTAATGCACTGGTTCAACCAAATCAGGACCCTGGATCAGCCCCTGTGTGTTGCTTTTGGCTCTCCCTTTCTGGTGCCAGAAGGTAGCTGCAGTGCCCAGCACCAGGGCCTCTCTTGGCAACACCTGAGCCGGATGGAGGAGAAGTGTGTTTCCTCCTAAGGCTCCCTTCTTATGTCAGTGAGGAATATCCCATCAGAGAGACTGACCACCATTCCCTGCAATGCTTCACTTCTGGTGTCATAAGTGTGAATTGGCTCACATGCTTGTCTCAAACCAGCAAAGAAGCGACAGGGTTTCCATGACTCCTTTAAAATCAGTCATGATCATTCCAGGGTACCAGACAGAAAGCCACCTGCTGCCTGAACACAACTGGGATTCAGTGAGCAAGGACGGAGCCTGGCATGGGTGCTGGGAGGGCAAACAACACCCTCTGCTGCCCGAGGGCTCTTGTGTACTTCACAGTTGGCATCATAGTGGTAACAGTGCTCCGTGTCTCATCAGATCAGATCAGATCAGTCGCTCAGTCGTGTCCGACTCTTTGTGACCCCATGAATTGCAGCATGCCAGGCCTCCCTGTCCATCACCAACTCCCGGAGTTCACTGAGACTCACATCCATCGAGTCAGTGATGCCATCCAGCCATCTCATCCTCTCTCGTGCCCTTCTCCTCCTGCCCCCAATCCCTCCCAGCATCAGAGTCTTTCCCAATGAGTCAGCTCTTTGCATGAGGTGGCCAAAGTACTGGAGTTTCAGCTTTAGCATCATTCCTTCCAAATTTGTGAAGCATTCACATACCTGGTTTCATGCAATTCTGGCCCAACCAGGAGAGATGCAGGTGTATCTCTGAAAGAGATGTGACAGAAAGGGAGACTGAGGATGCTGAGTGGTGAGTGATTCCCTTGTGCTCTTACAGCTTCTCAGAGCTGGAAATCAAACAGGTGTTTCTCACACGAATATCCAATATCTTCCCAGCCCATTTCAGGGTAACTGGCAACTCATAGGAGGAACTGTACTGTAAGTTCTGTATGAATTTCCTCTACAGGCTAGTAGAGTGATGGGTGATTTGACTGAGCGCAGGTGCAGTTGTGGTGAAGGAGTAGGTGGCAAGGCAAAATTTTTACATAGACACTTCTTGTCCAGAGTAAGCAATGCCCACACAGAGGATGATAGCCCATAACAGAGGAGCAGATGGAGGTTGCAGTTGTGTGAAGCCTGCCTCCAGCCCACATGAAATCCAAGAGCTTCAAAAGGCATCTGGGCAGTCCAACTCTCTGTCAGATTCAGCTGCTCAACAGGATCCAGCTCCTGGCTTACACTTAATGATTTAAACCCAATAAGATAGAGGTGATGGCTCTATCATGGCAAGCATATGGGGAAACATTGGAAACAGTGACAGACTTTATTTTTGGGAGGCTCCAAAATCACTGCAAATGGTGACTGCAACCATGAAATTAAAAGATGCTTGCTCCTTGGAAGAAAAGCTATGACCAACCTAGACAGCTTATTAAAAAGCAGAGATGTTACTTTGCCAACAAAGGTCCATCTAGTCAAAGCTATGGTTTTTCCAGTAGTCATGTATAGATATGAGAGTTGGACTATAAAGAAAGCTGAGCACCAAAGAATTGATGAACTGTGGTGTTGAAGACTCTTGAGAGTCCATTGGACTGCAAGGACATCCAAACAGTTCATCCTAAAGGAGATCAGTCCTGACTATTTACTGGAAGGACTGATGCTGAAGCTGAAACTCCAGTACTTTGGCCACCTGATGCAAAGAACTGACTCATTGGAAAAGACCCTGATGCTAGGAAAGATTGAAGGCTGGAGGAGAAGGGGATGCCAGAGGATGAGATGGTTGGATGGCATCACCGACTCAATGGACATGAGTTTGACTAAACTCTGGGAGTCGGTGATGGACAGTGAGACCTGGTGTGCTGCAAACCATGGGGTTGCAAAGAGTCAGACATGACCGAGTGACTGAACTGACTGACTGATGGCTTTAAGGAAGTACTTGGGAACACACAAACCAGGAAAGCCTTTGGTGACTTTAAAACAGAGGATTGAAGGCAGTGAGAGCTCCCAGGATGTACAACCTGCAAATGTCTTGTTATCACTTCCCATCTGGTCCTCAGACCTGGTCTTCACCCTGAGGAATCAGCTGGAAAACTATCTGATAATGCACCCAGGCATTGCATTCCAGCCTACACTGGAAAATTCTTTTTCATGTCAAGAAGCATAAAAATGTTAAAGTCACTTCAACCACGGACCCCACTCATGAGACTTCATAGAAAGAAAATAACTCAAGTAAAAGAAAAAAGCTATAGGTCTGGTGATAGCTGCTGTTTTATTACTCATGTGGGAGTGAAGAGTTGGAAGCCCCCTGAATGTTCAGCAGCAGGAAATAGCCACATTATCTACTCAATGGGATCTAAGCATCTGTTAAAAAGTCTAATCATAAAGATGATGATTCATTCAAAAATATTTATTGAATGCCTACAATATGCCAAGCACTATTTTAGACAGTGAAACAGTGAGCAAAACAGACCGAATACCTGCTTCTACTCAGTTTATCCTCTAGTATGTGCGGTGAAGGGGAGCTGAAGCAACAAGAAAAAAGGTGATGATTCAGAATAAAGTGAAAAATGCAGAAGAGAAAAATGATATGTATAATGTTATTCTTCCTACTCTATAGCACAGGAAACTCTACTCAATACTCTGTAATGGCCTATATGGAAAAGAATCTAAAAAGTGTGGATATATGTGTGCGTGTGTGTGTGTGTGTGTGTGTGTGTGTGTGTAGTGTGTATAACTGATTCACATTGCTGCACAGCAGAAGCTACCACATCATTGTAAATCAACTCTACTCCAATAAAACTTTTAAAAATATGATTCTTGCTATGCCATGCATTCAATTCTATGAACAATGATGGAAGGAAGCAAGAAATAAAGCTGATGGGATAATGCAGTTGTGAACATTTCTTTCCTATGTTGTTGTTCCAGTGTTTTTAGTACAATATTTTTTAAAAATCAAAATGGGGACAAAAATGATCTGATACTTTTAGCATTTGCACTCCCATATTTCAAAAGAAAGTGTCTAACTTTATAGAGGTCAAAGAAAAAATATAACCAAAACATGTTTGAGGAAGGAAGAAAAGAGAGAGTGGGAGGGAGAGAAAAGAGAGAGGGAGAGAGAAGAACAGATGCAGCTTTTATACTTTTTTCTGGCTTTAATCAGACCGCACCTTTGGCTCACCTTTGTCTTTTGAGGCTCCCAGTCCATGACACTGAAGTGAAAGATCTAAAATGTCATTCTGACTTAAATTCTGATTTGTTTGAATCAATATAAACCCTGAATATTCTTTAGAAGGTCTGATGCTGAAGCTGAAGCTCCAATACTTTGGCCACCTGATGCAAAGAGCTGACTCATTGGAAAAGACCCTGATGCTGGGAAAGATTGAAGGCAAAAGGAGAAGGGAGTAGCAGAAGCTGAGATGGTTAGATAGCACCACCGACTCAATGGACATGAGTTTGAGCAAATTCCAGGAGATAGTGGAGGACATGGGAGCCTGGTGCAGTTCATGGGGTCAGAAAATTGGACATGACTTAGCAACTGAACAGCAACCACGGTAGTGAACTAGTGAAGTCCAGTAAAAGCAAGTTTTCCAAGCAATTGTAAACTTAGCCAGCATTTTGTGATGATCTGCAACCAAATTTGGTTACAACCTTTAAGTTGCAAGTGTAACCCTAACTATGGAAGTTGTGTTTGTTTTCACGAATGCCTGATTGTCCTAGCCTCAGCTATTCAGCCACCTTGGCACAGATGACCCTAGGTAGACTTGACTGTTGGTGTTGGATGGGTGTGATGTGTGTTTCTTTAAAACAGATAATTTTTTTAATTTAAGAAATTGTTATGGAAATACAGTTGATTTACAATGTTGTGTTAGTTTCTGCTGTGCAGCAGTGTGAATGAATAATTTATATATATATATATATGTGTGTGTGTGTGTGTGTGTGTGTGTGTGTGTGAAAGTGAAAGTCACTCAGTCATGTCTGACTCTTTGGGACCCCATGGACAGACAACAGAGGGTGAGATGGTTGGATGGCATCACCAACTCAAGGGACATGAGTTTGAGCACGTTCTGGGAGCTGGTGATGGACAGGGAAGCCTGGTGTGCTGCAGTCCATGGGGTTGCAAAGAGTCAGACGTGACTGAGTGACTGAACTGGACTATACAGTCCATGGAATTCTCCAGGCCAGAATCCTGGAGTGGGTAGCCTTTTCCTTCTCCAGGGGATCTTCTCAACCCAGGGATCGAACCCAGGTCTCCCACACTGCAGGCGGATTCTTCACCAGTTGAGCCACCAGGGAAGCCCAAGAATACTGGAGTGGGTAGCCTATCCCTTCTCCAGCAGATCTTCCAGACCCAGGAATCAAACCTGGGTCTCCTGCATTGCAGGCGGATTCTTTACCAGCTGAGCCACACCTGGGAAGCCCTGTGTGTGTGTGTGTGTGTGTGTGTGTGTGTGTGTGTGTGTACATATATATGCATATATATGTAGGCTTCCCTCATAGCTCAGTTGGTAAAGAATCCACCTGCAATGCAAGAGACCCCAGTGTGATTCCTGGGTCAGGAAGATCTGCTGGAGAAGGGCTAGGATACCCACTCCAGTATTCTTGGGATTCCCTGGTGGCTCAGCTGGTAAAGAATCTACTTGCAATGTGGGAGACCTGGGTTTGATCCCTGGGTTGGGAAGATCCTCTGGAGAAGGGAAAGGCTACCCACACCAGTATTCTGGCCTGGAGAATTCCATGGACTATATAGTCCATGGAGTCTCAAAGAGTCAGACACAAT
The DNA here is from genome assembly GCF_055505025.1 of Bos grunniens. Lineage (NCBI taxonomy): Eukaryota > Metazoa > Chordata > Mammalia > Artiodactyla > Bovidae > Bos > Bos grunniens. The sequence continues at coordinate 36,571,418 of NC_141192.1, read as the reverse complement.
TATATATATGTATATTCATACATATATATTGAGTTGGTCAAAATGTTCATTTGGATTTTTCCATTATGGATAGAATATACATATATACATATATATATATAATATTCTCTTTTAGATTATTTTTTATTATGTGTTATTGCAAGATATTGAGTATAGTTTCCTGTGCGATACAGTAGGTCCTTGTTGGTTATCTGTTTTATATGTACTAATATGTATATTTTAGGAATTTGGGATTAAAATATCTTTTTGATTGTTTTCTAGATCTGGAAGTTGTCTGTTCCAGGTTTTGGGCATTTTGGATCAGAAGAGAATCCAGAACTCTTTGGGTAAAGGTAAGACTCTGAAGTCCCTTTCCCGCTGCTCAGCTTCTATCATCTGCTTCTTTGATATATTTCAGCTACTTAGAATTGCACCTGCTGATTCACCTGCTGGGTCATTTGTCTTCAAGGTCCTGCCTGCACTCCTCTGTGGCATCGCCCTGGACTGCTGAGCAGCTGCTATTTCCAAGCAGGCTGCATTCCTGTGAGCTGCAAGATGGTCCTTGCAGGTGGCTGGTGCAGGAATTTTCAGCTTGCCAAATGCTTTGCAATAGGAAGCTAAAAATATACATGTGCGTGTGTGTGTGTGTGTGTTTTATGATCATTCTCTGTAATTATGAGCAGCAAGGAAAAAGTGACAAGGGAATATATTCTGTTGAGAACTGCTGCATCATTATCATCACCAAGTAATATTTGTTAAGCAGCTTCTATGTGGCTGACGCAGAGGGCTTGCGGGTTCCCATGAGATGAAGACCGGGCTTTTCTTTCCTTCCTTTCCTTGCATCCAGCCTCCCACATTGCTTCCCCTATACCAGATCTTGACTTAAGGATTTTGTTTTTGCTTCTGTCCTGGGAGTTGAACAGCCAGTGTTTTGAAGGGGAAGAGAAGTGCTGTGGTCACAGAGAGGTGGCTTTCCATCCTCATGAAGCTGCTCTCCTCCTCGGAAATAACTCAAGTCCAGGAGCGCTGGAGACTGGGACTTGAGCCCACAATTTCTGACTTAGGAGGGCCCTTGAACCTGCTGTATTTTTTTGTGCCAGGTCTTTGTTGTGGCATGCAGGATCTTTGACCTTCGTTGCTGCATCTGGCATCTAGTTTTCTGACTAGGGATCGAACCTGGGCCCCCTGCATGGGGAGCACGGAGTCAGCCACTGGATCATCGGGGAGATCCAAAACCCACTGTCTTTTAATTAAAACCACTTACTTGGTATCAGGTCTTAACTGAAGCTCAGGTTCCTTCGTCTCAATGCAGAAAGAATTCAGCATGAGGCAAAGTGGCAGGTGAAGAATGAGTTTATTAGCGTAGGATGCTTGTGAGAGATACAAACAGGCAGGCAAGGTAGTGCAGCCTCGAGAACAAAGAGGGCTATGGTTTTATAATCAAAGAAACACTGGGAGAGGAGAAGGCCACCTTCTTCCTCATTTTTAGGTAGACATCAAGGCTTACATCATTATTTCCTCCTTTAACTCTATATGGTCTATCTGGAACTGTTAGATGCTATTTAAATCATATGTATATTAGCAAAAGGGTGATGGATGCTTTTGAACTGTGGTGTTGGAGCAGACTCTTGAGAGTCCCTTGGACTGCAAGGAGATCCAACCATTCCATCCTAAAGGAGATCAGTCCTGAATATTTTTTTGGAAGGACTGATGCGGAAGCTGAAACGCCAATACTTTGGCCACCTGATGCAAAGAGCTGACTCATTTGAAAAGACCCTGATCCTGCGAAAGATTGAAGGCAGGAGGAGAAGGGGATGCCAGAGGATGAGATGGTTGGATGGCATCACCGATTCAATGGACATGAGTTTGAGTAAGCTTCTAAAGTTAGTGATGGACAGAATAGCCTGGTGTGCTGCAGTCCATGGGGTCGCAAAGAGTCGTACGTGACTGAGCGACTGAACTGAACTGATGACATGCACTAAACATCTGGTAATTCATCTCAGGTTTCGGTATACTGTCCTCGTTCTCCCCCTTTCTTTCACTGTTCACCTGTATAGATCTGGCCATGTACAGAAATGCTACTCTTCAAGGACCATTAACTCTCTGACTTCATGTAACAAGATTCAGATCCCAGATCTGTTGTCTGTTTTCAGGACCTGTGGCTTGAGTGTGTCGACACTTGGATCCACCTTCAGGGTAGACTAGATTGTTGCTAGGTTACTGGATTCTTTTCTTAAGGGGTCATTAGCTTAGGACAGTCTCCCAAACTCCCTTAAAATTCCTTTTCTCTCTTTAATCTCCTAGTGGGATTTCAAAACTAACAATTATCCTACCCTACCCCTATCCCTCAAGCTTTTTCAAAGAGCAGAAGGTAGGCCTTAAGCCTAAGGAGGCCCTGAAGTGAATATTGTCCTTTCCCATGGGGAGGAGATTAAATACAAGGAGAGGGTTTCTGCTTTGAAAAATGTCCTGGAAACTCCTTCCAATGAAACGTTGTGACAGAGCTGGAGATGCATCACCAGAACCCCACTTGAGGAAGGATTTTGGTTGTAGTCACTAGGGGCTTGTGGGCAGACAATCTGAGCCCCAAGAGAAGTGCCTCGACCAGGGTCATAGCCTTCCTACGTGGCTCACCTCTAGTGAAGTTTTAGGGTACAGATAGAAAGACGTGACCAGTTTGGATCCACACGGGAAAAGGACTATGTCCCAAAGAGGCTGTAAGGTCTTCCCAGCATCTTGCAGCTCCTAGCTCCCCAACAGGAACTTACTGATTACATGTGGTACTGTGTTATGAGAGTGTCTGATCAAGGAGATCTGGACATATCATTAGATAAGGCAGGCTTTGGTGACAAAAGTAGATTGAAGAGAGGTAGGAGATGGTTACTGGAACATGGGACCCTGGAAGAAAAAAAGATGGGCAAACAACAAGGATACCACTCACTTTATACCATCGGAAGAAACCATCCCAATAAAAAAATCACACTCCTTGCCTGTTCCCAGACCTGACCAGATCTTGGATCTGAAACCCATTAGCTGAAAGAGAATCTGCGTCTTCAAAAGGAAGGACCTAGAACATCATGACAGATGTACATGGCACATCCAACCCATAGGGAGTGATCAAGGAAAAAATACCAGACATTTCAATAAATGACGGTTGGACATGGAGCCCTACTTGGCATGTGTGATGGATTAGATGTTTGTGCCCCCACCCCCACCCCTGAATCTATGTGTTGAAATCCTAACCCCAAATATGATGGTATTGGAAGACTTTGAGAGGTAATTCAGGTTATATGAGGTCATGAGGTAGGGGACTAGTGTTCTTATAAGAAGAGACTCCAGGTTGCGTGTCCTCTCTTTGCTGTGTGAAGACATAGCCAGAAGGTGGCTGTCTGCAAGCCAGGCAGAGAGCCTTCACCAGAACCCAACCATGCTGACACCTTGATTTTGGACTTCTGGTCCCCAGAACAAAGGGAAAATTTTTTTTTCTATTGGTTAAGCCACCCAGTTTGTGTTACTTTGTTACGGCAGCCCCAGGAAGCTAAGACAACACTGATATTCAAAGACCTAAGCTGTCATCATGGGCCCCCTGTTTGAGCAAGGGCATATGGGAGTTAGGTGATAATATTAAATTGATTTGTAAGAACTCTCTTTTTTATTATGGATATCAGTCCTCAGATTATTATATATAACGGGGAGATTTCCCTAGTTTGTTGTTTGTCTCAGTTTTTAAAAATTGTGTTTGTTTTGCCAGTTAGTATTGTTTAATATTTCAGAGAAGGCAATGGCACCCCACTCCAGTACTCTTGCCTGGAAAATCCCATGGATGGAGGAGCCTCATAGGCCACAGTCCATAGGGTCGCTAAGAGTCGGGCACGACTGAGCGACTTCACTTTCACTTTTCACTTTCATGCATTGGAGAAAGAAATGGCAACCCACTCCAGTGTTCTTGCCTGGAGAATCCCAGGGATGGGGAGCCTGGCAGGCTGCTGTCTATGGGGTCGCACAGAGTTGGACACGACTGAAGTGACTTAGCACCTTAGCAATTTTTATATTGTCAAATTATGATTCTTTTTTTTCCTTTTTATACCAAGATTACAGAGATTTTACTATCTGGAGATGATAGAAATATCCATCCATATTTTCTTTAATAGTTTAATTTTAGAGCTTATTTGATGTTTTGTAGGATTTTCAGTGTGGAGCTTTTTAAAAATTTATTTATTTTTATTTCAGCTTAGAGTTTTATTTTTTCCTCCAGATTTTTGCCAGTTGTCAAAACATGTATCTGAAAAATAATTTTTTTAAAATCTACAGCTTTAAAAAAGAGGTTCTCCAGCTGCTTTGGAAAAGAGTCTGGCAGTTCTTACATATGATTAAACGTAGAGTTACTTTATGACCCAGCAATTCTACTCCTAGGCATATACCCAAGAGAAATTAGAACACGTCCACAGAAAAACTTGTGCACAAATGTTCACAGCAATATTATTCATAATAGCCAAAAAGGTAGAAACAACCCAAGGGCTTCTTGTTAGCTCAGCTGGTAAAGAATCTGCCTGCAGTGCAACAGACCCCAGTTTGACTCCTGGGTTAGGAAGACCCCCTGGAGAAGGGAGGGGCTACCCACTCCAGTATTCTTTGGTTTCCCCGGCGGCTCAGACAGTAAAGAATCTGCCTGCAATGAGAGAGACCTGGGTTTGTTGGGAAGATTCCCTGCAGGAGGGCGTGGCAACCCACTCCAATATGCTTGTCTGGAGAATCCCCATGGACAGAGGAGCCTGTCCATGGGATTGCAAAGAATTGGACACCACTGAGCAATTAAGCACAGCACAGCACCAAAACAACCCAAATGTCTATCAGCAGACAGGAGGATAAAAGAAATGTGGCATAGCCATACAATGGAATAATATTTGGTCTTAGAATAGAAATGAAGTCCTTATACATGCTGCATCATGATCTTTGAAAAGTTGTGCTAAGTGAAATAAGCCAGCCACAGTGCACATGTTATATGATTCTATTCACATGAAAGTCCAGAATAGGGAAATCTATAGGGACAGAAAGTAGGTTAATGGTTGCCTAAGGCTAGGGTCTTGGGCTTCCCTGGTGGCTCAGAGGTTAAAGCGTCTGCCTGGAATGCGGGAGACCTGGGTTCGATCCTTGGGTCAGGAAGATCCCCTGGAGAAGGCAATGGCACCCCACTCCAGTACTCTTGCCTGGAGAATCCCGTGCAGGGAGGAGCCTGGTGGGCTACAGTCCATGGGGTCGCAAAGAGTTGGACACGACTGAGGGACTTCGCTTTCACTTTCAAGGCTAGGGTTGGGTGGAGTGGGAGGGATAGGAGAATGACAGCTATAGGGTTTATTTTTGAGGTGATGGAAATGTTCTAATATTGACTGTGGTGATGGTTGTATAACTCTGTGAATGTACTAAACACCATTGAATTGTATTGATATCTTCTATCTCAGTGAAGTTCTATCTCAGTGAAGTTATTTTAAAAAGTAAAGGCAAGAAAATTTAGGTATAGACAGCTTACAGAACTATAAAAAAAAAGAGAGAGAAAAAGAGGACTTTTGCTAAAATTGAGACATAGCTCTGATCTTGGGTGAAATAAGCAGGTATGGGACAGAGGGACTTATTCCTCCAGGTGGGCATTAAGCACTGTCTAAAGGTGATCTGATTATATTGTTGGGTGAATGCCGTCATTTATTGGCATCCTGATGACACATGGCAGTAAGATTCATTGTGAGAGAGAAAGAAAGGGAATCTTCTACTAGACTCACCAAATCAATGACAAAAAGGAACAAATATCTGCTTTCACAGCTGGATGACCTCTGCAAAACAGGCTGAACAGATTTCCAACAGGCCAGCCTGAGAAACAGATTTTTCTGGGCATCATGTGTCTCTACTGCCTTCCCTTCTCACTTCTTAAAGGGCACTGGGGGTTATTTTATAGAAATGAGTGGTATTTTCTTGGGAGACACAATAATAAGGAAAGCAGAGATCCTTAATTATGAAGTTGGCTCTGCTACCAGAAAGCTTCAGATTCTTAGGAAAATTAACGTAATCACATATTAAGATTTTTGGTTTTCCTTATCTAAATGTGGAGAGGATAGGACCATGTGGTATCCTAGCCCGTTTTGGCAATGATATTCTCTTCTGTTTTATGAAGTCCCAGAGAATATTTTTGTCTGATGTTGGCTCTCAGGCTGAAATACTTGTGCGTGGTGCCCTACCCTGTAGTCTACAGTCATATTGTAAGACTGTGTTGAGCGTTATCTGTCGAAAAGATCCTTCTGGCTTTGTCCTCATGTAAAGCTAAGAGCAGTGAGTTGTCACATTCTGTAGTCCCAGCATTTAAACTTTGATCTCAGGACTCTGAATCCCACTCCAACTTTTCCTAAAGAACTGTTGCTTCAGAATTACTGAAGATCTCATACTTTTCAATAGGATTCTAGTAGTTATTATTGTCTTTTCAGCAACATTTTATGCCATCACACCCCAATTCATCCTTGAAGCTTTTCCATTCAGTGGCTTTATGGTGCTTTTTACCTCTATTATTCTACTTATTCTGGGTTACTCCTTTTCAGTCTCCATGGATCCCTCTGAATTCTTCTCTCCATAAAAGTACACATTACTCAAACCTTTTCCCTTGGCCTATATCTCTCCCTTCTCCATTGACTTCCTAAGGAGATGATTCGCTCTTACAACTCCAGCTGTTACTTGTGTGTATCTCTCTCCAAGAACCCATCTCTACCTGTGACCACTTTCTGAAACCCTGAATTTCTAGTGGCTTTCTAAGCATCTTCACCCAAATGTCTTACCAATACGTTGAATTCAACATATTCAAAATGGACATCATCAATATCCCCCAAAGCAGTTCTGTTTTCTAACCAGTGTTCTTCAGGCACTAAGTTTCAAAACTTTGAAGGCATCTATCAATTACCCTTGATACCTCACTTCCCTTCAAGCCCCAGATCAAATCTGGCCGCTACAGTGTCTTGGCAAACTTCTCAACTTCTGGACCTTCCACAGATCCACTCAGCTGTATACTTGCAGTTCTCATTCTTTTTCACCGCTCCTGCCCATGGGTGGGAGGCATTATTCTTGCTATAGTTAGTTTCTCTGGTACTGGTCTAGATTCTGTCCCATCAGCCTTTTAACGGACTTTTCCCATCACTTCCTCCATCTGAGTCCTTTCTTCGGTCTTCAAACTTTGTCTTTCTGTCAGTATCGTAACATCCTTCAAAGCTATGGAGAAAGAGTTGTTAACGTCATCTTTATCAACATTTTCTTCTCACTGATTTACTTTGAATTAAGATGCAATTCACATACTATAAAATTCACCATTTAGAAGCATTCAGTTTAGTGGTTTTTTACTACTTTTACAGGGTTGTATGACAATCAACCCTATCTAATTCCAGAATATTTTCATTACCCTGAAAGAAATGTCATACCCTTCAGAAGTCACTCCCTACTCTTTTCTTTACCCAGTTCCTGGTGAGCACTAATCTACTTTCTGTTGCTACGGATTTGCCTATTCTGGACATTTCACGTAAATATAGTGATGCACTAGATAGTCCTTTGTGACTGGCTTCACATTCACTTAGCATAATGCTGTCAAGGTTCATGCAATGTTGCAGTGTGTATCAGGATTTCATTTCTATTTTATGGCCTACTCATATTCCACTGTTTGAATATACCGTATTTTGTTTACTTATGTGTTCATTGATAGACATTTGGGTGTTTCCATCTTTTGGATATTATGAATAATGCCTCCATAAATATTCATGTAGAAGTGTTTGTCTGAAGTGTTTTCAGTTCTCTTGGGTATATACCTAACATGGAAGTGGAATTATTGGGTCTATGTTCAACTTTTTGAGGAACTTTCTGCTGTTTTTCAAAGTGGTTGTGCCATTTTATATCCCTACAATTAATACGAGGGGTCCAATTTCTCTGCCTCCTTGGTAACACTTATTATTGTCTGTTTTTATTCTGGATATCTTAATGAGTATAAAGTGGTATCTTATTGGGGTTTTGATTCACATTTCCCTAACGACTAATGATACTGAGTATGTTTTCATGTGTTTATTGGCCATTTTTGTGTCTTTGGAAAAAGGTCTAAATTCTTTGTCCATTTTTATGTCTTTGGAAAAATGTTTATTTAAATTATTTGTCCATTTTTTCTTTTTTAAGTTTAAAACCTTAAACCTGCTTTTTCTTTTTCTTTTCTTGGGTTGACATATAATTTGACATTTAGCTTTATATTAGTTTCAATATAATTATTCACTATTATACAAATATTACAAAATGATCACCACAATAGGTCTAGTTGACATCCATCATGATGCATACTTACATTTTTTTCTTTTGTGATGGGAACTTTTAAGGCCTACTCCCTTAGCAACTTTCAAATATATGACACAGTATTATCACCTATGTCACGGTGCAGTACATAACATCCCCATAATAAAAAATAACTTATTTTATAGCTGGAAGTTTGTACCTTTTGCCCACCTTCACCGGTTCACCCATCCCTCACTCCCTACCTCTGACAACCACCAATCTGTTCTCTGTATCTATGAGTTCAGGTTTTTATTTTTTTGGATTCCACATCAAATGAGATAATACAGCATTTGTCTTTCTCCGTCTGACTTGTTTCATTTAGCCTAATGCCCTTGTGGTCCATCCATGTTGTTGCAAATGACAAGATTTGATTTTTTATGGCTGAATGACACTCTTCTCTGTGTATGTATCTCACATTTTCTCTGTCCATTCATCCATCAGTGGCATTCCGGTTGCTTCCACGTCTTAGCTATTGTATACAATGCTACAATGAATGTTGGAGTGCATACATCTTTTTGAGTTAGTGTTTTCATATCCTTTGGATAGATACCCAGAAACTGGATTGCTGAATCATATGGTAGAGAAACAAAATTGCTGAGTCATATGATAGTTCTATTTTTAATTTCTTCAGGAACCTCCACATTGTTTTTCATAGTGGCTGCACCAATTTACATTCCCACCATCCGTGCAGAAATTTTCCCTTTTGTCAACATCTTTGCCAACCCTTGTTATTTCTTATCTTTTTGATAATAGCCATTCTAACAGGTGAGAGGTGATATCTCATTGTGGTTCTGATTTGTATTTTCCAGATGATTATTGATATTACTTTTCCATGTACCTGTTGGTCATCTGTATGTCTTCCTTAGAAAAATGTCTACTCAAATCCTCTGATCATTTTTTAATCAGATTGTTTGGATTTTTGCTATTTGGCTATAAGAGTTCTTTATGTATTGTGGATATTAACCTTTCATCAAATATATGATTTGCAAATAAGAAATAAAATATCACTAATATCTTTAAAACCCTTGCGTACTTATGGCTGATTACCCTCTTCTATATACTCTACTCTTTCCCCAGGCTATTTTACTTTTAAATTTTTATGATTATTTTTGTTTCTAATTCCTGAGCAGTATCACTTTAAAACTTTATTTCAGCTGTATCATATGTTTTCTTAAACAAGTTGATATTTTCATTTAATCTTATGCTTATAAAATTCATCCATGGTAATATGTTTAGTTCATTTATTTTTACTGCTCTGTGTTATTTCACTATGGAAACACACCACCATACATTTATCCATCCTTCTGATTTGCCTCCTCCAAGTACCTCTCCACACTACTGCTAGAGAGTTCTTTGTAAAGTGTGAAAGTGAAATGAAAGTTGCTTAGTCACGTCCAGCTCTTTGCGACCGCATGGACTGTAGTCTGCCAGGCTCCTCTGTCAATGGATTCTCCAAACCAGAATACTGGAGTGGGTAGCCATACCCTTCTCCGGGGGATCTTCCCAATCCATGTATTGAACCCAGGTCTCCCGCATTGCAGGCAGATTCTTTACCCTCTGAGCCACCAGGGAAGCCCAGGAATACTGGAATGGGTAGCTTATCCCTTCTCTGGGATATTCCTGACTCAGGAATCGAACTGGGGTCTCCTGCATTGCAAGCAGATTCTTTACCAGCTGAGCTACCAGGGAAGCCCCTTGTAAGTGTAAATTCACTCAAATCATTTCTCTATTTAAAATCCTTTAGTGGCTTCTCTTTGTCATCAGGGGGAAAAAGGTCAAATTGTTTATATAGGGTATAAAACTCCTTGTGATCTGCTTCCTCTTTACCTCTTCTGGCTCATCCTTTTGTCTAGCTGCTTTCAGGATTTCCCCTTTATCTATCAGCAGCTTGAAATGCCCAATGTGTATTTGTGTGTATGTGTATTTTATTTGGGAGAAGGCAGTGGCACCCCACTTCAGTACTCTTGCCTGGAAAATCCCATGGATGGAGGAGCTTGGTGGGCTGCAGTCCATGGGGTCTCTAAGAGTTGGACACGACTGAGTGACTTCACTTTGACTTTTCACTTTCATGCATTGGAGAAGGAAATGGCAACCCACTCCAATGTTCTTGCCTGGAGAATCCCAGGGACGGGGGAGCCTGGTTGGGCTGCCATCTATGGGGTCGCACAGAGTTGGACACGACTGAAGTGACTTAGCAGTAGCAGTATTTTATTTATACTTCCTGAGTTCTCTGAGTTTCTTGAAGTCATAGTTGGTTGTTTTTTCATTAATGGAAAACTGGCATTCACTGTCTATTTAAATATCTCTTCCACCTCTTTATCTGTATTCTTTTCCCCCTGAGACTCCAGTTTCTAATGTTTTAGACAATTTGATATTGTCCACCTGTTCTTGGAGACCCTCTTTTTTTCCCCCCTCAACTCTATTTTCTCTTTTTGTTTCATTTTGGATCATTTTTTAAAAATAGAACAGTCTTATGGACTCTGTTGGAGAGGGAGAGGGTGGGAAGATTTGGGAGAATGGCATTGAAACATGTATAATATCATGTATGAAATGAGTTGCCAGTCCAGGTTCGATGCACGATACTGGATGCTTGGGGCTAGTGCACTGGGACGACCCAGAGAGATGGTATGGGGAGGGAGGAGGGAGGAGGGAGGAGGGTTCAGGATGGGGAAGACATGTATACCTGTGGCAGATTCATTTTGATATTTGGCAAAACTAATACAATTTGTAAAGTTTAAAAATAAAATAAAATAAAAAAATATATAAATGCAAGTTCACTAATTTTCTCCTTTCTTCTGTGTTTGATTTGCTAATAAATTCATCAAAGAAACTCTTCATATCTGATGTTGTGTTTTCCATTGTTAACTTCCATTTGATTTTTAAAATACAGTTTCTGTCTCTCTGCTTAAATTTCCAGTATGTTTATGCCTTGTTCCACCTTTTCTACTAGATCCTTTAACATATTAATCAGTTACTTTAAATTCCCTGTCTATGAGTTACAACATCTGGGTCATCTCTGAGTCTGATTCTACTGATTTCTTTGTCTCCTAGCAATGGTTTTTTTTTTTTCCTCTTTGCTTTACTGTGTGTCTTATAATTTGTTATTGAATAATAGGCTTCATGTATAGAACAGTAGATGGGCTTCCCTGGTGGCTCAGATGGTAAAGAATCTGCTTACAGTGCAGGAGGCCTGGGTTCAATCCCTGGGTCAGGAAGATCCCCTGGAGAAGGGAATGGCTACCCACTCCAGTGTTCTTGCCTAGAGAATCCCATGGACAGAGGAGCCTGGCAGGCTACAGTCCATGGGGGTCACAAAGAGTGGACACAACTGAGCGACTAACGCACACCCTGTCCTCGAGAAGCAGACAGATTTCTTTTTCCTCTTCCTCAGCAGAGCTGGGAGGAAAGGGGAGATCTGTTGCTGCTTTCCCACAACTTAAGGCTTTTATTTCACGAAAGAAGAACATCTTGGGAACCAGGTGGTGTTTTGTGCCTGTCCTCTAGAAGCTGCATTCACGTGCCACATCTGTGCTAAAGAGGGGAGCTCACCCAGGTCCTCTGGGTTCCCTGTCAGTTCCAGTCACTTGTGAACCATGAGTGGAGTGGAGTGGAGACTCATGGAAAAGTCTTGGGATGCCCGCAAACTGTATGTGCACCTGGAGCTACCAGTTCTAAACTGATGGACTAGCTGCACGTGGCCTTTAGGGATTTGTTCACTTTCTAGCTGCTTTCTTGTTCCCACTTCTGACTCAGTCTCTTTTTCCTCATGTGCTCTTTCAATGGTGAAAGAGTTACTCTGTCCCAGCTGTTCTTGGAAGGGCTTGTCATTCTTTGAGGAATTCAGTGCCTTTGTTTGCCTTGAAATCTTTTCTCTCTGCTGGATTCAAGACAAGTTATGGTTTTGTAGACTGTCTGACCTTTTCTCATTATTAGGATAGGAGCGGCATTGTCTTGGGGCTTTCTTTGCACAGTGTAAATGGAAGTGGGACTCTCATTTAGTCTTGCTGCTTGCCTGTTGGAGTTTTCAGGCACTGAATTTGTAAATTTTTGAAACAAAACAATGTATAGTTTTCCTATTTGGCGGCAAACTCTATTCTTGTGAACATTATTAAATGTTGTTTATAAATATGGTGACTTTCTCTTAATATTTGCCCTTTGTCAGAAGGACACATGCCTTAAATTGTGCTTTCACTATTAAGTATGTGATCATGTCCTCTACTTTCAGATATCTGGAATGAGGTTCAGAAATGCATCCTTCAGTGTTAACAGTGGATTCAGCTGAAAGCAGAAAAATCTAGGATGAGATCAAAGGGACACTGGTATTTTCTGACTTTTACAGAGCCATCTGTTTCTTTTCATTCAGAAACAAAAAACAATTTATGTCACTTTAAGCACTTAAGTATTAAATATGAAATGGAAAAAAAGACCCTGCCTTTTGCTCTGTATCCTAAGTCCTATAACAAACAGAACATTCTATGATGCTAAGGCAATGCCAGTCCATTCCCTCTGTGGAAGATGTCCTGCCCAGCACTCTCTTGCCTTGATTTTTGTTATTTTATAAAAAAAATTTTTTTTACAACATAGTTTAAAAGCAATTATTTTAAAAGACTTACTGCCAAACACAGAGGTTTTCCTTTCCTTCTTTCCTAGAGGATAATGCTTTCGACTCTTTCAGATGACTCTTTGGGTATGTGACTTCATAACGTTAGATGGGGCAACTTCTTGATTTTTCAGTTTTGGATAATATCAATTTATATTCTTTTATGGAAGATAAGGACATATCTCTCTTTCACCCTTTCCTCCACTACAGACATCCACCTATTTGGTTCCTCTACCCTCACTTCCAAAACTATCTACTTATAAACTTTGGTAAGATCAGTATTTAGAGTTTACTTTAATATGACCTTGTAAATGCTACTCCAAGCTGAGCCATGAAGTAAACTGTAATGATTTCAACTTTCCTCTAAAATATTTTGCTTTCCTTAGAGTAAATGAAAAGTGGAGGTGAAAGTGTTAGTTGTTCAGTAGCGTCCCACTCTTTGGGACCCCATGGACTGTAGCCCCAGCACGCTCCTCTGTCCATGGAATCTTCCAGGCAAGAGTACTGGCATGAGTAACCATTCCCTTCTCCAGGGGATCTTCCTGATCCAGGGATCAAACTTGGGTCTTCTGGATTGAAGGCAGATTCTTTACCATCTGAGCCACTAGGGAAGCCCTAGAGTAAATAATCATCTTGTTTTCTTAGTTTCTGTCTCTAATCCAATACTAATCAATGTAACCCTAAACTCTGTGCCAAATGTCTCAGTTCTCTTCAACGTATTTAGATGCAGCGTGTATTATATCAATTCCATCTTCTTTCTGATGCGCTCCGGTCTGGACTGACTGCCTGTGTTCCATGCCTGGTGACTAGTTGGACTTGCTTGAATCTTGCTTCACTATCCAACAACCTGTTGAATTCCTTGTTTCCCTTGTCTTTTTTTTTTTTTTTGGTTTATTTCAGTGTGTTGATGAAACACAAAATCAAATAGTGTCCTCAAATTGATGCTCTCAGGGTTTATGCCAGATAAATTTCTAAGACTTTGTTCATCGAAATATGTCTTTATTCTACCCTGTTATCTGATTGATCACTTGACTTGATATCATATTCTATGTGGGAAATAATATTCCTTTCACATTTTTAAGACAGTTTGACATTGTCTTTAGTTTCTGGTGCCATTTTTATTTCTGTGCCATTTTTTGTCCTTGGCATTCTGAAATTTTATGATATTATCCTTGGTCAGTCAGTCAGTTCGCTCAGTTATGTCTGACTCTTTGTGACCCCATGGACTGCAGCACGCCAGGTTTCCCTGTCTTTCACCAAGTCTTGGAGTTTGCTCAAACTCATGTCCATTGAGCCAGTGATGCCATCCAACCATCTCATCCTCTGTCATCCCCTTCCCCTCTTGCCTTCAATCTTTCCCAGCATCAGGAGGCCAAAATATTGGAGCTTCAGCTTCAGCATCAGTCCTTCCAATGGATATCCAGGACTGATTTCCTTTAGGATGGACTGGTTGGATCTCCTTGCAGTCCATGGGACTCTCAATAGTCTTCTCCAACATCACAGTTCAAAAGCATCAATTCTCCAGTGCTTTCTTTATGGTCCAACTTTATTATCCTTGGTAATTCTTTTCAAATGGAAACTCATGTCCTTCAGTTTGGAGAAATTATATTACTTTGTTCATAATTTCTTCCTTTTCCCCTCTCTCTCCTTCTGTGACTGCTATTTGGGTGGTAGACTTTCTAAATTAGTACTTCAAATTTCTTATCATTTCTCTCCTGTAATCCATCTCTTTTTCTTTCTGCTTCACTTTCTGAAAGACTGCCTCAACTTTATCTTTCATTGCTTCTGCTCAGTTTCTCATTTTTGCTTTCATATTTTTAATTTCCAAGAGTTATTTTTTATTATCTGCTTGTTCCTTTTTGAGAACATTTTGTTTTTGTTTTATGGAAGCAATTATCTTCTCTCTCTGTTGACATTAAAGAAAAATTGTTAAAGTTTATTCCCCTCATATAGTCTTTGTTTCTTTCAAGTTCTCTTCTGTTTCCTTCGAGTTCTTTTCTGCTATCTAAAATTTTTGGTTTCTTGCACCTCTTCTAGAGGCTTTTATCAAATATCTAGTGACTCTTGGTTGTTCACATTTAAGAATGGGTTACTAAGAAGACCATTGACAGCTCTAGGTTTGTTGGTGGGGCTTGTGAAATTGTGGGATTCACTGTAGGGAATGTACCTGGCTTTTTCATTGAGAGACTCTGTTAAGCATGTCTTACAGAGAGGCTGATTCCTCAACCATCTTCCAGCCTTCTTCTTCCAGTATCCTGAGAACTGATTTGGGAAAGAGAGCTGGGAATCTCAACAACTATTAATAAATGCTCACCTAAATTCCCTCGCTTTCAGTATGGTGCTCTCACCCATGGCTGGACCTGGATTCGCCAGTCTAGAGACCTTCTTCAGAGAAAAGCCTTTAGTTTTTTTCTAAGGTGGGGAGTTGGGACTAGAGCTCAGGCTCTTCTCGGTAAGCGATTTGGTGGCATTCTGTTTAGATCTACTTCAGCCCCCTCACGTCCCTGTCGTCTGGAGGTAACCAGTGATACCAGCTCCTGAGCCTTTGAGGGTGCTCTGATGTTAACTGGAAGTTTTTTAACTTTCTTCACTAGTGGTTTAAGGTTCCGCTTTCTTAGGTCTTCTGTGTAGTTACACCACCCTTCCAACAGCCTTCCAGCTACCTCTCTTCTCCCACCTTTTAATGGGAGTTTTTACCTTCAACATTCCCCTCCTATCACTATAGATGGGAACAAAGGTAAATGTGTAGGTTCAAATTGCCATCTTTTTAAAAAAAATAGATGTCCAGTTGATTTACAATGTTGTGTTAATTTCTGCTGTACAGTTATACATATGCATACATTCTTTTATAAACTGTTTTCCATTATGATTCATCACAGGATGTTGAATAGTTCCCTGTGCTATACATAGGTTTTGTTGTTCAGTTGCTAAGTTGTGTCTGACTCTTTGCAACCCCATGGACTGCAGCACGCCAGGCTCCTCTGTCCTCCACTGTCTCCCAGAGTTTGCTAATTCATGTCCATTGAGTCAGTCCTCGTTGTCTATCTATTCTATATATAATAGTTCGCATCTGCTAATCCCAACCTCCTAACCCTTTTCTCCCACCTCCTCCTCCTTGGCAACCACAAGTCTGCTCCATGAGTCTGTTTCTGTTCTGTAGATGAGTTCATTTGGGTCACATTTTAGATTCCACATATAAGTAGCATCATGTTATTTGTCTTTCTCTTTCTAACTTACTTCACTGATATAATACTTCACTTTGTATAATGTACTTAGTATAGTAATCTCTAAGTCCATCCATATTGCAGCAAATGGCATTGTTTCATTCTTTTTAGTGGCTGAATGATATTCCGCTGTGTCTATGCACTACATCTTCTCTATCCACTCGTCTGTTGATGGACATTTAGGTTGCTTCCATGTTTTGACTCTGCTGAGCAGTGCTGCTGTGAACACTGGGCTTCATGTTTATTTTTGAATTATACTTTTCACCAGATACACGCCCAGGAGTGGGACTGCTGGATCATATGGCAACTCTATTTTTAAATTTTTGAGTAACCTCCATACTGTTGTCCATATTGGTTGCACCAATTTACATTCCCACCAACAGTGTAGGAGGGTTCTGTTTTCTGCACACTCTCTCCAGCAATATTATTTGTAGATTTTAAAATCAAACTGCCATCTTGTCACAAAGTCTCCAGCCACCTGTCTTTACTTGGGTTATGTCCACCAGTTCATCCCTCGAGGCTTCTCAGATTCTTCTCCAGTACCCCCTCTCTGCCCTTCTGGGTCGTGTGCTTCTGTAATTCATCCTATGACATCACAGAGAACTCCGAGGTAGGCAGGGCCGAGGGCCCTTATGGGACAGTCCTGATGGCCTTTCTACTGGAAGGCGAGACAGATGTCCAGGCTGGAGCCCTGTATTTGGCCATCATGGAGCCTCTGGTCATGGTTCTCTCTTGTAGGATGAACAAGCTCCCAGAACAGACACATAGGTGTTTCGGGGTCATCAGTCTCCTCTGGAGCTGCTCCAGATTCCTCAAGGTGCTCTGAGGAGTGAGTGTGCTGGGGACACAGGACAGGTGGGGAGTCACCTATCACTCATTGTAATTGGTGATGAGGCCTTTGTAGGCAGAGGTTTGGGGGTGGAATATTATGAAAAGCCCAGCAGTGAGAAACCGTCAGTGACCCTCAGATGTCCTTGTATCCTCCTGACAGTCTTTCTGGCCAAGTCAGTCACCCCACCTTCATGACCCATGCCCAGCTTCCCTGAATGGAGATGCAGAGCTGTCAGCGTCAGGAGTGCCTGGCCCCTCTCATGGATGTCACCTGCTCTACATCTTTTGTCACCATCGCCCTGCTGACAGCACTGTGCTCACAAGCTTTTACAAAGCTGACGAGGAGAGAAGAGCTTCTTAGCCCTTGGACATGGAGGCAGCACCTCTGTGGGGTGGCCTCTGTCCCTCCCTGGCTGCGGCCCTTGTAATAAGTCACTGTCCTCATTTCTCCTATGGATCTCAGGATGGCTGGCATCCCGTGGCACTCGGTGACCTCATATGGCATGAGCAGGGGAACAGGGTCCATTGTGCTGTGTTCTTTCTAACTTCGGGGCTGAACTTTCACCATCAGAACACTTTGCAGAAAAAAATAATTTCCCCCAAACTCACGGGGAAGAAAACACTGCTGGTTCAATAAAAAAGCCTCAGAGTGTGTGTTAGTCACTCAGTTGTGTCCGACTCTTTGTGACCCCATGGACTGTAGCCCACCAGGCTCCTCTGTCCATGGGATTCTCCAGGCAAGAATACTGGAGTGTGTTGTCATTCACTTCTCCAGGGGATCTTCCCGACCCAGGGATTGAACCTGGGTCTCCTGCATTGCAGTCAGACTCTTTACTGTCTGGGCCACCGGGGAAGCCTCAGAAATCACCTTCAATAGAGCACCAACACTGAGCCCTAATGTAAACTCTGGATTCTGAGTGGTGCTGATGGGCCAGTGTAGATCCACCCCCCGAACAAATGTCCCACCCTTGCGAGGGGATTGTTGACAAGTAGGGGAGGGGCAGTTGTGCATGTGTGGGGGCAGGGGGCATATGGGAAAAGTCTGTACTTTCTTTGCAATTTTGTTGTGAACCTAAAACTTTTAAAAAAGTAAAATCTACATTTTGCAAAGCATGGTCAATTCCCAAAGCAGGATTTAAAAAACAGTTTAATTTATAAGACTAAATAAGGCTACCTGACTCCATGCCTAGAAAACTCAAATGGCTCAGAAGAGTTTTGTCATTATTACCTCATTTGTGAGTGAATTAGCCCAGACTGGCCATGGACGTGCCCTGCCACCCAGAGTGCTCAGAACTGCAGGCTTGGAGCAGTCCCAGGGCACCCTGGTCTGACTGTGCCTCCCAGGCTCTCCTGGCCACCACCACCGAGCAGGAATCCAGGTCTTTTTCTTCCGTTTACTCCCAAGGCCCAGAGGATACCAGTGTGCCCAGGGGGCCAAGCAGGAACCAGGCAGTGGGTGAGCCTGGGTTAGCTTTTTTTCTATTCCCCCTTGGGGTTTTTCTTCAAACAAAAAGCTGCCACGTGTCACCCCATGACCCACCTCCTCATGGGCTTTGTGAGGCTGGAGGGCTTCTTGATCCTGACTGGTAGGGTCAGAGCTTATCCTGAGGGGTGGGTCTCAACCAAAACTCTGCCACTCACCCTGCAGTGCTGGTGACTACAATACTGAAACTCGGAACACCCGTTTCCCTCTCTGTGCAGTTAGGGGGCCTTGAGGGGCCTTCTAGCTCCAAATATTCTGTAGTTCTCATGGCTCTCTGGCCATCCAGGGGTAATGCACACTTCTATCCTGCCTTTTATTGGCAGGAGCCGAGACAATGTTATTGATTGGGTTTGGTCTGGGGAGAAAAGAAGCCCAGCTGCTCAGATTCTCCTCATTAATGTTTCATGTTCCCCGGGTGGCCATCCCTCCCACAAGGGGGAAGGCTGGGCAGCCAACTCTCTGATGCTTTTGAGTGTCAGTTATCAGTCGAGCTCCCCTGCCTACTGGTCCCAGGGTCCCAGGGACGTCTGGAGTGGGGATACAGTGGTCCCTCTGTGTTCTCAGAGATGGTGTGGCTGAGAGGAATTGGGGAGGGAGGTGGTGCTGGAGGAGGGACGTGGAGGTGGTGGTGGTGGGGCGGACAATGTCTGGAATAGCTGACTTGTCACTGACTTTCCTGAGATGAAGCCCCACCCACCCTCCTAGGCTCAGAGGTGATGATCTTTTCCCAACAGAGAACTTCTGAGGCTCCAGGTGGCCCAAGGCTTCCTCCAAGTAGCAAAAGGCCCCCTTGCCCCTTGAATTCCTATTGGTTTCCTTCACTGGGTAGAGCTGCCTAGTTTTAACCTTTCCAGATCATCACTGGAGATAGTGATGTGCGTCACTGTTTGCTATAATCGGATTGTTTTCCCTTATTGAGAAGTCATGTGGGTCTTGTGCCCGGGGCTAGAGAGGATGCGGTTGCCAGGCGACACACCTGTGCTGGTGACCGCCCCACACTCTTCAGGTGTTGTCAAAGCACCAGTCGCCCTGTTGTGACAATGCAGGCCTTGAATTCCCCACCCTAGGCTGTGAACTTTAAAGAGAGAAATCTGCATTATTTGTCTGGTTCCCAGGATCTCCTCCAGAGCCTGGCACACAGAAGTGGCCATTAAATAGTTGTCCAAAGGGTGGGAAATGAAGGAAGGTAAATATGAGCCTTGCTGGTATCTTCCCTGGGAGTGCTGAGCTCCAACGTGTGGACTGAATTGTTACAGCTCATAGAAGTTGATTCCGTAGGACTCTGGCATCTGAGCATAGGGAAAGGGGGACGGGGGAGCCAAATGACGGCCCTTCCACGTATGAACTGCCCTGAGCTTCATTTCTGGCCTTTTGACTGTAGCTGGGAAAGGCCAAAGTGGACTTCAAAATGATCTTTTGAAGAAGATCAGCTAATACAATTCCTTCATTTTCTCAAATAAGGAGGCCCAGAGAAAATAATTTATCAATTTCCCCACTGGTAAGGGCCCCAAATAACTGCTTACGAGGAATCCTGCTTTGCAATCCTATTTTCCTTTCACCTCTTACCCTGACTCCTGTTTACTTGCTTCTTTAGAGAATAGAAATGGTATGGAATTTAAAGACTAGACCTTGAAAGACAAATGTAGTGATTGGGTAGTCAGGAAAATATATAAGGACTTGCTTCAGAATGTGAGTACTCACCTTTGTGTCATTTACTGGATCCAGGTGGGCCTTACAGCTGAAATTTTTCTGTATAGGACAAAGGAGACATAGGTCTATATTCCTGTATCGCCTCATTTCTTATGCTTCTGAATTCCTGGCGAGTTTTTGTTTGACTGCTTTGTTAAGTTTGTTATATTCATTTTCCCCCAGTTTTTTAAAAATTAATTTTTTATCAAAGTATAGTTGAATTACAATGTTGTGTTAATTTCTGCTGTACAGTTACACATGTGTACATATTCTTTTCCATTACGGTTTATCCCAGGATACTGAATCTCGTTCTCTGTGCTATGCAGTAGGACCTTGTTGTTTATCTCTTCTGTGTACCAGTCTGCCCCTCTAATCCCGAGTTCCCAATCCATCCCTTCCCTAGCCCCTTCCCCTTTGGCAACCGCAAGTCTATTCTCTCATGCTTTGCCCTTTGGGAAACAATGTAAACTAATCCTCTCTCTCTTTTTTCTCCAGCTTCCCCAGAGTGGGTCTCTGCTCTCCAGGGGAAGTCTGGCCCTTGAGCTACATCCTTCCCGTCTTCCTCTGATCACCAGTGAGGAGGACGAGGAGGAGGAGAAGGAAGAGAGGAGAGAGAAGAAAACCAAGCCCCACCCACTGCCACCATATGAGCAGGCCAGGCTGCCTGCCCGTGTGGCTCCCGGGAACACCGTTACCGCTGTGGCGAACACGGGTGGAGCCCCCGGGAGGCGTGCAGTAACAGCCTCAAGCTCTGGACCACCCTGGGGTTAAGAACAATGGAGCAAAGGGCAGTCTTTGGCTGTAAAGTGCCGCCTTCCACAGACACCCACCAAATTGCCCTCCTCTTTCTCCTTCCATGATGGACTGGTGGAGACTTCATTATGAACCTGCATCTGGAGACAGCACTCTCAGAAGTAGCAGAGTTTCTCCCTGTTCAGGCATTTAGGATCTATGACAACTTGAGAAATGAGCTCTCAAGGGGGTCTGGGGATCTAACTGCCTGATGCTTAGGCCACAGGAAGGGACTGAGGCTCCTTGTGCTTTATACAGCAGTTGCCTTGTGTGGCTCTCAGCCTATAGGTAGCGATGCTGTCAGCTGGCAAGGTCTGTGGTGCTTGCCTGGGCCTCTGTGACTCCCACTGGCATTTCCAGAGCCAAGGTGGTGGCTAGACCAGCCCTTCCTTGTGGTTCTTAGTATAATTGCAGGACGCCCCTCAGCAACCATCATGGAACTTTGAGGA
This sequence comes from Bos grunniens, assembly GCF_055505025.1. Classification (NCBI taxonomy): domain Eukaryota; kingdom Metazoa; phylum Chordata; class Mammalia; order Artiodactyla; family Bovidae; genus Bos; species Bos grunniens. The sequence continues at coordinate 36,550,034 of NC_141192.1, read as the reverse complement.
CCAAGATCTGTTACTCATAGGCCATGGAATGTATACGGCATATCCAGGACCCACATAGTGAGGTCACAGGCAGAGAGAAAGAGCATGGACCTGGGGTCTGCCTTTTTCAGGATCCAAGGGTGGGTGTCCAGGGTTAAAGGAGTACACTCTTTATTGGCTAATTTAAGGCCCAAGAGTGGGAATGAGGATGCAGGCATGGAGAAGTGGGCCCGCTATTAAGTATCTGGGTTCCCAGGGTTTTCTGAGAGGGGGCTTCTTGGCCTAATGCCTCTTCTGGTGGTTTGGCTGGGAGCTGTGTCCCACAGCTGGCAGGGTGTTTATTTGAAGTGGATGTCTTTGGAAAGGGGCGCCTCTACAATCATTGTCTTAATGTCAGGCACTTAAACTATAATCAAAAAGCTTAATGTCAAGCAGTTACACTACTATTCAAAGCTGTGCTGCATCGGAGATCTAACAGGAGCAATAACATGCTCAGTGGCTTTTTGTGATAGAGAGAGGAGGCTTGAGAGGGCCTGGAGGGAGGGAAGAAGGGAAGTTGGGGGAGGAGAGCCAAGGTTCTATGAAAGCGTCCTGTCTGCATGTCTGGGGCTCCCCTCTTCCAAGGACAGAGGCCTTGTGGGGGAAGCCTCTGATGGCCTCCAAGCAGAGCCATAAAGGGGAGCATGGCAGCAGCTCTGAGAGTTTCCCACTCACTGCCCCCTTCTGGGCTGGAGGAGGAACTAACTGTGTTTCTTACCCACACAGGATGGTTGGTCTTAGTTTCTACTCTTTAATGTCTTGACAGTTTATAAATGTTCTTTTCTCTCTTGTAGCTCTGGAATGACATACCATTCTTTAAGGAATGTCAAATCACTTTACCCAAAAGAATATTTCTCATCATTTTGACACACATAAGCTCCCCTGTATAATTTTGTGGCTATGCTTTCTGACCAGAAATTAGTAATATTCTGAAGTGAAAAGCATGCAAGAGAGTTGTTATCACTGAGATGCTAAATATATAAACACTTTAGAATCCAGTGATTTTTGTCAGGCTTCTGGGAAGTCTTGCCTCTTGCTCTTACAACATAACTGAAGGATGAATCTGAAATTATGCATGAATGCCCCAGCTAGAGCACTGAGTTTATTTTATCCTCGTTTTTAATGCTATTAAATCATCTTATCATGGAGACTCTAATTTATTTTACAGTTAACTTTCCAGAAACTGAACAGATTTGTTAGTCTTCTCTTTAGTTCAAATCTTTATTTCATGGCTTTTAAATATATATATTTCAGTTCAGTTCAGTCACTCAGTCATCTCCGACTCTTTGCAACCCCACGAACTGCAGCACGCCAGGCCTCCCTGTCCATCACCAACTCCCAAAGTTTACCCAAACCCACGTCCATTGAGTCAGTGATGCCATCCAACCATTTCATCCTCTGTCATCCCCTTCTCCTCCTGCCCTCAATCTTTCCCAGCATCAGGGTCTTTTCAAATGAGTCAGCTCTTCACATCAGGTGACTAAAGTATTGGAGTTTCAGCCTCAACATCAGTCTTTCCAATGAACACCCAGGACTGATCTCCCTTAGGATGGACTGGTTGGATCTCCTTGCAGTCCAAGGGACTCTCAAGAGTCTTCTCCAACACCACAGTTCAAAAGCATCAATTCTTCTGCACTCAGCTTTCTTTATAGTCCAACTCTCACATCCATACATGACCACTGGAAAAACCATAGCCTTGACTAGACAGACCTTTGTTGGCAAAGTAATGTCTCTGCTTTTTAATATGCTATCTATGTTGGTCATAACTTTCATTCCAAGAAGTAAGTGTCTTTTAATTTCATGGCTGCAGTACCATCTGCAGTGATTTTGGAGCCCCCCAAAATAAGGTCAGCCACTGTTTCCACTGTTTCCCCATCTATTTGCAGTGCTAAAAAATAAAATACAACACACCATATTTCACACATAAAATGCTGGTTAATTCAGCTCTGAAACAGAATAGAATGGTATCCTGTGTTCACCTCTACCCCAGGGCCTGCTGATAAAACATTAGTGTATATTTGTTGAGTAATTAAATAAATAAATGAATAAGTTAATGTATACAATGATGGTGATATAATACATTAGATAAGTCACTTAATTATGATATTTACTTTTAACTATATTTCTGCTGGGGCTTTTGTCTGATTCATTCACAGGTTTAGGCAGAGCACCTAGCACGATGGCTGGCACACAGAAGACACTCAGTAAACACTGCTTGAACAATTTATGAATCTGGGGCTATCACCATCAGTTACATCCATCTCATCTAAGCTAGATGATTTTTTTTTTAAGATTCTTTTTTTATTGAAGTATCGTTGATTTACAATGGTATGTTAGTTACAATGGTGTGTTAGGTATACAGCAAAGTGATTCAGTTATACAGACAAATAACAGTTTGCATCTGCTAATCGGGCAGAGGAACCAGAGATCAAATTGCCAGCATCTGTGGATCATTGAAATAGCAAGAGAGTTCCAGAAAAATGTCTATTTCTGCTTTATTGACTATGCCAAAGCCTTTGACTGCGTGGATCACAATAAACTGTGGGAAATTCTGAAAGAGATGGGAATACCAGACCACCTGACCTGCCTCTTGAGAAACCCGTATGCAGGTCAGGAAGCAACAGTTAGAACTGGACATGGAACAACAGACTCGTTCCAATAGGAAAAGGAGTACATCAAGGCTGTATATTGTCACCCTGCTTATATGCAGAGTACATAATGAGAAATGCTGGGCTGGAAGAAGCACAAGCTGGAATCAAGATTGCTGGGAGAAATGTCAATAACTTCAGATATGCAGATGACACCACCCTTATGACAGAAAGTGAAGAAGAACTAAAGAGCCTCTTGAGGAAAGTGAAAGAGGAGAGTGAAAAAGTTGGCTTAAAGCTCAACATTCAGAAAACTAAGATCATGGCATCTGGTCTCATCACTTCATGGCAAATAGATGGGGAAACAGTGGAAACAGTGGCTGACTTTATTTTTCTGGGCTCCAAAATCACTGCGGATGGTGATTGCAGCCATGAAATTAAAAGATGCTTACTCCTTGGAAGAAAAGTTATGACCAACCTAGACAGCATATTAAAAAGTAGAGACATTACTTTGTTAACAAAGGTCCATCTAGTTAAGGCTATGGTTTTTCCAGTAGTCATGTATGGATGTGAGAGTTGGACTGTGAAAAAAGCTGAGCGCCGAAGAATTGATGCTTTTGAACTGTGGTGTTGGAGAAGACTCTTGAGAGTCCCTTGGACTGCAAGGAGATCCAACCAGTCCATCCTAAGGGAGATCAGTCCTGGGTGTTCATTGGAGGGACTGATGTTGAAGCTGAAACTCCAATACTTTGGCCACCTGATGCGAAGAGCTGACTCATTTGAAAAGACCCTGATGCTGGGAAAGATTGAGGGCAGGAGGAGAAGGGGACGGCAGAGGATGAGATGGTTGGATGGCATCACTGACACAATGGACATGGGTTTGGGTAGAGTCTGGCAGTTGGTGATGGACAGGGAGGCCTGGCGTTCTGCAGTTCATGGGGTCTCAAAGAGTCGGTCATGACTGAGCAACTGAACTGAACTGAATCCCAAACTCCCAGTCCTTTCCTCCCCTTCCTCCCTTGGCAGCTACAAGTCTACTAGTCCATTTGTATTTCATAGACAAGTTCCTTTGTGTCCCGTTTTAGATTCCATGTGTAAGTGATATGATATGGTTGTTTTTTTTTTTTTTCTTTCTGACTTACTTCACTTAGTATGATAATCTCTAGGTCTATCCGGTTGCTGCAAATGGCCTTATTCCATTCTATTTTTAAAAAATAACTTTAAAAAATTTTATTTTAAATTGTGATAAAATACACATAACATAAAGTTTAACATCTTGACCATTTTAAATTGTACGGTTCAACATTAAGTATATTCACATTGCTGTGTAAAGTTTATGTATTTGTTTAACTTTTTATTTTATATTGGAGTATAGCCAATTAACAGTATTGTGATGGTTTCAGGGCTTCCTAGGTGGACCTAGTGGTAAAGAACCCGCCTGCCAATGCAGGAGACAAAAGAGATGTGGGTTTGATCCCTGGGTTGGAAAGATCCCCTGGAAAAGAGCATGGCAACCCACTCCAGTATTTCTTGCCTGGAGAATTCCATGGACAGAGAAGCCTGGCTATCTATAGTCTATGAGGTTGCCAAGAGTCAGACAAGAATGAAGCGACTTAGCACATGACGGTTTCGTGTGCACAGAAGAGGGACTCAGTCATACATATACATGTATCCATTCTTCCCCAAACTCCCCTCCCATTCAGTCTGCCACATAACATTGAGCAGAGTTCTCTGTGCTACACAGTAGGGCCTTGTTGGTTATCCATTTTAAATATAAGAGTCTGTTCATATTGATCTCAAACTCCCTAACCATTCCTTCCCCCCACCTTTTCCCCCTGGTAACCAGAATTTCATAATCAAAGTCTGTGAGTCTGTTTCTCTTTGGTAAACAAGTTCATTTGTATCATATGTCATATGATATTTCTCATTCTCTGCCTGACTTACTTCACTCATTATGACAATCTCTAGGTCCATTCATGTTGCTGCAAATGGCATTATTTTATTATTTTTTAGTGGCTGAGTAATATTCCATTGTAGATGACATCTTCCTTAAACATTCATCTGTCAATGGACATATAGGTTGCTTCCATGTCTTGGCTATTGTAAATGGTTCAGCTAGACGATTTTTAAATCTATACCGTTGGTCACAAAGGGAGTTGGGAAAAATATTTTAAATGTGTTCAAGTATGAGAACAGAATGCTCACTCTTCCTTGCTCACTTTATACAACTGTAGGCTGCCCATGGGAGCCCTTGTTGGGCATGTATGAAAGGCAGTGTGTGCGAGTGTGTGTGTGTTTATAGTTGTTAGGAACTCTTCTAGATCATTTGTTTTAAAGTTTCTCACCTTGGATTTCTCACTTTTCGATTCCTCAGTCCCAAGGGACACTCAAGAATCTTCTCAACACTACATTTCAAAAGCATCCATTCTTTGGCACTCAGCCTTCTTTATGGTCCAACTCTTACATCCATACATGACTACTGGAAAAATCATAGCTTTGACTAGATGGACCTTTGTCAGCAAAATAACGTCTCTGCTTTTTAATATGCTGTCTAGGTTGGTCATAGCTTTTCTTCCAAGGAGCAAGCGTCTGTTAATTTCATGGCTGCAGTCACCATCTGCAGGGATTTTGGAGACCCCCAAAATAAAGTCTATCACTGTTTCCATTGTTTCCCCTCTATTTGCTATGAAGTGATGGAACTGGATGCCATGATCTTTGTTTTTTGAATATTGAGTTTTAAGCCAATTTTCCCACTCTCTTTCACTTTCATTAAGAGGCTCTTTAGTTCTTCTTCACTTTCTGTCATAAGGGTGGTGTCATCTGCATATCTGAGGTTATTGATATTTCTCCTGGCAGTCTTGATTCCAGTGTGTGCTTCATCCAGGCTGGCATTTCACATAATATACTCTGCGTAGAAGTGAAATAAGCAGGGTGACAATATATATCCTTGACATACTCTTTTGCCAAGTTGGAACCAGTCTGTTGTTCCATGTCCAATTCTAACTGTTGCTTCTTGACCTGCATACAGGTTTCTCAGGAGGCAGGTAAGGTGGTCTAGTATCCCCATTTCTCTAAGAATTTAATCTCTTAATATCTTAAGCCAAAAGGTAGAAGCAAGCCAGGTGTCCATCGATGGATGCATGGTTAAATAAATGTGGTATATATACAATGGAATATTATTCATCTTTAAAAAGGAAGGAAATTTTGACACAGGCTACATCATGGATGAACCTTGAGAACATTATGCTAAGTGAAATAAGCCAGACACAAAAGTACAAATATTGTATGATTCTACTTTTATGAGGTACCCAGAACAGTCAAATTCATCCAGACAGAAAGCTGAATGGTGGTTTCCAGGGGCTGGGGGAGGAGCTGGAATGGGGAGTTAGTGTTCAATGGATACATTCCCTAAACTTAAAGGTTTAGGAAGATGAAAAAGATTGGTGGTGACTGTTGCACAACAGTGTGAATGTATGCACTGCCAGTGAACCATGCACTTAAAAATGGTTAAAATGGGAAATTTTATGTTATATATATTTTAGCACAATAAAAATCCACTCACCTCTATCCATTTTGGTTCTGTGGTTCAGCTCATGACCTTCCCCTGGTTTGGGGTCCTTTTTTGGTTGAATTCCAGGCATGAATCTCAGTCTATGATCACTTTGTCTCAGGTGTGACTGGCAATCTCAAGGAGTCCTAAGCTGTCACATAAGAAGTCCAGGGACCCTGAATCCATCCTACTGGACAGGCTGTGTGCTGGGGGTTCAATCCAGAGTCCCAGGTGAACTTTCTAGCCACTGTCTCCAAAGCACTGGACAGATGATGGAAGCCATCTCAGATCAGGCCACCTGCCAACTGAGGGCCACCAAGAGACCTTAGTCATTGCCAGGTGGAACAGGAGACTGTCTGACAGAGCCCTGCTGGAATTCCTGGCCCACAAGACTGTGAGATGTAAATTAAATGGTTGTTGTTTAATTGAGCTACTAGATTTTGGGTTCCTTTGCTATCTTTGTGCTTGGTTTGTTCTTGTTTGTCTAGTTCTTTGAATTGTTGGAGTTTTTCTTTTTTCTTAGTATAGGCATTTATCATTATACAACTCCTTTTTAGCACTGTTTTTGCTGTATCCCATAAGTTTTGGTATGTTATGTTTCCATTATTATTTCAAGATTTTTTAAAATTTCATCTTTGACCCATTAGTTGTTTGGGAGAGTGTTGTTTAATCTCCAAATATGTGCAAAATTTCCAATTTTCCTTCTATGATTGATTTCCAGTTTCATACCATTGTGTTTGGTTGGAAATGATACTTGTGATTTCAGTCTTCTTAAATTTGCCAAATCTTGTCTTGTGACCTATCATATGCTCTATCCTAGAGAATGGTCTGTGGGTACCTGGGATGGATATGTCTTCTGCTGCTGTTAGATGGGATGATCTGTATGTATGTTAGGTTCATTTCATCTAAAGTATAGTTCAAATCCAATGTTTTCATATTGATATCCTGTCTGTGAATGCTGGTTCTCATCTTGGGTGCTCAGCAGTGCAGGCTAGTGTCAGGAGTCAAGTTAGGAGCATGCAGGTATACAGCCTGAGGGACTGTCTGCAGGTAAGTCCAGTGGTACAGGCCAGTGACAGGACACAGGCCTATGGAAGTTGCAGGGCCCTGGCTATCATTGTGCCCTCCTCTGGCCGCACAATCTCCCCACCAGCATGTACATAGTAGTGAAGGCCAGAAATGGGCAGAGTGGGCTTGATGTGTGTAGGGGTGCAGATGGAGGAGCTAGTTATAGATGAGCCCAGTGGAATAGGCTAATGACAGGAAAAGGGGTCAAATCCTGGCCCACACATGCTTTGTAGGCCTTGGTTATCAGAGTACATTTCTGTGGTAAAATCTTGCCGTCGGTGCACACGTGGCCTTGGAGATTGTGCCAAGTGTCAGGTGTGCTAGTGCGCAATGGAGGAAGTGAGGCTGTAGGGGCTCTCGGCTGACATCTTGGCCTTCCACAGGCCTGAGCTGGCTGTTGTGCACATGGTCTTCGTGGAGGCTGGGGTGGGTTTAGGGGCGGGCACAGAGGGACTCAGGCAGCTGAGATTAGTGGGTATGAATACCTATGGTTCCAAACCAGTGAAATCTGAAGCTGGTTGCTGGTTTCACTGGAGGCAGAAGATGCTGGGGTCCTCTGCAGAGCAGATACCTGGGAACTCTGGTCGCTTTTTCTTTGGAATTGATCCTGGTATTGCTCTTCTTCCTTGTTCCTAGCCATCTCTGCATCTCAGCTTGGCCAGTCTGGGTGGGGTGAACTCAAAGTGAGACCTTTGGGCTGTGCCCCTAAAGGCTGGGGAAGCTGGTCGCTCACCCTACTCTCCCTTTGTCAGTTAGGGGAACTCTTTGGCACAAGCAGTGCTGGCTTGGAGGATGAGAAGATGCAGCAGAAGCTAGCTCCTTCCTTCTCTTCTTGTGTGGCTACTCTCAGGTTTTTGTTCCTTTGTATTGCTTGCTGAGGTTCCTTAAGTGGACTCCAGAGCTCTCTCAGAGGTGTTTTCATTTGTGGATGGCTGTATAATTGTTGATCTTTTTGGGGGACAGTGACTGGAGTCTCCTACTCCACCATCTAGGAGGTGTCACCCCTGCCCCATCAATTCTTGATTTTGGAGACATGATGGAGCTGTATCCCTGGCATCCACATCAGTCTTCTTTAATGCAAGTTCCAGACTGTAACTTCCTCTGCTCTCTCTCTCTCTCTCTTTTTTTTCTTCTGTTCAAATATTCCATATTCCAGAATTTGTCAACAATTCTACTTCATTGATAGCTAACTTTCCCCATTTGTTGTACTGTTTTGTTTTTGTTCCATTTTTGTCTCTTTTGCTCTCCAGGGAGTGGGATTTGGGAGAGAAGGACAGTAGTTATTCCATTCCATTTGTTTTCCATCCTGAAATTAAAACTACAAATTCACTTTTGAATATTGTCTTGGTTTAACTCAAGGGCCAGCATATGAGAGCTATTTTTCTGATTTGGTTGATGTTTTCAGCATTTTATTCGGGTACCCACCTAGGAGAAGTTGAAAGATTCATAGAAGCAGAAAACAATTAGGAATATGGATTATAATGATTGTACTATTAAAATATTGCTGCAAATAGGAAGGAATAGATATCTTGTTAGAATATGTATGTGGGGTTGCACAGAGTCAGACACGATGGAAGCGACTTAGTAGTAGTAGTAGTACACATATAGCTTTGAGTCTATATAAATAATTAGGTGACTTGTACATTTGCTTATGTATAGCCCTCTAGCATGTAAATATTATGAAAGCAGGAATTTTTGTCTTTTTTATCGATTATTCTATCCCCAGTGCCTGTTAGAAACTAGTGCTCAATCAACGTTAATTAAGTGAATGAATGAGTAAATTTTACACACACACACACACACATTCTCTGCTTCTGGCTTATTGCTAAAAAGTGGTCTGTGTAGAGAAACCCAAATCTGTTAGAATATGTGGCCTTGGATAGGCTTTTCTTCTCCTAGCCAAGCCATAATTACATACTGTTGTAAAGGGCATTGTTGCTCCATTCTTCGGAAGGTTGTCTTCATTTTTACCCGGTTTATAGTTCAAGTTATTTCTCCCTTTCCATGCCATGTGCTGGCTTTCAATTTTATAAAAAGGTTGGAAAATGAATTTTAAGAATGCTAGTAGCTAGGTTTTGAGTATATAAAGGAAGGAAGCACTGAATTTTTCTTCGTACAGTTCTTAATGCTTTAGGATCCTCACGGCAATTTAACAATCATTATTTAAGCTGATATAAAAAGTTATGTAGATTTTTTGGATGTAAGGTGAAGAGGAACTAAAAAGCCTCTTGATGAGAGTGAAAGCGGAGAGTGAAAAAGTTGGCTTAAAGCTCAACATTCAGAAAATGAAGATCATGGCATCAGGTCCCATCACTTCATGGGAAATAGATGGGGAAACAGTGGAAACAGTGTCAGACTTTATTTTTGGGGGCTCCAAAATCACTGCAGATGGTGACTGCAGCCATGAAATTAAAAGATGCTTACTCCTTGGAAGGAAAGTTGTGACCAACCTAGATAGCATATTGAAAAGCAGAGACATTACTTTTCCAACAAAGGTCCGTCTAGTCAAGGCTATGGTTTTTCCAATGGTCATATATGGATGTGAGAGTTGGACTGTGAAGAAAACTGAGCACTGAAGAATTGATGCTTTTGAACTGTGGTGTTGGAGAAGACTCTTGAGAGTCCCTTGGACTGCCAAGAGATCCAACCAGTCCATTCTGAAGGAGATGAGCCCTGGGATTTCTTTGGAAGGAATGATGCTAAAGCTGAAACTCCAGTGCTTTGGCCACCTCATGCGAAGAGTTGACTCATTGGAAAAGACTCTGATGCTGGGAGGGATTGGGGGCAGGAGGAGAAGGGGACGTCAGAGGATGAGATGGCTGGATAGCATCACTGATTTGATGGACGTGAGTCTGAGTGAACTCTGGGAGTTGGTGATGGACAGGGAGGCCTGGCGTGCTGCGATTCATGGGGTCGCAAAGAGTCAGACAACGACTGAGCGACTGAACTGACTGACTGACTGAAGACACATGTTGGAGAAGGAAATGGCAACCCACTCCAGTGTTCTTGCCTGGAGAATCCCAGGGACGGGGGAGCCTGGTGGGCTTCTGTCTATGGTGTCACACAGAGTCGGACACGACTGAAGCGACTTAGCAGCAGCAGCACCAGCAAGACATATGTAATGCAATAATTACTGGTGTTAGTAATACCAGTTTGTGTATAGCACCCAATATTGGTTAAACATGATATAAATAATTTTTTGTTAGTTCACTTTAGGTCATTCCTCTCAGGAAAACACGTGACCATGTATTGTTAATCCACATAGCATTCTTGGGAACTAAACACTGTAGCCTGATGGTAATAAATGTCTCAGACAGTAAATGATTTGCCATAAAAGTAGAGGACTAAGAATTCGGGAAAATGGAAGATTGTAGTGCAAATATTATGAACTGCTATGACAATTCTGAAATTTCTAGCCCATCCGTTTTGTCAAGCAACTATGTTTGTCTTTTCTTTGACTTTAGTTCTTTTTTCAAGGCAAGGTTGAGCTAGACTTCTTTTTAACCCCTCAAGCAGTGAGTCTCAGCTTCTTTGAGGCCACAGCACACATACTGGGTTTTAAACTCCACAGTGGTCTGAGACTCCTTCAACGCTAAGAGAACAGAGGAAAAGGTGAAAGTGACTTTAGTTTTTGAATCCCCTGCTGAACTCCACAGCATTGAAGGGGTTAGAGAAGTCACCTTCTAAGGGCTTAAGCAGCTGAGCGAAAGGTGAAACTTAACTGGAAATGATGCAGGGAAAGAGCAGAAGCAGGATGAGCAGGAAGGTGTCAGGGGCCTGCCACTGCTCTCCTTAGTTTCCCTAAAGCCTCTCAGCATGGTACCTTTGTGTCTTTGTATTCCCTCTCTCCACTGCCTCCCTCTTTCCAGGCTTCATGTCAATAACAGGAAAGGGAAATTGGGACAGAAGAACTACTGAGGGTTGAGATACCAAAATACAGGATGCAGCAGGGAAGGCTTGGTTCTTATTTTTCTCTATTTTTTAAAATTGGAGTGTAGTTGCTTTACAATATTGTGTTAGTTTCTGGATGTATGACAAAATGAATCAGCTATATGTATACATATATCCCCTCCCTCCTCTTGGCCCCATCCCCCATCCCACCCCTCTAGGTCATCACAGAGCACCAAGCTGAGCCCCGTGCGCCATACCACAGGTTCCTATTGGCTGTTTCACATGTAGCAGCACATATGTCAGTTCTGATCTCCCAACTCATCCCACCCTCCCCAACACACCCTGTGTCCACGCGTCTGTTTCTCTATGTCTGTGTGTCTATTCCTGCCCTGGAACTAGGTTCATCTGTATTGTTTTTTCTTACTCCAGTTATTCACTCCTGTCTCTCTCTGCTGTCTTTATGTGTCTTTTTCTTTTCCCCAGCTTCTGCGAGTACAAGCCCAGAGGCTCTTTAACTTAACAATCTAGTCGTTGGAAGTCAATTTGTCTATGCAAAATAGGTCTGTGAGGTAAACAGGATGCTCAGTCTCTAGCCACCTGAGGACTATAGTCAGGGAAGGGAGAAACGCCACAAACAGCAATCAGCATCCATTGAGTGGCTGTCTTTATCCTGCGGGTAAGTAGCGGAATTAGACTGAGCAACTTGACTTTGTCCATAGGGGGCTAGAGAAGACCTTGTTGAGATTAGGAATCCACAGGCAAAGTGATAAGGCTACAAATAGAAAGGGCTTCACACGTGGTTATTGTTGCCACTGCCCAGAGAAGAGTCTCAGCACATTAGCAGTGGGGCTGTGGCTGAAGTGTTGGCATATATTGTTCGTGTTCCCCCAAATGGTGTCATCTAGAGTCAGAAAAAAAATGTGTGTCTGAAATGAAGCATAGAGAAATGAAGTTACAACCAAAAAGGACAGCAGCCTGTTCATCAGCAAACCAAATAAAACATTGTCTGATTCTATGTCAGATATGTGTTTTCACTTCCCATTATTATTTTTAAAATATTTATTTATTTTGCTGCACTGGGTCTTAGTTGTGGCATGTGGGATCTTTAGCTGTGGTTGTGAACTCTTGGTTGCAGCATGTGGGATCTAGTTCTGGGACCAGGGATTGAACCCTGGCCCCCTGCATTGGGGGCACAGAGTCTTAGCTGATGGACCACCAGGGAAGTCCCTAAAATTATTTTTAAAACAATTTCTCACATCATCTGACAACAGTCCTATAAAGCAGGAGGGAAATTATTCCCACCCTCATTTGTCCAGTAGATCTCTGTGAAAGGCCCTGCCCAGGTCACCTGACAACTATTTCCATTTTTGGGACCAAGGACCACCCGCTCACCCAGGCTGGGAACCTGCTCATTTAAATTTCATGCCTGCCATTTCTCCAAATTATCTATCAGTGTGGAAGCTCATTACAAATGGTCTTACTGGGTGCCTCTGGACCTTTGGTTTTAATTTTGTGACACCGACTAGATGTTAAGTCACTTGAAGGAAAGGAGGTTTCCTCGTCTTCCCTTGAATTCCCTTCCCAATTCCCTTCTGAATTGTGCTGTGGTGAAGGCTTAACACATTTTAACTGATTTGTCCAGAGCAGGAGACTAGACTCAGGTCTCCAGTTCTCTTTCCACAAAGCCACTATTCTAGAAGTGACAGCACATACGCCCCATACTATGATATTTTCTTTGTTTAACCAGACAATGTGACAATTCTATTAGTCAAGGAGAATCATTTGACACTCAAGGAAACTAGTTTGACTTTAGCTGTTCTTATAACCAATTTGACCACATTTGGAAAAAGAGATTATTTGTATTCAGAAGCACTTCTTACATTAATATTTACAAGATATCTGAGGCTTTTTTCTTTTTTGAAAAAGAGATTGACAAATGGAAATTTTTTCTCTGGTTCTGACTGTGATTAAAAGTCATCTAAATGTTAATATTGTCTACTTTCTAGATACAATCAGCTGAAAGTTGAGGTAATCTGGTCTGGTTTCATTTATCAGTCGTGTTTTCATCTTAGTCTCTGTGGAATAATTTTGAATATTTGTGGAGTCATAGAGGTCCATACTTAGCTGTTGGGTATATAAATAGAACACTATCTTAAAAATACTTTGAACTGGGTGACTAATCCAACAGAGAGGTGAAACAACTTCAGCCTAAGTGGGTTCTACTGCTTTACAGAGGCAGTGACAAGTTTCCTCGTCTCATTGCCGGTCACCCCACTTTTCATTTGCACAGTTTCCTACAGCTAGGCCCTGGACCATTCTCTTGAAGGCCCAACACAGCTTCTCTTTCTCAACTAATCCACACCCGAGGCAGGAAGGTGTCACTAGTTCTGCGCCTCTTGAATCACAGCACAATTCAGAGTGAAGCTGGTGAGAGGAGGTCCTGAGTGACAGCAGGGCCCCTAGGGGAAACCAGGCAGCTTCCTTCAGCAGTAACTACTCCCTAGACTCACCACTTTTCCTCCCAATACTGGAGAATTCTCTGGAGTAGATTTTGGTTCACCCTATCCAGGCCGTGTTCTCTGCCCCCTGGATGAGGTATTTGTTATAGTAGTTATTGCTGCTGCTGCTGCTGCTAAGTCGCTTCAGTCGTGTCCGACTCTGTGCGACCCCATATTTAAAACCCAGGATAATTGGTTAGAGCCAGGCATCCCACTGAATGGTTCCCAACTGATGACTGAACAAACTCACGAGGTAAGAACGTCCCTCTCCTTTTTACATTTGCAAAATCAAGGTCAGTAAGTATAGGTACTTGGCAAGGATCTATAACAAAGTAAGTAAAAGTTGAAATTCACATCCAGGGCCACATGGAGCCAAGCCAATACTGTGAACTATTGGGTTGGCCAAAAAGTTCATTCACGTTTTTCCATAAGATGTTACGGAAAAATTCAAACGGCCTTTATGGTCAACCCAATATTAAGATGTGTTGACTTCCTTCAGGAGTTTTGGATTTTCTTTTCTTCCTAACATTACTTTTTTTTTTTTTAAGATTCAAGAGTTAAAATGTGTGGGTCACATAAGCATGAGTTTATTTGCCTTATTTGCATTGTGTCTTGGCCAGGGTAGGGTAGAGGTTTTGTTGGTTTGATTGCTTTTGTTTTTAAAATATTTCCAAAGCCCTTGCTTCAGTGCTGTGCACAGTGGGTCCACAGTAGTGGCTGACGAAATACTGATGGAGCCATGTTTCATAAACACAGAGGTAGCAGAGATAATGGAACCCAGCTCAGACTCTGCCCCAGACCCTGGTCCCACTGGCAAAATCACGTCCTTGACAGCACATCAGTATCTGTGGACACGGCCATGCCTGTACCTATTGTATACAAACAGTGGTTCAGCCAACAACTGCCCTTCCTAGGCTGACGTTTAGCCCTATGTAAACATTTCGTTTTTAGAACTGGCTCTTAATTCCTGTATCCCTTGGTTTATCGCTAGTTTCATGAGAAAATAATCTGTCAACATTTCTCCAGTCACGGGATGATGACTCAGGCCAGGGATCCGGGCCATATTCTGGGCAGTAGCTGGACTTCTGGCCCCGTCCTGTTAGGACCCGAGCCAGCACGCCACAGCGAGGTGCTCCTTCTACCTCCCCGCCACCCATGCCAGCCCTTCTGCTCCTTTCTTCCTGCCCACTCTTGCCTCTGTGGTTGCCAGAGTAACTATGAAAATATTACTCCACATGCTCTAGGAACAAAATGTCAGGGCACTTTACTATTGTTTTAATTTAAAAACTTAAGTGTTTAATATAACTCCAGCCTGGAAGAAATTCTCTTACTGGCAAACAGGAGAGCTACAAATGCAGTATGAAGAGCTCAGGAGTAGCAAAGGGACTCAGGCTTGTTAAGAGAGCCTAAACCTCTGTCTAGCAATGACATTGTCTCAACTTCTCCCTTGTTTCTGTTTCCTCTTTTATTCCTTCCTTTAAATCGATTTTGCTTATTGTATTGTTTCTCTCACTCTCCCCCCTCCCCTACATTTTTTGCTTATTAGTTATACCTCCATTTTATTATTATTACTTTTTATATACTTATTGATTTTTGCTCTAGGATCAAAAAGATACATCTTTAATTTATCACAGTTCAAACCTTCAAATGCCTGCCTGCTAAGTTGCTTCAGTCGTGTCTGACTCTTTGCAACCCATGGACTGTAGCTTGCCAGGCTCCTCTGTCCTTGGGATTCTCCAGCCAAGAGTATTGGAGTGGGTTGCTGTGCCCTCTTCCAGGGGATCTTCCTGACCCAGGGATTGAACACACATCTTTCACGTCTCCTTTATTGGCAAGCAAGTTCTTTACCACTAGCACCATGTGGGAAGCCAAAAAACCTTCAAATAGTATCCTAGCATTTGGCGCTTAGGATAAGAGCCATGTAGCAGTAACTTCCATCCTTCCCTCCCCCACCCTGCCTCTAGCCATCCTTTATTTTTGTCGAACATTTTACATCACATTGTAATATACTATAAACTCCACAATAGCTTGTTCTTAGTTTTGCTTTAAACAGCCAACTATCACTTAAAGCAATTTAAAAAGGAGAAAAATAAGAAAAGATGTTTCTTATTACACAAAAAATCAGATCATGTTACTTCCTTGCTCGAGACCTTTCGACTGTTTCCTATTGCCCTTGGAATTAAATCCAAATCCAACATGTCTCACAACTTAAATCTAATTAGGGGAAGGGAACACGTTTCAGTATCTAGTTCCAGGCCCATTTCATGTGGTTCTCAAGACATGGTAGCTAGTTTCATTATTAACTTAATTTCTCTCTGTGTAATTTATATGCCCCAAAGAGGAGTAATTAACCTAAATGAGTACCTAGCAAAAAAAAAAAAAAACCCTCCCTTCCTTCCTTCTTCCTTTTTATGATTCTTTTCTGTTTCCCCACCCCCACCCCTTTTCTGTTATCTTCCAGAAAAAGACAAATAAAAGAAACCACTCTGTCACCTATTCATGTAGGATTTTTGTTGAAAAAATATGATCTTTTGGACTTTGATGTATCTCATTTGTCTTGTGTTTTTAATAAGGTGCTTTGGAAAAGGTAGAGATTTTCTGCAAGTCATTTGCTCTTTTTTTCCCCAAGGCTGCTTTCTTCACTGTCAGTGCTGTGTTTTCTGGTGGGAGGGATTGGTTTGTTCCTGTCTTCAGAACACTGAATTTAATAGTCTTGTGATTGCTGTTGTGCAGAGCTACTCAGTACCCGTTTCTCTTACCAGTTCAGTGAACAGCCCAGTATCTTTCCTTTGCTTGTGGGCTCTGAAATGACTGCTGCTTATCCCAACCTCATCTACCCCTGCTCTAGAGGAGGCGGTCCGCCAGTCCATGTGTGGGCTATTGAAGTTCTCCACTGACACTTCCTGACCTAGTTTCCATTTCCCCAGGGTTTTCCCTGTTCAGTCTGGAGGTTGCCCTCCTGGGCTTGGGTTTACCGCCTCACGGTGGTCTGACTCTGCCCCTGTCCTCTGTCTGTCCAGCCTTTCCACCTACCCGCTGAATTGTAAGAGCACAAACATCTTTAACCTGCATGACCTGATCCTCCTTCCAAACAGCACCCTGCCCCCCGATAATACCCATTCCAGGAGAGTTCTTTGTTTCCTTAGTCACTCATTTGTTCCTTCTTTCAATCGATGTCCGTTAACTTCCTCCTATGTGCCGGGTCTTGGAGGAACTGGGATGCTTTGAGTATAAAGAAGTAGATAGCTCTCAACAACCTGCTGGCCTTTCAGGGGTTATCACTGACGTTCTAACTTGATTCTGCCTCTTCTAATTATGAGAACAGGGCTAGGTCCCCACCTATCCCATTATTGATGATGCTACATGGTAAGGATCTACTGCTGCCCAATGGTTTTGCAACTCTCATGTCAGTCTGTGTGTTGCTCCTGCTTGGTCTGTTTGAACTGCTGGTTTCCCCCAATACTTTCTGCCCACTGGGACCTAGGCTACTTAATCAGCAAATTTTATTAAATAGCAAACACTTTGTTCTCCCAGAAGCTCAGACAGAGATTACATATAAAGTAGAGAAAAGGTTCGTCATCCATTTCAGAATTTCTACTTCAATTCTGTATTATTGTTTGATAATTTGTCCCCTTTATCTTCTCTGTTCTCTCTCTCTCTTTAATCAAAATTTTCTTTGTTGAAGTATCGTTGACTTATAATGCTGTGTTAATTTCTACTGTATGGCAAAGTGATTCAGTTATACATTGGATGCATATGTGTTCGGTCAGTCAGTCCTATCCAACTCTTTGCGACCCTATGGACTGTAGCCCGCCAGGCTCCTCTGTCCATGGGATTCTCCAGACAAGAATATTGGAATGGGTTGCCATTTTCTCCTCCAGGGGGTCTTCCCAATCCAGGGATCAAACCTGTGTCTCCTGCATCTTCTGCATTGGCAGGTGGATTCTTTACCACTGAACCACCAGGGAAGCTATACATACATATATATTATATAATATATATGTACATATATATTATGTGTATATATTATATAATATATATGTGCATATATATTTTATATATATATACATCCTTTTTTAGATTATTTTCCATTATTGTTTATCACAGGATATTGGATACAGTTCTTTGTGCTACTCAGTAGGACCTTGTTATTTATCTCTCTGTAAAACTATTTTGAACAAGATGCCTAATCTTTTGAGTCGAAATTTCATCTTTCCTATTTTCTTTTTTAAAATTTATTTCATTAATTTTATTTTTGTTGTTTTCTTTTGCTTTTGTTTTCTTTTTAAATTTTTATTTTTAATTGAAGGATAGTTGCTTTATAATATTGTGTTGATTTCTGCCATACATCAATATGAATCAGCCATAGGTATACCTATGCCCCCTCGCTCTTGAATCTCCCTCTCATTTCCCACCCCATCCCACTCCTTTATGTTGTCACAGAGCACCAAATTTGAGCTTCCTCCATCATACAGCAAATTCCCACTGGCCATCTATTTTACATATGGTAATGCATGTGTTTCAGTTGTATTCTCTCAAATCATCCCACGATTTCTCTCCTATTTTCTATCTCTGTATTTGTTCTACTTCTAGGAAATCTCATTTTCACTTGCATCATTTCTATTGAAATTTTTATTTTGGTTATCATTTTAATTTCTAAGAACTGTTTTTTTTGTTGTTGTTGTTATTCTCTTCCTTTATTCTTTTCTTTGTCAAGTGTGGATAATGATACTGGAGCTAGAATTTCTAAGAACTCTTACTTGTTTTCTTGTTATTTTTTTTTTTTTTTGCAGAGGTGCCCGTTCTTGTTTTAGGGGTGCAACATTTTATTTCTGGTGTGATGTTTATTGTTGCTGTTGTTGTCATTATTTAGCTTAATTTTGCACCCTGTATTTTCTTTTATTTTTGAAGTCCTTTTTTGCTGTTTATTCTAGTTGTGGCTTTGCTAAAATATCTACTTATCCATAGCTTTGAATTCTTATTTAGGATTAAGAGATTGGGTAATTTAGGGGCCATGCTCAAGTTTCTGTGACACAGAGGCCCCAGAACTTCAATTGCCTAAATAAAATAGAAATTGCCTCTTTCATAGGCAGACTGGAGGTGAATGGTTCCAGCTGATTGATGGCTCTTCTCTTCTTTGGCATTAGAGTCCAGCCAAAGGTGATGGTGGTGGTATTGCCAAGGATTGGGGGTGGTGCAGTGGAGAGAGGAGACAGAGAATGGAGAGGATCAACACATAAACAGAAGTTCTAACAGAAGAGAGAGGAGAGAATGAGTGGGGTTGGTAGCAACTGGAAGCATAGGTAGGGAGATTATCAGCCACAACCAGCCAGCTGGAGTCTCAGGCAGAGCTCCCATGCCGGAGTAGAGCCTGAAAAACATGAGACACAATATCAGTCTAGAAAGAGACAAGGAAGTGGTCAGAATAGAATTCAGAAGCAGGCCCCAAGCTGCTGAGCCCAGAATGACCTAGAATCTTAGTGACTGGAGGTTTGCACCAGACTGTGAAGCCATAGCTGCCAAGTGCTTCTTGTCTTAGGCTTGTGATGGACTGAATGTTTGCTTTCCTCTCCAAGTTCATGTGCTGAAATCCTAAGCCTCAGTGTGATGGCATTAGGAGGAGGGTCCTTTAAGAGATGATTAAGTCATGAGGGTGGGGCCCTCTTGGATGGGATTAGTGTCCTTTAAAGAGACCCTAGAGAACTTCCTCTTTCTTTCCACTATTTGAAGACACAGTGAGAAGGCAGCCATCTGCAAACCAGGAAGAGGGCACTCAGAGATATGGGATCTGCTGATACCTTGGCCTTGAACTTCCAGCATCCATAACTGTGAGAAACAAGTGTTTGTTGTTTAAGCACCCCATCTATGGTGTTTTTGTGGCAGCAGCCTGAACCAACTAAGACAGATTGATTTAGGGAAGCAGTGAAGGGACCAGCATCCATTTGGGGTTAAATGATTCCTACTATGAGGCTGTAGTTCCCTAAATAATAAGCTGTTTTTGCCGCTGCTGATTGTTGGAAACAAGGATTTTTTTTTTCTATCTAAAGATATTTTATACTAAACAGATTAAGATTGATGAGCAAATAATTAAAATGCATTTTTAGGATAAGCAAATTGGATTACTATAGACTGAAAAAGAAATAAAAATTGAAGCCAGAGCAAGAAGACTGGACATTTTTGCATATGCTTTATTAAGAACAAAAGAGTAATTTCCATACTTGGAAACAGAAGAATGGAAAATGAAAACAAATTGACTAAGCAAAATACTTTCTAGTACATGGAATATAAATGAGAATCTTACAGGAATGAAAGTGAGGCAGTTTACCAGGAGAAACATGCAGAATGATGGAAGTTAGTAGGTAAAAGGAGAAAACTAAGGCAAAGTTCCTACAGGAAAATTGAAAGACTAAATATCTTAGTAATAAGATATATAAACGAAAGTATTTTTACTTATTAGGTAAATTGCATGGAATTCTCCAGGCCAGAATACTGGAGTGGGTAGTCATTCCCTTCTCTAGGGGATCTTCCCAACCCAGGTATTGAACCCATGTCTCCCACATTGTAGGCAGATTTTTTACCAGCTGAGCCATGAGGGAAGCCCAAGAATACTGGAGTGGGTAGCCTATCCCTTCTCCAGCAGATCTTCCCAACCTAGGAATTGAACCAGCATCTCCTTGCAGGTGATTTCTTTACCAACTGAGCTATCAGGGAAGTCCCTTCACAATTATTTAATTTCTATTTATTTATTTATTTATTTTTTTAGTCAGGAACCCACCAATTTTATTTGAGAATCTATTTATTTCTTAATTTTTGGCCACGTGGCATGTGGGATCTTAGTTCCCCAACAAGGGATCAAACCCAGGCACCCTGTATCAGAAAGCAGAGTCTTAACCACTGGACCATCAAGAAAGTCCCAGTTTATTAGGTAAAATTTTAAATGATACCTATAGGACAGAAGTATTAAAAAAGAACCCTATCAACTTGTCTATCCATCTATGTTTCTGTATTGGAACAGTACTGTGTGGTTTTACTTTGGAGGTATAAATTGAATCTAAAGTAAGGAAAAAATCTGAGTCATATGTATTCACAAGTTTGGTTATTTACAGTTTAAAGTACTGAGCAAGCATTGGTTCCATGTTAAAGAATCTGTGGAGGATAAGTTTGGACATTAACAAAAATAATGTCAGACGTTTATGAAAAGAATAATCTAGATGTCTTTAGACTGATAAATATAACCTCCCTAACTGGAAAGAGGGTGGAAGAAAATGATTGTGAAACTATTTTATAAATATTTTAATAAGAGCAATAGTAAACAGCATTGCTTTGTAAAGAACAAATCCTGTCAAACTAAAATTATCTTTCCTATGACAGAATGACAAGTCTGTTGGGTTGAGGGGGAGGGAATAGATATTAGTTATCATGACTTCAGCAAGGATTCTGATTTCTGCTTGGAAAGAAAATACATAAGATAATTTCAGGTAGTGATAACCAGCTGCAAAGGAAATAAAGCAGAAGAATGAGGAAAGACGTGATGGGGTGATGGCTGGTGCCTTAGAAATGGTCAGGGGGATTCTTGAAGAAGATGCTTGAGCTGAGATCTGAATAGTGGTGAGTAGCCAGTCATGTATCAATCCAGGAGAGAGTGCCCCATAGGAGGGAGCAGCTAGTGGGTGACCTTGGCCTCTCTGATGGGTAGAGAAGGCTAGTGGGGTTGAAATGCACTGAATAAAGAGGAGGGTAAGTATGATGAGAGGAGCCAGAAAGGACAGAGAATGCTGGACCCTGAGGATATGTGACAAAAGTATGGATTTTCTTTATGGGCAAAGGGAAGAGGGCTGAGGGGTTTGGGGGCAGGGGAATGACATAGTCCAATTTTTGTTTGTAAAAGATTCCACGGCTGTGGTACAGGGTGGAGTAGAGTGAGCAAGAGGGGAAGCAGAGAGGCTGTTGACATAGAGGAGAGGGGGGAGACTTGGCCAAAGATGCCGCCAGTGGGCATTGTTAGGAGCACCAAATCTGGAATATCTTTAGAAGTAGGATTTGGCAATGGATAAGATGTGGAGAACAAGGAAAAAGAGTTGATCCAAGGATGATTCCTGGGTCTTTGGACTGATCCACTGAGAACCATAAACTGAAATGGGAGAAGTCTTAAGAAGGACAAGTTTGGGAAAGAAATTTGGGAGTTGCCCTCTCTGTGTGGGAGGCACTGAATTTGATAGCCTGCTATCCATCCACATGGAGGGATTGAGTAGTTGTGTGTGCGTAGTTGCTCAATAGTGTTTGACTCTTTGTGACCCCATGGACTGTAGACTGCCAGGCTCCTCTGTCCATGGGATTTTCCAGGCAAGAGTATTAGAGCAGGTTGCCATTTCCTATTCCAGGGGATCTTCCCAACCCAGGGATCGAACCTGCAGTCCCTGGCATCTCCTGCACTGGCAGGCAGATTCTTTACCACCGTGTCACCTAATTGAGTAGGTAGTTGGATTATAATTTCAGAATTTAGGCAGAGAGGTTGGCATTGGAGAGAAACCACTGAGAAATCACAGCACAGAGACGATATTGAGATGACTTCCTTGGCATCCTCACAATTTCTCAATGAAGTAGTTATAAATATAACAGTAGATAAGTGGCAGGTATGCTGTGGTCCAGGTATGACAGGCATGTGTGTAGAACCCAGAGTCCAGGATGGACAAGAGCAATAAGGAGAACAGATTACATCAATTAAGAGGGATCCCAGGGCCAATCTCTGTCCCTTTAGCATACCCTTACCAGATTTAGCAAGTAAAAATATTGCATGGGACATAAGTTATACTAACAAATTTACTCTTTGTTTATCTAAAATTCACATTTCATCAGAGGGCCTGTATTTTGTCTGATAACCCTACTTCAACATCTGCAAAAAATCGAAAACTTCCATTTATCTTCCTTTTTTCTCTATTCCATATGCCCCACAATTGTAGCTCTAAATTTAGCATGTTGGGTTATAATTGATTTAACCCCCTTTTTCCTGTTAAGTTTTGTGTGCTTCCTGAAGGCAAGGCTGTGTATCATACATCTTTGTGCAACTGTTATGTTGAAAGGCCAGAGCTGACTAGAGACCTATGGAAAGCAACTTTATTCTTTTTTCTCACTCTCTTTAAAACTATTTAAAGGCTTGCTTTGGGCCTGTTTCCATGAATGAAATCTTGACCCTGTAATTTAGAGGACTCTCCTGTCCCTTTCAGTTGCAGGAGTGTGTTGGTTCAATGCTCAAAAGTACAGTCCCGTGTGACAATTACGACTTTGAACATCGTTAAAAAGTTTCCTCTCTCCAGGAGCGTGGGGGCAGCTGGCTGAGAAGCCTCAAGCTGATGGACCATGAGGTTAGCTGCTCATTTCTCTACTTCAGTCCTTTCCTCCTCTCCCCTTCTCCCCACAGGCAGCCTCTCCCCCTCCAGGTTGGAGGGGGTTGCTGAGGAAGAAGAGTAGGAAGGATGGAGCTGAGTTACTTGCACTTGGAAGTTCCTTAAAGGACGCTCTCTCCTCCCCTCCCCACTCTCCCCCAATCTCTGACCTCTTTGTGCTGGGCAGGAAGCCCTGTTGATTAGGCTCCTTTATTTTATTTTAGTTTTTTTTTTGTTGTTGAAGTATAGTTAATTTCAACAACAACAAAAAAAAGAAAAAGAAGCTTTTTGTTGAAGTATAGTTAATTTTGAGCTTTCCTGGTGGCTCAGATGGTAAAGAATCTGCCTGTAGTGTGGGAGACCAGAATTTGATCTCTGGGTCAGGAAGATCCCCTGGAGAAGGGCATGGCAACCCACTCCAGTGTTCTTGCTTGGGGAATCCCCATGGACAGTGGAGCCTGGCAGGCTACAGTCCATGGGGTCGCAAAGAGTTGTGCATGACTGAGCCACGAAACACACACATAGTTAATTTACAATTTCATGTTAGTTTCAGGTGTACAGCATAGTGATTTAGTTACATGTATTACAATCTATTCTTTTTTCAGGTTCTTTTTCCTTATAGGTTATTACAAAATACTGAGTATAGTTCTCTGTTTTACATAGTAGGTCCTTATTGATTATCTAGTTTATACATGCTGGTGCTGCTGCTGCTAAGTTGCTTCAGTCGTGTCCGACTCTGTGCGACCCCACAGACGGCAGCCCACCAGGCTCCCCTGTTCCTGGGATTCTCCAGGTAAGGACACTGGAGTGGGTTGCCATTTCCTTCTCCAATGCATGAAAGTGAAAAGTGAAAGTGAAGTCGCTCAGTGTCTGACTCTTAGCAACCCCATGGATTGCCGCCCACCAGGTTCCTCCGTCCATGGGATTTTCCAGGCAAGAGTACTGGAGTGGTTTGCCATTTTCTCCGAGTTTATACATACTAGTGTGTATATGTTAATCCCAAACTCCTCATTTATCCTTTCCCTGTCTCTTCCCCATTGTAACCATAGGTTTGTTGTTTTCTATGTCTGTGAATCTACTTCTGTTTTGTAAATAAGTTCATTTGTATCCTTTAAAAAAAAATAGATCCTACATATAAGTGATATAATACAATATTTCTCTGTCTGGCTTACTTCATTTTGTGTGATAATATCTAGATCTATCCATGTTGCTGCAAATGGCATAATTTCATTCTTTTTGTGGCTGAGTAAGTTGTTTCTGACTCTTGTGACCTCATGGACTATAGCCTTCAAGGCTCCTGTCCATACGATTATCCAAGAAAGAATACTGGAGTGGGTTGCCATTTCCTTCTCCAGGGGATCTTCCTAATCCAGGAATTGAACCAGGGTCTCCTGCATCACAGGCAGATTCTTTACCAACTGAGCTACAAGAGAAACCCATAGTTTCTGAGCTTAGTTGTTAAGTTGTCTCTGACTCTGCAACCCCATGGACTGTAGCCCTCCAGACATTTCTGTCTATTGGGATTCTCCAGGCAAGAATATTGGAGTCGGTTGCCATGCTCTCCTCCAGGAGATATTCCTAATCCAGGGATCGAACTCTGGTCTCCCACATTGTAGGCAGATTCTTTACTGTCTGAACCAAGTAAACCTATTTTCTTCAAATTTATGCCCAGGAGTGCAACTGCAGGATCGCATGGTAACTCTATTTTTAGTTTTTTAAGGAACCTCCATACAGTTTTCCATAGTGGCTATGCCAACTTACATTCCCACCAGCAGAGTAGAAAGATTCCTTTTTCTCCATACCCTCCCCGGCATTTATTATCTGTAGCCTTTTTGATGATGGCCATTGTGACTGGGGAGAGGGGATACCTCATTGTAGTGTGATTTGCATTTCTCCAGGCTCCTTTACTACAGGATGCTAAGTTGCAGGAAAATAGACCTGTGGTCTGTAGATAGGCAGTTACCTGCTTGTGTGGCTGTGTCTCCCCCGGGGAAAGTCTCTCACTATTTGCCTTTCTCAGGCAGGAATCAGACAGGAATCTCCAGGGAACCTATTTCACACCTTCTGAGCAGTATCATCTAGCCTCTGGCTTGAGATGAGATGGCTTGAGATGAGAGGAATGCCCTTGTCTTTCCTCTCTGCCTCTCTTCCACCAGACTGGGTGGGTAGGTTCAGAAATAGGACAGCCATCCAGTTTTCTCCAAAGAAATTGTCTCTCTCTTAGCTCCTTAAACCTCTGCCCTTTTATATCCTTTAGCACTAAGGGCTTCAAAATCAGTTTCCAGCACCTTCCTCTGTAATTCCTATGTAGATGTTCTAGAATTTCTCTTGAAATGTGGGAGTCTTTGCCACTTCTTTTGTTGGTTTTGGCTCTGGTGCCTTAGTGGAAGCTGAGACAAAAAAGTATCATCTTCCCATGTTTTGTTTTATTTGTGTTTTTAGCACCTAGCTCAGTGCCTGGTATATGGTAGACACTTGATAACAGGTTTTTGAGCAATGTAATTATAAACAAGAAACTACAGTAAGGTTTTTCCTATGCTCCTTAATCATGAGGATCACTGTTTTTCCTATGCCTACCCCCTCTACAAACCTGGATGATACCGATTCATTATTCAGTTTACAAGTCATTTCTTACTTATTGCCCTTGTTGATTTATCTCCTCAACACCCTCCATCCTAAGTACCTGACACAGCATGGAGTAAGCTCCAGGAAGGCTGGCTCTGCCTGGTTCCCTCTGTTTTCTGAGGAGACAGCCCAGTGCCAGGCAGTAAGGAATAATGAATGAATGCTTGAGTGAGTGAGTGAGTGAGTGAATGAGTGAGTCAATGAATGGATGGATTGGCACCAGAGTACCAGTTGTAAAGGGCTTCCCTGATAGCTCAGTTGGTGAAGAATCTGCCTGCAATGCAGGAGACCAGGGTTTGATCCCTGGGTTGCGAAGATCCCCTGGAGAAGGGAAAGGCTACCCACTCCAGTATTCTGGCCTGGAGAATTCCATGGACTGTATGGTCCATGGGGTCGCAAAGAGTCAGACACGACTGAGTGACTTTCGCTAACCATTTGTAAAACCTCCTAGGTTGGGCCTCAGGGGTGGGTCTGAATGGCCTTCAGCCCTCATTAGAGCACACCTATATCAAGGGGAGATGCTTTTTCTGGCAACTTCATCCTTCATGGCTGAATTAAGCTCCTGTTAGGAACTTCCCTGGCGGTCCAGTGATTGAAACTCTGTGCTCCCAATGCAGAGGGCGCAGGTTTGATCCGTGGTTGGGAAGCTAAGATCTCACGTGCCACAAGGTGCAAAAAGAAAAAAAAGCTTCTTTTACTGGGTCAGTATAGCTGCTACCTGAAGTGTAAGTATAGAATTGTGCCCATGTATCACATCACAAAGGTTGACAAATCATTTTGGTCATGATGTACCTAGCTCCTTTTCTTAAACTCACATTCTTTGTCCATCAACTTTAGAAATTTCACTGTGTTCATGATATCCAGTGACAAAATAAAAAAACATCTGCTTGTATTGTAACACCGTATTTAATATGTATCCAGTTAAGCACTGTAGAGGTCAGTATTAAAACGCTCCTGAATTTTACACTCTTCCAAAAGTATTATGATGTTGGATGTGTGTGTAACCTACTCTTTTCTCACCAGCACTTCCACCCCAGACAAGTGGATCTCTTATGTTCAGATCAAATTGAAGCTAGAATATGGTATTAACTTGGAAAAAAAAATCCAATACATTATATGTAAAATACATTCAGTAGGCATGACAGGAAAAATATGAATAAACTGGTGATGAAAACGGGGAAAAGTCTATTTTAGTTAAATTCCAGAAGTTTTTTTAGGCTTTTGAGAATTACCTAAAGTAATTTCTATTTGAGGGATTAAGCAAATGATGACCTGATTTGATGACATAAAATATATTTCTTTTCTTAAGGAATTGTAGACATTCTTGAGACCACCCTCTTAACCATAAAATTGTAACATTATGTACGTATATCATATGAAAAGACAATTGTATGAAAAAGTGAAAGTCACTCAGTGGTGTCCAACTCTCTGTGACCCCACGGACCATGGAATTCTTGGAATTCTTCAGGCCAGAATACTGGAGTGGGTAGCCTTTCCCTTCTCCAGGGGATCTTCCCAACCCAGGGATCGAACCCTGGTCTCCCGCACTGCGGGCAGATTCTTTACCAGCTGAGCCACAAGGGAATCCCAAGAAGATTGGAGTGGGTAGTCTATCCCTTCTCCAGCAGATCTGCCCGACCCAGTAATAGAACCGGGTCTCCTGCATTGCAGGAGGATTCTTTGTATGGAGGTTGAGGCCAAATCTGCTGGTTGCCTGCTCAATATTCACTTTCATTTTTTTTTTTTTTCCCTTACCAACAGAACCCTGATTATCTTGAGGACTGCAATGTTACCAGCTAAAACATGTATTTCATAGCCTCTCTTATAAAGAGAGGTAAGTAAATTCTGGCCAATGAGATAGAAGTCAAGATTTTTGGTGTGGATCCCGGGAAAGTTTCTTAAATGGTAGATTGATTCAAATGGCTTTTGGCCTATTACACACCCTCATTCCCATCTTGAACTTGGACCTGATGGCTGGTACTGAACAGCCATTTTGCAGCAATGAGACTTTATTTCATGAACTAAGGATGATGGAGCTAAAGGATAGAAGAAGGATGGCACATTAATAAAATCGTGGAGTTGCTGTACCCGTTTTGGACTGTCTAATTTTAGACGGTGTTACACAAGAGAAATTCCTCATGTTGTTTAAGGTCTTTCTTTTCAGGTCTTTATTACTTGTAGCTAAAAAAAATTCTAAAAGATAATGGACTGTTTGGGGAAAGTTAGTACATTTGTGTCATAGATGAAAACTTTCCAGAGAAACTCTTTATACTACTAATAAGAAAAAATTCTTATTTTTGAAGTTGTTTCACTAAGCATATCATCTGATTGATTTTTGACAACATAGGTAATTTGAGTCTTAAATTTAACAATTCTAAATGTAAATTACATACACAGGCACTCACAATTTAATGAGTCCATATTCCAGGTATTGTGCTCACAATTTATATGCATTATCTCCTTTAATGTTCATAGCAATCTTATGAGGTATTGCCCTCATCTGATACATGGAGAAACAGAGGTTTAGACAGTCAGGTTACTTCATAGTAAATGGTAAAGAAGGGATTGGAACTGAGTTTATTTAGCTTCAAAGCCCACATTTATGCCCTATTTCCTGGGACAGGAACAATGCATAGGTTTGTTTGTTTTGGCCATTTACCAAGGGTAGTATAACAAGGAATAAATATAATCCATCCAGTTGGACTTCCTAGAAAAGCTCAGCAGATAAAGAGAATTGATATTCAGATGGAAGATTCCAATAGCCAGAAATTTGACATGTATAGAGCAGGGAGATTCAGGGTAAATGTTAAAATGGATACCCACCTGATCTTGTTCAAAGCAGACACTAAACCTTTTCATGAAAAGAAGTGATGGCTCTTCCCACTTGGAATGAGGCAGGATATGTATTGTGTTCACTGCCTCCCTGACTTCCTTGCCCACCATCTTCCCGCTCCCTTCCTCTGCCCATAATACTGCCCTTCTTGCTGTTCTTTGAACTTGCCATCTAACCTCACAGATCTTTCATATACCAAGTCCCTTTATGTGGAATGCTCTTCCTCTAGATCCCATGAGGCTTGTTCCCTCACTTGATTCAAGTCTTTACTGCCATGATGCGAAGCTTCATCAGAGATGCCTTCCTTGACTATTATATCTATAAAACGCTCCCTTTCACTACTTTCGATTCCCTTACCCTGCTTTACATTTCTTCATAGCACCAAATGCACTTGATGTATATATTTATTTGTATGTATCTACCTCCTCCCCTAGAATAAGCCCAATGAGCATGGGGCCTGTGCTTTATTCACTAGGACATAGTAGGTGCTATGTAGGTGCCTGGTACATAGTAGGTGCTCAATAAATATTTGCTGATGGACTGAATGAATGAATGAAGAGTGAGTTCAAAGAACCTACTATTGTCCTGTGTTATTACATGAAAACCTAGAAGGCACTAGAAGGATGAGTTGTATTCTAGAATAGACTCTGTATTCATAAAGGTTTTGGGTTTACTCCTGTTTTGTGAGCAGTTAATAAGTGATGTCCATGTAGAGGAAGTGATAGATGGAAGAATAAACAATGTTTTAAAAGATAGAATCTTCTTAAAAGGAAAGTGAAACTGGAAAGTCATGTGCAAATGGTTGCAGTGGGACTTCCCTGGTGGCCTAGTGGTTAGGAATTCACCTTCCAGTACAGGAGATGTGGGTTTGATTCCTTGTCAGGGAACTAAGCCTGCATGTTGCAACTACTGAGTCCCATCCTCTAGGACCTGTGCCACAACTAGAGAAGCCCACGTGCTCTATCAAAGAGCCCACGTGCCACAACTAAGACCCGACACGGCCAAATAAGTACTTTTAAAGATGGTAGTACTAACTAGTAGCCACTTTGCATCTAAGAAGAAATTGATTCTTAATTGCTACCTAGGAAGAATGAGCATGATAAGCAGATACACTATGTCTGCCTCCAGATGCTTGTTAGTGCATTTGGGAGGATACTAGTCTTAGACACATAACTATAATCCTGGGCAACGTAGGATGAAGGGCTGTGTTTCACCAGAGAGAGTTACATTCTCTGGCTAGAGTAATCCAAAGCCCAGAAGTAGGTTGTGAATTACTCCTTGGAGGATGAAACAGATATTGACAGGATTTTCTGGCCCCAGTGGCAGAAGAAACAGCATAAGAAAAAGCATGGTTGATTAATGCACACATTTTATCTGGGAATCAGTAGTTTGGTTTGGAGCCAAAAAGAAGGGGGTGCTTGGAAATAAATATTGAAAAGGTTTGTAGGAGGCTGTATCTCAGTGGGTCACAAATGCCAAACTGAGGGGTTTGAATGTAATATGGTAGGTGTCTGGGAGCCATTCTTCAATGGCTCCAATTCCAAGCCAGAAAGTGACAAGATGGAAACATTGTTATAGGAGGTTACCTCCATGGGAGTCTGGAAGATGACTCAGCAGTAAAAGACAAAACCCAGGAAGACTGGTTGCAAAGTTAGTGAAATAATTTGGGATATAAAGATAAGAATCAGGAAAACATCTTTTTACCCATAAGAGATGTTGGGTGGTGAAGGTGAGGAAATACCTTAGTTTGCTTGAATGGCCTTAATAAAAACCCCATAGACTGCATAGTTTAAACAATAGAAAATTATTTCTCTCAGTTCTAGAGGCTAAGAAGTCCAAGATTAAGGTGCTTGAAAGTAGTTCATTCTGAGTCCTTTTCTTTTGGCTTGTATTCGGTTGCCATCTCACTGTGTAATTGTATGACCTTTTATTTATTTATTATTTCTCTCCCTTTTCTTATAAGAGCACTGATCCCATCATGCGGGCCCCACCCTGATGACCTGTCTAAACTTAATTACTTCCCAAAGGTCCCACCTCCAAATAGCATCACTTGGGGGGTAGGCTTAAATGTATGGATTTTGGGGACACACACACATTTAGCCCATACTAGGTGGGGGCATCAAAGAGGATGTAGGTTTTGGATCCGAGTTATGGTACAAGACAAATAGTCAAACCAGGAGGAAGATCTGCTCTCAGGGAGTATGCAGTACTCACAGTGACCTACTTGTGAAGCCACTGAGGTGATTTGGGTTAGGAATGTCTTTAGGGCGTCCACACCTCCTCAGGAGCACTTCTTTCAATAGAGAAGGTGATTGATTAGTAAACTTCCTGTCATGTAGGGTCAGCCTTCACTTTTTGTCATCCATATTCAGTTCAATCCTGACCCTGGATATCAGAATACTCATTATAGTCTGGAAGTTCATAATTTTTAGATCATAATCTTAAGCTCAATCTAGGGAGCTGATGAGATGGTGATGAATAATTTCCAAATCTTCAAAAACAGATTTCCCCTAAATATCCAAACTATGGGGAAGGTCATGAGTTGGATTTTATTTCTGAGCATATAGTTATCCTTGTCTCCTCCAGAATTTACTTGGCACTCCAAGAGCTAGCAGGACCCTTAACGTTGGCTGGAAACCAGCAATAAATCTCCTGGGACTGCCAGAGCCTTTTTTAGTTCCTGCTAGTCTAGACTCTTCTTTGTTTTCCACCCTGGGATCTGGGAGGAGTATCAGACCAAAACAGTTAAAAAGAGCAGAGGTTTGGCCTCCTCAGACCCCTGCCTTATCATGTAGCAGTCTGTGATCTTGGTCAGGTTACTTAACTTTCGTAAATCTTGGCCTCCTTTTCTCTAAAATGATGTTGCTGATGAAAAGAAACAATAAAAATAAGGTGCCCGAGTGCAGTAGTCATTGATCTTTTATCGTCACCATCACCATCATTATCTTTGATGTCACTGCCAGCTCTGTTGCCCCCGGAGGCCAGCTTGCGGTGAGTACCTGGTGTCTACTGGGGTTTATTTTCTGGTTCAGGTACACATAGGGACTATAGTATTTTAGAATACACAGAATAAAGATGTAAATAAAGGGGCCATTTTCTGAAATTTTGGTCTGTTAAATTCTGAGAGGGGATTAGAAGAAATGCTATGAAACCTTTTCTGGAAATATTGAAACTGGAAATCTGAGTTAATGCAGAAAGGGCTAAACCTTAAGGTGAGAGGCCCTCTCCAACCCTAAATTTATAACGACCTACTGAAATCCCAGAGACGCTCACTTCCACGTTAAGGTCTTTAATTTTTATGACCTTAAGGAAAGAAGCTGAGAGCTGATTTTAATAGAAACCTTGAAGAACAAGGTAATTTTCTAATGCCTGTATACATCACCAGTAAGCTTTGTTAAATTGGAAGGCAAAATGAAAACTTTACATTTGTTTCAATTTTTTCTCCTTTAAGGATGTTTAGAGTTCTGCCAAGTGAACAGTGAGCTGTGCTGGCTCATTCTTAATTAGGTGACTGTAGAAAAAAAAACTTAATTAAAAAATAAAAAGAAATATGGTTTTCTCCCCTTCTCTTATAGGACATAAAATGGGTCATAGAGAAAAACACTCCCTAAATTTGGACTACAAATATGGAAACATTATCCTCTAAACTGTGTTATATTATAATTAATAAAGACCTGAAATGGAGTGTTATGGGAAACACAACATCAGTTCCAATAAAGCAATTCTAAGATAATAAATTTCAGTAGCAAAAAGCAAAATAGACTATTACATGTAATATGCATTTTTAAAAAAGAAATATTTTATAAAAATTACAAATCTCATAGATATCAACTATTGGACACTTATGAATGTTCTACATAAACAAAATATTTTTTCTATTTTATGAACCAGACTTCTGCGTCTGTGAAAATGTATACTGCTAATCTTTCGTAACTTAAGTCTATAATAAGAATTAAAGACATGGAACATAAGCGTTAAGCTGTATCTGAATTATATTTGTTTCCACTTACAAAACAGAAACTCAGACTTAGAAAATGAACTTACAGTTGCTGGAGGGAAGGGATAGTTAGGGACTTGGGGAAGTCATGTACACACTACTATATTTCATATGAAAAACCAATAAAGACCTGTTGTATAACACAGGGAACTCTGCTCATTTTTACGTGCCAGCCTGGATGGGAGGAGGATTTGGGATATATGTGCATGTATGGCTACATGTATGTATGTATGTACATGTATGTAATGGATACATGTATATGTATGACTGAGTCTCTTCCTGTTCACCTGAAACTACCACAATGGCTATACTCTATACATTGGCTATACTCTAATACAAAATGTTTAAAAAAGTCATATTTAAAATTGAGATTAGTTCTCATGCTATCATTCTATGATCTTTCCATCAAAAAAATTTTTCTTGCTACAACTGATCAGAAGAGAATAGAAAATTATACACAAATGAAACCAACCAGAATAGTCAAATTTTAAAAAGTGTTTTAAATACAGTATGTAAGTAAAAATTTCCCATAGTTTTTAACAGCTTTAGTAGTTTTCTCCTAAAAGTCATTTCTATTTTTATGATTATAAAATATATTAAAAAATCAGAGTATCCCAAGTAAAATTAAACCCATATACTCACCACCACTTGGGTGCTATGTTTGCTTCAGTTTTCCTTAAAAAATAAATATGGATCACTATCAAACATGTATTTATACACTTAATAGAGGATTCAGATCAGATCAGATCAGTTGCTCAGTCGTGTCCAACTCTTTGCAAACCCATGAATCGCAGCACGCCAGGCCTCCCTGGCCATCACCAACTCCCGGAGTTCACTCAGACTTATGTCCATTGAGTCAGTGATGCCATCCAGCCATCTCATCCTCTGTCATCCCCTTCTCCTCCTGCCCCCAATCCCTCCCAGCATCAGAGTCTTTTCCAATGAGTCAACTCTTCGCATGAGGTGGCCAAAGTACTGGAGTTTCAGCTTTAGCATCATTCCTTCCAAAGAAATCCCAGGGCTGATCTTCTTTACAATGGACTGGTTGGATCTCCTTGCAGTCCAAGGGACTCTCAAGAGTCTTCTCCAACACCACAGTTCAAAAGCATGCATTCTTCGGCACTCAGCCTTCTTCACAGTCCAACTCTCACATCCATACATGACCACTGGAAAAACCATAGCCTTGACTAGACGGACCTTTGTTGTCAAAATAATGTCTCTGCTTTTGAATATGCTATCTAGGTTGGTCATAACTTTCCTTCCAAGGAGTAAGCATCTTTTAATTTTATGGCTGCAGTCACCATCTGCAGTGATTTTGGAGCCCAGAAAAATAAAGTCTGACACTGTTTCCACTGTTTCCCCATCTATTTCCCATGAAGTGATGGGACTGGATGCCATGATCTTCATTTTCTGAATGTTGAGCTTTAAGCCCACTTTCTCACTCTCCACTTTCACCTTCATCAAGAGGCTTTTTAGTTCCTCTTCACTTCCTGCCATAAGGGTGGTATTATCTGCATACTGAGGTTATTGATATTTCTCCTGGCAATCTTCCAGTCCAGCGTTTCTCATGATGTACTCTAGAGGCCCATAAACTTTACAGTATTCTATTTTTGTGCTTTACAGTTCACAAAAATGTTGTTTATTTATTTATGTATTTTTTTAGTTCAGTCGCTCATTTGTGTCCGACTCTTTGCGACCACATGGACTGCAGCATGCCAGGCCTCCCTGTCCATCACCAACTCCCGGAGTTCAGCCAAACTCATGTCCATTGAGTTGGTGATGCCATCCAACCATCTCATCCTCTGTCGTCCCCTTCTCCTCCTGTCCTCAATCTTTCCCAGCATCACAGTCTTTTCCAATGAGTCATTTCTTCACATCAGGTGGCCAAAGTATTGGAGTTTCAGCTTCAACATCAGTCCTTCCAATGAACATGCAGGATTGATCTCCTTTAGGATGGACTGGTTGGATCTCCTTGCAGTCCAAGGGACTCTCAAGAGTCTTCTCCAACACCACAGTTCAAAAGCATCAATTCTTCGGCACTCAGCTTTCTTCACAGTCCAACTCTCACATCCAAACGTGACCACTGGGAAAACAACAGCCTTAACTAGACGGACCTTTGTTGGCAAAGTAATGTCTCTGCTTTTTAATGTACTGTCTAGGTTGATCATAACTTTCCTTCCAGGGAGTAAGCGTCTTTTAATTTCATGGCTGCAATCACCATCCGCAGTGATTTTGGAGCCCCCCCAAAATAAAGTCTGCTACTGTTTCTACTATTTCCCCATCTATTTGCCATGAAGTGATGGGACCAGATGCCATGATCTTAGTTTTCTGAATGTTGAGCTTTAAGCCAACTTTTTCACTATCCTCTTTCACTTTCCTCAAGAGACTCTTTAGTTCTTTTTCATTTTTTGCCTTAAGGGTGGTGTCATCTGCATATCTGAGGTTATTGATATTTCTCCTGGCAATCTTGATTCCAGCTTGTGCTTCTTCCAGCCCAGTGTTTTTCATGATGTACTCTGCATATAAGTTAAATAAGCAGGGTGACAATATACAGCCTTGACGTACTCCTTTTCCTATTTGAAACTAGTCTGCTGTTTCATGTCCAGTTCTAACTGTTGCTTCCTGACCTCCATACAGATTTCTCAAGAGGCAGGTCTTCAGAAAGAATGAATTTATTTTTTTATTGAAGGATAATTGCTTTACAGAATTCTGCTGTTTTCTGTCAAACCTCAACATGAATCAGCCATAGGTATACATATATCCCCTCCGTTTTGAACCTCTCTCCCATCTCCCTCCCCATCCCACCCCTCTAGGTTGATATAGAGCCCCTGTTTGAGATTCCTGAGCCATACAGCAAATTCGTGTTGGCTCTGTATTTTACATATGGTAATGTAAGTTTCCATGTTACTCCTTCCATACATGTCCCCCTCTCCCCCTCTCTCTCCATGTCCATAAGTCTATTCTCTATGTTTGTTTCTCCACTGTTGCCCTGTAAATAAATTCTTCAAAACCATTTTTCTAGATTCCATATATATGCATTAGAATACGGTATTTATCTTTCTCTTTCTGATTCACGTCACTCTGTATAATAGGTTCTAGGTTCATCCACCTCATTAGAAACTGACTCAAATGTGTTTATTTTATGGCTGAGTAATATTTCATTGTGTATATGTACCACGACTTTTTTATCCATTCATCTGTTGATAGACATATAGGTTGTTTCCATGTTCTAGATATTGTAAATAGTGCTGCAGTGAACAATGGGATACGTGCTTCTCTTTCAAATGTTCTATTTTATAACCATCCTCTTCTCTATTTCTGTTGAAGACTCTATATGGTGAATGATAATCATTGGGTACTTAGGCCATTTAGCATTATGTATCGCTTATGTTGAGAGAAGTAGTGAAATACTAAATATAGCTCTTGTTAGAAAAGTTTACAGCCTAGTTAAAATGCCAAAATGAAAACCTGGTGAATTAGAGTTTTTATAGTATTTTACTGAACATATGTGTAGAAGGCACATAAACTATGGATGTTTAGGAAACTGTCTATGCATAGCTTTGCATAAAATACTTGGGAAAGGTTATTTGATACGTCACCAATTTGGAAGATCAAACTATTTAACATAAAGTGAAGAGCCAATTTCAGAATAAAACCATTTCTCATGCAGAACTTTATTTTTTGTGAGATTCCCTGATTGTGTATTTAGTGGTTCCTAGGAAGGAATGGAGAAGGAAATGGCAACCCACTCCAGTGTTCTTGCCTGGAGAATCCCAGGGACGGGGGAGCCTGGTGGGCTGCAGTCTATGGGGTGGCACAGAGTCGGACACGACTGAAGCAACTTAGCAGCAGCAGCAGCAGCAGGAAGGAAAGTTATGATCAACCTAGACAGTACATTAAAAAGCAGAGACATTACTTTGCCAACAAAGGTCCGTCTAGTCAAGGATATGGTTTTTCCAGTGGTCATGTATGGATGTGAGAGTTGGACTGTGAAGACAGCTGAGTGCTGAAGAATGGATGCTTTTGAACTGTGGTGTTGGAGAAGACTCTTGAGAGTCCCTTGGACTGCAAGGAGATCCAACCAGTCCATCCTAAAGGAGATCAGTCCTGGGTTTTCATTGGAAGGACTGATGCTGAAGCTGAAACTCCAATACTTTGGCCACCTGATGTGAAGAACTGACTCATTGGAAAAGACTTTGATGCTGCAAGGGATTGGGGGCAGGAGGACAAGGGGACGACAGAGGATGAGATGGTTGGATGGCATCACCGACTCGATGGACATGAGTTTGGGTGAACTCCGGGAGTTGGTGATTGACAGGGAAGACTAGCGTGCTGCGATTCACGGGGTCGCAAAGAGTCGGACACGACTAAGCAACTGAACTGAACTGAGGAGTAAACATTCATGTAAATTATGCTTTAAGAATTGGTTAGTCTTTGGGACTTTGCTGGTGGTCCAGTGGTTGGGACTTTGCCTTCTAATGCGGAGGTGTGTGTTCAATCCCTGGTGGGGTAGCTAGGATCTCACATGCCTCTTGGTGGAAAAACCACAACACAAAGAACGGAAACAGTATTGTAACAATTCAGTGACGACTTCAAAAATGGCCCACATTTAAAAAAAATCTTAAGAAAAAGAAAGAATTGGCTAGTCATTATGGGTCAATATACAAAAATATGTCAAAAACTTTGGTAATATGGTTAGTATCATAAGATAGAGCAGAGCATTGCTAATCTCACCAAGAGGGACAGTATTTATAGGTATATTCTTTATGTTATTCATTCTACTGGAAATATGCAAAACTGGCTCAGTAAGTATAGAGTTCATGAAAGCTGAAAATAGGATATAAGGTGCATAGAATCTACTATGCAGATTTTAGTAACTAGTTACATGCTGCAAAATGTGCAATGTAGGTAAACTGATGAGAAACCTTCACCCGACAGCGTCTGCATCTTTGGAGGATTGGCATTTGCAGTCTTTGGTTTGCATATACTTAAAGTATCTTAAATGAAGGGATCGTGCACTAGGAACAAGAGATAAGTGCTTTCCTGTCCAAATTGTCTCAGACCCTGCGTTTTCTTACAGCAGTTTGTTAAAACGGCAATTTGGTGGGTAATTGCACGGAGGATTGCGGGAACTACAATGCTCGACTTTCTTCAGAAGTAAATGGCTGTATAGTGAGGACAGAGAGTACCAATTCCGAATTTAGACGGCCTCAATGATTCATACTGATATCTCATAGCTTATCGCAATCCATAGTTAAGCACTTCTAATAAACTCCGTCCGGTCTTTTTATACTCCAGTATCGGGCACTGGCATTCATCATGTATTTGTTGAATGAGTTTGTTACAGTTCTATGTATCATGCATTTTGTGTGTCTGATCTGTGAGGAGCATGGTGCACCGACACTAGATCCTAAAGAATTCTCATGATGATCGGGGAATAGAGCTAATCTAAATTTAAAAATCACCTTTACTTGGAGGTGATCCGCTCCGGGCATCCGGGTGAAAGATGATTCTTGCCTGAAATCTGAAGTGCCGCGGAAAGTACTGTGGGAGTCCCTTCTGCTCCCACAGGAGAAGGAATCGCGAGCGCAGGTTTAAGGTCAGAGGCCGCAGGTGCAGGAGCCCAGGGAAACAGAAGGGCGCAGGTGGAAGGTTGCGCGCTCATCGGGTGCGCTCCGGCTCCGATACCCGGAGCGGCCAGTAAGCGGCGCTGGGCCTCGGATTTGGTGGCCCCGAGGAGCGGGCTGCGGATTACCTGCAGCAGAGGGGAGCCGGCGAGCTCCTCCCCGCCCGTCCGCCCCCACTCCCCGCCCCCACCGCGGCACTCACCCGGGCTCCGCCAGCTCAGCGCACTCGCTCGGAGGAGCCGGGGCCGAGCAGTCCGCCTGCGGCAGGCGGGGCGCGCGAAGCCAGCGCGGCGGGGCTGCGGGGCCGCTTGCCCGCGTCCTCCGGGCCGGGTCGCCCTCCTCCCGCACAGTGCGGCGCAGGGAGGCTCCCGCCTCCGCCGCCCCCGCCCGCCGGCCTCCTCCTCCGCTCTGCAGGCGGGGACCGCCTGGCGCTCGGCACCCAGCAGCCTCGGACCCCTCCCGCCCCCGGCTCCCGGCAGCAGGAACAGCAGCAGCAGGGGACACAGCGAGGGACCGCCACCGCCAGCGACGCCGGGCTCCGCGGGGTTCGGGAGCCGGCCCCTGCAAGAAGGAGCAGAGCCATGGCCGATGGGGGCGAGGGCGAGGATGAGATCCAATTCCTGCGAACTGTAAGCGCCGCGCGTCTCGGGTTCCCCCGGAGGGGGGGCGGCTAGAGGGAGCCGGGGCATCCGCTGGCCGGCAGTCGGCAGTGGGACACGCGGGCGGGTAGGGGGCTGCCTCCGGCGATGCGGGAGGAGGCGGGCAACTCCCGGGGGGCGCAGGTGTGCGTGCTGGGGCGAGGGAAGGGAGGTACGTGTCTGTGCGCCCGTGTGTAAAGCCCGGAGACGGAGCGTGGCCGGAGCGCGAAGAGCGGCCGGCGGCGCACTGGCTTGGTCCCGGGGCGCTGAGATCGGGAGCCTCGGAGCCCCGGGAGTCTGGGGACCCGGGGGCTGCCGATCCAGCCTGACCGGTCGGCAAGGCTGGGACTTTCGGGGCAGCCGGGGGCACAGTGCAGACTGAGTGGCCGGTGGGGAGCGGGGACCGGCGGGGACGCGGTTGTTGCCCGGAATTCCGCTGCGGCGCGGTTTCTCGGCTTTCGGGTTAGACCCGCGCGCAGTCACGCAACCCGGGGATTCGCCTAGTTGGCGTGGCGGGGGTCGGGGAAGCGGGTGCAGGACGTGTCCTGAGACTGCCCCCAAGTCGAGGTGCTGCTCAGGGGAGGGAGAGTCGTCTCCGTGGACATCGAGGTGCCTGGGTTTGGGCCGTTGGTGGTGCTGAGACTGCTCGCAGAACGTGGAAGGGATGGGAAGTGAGTGTCTGTGCACGCGCACGCGGGGGCGGCGGGGGACCTCGCGAACGCGTCGTTCTCTAAATGTTGGCTTATTGAACACTGAGTGCAGCAAAGTGTGTGTGTGTGTGTGTGTGTGTGTTCGCGTGTGTGTAAGGGCAGGGAGGCTGTCCGGAATTTCCATACTGAGTGGCAGCAGGGAAAGGTTGGCTTCACACTAATAAAATTTTTTCTCCTTAAGTACCTCTTTGCACTGCTCCTTCCTGTCGCTGATTTGTCCGAACGCTGCAGATACTTCCCTGGGTGAGGCTTTGGTCCCCTCGAAGCTGGGACTGGAGAGCCCCTTGGCAAAAGAAAATGTCGTAACTTCTGGTTAAGAATCGCCGGGTTAGCGTTTACAGCATCCATTGGGTCTTTCCTTTCCCTGCACTTGCCTCCTCCTCTCCGAAGGATATTCCCTTCCAGGATTCCCTCCACCTCCCATCCCCCCGCCAAAGACTGCAGCTTCTCCAGTCTCTTCTTTCCCCAACAGTGAAAAAGCTGTCGCTGCCCACTTACAATTACCCCACAGTCACACACAATTAGAGCGAGACTTAGGTTTTGAAATATTAACCAGATAGCAACTTCTGGGTGCAAAAAGAGCCTAGATGATGTATTTGGGTCCTGAACGAGTGAAAACAGTACATTTGTCCAAGAGCGTTCTAAGTGGCCTGTTTTTCCATTTAGCTCTTCTAATTTTTTTTTTTTTTTTGCACTCATTTTTGCTTGGGGGGTAGGGGCTTTAGAAAGAATAAAATCCAGGGTACACGTCAGATTGGCCAGTGATTTGATCTAATAGCTGCGAGTCATGCACCATTACATATGCTCTTGGTGGTACTACTGCTCCACCACCCAGCTCTAAAGAACCAGTTCAGGAAAACCTTGCTCATCAGGAGTATTTTAAGCCTACTAGTGAGACAGTTTACCTTTATTTATTTATTTATTTATTAGTGGAAAACTGTCTATATGGTTTTCTAATAACTAATAAAAAGCCACATGAAAAGATGTTTCTCAGTACCGTGAAAGCTTTTGTTTGGGTGGGTAAAATATTTAGTTGCAGTGTAATCTCTAAGTTCAATTTTTTTCATACTCCATAGGGTTAAAATTAGCTAGAAAATTTTGGAAGGCTCTGTGCACTCAAGGCCTTCCTGTAGGCTTAAATGTTAAGCGGAGCTCATGGAGGTGGTGTTATCAGAATACTTAATGGGGACCGAGGTAATGTGCTTGCTGATGGGCTTCTGTACATATAAAGTAATGTTAAGTCTGTGCCCCTGGACAGCTGCCTGTCAGCCCCAGCGACACCTTTGATAAGTGGGTCCTGGGTAGAGATCTGGCAGTCCTAGGCTGGGATTTTTCTTTTAATAAAACATCCGTAGGCTGTTGTGCTGATGATAAATGACCTTGAAGGAGGTAGCTTGGTGGAGCAGGGGAATTTTTTTGGTGTGGTGTGGCATGAACATCTAAATGGAAAACATGCCTTTCCCCCTAAATTTTAGTTTTAATACAGAATCTCTCAAACCTTTTCTCACTCCTCTGTCTGCCCTTGCTCCTTTCTATTTTATTCTCTTAATCTGAGAATGTTGTTGGTTCAGAAATGTTAATGGAAGTAGGAATGGAGAGAATGTAGTTCTTACCCTTTTTGAGGGGGGAGCATTTTTTTCTCTGTTTTTTTGGTAGCCCAGGGAGTATTAACAACCTGCGCATCTACATAAAATGGTTACAGATTATGGATAACTGTCCTGCTTAAAAAAAAAAAAAAAAGTCAAACTGTTAGTCATTAAAAGGCCATAATGGTGAATTTGACCAGACATATCGTATATTCTGAGTAGAGCACCTTAAATATTTTCTTGGATTTTTATTCAAGCACAGCAGTGCATTGTTGAATCTTTGGCATCTTGGTGTCCACAGAAAGATTTTCTTCTTCCGTCTTCTTCTTGCAGAGGTTTATGATCACTGTAAAAGAAGCAAAAGTAAAGCCTTGAATGGATTCTGTCCCTGAGTTATGTCTGCTGCTGTTAATTAATCAGTTAATTAATTCTTCATTTGTAAAGGGGAGTTTTGTCACTGTTTAGCCCCTGTTGGTCTCTCTCCTAGCTCTTTTCCATTATGCAGTTGTGAGTTTGCTAATATTCTTCTTAAACGCTTACACAGATGAAAGATTATCATCCATTCAGTGGCTTTCCCACCAGCTAGAAGCAAGCCTACTATGATATGTTTATCTGTGAGAGAAATTAAGAATATATACATGTAAACGCTGAACATGCTGGACACTTAGAAGAATCCTATCGTGAAATACATCTTCAGCCCATAATGGATTTTATTCACTATCATTTCCACACACAACCATGATTTGGGACGTGTTGTTTATTTTATTTTAAAAATATCCTTAGCTTACCAGAATAGCGATGATGAAATCCCTTAACTGTAAGCAAACTATGATGTAAAATACCGGAGTTGATTTTTCCTAAGTGCTTCGCTTTTCTTTCATTTTGTGTAAGCACAGAGGAGTTACTCTGGGGGTGTGCTGTGTATTGTAGTTTTGCATTTATGCAAAGGTTGAGACTTCAGACTTAATCCAGGTTGCAGAATTTCTTCCGATAGGAATGTGTCTTCCTTTGCAGAATGAAATATTTCACCATAAATTTCTTCTCAATGCTTCCACATCTGACTTGCTGTTGATAGGAAGCTTCTCAGAAAGGATTCAGCAATTAATGGTGAAAGAAAGTGAAAGTCGCTCAGTTGTGTCCGACTGTGTGACTGCAGGGACTGTATAGTCCACGGCATTCTCCAGGCTGCAGTACTGGAGTGGGTAGACTCCCTTCTGCAGGAGATCTTCCCAACCCAGGGATCAAACCCAGGTCCTCCCGCATTGCAGACGGATTCTTTACCAGCTGAGCCACAAGAGTGATTATAACGTGTAAATGCCAGTGTACAACTCAGGGAAATAGATCAGACTGGAATGTGTAGCCCCAGTTTATAGAGGTCCAGGCAGGTTAACTGTACAAAGTCAGCTGCTCAGCCGTGTGGAACCAAGACTAAAACTCAGATCTTAGGTGGATGTCTTTTCCAGGAGAGAAAGCCTGCTTTATCAGCTGCTGAAGTGTGTTTTTGGTTTATAGTGAAGAGGAGACACAGTCAGTTTTCTTAGCTATGGGAATGTCACAGAGTACAAACCAGATTCTGGGTGAGCACTTTTTGCTCCCTTGATAATGAAGGCATGAGGAGCTATCAGTAGGTATGCGCTGTGGTATTTTCTTTTCTTTTCTTTTCCCAAGGAACTGTTGGAAAGCCGACCCAGGCTTATTTTTTTCACTTATTTTTCTTAATCTAGAAATTGGTGTGTGCACATTGGCAGGAAGGGCAGGATCTGAAACACTTAGGGCACTAATTTACTTGACATTCCATCTTGTTTGTCCTTTGGCTTTAGATAAGTGTTTTTATCAAGGCTGAATGGCCAGAGAAAGGATTACAACTTCTGGGTGACTGTGCTTCTGTAAATAGCCCTTGGGGAAGAGGGAGTGATGACAAGGCACGCATTTGTCTCCCGAAACTCTGCCATTATGGAGATTTTGTTAATTTAAAAAAACGTTTGTTGAATACCTTCTATGTGCCTGGCATGATGCTAGGTATTAAGGATTCAGTGTAAGGAAAATAAGTGGTCTGCAATTATAATTGCAAAGCAAAGATTTAGAGGCTGGCATGGAACAATTAGATGGAAAAAGCACATGTAGAAACGCCGAGATACTTGGGTAGGAAGAGACTATTGGAATACATTACCCTGTCTTTCCCTGTGTCTCCTTCCCCTGTCATTATGCAGATAAAGAAAAGCTCAGAGAGGTGAAATGGTTTGGCCCAGCATCACACTGCAGATTAGTGACTGTCTTGGTTCAGGCCCCTGTAATAGAATACCAGGGACTGGGTGGTTTAAACAACAAACATTTATTTCTTATGGTTCTGGAGTTTGGTGGAGCCAAGATCAAGGTGCCGGCAGATCTAGTACGTGATGAGGACTCTCTTCCTGGTTTGAGATGCCTGTCTTCTTGTTGTATCCTCATATAGCTGAGAGAAAAATCATCTCTTTTATGTTTCTTCTATTTACTTATTTTTAAACATTTTATATTAGAGTTTAGCAGATTCACAGTGTTGTGATAGTTTCAGGTGGACACCAAAGTGACTCAGCCATACATACACATGTATCCATTCTCCCCCAAACTCCTCTCACATCCAGGCTGCCATATAACATTGAGCAGAGTTTCCCTGTGCTATACTTGTTGATGTCCATGTAAAATACAGCAGTGTATACATGTTGATCCCCAACTCCCTAACTATCCTTTCCCCTCATCCTTTCCCTCCTGGTAACCATAAATTCATTCTCTAAGTCTGTGAGTCTATTTCTTCTTGTAAGGGTACTAACACCATTAACAAGGGTCCCACCCTCATGATCTAATTACCTCTCCTACTTCCTGATACTGTCCCCTTGGGAGTTAGGATTTCAACACAGGAGACTTGAGGGTATGCAAACATTCAGCCCATAATAGCAGCATTACTACTGCTACTGATGCTAAGTCGCTTCAGTCGTGTCCGACTCTGGGCGACCCCATAGACGGCAGCCAACCAGGCTCCCCCGTCCCTGGGATTCTCCAGGCAAGAACACTGGAGTGGGTTGCCATTTCCTTCTCCAATGCATAGAAGTGAAAAGTGAAAGTGAAGTTGCTCAGTCATGTCCGACTCTTTGTGACCCCATGGACTGCAGCCTACCAGGCTCCTCCATCCGTGGGATTTTCCATGCAAGAGTACTGAAGTGGGGTGCCATTGTCTTCTCTGATAGCAGCATTAGAGTAAGGCAAAGTATGTGACAATCTCTGAAGAATTGCTCATAATTCTGGATTATTAGCACAGCATTCTTTGTACAGTAGATCTAAGTCCACCTGTTCCATTTTAGACTTATTGTCGCCTTCACAGGGTTCATTGTCTAAATCTGGCCTCTTGTCCTAGCTGCTGACAAGGACATTTCTTTCTTCCTTTCTAAAGTTGCAATCCCGCTTATGTCTCAGATCTCAGTACAGTACTTGCTCGCTGGTCCACGATGGGCATCTTGCATGCATTCCATCCTTTCTCTGCCTCCCTCTCCACTTGTTCCCTCTGGTCAATCTTGAATCACGCTAAGTTCTTCTGTCTTAAAATTCCTTTGTTTGACCCTAGCCTTCTTTCACCGCTCAACTCCTTAAGATGTGGTCTTCACCCACTGCTTGTCTCCACCACTCCAGGTAAGTGTTAGCTCACTTGTGTTAAAATCACTTGAGTAGATGATATGACAGTAACCTCCTCTGTGCCAAATCTAAATATTCCCCCCAATCCTGTTCCTTGAGACCTCACCAACTCTACCA
Source organism: Bos grunniens (assembly GCF_055505025.1). NCBI lineage: Eukaryota > Metazoa > Chordata > Mammalia > Artiodactyla > Bovidae > Bos > Bos grunniens. Next base: position 36,505,242 of record NC_141192.1, on the reverse strand, counting down.
ACCTGGCTCTCCTTTTGGAAGCTCCTCTGTCTGCCTCTGGAGCTAGGATACATTTTAAGTTATTTTTGTAGATTTCCAGTCACACTTTTTTGGGGTTCTTTTCACTTTGTCTACTCCAAATCTTCAGTTGTCCCCAAAGATGCTGTCCTATTTCTAGTTCTCACTCTTCTGTCTTCGTGAGCTTATCTGTGCCTCACGGTCTGGGATCCTTGGGGTAATAGAGTTTGAAAAGCGTAACTGTGGCTTCATCCAGCTCTGGGAGCCAAAGGAATGACACGAACTTTCCTAGTGCTGTTTTTTTGCAAAGAAGAAACCCTCCCAGATCTGCTGGCCTTTGGACTCTCATTTCCAGCTGCCTACGGCCTGTTTTAACAGGCCTCCTACTCTGTACACACCATCCCCTCCTACTCTGTACACACCATCCTGAGTATGTGTGCATTCTGTCCCCCAGTGGCTCTTCTTCCCAGTGGTTGTGCATTGGCCAGTGGGTCTGGCTTAAACATACCAGAGTGATCCTAATCTCCAGAAAAGCACCTGAGTCCACCAGGACCTAGTTTAGGGGCTCATGAAAGTTTTTTAAAAATTTCCTGAAAACCTAAAGATACTAAGCGCATTAGTTCAGTTCTTTTTGTTCCTCTCATTCTTTATTTGTCATCACCTCCTGTCACTGTTTCCCTGGCCACCTAGCTCAGGTCTAGATTTCTTTCACACCCCAGCACTTGTGCTAGCCCTCGTCATTCCCCCTTTCCCAGCCACTGCAGCTCACCTTGAATCCTCCTGCCTTTGCATCCCCTTAACCCCCTTGTGTTCCTTGCCACCACTCCTTGGTTCTGAATTCCGGGCACACACAGTCTGACTTCTCTCCTTGAATCAGAATAATCTGATTCTTGACACCTTACTTGGGTTCCCCATCATGCAAGGTCTCACCCTTGTGAGGAAATAATGAGAGGAAAGTGACTGAGACACGTGAACGAAGCAAGAAGGGGAATAGAGGAAGGGCTAAGTGAGTCTGAGTGATAGGGGCTGCCCAGGAGAGACCCTGGGTTCATTTCACAATCTGTTCTTCAAATGAGAAGCTTCTAGATGGTGAGGTGATTTCCTGGGCATCACAGGAGCATCTAGTGGAGAGATTTTATCCACTTATTTTCGTCTTCATTAATTATGGGAAGAATGTTGGGATGGGGACTTGGCCATTAAGTGATTGGGTAACCTTGGGATTGGTGAGGGTCCCATAAAAATTCTTTTGGGAACTAAAAAACGGGGAATTGTTTACCTCTGAGCGGCTCATTGTCTTGTGAAGAGTCCTGGGGTCAGCCAGACTCAAACCATTTAGAAGAATGAGTGTAATAAAACCTTGCCCTGGGACTGGCCATCACATTTTTTTCCCCACAATATCATCCATTGTCATTTATTTGTAATAAACAGTCAAACAAATGCATTAGATTCAAAATCTAGAAGCTGAAGGATAGTTTCTTCTATATCTTTTTTCCCTTATGCTTTCAACAAATATATATTTTGTACCTATGATGCGCTATGTATAACAAGCACATCAGCTATTATTGTGGATTAAAAAAAATTTCATATGACCATTGGCTGCTTAGAAGTTCATAGACAAATAAAGGGCCCTTTAGCAGAAGCATAGAACATCATATGTTAATAATACATTCTGTGAACAAATATTGGACATGCATACTTTGGATGATTCTGGGGGTCTTTGGGTATTTTCATCTTTGTGGATCACAGCATCAGCAACTAAACTCGTAGTGATGTCTTGCTCTCCAGCATCTCAGCTTTAAAGTGCTTCTCTGGCTTCCCTTTTTTTTCCTTGGGCTGGTAAAGAATTTACCCATATTTCTGGGATTTCCTAAACATTATAGATAGTTGGCCTCAAAGCCCAGATAAAAAGCTGCTCTTCCTGCTTCCAGTGGCCCAGTAAGAGTCCTACAATGATGTTTCTTCTGGAAATCGAAACTTGAAGTTTTCCATGTTACTGACTTGGGGTGTTCAGAGTTGCCTCCGTGCCCATTATCCAAGCAGAGTTCTGTCCACAGAGCAAGAACCACTAACACGTGTGCCCAGATGAGACCTCCACTAGGCAACAGTGCCTGGCACCTACTGTCACCAGGCAATCGTCAGTATTTGCCAGTTTCTTGAAGAAGAACTTAACTCTCACTGGGGAGCCAAGGCAGATGCAGGGCACAGTGGGTGGAACAGTGGAAACAGTGTCAGACTTTATTTTTCTGGGCTCCAAAATCACTGCAGATGGTGACTGCAGCCATGAAATTAAAAGACGCTTACTCCTTGGAAGGAAAGTTATGATCAACCTAGATAGCATATTCAAAAGCAGAGACATTACTTTGCCAAAAAGGTCCATCTAGTCAAGGCTATGGTTTTTCCTGTGGTCATGTATGGATGTGAGAGTTGGACTGTGAAGAAGGCTGAGCGCCAAAGAATTGATGCTTTTGAACTGTGGTGTTGGAGAAGACTCTTGAAAGTCCCTTGGACTGCAAGGAGATCCAACCAGTCCATTCTAAAGGAGATCAGCCTTGGGTGTTCCTTGGAAGGAATGATGCTAAAGCTGAAACTCCAGTACTTTGGCCACCTCATGCGAATTGACTCATTTGGAGAAGACTCTGATGCTGGGAGGGATTGGGGGCAGGAGGACAAGGGGATGACAGAGGATGAGATGGCTGGATGGCATCACTGACTCGATGGACTTGAGTTTGGGTGAACTTCGGGAGTTGGTGATGGACAGGGAGGCCTGGCGTGCTGCGATTCACGGGGTTGCAAAGAGTCGGACATGACTGAGCGACTGAACTGAACTGAAAGTCTGTGTTTATTTTACACACACAAAGACATTTTCATGTGGAAATTTTGGTCACACACACGAAAGAAAGATATTTCATATTTATTTTATGGAATATTTCAAAATATTCCATATTTCTTTTTACCAAATTTTGATCATAAAGTACTTCAGGGACACGTACAATTATGATCCCATTGGGTAGAACACAGTCCTTTCAGAGAAGAACAGCACATTGAAGGATGATTAGGGTACTTGAAAACGTTAGCAGGGACAGACACTCGCCCACACTCACTGAATTGAATCCTCGGCACTCTTTTATCTCTCTCGTTATAGAATATTCCCTCCATCCCCTTTGGTCCTGGACACATCTGACATGATGTCTTTTAAGATGGTGCCCATTGTTGGGAGTTATGATCGGCTTACAAGTTCTGGCTTGTAGGTTCAGTGACATGTCAGGAGAACATTTCCTTTTGAGTCACAGGCAAATGAAAAGCTGGAATGAACTGTTTCTGATTGATGGCTGTCAAAGAAGCTTAAAGCCTCCAGTTCTGCTGCTGTCCTCTTTGTGACAGTAAAGGGGACCATCATCTCCTGAAGACGGGGTATTATTACTGAGTTTAAAAGTCTCGCTGCTGCTTCAGAGAAGTGCATCGCTCAGGAAAGCCTGCAAATATCAGCCCAGCTTGAGTCCTACTCATGCAAAAGAGGATGAATGAATTGGGAAAGGAGAAGCAATAATTGTGGTCCCATCCCTTTCTGCTCCAGTGTCCTGTCTTTTCTTTATTTTTTTCCCTGTGAGGCTGCTTTAGTATCCATCCATCTGTCTGTCTGTCTATCTGAGGTACAGTTCACAAATACCATTTTATTGGTTTTAGATATGCAACATAATGATAGTGATATTTGTATATATTGCAAAATGATCAGCATGTTTGGTTGAACATCCATCACCATATGTAAAGATTTTATATTTTTTTCTGTGATAGGATCTTTCCTGTGATAGGAACTTTTTTACACTCATTTCACATGCTAGCAAGGTAATGTTCAAAATCCTTCAAGCTAGGCTTCAATAGTATGTGAACTGAGAAGTTCCAGATATACAAGCTGGATTTAGAAAAGGCAGAGGAATCAGAGATCAAATTGCCAACGTCCTTTGGATCATAGAAAAGGCAAGGGAATTCCAGAAAAACATCTATTTCTGCTTCATTGACTATGCTAAATCCTTTGACTGTGTGGATCACAGCAAACTGTGGAAAATTCTTAAAGAGATGGGAATGCCAGATCACTTTACCTGCCTCCTGAGAAACCTGTTTGCAGGTCCAGAAGCAACAGTTAGAACTGAACATGGAACAAAAGACTAGTTCAGAATTTGGAAAGTAGTATGTAAAGGCTGTGTATCATTACCCTGCTTATTTAACTTATATGCAGAGTACATCATGTGAAATGCCAGGCTGTATGACTCACAAGCTGGAATCAAGATTGCTGGAGGAATATCAACCTCAGATATGCAGATGATACCACTTTTAATGGCAGAAAGTGAAGAGGAGCTAAAGAGCCTCTTGAGAATGAAAGAGGAGAGTGAAAAAGCTGGCTTAAAACTCAACATTCAAAAAACTTAAGATCATGGCATCCAGTCCCATCACTTCATGGCAAATAGATGGGGAAAAAGTGTAAACAGTGACAGATTTTATTTTCTTGGACTCCAGTATCACTATGGACAGTGACTGTAGCCAGGAAATTAAAAGATGCTTGCTTATGGAAAGAAAAGCTACAACAAACCTAGGCAGCGTTTAAATAGCAAAGATGTCACTTTGCCAACAAAGATCCATTTACTCAAAGCTGTTGTTTTTCCAGTAGTCATATATGGATGTGAGAGTTGGACCATAAAGAAGGCTGAGTGCTGAAGAATTGATGCTTTTGAACTGCGGTGCTGGAGAAGACTCTTGAGGGTCCCTTGGACTGCAAGGAGGTCAAACCAGTCAATCCTATAAGAAATGAACCCTGAATATTCATTGGAAGGACTGATGCTGAAGCTGAAGCTTTAATACTTTGGCCACCGGATGGAGCTGAAGCTCCAATACTTTGGCCACTGACTCGTTGGAAAAGACCACGATGCTGGGAAAGATTGAAGGCGGGAGGAGAAGGGGGTGACTGAGGATGAGATGGTTGGATGGCATCACCGAGTCGATGGACATGTTTGAGCAAATTCCAGGAGATAGTGAAGGACAGGGAAGCCTGGTGTGCTACAGTCCATTGGGGTTGCAAACAGACATGACATAGTGACTGAACAACAGCAACAGGTACTTTTAAGATCTTCTGTCTTAGCAACTTTCACACACACAATACAGTAATATCATACTGACTGTAATCACCATGCTTTACATTGTATTCCTGTGTTAGTTGCTCAGTCGTGTCCGACTCTCAGCGACCCCATGGACTGTAGCCCGCCAAGGCTCCTCTGCCCGTGGAATTCTCCAGGCAAGAATACTGGAGTGGGTTGCCATTTCCTTCTCCAGGGGATCTTCCCGACCCAGGGATTGAACCCGGGTATCCTGCATTGCAGACAGATGCTTTACCGTCTGAGCTACTAGGGAAGCCCCTAGTATTATATTCCTAGGAGTTATTTATTTCATAACTAAAATCAAGGAGGTTTGTACCTTTTGACTTCCTTCATCCATTTTGCCACCACCCCCCCTTCCTCCCTCAGTTCAGTTCAGTTGCTCAGTCGTGTCCGACTCTTTGCGACCCCATGAATCGCAGCACGCCAGGCCTCCCTGTCCATCACCAACTCCCGGAGTTCACTCAAACTCACGTCCATCGAGTCAGTGATGCCATCCAGCCATCTCATCCTCTGTCGTCCCCTTCTCCTCCTGCCCCCAATCCCTCCCAGCATCAGATAATGAGTCAACTCTCCCAGCATCACAGTCTTTTCCAATGAGTCAAGTCTTCAACCACCAATTTGTTCTCCGTGAGTCTGGTGGTTTTGTTTTTGTTTTTAGTTTCTCATTATAAGTGAGATCGTACAGTATTGTCTTTGTCTGACTTATTTCACTTAGCTTAATACCCTCATGGTCCATTTGTATTGTTGCACATGGCAAGATTTCATTCTTTTTTATGGCTGAATGATATTTCATTGTGTGTGTATTTGATTCATGCATATAAATACTCAGAAGTGGGATTTTTGGATCATATGGTAGTTCTTTCTATTTTAATTTTTTTGAGGATTCTCAGTACTGTTTTCCATAGTGGCTGAACCAGCTTATATTCCCAACATTGCACAAGAGTTTTCTTTTCTTTGTATCTTTACCAACACTTATTATTTCTTATCTTTTTGAGAAAAGCCATTCTAGTGGGGTTATGTGATAGTTCTCTGTTTTTTTTTTTTTTTTTTGCCATTGTACATATCTTCCTTTTTTTTATTTAGCTCACTGTGGTTTTGATTAATCTTTTCTTTGAGTTCATTTTGAAATATTTGTGGAGTACCTACTGTGTACCAGGGGCCATTCTGTGTGCTAGAACTCCAAAATATCTGAGCTTGTTCCTGGGTTTCTTTTTTTAAAGTTTATTGTATTAAAGTATAGTTGATTTACAATGTTGTGTTAATTTCTGCTGTATAGCAGAGCGACTCGGTTATACATACATACATTCTTTTTCATATTCTTTTCCATCATGATTTATCACAGGATATTCAATACAGTTCCCTGTGCTGTACGGTGGGACCTCATTGTTTATCCTTCCTGTGTGTGATACTTTGCATCTGCTAATCCCCAACTCTCAATCCATCCCTTCTCTCCCCCTTGGCCTGAGTTTCTTATGTGTGGTGGGTTGGACGGGGAATAAGGAGAGAGTAAATGTTCTACTACAAAGTAGACATGAGACAGAGAACTGGTATGGGAGAAGATGCTGAGGAAGCAGGGGTCCATGTCTGGTAATGATGATGGTCTAAGTCTTCATGGAGGAGACAGCATTTACAGTCACACAGTTTTCAGATTGAAAAGGAGCTTCTGGTCTAACTCCATGATTTGTAGTGATGGAAAACGAAAGGACCTCAGGTATGTTGCTGCTGTTGCTGCTGCTGCTACTGCTAAGTCACTTGAGTCGTGTCCGACTCTGTGCGACCCCGTAGATGGCAGCCCACCAGGCTCCCCCGTCCCTGGGATTCTCCAGGCAAGAACACTGGAGTGGGTTGCCATTTCCTTCTCCAATGCATGAAAGTGAAAAGTGAAAGTGAAGTCGCTCAGTCCGACTCTTTGCGACTCCCTGGACTGCAGCCTACCAGGCTCCTCCAGCCATGGGATTTTCCAGGCAAGAGGACTGGAGTGGGGTGCCATCGCCTTCTCCGTCAGGTATGTTGGCTACCATTTATTTGGCTCAGGATTGCCACCATTCATCTGATTCCCAGAGCAATTCATTTAGTCCATAAAGCAGTTAATTGCTATTGTACAGATCAAGAAACTGAGCTGTAGGTAGTGAAATTACTTACTTCAGGTCAGTTCATGAGTAAGTGATGGTGGTGGTGAGCCCAAGGTCTTTCTGATGCCAAAACCCTTTTCTTTCCTTTCCTCCTTTCTTCCTCCCTTCCAGTAGTCAGGGAAGATTGTGAAAGACTAAATTTGGCCAATAATGAAAAGAATCATGGGTTCCCTGTTCTCCATCAGTCCCTCACTTGAGTTATCTTTACCTTTCGTTCAACTTTGAGCTATTTTACAACTCTTTAAGTTGTAGAAAACTGATGGTAATGGTTCCTGGATCTTGGATTCTTGATCAGAGAAAATGCAGATTGTATCTGGTGGCATGCAGGTGTGGATACTGAGCAGCTTTGCACTCAGCAAGCACATTCATCAGAGAAGGCAATGGCACCCCACTCCAGTACTCTTGCCTGGAAAATCCCACGGACGGAGGAGCCTGGAAGGCTGCAGTCCATGGGGTCACTAAGAGTCGGACACGACTGAGCAACTTCACTTTCACTTTTCACTTTCATGCATTGGAGAAGGAAATGGCAAGCCACTCCAGTGTTCTTGCCTGGAGAATCCCAGGGACGGGGGAGCCTGGTGGGCTGCCGTCTATGGGGTCGCACAGAGTCGGACATGACTGAAGTGACTTAGCAGCAGTAGCAGCAGCAAGCACATTCATTTCGGGTTTCCTGATGGATGCATATATTCATATGTTCTTTGGATTTTCCTTTGAACATGTGGCAATGTCACACTGGTGCTTTCATTTAATTATGAATTCAGTAAATCTTAAACACATGTGTGTTTTTGTTTGAGTGCTGCTTTTCCCAGGAAAGAATTATCTTTCATGTCACTCATATACCCCGTAAAGATGGATAGGATTTTGGTGAATTAGTCTGGGGAGATGGGCAGACAGGATCCCAGGGGAGAAGGGATGTAAGTAGAGGCAGTGGCTTGGTACTCTCTGTTTTCTCATCCTCGATGCTTTTTTTCACTCGTCTCTGACCTCTTTGTGTCCAGGAGGTGCTTGTTTCTGCTGGGTGCCAGGGAGCTCTCATCACTTCTGCTCATTGCTTCAGATGGAGGCCTGGTACCAGCTTCCCACTGTGGCTGGTCACTGGGTGTCTCTCCCTCTCTGTTGGGCTCCAGTACCCTCCATGCTCACTCCTTGATCTCTTCCTTCAGTGCCTTTTAAAGAAGCCCTTTGAGATTGCTGTTTCTTTTCTTGGCAGGATTCTGATGGAAACAGCCGGAAATACATGGGGCCATGTTTGGGAAAGAGATGATGTGAGAGTGTGGGCTGGGCTAATCCCTGAAGGGTGGGAACTTGAGACCACCAGGGACAGGGATTTATACTGAATTTACAAGGTAAGAAAGGCTCTTGAAGTTATTATTTTTTTTTCCTCCTCTCTCGTGAGGGAAATGGGTCAGAGCTGTCTGTCAGGAAGATTAATGTGGCAGCAATTTATAAAATAAATTGGGATATAGCGAGATCAGAGAGAGACCAGAGCTAAGAAGCTTATTAAGGACAGTCACCATGTACTCAGTGCAAGGTAATTCAGCCTGAATTTGTGTGGTGGTTGTGGGAATGAAAAAGAGGGGGAAGACTTAAGAGATGCTGTCCTGGAGGAAGAGTGTACAGGATTGACTGATAACAAATTCGATGTGAGGAAAAGCAAAAGATAGGGATGAGCCTGGGAGACTCAAACAAACATGGTCCAAGTGCACGTTTTAGGGGAAGGTGGTGGGGTTAGTTTGAGACATCCTGATTTTAAGGTATGTTATAGTTAGATTTACATCCCTCTCCAAATGTTTCAATAGGAGTCTTAACCCTCAGGACCTCACAATGTGGTCTTAATGTGGAGACAGGGTCTTTACAGAGGTAGCGAAGCTAAAATGAGGTCATAAGGGTGGGCTCTGGAGCTTCCCAGGTAGTGCAGTGGTGAAGAATCTGCCTGCTAATGCAGGAGACACAGGAGACGCAGGTTCAATCCTTGGGTCAGGAAGATCCCCAAGAGGAGGAAATGGCAACCTGCTCCAGTATTCTTACCTGGAGAATCTCATGGAGCCTGCTGGGCTACAGTCCATGGGTTTGCAAAGAGTTGGACATGACTCAGCATGCACAGCAGCAAGGGTAGGCTCTACTCCAGTATGACGTGGTGTCTTTATAAAAAGGGGGAAATTTGGACTGAGACACGTGCAGAGGGAAGCTGATGTGGAGATATACAGGGAGCAGACCACGTGAAGACAGATGCATTGGAGCGATGCCTCTCTGAGCTGGGGGATGCCGAGGGCCTCTATAAGCCACGAGAGAGGCCGGGAACAGGTGCTCCCTCACAGCCTCGCTGAGACCTAAGATTTGGATACCACTGGTGTGAGAGCAAAGCCACGGAAATGGATGGGTTCTCAGACAAGGAGGGCGTGGGAAGCAGAGTTAGATGACACAGGTAGATATCATCGATTGATGAGGAGGATGAGGAGGAGAGGTGGTAGCTTGAGGGGGAAGCAAGGTTGACAGAAAGCTACTGATTATTCCCGCCCCCCCCCCCTTTTTTTTCCTTATGGGAGAGCCCGTAATCCATCGATGGTTTCAGTGGAGCAACGGCCTAGATACGGGTCAGGCTAGAGACTGCCCCGCCCTCCACCTGCTGCCATAATTGTGCACACAAATACATGGACACATCCTCTCTTTTAGCAGAGAATTACTTACTACTTTGCCTCGTTTGAGCGCACACACTATCTTCATTTGGTTTCAGGTTAGCTTCGAAAGCTTTCATTTTCTGCTGGGAACCTTGCAGTAAGCAATTAAACTTAGAGCTTCATTGATCCTAAGCTGGGCGTGTTTTGTTTGGATGTTGCATGGTGCTGGTGATTAAATAATCCAGCCTAGCATATCCATTAGGACGAGTGGGAGAAGTTCATCTCGCTAGTGGCTTTATTTATTTTTTTCCATAGCTACTGATTCAAAAAGATTGCAGGGCTTATGTACGTTTTCACAAATAATTTTCAGCAAATGGAATATGCTAGAACGGTTTTCTGACAGCTCAGATCAGGGGAACATGTCAAAATATCTTAGAAGACAAAATGGTTCTTCTGGTAACAACTGCCCTTGGCTCTCCTACTGTGATACGTAGTTTAGCTGGCTATGTCAATTTCAGTAATTTTTCAGATAATTAAGCAATTTACATTTTTCTGAGATATTTTAATTCCCATAAAGCTTACATGTTAATTTAATTGGCAGCACACCACAGATACAATTTATAGCTTGCAAAGATCTGTTTTGAAAAAAAATTTGAGCAGTAAGTATATATAGCGTTTAAGTATGCAAATCCCAGTTGGTTTCATACTTAACATCAGTGATATAAAAGTAAAAGCTTTCAACAGATGTCTGCACTTAACAACAAAGAATTGTCTTAATCTCTTCAGGGCCTCAATCATTGCGCACAACAAGGTCTGAAAAGAAAACTCCTTTTGAGATAGGATCTTCTCAACTAGCCACACTGCATGCTGACCATGTATCAGACACATAATTAAGATAAAAGTATATCACCTTTGCCTCTATCAAGTTAGATACAGCACATCTTACCTTTTCTAGTGGTGGTGCTAGTGGCGAAGAACCCTCCTGCCAATGGAGGAGATGTAAGAGACATGGGTTCGATTCCTGGGTTGCGGAGATCCCCTGCAGGAGGGCGTGGCAACCCTCTCCAGTATTCTTGCCTGGAGAATACCATGGACAGAGGAGCCTGGTGGGCTATGACCATAGGATCGCACAGAATTGGACACAACTGAAGCAGCTTAGCACACTGCAGCACACACAGGTATGTAATGTATATGTGTATGCCAAATGTTAGTTAAATTTACATAGTCTGTACTTTTTAAAGAACTTTCTTCAACCAGTAACGCACTAGGTGAAGTGTTCAGTCATGTTATCTGTTTCTTGGTCTTGCCCAGCTAGGCCCAGGACTGCCAGGATTTGCTAGGCATGGGAGATCCTCATAGTTTAGAAGGTCAAGGACTCTACCTTTCACTCTTTTAGGTGCCAGAATTAAATGTTAGAATGGGCTCTCACTCAGACTTACCCAATCACACCTATCCAGTTCTGCCTCCTTTCTTAGAGAAGGAAATTACTCTTGTGCAAATGTAGAAGAGGATTTTTGAAATTCATGGAAGGAAAAGAGGCGTTGGGCCATATAGTCTAGAGACTTCTTCCTCTCTACTCCTGGGACTCTACCATCTTTTTGCCTGGTTGTACTGCTTACGATCCTGGTTGAAAGAAGGGGAGATGAGGGTGGTAACACTCAAGCACAAGTTAGAGGATGGTGAGACAGCTTCCCAACATTTTCATTGTAGAATGATAACAATATTATGTCTACTGTTAGTAGAACATCTTCAGTTTTGGTCCTGCCAAGGACTTTTTCAACAGAACAATATTTTGAGAATTTCATTTGGTGGGCAGAACAAGAAATCGGGCATAAGATCTCACAAACATGAGTATGACTCTGGAGAGGCCCCCAGCAAAGCCATTGGTAGAGAATTGTACCAATGATTCAGTACAGGACACCGGCTTCATGCAGGCACAGTAGGGACAGAGCAGGGCCATCATGTCTCTGTTTCTCTATACATGTGAGCAGTCTGAAGCCCAGAGTTTTGTAAGGGGGTGGTGTGTATGTAGGCAAGCTGGATGACTGAGGATAGACTCAGGATACAGAAATGGATTTTCAGATCTTAGCATTAGTGATGGTTTATGCTGTTGCCTTCTGATATGAATAATGGAGCAAACTAAAGTCTGACCAAAAGAGCCTGCTAAATAAATCAAAGAGAAGGATTTGCAGATCTTTGCGTAAAAGAGAAAGTGAATAATGGCACCCTCTTCCGCTTGTTCAGACCATCAGAGTCAAGAACTCTGCTTAATTTAGCAGGACAACTTCCAAGGAAGGGCCTGGTACTGTGGATAAATGGAGTCTAGTTTTAAGGTTAGATAAATTCAGCCAATTTTTATGGGTAGGGGAAAATGATTGCTCAAGTCTTTTTGATAAGATTCTTCTGTGTCATGAACTGAAATATCACAAGTGTAACCGTTTTTCATGTGGGTGAGGAAGAGAGAAGAGAAGTTACTGTAAATTATAAGAGACAGAGGCTATATTTTTTGAGGTAGGTGATGAATTAAAAAGTTTTCAGGCTCTCATTTTTATTTAACTACATTTTTATTTAATTGATTTGTGGTTTCTCCAGTTCATTATGAAGGCTATAAATATTGGATTGACCATATGTTAAACTGATGTTTTCATTGAATGGTGATATTATGAATGTATTGGATGGGACCACAGTTATCTATGTATGCATATCCCTGCGATTACCAACGATGGATTAATATTTATTACCTTCTGTGTGTCAAGTATTTGTGAGGGAATATGAGCTTATCTTAAACCTTTCTTCTTTTGTATTTTTTTTAATCACAGGTTGCCAGCAGCACTTTATTTTTTCTTTGCAGCATCCTGTTCTGCAGCTTCCTTGGCCCCTTTAGCCCAGATGGGGCTTCCTAGGTGGTGCTCCTGCCTTGGCGGGTGGGTTATTTACCACTAGTGCCTCTGCTGAGTTTTCCAAATTTGCTGATACATTTAGTGCAGCACTTTCATAGCATCACCCTTTAGGATTTGAAAAAGCTCAGCTGGAATTCCATCACGTCTACTAGCTTTGTTTGTAGTAATGCTTCCTAAGGCCTGCTTGACTTCACACTCCAGGATGTCTGGCTCTAGGTGAGTGACCACACCATCGTGGTTATCCTGGTAACTAAGCCCTTTTTTGTATAGTTCTCCAGTGTGTTCTTGCCACCTCTTCTTAATCTCTTCTGCTTCTCTTAGGTCCTTACTGTTTCTGTCCTTTATCGTGCCCATCCTTGCATGAAATGTTCCCTTGATCCCTCCAATTTTCTTGAAGAGATCTCTAGTTTTTCTAATACTGGTGTGAGTAGCCTTTTTCTTCTCCATGGGATCTTCCCAACCCAGGGATCGAACACAGGTCTCCCACATTGTGGGCAGATTCTTTACCAGCTGAGCCACATGGGAAGCCCAAGAATACTGGAGTGGGTAGCCTATCCCTTCTCCCGCAGATTTTGCCAACCCAGAAATCGAACTGGGGTCTCCTGCATTGCAGGCAGATTCTTTACAGACTGAGCTATCAGGGAAGCCTTTATAATCATAAAGTGTTTTAGGTCATACCTGAATGTCTGAATGGTTATCCCTACTTTCTTCATTTTAAGCCTGAATTTGCAATAAGGAGCTCATGATCTGAGCCACAGTCAGTTCCTGGTCTTGTTTTTGCTGACTGTATAGAGCTTCTTCATCTTTGGCTGTAAAGAATATAATCAATCTGATTTCAATGTTGACCATCTGGTGATGTCCATGTGTAGAGTCATCTTTTGTGTTGTGTGTTCTCTTAACGAAACTCTTCCTTAGCCTTTGCCCTGCTTCATGTTGTCCTCCAAGGCAAAACTTGCTGTTGACTCCAGGTGTCTCTTCCTACTTTTGCAGCATTGAGCTATGACAGTTATGAGCCAGCATCAGATGCATCTCACAGACACAATATTAAGCCAAAGAAAACAACCACAAAAGAGCATATATGATATCATCCTACTTATATAAACTGTAAAAACAGGCAGAACAAATCTATTTTGCTAGAAGTCAGAATATTGGTACCTTTGGAGATGCAGGTACTTACTCGGCAGGAGTCTGAGGGAGGCTTCTACGTTTGATCTGAGTGGTGGTAACACACATGTGTTCACATTGCAGAAGTTCTCCAAGCTGTACTTTTCAGATATACGTACCTTACTGTACATGAATGTTTTATACTACACTTTAATTTTAAAAGTTTTTTTTAATGTACTTAAAACTTTAATAGGAAAAAAAAAGTCTATGAGAGGCAAATTAAGTCTTAGGAAGAGCTACTAGCAGACAAGGACTATGTGTTATATATTTGATTATGTCCGTGGAGTTAAGTAGAATGTGCATGCTTCAGTGCTAAGTCCCTTCAGTTATGTCCAACTCTTTGTGACCCCATGGACTCTAGCCCGCCAGGCACCTCTGTCCATGGGATTCTCCAGGCAAGGATACTAGAGTGGGTTGCCATTTTCTCCTCCAGGGGAGCTTCTCTACCAGGTGATCAAACCCACATCTCTTATGTGAAATGTCAGGCTGTATGAATCACAAGCTGGAATCAAGATTTCCAGGAGAAATGTCAACAGCTTCAGACACCCAGATGATACCACTCCAATGCAGAAAGTGCAGAGAAACTAAAGAGCGCTTTGATGAGGGTAAAGAGAGTAAAAAAGCTGGCTTAAAATTAAACATTCTAAAAATTAAGATCATGGCATCTGGTCCCATCATTAAAGTGGAAATAGTGGCAGATTTTATTTTCTTGGGCTCCAAAATCACTGCAGATGGTGACTGTAGCCATGAAATTAAAAGATGCTTGCTCCTTGAAAGGAAGCTATGACAAACCTAGACAGCATATTAAATAGCAAAGATATCACTTTGGTGACAAAGATTCATGTGTGTCAAAGCTGTGGTTTTTCTAGTGGTCATGTACAGATGGGAGAGTTGGACCATAAAGAAGGCTGAGTACTGAAGAATTGATGCTTTTGAACTGTGGGGCTGGAGAAGACTCTTAAGAGTCCCTTGGACTGCAAGGAGATCAAACCAGTCAATCCTAAAGGAAGTCAACCCAAATATTCATTGGGTTGCTAAAACTGATGCTAAAACTCCAATGCTTTGGCCACCTGTTGTAAAGAGTCAGCTCACTGGAAAAGACTCTGATGATAGGAAGGATTGAAGGCAAAAGGAGAAGGGGGTGGCAGAGAAGGAGATGGTTAAATAGCATCACTGACTCAATAAACATGAGTTTCAGCAAACTCCAGGAGATAATGAAGGAGAGGGAAACCTAGTGTGCTGCAGTCCACGGGGTTGCAAAGAGACATGACTTAGCTGCTCAACAACAACAGCGACAGTAACAATGCCACAGTTTGTGGATAGACATGGAGTTGTTTGCAGCTTTCTCTATTAGGAATAAATCTGGTATTGGTATTCTAAAATATTAAATAGTTAAATGAACCTGTTAAATATATGTATTTTCTAGTTGGTGTACATCTGTGAGTGGAATTGCTGACCAGAGTATACATATGCTCAAGCTTTTTAAAACCATTTTTAAAAATTGAAGCAGTTAATTTACAATGTTGTGTTAGCTTCAGATATACAGAATGGTGACTCATTTATACATATATATGTATATGTATATCTATTCTTTTTCAGATTCTTTCCATTATAGGTTATTACAAGATATTAAACCCTGTGCTATACAGTAGGTCCTTGTTGTTTTTCTGTTTTATATATGAAAAGTGAAAGTGAAAGTCGCTCAGTCCTGTCCAACTCTTTGCGACCCCATGGACTATACAGTCCATAGAATTCTCCAGGCAGGCCACAATGCTGGAGTGGGTAGCCGTTCCCTTCTCCAGGGGATCTTCCCAACCCAGGGATTGAACCCAGATGTCCCACATTGCAGGTGGGTTCTTTACCAGCTGAGCCACCAGGGAAGCCCATTTTATCTCTCTGTGCTTATTCTTTAATTCTTCTAGGTCTTTGTTGATTGATTCTTGCATTTTCTCCATTTTGTTTTCAAGGTTTTTGATCATCTTTAGTATCATTATTCTGAGTTCTTTTTTAGGTAGTTTGCCTATTTCCTCTTCATTTATTTGGACTTCTGTGTTTCTAGTTTGTTCCTACATTTGTGTGGTATTTCTCTGCCATTTAGTCATTTTTTTTAAACTTATTGAGATTGAGGTCTCCTTTTCCCAGGCTTCAAGGCTGAATTCTTTCTTGCTTTTGGTTTCTGCCCTCCTAAGTTTGGTCCAGTGGTTTGCGTAAGCTTCATATAGGGTGAGATGTGTGCTAAGTTTTTGTTTGTTTTTCCTCTGATGGCTAAGGCTGAGTGAGGGAGTAATCCTGTCTGCTGATGAGTGGGTTTGTATTTTTGTTTTGTTTGTTGCTTAGATGAGGTGTCCTGCACAGGGTGCTACTGATGGTTGGATGATGCTGGGTCTGGTATTCAAGTGGTTTCCTTAGTGTGAGTTCTCACTCTTTGATACTCCCTAGGGTTAGTTCTCTGGTAGTCTAGGGTCTTGGAGTCAGTGCTTCCACTCCAAAGGCTCAGGGCTTGATCTCCTGTGTCACAAAGTAATTTAGTGGAAGAGATGAAAGTGAGCATCCAGTTCTCAGTTTCCAGTCCCGTGATCATTTTCACTGCACAGGTTCCCCTTAGAAGAGCCATTGATTCTCTGTATGTAGAATTTCAAAAAGTTGTATTCATGGAAACAGAGTAGAATGGTGGCTGCCAGGGGCTAAATCACTTTTCTGAGCCTCTAAACCCAAAGCTCCAGGGCCCAGAGGTGGAGACTTGGGGGAGCCCTCCTAGCCAGCGCACCTGTAATTCGGGAACCCTGTTTTATGTAAAGTGGTGTGTATATGTTAATCCCAAACTCCTAATTTACATACCCTTCCCATACTATCCCCTTTGGTAACCACAAGTTTGTTACTGTGTGTTTTTTTTTTTAAACAGTCACTATTCATTTAGATTTACCAGTAAGTTACACTGGTTAGTACCTTTCATTCCTTCCTGCATTACCATGCTTACACGTGAGATCATTTTTCTCCTGTCTGAAGAACTTTCGTAAGATTTCTTTTATCCTGAGTCTACTAACGATAAATCTGCTCAGTTTTTGTGTGAAAACATCGATGTCTCCTTGTTTGAGTATAGAATTGACAGTTGCTGGCGGTTTTTCTTTCAGCTCTTCTGGCTTTCATTGTTTCTATTTGAGAGATCAGCTGTAAGTCTTATTATTTTTTTAAATGTGTTTAATGTTTTTTAATTTTTAAAGGAGATATTTTCATTCTTTTTATTCTGTTTGGGATTTGTGGCTTGGTATTGTTCATCCCTTTTGGAAAATTCTTGGCCAGTATTTATTCAAACAGTTGCTTCTGTCTCATTTTCTCTCTCTTCCACTTTTTGGGACTCCGTTTGTATTTTGCTCTTTTTATCCCTGTCTTTTTTGTATTCTCTTCTGTATTTTTGCTCCTTTATCTCTGTGTGCTTCAATACGGAGATTTCCATCTCACCTTTCTACCAGTTTGCAAATCTCTTCTGCTTTGTCTAGTTAGCTGCTGAACCCATCTACTGAATTCTTGAATTTTCAGTATTCATTTTTTGTAATAAAATTTGCATTTGATTCATTTTCTAGATGCAGATTCATCACTTGGCCATATTTGTATGGGACTATTTCTGGGTTCTGTAATCTGCTCCATCATCTATTTGTCTGTTCATCAATACTACCGTCCCTTTTTTTTCCAATTTATTTTTTGGTGGCATACAAGATCTTAGTTCCCTGACCAGGGATCACACTTGTTCCCACTATATTGGACACATAGAGTCTTAACCACTGGACCACCAGGTAATTCTCCTACATGGGCTTGAATGCTATAGCCACTTAATAAGTACTGAAATCAGGTAGAATGTTTCCTCCCACTTTATTCCTCTTTTTCAACATTGCTTTATCATTGTAGCTCCTTTGCCTTTCCATATACATTTTAGAATAGTCTTGTCTGAATTTACCAATATGTCTCACTGGGATTTTGAAAAGAGCTGCATTAAACCTGTGTACAAATTTGGGGCGAATAGGCATCTTGACTATTTTGGGTCTTGCAATCCATGACCATTACACCAGGTGTTTTGGATTTGGCTTACTGTGCCATTATGAAGGTTCTTCCTGCCTAACTTACTTCTGTTTACATTCCATGTTTTACTCAGGGCATCGTATTTCTTTATTTCCTTTAACTGAGTTTTTTTTAACCTGCAAACATGTTAATTTCACATCCTTTCTCCTTAATGGTGACAATGAACCTCCATTGCCTTGTTCTATATACAGTTTGTGGTGTAATTGGTCACATCATACAACTAAGTCACTAACAAATTCAACATTCCATGGCTTAATCATTTTGCATTTTTTGGTTGAGAAATATATATATTTATAATATACACACTTATATATTATATATATAATATATATGCTTATATATAATATAAATATATGTTTATATATAATATAAATGTATTATATATATTTATATATATATATGGGGCTATATATGGGGCTTTATATGGGGCTTTGGGGCTTTATATGGAGCTTCCCTAATAGCTTAGTTGATAAATCATCTGCCTGCAATGCAGGAGACCGGGTTCGATTCCTGGGTCGGGAAGATCCCCTGGAGAAGGAAATGGCAACCCACTCCAGTATTCTTGCCTGGAGAATCCCATGGACAGAGGAGCCTGACAGGCTACAATCCATGGGATCACAAGAGTTGGACACAACTTAGCGACTAAACCACCACCATATTTATTGCCAACATCTGCTGGATCATTGAAAAAGCAAGAGAGTTCCAGAAAAACATCTATTTCTGCTTTATTGACTATGTCAAAGTCTTTGACTGTGTGGATCACAATAAACTGTGGGATATTCTGAAAGAGATGGGAATACCAGACCACCTGACCTGCCTTTTGGGAAATCTGTATGCAGGTCAGGAAGCAACAGTTAGAACCAGACATGGAACAACAGACTGGTTCCAAATAGGAAAAGGAGTACGTCAAGGCTGTATATTGTCACCCTGTTTATTTAAGTTATTTTAGTTAAATAACTTATATGCAGAGTACATCATGAGAAACGCTGGACTGGAAGAAATACCAGCTGGAATCAGGATTGCTGGGAGAAATATCAATAACCTCAGATATGCGGATGACACCACCCTTATGGCAGAACTTGGTGAAAGTGAAAGTGGAGAGTGAAAAAGTTGGCTTAAAGCTCAACATTCAGAAAACGAAGATCATGGCATCCGGTCCCATCACTTCATGGGAAATAGATGGGGAAATAGTGGAAACAGTGTCAGACTTTATTTTTCTGGGCTCCAAAATCACTGCAGATGGTGAGTGCAGCCATGAAATTAAAAGACGCTTACTCCTTGGAAGGAAAGTTATGTCCAACCTAGATAGCATATTCAAAAGCAGAGACATTACTTTGCCAACAAAGGTCCGTCTAGTCAAGGCTATGGTTTTTCCTGTGGTCATGTATGGATGTGAGAGCTGGACTGTGAAGAAGGCTGAGCGCCGAAGAATTGATGCTTTTGAACTGTGGTGTGGAGAAGACTCTTGAGAGTCCCTTGGACTGCAAGGAGATCCAACCAGTCCATTCTGAAGGAGATCAGCCCTGGGATTTCTTTGGAAGGAATGATGCTGAAGCTGAAACTCCAGTACTTTGGCCACCTCATGCGAAGAGCTGACTCATTGGAAAAGACTCTGATGCTGGGAGGGATTGGGGGCAGGAGGAGAAGGGGACGACAGAGGATGAGATGGCTGGATGGCATCACTGACTCGATGGACGTGAGTCTGAGTGAACTCCAGGAGTTGGTGATGGACAGGGAGGCCTGGCGTGCTGCGATTCATGGGGTCACAAAGAGTCGGACATGACTGAACGACTGAACTGAACTGAACTGATAAACATATTATATATATTTATATATAATGGCTCAGTCCAGGTGGCTCAGCAGTAAAGGATCCACTTGTCAATGCAGGAGCCCCAGGAGATGCAGGTTCAATCCCTGGGTCAGGAAGATCTCCTGGAGGAGGATATGGCAACCCACTCTAGTATTTTGCTTGGAAAATTCCATTTATATATAACATATGTTCTTATTATATATAAAATATAACATTATATATATGCTATTATTATATATAACATATTATTTATATAATATTATAAATATATATATTTCTTAACCAAAAAGTTAAAAGTTTTGGATAAAGTAAGGCATAAAATGTTGAATTGAATTTCTTATTTGTAACAAATTCAAAAAAGATCTCTTCACAATACTTGGCTTTCTTTCTGGGGCCATTTTTCTCATTTCTCAGGAAAACAAAATTTTTTGTTTTTTCTCTTTTTTATTGCTTCTTGAAAATCAGCATATACAGTATGGTGATTACAGCAAGACCGCACTGACAGAGACTGGGTGACTGACTGGATCTCACTTACCAGTCAGGAAAATTTGTGTCTTGGCAAAAATACTAGTTTTATACATCGGGAACCTTTAACATGGCTTCAGAACAGTTGAAATCACTGTTGTTTCACATGTGCTGGTGAAACTTGTATTATGATGGATAAAATTATGTTGGCTGTCCTTCTGTCCTCTGCCAATGTAGCCAATTGCATAAACAGTTTCTCTGTTTTTGCTGTTGGTTGGATGTTCTCTATTCTTAGGGATTAAAAAAAGGCTTCCCATTTGTTAATTTGGTGTCATCTACCCTATATTTCTATCATAACTACATTTGCCCTGACTTGCAAAAATGGGCTTGGGTACGGGAATTTCTGTAGGAAAGTTCTTACTCTGTTATGACTGAAGCCAATATTTAAATCAATTCTTATTCACCCAAATACTCTGTGCATAAGTGGTTTCCCTGTTCTGTTTTCTGGCTTTTGATGTATAGAATGAACTTCCTGTTACTGTTAATAGAATCTCTTTGGGCTGTGACCTTTTACTGACATTTTCTTCTAACCTGCTCCTAGGTGAGCCAGTTGAAGAAAAAATATACACAATGGAGACATCTCTCATACCTTACCTCTTAAAATTTAGCGTTATAGGCACTTTAGGAGAACGATCTTTTTCTGAAAAGAGCTTATTAAAATAAGAAAAATGTAATGATGGATGGGAGAAAATGGCTTCTTAGGATGTATGATCTTGAGCTGTGATTTTTTATTTTTAATGGAGTGTTGGTAAATGTATTCTTGGTTCTAGAAAAAGCTATGTAATAAATTGCAGTCTATCCCAGTTATACATCTTTTCCTGATAATCTGGTTGTATTCTGTGATGATAAAGAGGAAGCAGGAGGAAGAATAAAGAGAACCACTCAAATATTTAGCAATGGAATTTAAAGAGAGTGATTTTAACAGGGTGATTTTAAAATGTGTATTAATATATAAATTTAACTTTTTAGCAATTTATTTATTTACTTAATAAATAAAATGGTTTTTTTTAACATTAAAAAAATTTTTTTTGATGTGGACCATTTAAAGTCTTTATTAAATTTGTTACAATATTGCTCCTGTTTTATTTATTTATTTTGGCTGCAAGACATGTTAGCTCGCTGACCAAGGATCGAACCTGCACCCTCTGCATTGGAAGGTAAAGTCTTAAACACTGGACCACCAGGGAAGTCCTTGAGGATTTAATAATTTAAAAATTTATTTGCATCTAGTGTATATAATACATTTCAAAATAAGAGCAACAACTTGGACATTTATAGCTTGTATGATGGGTACAGAGCGTACTTTTGTACTGGACTTAATTATTAATGTCTGTCATCCAAATGGCTAAAGTAGTCTAGAGAAATCAGGAATGTTTATATAATATTTAACTTAAGAGAGAAATATTTCTCAAAGAAAATCATTGATGATGCTTTTTACCAGTCAATACTTTTGACTTTCACCGTTTTTTAAAAACCTAAGTGAAGTACTGAATTATCAGGACTGAATGGTTTCCTTCAATGTTTTGGCAAAGTCCATTTTTTTAAAATTCTAACTAGTGTCAAGCAAGAATTTAGACTTTTAAAATGATGTTTTATTTTAAGAGTTATTTATTTCAGCTTATTTTATTAGGCCATTGTTCAGAGCATATGTTTTACTTTATGATTTTTCACTTGAATACTGGTTTCCCCTAACTATGCTTTTATTAGTAAGCTTTTCTTAAACATTTACATTCAACATTGAAACGAACGTAGAATATGGCATGATGTTAGTAAACATTTTCCTCTGTTCTCCTCATCCTAAATTTTTAATTGTTTTCCATTGCTTATCATATTATTATAAACTCATGACCCACAAAGAAGGAAAACGTGTTTGCATGATGAAGTCATTGTGGGATGATTTTACATACTTATGTTTGCGTTGAACTTTTTACTTCTTCATTTTTTATGTTTTCTCCTGCACACTGTGTGACCTGAAGCAAAATTGGCTGCACATTCTGTTCGTCCATCTGTCAGCAGGAAATCACACTAGGGAATTGGAAGCTGTAGGAAATAGAGTCCCTGCCTTCAAGGATCTTTGCTGTAGGGGCAGAGAGATAACTGGCCACCTAACACTGGTGAGTGGGTGTAATCGATGCCAGGAGAATTGTGCCACTTTTAAGGTCACATGCAGTTTAGGAAATTCTACTTCTCATCAGTCAGGGTGGTCTTCCTGGCATCTGAGATGGGAGAAGGGGTGTGAAAGAGACAGGTGAGGGGAGTCCCGGTGGAGTAGAGATAAGGAGGCATGAGGTTGTGACCAGGTAGCATCAGACATGTGTTTCCATCAGTGTGCCAACCAGCAAGAGTGGGAGTGAATGCCAGTGGGCATGGTTAGAGATTTTCTACAGCATCCGCTTTGAAGCTGCTTGCTACGTGCTCTGAATGTACTTGGAGAGTTGTATTTAATCTTAACAACTGATAGGGGTCTGACCTTTCCTTGCAGTATGTATCAGAGCGTTTTACTTTATTTTTCTAAAGTCCTTAAAGTTATTTATTTTGGCTACACTGGGTCTTAGTTGTAGCATGCAAGCTCTTCGATCTTTGTTGTGTCACGTAGACTCTTAGCTGTGGCGGGTGGGATCTAGTTCCCTGACCAGGGCTTGAACCTGGCCGCCTGCATTGAGAGGGTAGAGTCTCAGCCAGGGGACCACCAGGGAGTCCCTGTATCAGAGCATTTTAACACAAACATATTTAAATATATTCACCATGTAGTGGAGCTGGTACTCCTGAAGACACGGAACGTTCACATTCTACCTTCACTGAAATTTTGGAAATGAGGGTAGAGGATGTACAAAGGAGAAGGTGGAAGAGTTAAAGGCTCAACCTGAATGTCATTTTAAGGGACCTGGGTTTCATCCTGGTGTGTTTAATCAATTGATTATTTAACATTCATTGAATGTCTGGTCTGTGGTAAGTGTTGATGGTACAAATATGGCTGATACTTTGGGCAAGTGAGCCAGATTGTTTTGGGTAGATTAGTCCAACTGCATCATAGAACGTGGGTGGAGAGAACAGGCAAGGGCCAACGAAGAATCTCAGAAAGAGAAGGGGCCTGTGGAACACATGGGGCTATATTTGAAATCAGTATTCGGAGGGATTTGTGTCTGGAAAATCCCATGGACGGCGGAGCCTGGTAGGCTGCAGTCCATGGGGTCACTAAGAGTCGGACACGACTGAGCTACTTCCCTTTCACTTTTCACTTTCACGCACTGGAGAAGGAAATGGCAAACCACTCCAGTGTTCTTGCCTGGAGAATCCCAGGGACGGGGGAGCCTGGTGGGCTGCCATCTATGGGGTCGCACAGAGTTGGACATGACTGAAGCGACTTAGCAGCAGCAGCAGCAGCAGTGTCCACCACGGTAGCCCCTCTCACCACACATGGGTTTTGAACACTTGAAACATGGCTCATGGGAATTGACATGTTTTGTGGATGTAAAATATATACCAGATCTCAAAGACTTAGTGTGGCAAAAAGAATGTAAAATATTTCATTAGTGGTTTTTCAATATTGATTACATGTTGAAATGATACTACTTTAAATGTATTAGATGATATCAAATATATGGTTAAAATTCATTTCCATTCTTTATTCCTCCCTCAGTGGACATTTAGGTTGCTTCCATGTCCTGGCTATTGTAAATAGTGCTGCAGTGAACATTAGTGTAAGTAAGTGTCAGTCGCTCAGTCGTGCCCGACTCTTTGCGACCCCATGGACTGCAGCCCACCAGGGTCCTCTGTCTGTGAGATTTTCCAGGCAAGGATACTAGAGTGGGTTGCCATTTCCTTCTCCAGGGGATCTTCCCAACGCAGGGATCAAATCCGGGTCTCCTGCACTACAGGCAGATTCTTTACTGCCTGAGCTGAGTACATTTATCTTTGTTTCTTAATGGAATATTACTCAGCCATAAAAAGGAATGAAATGCCGTTTGGAGTGACATAGATACACCTAGAGATTGTCCTACTGAACAGAGTAAGTCTGATAGAGAAAGACAAATACCATGTGATATCAGTTACATGTGGAATCTAAAAAGAGGTTACAAATGAACCTGTTTACAAAACAGAGTCATAGATGTAGAAAATAACCTTACAGTTACTGAGAGAGAAGGAGAGGAAGGGATAAATTGGGACATTGGGATTGACGTATGTGCGCTGCTGTATATAAAATAGATAACTAATAAGAATTACTGTATAGCACAGGGAACTCTCTTCAATACTCTGTAATGACCTATATGGGAATAGCATCTAAAAAAGAGTGGATATATGTATTGATATATGTATAACTGATTCACTTTGCTGTATAGCAGAAACTAACACAACATCGTAAATCAATTATAGTTGAATAAAAATTTTACACATTAATTTATATTAAAGTACTGTTGATTAACAATGTTGTATTAGTTTCAGGTATATAGCAAAGTGAGTCAGCTATATATATCTCCCTCCCTTCTGCCCTTCCCCCTCGGTAACCATAAGTTCATTCTGTAAGTCTGTGAGTCTGTTTCTGTTTTGTAATAAATAAGTTCATTTGTAACATTAAAAAAAATTTTTTTGGGTTCTGTATATATGTGATATGATATATTTGTCTTTCTCTTAGTTCACTTAGTATGATAATCTCCAAATCTAGCTCCCTTTTTTCTTTCTATCTTTTAAAAAGCTTTTTTACTGAAATATAGTTCGTTGACAGTGTTGTGTTCATTTCAGGTATACAGCAAAGTGATTCAGTTATACATATATATATTCTTTTTTCAGATTCTTTTCCATTATTAAAAGCTATTGAGTATAGTTCCCTGTACTATATAATAGGTCCTTGTTAGTTATCTATTCTATATATAGTAATGTGTATATTTTAATCCCAAGCTCCTATTTGTCTCTTTCCCCCTTTCCCTCTTTGGTAACCATTCAGTGTGGTTACCAGACAACTTAAAATTATACATGTGACTTGTGTATAATTTATCAGACAGTGCTGCCCTAAACTCTGTGACAGTTGTCAGGAGGGTGAGGAAACGATAGATGCTTAGGGAGGAAGGTGTGGCCACGGAGGGAGACACGTAGAGGCTGCTTGAAACTGAACCGACCTTGAACAGGAGTCACCATGACGTCATTTGTATTCACCCAGAGTCACTTGCTTCTGTCTTTTTACAAAACCTGGATATGTACTCTGCCCTTACCACAACCTCTGCCCACACAAATAGATTTATGGTGTGTGTTATGGTCGGTTTTATGAACGAGCCATAAGTACAACGCACAGTCAAGTACCATCTCAGCTGTGACCAGTGTTAACCCAGGGCAGCCATCTTTTTGCCTTTTTAGAGTCTGACCTGTTCCTGGACATTTGAGAACAGTTTATCAGAGATGATTCAAGAGGTTTTACGTTTGTGTGACTGGAACTATGATTGTATTATTGTTCCTGAGTCCAAGCGCTGTCTGCTCACTGCACAGCAGGCCAGTAATCGGGAAATGAGGTGTTGAGGCGAGGACTAGTGGCTTGATTTGGAAAGCCAGGCCTTTGAGAAGATGGCAGACTACACTCCTGGAGTACCATCTTATTGGGGTCTGGATGCTAGTTTCTTTTATAGAACAGATAGGGGGAGGAAGAGAGGAAGTGAAGTAAAAAAGCCATAGATTTTGCAAAATATCTTCCTGGTTTGGCCAGCATAGGGGAGGGGACGTGTTGATTTCTTCTTTCCTGCAGCCATTCACAACTGAACACCTTCAGGCAGAGGGGCAGGGTTCCCAGAGGCGAGCCTTTATGTGTGATTATAATAACAAAAGCAAGGGAAAGCAAAAGTTAAAGTAAAAAAACAGATCCAATATGGAGTCAGATTTTATTCTTCCCTGTTACATTATTAATAGAGGGACATCAGTGGGTGGAGGTGATTTGCAAGTCAGGATGATGTCATTGATTTTCAGGCTAGTGTATGTGTAGGTAGAGATACTGATAAAGCTGGAATTGTAGGGCAGTTCTTAGACGTGGGGTCAGAGCTGATGCTGCATTGGAGAACCATGTTCATAGATTGGTGTATGGAAGTCTTATCATCATCATTGACCTAGAGACCTAAGAATCAACCCTGATGATTTAGGTTTTGTGCTTGGATGGTAGTGCTGTGATTTTAAAATCTGAGGCTATATGCAAAATTTTGGAAAATGTGTTTCATAATTCTCTTATTCACCCCTTCTGCTCCTGTATTTTTTTCTACCTTCGGAAGAGAGTCAAGTCAAGTATGAAATTCAGTTTATGGGAAAGAATGTCAACAAAGGCCCTGAGCCTTTGTGTGATGTATCGACCTTTGCTTTGGTCCAGGATGCCCACAGGTTTGTGCTCCTCAGTCCTCTTGTGTTGCCACCCAAGGCCCCTACTTCAGGTTAGGACTGTAGATTATATTGTCTTTTCATCTTTGTGTTTGGAAATCTTAGCATGCATGCATGCTAGATTGCTTCAGTTGTATCTGACTCTATGCAACCCTATGGACTGTAGCTCGAAAGGCTCCTCTGTCCATGGGGATTCTCCAGGCAAGAATACTGGAGTGGCTAGCCATTTCCTCCTCCAGGGTATCTTCCTGACTCAGGGATTGAACCTATGTCTCTTATGTCTCTTGCATTGGCAGGTGGGTTCTTTACCACTGGTGCCACTGGGAAGCCTGGGACTGCAGATTATAAAGGGACAGTGTGGACCTGTGAGAGGTCCCTCCCCTTAAACATGCATATGTGCATACACATATGCATATATACACACCCATAAAAAGACTGGGCATTGAAGAATTGATGCTTTCCAACTGTGGTGTTGGAGAAGATTCTTGAGAGTCTCTTGGACTGCAAGGAGATCAAACCAGTTAATCCCGAAGGAAATCAACCCTGAATAGTCATTGAAAGGACTGATGCTGAAGTTGAAGCTCCAATACATTGGCCACCTGATGTGAAGAGCCGACTCATTGGAAAAGACCCTGATGCTGGGAAAGATTGATGGTTGGATGGCATCACTGACTCAATGGACATGAGTTTGAACCAACTTTGGGAGATGGTGAAGGACAGGGAAGCCCGGTGTGCCGCAGTCCATGGGATCAAAAGAGTTGAATATGAAATGAGTGACTGAACAACAACAACCCATACATATATACACGCACATACACTTGAAGTTGGTTGCTTAAACTTGGATGCTAAGTCACTTCAGTTGTGTCCGACTCTGTGCGACCCCATAGACGGCAGCCCACTAGGCTCCTCTGTCCCTGGAATTCTCCAGGCAAGAACACTGGAGTGGGTTGCCATTTCCTTCTCCAATGTATGAAAGTGAAAAGTGAAAGTAAAGTTGCTCAGTCGTGCCTGACTCTTAGCTACCCCATGGACTGAAGCCTACCAGGCTCCTCCGTCGATGGGATTTTCCAGGCCAAGAGTATTGGAGTGGGTTGCCATAAACTTGGCTACTAAATAAAATTCCTCATGACAGTGTAAAACTTTTTCAATTTATGTGCAAAATATATGTTACATGCATGTTGTACATATATAATGTATATGTCACTCACATCTTTCATTGTGAGACCCAGCCCCAATGACCCATCAGAACTGAAAGATATTTTTATTGGCTCTTACCAGGAATATTTTTATTTTATTTGGTTGTGCCACTCAGCATGCAGTATCTTAGTTCCCCAATCAGGAATTGAACCCACCTCCCCTGCAGTGGAAGCTTGGTCTTAATCCCTGGACCACCTGTGAAGTCCCGTCTTACTAGGAATCTCGTACTTCCCAGAGGCTCCCATTTATGTTGTAGGAGATAGACATCCAAGAGCTAAAGACACAAAAGCTTTACTCGTGGAAAATCATCAGCTTCTTGTCACAGAGCAGCTTTTCCTCCCCTGGCTGCCACTGGTTAGTTCTTCTTTCTTTTAAATTCCACCAGGTGCTATTTGGAAATACTCCCTGGAAGGCAGGAATTGTCAGGATCTTTGTTAAGGGAAGAATTAACAGCCCCAAGATCACTGTGAATTTTTAATGGAGACAAAGACCTCTTTAGAGGTGAAACTTTCAGTCCTGGTCACACACTATTTGTGTCTATGAAGTCACCATCTGGGATTTTGGTTTCATCTGATCAAGGTGCTGATAAGCATTAATCAATTGAAATAGTGGGTGACATCATTTAGACTTAGTAGGCATCAGGTCCTATTGTAAATCAATGTTTTAGTTCTGAGTCCAAGCGTGGACTGCTCACCTCAAGACAGGCCAGTAAATCAAGAGCTGTTGGGGCAAGGAATAGCCACTTTATTCAGAAAACCAGCAGATGGTAGAGTTATGTGCCAAAGAACCATCTTACCTAAGTTAGAGTTCAGGCTTATTTTATACCAAAAGAGGAGGGGTGTAGTTGGTTGCTCCAGACTTGGTGTGGGAATCCTTCGTTCCTGCAGCTGTTCACCTAGGTCAGGTCATGATGTTCCTGTATACTTCCAACAACACAAAGATTATTCTCCGTTCTGCGACTTAAAAAATTCTTTAAAATTTTCTATTGGGATATAGTTGATTAATTCAATCTTGTGTTAGTTTCAGGTGTACAGCAAAGTGATTCAGTTATGCATATACATATATCTATTCTTTTTAAAATTCTCCCATTTAGGTTATTACAGAATGTTGAACAGCATTCCCTGTGCTATACAATAGGTCCTTGTTGGTTATCTGTTTTAGATACAGTGGTGTGTACATGTCCATCCCAAACTCCCAATCTGTCCTTGCAATTTTTAATCTTTACAAAGAATGAAAAAGTGTTATACTGTTAAAGGTCAGAGCTTCAGAAATGGGCTGATGTGTATCTTTCAGGCTATAGGCAACATTCTTACAGGCAAAGAGATGGAATACAAAGGCTAAAGTAAAAGAAACAGATCTAATATGGAGTCAGATTTGTTCTTCCTGTTACATTTGTGTATTAAGTGATTTTCTCTTCACAGGACACGTGACGTCTATACTGTTTTTTATCTTCATTTTGACTGAAGCACAAGGAAGCTAAATAACACTGCTCTTCATCTGGATTCAGGACTTCACCCTGTGCCAGAGCCTGTCTGCTAATAGCTCCACTATTCTGCTTTAAAACAGAGATCTCTGGTAGGAGACATCAATGAACTTTCATGCTAAGTATTTCTAGAGACTTGGAAATGAAACATTAACATTGTTACTGTCAGTGCACCTCTGTTTTAATTTGTTGGTGCCACTTGCTTGCACTGCCCCATTATCTTGTGGAATTATTCTCCAGGCCAGGCTACAGCACTACGTGAACTGTGAACTTCCAGATGTTCAAGCTGGTTTTAGGAAAGGCAGAGGAACCAGAGATCAAATTGCCAGCATCTGCTGGATCATCAAAAAAGCGAGAGAGTTCCAGAAAAACATCTATTTCTGCTTTATTGACTATGCTGAAGGCTTTGACTGTGTGGATCATAATAATCTGTGGGAAATTCTGAAAGAGATGGGAATACCAGACCACCTGACCTGCCTCTTGAGAAACCTATATGTTGGTCAGGAAGCAACAGTTAGGACTGGAGATGGAATAACAGACTGGTTCCAAATAGGAAAAGGAGTACGTCAAGGCTGTATATTGTCACCCTGCTTATTTAACTTATATGCAGAGTACATCATGAGAAACGCTGGGCAGGAAGAAGCACAAGCTGGAATCAAGATTGCCGGGAGAAAAATCAATCACCTCAGATATGCAGATGACACCACCCTTATGGCAGAAAGTGAAGAGGAACTAAAAAGCCTTTTGATGAAAGTAAAAGAGGAGAGTGAAAAAGTTGGCTTGAAGCTCAGCATTCAGAAAACTAC
This sequence comes from Bos grunniens, assembly GCF_055505025.1. Lineage (NCBI taxonomy): Eukaryota > Metazoa > Chordata > Mammalia > Artiodactyla > Bovidae > Bos > Bos grunniens. The sequence continues at coordinate 36,475,041 of NC_141192.1, read as the reverse complement.
GATCATGGCATCTGATCCCATCACTTCATGGGAAATAGATGGGAAAACAGTGGAAACAGTGTCAAACTTTATTTTTTGGGCTCCAAAATCACTGCAGATGGTGACTGCAGCCATGAAATTAAGAGACGCTTACTCCTTGGCAGGAAAGTTATGACCAACCTAGATAGCATATTAAAAAGCAGAAACATTACTTTGCCAACGAATGTCTAGTCAAGGCTATGGTTTTTCCTGTGGTCATGTATGGATGTGAGAGTTGGGCTGTGAAGAAAGCTGAGCACCAAAGAATTGATGCTTTTGAACTGTGGTGTTGGAGAAGACTCTTGCGAGTCCCTTGGACTGCAGGGAGATAGAACCAGTCCATTCTGAAGGAGATCAGTCCTGGGTGTCCTTTGGAAGGACTGATGCTGAGGCTGAAACTCCAGTACTTTGGCCACCTCATGCCAAGAGTTGACTCATTGGAAAAGACCCTGTTGCTTGGAGGGATTGAGGGCAGGAGGAGAAGGGGATGACAGAGGATGACATGGTTGGATGGCCTCACTGACTCGATGGACATGAGTTTGGGTGAACTCCGGGAGTTGGTGCTGGACAGGGAGGCCTGGTGTGCTGCGATTCATGGGGCTGCAAAGAGTCGGACACAACTGAGCGACTGAACTGAGCTGAATTAAGTGGGAGATGGTGGCGGGGGAGGTAGGGATAGTTAGAGAGTTTTGGAATTGACATGTACACACTGCTGTATTTAAAATAGCTAACAAGGACCTACTGTAAAGCACAGGAATGCTGCTTAATATTTTCTATTAACCTACATAGGAAAATAATTTGAAAAAGAATAGATTAATGCATAGCCTTCTCTAGTGGCTCACAGTTAAGTCTGCCTGCAGTGTGAGAGTCCTGGGTTCGATCCCTGGGTAGGGAGGATCCCCTGGAGAAGGGAATGGCAACCCACTCCAGTATTCTTCCCTGGAAAATCCCATGGATGGAGGAGCCTGGCAGGCCAGTCCCCAACCCATGTGACTGGGTCCAACAAAGAATTGGACACGCCTGAGCGACATGTACAACTGAATCACTTTGCTCTACACCTGAAACTAACATAATGTTAATCGAGTATGGTCTGATGTAAAACAAAATAAAATTTTCGTCCTATTCCCCTCAAAAAACCCCTAGTATTAAGTACCTCCAATTAGGGGGAAAATTATATTGGTATTATACCAAAGAGATAATTGCCATGTAAATCGCCCCTTGTGCAATCGTGTAGTGTTTCCAAGTTCGCAGTGCCATAAGGGTACCACCAAGTGCTTGGGTAAACAGATGTGTGTGGGTTGTGTGCTTGTTAGTTTCTCGGTGAGTTTCTGCTACGTGGAAAGACTGTCAGATTGGACTCTGCTATTGTTAAAGTTCATTATTTGAGGAATTTAATAGGGCAAGTTCGTGATACAATTTGCATGTGAAATAAATATTTCCATCCACACTAGCAGTGTCAGATGACCTTAATTCTTGCTTCTTCTTACAAGGGAGAGAGGATTACAAAAGCTCGAATAGCGTCTAGTTGTTTATGAAACGAAGGTTGGATGTTTCAACAATTTGCCAGAGGAAAATAACTACTTTGCATCTTTTCTTTTTTTTGCTTAACTACTGGTGTCTTTTTTTTTTTTTTGTGAATGTTCATAGTGACTTGTGGGCTTCCCTGGTGGCTCAGATGGTAAAGAATCTGCCTGCAATGCAAGAGACTGGGGTTTGATCCTGGGGTCAGGAAGATCCCCTGGAGAAAGGAATGGCTATACACTCCAGTATTCTTGCCTGGAGAATCCCATGGACAGAAGAGCCTGGCGGGCTACAGTCCATGTGGTTGCAAAGAGTCAAGCACGACTGAGCGACTAACACAGAGTGAGTTGTAGCCCTCCAGAATTATAGCCTGATAGAGGCTGCTGTCATAGTAGGGTACTATATAGGGTACTATATAGCCCGTTGTGTTAGTTGGGTACCTACCTCGGCTAACTTTGTTGGACTTGCAAACAAATTGAAAGTTCACAACTTAAAGGTTCGTATGTAGGGGGACTTACTCTAATTTGCATCTGCCAATTCCAAATTCCCAGTCCACCCCTCCCCCGACTCTTGCCCTTGACAACCACAAGTCTGCTCTCTCTGCCTGTGAGTGTATGTTTTATGCTTACAGCACATCTCAGTGGGGACCAGCCTCAAGTTCCCATAGGCACGCAGGACGGGCCACACTGGATAGTGGGCTCTCAACAGTGGTTATCTCACTACCCTCCCTGGTTTCCCCTGGCTTCCAGGGTTCTCCCACTGCCCGCATGTGGATACCCAAGAATCTGGTCCGTCGTCCTCCTCATCTTCCCACGCATCCTCCCGTTTGTTCACAGCCTGCTACCAGCTCACTGTGCTGAGGACTACCTGGCACCTCTTCACCATTGCACCAGATGCCCCGTTATTACCTCACCCTCAGCTTGTCCCCAGTCAGAGTCATCTGTAGGAAGCTGGCTTCTCTCTTTTGTCCATGCTTCTTTAATTTTCCTGGCTTCTAATGTTGCCTTTAAGTTTCTAAATCAGGAAGGGTATGTTGGTGCTGTGTAAGCCAAAAGCTGTGAATACTCAGAACCCAGGAGCTGAGAGTATGGTGGAAATTGAATGGCACTCACATGGGAAGGGCCAGCAGCTTTAACGATGCACATAATTCTTCCAAGCAGCAGGGTGACTGGGCGTATAGAGCTATTGATGAACATGAAGGTGGTTGTTGCTTTTATTCATGGGCAGGGAAAGCCTTTCCAGGAACAAATGGAAAAGTGGGGGAGGGCGTCCTTTAGCCACCGCCCATTCCTCTCCCTGCTGCCAGGAGGGGTTGGAGCTCTGTTTTCATCCTTTCTCACCTCTCTTCTGTCCCTGGGAGCTGGTCTTGTAGTTTTGGGCATCTTCGCTGTTCCCAGTTTTACTGCTTGTGGACTTGGCTTATAGTCAGGCAGTTCCTGAAGATATTCATCCCTTTTCAGTTCTTGGGAAAGAAAATTAAATTAAGCTGATTTGGGCTCATTATAAGGTGAAGTGAACTGCTGATTTCATCTGCTACACCCAGGCAGAAAGTATGAAAAGCGCCTGCCTGGAGGGGCAAGGCTGGCCGCCTCATGGCACATGGCCTCCGTGAGCGTGGCGTAGACTGGTCACCGGAGCTGTGTCCCCAAAGGCTGAAAAAAAAATGATATAAAGCGCAGAACTCACATTATCTTCTTAGAGTCATTATGCTAAATTTTAAAAGTAGGTATTTCATTGGTTTATCTTTCCATAATAACTAAAGTGTGTTAATTGTCATTTATGCTCAGTTTTAGCATGATGTGTGAAAATTGAAGTGAAATTTTAGTTGTTCTGCAGGCTTAGATAGTAAACAGCATCTAATTAATACCAATTTAAAATTAATCTCTAGGGCTATTAGGAGAGTGTTTACAGTGGCTCCCTCCTGTGCCCCTAACAGAACTATTTTATAAAACGTTCAACCATCTTGACTGCAGGAAAGAAACTGGCTTTGTGGGGAAAATAAGGGCTTTGAATTTAGAAATATGAGTTACGTTTCTGGTTCCACTCTTGGAAAAGTTGCTTTAGCCTCTGAGTTGCTTCGCTTCTGCACAAAATGAAGTCTACTTAGTAAGATTTGTTGTTGTTCAGTTGCTCAGTCATGTCTGACTCTTTGAGACTCCATGGACTGAAGCACACCAGGCTTCCCTGTCCTTCACCGTCTCCCAGAGTTTGCTCAGACTCATGTCCATCGAGTCGGTGATGCCATCCAACCATCTCATCCTCTGTCGCCCCCTTCTCCTCCTGCCTTTAGTCTTTCCCAGCATCAGGGTCTTTTCCAATGAGTTGGCTTGTCGCAATTCTTAACTTGCTCAGTAAATGTTAAGTATCTTCTCTTCTGTTTCTGGGAGCTGGAAAGGGGAGAAGGAAGCAAAGAACAGTAGCCTGAAGCCATGGGATATTCCACAGCTGAATTTTTGGAGTAGCGTCATTGTGTGTGTGTGTGTGTGTGTGTGTGTGTTTTAAATCAGATTGCTTTCCTAATATCAGGAACCAAAAGCATTTGCAGTGAAATACTCTGTTACTTAATTTCCGCTGTGGGACCGTATAAGGTTCCCAAGCTCTAGGGACTTGAGGTGAGAGATCACCAGGGGGAAGACCGCTGTCTGGAAATGGATAGGAAGACTCAACTTGTGATACTTTAAGATGCTTTGTCCCTCCTGTGTTAGTTTGCTTGGGCTGCCATAACAAAATACTACAGGTTGGATGTCTTAAACAACAGACACTTCTTTTCTCCCAGCTCTGGAGGTTCGAAGCCCAAGATCAAGATATTGGGAGGTTTGGTTTCCCTAGAGGCCTCTCTCCTCGGTTTGTCGATGGCTGTCTGCTCACTGCCTCCTCACGTGGCCTTTCCTCCGTGTGTGTCTATGTCCTACTTTTCTCTTCTTACAAGGACGCAGGTCACATTGGATTAAGGACCCACCCTAATGACCTCATTTAACCTTAATTACTTCTTTAAGGATCTTGTCTCCAAATAAGTTCACATTCTGAAGTCCAGGAGGTTTAGGGCTTCAAATACGAATTTTGGAGAGACCGTTCAGTCCATAACACTTCCCATCTTAGCAACCATGATTTTTAAACTCTACTGTGATGGATCATCCTTTCCTCCATTCCTGTTACCTCTATCTTACTAAGATTTCTTGGTGGAAAAGGAAGGAGTGCTGACCTCAAGAGGGAGCTTAAGCCTGTTGGTTAGCTGATTCAAGCTAAGCCTTGCTTAGGGGAATTTTATTTCCTGTAATATCACTGGTACCCTGTGCGGGGTGGTGATGATGGTGGGGTGGCATGAGGTACCGGGTGGGGCCACATCACTTCATCTTGTGATGCTGGGAGTATAGGGGCTTTGGGAGGAGAGGTCATGGGCGGTGTTATGGTTTGAGGTGTAAACATGTAGGGCCTTGATTCTGCAGCAGCAGTGAAACCAGGTTGTCTGAAAGCAGTGACAATTATGCCTTTTCAATTAAGATAGACTTGGTAATAATGCACAAGTTAATACTGATCGTGGAAAAGTTTGACTTGCCTGTATTTGTGTGTTTATACCTAGAAAGCTCAAATTATAGTGTCTATGGCTTGTTGTGGTATGTGAATTCTTTTCTTGTCAGGCTGCCTAGTGTATTTTCGTGGCCACTGGCCATGAAAACACTATTCTCAACTTGAACTTGAAAAAGATAGGAGGGCTGCTTTCACATTACAGCTTGGATTCCCTGCAAGAGGAATGGCTTCAGGGAGAACCTTTTGCCAGATTTCTCTTCTTCCCTGACATGTTAACTTTTGCTTCCCGAATGGCACCTGAACCAGCTGAGAAAAGAGAGCAATGCACTGACCAGTCTTCTTTCTTCAGGCTTGGTTTTTATTGGATGTATTGGCAGCAGCATCTCTCTCACCCACTGTTCTGATAACAGCGTCAATCCCAGGTTTATGGTCTGTGCTCATTTGGTTTTCCTCTGCTGCTTTGCAAACCTGGTTACCTACCTGTGATGAATCATCTGATTTTATAGTCTAGCGACATCAGGATAAAAAAATGTAAATGTTTTTGTTTAAATGGAGAGGCACCGTGTGAGAAGCGTAATGAGTAATGATTCACTCTTCAAGTACCATTTGTGGATGTAGATTTATTCCTCATACCAGATGCGCCAGGATGCGTTCGTTCTTTTCAACCCATGGAGATGTCAGTAAAGCAGAAATGGCATTCACGTACTTTGTCAGAGACCCAGCACGCACGAGAGAGACTGAACTGCATCTCCCCACATTCTCAGATTTGAGGTGCTGGCAGGATTGGTGTCTGTCTCCACATCGGGGTGGCCATCTTGGGTTTCTCTTCTCACTTTCCTCCTACCACAGTTGGCTTGGTTGTATTTTACAAAGGAGCCTTAATGAAAGTTTGAGATCCTCATGTAGTCTATGAGGTTTTCTTAAACAATTTTTTTTAATCAAGTGTAGTTGATTTACAGTGTTCTGCTACTTTCTGCCTGTTCTGCAAAGTGATTGACTTACACATAACACACATATCTACTCTTTTTTAGATTCTTTCCCTCCATAGGTCATTGCTGAGTATTGAGTAGAGTCTATACAATAGGTTCTTGTTGGTTATCTATTTTGTATAGAGTAGTGTGTACATGTCAATCCCAGTCTCCCAATTTAGCCCTCCCCCCTTCCCCTCCCTCAGTAACCATTATTGTTTTCTGCATCTGTGACTCTGCTTTGTAAATAAGCTCATTGTACCATTTTTTAAAGATCCCACATATAAGTGATATCATATATTTGACTTTCTCTCTTTGGCTTCCTTCCTTCAGTATGACCTTCTCTGGGTCCATCCAGGTTTCGTTGTTGTTGTTGCTTTAGTCGCTAAGTCCTGTCTTACTCTTTTCGACCCTGTGGACTGTAGCCCACCAGGCTCCTCTGCCCTTGGGATTTTCCAGAGAAGAATCCTGGAGTGGGTAGCCATTTCCTTCTCCAGGGGATCTTCCCCACCTAGTGATCGAACCCACATCTCCTGTTTGACAGGCAGATTCTTTATCACTGAGCCACCTGGGAAGCCCCCATCCACGTTTAGAGCACTTTAAAAAAGACACTCTTCACCCCCTATCTCTCTGCGCATGTTGGCTTAAGTCTTCTGTATATGTACTCGTATGTAGTATATTCAGTATCTTTTGGCACCGGCTGAGAAGTATGTCCACCTTCAAATTTAGAAATGGGGTGATGGCTATGTTTGCTCTTCCAGTTTTCCAGAGAACGCTAGAGATTGATGTAAATAGATGGGAGACGTGCTACTCACTGAGTTTATCCTTCCCAACTTAAAGGTGCTTGGGAGGAGCCATGTCCAAAGCCTTGCCTGGCTTATGTGCCTGGCACATGTGCAGTCCTTTGATATTTGGGCAAAATGCAGATAGTTAGTGAGGTCCTCCTGGCCACCATCTCATGCTTTTTGAGCATTGCTTCTAAGTCTCAGTGCCTGATCAGGAGAGATGGGGAGCAGGTACCTGTCTTGTCCCTTCCTTCGTAAACTTAGCTTGCAAGAGTGGACCCTCTTCATAGGTTCCTTCAACAAACATGTCAGTAGATGTTGGATGGCTGCTGAAATAAATGCTTTTCACAACCTCTCACCCCAAACTCCGGTGCCATACAAGATAAAACCAAACTAAAACCCAAACCAGGGGCATCGTTGCTGTACCTGATTTTTCTGAGGCTGTGAATCAATGACTTATCATTCTTTCATGTTTTGGGGTTCCATTACTTGCAAAAGATGACACTAGGAACTCACAAATTAACCTGCACTGGCTTTATGTTGTAGAAAACATTCAGGAGGTGAAGTAAGTTTTCTGTGCTTCAAGTTAATTCTCTCCAGTCTTGAATCTGTGGTAGGTAATGTTTTTCTCATGGTACTTAGACATGTTTAAATTAAGCTGTCATGTGATAATACAAGATAAGGCTCATATTATCTTACATTTGAAAGAGGTAACAGGACAGTGTTGGAAGACAGCTTTTCATTGAATTTCAGTTAAGTATTTCTATTATTTATAAAGCCAGAATAACCCGTTCTTGCCTGCATTTATACTACAACAGGAAAAGCCTTTTTTTTGCTCCCATCTAGCCAATAACCTCAGATATGCAGATGACACCACCCTTATGGCAGAAAGTGAAGAGGAACTAAAAAGTCTCTTGATGAAAGTGAAAGAGGAGAATGAAAAAATTGGCTTAAAGCTCAACATTCAGAAAACTAAGATCATGGCATCTGGTCCCATCACTAGATGGGGAAACAGTGGAAACAGTGTCAGACTTTAATTTTTGGGCTCCAAAATCACTGCAGGTGGTGATTGCTGCCGTGAAATTAAAAGATGCTTACTCCTTGGAAGGAAAGTTATGACTAACCTAGAGAGCATATTGAAAAGCAGAGACATTACTTTGCCAACAAAGGTCCGTCTAATCAAGGCTATGGTTTTTCCAGTGGTCATGTATGGATGTGAGAGTTGGACTGTGAAAAAAGCTGAGCGCCGAAGAATTGATGCTTTTGAACTGTGGTGTTGGAGAAGACTCTTGCGAGTCCCTTGGACTGTAAGGAGATACAACCAGTCCATTCTAAAGGAGATCAGTCCTGGGTGTTCTTTGGAAGGACTGATGCTAAAGCTGAAACTCCAGTACTTTGGCCCACCTCATGGGAAGAGTTGACTCATTGGAAAAGACTCTGATGCTGGGAGGGATTGGGGGCAGGAGGAGAAGGGGATGACAGAGGATGAGATGGCTGGATGGCATCACCGACTCAATGGACATGAGTCTGAGTGAACTCCAGGAGTTGGTGATGGACAGGGAGGCCTGGCATGCTGCAATTCATGGGGTTGCAAAGAGTTGAACACAACTGAGCGACTGAACTGAACTGAACTGAACTGAGCCAACCAAACCTATGTGGATCCTATGAAGCTGAACTGCTCATCCTTGGGTTAAAAATAGCCCCAAACGCATGGAGAAGCACCCTCTTGTTTTGTGCCCTTTTCACCAGCTGAGTCTTCCCTTTAAGTACTTCAGACCTCTCAGGGGATCTCTGTTCATTCTGCTCATTTTATCTGCATTCCACTTAACCCATTCTTAAATAGGAAACTTTATTCCATAATGGATCTCAGACTAATTTTTCTTAGATGTACATGAAGAAAGTTAACATCTTGGTTGGCATATATGAAAATAAGTCCAACTTCTTCTCAGGCATTTGTCAGATTTTTATTTAAAAATTTAAAAAAATGAAGCATAATTGTTTTTCAATGTTGTGTTATGGTCTGCTGTAGAACCACATGAATCAACTATATGTATACATATATCCCCTCTCTTTGGGGCCTCTCTCCCACTGCTCTGTCAAATTTTTAGTTGCATTTCCATATAAGCTGGGCTTCTCTGGTGTCTCAGATGGTAGAGAATCCACCTGCAATGCAGGAGACCTGGGTTCAATCCCTGGGTTGGGAAGATCCCCTGGGGGAGGGCATGGCAATCCACTCCAGCATTCTTGCCTGGAGAATCCCTTGGGACAGAGGAGCCTGGCTGGCTACAGTGCATGGGATTGCAAAGAGTTGGACATGACTGAGTGACCAAGCACACCAATAAATGTGAAAACAATAGTCATTTATTTCCATATGCTGTTTCATGCCTTTTGAATATATTTATGTTGGAAATAATTTGTTCAGTCTAGTCCTAGTTCAGATTTGTCACTTGGAGGTAATGAGTTAATAAAAAATAACAAAAAGTGTAATGCTTTTAAAGAAATAAGCTGCTAAAAGTGAGTTGAACTAAAATATCTCATGTCAAGTTTATGTACAACCTCAGATTTTTTATCACCAAAGTCCCTCAAAGGTATAGTGAAATCCACACTAGTTCTTGCAAATGATAATTGCATATTGTCTTATTAAGAAATATAAAAAGGTGACTTGTCAATAGTTTAGTAAAATAATTAACATTATTTTGTAACTGTTCTCATTGTATGCTCTCCGATATTCAAGTACATAATGCAGATATGAAACTTCAGTTGGTGAGACTATATAATGAATTTATAATTAATCCATATCATTTAGAAGGTTGCTCTTAATTAGGTAGCATATGGTAGACAGAATAATGGCCCCCACCCAAAAATCCATGTCCTAATCTATGGAACCTGTGAATATTACCTTATAGACCAAGGGGATCTTGCAAATGTGATTAAGTTAAGGATTTAACAGTAGGAAGATTATCCTGGATTATTTGGGTGAGTCCAGTGTAATTGGAAGGCTCCTCATAAGAGAGAAGCAGGAGGATCAGAGTTAGAGAAGATGTGATAATGGAAGCAGAAGCTGGAGAGAGAGGGATTAGAATGTGCTGCACTGCTGGCTTTGAAGATGGAGGGACCGTGAGCCAGCAGATTCTCTGTTGGAGTCTTGAGAGGGAACGCAGCCCTGCCAACCCATTTTAGACTTTCAACCTCCAGAATTGTAAGATAATAAATTTGCATTGCTTTAAGTGATGGTGTTTGTGGTGACTTGCCACAGAGACAGTGAAAACTTACAGTTGGGTACAGAAGTAGGATATTGTAATAGGTATAGTCAATGCCACCTGCTTGAATGGCTGAGACTCTGTGTACCTTTGGTTAAAAAGGACTGTTTCCTCTGATCTTCAAGTGAAGTGCAGTTTGTGATTTGACTTTTAAATGTACTTTGGTTCTTTGCTAAGAGGATTGAAATATGGAGAGGGGATGGATTAAAAATGGAGATATGTTTTTGGTATATGTATTTTTTTTCCTTTTATTTTGTACTGTTTTTTCCCTCACCCTCTCTGGTCTTGATTTGACATATGAATATAGCTGAAATGACAGCTGCTTTATTAAAATGTCCTGAAGCACCTTTATAATACTGATTTCCTGGGAAGGGAGTCCTTATAGAAAAGATGGACCATTAAGATTTGTGTACTGGGATGTGGTCTGTCCATGTCTGGGTTGACAATGGTTTTAGTGTCATCCAGAAGCAGCATAGAGTGTTGTTAAGGTCAAATTAAGGAATATAAAAGGAAGTTGAAATGTCTTTAGACAGAGTCTAACTGGCCTTTTTGAAACCTTAAAAGCCCTACAAATCAAAGAAACTTTTTTTCTTGAGAGAGAAGTTCTGCTGACTTCTCAGGCTTTGCATTTCCTCATGTGTGTCTTTGTGTGTGTGATTATGCCATAGAAAATGTTACTCCATTTGAAATCGTGTTCTTTAAAATATATAGGTAAAAAATCCTGATATATGCAAAATATCATACAGACATAAAATAGTGTTATAATGATTTAAAAACCTAGTTCAAAACTCTCTTCCTTCACATTTTGGGATAAATCCCACTTTAACCAAATTGGACTCTTCCCTCCATGTGACTATGGCAGAGCAGCAGTATATGGGTCTATTCCAATGTTCTGTGACTCTCTGTGATGATTGGAATGTCCTTTATCTGAACTGTCCAGTACTGTGGCCACTAGCCTCCTGTGGTTATTAAGTCCTTGACATGTGGCAAATGCCACTGAAGGCCTGCATTTTAAAATTTTATTTAACTTGAATTAATTTGAATTTTGGCGAAGGCATTGGCACACCACTCCAGTACTCTTGCCTGGAAAATCCCATGGACAGGGGAGCCTGGAAGGCTGCAGTACATGGGGTCGCTGAGGGTCGGACATGACTGAGTGACTTCACTTTCACGTTTCACTTTCATGCATTGGAGAAGGAAATGGCAAGCCACTCCAGTGTTCTTGCCTGGAGAATCCCAGGGACGGGGAAGCCTGGTGGCCTGCCGTCTATGGGGTCACACAGAGTCGGACATGACTGAAGTGACTTAGCAATAGCAATAGCAATTTGAATTTAAATAGCCACATTAGGCTAGTGGCTACTATATTAGGCTTCGCTGTTCTCTAAGATAATTTGAGTATAAATGATCCGACAGCTGAGACTGGAGGCTCTTTAAGAAATGTGTAGTGACTTTGGATTAGATGTTAGTGTTAAGGTGAACGCAAGTTTGCATGCCTACGCACGGTGAGGCCAAACAATAGGAGCAGAGAAAGGTTTATTGCAGAAAGTGCATGGAGAACACACAGGTGGTTCATGTCCCTCCAAGCCCTGGACTCCCCAAAGGGTTTTAGCAAAATGTAAAGTGAGGGAGAGGTGTGGTTGGTTGTTGCAAACATCTTGGTATGGTAATCCTTTGTTCTTGCAGCTATCCATGTGGGCCTGGTCATGATGTTACTGTGAACCTTCAACAAGAGAAATGTTATTCTGTGTTCTGCATCTTTTAATCTCTGTGAATGGAAAAGTGTTATACCCTTAAAGCTCAAAGCTTTGAGAATGGGTTATCCTGTATATTTCAAACTATAGGCAGCCTTCTTGGTGGGGATATGTGTGCATGCTCAGTCGTATCCCATTCTTTGAGACCCCATGGACTAGCCTGCCAGGCTCCTCTGTCCATGGGATTTTCCAGGCAAGAATACTGGAGTGGATTGTCATTTCCAGGGGATCTACCTGACCCAGAGATCAAACTGGCATCTCCCACTTAGCAGGTGGATTCTTTACCACTGCATCACCTGGGAAGCCCTGTAGGCAACATTCTTAACTTGTAGCAAAAGCAATAGAATACAGAGGTTAAAGTGAAAGAAACAGATCTAATATGGAGTCAGATTTGTTCTTTCCTATTACAGTTGGAGCCTATGATGTTGGTGCCCTGGGGAGGGAGCTAAGAAAAACTGAGACTTTTAAGACTTCAGAACATAAAAAGAGGGTATATGATTCATTCATGACATGGAACTGCCTGGGCAGTCAGTCAGGAGAGAGATGAAGGATATGGGAGATCAAAAGCACTTCAGAGAGACATGATGGAGCGACCACCCCAGGGAGCTTCTGTAGGGAGTCTGGGCTGACTCTGAGCTGGGCTTCGGTGACTGGGAAGAAACCAATGTCAGCCTTGAGGTCAGGGGTTATATAGAAACATCACCTTGCTTCACCAGGACCATGGGCTCTGGGGGGAGTGCTCAGTCTTGTACTGGAGGTGGAAGTGGAAATCAGCTTTGGGGTTTGGAGTGGGGAGTACAGGGGGCAGAGTGACTCTTAGAAATCAGAACTTCAAGACCAGCCAGAGTCTTGGCAGGCAGGGAATCCCAGTGGCCAGAGAGATGATTCAGTTCTTTTGCTGAACAACACTGATTGTTATGCCTTCCCTGAAAGTTGGATAATTTGTCTGTGATGCTTTTTTGCGATTCTCCTCCTCACGCCACAGCAGACTAGTTCAACTTGAAGTGTGTTGTACCAGAGTTGGGGCAGGGCAGGGTGTGGACATAGAAGCAGCTGGGAAAGCAGGGGTCCTGGATGTTTGCAGGGTGAATCTGTGAACTCCAGGTGGTGACAAGAGTCAATGAGTTTTGGTCGACAGCAGGGAGAGCTGGGGGAGCCTGTGTTTTCAGGGGCTGGTGGGACAGGGGAGCTGGGCAACCCCCTTCTGTGATTCTTCTGCTTCCACTTCTGTGGCTTTGCATGGAGAAGAATACAGCTGGCTTTACAGATAGGCTATTCCTGAAAGGGTGAATTGAATGACAAAAAAACCAACATACAGCTGAAATGCACTTAGGAGAAAGCTTGCTACATACAGGAACCCCGTGGAAAGTTCTTTTGTTATTGCAAGTAGTTGCCACCTAATACTGGTTCTGTGGGTCCTCAGCTGTACTGAGTTTGTGCTTTAACTTCTGTATGATCTCTAAATGCTCTTGTGCACTTTTTAAAGTGTATTCTGTATGTCACAGACCTACTAGGTAATTAATTCCTTATGAGCAAGGAATACAGGTAACTTTTCCTTTTTTGAGGATAATTCGGGACAAACACAAGCCACACACAAATTATCTCACTTACAGGGACGTCCTTACAATTAATTTCACTCAGCAGAAGAACTGAATTCTCTCTTTGACCACAGGGATTCCTTGCCTGTCAAGACTCTGGCTGCTCTTGAAGCTCCAGTTCCTAAGAGTCACTCTTCACTCCTACTGTTTCTTGATAACACTTCTTAAATGTAAAAGACTTAGTCCATCCCGGCTGCTATAACAGAACACTCCTGACTGGGTGGGTTATAAACAACAGAAATTTGCTTCTCACAGTTTGGGAGGCTGATGAGTCCATGATCAAGGCTTCTGCAGATTGTGGTGTCTGGTGAGGACCTGCTTCTGGATTCATAGGTAGCGCCTACTCACTGGGTTGTCACAGGCTGAGGGAACTTCGGAAGTCTCTTTTATAAGGGTGCTAATCCTAAGGACTGATGCTGAAGGTGAAGCTCCAGTACTTTCGCTACCTGATGCAAAGAGCCAATTTACTGGAAAAGACTGATGCTGGAAAAGATTGAAGGCAAAAGGAGAAGGAGGTAGCAGAGGATGAGATGGCTAGATGACATTACTGACTCAATGGACATGAATCTGAGCAAACTCTGGGAGATAGCGAAGGAAAGGGAAGCCTGGCATGCTGCAGTCCATGGGGTGGCAAAGAGTCAGACATGACTTAGAGACTGTACAACAACAACAACAACAAATCCCATTCATAAGGGCTCCACCCTCATGACTTGATCACCTCCACCTCCTAATACTATCACCTTTGGGGGTTAGGACTTCAAACTGAATTGAAGGGAATGCAAACATCAAACCATAGTGGTGAAGGTGCCCAGTACATATTAATTAAGAGTGACTTCATTTTATATCAAGCATCCTATAGTTTTAGAAACACATCATTTGTTTTTGTCTTTCCAAACAACAGTAGCACATAACCTCAGATGCCATGTATTGAGTTCTTCCCGGGTGCCTTTTACTAAATCCCTATGACGTGCTAAGCATGGCATAGGGCTTATGTTGCATGAACCTCAGACAACTTCGTGAGGTTAAGTGTTATCCTAGTTTTGTAGGTGAGACTTCTGAGAATCAGAGGGGTTTAAGTACATTCTTCAGATTCTAGTTGCAAATGAAAATGTTAGAAATACTACGAACATTTCTCACTTTCCTAAATACCCTCCACCCCAAATTCTAGAGAAAGGATGGGGGAGGTGGAGTTCCCTTCAGACTTGTCTCACTCCACAGCCCTTGTTCTTCTTTCCCACCCTGTGGATTCAGAGACTGGACAGGTGGTTTCAGTGGGCTGGCAGTGGAGAAAGGAAGCAGAGTGGTGGTCCAGCTCTCCTTAGTTGGAGAGCAGCAGTGTGGAGTGGGTCAGGGGCTCACCTGAGGGGGTCGAGCTGAGGGCATTATGTAAAGGAAGTTTTGGGGGGCAGGAGAGACCCCACTGTGAGGCTGGGGCTGAAAGAAGAAACAGACCCAGAAAGAGAACCATATACATACAGTCAGGATGGCAAGTGAGCTGGGGTTGCCCCTGGAGCATGCCTTTAGGAGATTACAGTGTTAGAAATAACACCATACAGGTAGTGAGCCTCTTCTGCCAGTATTTATTTTTTTTCAATGTTTTAGAGACAATAAAGAGACAAGGGTGTATCAAGAGTATCTAAGATCTAGTTTATATATTTAATCATTTTGTCTTGTTAAGGAAAGCCAAGCCTTGGCTTCAGCTGTGGAACTTGGAATTATGTAAGTCAGAGTTGAACACTGCATAATTCTAGAATTTGGTCTCCCACTGAATACTGTAAATACTCTTAAGCTTGTACCACATACTTCCACAGTGGCTTCTGTGGAGCCGTGCAGCCCTCTTTCAACCTAGAAATTAAGGGTCCCTCTTTCTTCCACGCATGGAAGAGAAGTGTAACGTTTTTCTAGGACCATGCCTGAAATCACTCTGTAGCCGAGACGTGTTATTGAAAATGAAAGGCTTATTTATCATACTTTGAGCTGACAGCAGGACCACTGAAATCTTCTTGCTCACTAAAAGGAAATGCCCAGTCGGCAAACTGTAGTGCAGCCCGCTGGCTGGTAACTGGAGATCAAAGAGCTAACCTTTTGTGTTCTATGTGTGAACACTTTGGGAAATTTTAACAACTAACCATTGCCCCACAATGTTCTCAGCTGGGAGAAGTTATATACCAAGGAGACCAATCAGAAAACAGGATGGGTATGAAACAGACATGAAATAAGCTACTCATTGCATGGTTTAGTCTGGCTCAGGCAAAAACTCAGGCAAGAGGAGTTAGCACAAGAGATAAGGGTGTCAGCTACATATATACAGGGAAGTAGACTTGGGGTTGACCTTGAACCCTGAGCATTGTGGGCAGGAGGGACAGCATGTGCCCTGAGAACTAGGTTTCGCATGAATTGTTGTACTTAGAATAGTTTTCCTTTTTCATGCAGAGGTCTGTGTCTTCAAATAAATTATCATGAAGCATTGGACTTATAAACTGTCATGGGAAAATGGTGAAGGTCATGGCTCCTGGAATCCTGAAAATTATTTTGTGTTTTCATAGACTTCCACAGTGTTGGATTTATGGGATGAAAGAATAAAAACCGAATTTGATAGTCTCTTCCTGCAACAGAAGGGACAGACCTTTTGGTTTATGACATTAAGCAATGCCCTGTTTCAAATACTTTCCACTGAAGGAACAGTGCCCTTTGCTGTCCACTTGCCATGCTGGGAAGTCTCTTCCTGCACTTGTTTTGTTTGGGATTAAATCACATGGAACTCTTTTCTAGCTCTTGTCATTATACTTGAGATACTCCTGCTTCTTCCCTGTCATTTCTTTTTAAAATTTATTTATTTTAATTGGAGGCTAATTATAATATTGTAGTGGTTTTTGCCATACATTGACATGAATCAGCCATGGGTGTACATGTGTTATTTCTAAACTGTGAACCTTTTCTTCTTCTTCTTCTTTTTTTTAAACAGAAGTGAACAGTTGGAGTTTATGGTTTCTTTCTTTGGGAATGGATTTTTTACAGCCTCTGAAACAAATATTTGGGACTACATTATTCTCAATTCTAATTTCCCTGAGCAGCTTTGCCTTTGGCAAAGGAAGATATTTAATACATTGGTTTCTTATGTTTCTAACCATGTTTCTAATTGTATCTGGGAGGAGTTTGACTTTTATGCTAGTTGTCTTACCATCTGTAACCTGCTTCAGGAAAAAAAAAAAAATTGAAGATAATTAACTGTAAAACAAAGGCTACTTAAGTCCTACTTAGGGACTTGCCTGGCTGTCTAGTAAGGGATGTGGGTTTGATCCCTGGTCAGGCAGCTATAAGATTCCACATGCCTGGTAGCCAAAAAGCCAGAACATAAACAGCAGAAGCGATATTCTAACAAATTCAATAAAGACTTTAAAAATGTCCCACCTCAAGAAAATCCTTAAAAATAATGAAAAAAAGAGTTCACCACTTGGCCAGGAGATGATTGTTCCATAGGAGCAGACGGAGCTCTCCAGTCTGTTTGGAACTTGTCTTTTGTGACCTTGCCACTAGAGTGCAATGTCTCATGCCCGCTTTAAATCCGCAGGCTGTGGTCCAGAAAGCCTTTCTCCTAAGCTGTGTTGCATCAGAGGTCTTCCACCCAGAAGGAATTTGATGGAAGATCTGTCCTGCAGTCTGCTGTGGGGTAGTGTCTCCAAGTGAAAGCTTTTCACGTGCCCTGTGACTTTATTCTATTTTAGTCCAGCCTGTTTGTTCAAAACTTTACTAAAATTGGGGCCAATTCTTAAAATTGGATCCATTTTAGCTTGAATATATATTTTCTTTTCTTTCTCAACTTCTGGATGACTTGTATTCCAACCCGTATGATTCAAGTATTCTGGTGTATAAAGGATCCAAACTATGTCCCTTATGTAGATAAATAAATAGAGAGTGGAATTCTTTAGAGCTGCCAGATTGCCCTTTTCCATCAGTGCTAAACTCTGAAAAATGGTACATGCCTGGAGTTGGGAAGAGGCTGAGCTTTTTGAGTTAAGGAATCTGGGAGAATCTATCCTGTCTGGTTTCTTTGTTCTTGTGTATTAACTGTTAATAAGGAAATGAACCCCAGATGACAGGACTGACTTTCTCTTATTGGGTGACTGTTGAAATCTATTCCATTATTTAAATCAGGTTAAAAAAGAAGGAATTATATTTTGGAAGTCTGGCCTCTGGGTCTCTGGTATATTTACATAGATTTCTTCTTAATCCTTATTTCTGTTTTTCAGGGATCCTCATGACATTCTGGTATAAGAGATTGCAAAGGATAAGACAGAAGGAAATGTCTTTTTTTTTTTTTTTGAAAATGTCTTTTATAATACAATTAAAGCAACTTTAAATTCTTTTGGCAGGGAGGATATGGGTTTAAGTAAAATATTTTAGTTTACTCCTGGAAATTTATTTTTTTTAAACCGACTATGATAATATTCCATGTATGTCTAAGACCAGGGATGTTAATAGTCATTAGCTGGGCTGCACATGTGCAGACGGACAAACCAAGATTTCCATTCTGTGATCTCCTGGCTAGTGGATGCCCCAGTTGTATTTGCCATTATATTGCATTGCTTTTTTTTTTCCTTTTTTTTTTTAAATTTATTTTTTTATTGAAGGATAATTGCTTTAAAGAATTTTGTTGTTTTCTGTCAAACCTCAACATGAATCAGCCATAGGTAGACACATATTCCCTCCCTTTTGAACCTGCCTCCCGTCTCCCTCCCCATCCCACCCCTCTAGGTTGATACAGAGCCCCTGTTTGAGTTTCCTGAGTCATACAGCAAATTCCCGTTGGCTATCTATTTTACATATGGTAATGTAAGTTTCCGTGTTACTCTTTCCATACATCTCACTCTCTCCTCCCCTCTCCCCATGTCCATAAGTCTATTCTCTATGTCTGTTTCTCCATTGCTGCCCTGTAAATAAGTTCTTCAGTACCATTTTACTAGATTCCATATATATGCATTAGAATACGGTATTTATCTTTCTCTTTCTGACTCACTTTACTCTGTATAATAGGTTCTAGGTTCATCCACCTCATCAGAACTGACTCAAATGTATTCCTTTTTATGGCTGAGTAATATTCCATTATGTATATGTACCACAACTTCTTTATCCATTCATCTGTCGATGGACATCTAGGTTGCTTCCATGTTCTAGCTATTGTAAATATTGCTGCAGTGAACAATGGGATACATGTCTCTTTCAATTTTGGTTTCCTCAGGGTATATGCCTAGGAGTGGGATTGCTGGGTCATATGGTGGTTTTAGTCCTAGTTTTTAAAGGAATCTCCATACTGTCTTCCATAGTGGCTGAATCCATTTACATTCCCACCAACAGTGCAAGAGCATTCCGTTGATGCTGAAGCTGAAACTCCAGTACTTTGGCCACCTCATGTGAAGAGTTGACTCATTGGAAAAGACTCTGATGCTGGGAGGGATTGGGGGCAGGAGGACAAGGGAACGACAGAGGATGAAATGGCTGGATGGCATCACGGACTCGATGGACGTGAGTCTGAGTGAACTCCGGGAGTTGGTGATGGACAGGAAGGCCTGGTGTGCTGCGATTCATGGGGTCACAAAGAGTCGGACATGACTGAGTGACTGAACTGAACTGAACTGATTCTGACCTGTGTGAGGTGATATCTCATTGTAGTTTTGATTTGTATTTCTCTAATAATGAGCCATGTTGAGCTTCCTTTCATGTGTTTGTTAGCCATCTGTATGTCTTCTTTGGAGAAATGTTTGTTTAGGTCATTTTCCCACTTTTTGATTGGGCTCTTTGTTTTTCTGTCATTGAGTTGTATGAGCTGCTTGTATATTTTGGAAATTAATCCTTTGTCAGTTGTTTCATTTGCTACTATTTCCCCCCATTCTGAGGGTTGTCTTTTCACCTTGCTTGTAGTTTCCTTTGCTGTGCAAAAACTTTTAAGTTTAATCAGGTCCCACTGTTTACTTCTGTTTTTATTTCCATTAGTCTAGGAGGTGGGTCATAGAGGATCTTGCTTTGATTTATGTCATCACGTGTTCTGCCTATGTTTTCCTTTAAGAGTTTTATAGTTTCTGGCCTTACATTTAGGTCTTTAATCCATTTTGAGTTTATCTTTGTGTATGGTGTTAGGAAGTGTTCTAATTTCATTCATTTACAAGTAGCTGTCCAGTTTTCCCAGCCCCATTTATTGCAGAGACTGTCTTTGCCCCATTGTATATTCTTGCCTCCTTTGTCAAAAATAAGGTACCCATAGGTGCATAGGTTTATTTCTGGGCTTTCTATCTTGTTCCATTGGTCTATATTTCTGTTTTTGTGCCAGTACCGTACTGTCTTGATGACTGTGGCTTTGTAGTATAATCTGAGGTCAGGAAGGTTGATTCTTCCAGCTCCATTCTTCTTTCTGAAGACTGCTTTGGCTATTTGGGGTCTTTTGTGTTTCCCTATGAATCGTGAAATTTTTTGTACTACTTCTGTGAAAAATGCCATTGGTAATTTGATAGGGATTGCATTGAATCTGTATAGTGCATTTGATAGTATAGTCATTTTCGGAATATTGATTCTTCCTACCCAGGAACATGGACTGTCTCTCCATCTGTTTATGTCATCTTTGATTTCTTTTACCAGTGTCTTATAATTCTCTGTGTACAGTTCTTTTGTCTCCTTAGGTAAGTTTATTCCTAGATATTTAATTCTTTTTGTTGCAGTGGTGAATAGGATTGATTCTTTAATTTCTCTTTTTGATTTTTCATTTTTAGTATATAGAAATGCAAGTGATTTCTGTGTATTAATTTTGTATCCTGCAACTTTGCTAAATTCACTGATTAGCTCTAGTAATTTTCTGATACTGTCGTTAGGGTTTTCTATGTACAGTATCATGTCATCTGCAAACAGTGGGAGCTTTACTTCTTTTCCAATCTGGATTCATTTTATTTCTTTTTCTTCTATGATTGCTGTAGCTAGGACTTCCAGAACTATGTTGAATAATAGTGGTGAAAGTGGACACCCTTGTCTTGTTCCTGATCTTAGGGGGAATGCTTTCAGTTTTTCACCATTGAGAATAATGTTTGCTGTAGGCTTATCATATATGGCCTTTACTATGTTGAGGGAGGTTACTTCTATGCCCAGTTTTTGAAGAGATTTAATCATAAATGGGGGCTGAATTTTGTCAAAGGCTTTTTCTACATCTATTGAGATGATCATATGACTTTTATCTTTCAAGTTATTAATATGGTATATCACATTGATTTGCATATATTGAAGAATCCTTGCATTCCTGGAATAAACCCACCTTGATCATGGTGTATGAGCTTTTTGATGTATTGCTGAATTCTGTTTGCTAAAATTTTGTTGAGGATTTTTGCATCTGTGTTCATCAGTGATATTGGCCTGTAGTTTTCTTTTTTGTGTTGTCTTCATCTGGTTTTGGTGTCAGCATGATGGTGGCCTCATAGAATGAGTTTGGAAGTGTTCCTTCCTCTGCAATTTTATGAAAGATTTTTAGAAGGATAGATATTAGCTCTTCTCTAAATGTTTGATGGAATTCTCCTATGAAGCCATCTATGTGAGAACTCACACAAAGGAAACCACTTGAACACAAGGCCCAGCATCACCCAACCACCAGTGACATGCTGTGCAGGACGCCTCATCTAAACAACAAACAAAAGAAAAATACAAACCCAATTATCAGCAGACAGGATTACTACCTCACTCAGCCTTCATCAGAAGAAAAACAAGAAACAAACAAACAAAAAAGCACAAATCTCACTCTATATGAAGCTTACCCAAACCACTAGACCAAACTTAGGAGGGCAGAAACCAAAAGAAAGAAAGAATTAAACCTTGAAGCCTGGGAAAAGGAGACACATAAGTTAACCCCACTCCAGTACTCTTGCCTGGAAAATCCCATGGACGGAGGAGCCTGGTAGGCTGCAGTCCATGGGGTCGCTAAGAGTCGGACATGACTGAGCGACTTCACTATCATTTTTCACTTTCCTGCATTGGAGAAGGAAACGGCAACCCACTCCAGTGTTCTTGCCTGGAGAATCCCAGGGACGGGGGACCCTGGTGGGCTGCCGTCTATGGGGTCGCACAGAGTCAGACACGACTGAAGTGACTTAGCAGTAGCAGCAGGGTTAGTTATAGAGAAGAAAATGGCAACTCACTCCAATATTCTTGCCTGGAGAATCCCATGGATGGAAGATCCTGGTAGCCTACAGTCCATGGGGTTGCAAAGAGTTGGACACGACTGAGTGACTTTCTTTCACTTTCTTTCAGGTTAGTTATCTGATAGTCTAGGGTCCTGGAGTCAGTGCTTCCACTCCAAAAGCTCAGGGCTTGATCTCTTGGCATATTCCTGACAGGCTGATGGGATCTGTCACAAGATCTGGTTGGCTGGTGATCTTTGCAGACATTGAGCCTCAAGTTGCTCATATTCCTAACATTGGCATGCACTCTGCTTTCTCCAGTGTTGAGTATTCCTGTCTCTGCCTAGAGCCCTGTTGGCAAAGTCTTTTTATGTCTAAGCTAGTCTGACTTGTCTTTTGAGAAGCTGGACTTCCTTCCTGTGATCCATCTGCATTGCTTTTTATTGATGCACATTTGTGTATCAGAGAAATACCTTGGATCGTGATTTGAATTTCCAGTGCACTTTCCTTTACTGTTTTCTGTCTTCAAATGTACACATTAAAATTGTACTTGAATATAAAAATCAAAATTGATTCTGATGATTTCTTTTACTCCCAGCTCATTTCCCACACAGTGGGAAACATTCAACTCTTCAGGTATGAAAGGGGGATTTAAGACCTTCAAAATGTAGACAATTTGGAAGAGAAAGTCACTTGTGCGATCCTATTCTTGAACACAGAAGGGCCGGTGCGTGACTCAGTCTTGACTGAAAGAAGTTCATGAGGCTTAGAGCAGCAGACCCTGCTAAATATTCAGGCAGGACCCAAGGGAGTGTCTTCTTAAGACACATCTCAGCCTTCTTTGCTCCTGAATATCACAGTGCCCCCTTACATCTGATGGCATAGGTCAGTATGCTCCGTTACATACGATGCCAAAGGTCAGTGTGCCGTTACATTCAACACCAAAGGTCAGTATACGCCATTACATACGATGCCAAAGGAATCCCGAGTTCCTTACCTGCTCGTACTCTGAGTCACATAGCCCCTGCTCCCCCAATAAACTAATGGATTTTCAAAGTTCAAAAATTTTTTTAATAAGTTTAAAATTTACTTTGCTCACCAGGTCTTACCTGTGGCATGCAGGATCTTTAGATGTAGCACTGGAGCTCTCAGTTGCAGCATGTGGGATCTGGTTCTGGCCAGGACTGAATCTGGACCCTCTGCATTGGGAGTACAGCGTCTTCACCACTGGACCACCAGGGAAGTCCCAGATGAATGGTTCTTAATAGTCATCTTTCACTGAGAAAAGAATGTGACCGTTAAGGAAGAACCCCAGAAAATATGATATGAGTGTAAGTATAATACAAAAGCAGAAAATGCAGTATCAGTAAATTTACTATTTAGGTTTACTCAGCCACTCTGGTCAGCAGAGTGGTTGTTTTCTTTGTGTTTCAGGTCCACAGACGGCCAGCCAGCCTCAGTGATTTCAAGGTGAATCCAAGGACAGGGCACAAATTTATAAGGATGAATTATTGGGCTTCCCTGTTGGCTCAGTAGGTAAAGAATTCACCTGCAATGGAAGAGACCCGAGTTCAATCCCTGAGTTGGGAAGATTCCCTAAAGAAGGAAATGGCAACCCACTGCAGTATTCTTGCCCGGGAAATCTCCTGGACAGAGGAGCCTAGTGGGCTGCAGTCCATGGGGTCCCAAAGAGTTGGACACAGCTGAGCACACACACACATAAACCAAAAATCCTACTCTGTACTAGGAAGTTGTTTAGTACCACATGCCCTGGGGTGGATCAGTAGAACCTTCTTTTGAAAAACATTTTGGTATTTATTTGGGAGGAAGAAACAAGGAAGGAAGAGGTGGATATTCAGTGCCAGTCCCTATTCTAAATACTTCCTAATTTGCCCCCAAATATAAAGTAAGCACTCTTATTTTTTCCATTTTACAAATATGGAAACTGAGGCAGAGAGGAATTTTGAAACTTCCCCAGGTGAATCAGCCCATAAGAAGCAGAACTAGGGGGACTTCCCTGGTAGTCTGGTGACTAAGACTCTGCTCTTCCAATTAAAGGGGCTAGGGTTCAGCCCTTGGTCGGGAACATGCAGTGCAGTGAAGGCAAAAAAAAAAAAAAACGCAGAACTGGGATGTGAACCCAAGCTCCTTGGCCTCAGAGCCATGCTTAGGTCTGGGATATACCTGCCCCAGTTCTGCCTGCTCTCAGCCTTAGTTCTGGACTGATAGTCACTGCCAACTTCACACCTTCCTTCTTGCACTCTTCTGCCTGCCCTCACTCACCTCTTACGTTAAAATAGGTTTGTTTCCATTCTTCTTGGGTCCCTGTTGGGACTACCTTTCCAAAAAATAAGGGGTGAGAAGATGATGTGCGTGTGTGCTGTCAGGCTCTTTGCGACCCCATGGACCGTAGCCACCACGCTCCTCTGTCCATGGGATTCTCTAGGCAAGAATACTGCAGTGGATTGCCATGCCCTTTTCCAGGGGATCTTCCTGACCCAGGGATCGAACCCACGTCTCTTATGTCTCCTGCATTGGCAGGTGGTTTCTTTATTGCTAGTGCCACCTGGGAAGCCTGGGAAGATGGTTTGAAAGTAGAAAAAAGAAGGTGGAAAAGCAGATAAGGAAATAGACCAAATTAAAGAGCCTGCATTTCTTTCTTTCATCCTTAACGTTACTCCTTGAGTATCTCCTACCATGTCCGGGCATCTGAGGAGTTTTGATTCAGAATTGAAATGGGCAGTTGCTGAGTGAGCAGAAGCCAGGGCCAGAGAGGCTTATGTGTGCTTGCAATTCGTGGGATTTTCAATTCAGCCACTGATTCTTTTTTTTTTTTTGTATGGGTTCCCTGAAGTCCCTCTGAGGTTATCCTGGCCCCTGAAAACAGAGATCATTTCACCTGTGGCTCTGTCAGTGCCCCCTTTCATCCTTTCTCTCCAGCCCTGAGAACTTCCCCCTTACCCCAGTCTGATTCCATCTGCCCTGCTGGGTCTGTCCAGATGTGGTTGTTCAGATGGTTTGTTGGCCGTCTCACTTCCTAAGCTGATGTTGGGGGTCTTTCAGGGTGTGGCGTGATGGCGCTTCCTTGTGGGGTCCAGGAAGCTTCCCTTTTAGTGCTGCTAAGATTGAGATATCTCCTAAGGACCCAGTGGTCCATCTGAGGGACAGCCCTCCCTTTTAGCTGATGGGCAGAGCTGATGTGACTTCTAAGTCCCAGGTTCCATGAATCAGCAGTTTAGATGCTTGGCTCTGGCCGTTTTAATTTTCATAGACCATCCCTTTAATGCCTCCGGGAAATTACTGACTAGATTCCAGCCATCATATTTTTTAATATATATATATTTTAAAATGTGTTTATTTATTTATTTTTGGCTGTGCTGGGTCTTCATTGCTGCTCGAGCTGGATTCTAGTTGGGAAGAGTGAGGACTGCTCTCTATTTGTGCTGGCTTCTCTTGTTGCAGAGCCTGGGCTCCAGGGCATGTGGGCTCAGTTGTGGTGGCTCCTGGGCTCGAGAGCACAGGCGCAGTACTTGTGGTGCACAGGTTTAGTTGTTCTGTGGCATAGTTTCTTTCCCGATCAGGGATCGAACCCGTGTCTCTTGCACTGGCAGGTGGATTCTTTACCATTGAGCCACCATGGAGGCCCCCAGCCATTTTTTTTTTTCTTTTTGTACAGGTGCAATAATATGTGGTCTTACTATTAGCAAGGGAAACTATCTCTTTAGAGCAGTGATTATACAGAAAACAAACTTACCTGTAATGTATTTTTTATCCTTTTAGGTAATCAGTCAAATAATTTTTACTTTTTAAAATTTATTTTATTGAAGTGTAGTTGATTTACAATGTTGTTAGTTTCTGCTGTACAAAGTGATTCAGTTATACATAGAGACATTCTTTTCTATTATGGTTTATCACAGAATATTGAATATAGTTCCTTGTGCTATACAGTAAGGACTTTATGTTTATCTCTCCTTTATATACTTGTCTGCATCTGCTAACCCCGAACTACCAATCCATCCCTCCCCCACAGCCAGGCAAATGACATTGAGCTCAAGAGGTCAAATCAACCCTCATTCCCACCACACACATAGAGAGTGAGAATTCTTACTTGTATAATATTTTCAATCATTTAAAATCAATATGTGCAGAAGAGAGTAATTAATAGTATAAGGCAGTATCAAGTAAGTGCTAAATGGATCTCCAGACAGGTTTGTAAATATTGCAAACCTTTATTTGTAGAAAAACAAAAACAGCAGGTACCTCATTGTTAATTGAGTAATTATTGCCCCACTACCAGGGAAGCTCTTAAAGAATTAACACAAAACGCATTTTTCATCTGTTTCTTTTTTTTTTCTTTCTGTTTTTCATTGTTTTGGTTTATCAGTCACTTAACATTTATGGAGATGTCTTCTAAGCTAAGGTGAAGAAAGACAAGGAAGATGATTTCTGTGTTTATGATTTCAATCTTGTTTAAAGTCTGTGTATTCATCAGAGGTGAGTTACTGAAATAAGGTGGTATCAGATGAATCTCTCCTGGGTCACTTGACTGGGAGTGTTGTAGGAATTTTGAGGTCAAGGAGCTCTGGGCTAGAGGGGCTGAGTAGACTGGGCCTGAGATGAGCCTGTAAAGATGGACAGCGGCAGGAGAAGGGAGGCAGGTAGGGGGCAGGACAGGCAGGTGGGGAGAATGTCCAGAAGGAACAAGGGTTGGCAGAGGGACTAGATCACTCAGCCTGAGTGGAGGCTCTATTTAGGGGAGAGTGGTAGGTACTGCTTAGCCTGGAGAAGTACTCGGGAAGGTCAAAAGAGATGTCTGTCCCTTCCTCCCACCCTGCACATATACACACATATGATTAATGCCTCTTCTTTCTGTTTGGATTTATTTTTCTGAAGTACAGTTGATTTACAATGTTAATTTCTGCTGAAAAGCAGATTCAGTTATACATATATACACATTCTTTTTCATATTCTTTTCCATTATGGTTTATCACAGGATATTGAATATAGTCCCCTATGCTATACAGTAGGACCTTGTTGTTTATCCATTTTCTGTATAATAGTTTGCATCTGCTCACCACAAATTCCCAATCCATCCCTCTCCCTCCTCCTCTGGCCTTTGGCAACCACAAATCTGTTCTGTGTCTGTTAATCTGTTTCTGTTTCATAGATAGATTCATTTGTGTCCTATTTGAGATTGCACTTGTAAGTGATAGATGATATTTGTCTTTCTCTGACGTATTTCACTTAAGATGATAATTTCTAAGTCCATCCATATTGCTGCAAATGACACTATTTCATTCCACTGTGTGTGTATATCACATTTTTTTTAAATCCATTCTGATGGACATTTACGTTGTTTCCATATCTTCTCTATTGTTAATAGTAATGCTCCTTCTTAATGCAGATACATTCAGGAGATTTACACTTACTGCACACATAGGAAAGTAGGTTAATATCACTGCCCATGACATGGGACCCATTTGGCTACACCTGATTAGACTCTGACCAGGGGGCAGATCAGAGCTAACTCAGGTGTTGGTGCTGGTCTCTCCTAACTGCTCCTGTGTGGGCCTTGGCCATGGGCCTTGTTCTGGCTGCCAGCTTCCTTTGGTTCCTGCTCACTTTTCAAGTCTGATTCTCCACTTCTCCCATTAAAATTCTGGGAGCGCCCACCAGCATTCCAACTCAGTGGTTTTCTGTTGTTTGTAACCATGAACCCTGGCTCCCTTTGGTCTGGTTGTCTCTCTGTGGTCATCTAGGCGTTTCTTGCTTCCATCATCCTGGGCTGAGGTTCCTTAAGGTTTTTTTAATCTCCTGTGGCCATAACTTCACTTAAAAAAGATTTATTTATTTATTTGGCTGTGTTGGATCTTAGTTGCTCTGTGGGGTGTGGGATCTTAGTTCCCGACCAGGGATTGAACCTGCGACCCCTGCCTTGCAAGGCAGATTCTTAACCACTGGACCACCATGTTGGCCCCTCCGTGTGTTTCACCTGGACTAGGAAGGGGCTCTCCTCTCTCCAGTCCATCTTCCACCCCACTTTTTGTTGTAGTAGGACCTGGAGGGACCAACCAGTATCTGTCACCACTGGAAGGTGCCTGCTTCTGGCTCGGACCTGGGGGAGTCTGGCTGAGTCTCTCTTGCATCACTCTCAGTGATCCGTGGTTGTTTCTGAGGCCACCAGCTGTCCCAGCTCTCTGGGAGCTCTGCCCCACACTCCAGACCCTTTCCTTATCTTTTCTCACTTCCCAGAGCCTTTGCATCACAGCCCCTGGCAGCACGGCCTCTTCCCTTGGGCACCTCCACTGCTTGCCTTAAGGGCCATTTTCCTGGAAATCTGCACTAGCCTCACTCCTGCCGCCTACCCCCTCCCACAAGACAAAGCATCTCCCCCGCCCTCCACCTCTTCACTGCCCCTTGCCGGGAATGCTCCAGCCCAAGGAGTTTAGCAACTCCACTGTTTACATGTGCTGTGCCTTTTACAGTTTTGTGACTTTGAAGGTGCTGCTCCCTCTTCCTCCTTTCTTTGCCAGGCCATCTCTCCTCTCTGATTCTTAACCACTGGCCCACCAGATTGGCCCCTCAGCGTGTCTCACATGGACTAGAAGGGAGCTCTCCTCTCTCCAGTCTGTCTTTCCAGGGAAGGCTGTGCACGTCTTCCCTGCAGCTTTGAGCACACAGCTGTCTGTGTACACACTTCTGTCTTCTGCTGAGAGCCCAGCATCCTTTTTGGTAGGGATGGAGTCGCCCCTTAACTTAGTTCTGAGTTTCTAAGCACAGTGCTTGGGCATGACAGGCCCTCTCTAGGTTTACTTTTGAAAGTGAAAGTGTTAGCTGCTCAGTCATGTCCAAGTCTTTGTAACCCCATGGACTCTAGCCCACCAGGCTCCTCTGTCCATGGAATTCTCCAGGCAAGAATACTGGAGTGGGTAGCTGTTCCTTTCTCCAGGGGACCTTCCTGACCCAGGAATCGAACCTGGGTCTCCCGTATTGCAGGCAGATTCTTCAACATCTGAGCTACCAGGGAAGCCCTTTTGGGTGATGGATATTCGAATATACTGCTTCACGCCCAGATGCTAATGATGTGAAGGTCTCACCATGCTTTCTCCTCCCTGCAGGCCCTCTCCTGAGGTTTGGGGATGATGCTGGCAAATTCAGGCATGCTGGCTGACTTTTAAGGTGGGGGTGGGAGGGCATTTTGATGCAGAAGCTCTTTCTGGAACCTTGCAAATAACATCTCAAGTAATGGTGGCTGCCCTCTGCTTGCACATCAGCCCTCCTCCCAACTGAAGATTCTCTGTTCTGGCAAACACAGTTGGGTGAGGAGCAGGAGGCCGAGCCAGCCCAGCTGCTGTGGTCACTGTGTTCCAGGCACATTTCTAGTGTTTGTGTTGAACAGGTCCTCTGCCTTCACAGAGCTTAGATTGTGGTGAGGGCATGCGTGCGTGCTCAGTCGCTAGGTCATGTCTGACTCTTTGCGACCCCATGGGCTGTAGCCCACCAGGTTCCTCTGTCCATGGGATTTTCCTAGCAAGAATACTGGAGTGGGTTGCCATTTCCTTCTCCAGGGCATCTTCCCGACCCAGGGGTCGAACTCATGTCTCCTGCATTGGCAGGGCTTTACCACTGAGCCACCTGGGAAGCCCTGTGGTGGGGGAGACATAAAAAATCAACCTAGGGAGTGAATTGCATGGTATGTTAGAAGGTCCTCTGGGGAAAAAATGAGAAGTAGAGCAGGATGAAGGAGTTGAACAAGGGACCAGGGATGGTTTTAAAGGCAGTCGTTGGGGTGGGTCTTTTTTGGATGATGCCGTCTGAGCAGTCTTGAAGCGGGGAGGGGATCAGTGCAGGAGCCTCCAGGTAGAAGGAACGGCCAGTGCGAAGACTGGAGTCAGAATGCGCCTGGAGAGTTCCAGCAGGGTAGGACAGCAGGGGGAAGTCAGAGGGGCTGGGGCAGAGGCAGCAAAACTGCGAGGGCTGTTGAAAGGACTTGCCTTCTTGCTAGCAGTGATCAGGGAATTGTTGCAGGGCGTTAAGCAGAGGCGGTAACTTGCTCCTTTACCTTTAAAAAAATGTGTGTATTTATTTGGCTGCACCAGGCCCTAGTTGTGGCCCACGAGATCTTTGATCTTCACTGGGGCATGCGGGATCTAATTCCCTGGATCAAACCCAGGCCGCTGCATTGGGTGGGTGGAGTCTTAGCTGGACCATCTGAACCCCCGGAGAAGCCCCTGTGCTTTCCCTAACCTTC
Organism: Bos grunniens; assembly: GCF_055505025.1. Lineage (NCBI taxonomy): Eukaryota > Metazoa > Chordata > Mammalia > Artiodactyla > Bovidae > Bos > Bos grunniens. The sequence continues at coordinate 36,445,211 of NC_141192.1, read as the reverse complement.
CTTTATTCTTTAGGAGTCATCCTTGGAAAGCCTCTACTCCTTTGCTGGGCTGCTTAACCTTCAGATGCAATGTTCCAGTCCTGAGCTCCTGGTCTCTGTAATTTCTCTGTAATTTTCTCCCATAGGTGTGATTAGAGCAAAACTTCTAGAAAGTGCTGCAAACCTCTGCAGAAACTGGCCCCCGTAGACTCCAATTTGGCATCACAGGGAACACAATGCTAGAACATTCTTTCAGACAATGTTTCCCTAATTGTCCAGATAACAAGGGTCTCCTGGGCTCTTTGTGGAAGCACTGGGCTCTGATGTGGCCTCATGGAGCTGGCGATTCGGGGCGTGGGTGGGGCGGCCATCTGCATCATTAGACACACCTGGGGCAGGTATCCCACCAGGCCCAGGGAGCCTGGTCCTCATAGCTGCCCAGGTTCTGAGCACACCAAGAAGAGAAACAATGACTAGGGCAAAAAAGAGGTCAGAACGTCACTTATTCCCTACCAGAGGCTGGACTGTGAGGCTGTCAAGTCAGGCAGCCCAGGAGTTTTGCTCGTTGCGTTCGTGGATGGAGGCTGATTTGTCTCAGAACCTTGAGCTGACCCTTCCCTCATGGCCGAGGCCCTGGAGCAGTAGCAGAGCCTGCAGAAGCTCACTTCCAGAGGGAGCCGGGGAAACCGCACCCTGCCCGCCACTGCCTGCAGGAACTCTCCCTGGTATGTCAGTTTGAGAAGCTGCTTCCTTCCCCAGAAGCGGGAGGTAGCGGGGTGAGGGGAGGACCTGGGGAGACCAGGGGTGTGTATGGGGGGAGAAGCCCTCCTCCCGGTGAGCCGCCTCCCTTCAACACCTCAGATGATATGCATGGCCAGGAAAATCTGTGAAGCAGGTCTTAGGACTTTTGCAGTATTATCTTTTGTTGTCTGTAATTTCTTTTCTTTTCTTTCTTTCTTTTTTTTCTGGGAAAGCCTACTTTTTTTTTTTTTTTTTAATTTTTATTGAAGTGTAGTTACTTTACAATGTTGTGTTAGTTTCTGCTGAACAGGAGAGTGAATCAGCGATATGTACACATATATCAATTCTTTATTGGATTTCTTTCCTGTTTAGGTCATCACAGAGCACTGAGTAGAGTTTCCTGTGCTATACAGTAGATTCTCATTAGTTACCTATTATCCATAGTATCAATAGTGTATATATGCCAGTCCCAATCTCCCAGTTCATCCCCCCCAACTTTCCACCTTGGTATCCATACATTTGTTCTCTACATCTATGTCTGTATTTCTCCTGTGCAGATCAGTTCATATGTACCGTTTTTCTACCTGTATGTGTTAATATATGATATTTTTCTCTTTCTGACTTACTGCTGTGTTTTGAGGGTGCTGGCTCCAGAGAGCATCTGGAGTGTGTGCCTGATGGTGATAACAAGGATCTACTCACTGGTTTATCTCTGTGGGGCCCACACTGGCGATTCCACTGTTCTACACAGGCCTGAGCAAGTGGGTTTAATTCTGAAATCACTAAAAATTTTAGTCTGTGGTCTCTTGCCCTTGAGGCTTACGTGCCAGAGTCTTGAATAGACCAATCTCTTGGGATTGTGTGGCCTGTGTGTGTGTTGTACAACAAAATAACCAGTGGGAAAACCCAACTAATTATATTATTTTGGAATAATAATAGATTCTCAGAGGCTTCCCAGGGGGTAGCCCACTGGTAAAGAATCTACCTGCCAGTGTAGGAGATATGGGTTCGATCCCTAGGTCAGGAAGATCCCCTGGGGTAGGAAATGGCAACCCACTCCAGTATTCTTGCCTAAGAAATCCCATAGACAGAAGAGCCTGGCGGGCTACAGTCTGCTGCTGCTAAGTCACTTCAGTCGTGTCCGACTCTGTATGACCCCATAGATGGCAGCCCACCAGGCTTCCCCGTCCCTGGGATTCTCCAGGCAAGAACACTGGAGTGGGTTGCCATTTCCTTCTCCAGTGCATGAAAGTGAAAAGTGAAAGTGAAGTTGCTCAGTCGTTTCCGACTCTTGGCGACCCCATGGACTGCAGCCCACCAGGCTCCTCCATCCATGGGATTTTCCAGGCAAGAGTACTGGAGTGGGGTGCCATTGCCTACAGTCTATGGGGTTGAAAAAGAGTTGGACATGACTGAGCTACTAAAAACAACAACAAAGATTCTCCGGTTGCAAAGAAAGGTCTAGAGGAATGTCTGTGCACTTCTAATTTATATATATTTTAAATTGGAAACTTTTTCTAAGCTGGCAAATTATGTGCAGTTAAATTCAGGCATAAATTTGCTTGAAGAGAAAATTGCCTTGAAACGGGTGATTTTGTTTTTGTGCCTTGATTTTTGTCTGTGATGGTAACTGTAGGTTTTGGAAAATTGAAAACCAGTAACTGATTATCTGCTTTGAGACCCTAAAATCAGCCGAGACCATGGGTCATGCGGAATGGCCTCCATGCGGGCTTGTGGATGGGAGTGCCTGCAGCCAGGCGCGTGACGCCCTCTCTGCCTGCAGTGCCCTCTCAGCTGCAGGAGTGCCATTTGATTGATTTGCGAAAGTTAAAAAATCTGTGCTAAGGCAGGTGGGAGAAATACAGAAAGCTAGATGATTGCTGCTCCAACTGCTGATATTTTCCGGGTAGGATGACCTCTGTAGGGCTTTTTGCTTTAACTGTCATCTCTGCTGTGCCATTGTTACCGAAAGGTGTGGGATTCAGCTGTTTGTCACTCAAAAGCCAATAAACAGGACAGATTGGAAGGGAAAGTTTGCTTTATTTCAGATGCTGGCAACTGTGGGGGGAGGGTGGACATCTGTTCAAAGGCTGACTTCTCCTGACTGGCAGCCAGTCGGGCAAGAGCTTTTATAGACAGAAGGAGGGGGCCACATGCAGAAACAGCACAGTCAGTTCCTACCTTCCCAGGTAAGCTCTGCTCCTCCGTTACTCTGTGTCATCACAACTTTTTTTCTGGGGGCCTGTGTTCTGGAACCTTCTGCCATCTTCAAACTGGTCATCGGTGGTCTGACCAGCATCATCTTGGTTGTTTTAGGTATAGTTAATCTTCAGTTCTAGGGTCTGTTAGCTCCCATTTCGTTGAGGCTAGTTCATGGAATTGTGGCAGCTCACGTCCTGGGTACAGTCTGGTCATTATGTAGTTAACTTCTTCCTCCTGGTGGAGGTTTCAGTATCTACAGACAGCTCATGGGATCTGGCTCAGAATATTACCTGTAGCCCAAGGGAGAGAGAAAGAACTAAAGGTCCTTGACTGTGCCTAATGACTACATTATTATTATTTAATCTCCTTTGACTGTTTTCCTTTGTTTCCACATTTCTCACTTCTCTACTAAATTTATTCTTTGACTAAAGTTTTCCACAGACAAAAGGCAGGCTTAGAACATTGTGGGGGGTGGAGGGGCAAGGACTGTAGGGTCCTGCTCTGCCGGGGACCAGCCCCGGCTGATCCAGGGTATTCGAAGGAGAGACGGCGTAGGAGAAGATCAGGAAACAACTGCTAATTAAATGTTAATTAAGGATATAAAGAGTGATAGAATGAGGATAGCTCAGTAGGAAAATTCAGTGGAGAAAAGAGGCTGAGTAACTTGGTTTACACGGGAGACCAATAAAACTTCAAGACAAGAAGTTTGCACCACTTACGTAGGCCGCAGGCGTCCTTCCGTTCTCCCGAAGGAGAGGAGACACTGAGGCCTCCCTGGTCGGATCTTAGAAGCCCAGGCATAATTAGTAAGCATGGTGGGTTCCGCGCTCCAGATGGAGACTCAGCCAGAGTGAGAGAGAGCGCGACATGGGGAGACCAGTATTTCGAGAAACTGATCCCAATTCTTTATTTTCCATGGTCTACTTTTATACACTGAGATGTTATGCAAAAGTCACGCGGGGTCAGCAGTCCTGACTTTTGTCAAAGTCAGGTGCTTCATACAAACGTATACAGAGGTCTTAGGGGTGTTACATCATCTTCTGGCCAGGGGGCCTGCTGACAATTTATGACCCTCTCCTTGTGATAGCGGTCAGTCAACCAGGACACTTATTTCTTCAGGGCTGATTATTCTCAAAACAGACACCACCCAAATAAAGTTACGTTCCTATAGGGTGAGGGTGTAGTGGGTTTTAGTTAAGGAAAGAATTTACTTAGCCTAAGGTCTAACGTGATTAATATCAAAGGTTAATACTTATTTCTTCTATATATTCATTAATGTGTGTAAGGGCAGGGGATGTGGAGACTTAGCAACAAACATTGGCTCAAAAAATGAAAAACCCTTCACCAATACAATTTCTAATCAGCCCATTATACTTATACTAATAGTTTTCTAACTTTTCTAAGGAATCTGTTTTTAGAAGGTTTAAAGCATCTCGTGCCTCTCACGGTTGGGAGGCTGTGAGCAATCACATATGGCTGGACGAGCCTGTCAGGCAGGTAGAGAACCTTCAGAGGAGTTTGTAGGTTAAAACACTCTTGTCACGCCCAAGAGTTTTTATTGACTGGAGCTCTAGGTTAACTCCTTCTCCGAAAGAGGTGGTGGGGGACAGCCCCCCGTAAAGTCAGAGATGTAGGTGAGAGCACAAAGTAGTAAAGTAGGCAGGCTCTGGTAATGGGGGTAGATGCTCGAGGAGTTCCAGGGGGACTCCTGAGGCTCGATCCCGCCTTTGCGTATGTCGAGCCTCCTTCCTCATGACCTTTGTCACGGGCGGAGTACCTCACTCCGGCCCCCAACACTGCTCTGTTTCACTGTGTTTACTAAGCATGTGACCTGGCTCTGAGAGCACTGCCTCCTATAACAGGTTCCAGTGTTTGGTCCCTAGACACACGTGGCCGACTGCCCCCTTTGTGCTACACTTGGAAAGTCTAATCCTCTGGCTGTGCTTTTCAACAGTAGAAATGTTGGATTGTGCTATGTCCTGTATTAATTTTCCTTCTAGAACTACAGAACCATAGAACTACATGTTCTGTGAACTTGGCTTTCCTGGCTAATGGTTCTCAAAAATAAGTCAGCCTCAGAATCCCCTGGAAGGCTTAGGAAAACCCAGATTTCTGACCAGGTGGGTCTGGGGCTGGGCCTGAAGAGTCTCTACAAGTTCCCAGATGATGCTGATGCCGCTGGTCTGGCTGCACATTGAAAACTGCTGCTCTCGGCAAAGTTGGCAGATTCAGTTCGTTTAGGTTAGCAGTTCCTAACTTCCAAGGTTCGCTCTGCTCCTCCATTTCTCCGTGTCTCACAGCGTCATTCCTTTTTCTGGGGGCCAGTGCTCTGGAACCTTCTGTTGGGGACTCCAGCTTTCAGCTTGATTTATTGGAACTGGGATGGCCAGTCAGCATCCATTAACACCTGCCTGCTTTCTGCTGAGCTGCTGGCTGTGCTGCAGGGTCCTTCCATGTGTTATCTGCTTTTCACGCCCCCCAAGCTAGCTTGTGTAGCCTCCCTTCATGGAGACTCTGGATTCAGTTCAGTTCAGTCGATCAGTCGTGTCCGACTCTCTGCGACCCCATGAATCGCAGCACGCCAGGCCTCCCTGTCCATCACCAACTCCTGGAGTTCACCCAGACTCACGTCCATCGAGTCAGTGATACCATCCAGCCATCTCATCCTCTGTCGTCCCCTTCTCCTCCTGCCCCTAATCCCTCCCAGCATCAGAGTCTTTTCCAATGAGTCCACTCTTCGCATGAGGTGGCCAAAGTACTGGAGTTTCAGCTTTAGCATCATTCCTTCCAAAGAAATCCCAGGACTGATCTCCTTCAGAATGGACTGATTGGATCTCCTTGCAGTCCAAGGGACTCTCAAGAGTCTTCTCCAACACCACAGTTCAAAAGCATCAATTCTTCGGCGCTCAGCCTTCTTCACAGTCCAACTCTCAGCCTTCTTCACAGTCCAACTCTCACATCCATACATGACCACAGGAAAAACCATAGCCTTGAGTAGACTCTGGATTAAATGACTTTATATCAAGGTCAATGTGATGATGGGTCTCAGGCGTTGGATGCAGAGCCCAACATTTGTCCCTTTGCTGTTCAGTCCTTTTCAGGAGCATTTGTGTCCTGGAAGTTTCTTGGAGGCTGGACGTGAGACGGAATAAATGCATGTCTGCTTGGTGAGATTTCTGACACTGGTCAGGCTGCTGAGAGAGGGAAAGAAGTCTGGTTAGCAGGATGTTTGCAGCACTGTCCTTGTTGAATTAGTTATAGGGTGGCCCATGCCAATGGTTGTATTTTGCTTTCTTTTCTTTCTCTAGAGAGTCGCAGAGGATGGAGGAGAGGTCAATCTCTTTGCTTCTCAGAGGAAATGATAGTTCTCTCCTCTCCTCTGCCAACTTCCCACAGAGCCATCCTTGTGTGACAGAGAATTGGGTGTCCTAGGCAGTGGCTCTTGCTTTGAGAATGTAGCCCAAGAGGTAGATTTTGAGGGAACGTGGAGGTTTGAGGTCCTGGGTGTGGAGGGTGCTCAGGGCAGGAAATGGAGACAGAAGCCAGAAGTGTCACGTGGAGGAGACTGCCGCCCTTGGGATGCTATCAGTGTTTTGGTCATTTTTGCCTTCTTGTTGGGGACCATTCAGGGTAACAGAAAACTTGTGATTTTGAGGCCAGATAAACCTGCCTGCCTGCCTGCAGCCTGATTCTGCCCTGTCAGAACTCTAGCATTGGCTCCTGGGAGAGCTGTCTGAGAGCCTGTAAAAACAAGATGATGGAATGTAATTTAGTCCACAGCGAGCTCCACGAAAGTGGGCACCGTGTCAGGAACCTTTGTGGCACCCCCTTGTTGCACTGGCAGATGGACACGCAGTTGATAATTCTCTTGGAAGTGGGGTGACCCCCAGTGGATGATCAGGAGGTGATACATGGATGGAGGGGAGTCGGGCCCCAGTGAGTCAATTCTTTCCAACTGTTCCCTTCTTGTTTCACTTGAGTGATTCCTTTTTAAAGTTTATTGACCATTTCCATTAAAATTGTTTTTGCCTAGCCTATGCCTTAGCCAGGGAGAACCCCAACTCTCCTTTTCGGTCTAAGCTACAACAACAACAACAAAATTGGCTCATGGCTTACCCCTTCCGGCAAACTTAGAGGATTAAATGAGTTACTGTTTTCTTCCTTTGATGCAGGGCTCACCTTTCCAACCTCCATAACATCACAATTAGTTTCACGTTGCTGGGGATCCAGGTGCCTTTATCTCTCGAGGAGGCGGCTGTAAGCCTCTCAGGACTGGGGGCCGTGATTCTTTCATGACACGCAGCTGACTTTAAAAATAACAACCGAGTTTCTGTCTCCTATTTCGTTTATGGTTCATTGTGTAATTTGTTTCATTCTTGTGTTTAGCAGGTTTCTTCTTAATCCCGTGTCTTGGTGGTTTGCTTTCTTATCCCTAAGTGCCCAACCTGACAAACCTTAGCATTATATAAATATTTATTAAATAAGCTTCACAGAATCTTACCAGGAGCTGTATTCACACATCCCAGCAGAATGTGCTACCCCTTTTCTGTGTCTAAGACATAGTACTCTGCAGGAATCAAGAATAAATCCTCGATCTTTAGGTACTGATCAGTTCTGGGGTTCAGCTTTTATAAGCTTGGAAAGGGGCCTTTTCCCTTCCTCTTGACTGTAGGGCGAACGAATGCGTCACCCAGCACCTTGCACAGTTCCTGGTCTAGAGAGGGCCCTTCATAAATGTTTGTGGAGTGACTTAAGCTGCCACAGACTAGGGTAGAGAAGCTGTGTAGCACACTTGTGACAAAAGAGAGAGGAACCAGAATTTTGCAGGCAGAGGAATAGAGAGCTGGACGGTTGAATTCAGTAGATCAACAAATACCTGTTGTGTGATAAAGAGGTGAATTTCCATCAGTCAGTTTCAACATCTCTGAGGGCATTATTTTTAAGATGATGTAAGAGTGAATACTTCTTAAAGCTATAATATTGATATGCTAGTTGTGTGTGTGTGTGGGTGTGTGTGTGTGTTAGTCACTCAGTTGTGTCCAACTCTTTCTGACCCCATGGACTGTAGCCCGCCAGGCTCCTCTGTCTGTGGAATTCTCCAGGCAAGAATACTGAAGTGGGTGGCCATTTCCTTCTCCAGGGGATCTTTCTGAACCAGGGATCAAATCCACATCTTCTGAGTCTCCTGCCTTGGCAGGTGAATTCTTTACCACTGAGCCACTAGGGAAGTCCTGATATGCTAGTTAACACTTTTATTGACGTGAAATGAAAACTCAGCATGCGCCCTTAGCTCAGTCAGAACAGGTAGCCCTGGGCATAATGCCCATTTGGGGTCTTTCTTGCTCCAAATACACACACAGCTTGCATCTTCCTCTCTGAGCTATTTGCCCAACTTACACATGGTCAAGCCAGGCATTTCTTTAAAAGGGATTCTTTGATTTTTTTAAATTGAAGTATAGTTGATTTGCAGTGTTCTGTCTCTGGTGTAGAGCAGAGTGATTCAGTTATATATATGTGTGTATATGCTTGTTCTTTTTCATTAGAGGTTATCACAAGATGCTGAATATAAATAGTTCCCTGTGCTACACAATGGGGCCTTGTTTATCTGTTTTATATATAGCAGTTTGTGTCTTCTAATCCCAAACTCCTAACTTATCCCTCCTCCACCCCCTTTCCCCTTTGGTAATCATAATTTTGTCTTCTATGTCTGTAAGTCTGTTTATGTTTTATGAATAAGTTCATTTGTATCATTTTTTAAGATTCCACATGTAGTGTTAGTCGCCCAGTTGTGTCCGACTCTTTGCGACCCCATGGACTGTAGCCCATCAGGCTCCTCCATCCATGGGATTCTCCAAGCAAGAATACTGGAGTGGATTGTCATTCCCTCCTCCAGAGGATTTTCCCGACCCAGGGATTGAACCCAGGTCTCCTGCATTGCAGGCAGATTCTTACTGTCTGAACTGCAGGGAAGTCCTGTAAATGATACCAGATGGTATTTGTCTTTCTTGTCTGACTTCCTTTACTTAGTATGATAATCTCTAGGTCCATTCATGTAGCTGCAAATGGCATTATTTTACTCTCTACTTGTTATTAGCATTATTCAATTAGTTATGGTTAAATATTTAAAGGAGCCTAAGTTCATTACTATTTTTGAACCTAATTCACATGTAAAAAGCGTGAAAATGAATTTAGCACTAAATTGTTCCGACTAGCGGTAAAGAAGTTTGTTTCCAGTGTGAGTGTTACAGGCTGAATTGTCTCCTCAAATTCGTATGTTGAAATGCTAACCTCAAAATTGTGTGTTAGGAGACAAAGTGTCTAAAGAGGTAATTATGCTAAAATGAGATTATTAGAGTTGGTGTCCATGTAAGAGGAGATTAAGATACAGATGGAGGGAAGACTGTGAAGACACAGGGTGACGGAGGCCATGGATAAGCCAAGGAGAGAGGCCTCAGAAGAAGCCAACTGTGACCTCTTCCAGCCTGCAGAACTTAAATAATTGCTGTTGTGTGAGCCAGCCAGCTGTAGTTCTTTGTTCTGGCTGCCCTGGCAAACCAAGATGGTGGGTGCTTGTTAAAACGCGTGTGTGCCTGTACTGTCATCTTGAGTCTCATCCTGATGCCCCTGAATGGGCTAGTTGTGACAGGCCGGACTCCTTGTGTCCAGAGAGGGACATCCAGGGTCCAGTGAGTCCCTCTTTATCAGGATGGTCAGTTTGGGAGACCCACACACAGCCGATGAATGGAGGGGAATGCTGGATTGGTCCCTGTGAGCCTGGTGCTGTTCTGTGCGTGTTTCATGGGTTGAAGTCAGGGTGAGAGAAGGAATGTTCCTGAAATGAAGCCCTGCCTTCCACCACCACGTCACTGGATCCCTAAGGTCTGTTTCCTAGAACCACATCTCCTCACTGGATCTCACCTGTGATCACTTTTGCTCATATTTGGAACTTAGTTGACCTTCTAGACCATTCCCATAGAAAAGAAATGCAAAAAAGCAAAATGGCTGTCTGGGGAGGCCTTACAAATAGCTGTGAAAAGAAGAGAACGAAAGGCAAAGGAGAAAAGGAAAGATATAAGCATCTGAATGCAGAGTTCCAAAGAATAGCAAGAAGAGATAAGAAAGGCTTCTTCAGCGATCAATGCAAAGAAATAGAGGAAAACAACAGAATGGGAAAGACTAGGTATCTCTTCAAGAAAATCAGAGATACCAAAGGAACATTTCATGCAAAGATGAGCTCGATAAAGGACAGAAATGGTATGGACCTAACAGAAGCAGAAGATATTAAGAAGAGATGGCAAGAATACACAGAAGAACTGTACAAAAAAGATCTTCACGACCCAGATAATCACGATGGTGTGATCACTGACCTAGAGCCAGACATCCTGGAATGTGAAGTCAAGTGGGCCTTAGAAAGCATCCCTACGAACAAAGCTAGTGGAGGTGATGGAATTCCAGTTGAGCTATTCCAAATCCTGAAAGATGATGCTGTGAAAGTGCTGCACTCCATATGCCAGCAAATTTGGAAAACTCAGCAGTGGCCACAGGACTGGAAAAGGGCAGTTTTCATTCCAATCCCAAAGAAAGACAATGCCAAAGAATGCTCAAACGACCACACATTTGCACTCATCTCACACGCTAGTAAAGTAATGCTCAAAATTCTCCAAGCCAGGCTTCAGCAATATGTGAACCGTGAACTTCCAGATGTTCAAGCTGGTTTTAGAAAAGGCAGAGGAACCAGAGATCAAATTGCCAACATCCACTGGATCATGGAAAAAGCAAGAGAGTTCCAGAAAAATATCTATTTCTGCTTTATTGAGTATGCCAAAGTCTTTGACTATGTGGATCACAATAAACTGTGGAAAATTCTGAAAGAGATGGGAATACCAGACCACCTGATCTGCCTCTTGAGAAATTTGTATGCAGGTCAGGAAGCAACAGTTAGAACTGGACATGGAACAACAGACTGGTTCCAAATAGGAAAAGGAGTTCGTCAAGGCTGTATATTGTCACCCTGTTTATTTAACTTCTATGCAGAGTACATCATGAGAAACGCTGGACTGGAAGAAACACAAGCTGAAATCAAGATTGCCGGGAGAAATATCAATCACCTCAGATATGCAGATGACACCACCCTTATGGCAGAAATTGAAGAGGAACTAAAAAGCCTCTTGATGAAAGTGAAAGTGGAGAGTGAAAAAGTTGGCTTAAAGCTCAACATTCAGAAAACTAAGATCATGGCATCCGGTCCCATCACTTCATGGCAAATAGATGGGGAAACAATGGAAACAGTGTCAGACTTTATTTTTCTGGGCTCCAAAATCACTACAGATGGTGACTGCAGCCATGAAATTAAAAGATGCTTACTCCTTGGAAGGAAAGTTATGACCAACCTAGATAGCATATTCAAAAGCAGAGACATTACTTTGCCAACAAAGGTTCGTCTAGTCAAGGCTATGGCTTTTCCTGTGGTCATCTATGGATGTGAGAGTTGGACTGTGAAGAAAGCTGAGTGCCGAAGAATTGATGCTTTTGAACTGTGGTGTTGGAGGAGACTCTTGAGAGTCCCTTGGACTGCAAGGAGATCCAACCAGTCCATTCTAAAGAAGATCAGCCCTGGGATTTCTTTGGAAGGAATGATGCTAAAGCTGAAACTCCAGTACTTTGGCCACCTCATGGGAAGAGTTGACCCATTGGAAAAGACTCTGATGCTGGGAGGGATTGGGGGCAAGAGGAGAAGGGGACGACAGAGGATGAGATGGCTGGATGGCATCGCTGACTTGATGGACGTGAATCTCAGTGAACTCCGGGAGTTGGTGATGGACAGGGAGGCCTGGTGTGCTGCGATTCATGGGGTCGCAAAGAGTCGGACACAACTGAGCGACTGATCTGATCTGATCTGACCTTCTATAGGTTAGTAAGTGATGTTACTTATTTATCCTAACATGTTGTAATAAAGGACAGAGCATCACCTTTTCCCCAAGAATACAGGCAGATGTGTTAGGCCAAACATCCATGTACTTGTTCTTAAAAGCAGAGGGCATGCCAGGGTAATGTTTATATTTATGGTCTCTGAGTCCTGTCATCCCACTTTGCTTTATGTGTGTGTGAGTTGCTTAGTCATGTCTGACTCTTTGCAACCCCGTGGACTGTAGCTCACCAGGCTCCTCTGTCCATCGGATTCTCCCGGCAAGAATACTGGAGTGGGTAGCTATTCCCTTCTCTAGGAGATCTTCCCAACCTAGGGATCAAACCCAGGTCTCCCATATTGTGGGTAGATTCTTTACCGTCTGAGCCACTAAGGAATCCCTTGCTTTGTATCCTTCAACAGATTTATCGGCCTTTCTAACCTTTAGTTTCCTCATCTATAGAATGGTTTAATAAAAGTTTTTTCATCATAGGGACATTGGGAGGATTAATGAGGTCATTTCTTCATGGCCTGTATTCCATTGTCTGACATGTAGAAGCCCTGTTCTTATATTATTTAAACACCCCATCATTAAGTACCCAAGGAATTACGAAGGTCAGGAATTGCACTTTGAATTCCAAAAACACTGGATATTTAGTTCCACTTAAATGTCTGTCGAAAATAGTAGCTGATTCATCTTTAAAATGCAAAGTCCTTATGAGTCTGACAAGAGGCAGTGCTTGTAAGGAGTTTAACACATGGAATCTTGTCAGTGCTCATGAATGGTAAAAGTACAGCATTGAGGTGGGTCTGAGCTTGGTTTGGGTCCAGCTCCTCCACTGAGTGACTCCATGACCTTAAGTAAGTCTCTGAAGCTCTTTAAGCCCCAGTTGACTCATTGCTATGCTAAGTCACGGCAGTCGTGTCTGACTCTGTGCGACCCCATAGACGGCAGCCCACTAGGCTCCTCTGTCCCTGGGATTCTCCAGGCAAGAACACTGGAGTGGGTTGCCATTTCCTTCTCCAGTGCATGAAAGTGAAAAGTGAAAGTGAAGTTGCTCAGTCGTGTCCGACTCTTCTCGACCCCATGGACTGCAGCCTACCAGGCTCCTCCGCCCATGGGATTTTCCAGGCAAGAGTACTGGAGTGGGGTGCCATTGCCTTCTCCAGTTGACTCATTGGTAAAAGGTAAACAGTGGCAGAACTTAACCCCTGAGCTTTGCTATGAAGCTCCGTGTGCTTTATACAGATTTGTATTATTCCTGTTGTTGCCATTGTTGTTGTTTTCCATGATTGGTTTTCTGAAATATATAACGGCTGATGAGGGACGAGGCTTTCCAGAATGGAGTTCTGAGTGGCTGTGAGAACGGTCTGTGTGGTGCATCTGTGAGCCCACTGATTGCCAGGTGACCTGGCTCTGTGTGCTGCTCTCTCTGCCCTCGTGCCAGGCACACCCCTCCTGATGCTGTGGGCTGCAGCCAAGCCAGTGACCTTCCTAGACAGAAGGGCAAAGAAAAAGGAGGCGCCTCCTTCTCCTGTTGGAACCCACACTACAGACTTAAACTGCTCTGTTTGTGTGTGTGTATGCATAGTTAGTAAGAAGACTGTAACACCTACAGGTGCTGTGAAGAAAGCATGGTACTGTTGCAATGTAGCAACAGAAAGAATGAATAACTCAGAGAGGTGAGGCTGCTGAAGTTTGCAAAATGCAGACAAAGCCACAAGAACCATCTTTTGGGGTTTGTATTTAGGTCAAGGAGAAAAATGAAGAGCAATTATTCAGCTCCTGGTGAAACAGGAAGAAAGTAAATGTTCTTGAGTATTAGCTTAGAGCCAAGTACTATGGCTGGCGTTTTACAGAAATTCCCTCATTCAGAAATAATGCCATTTGCAATAACATGGGTGGACCTGGAGATGACCACACTAAGTGAAGTAAGTCAGAGAAAGACAAATACTGTATATCGCATACATGTGGACTCAAAAATAATGATACAGTTGAACTTATCTACAGAAGAGAAACAGACTCACAGACATAGAGAACAGGCTTATGGTTACAGGGGGGAAATTGGGATTGACATGTACACACTGCTATGTGTAGAATAAATAGCCAACCAGGACCTGTTGTGTAGCACACAGGGAAGTTTGCTCAATATTCTGTAATAACCTAAATGGGAAAATAATTTGAAAAAGAACAGATAAATGTATAACTAAATTACTTTGCTGCACACCTGAAACTAATACAACATTGTAAATCAACTGTCAGTTCAATTCAGTCTCTCGGTCGTGTCCGACTTTTTGCCTGTGAACCCCAGCACGCCAGGCCTTCCTGTCTATCACCAACTCCCAGAGTTTACTCAAACTCATGTCCATTGAGTCAGTGATGCCATCCAACCATCTCATCCTCTGTCGTCCCCTTCTTCTCCTGCCTTCAATCTTTCCCAGCATCCGGGTCTTTTCAAATGAGTCAACTCTTCACATCAGGTGGCCAAAGTATTGGAGTTTCAGCTTCAACATCAGTCCTTCCAGTGAACACCCAGGACTGATCTCCTTTAGGATGGTCTGATTGGATCTCCTTGCAGTCCAAGGGACTCTCAAGAGTCTTCTCCAACACCACAGTTCAAAAGCATCAATTCTTTGGCACTCAGCTTTCTTTATAGTCCAACTCTCACATCCGTACATGACTACTGGAAAAACCATAGCCTTTACTAGATGGACCTTTGTTGACAAAGTACTGTCTCTGCTTTTCAACTTGCTGTCTAGGTTGGTCATAACTTTCCTTCCAAGGTGTAAGCGTCTTTTAATTTCATGGCTGCAGTCACCATCTGTAGTGATTTTGGAACCCGAAAAATAAAGTCGGCCACTGTTTCCACTGTTTCGCCATCTATTTGCCATGAAGTGATGGGACCAAATGCCATGCTCTTCGTTTTCTGAATGTTGAGCTTTAAGCCAACTTTTTCACTCTCCTCTTTCACTTTCATCAAGAGGCTTTTTAGTTCCTCTTTACTTTCTGCCATAAGGGTGATTGGTGTCATCTGCATATCTGAGGTTATTAATATTTCTCCCAGCAATCTTGATTCCAGCTTGTGCTTCCTCCAGCCCAGCGTGTTTCATAATGTACTCTGCTTATAAGGTAAATCAACTATACCCCAATATGAAGTAAAAATTAAAAAAATTATCTCATTTAGTTTGAGTCCCTGAAGGTAGAGAAAACATGTAACTCCTCTGCTGCCTTTGTTTTCTTGGTCAAAGAGAAGGCTGGAAAAGCTTACTTATAAGAGATTTGAAGCCCAGGACAAACAAGGTGAAAGTGAACTCCAAATGAGTTGGTTTCCTGACCTGAACAAATGAATTCCTAGAATTTTTCCAGTCTGTGTTGTGATTGTTGAATCACTGTCCTTAGTCATTGAGGAGCTATAGAAAGAGGTGGCAGAGGACAGAGAACAGTCCCACAAGCTTTAGATTTTAAACTTTAGTTTTAGTCTCAGATGAATTCTGGACTGTTAATCAGTGTTAACATAAATGTATGTTCTATGAGAACATCAGTCACCAAAAGCCCATCGTGGGTTCACTCCAACAAGCATGGTGGGTGAGCCTGTTGGGTTTGTAAGTAGCATCATTACCTTGGGAAACATTTGCTGAATGCTGTAGCAATGGGATGTATGGATTTGGACATGTTATACTTGATAAGGCCTTTTGGTACCCTTTTCGAAAAAAGGAGTGAGGTGTTGGAGAAAGGATGGGCTTCCAGGTGGCTCAGGGGTAAAGAATCCACCTGCCAAGATGCAGATGACCTGGGTTTGATCCCTGGTTGGGGAAGATCCCCTGGAGAAGGAAATGGCAACTCACTCCAGTATTCTTGTGTGGGAAATCCCATGGATAGAGGAGCCTGGTGGGCTACAGCACATAGGCTCACGAAGAGTTGGACAAGACTGAGTGACTAAACAATGACAACCACAGAAAGTATGTTGGATGGTGGCTCGTTAATGTGGAGACAAAAGAAGTTTGTCATTGGCTGTTCCCTGAAAGCAGTAGTTGGCGGGTTGGTGACCCTCCAGGAGGAAGCCTGCCTTAGTCCCTTTGGGGGTCAACATTCTCATCAGTGCCTTGAATGAGTTACTGATAAGCTGATCATTTTAATGAAAAATTTAGGATTCATTCATGCTGCTGCTGCTGCTAAGGTGCCTCAGTCGTGTCTGACTCTGTGCGACCCCATAGACGGCAGCCCACCAGGCCCTGCCGTCCCTGGGATTCTCCAGGCAAGAACATTGGAGTGGGTTGCCATTTCCTCCTCCAATGCGTGAAAGTGAAAAGTGAAGGTGAAGTCACTCAGTTGTGTCTGACTGTTAGCGACCCCGTGGACTGCAGCCTACCAGGCTCCTCCGTCCATGGGATTTTCCAGGCAAGAGTATTGGAGTGGGTTGCCATGGCCTTCTCCGTCATTCATGTTAGCTGCCAGAAAAATGGGGTTGCAGTTGAAGGTCAGGGATGTTGATGTTGATGGTGATGATCCCAGTCAGGAGGGAAGAAATTGAGAGAAGAGAGTCATTTTAGCAGTGAAGTCCTTTCACATCAACTTTCTGCTGATTTGCAACGATTGTTGAGTTTCTAAATAAGGAAGGACTTAACAGGATTATGACCTTTCCTTTTCAAAAGATGAAAGCTAAAAGGGAACAAGCACAAAAATGATGGCATATGTAGGGTGAGCAAAGGCTTATTCAGCAAATTCTATGATCCTCATTAAATGATAGGAGGAGCAGTTAGCTAACTTTTAGGCCTGCTGCCTGATACTTGATAGGGATTGCAGAAGTAGCCATTTTTGTAATTGCAGCCAAGTTTGAGCTATTTGTGAATGTGCCATCACTTTATCAAATAGTTTCTATTGAAAGTTAATAGGTTTTCTCTTTAAATGTTTTTTAAAGTGAAAAGCTTATGTATGTAAGAGCTAAACTAAGTTTTCTAGAGAGTCTGCAATGAAAAGACTTTTGTATCTTCTGGAAGTTACTTAATGAACAAGTGTCAGTGTTGTAACAGTTGTATATAATAGTGTAATTTGTGTGTGTGTATGGACACGACTGAGCGACTGAACTGAACTGAATTTTTTTTACTAAACCGTGTCTTTGATCCACTCTAGTACAGTACTTTCAAACTTTTGGGGCTGTGACCCAAAGTGAGAGCAACATTTTTCATGGTGATTCAGTGCACAAACACACACACACACGCACGCACACACACGCTTTACAGAGAACTGACACAAACCCTTGTGAAAAACTTTTCATTTTTTTTTCTGTATTTGATTCTATTGTTGTTATTTATAAATACTGATGAAGACCCTCTCTATTGATTTTTATCACTGTTTTTAAAGCCCTGGCCTACCAGAGCTGCAAACCATATTTTAATGCTATAATCATTCTTCCAAGGAGGAACTTTTATATAATCATCTCATATTGTGTCATTATAATGATGTCAAGTGAAATACTTCTAGAGAGCAAGGATTCTACAGATGGAGAGCAGTTACAGTGAGTGTTGACTCATAGATGGTCACTGGTTTATGGCCATTTGTAATGAGTTGCCCTAAAACTCTCAGCCACCTTATGTCTGGAAATTCATAGGAAATATTTACTTACAGAGTCTTAGGGTTGGAAGGAGTTGTAGAGGTCACCTGTTATAACTTCTCTCCCAGTTTAGGGCCCAATTCTGTGGTATGTTCACAATAGCCCAGTCAACTTCTGCTTGATTACCTTCTGAGATGGGGAGTTCACACCCTTAGGTTTCTATTGTAGCTGTAAGGAATGACCGCAGATTGAGTGACTTAAAACAAATTTGTTATCTTACAGGTTTGTAATTCCATAGTTTGAAATGGGTCTCACTGAAATCAAGGTGTTGGCAGGACTGCATGCCTGACTGCTATAGGAGAGAATCTGATTGAATGAATTTTAAGATCCCTTCTGGAAGTTGTTGCATTTTTCCCTTGTGCTATGGTTGACCAGCTCCTCCAGGTCTGCCTGAGACCTTCCAGGTTTCGTTTATTTATTTATTTTTGGCTGTACCACGTGGCATGCAGGGTCTTATTTCTCTGACCAGGGATCGAACCCATGCCCCCTGCACTGGAAGTGCAGAGTCTGAGAAGTCCGCATAGACTGTCCACGTTTTAGCACTGAATGTCTCATGTCTAACATACCCAGTCCTGGGCAAACCAGGACAGTTATTCACCCTAGTTGTGGTATGTCTTGTGTATCTAATAATTGACGTTTCTAATATTTCTCCCAAAGAATTTGGAGTAGCTATCAGTCAGAGGCTTGCATAAGTTAACATTAATAAAATTTAAATAATGAATCACAATCAAGCAAAGGAAGCAAATATCTAACCATAAGCACAGATCTATTTTAGAGACACTTTGTTTTTCTTGGCATTAAATTCTTAGAGGAATTTCTCATGGGACTTCATATAAGGACAGTGAGTAATGTAAACAATGTCCTTGGCAGTAATTCTTCAGTAAGTGCAAAGTTTTTTTCATGTGGCCCTTAAAAACCAAAAATAGGATATTTAGGTGTGCTGTAGCAGTGTTGGCTTTATGAGGTTCTTAGCTAATGAAATACAAGGAATAGTGTTGTCCTTATCAAGAGTTACCCAGGGAATAAGCTTTGAGCACCAGAAGGAGTGGCTGTCTTGTCTGTTAGAAAAGTAGATCTCAGAGAACAAGAAATAGGCTCAAAGTTATGACAGACTATTAAAGATAGGCCCTCCTATTAAAGATAATTAGTTA
This sequence comes from Bos grunniens, assembly GCF_055505025.1. Taxonomy (NCBI): domain Eukaryota; kingdom Metazoa; phylum Chordata; class Mammalia; order Artiodactyla; family Bovidae; genus Bos; species Bos grunniens. Next base: position 36,426,621 of record NC_141192.1, on the reverse strand, counting down.
ATGCCCTCGGAATGTTCTTTAAATGACAGATGTAATAGCAGAATGGTTAAAAACAGACAAGCGCCTGTTTTAAGTATGAATTTTTTTTGTTTGTTTGTATCAGTGCATGCAAGGGGCTGTAATCATTTGAAGGACTGGTTGGCACTGGAGGATCTGCTTCTAAGTTGACTCACTCACACAGGACTAGTTGTTGAACTAGTGTGTTGAACTCACACAGAACTAGTTGTTCTAGTGGAACTAGAAGACTATAATTCCTCTTTACATGGGCCCCTGTATAGATTGCTTGAATAGGTTTTCATCACGAGGTGGGATGGCTTCCCCTAGAACATGGAACCAATCAGAGAGCAAGGCAGAAGCCACAATATGGTTTCATGACATTGATAGCAACCTCATGAGAGATCTTGAGCCAGAACCACCAGCTATGGTTTTTTAAGATTCCTGATCCACAGAGACTGTGCATTAAGTCATTTAGTTTTGGGTTGATTTAATACACATCAATAGATAACTAATGCAGATGAGCATATCGGCAGACTGGACACTTGAGAGGCATCAAGAGGATCAGTAAACTTGAAGGTAGGTCTGATGAAAGTCAAACCAGAGCACAAAGAATGAAAAGTATGGAAAAAGAAAAGAGAACAGCATATCTGAGATAGGTAAGACACATATTAAACACATACAGGTGAACTCATAGAGGGAAGAGAGAGGAAGATGCAAAAAAAAAAAAAAAGAAGCTTAAAAATAATGGGTAAGACGTTTCCAAAGTTAATGAAAGACAACAAACCACAAATCCAAGGAGTTTAGAGAGCCTCAAGCAAAGTAAGTATGTAGGAAAAGACACCTAGGCATGTAGTAGTCACACTGTTCAGAACCAAAGGTAAGGAGAAAGACTTGAGAGTGAACAGAAAAAATAGGACTATTGCAACACAGGAATCAAGGTAATAACAACATCTGCCTTCTCATAAACTATCCAGGCCAGAAGACAGCAGAGTCATAACTTTAAAGTACTGAAAGAAGAAAAAAAACACACAAAAAACCCTGCCAACCCAGATGCTTTACCTAGACGAGATGTCTTTCAGAAATGAAGATAAAATTAAGACATTTTCAGACAAAAGCTGATAAAACTCATGACCAGCAGACAATGAGTGTAAGTTTAAATGAAGCTCATCAGGCAGATAGAAAATAATAACAGATGGGCATTTCAATTTACACAGAAATAAAGAGTGCTGGAAATAGTAACAATGTGGGTAAATAAAAACAGACATTTCCCTCTAATTTTTGCTCTTCTTGATCAGTAATTGGTTGTCTGAAGAAAAACAACAATAGTGTATTGTGGGGTTTGTAGCATATATAGAAGTAAAATTCGTGACACCAATAGCACAGACAGGAGGTTGCAAAGAGAAGTGTGCTGCACCTTCTGTGAAGTGGAATGATTATAAGCATTCTCCATTTTTAATCCATAATGTGTTTCATTCATTTTGCTTACTGTGTCCTTCATTTATCCAATAGCCCCATGAAGCAGGATTCTTTTTTTTTTCGTTTTATTTTCTCCTGTTTATTTCTTTATTAACAAGGCTTTAAAATGCCTTGTTGTTCATTTGCTCAGTTATGTCCAACTCTTTGTGACCCCATGGACTGCAGCACTCCAGACTTCCCTGTCTTTCACTATCTCCCTGAGTTTGCTCAGACTCATATCCATTGAGTCAGTGATGCCACCCAGCTATCTCATCCTCTGTTGCCCCCTTCTCCTCCCGCCCTCAATCTTTCCCAGCATCAGGGTATTTTCCAATGAGTTGGTTCTTTGCATCAGGTGGCCAAAGTATTGCAGCTTCAGCATCAGTCCTTCCAGCAAATATTCAGGGTTGATTTCCTTTAGGATTGACTGGTTTGATCTCATTGTGGTCCAAGGGACTCACAAGAATCTTCTCTAGCACCATAGTTCTGTGACTAGCCTGGCCTAAAATAACATGCTTAAAAATATGACTGAATGAAAACATGTGCATGCACATGTACTCAGTTGCTCAGTCATATCTGACGCTTTGTGACCCCATGGACTGCAGCTCATCTGGCTCCTCTGTCCATGAGATTATCCCAGCAAGAATACTGGGGTGGGTTGTCATTTCCTCCTCCAGGGGATCTTCCTTTCCCAGGGATAAAGGCTGCATCTCTTGTGTCTCCTGCATTGGCAGTCGGATTCTTTATCACTAGTACCACCTGGAAAGCCAGAATGAAAACATAGATGATATTAATGAATCTGGAGGTTAGAGGAGCAGCCTGGGCTGAAGATGTGCATTAGGGCGTTAGGCTTGTTGGAGAGCACTGAGGAAAGAAATGAGACGATGAACGGTGGAATCCTGGAGATGAAGAGGACCTAACAGACAGCTGGAGGAAAAGCAAGAGATAGTGGTGTGCTGAAAACCTACTGAAGAAAATCCTGCAAAGAAGATGTCGCTGATGTTAGTCACATAGTTTGAGCCAGTTTTCCTATACTCTTTACATGCAATAGCTAATTTCATCCTAACAATGATTTCTGTGAGATATTATTATCACCTTCATTTGAAGGAGGGCTTCCCTGGTGGCTCAATCAATAAAGAATCCACCTGCAATGGAGGAGACTGCCTGCAATGCAGGAGAGCCGGGTTCAATCCCTGATTAGGGAAGTTCCCCTGGAGAAGGAAATGGCAACCCACTCCAGTATTCTTGCCAGGGAAATCCCATGGATGGAGGAGCCTGGCAGACCAGACTACAGTCCACAGGGTCACAAAGAGTTGCACTCGAGCAACTAAACCACCACCACCACAATGGGAATCATTTTAAGGATGAGAGATCAACTGATTTACCCAGAATCACCCACGATGTAAGTGGGGGAGCCAAGATTTGAACTCAGGTGGGCTGGCTCCAGAGTCTAGACTCCTGACCACTTTGCCATGCTGTGAAGTAAAAGATGGTGATTGAGAATTGGATTTATCACTGTGGAGCTTCTTCATGATCTTGACATGGGGTCACTTTTTGAACTATTTACATTGGTACAAGAGCAGTGGAATGAGTAGTGAGTGTGGACAATTCTTATAAAATTTGTCTCTAAAGGGAAGGAGAAGAATGGGATGGTAACTGGATTGGGAAGCAGGATCAAGAGAATTTTAAGACAGAAGGAATCAAAGCGCATACATATGCTAATGTGAAGGGTCTAGTCGATAGGGAACACTTGATGATGCAGGAGATAGAGGAGTAATGTCATTGAATAGGACAAAGGAGGGGACAGGGCTGTGTGTTTCTAGCTGAGGGTTGATTTGCCGTAGCCAGGAGTGAGTACAAGTCATTTATATAAACTGGGGAGAAGGCAAGGGAGTAGGGACACAGATACGGCTAGGTGAGTGAGTGTGTTGGGAGCTTGTGTGGTTTTTCCTATTGCTTCTGTTTTCTTAATGAAATAGATGGCCTGGTCTTCCATTGAGAGTAAGATCTGGGAAGATGCTGGAGGTATAAAGAGAGAGGAAAAGTGAAATAGCTTAGGATGATGTGAGATTAAACAGGGACAAGTTCAGTGATTCCGTCTGGTCCCACGCGGTGTTCCAGGTACATTTGGGCTGTTCCCAGGGATGATCTTGTCAGGCAGGGAGAGGGAAGGTAGAAAGAACAGGGAAGTGAGGGTATATACCAGGGAGGAGTGTGATCGTGGCTTATAGGCTGAAGCTGGGTGATGAGCAGAGAGAGGATTTTGGAGGAGTGGGGATGGGCTTGAGAGACAGTGGATGGAGGCAGGATCAGGGATTGTAGATGTCAAGGGTCACACAAGTCACAGAGTACTAGCAGGGCTGTAAGTGGGATGCTTGAAACTGAGGTTCTGGAGGAATTATACTTAGTAAGGCCTAGGGGTGACCCTAGGTATGGAGCATGGAATCTAATGGAGAACAAGATCATTAGAAGGGAAGCAATGAAAAGTTTTAGAAATCAAAAGTTTTCTCAGACATTATTCTGTGTGATTTAGACCACTGGTTTAGGATGTGTTTCCCAGGTTACTTCTTTTACTTGTGATCTGACGTGCTGTGCTGTGCTTAGGTGCTCAGTCGTGTCCAACTCTTTGTGACCCCAGGGACTGTAGCGTACCAGGCTCCTCTGTCCCTGGGGATCCTCCAGGAATGAAGAATACTGAAGTGGGTTGCCATATCCTTTTCCAGGGCATCTTCCCAACCCAAGAATTGAACTGGGATCTCCTGCATTGCAATAACAATGCATGGACGAGACTGAGCGACTTCACTTTCACTTTTCACTTTCATGTATTGGAGGAAATGGGAACCCACTCCAGTGTTCTTGCCTGGAGAGTCCCAGGGACGGGGGAGCCTGATGGGCTGCCGTCTATGGCGTCGCACAGAGTCGGACATGACTGAAGCGACTTAGCAGCAGCAGCAGCAGCAGCAACCACGCCCCTCCTTCACCTTTCCTAGAAAAGGGCTTTTGCTGAGAACTTTCTGGGAGTTTGGATGTTTTAAGGTTGAGCTGCCCGTCTCCCTTGCAAGGGCCTGCAGTAAACCTTTCTTTGCTCCGAACTCTGAGGTTTTGGTATCACTTGGCTTCACTGTGTGTTGGACACTTGGAGTTGAATATCGGTGACAGTATGCTAGTGAACAGTTGTAAAAAGTGCTGGGGATTGTTCTATGTACTGCACACTCGTAAACTTCTTCAGTCCTCAGGACATTCTGTGATAGTTTTATCATCATCCCTCTTTCACAGATGGGGAAACTGAGTTATAGAGCTGAAAAAAGACCAGGTCTGGGGCTCAAACCCAGGTAGTTTGGCTCTGAACACTTTGCTCTCCACTGTATTTCATCACGGAATGAAACATAGAAATAATGAAGTAGAACTTGAAAAGTGGAGGCAGAGTTTGGAAAACAGAAAAGTTAGATCACTTTTCCTTCCCAAGTAAGCTGTTTGCAACATATTTAGTATGCAGGCTCTCCCTGGTAGATGACTCATGCTTTCAGTGCCTTATGTAAGGTTACTCAGTTACATTCAGTTTATTTCAGGTATCTCCAAGAAATCTTAGCAACAGCAGCCAAGGATGATGTAGCGTCACTTCTCAGTTGTCTTTGTGGTATAATACCACAGAGGAAAGTAAAAAAAAACGACAACAGTTCCTTTAATAGAACTTCATGGGGAACCGAGGTTTCTCATTGCTCTCTGGCTGACCAATTCCAAAGGCACTGTCTCAGCCAGGTTCATCCTGCCGCTTGTATTTTACGTTGAGTTTGGATTGATGGCATATGGGGGATCCTCAGTTTTGATGGGTTTGTCTTTGGTACAGGTTTTGCTTTCAAAGCCTTTACCTGTATGGATACCTCTGGAGGATCTTTCCAAAACTGAATACAGTCTTTTTCCAAAACTTTTTCACTTTTTTCCAAAACTGAATACAGACAGCTTGAGGCAGAGAGCTAGCAGAGCCTCTGTCCTGGAGGTGGGACCTGCAGGTGAACTAGCTTTAATGGCTTCTCCGTTTGGTCATTGGGTTCTGGTGGTGCTGGGGAAGCTTCCCCGGCAGAGGGTGGGCAACAGGAGCCCCACTCAGTTTGTGCTTCGTGCTCCTCTTGGTTCTTGGGAAGGAGGGTTGCAAACAAATAACTTACGTAACTTGAACGTCCATGACAAACTACCCTTCTACCCTGACCCAAACCACCAGCTTTGCCAAGTGAATTTAATTAATGCTGTTTGGTGCAGTGAAGTAGAAGCAATGCTCTGCGATGTGTCTAGAATGCAGTTGCCATGTAAAAAGTGATGTGGAGGGACTTCTCTGATGTTCTGGTGTGATGACTCTGCGCTTCCAATGCAGAGGGCATGGGTTCCATCCCCAGTCAGGGAACTAAGACCCCACATGTCACCTGGCAGGGCCAAAAAAAGAAAGTGATGTGGCCTGTGATATGCTGTAACGCAGAGGTTCTTGGAACAATATCTGGTGCAGGGCAGAGTTATATAAAGCGCTCAATAACCTTGAATTATTCCTGTTGTCATCTGTTTCCTGCCGTCACCTGGGCTGTGTAACAAGGTCCATGCTGATCAGGAGGGCCTCGGTGAGCTCCAGGGCTAGATCCAACCTTTCCCTCTTTCTCTCTCCCTTGCTTTTCCCTACCATATGGGTTGTCAGACTCCCAAGAAGTTTGTAACGCACTCACTCTGCTTCCTCTGGCAGGTCCTGGGCAGGCCTGGCATCTTGCAGAGTGATAGTTATTTAGGATGTGTGCTCTACGCATTGGATCTTTCTAGAGCAGGCTGTGTGTGGGAGGGAGAAATCCTGAGGGGAGGCAGAGGGTTTGCCTGTTCAAATATACTGCAGTGTGAAAGCCAAGTTACGGCTCTCAGTGCATCAGAGGTATAGATTGGTGGCTAAAAAGGATGCTGAGTAGAATATTCTAGACCTCTCTAGAATATTTTAGATCCTGCTGCTGCTAAGTTGCTTCAGTCGTGTCTGACTCTGTGCGACCCCATAGATGGCAGCCCACCAGGCTCCTCTGTCCCTGGGATTCTCCAGGCAAGAACACTGCAGTGGGTTGCCATTTCCTCTTCCAATGCATGCACGCATGCTAAGTTGCTTCAGATGGGTCCGACTCTGTGTGATCCCATAGACGGCAGCCCACCAGGCTCCTCTGTCCTCAGGATTCTCCAGGAAAGAATACTGTAGTGGGTTGCCATTTCTTTCTCCATTAGATCCTGCCAGCCAGTGGTTTTAACCTAATGCTAACAGTCTGTACTAGGGATCTTGCAAATTTTTACTTTGCTTCGTGAATGACCAAGTAACAAAATTTTGTGTGTACATCCGGAGGGGCAGGGGTCTTCATTATAACCTCTAATTTCATTTCCGCTAAAGAGCAATTCTTTGCCGGTAGTAGGCTCTGCCTGGGGAGCATAGCATCACTTCTGCCTGCCATTATTTTTAGTACCTTGTAGCCTGTGTTTGTTTTGCTGGACTGACCTCTAGTTAGTTCTCAGCTCTGAAATAATTGACTAGAGAGCAGGCTCTGGGCTGCTAAGCAGTGTAAATAGTAAGGCTTTTAGTGGCTAGTGTGAGATGTCCTTTCTGCTGGTAATGATTTCTCAATGAAGAGAGGGAACAGGTGTGATTCCTGGGGTCGTGCTCAGTTTAGAGTTGACAGATATCAAGGAGTTTATGATCTTGCAGTTCACATAGTTTTCAGTAAAATGGCAACAAATGATATTTACCAAAGGGGAGTTTATTTAGAAAAATGGATTATTGTTTTAAAGCAATCTCTTTATAGAATAAGATGTATATGTGGTCTCCAAATAAGGCTGAAGGATCAAAGGAAGATAATTTTCTCTTTTTAATTGTCAACTTTGAGTGGATTTTAAGGATTTTAAGCAGTTTCTTTTCTAAAGTAAAATCTCTAAATTACTAGGAAGTTTGCATGAGCAAAAATTTCTGTTTAAGTTTTTATTGTGATGTATAAAGTCTTTTAGCAATTAAATAAGTAGTGAACACTTGTTTAATCAATGCCTGATATAGGACATTGTTGGGGCACTACAGAAACCCCTAAGTGTGCTATACCCTTCCTGGATATTCACCCTCCTGACTTTGGTGGTGGTGGTTTAGTGGCTAAGCCACGTCTGACTGTTTGCAACCCCATAGACTGTGTCTCACCAGGCTCTTCTGTTCATGGGATTCCCAGGCAAGAATACTGGATTGGGTTGCCGTTTCCTTCTCCACTGGACTTTAGTGATAATCGTTTCTTGCTTAACTTCCTAGTTTTACCACTTTTGTGTTGGGGTATGGTACGATGTATCCCTAAGGTGTTTTTATTTATTTTGTTGTTCTTATTCATCTAATTCTGATAGAAAGAGTAGGTAGTCTCAGAGATAAGACATTATTATTATTATTATTGTTATTTCTCCATCCCAATCTAGTTTTGCCATTTAGATATTTGTATGGAGAAATAAACATATGAGCTTTGATTAGATGAGTGGGCCCAGGTGGTGCAGTTGGTAAAGAATCCGCCTGCTCAATGCAGGAGATGCAAGAGGCGCAGGTTTGATCCCTGGGTCAGGAAGATCACCTGTTGGAGGAAATAGCAACCCACTCCACTCCCCTTCCTGGGAAATCCTGTGGACAGAGGAGCCAACGGACACAGTCCTTGGTGTCACAAAGAGTCAGACATGACTGAGCATGTACTCATGAGTGGTTTCATAGTCCTTTTTAAAGATAAAGTTGTTTATGAACCACCTATGAAACTAGTATTATTTTGTAAGTTCATATTTATAAAATATACTCATTATGAAATCAGTAAATGAGAACACATCAGCACATTGGCAATATTGGTGTGTTAAAATTTGTAATTTTGTATACCTATGGCTGATTCATGTTGAAGTTTGACAGAAAACAACAAAATTCTTTAAAGCAATTATCCTTTAATAAAAAATAAATTAAAAAAATGTAATTAGGAGACCCCCTTTTTGGATGTAATCTTATTTTGAAGGTGTATAAAAATTGAATATGCAGTAGCCAATGAGCACATGAAAAGATACTCAACATCCTTAATTATTAAGGAAATGCACATGAAAACCACAATGAGATCCTACTTCACACTCACTAGGTTAATCCTACTAAAAAAGACAAATGTGTGTTGGTGAGGACAGAAAGAAATCAAAACCCGTACACACGCTGGTGACAATGTAAAGTTATGAAGCTGTTGGAAACAGCTCTACAGTTCCTTAGAAGTTTAAACATAAACTTAACATACAACTCAGCTGTTACACTCCCAGCTATATACACAAGAGAAATGAGAACATATATCTACACACAAACTTACACACAAATGTTCAGAGCAGCATTATTCATAATAGCCAAAACGTAGGAGCAGCCCAAGTATCCATGAGTTAATGGATGAACAAAATGTGGCATATCCACATAGTGGAGTGTTATTTCATTGTGAAACAGAATGAAGTACTGATGTATACTACAATGTGGCTGAAGCTTGAAAATACAGTGCTGAGTAAAAGAAGCTAGACGCGCAAGACCCTGTGTTGTATGATTTTACATATATGACATGCCTACAGTAAGCACACCTGTAGAGATAGAAAGTAGATTAGTGGCTGCCAGGGCCAGAGGGTGATGGGAAGTTTGAGTGGCAGCTAAGGGGTACAGTATTCATTTTGGGGGGTGGTGATGGTTGCCCAACTGTGAATATACTTAAAGCCAGTCAGTTGTACACTTATATTAAATATGAATCGTATATGCCTAACACTTAATGACCTTCTGTCTCACTTATCACTAGCAATTGTGTTTTCAAAATATTTCTGTTTATATTCCTTTTTTATAAATAAGAGCAAAAAGCACTAACATTTTCTAATAATTTCAACTACTCTGGTACTTCTTTGTAAGTATGGCAGCCTTGACAAGTGGAACTTGCTGGCTGGCAGGCATGGCTTGGTGATGTTATAGCTCGAAACATGTGTACAGAGATGCTCCCAAGTTCAGACTTGGGGAGGAAAAAGCTGTGTGTGTGTTTGAGTTAGATTAGTTCAAAAGCTAGAGATAAGAAAAATTACAGTATACATTTGCTTGATTACAATATACATTTGGACGTGTATTTTTTTTTAATAAGAATTTTGATACATTTGAAATTTACTAGGAGAAATTAGAACCAAATGTTCATAGAAGCCTGAAGCACTTTTGTAGAATGTAATTTATGAATCACTAGATTAGATTATATTTCATAACTTCCATACTTTATTATTTTAGTTTAAAGCTGCACATGAGTATTTATTTACTTTGATCCAAAAAAATTTGATGGATTGATATGTGCCAGCTAAGTAGAATAAAAAGTTGTGCTTGACTATTTGCATGATTATGCAATGGAAGTGAGAAACAGATTTCAGGGACTAGATCTGATAGAGTGTCTGATGAACTATGGACAGAGGTTCCTGACATTGTACAGGAGACAGGGATCAAGACCATCCCCAAGAAAAAGAAATGCAAAAAAGCAAAATGGTGGTCTGAGGAGGCCTTACAAATAGCTGTAAAAAGAAGAGAAAAGCAAAGAGAAAAGGAAACTTTGCAGAATTGCAAAGACTAGCAAGGAGAGATAAGAAAGCCTTCCTCAGTGATCAATGCAAAGAAATAGAGGACAACAATAGAATAGGGAAGACTAGAGATCTCTTCAAGAAAATTAGAGATACCAAGGGAAATCTGGGCTCAGTAAAGGACAGAAATGGTATGGACCTAACAGAAGCAGAAGATATTAAGAGGTGGCAAGAATGCATAGAAAAACTGTACAAAAAAGATCTTCACGACCCAGTTAATCATGATGGTGTGATCACTCACCTAGAGCCAGACATCCTGGAATGTGAAGTCAAGTGGGCCTTAGAAAGCATCACTACGAACAAAGCTAGTGGAGGTGATGGAATTCCAGTTGAGCTATTTCAAATCCTGAAAGATGATGCTGTGAAAGTGCTGCACTCAATATGCCAGCAAATTTGGAAAACTCAGCAGTGGCCACAGGACTGGAAAAGGTCAGTTTTCTTTCCGATCCCAAAGAAAGGCAATGCCAAAGAATGCTCAAACTACCGCACAATTGCACTCATCTCACACTCTAGTAAAGTAATGCTCAAAATTCTCCAAGCCAGGCTTCAGCAATATGTGAACCATGAACTTCCAGATGTTCAAGCTGGTTTTAGAAAAGGCAGAGGAACTAGAGATCAAATTGCCAACATCTGCTGGATCATGGAAAAAGGAAGAGAGTTCCAGAAAAACATCTATTTCTGCTTTATTGACTATGCCAAAGCCTTTGACTGTGTGGATCACAATAAACTGTGGGAAATTCTGAAAGAGATGGGAATACCAGACCACCTGACCTGCCTCTTGAGAAACCTACATGCAGGTCAGGGAGCAGCAGTTAGAATCAGACATGGAACAACAGACTGGTTCCAAATTGGGAAAGGAGTACGTCAAGTCTGTATATTATCACCCTGCTTATTTAACTTATATGCAGAGAGTACATCATGAGAAATGCTGGGCTGGAGGAAGCACAAGCTGGAATCAAAATTTCTGGGAGAAATATAAATAACCTCAGGCATGTAGATGACATCACCCTTATGGCAGAAAGTGAAGAAGAACTAAAGAGCCTCTTGATGAACGTGAAAGAGGAGAGTGAAAAAGTTGGCTTAAAGCTCAACATTCAGAAAACTAAGATCATGGCATCTGGTCCCATCAGTTCATGGGAAATAGATGGGGAAACAGTGGAAACAGTGTCAGACTTTATTTTTTGGGGCTCCAAAATCACTGCAGATGGTGACTGCTGCCATGAAATTAAAAGACTCTTACTCCCTGGAAGGAAAGTTATGACCAGCCTAGACAGCATATTAAAAAGCTGAGACATTACTTTGCCAACAAAAGTCCGTCTAGTCAAGGCTGTGGATTTTCCAGTAGTCATGTATGGATGTGAGTGTTGGACTATAAAGAAAAGTGAGCGCTGAAGAATTGATGCTTTTGAACTGTGGTGTTGGAGAAGACTTGAGAGTCCCTTAACTGCAAGGAGATCCAACCAGTCCATCCTAAAGGAGATCAGTCCTGAGTGTTCGTTGAAAGGACTGATGTTGAAGCTGAAACTCCAGTACTTTGGCCACCTGATGCGAAGAGCTGATTCATTTGAAAAGTCCCTGATGCTGGGAAAGATTGAGGGTGGTAGGAGAAGGGCACAACAGAGGATGAGATGGTTGGATGGCATCACCAACTTGATCAGTGGACATGGGTTTGAGTGAACTCCGGGAGTTAGTGATGGACAGGAAGGCCTGGCGTGCTGCGGTTCGTGGGGTTGCAAAGAGTCGGACACGACTGAGCAACTGAACTGAACTGATACGCAAACTTTTAAAATAAGCACATGCAGATTTATTATTAAGTCAGTTATCACAGATGAGGTTGTGGTTTTTTTTCCCACCGTGCTTTGTGAACCTGAATTCTCTCTCAGAAAGCATACAACGCTGATGTTGCATCTGAGGGTGTCTGACACACCCCAGCACAAAATCCCATCACCCACAGGACCATTTATAATCTTCTTATAGAGGAGCAGGCGGAGGAGGCTGTTAGAGATGGTCTTGTTCAGATTTTTTTTCCAAATAAATAGTTTGAAAGTAGGCCCTCCTAGCCGGTAGAATTTCTTGTAGTGTGTAGGATGATTTTAAATATTTGAATTTAAGGTATATCTATATATCTCTCAATATGTATATAGATATATTTCAAAAGAAAGGTGCTGGAAACTCGTGCTATATTGCTCTTTCCTGTAGAAATAGATTGCAAGATTTAAATATCCTTCTGTTGATGGACATTTAGATTATTTTCTTTTAAAAAACTTCTCTTACAAAACAGTTTTGCAGTGCGCAGTCTTGTTCGTGTCTCCTTGGGCACAGAATGAGAACATCTTCCAGACATGCTTAGGAATGGTTGAGTAATAAAGCATGCACACATTTTTATTGCCTGATTATACCTTCTAGAATTTCTAGTACCATGGTGAATGACACAGTGTTGCTGAGAATCCTTGTCTTATTTTTCACTTGAAGGGGTATGAATTTCTAATCTTTCACCATACTAAGTAAGATGTTGGTTTTTGATAGAATTCAGCAGGTAAAGGAAATTCTCTTATTCCTTGTTAAGAAAAAATTTTTTTTTAAAATTAGGAACGGTGGTTGAGTTTTATCAAATATTTTTAGTCAATTTTTTTCTTAATCCAACCCTCCAAATTGTTTCAGATGGAGGCATCCCCAGTTCCCTGCTGCCTGGTGACCTCTAGTGACTTAAATATACCCTTTATATCTTGGGGTCATCCTTGTGCTAAGTCTTTGAGACTCTGTGGACTGTAGCCCATCAGGCTCCTTTGTCCATGGAATTTCCCAGGCAAGAATGCTGGAGTGGATTGCCATTTCCTCCTCCAGGGGATCTTACCGACTCAAGGATTGAACCCAGGTCTCCTGCATTCTGCAGGCGGAATTCTTTACCACTAGCACCACCTGGAAAGCCCCCTTTACATCTTTCGGAAAGTATGAAAGTGTTAGTTGCTCCATTGTGTCTGATTCTTTGCAACCCCAAGGACTGTAGCCTGCTAGATTCCTCTTTCCATGGGATTCTCCAGGCAAGAATACTGGAGTGGATAGCCATTCCTTCTCCAGGAGATCTTTCTGACCCAGGGATTGAACCTGGGTCTCTCGTGTTGCAGGCAGATTCTTTACTGTCTGAGCCACCAGGGAAACCCTGAGCACTTGTGGAATTTGCCATCAGATCCTTCCTTGCTGCTGCTGCTGCTGCTAAGTCGCTTCAGTCATGTCCAACTCCGTGCGACCCCATAGACGGCAGCCCACCAGGCTCCCCCATCCCTGGGATTCTCCAGGCAAGAACACTGGAGTGGGTTGCCATTTCCTTCTCCAATGCATGAAAGTGAAAAGTGAAAGTGAAGTTGCTTAGTCGTGTCCAACTCTTCGTGACCCCATGGACTGCAGCCCATCAGGCTCCTCCATCCATGGGATTTTCCAGGTGAGAGTAAGATCCTTTCTTACAGGAGACTAATCAGATATACTCTTATCTAAGAAGCTCCTTCATGGTGATACCTTCTTACAAGTTAGCTCCCCTAACCTCCCTGCATTGCATTGACTGATCCTCTGAGTCTTGTCCTTAGCCTATGGGCCTGTAGGATGGGCCAGCAACCTACAGGAGAGATGTGCGCCCCTGAGGGCTCCAAGCTCCCTTCTCTCTTATGTTTCTTACACTCTAGTGTAGTCAGAAAATTGTTCAGGTGTTTGTAAGAAAGCCAAGTGTTGGATGTGGACACCGAGTGGAATGCTGTGTCTTTGCAGTATTTCATGTCTCAATGCCATATTTTCTCCAAAAGAAAGCCACACAAGGCTGAACCATGCATTAGAAAAATGGCCTCATGCTCCATATATCTTAGGTGAATTTAAGTATTTCTGGGTGTGAACTCCAGGAAGAAAGCAATGTGGTAGGATTAAGAGTAATACTCAGATTTCTCGGGTACATCATAGAATGTGGAGGAAACCACACTGCTAGGGTTCCCACTGCCCTGTGATGATGGGGAGGAGCGTGCTGATCTTTGCAGTAAAGAGGTTTCTCAACATGGGGTCTTTGGTCTCATCTGTTCTGTTGTTACCGAGTTCAAGCTTGTGCTGCTCACCTGTCTTACCAGGCCAATAAATTAAGAGACAAGTTGCTGGGGTGAGGGATTGCAACTTTATTCTGAAAGCCAGTAGACTGGTAAGATGGTGGACTCATGTCCCAAAGAAGGGTCTTGCCTGAGTTAGAATTCAGATTCCTTTTGTACTTAAAGAGGAGGGAATGAAGTCAAACATTTCCTGGTTATTGTCTGCCTCTGAAGGGAATGTGTTAATTTCTTCCTGTCTGCAGTCATTCACTGGTGGGCTTGGTGAGGTTTCTTGTGAGCTAAACAAAGGTATTTTAGCTTAATGCTCATTACCTGGGAGGCCGGATTCCCAGAGATGGGCAATTATGTATAATTTAAGTTTATAGGCTTAAATCCTGTTAGTGACTATAACTTGTAAGAGAATACAAAACTCTTCCCTAATGTACAACTGAGCTCAAGGTCAGACACACAGAAGAGGCTCCCTACTGACAATTTATCCTCTCCCTGTTTCAGTGGAAGCTGAGACTGGGGAGAGGATGTTATAGGCATTCTGCCTCTGTTATCTGCCACATATATGAGGACCAGTGGGACTGCTGATTTCTCTCTGCCTCTTCCTCTTACCAGCTCCTTGCCGGTGAAGACACCCACCAGCTCTAAATAGATTGAGACTGTGTTCCGGATTCTTTTTTCCTTGAAGAGGGATGGTTCTATAGCTCCTTGATGTTCTTAAATTTAACATTCACAGTTTGTCTTGGAGAATAACTCTCTAGGTCTGTGACAAGACATTTGTAAATCTGCTGAGGCACAAGAGTAACTACATTTCCCTATTGTTTTGTTGTTCTGATTTGATGGTTCAAAAATGGAAATCATTATGTAAAACATAAATCAACTCATTCCTTTCAAGGTTTCCAGTGGCTTCTCACTGCATTTAGGATAAAACCCAAACTCCTTCACATATGCTAAGCCTCTGGGTCCTGCTTGTGTGTCTGATCTCATTTGGTTCTGCCTTGACTCACTACCTTTCTCTAAAGCTTACCTCTCTCAGCATGGGAGAGCTTTTGCTTCCTGATGTGGACTCCTGCAGCACTTCTTTGGGAGAGATTCCTTTAGTTACCATAGCTGCTTTGGCTGAAGAGCCAGTGCCTGTGAGTTTATGTGCCTGTCTGTTGCCTAGACCCCCTGAAAACGATCCACTGTGTGGTCATGAAAGACAGTACCCTTTTGAGGCAGAATTTACACTCCCAAGTTCCCCTGTGAAATCAGGGATGTTGGGTTCCGTGGTCCCTTTGGTTGGCTTCCTTTACCCACCTCCCCCCATCTCTGCTTTGCTATTGACCACCTTACCAGCTTCCTGGGAGCATGTCCTTACTAATCCTCTTGCACATGACTCCTCCTTCTAGGATCTGCTCCATGGGAATCCGACCTAAGACCCAAATTCAATAACCCCTTGCCAAGTACTATCGGGGAAATAGAATTCACTCAAATCTGCTTTCAACCTAGAAATCCTTTGTACAAAGGGAACAGAGGAAACAGTTTTACTATTTGAATAAGCATTAAACCCAGGTATCTCAGTGGAAAAGAAGCTGCTTGTCCAATGCAGGAGATGCAGGGTTTGATCTCTGAGTTGGGAATATCCTCCAGAGAAGGTAATGGCAACCCATCCAAGTTTTCTTGCCTGGAAAACTCTATAGACAGAGGATCTTGGCAGGCTACAGTCCATGGGGTTGCAAAGAGTTGGACATGACTTAGCAACTGAGCACCCACACAAGCATTAAACCAGAATGTGAAGAGCTTCATAGGCTATCTGCTAAGAGTTAGTAAGGACAAAGAAATCTCACCCTTTTATGTAGCCAAGTAGACACAACCCACTGCAAACATGTTCTCAGAACAGACAGTAACTTGTCCTCAGGTAAGAAGATTTGAGGGTACCATTTATTACACACAGTTCATCTTAAGCTCACCTGGTCATTGGATTGACTGTCACTGTTAATTAATTGGTTTCAGGCACTCAGGAAAAATTTTTTCTCTCTGTATGACAGGAGATTGTTTTGCATCTGGGAGCAGTTTTTTCTCTCTGTATGACAGGAGATCATTTTGCATCTGGGAGCCTGGTGCAGCCCAGATAAGTGTGACTCCTACCCTCCCACAGAAACCGGGAGATGTTTCCATTCCAAAGAGTTGGTTCTTAGGTCCTTAAGAAAGACTCCTGGCTCAGGAAGCTGGCAGAAGCCTTAGTTACCTTTAAAAGAATTTATATATATTTCAAAGAGGCTAGAAAAACCCACAGTTACAAATTTTGCAAAGTAAATACTTGAAGAAAAAGGAAAGAGGACATCACTTCCCTTATTTTTAACAGTGAAAATTAAACTTCTTACTTTCCATTTGCCTTTAAATCATGGTTCAGTCCTAGCTGCTCTAGACTCTTATCTTCCTTCATAGCTTTTTGAATATAATATTTGATACATACACAATAATGTATGTAACACATACCTAAGTTATAAAGTCTAGTAATAAAGTAAATATTTGTGTACCTGGTGTTCAGCTTGAGAACTAACCTTGAGTTTCCTCTATTTGACCCCCTGAATTCCTCCCAGAGGAATTTCTGTCTTTCCTGAATTTTCTGTTTATTATTTCCTTGCTTGTACCACATGCGCATGTTTTCTTAACCAGTAGTTCTAAACTAAACTAACAGTTTAGCTCTGCTTATTTTTGGACTTAAAAAAGGTGCACTATAGTCCTTTGGGACTAGTCTCTTCCAGTTAGCATTGTGTTTATTTTTCTTCTTTTGTTAAAATTTACATCATTTTATTTATTTTTTATGATTTTATCGAGGTATAGTTTATTTAAAATGTTGCATTAGTTCAGGTATACAGCAAAGTGAATCAGTTATATAAATGTATATGTGTATGTGTGCTGATGGTGGTGTAGTTGCTAAGTGATGTTCCACTCTTGTGACCCCATGGAGTGTAGCCCACCAGGCTCCTCTGTCCCTGGGATTTTCCAGGCAAGAGTACTGGAGTTGGTTGCCATTCCCTTCTCCAGGGGATCTTCCAACCCAGAGATCGAATCCCGGTATCCTGCATTGGCAGGCAGAGTCTTTATCACTGAATCACCAGGGAAGCCCTGGACATTCTTTTTCAGATTCTTTTCCCATATATGTTGTTACAGAATATTGGGTAGCGTTTCCTGTGGAATAGCGTAGGTCCTGTTAGTTATCCATTTTATATATTGTAGTGTATAGATGTTAATCCCAATATCCTAATTTATCAGTTTCTCCTACATTTCCCTTTGATAACCCTAAGTTTGATTTTGAGATCTGTGAGTCTGCTTCTATTTTGTAAATAAGTTCATTTGTATCATTTTTTCATTAAGCATCATGTTCCTAGGATTCACAGTGTTGCCTGCACCTGTGCACATTAATTTTTGCCTGTTGCTAATATCCCATTACATGTACTTAGAAGCATGTATTTATTCACTCTCCTTCCTGTGGATTCACTGTCTTGTGATAACCTATGAACTTTCTTGGTCTGTCTTCTGGTGCCATACGCAGGCATCTCTGGTGTATACCAGGACTGGAATGCTGGGCACCACATTTTATTTTCCTTCCAGCACTTAAGCATCTGAAAATACCTTATTTATCTGTGTGTTTCCGTGCTAACTGTCTGCCTCCTGCCCTCTTGCAGCACTGTGAGCTCTACGAGCGCAGGCCCTTGGCTGCGTCTCCTTTATACACACGCTGTGTCTAGACCTGCTATACATATGAACCCTAGTGACCCGAATCTGGCTTTTCTAAATAGACCAGAGAACACTAGCTTTCCATTCTGGTGAAGGCAGTAAAGGGAAAAAAAAAAAAAATGAGGACACTAGGAAACTGATGATTGCTAGTCTAAAAATAGAATTTTTAAGGAAGAAATTATATGCCTCATCTGTATTTTTAAATGTAGGGGGTTTTGACTGTCAAGATCTATTATTAGTTAAAACTGAAGTGGTTTTCTCTTCCAGCTGCCACTGTGAGTAAACAAAAATCATGTTCAAAGCTTTGAATGTTTAGTAAACAAGGTAATGTCAGTATTGATGAGAATTTTAGAGTGAAATTTGCCAAGATCGGTGTGCTGATAATAGATCAATCATAACTGACTGAGGAGAGATTGGAGGTTAGCATCCATTTGGATAACAAATTTGATACGCAGTGTTGTCTTTGGTGGAATGAAAATGCAATCAATTGTTGAATTTTTTGTAAAAAAAAGCCGTCTTTTTAGAATGAAGGAAAAAATATATCAGAGGGCAGAATTTGGAAATTGTAGGGAGATGTCCGAGTATGATTTAGAATCTAACTTCAAGGATTGCACTATTTTTAATTCCACGTTTCAGTTTAATGTGACATCTCTAGGCTGTGGATTGTCTATCCAAAGAATACATTGGTGCTGGGAAGGGGTGCTGCTGAAGTGAGTGTGTGGTTTGTGTCCTCAAGAATGTTGTTAAGTTGACATGGAGAGGAATGCGTGGGAAAGTTCCAAGAATCACTGAGATGATTCTCCTGGGAACCCACTTCAGCAAATATGTAGATAACATAGCATTCAGCATTCCCGGAGCCAACGATTCCCACTGTTCATAAGATGCGTTTCTTCCCATAGCACTGTGCTGTATTGCCAGCTATTTTCATTGACAATCGAGACAGTTTAAATCCCTTTAAAACGCATTTTTTTTTTTTTTTTTCTTTAGCTGGTTTCTGTCCACCAGTAAAAACACTTCTGAACCTTTCTGGGAGTTGGACTTGTTTGAATGGTCATTTTGCCAGTTTTTTCTTTCTCTTGGAGAATGTGTTAATCTATTTCCAGAACACATCTTAAGTAATCCCTTCATCTATTCTAGTAGTTTAATTTCTGAGTTTTAAAATAGAGATATATCATGTTAAATCTTTGAAAAAAGAGAATGATTTGGAGGCATACCTTCTCTTGGAGTTCTTTCCCCTTCAATTCTAGAATAATCACCAATTTATAATTAGTTTAGCATCAAACATAATCTTTTAAAATCTGAATTTGCCTTTCATTTTATACAAGCTTTAAAATTTGGGGGGCTGTAAATGCCCTTTTTTTTTTCCTAGGATGGGGATGATTAATGCCTAAACAGAACTCATAGTAAGAAGTCTTTGGGGTCAACCAGAAACTTTAAAATACAGATTTGCAGTTCCAGGAAACCCTTTTTATGTAATAATATATTGTGCCAGAAAAGATGGATGGCGTACTGAATTATATTTCTTTTTGACTGAGAGATAAAAAGACTTATAGAGCATTTTAAATTTAGTGTAATAATCGAACAAACAGTGAGCGCCTTTTTGGTCTTGCTAATTTTGATAAATTTCTGTATTCCTGTTTGAGAGGAAAGGAGTCTGCAGCTATTCTGGTAACACTAACAATACCCCACAAAGAACAGCATTACCAGGGCATGGAGACGGGTGGGACAGACACACAAATCATCTGTTTAGGGTGTTCTTTCTTGATTTTTTTTCATTTTAAACTTCATTTCCTCATGAATCCATCTTCCTCTTGCTCAAACAATATCCATCTTATGCTTTCAACAGTTTGGATTTGTTTAGGAGCAGTCATGGAATTTTGAGATTTCATTGCTGATCACGTTTTTATGTTTCACTGTGAGCAGCTTCACTATGAGGTTTCTGGCCCTTACACAATAAACAGTAAAATGAGCTCCTGGATTAGGGGAGTAATTTCCTAATTTGTTGTGTATCATCCTCATGGCATTCTGGTACATAGTCCTTGTGTCCTGAATATGTGGACATTTTGGAATCTTGGAACCCTGTGGCATCGGAGAATCAGTTGTACCCGAAGAGAGCAGAGACGTGTAGGTAGCTATTGCAAAATCTTCTTCTGTTGGGATAATAACCAAGCAAATGATGCTGGCCAGTTTCAGTATTTCCTTAAACACACTTCTGCTCCTTTCCTTGGCCTTGACCTTGGCCTTCTTATGTCACTCCTATCTGGCTTTATTCAGGACAGACTTAATTATAGTTAGCAAGCCCTGTGGTTGGGTCATCTGAAAATTTGCTGTAACAGGCTGGTTCTCTCCTGAACTTTACCATGTATTGGGTCACACATGGATTGTGGTGGAGATGATGTGGGCATGTACATGCAGTTTGCCTTAAGTGTTCAGAGTCAAATAATAATCAGTGGGATAGGTAGGTAATACAAAATAGCTTCTCCTGTCTAAATTTCCTTTTTTTTGAAGATTGGTTTCCATTGAAATCTGTGTATGTGGTATGCTTATTGCAAGCCAGAGTTTATTGGAAAATGGATGGTCCATTTCTATCATGGAAGAGTGTAAAAAAAAAATATGCGCTTTGAAGCCAACTGATTTGTGTTTGAATCCTGGTTCTGACTGTGTATTCTTGGACAGTTCACTGCGAACCTCCATTTCCTTACATAAACATGATCATTATGCCTATGTTTTAGGATTGTTACAAAGATAGAGATGATGAATATAAAAAAGCCCAGTATGCAGTAACTATTAAACGGTAGAAATTATTTTTATTGTCATTCAGATCAGGTCAGTCGCTCAGTTGTGTCCGACTCTTTGCGACCCCATGAATCGCAACATTGGAATTGTCTTATTCTGTAAGCTCTAGATAAGGTTGCCTTATTTTTCAGAATTTGGAGATATCTAGTACCCTACTCCAGAGAAGGCAATGGCACCCCACTCCAGTACTCTTGCCTGGAAAATCCCATGGATATGCTCACAGCATATCAAGTTGGAAGCATTGTTCAAAGCATTAGTGGTGTTCAGAGGGTCAAACGTACCGTGAGATAGTACCTCCAAAACGAAGGCAATAATTGATACCACGTGTGATAGAGGACACATTTTTTTTTTATTTTTTTTTATTTTTAGATCTGGGTAGTCTGTTCGAAAGATGCCACTTACATTATTTTCTATGCTTGTCTGTATTCTTGAGATATTTGAAAATTGCAAGAAAATTTTAAAGGAGCTAGAGTAGGGCCATATGAGAAGTACTTGAAATGGAGAGTTAGTTTATAAGGCTGTTTTGGTGAGATTTAGCTGTTAGGTCTCCCAAACATACTTGCCAATGAAGTACCATAAACAAAAAAATGACAGTTGCTTAAGATTAATCATAGGCAGCTTTCTGAAACTGAGGGGAAGAGTGCAAGACAGAAGCAGAATAATATTGTTAGCTCTCATTACAAGGAACCTGAGGGTATTATTTGGAAAAGGCAATTGCACCCCACTCCAGTACTCTTGCCTGAGAAATCCCATGGATGGAGGAGCCTTGTATGCTGCAGTCCATGGGGTCACGAAGAGTCAGACACGACTGAGCGACTTCACTTTCACTTTTCACTTTCATGCATTGGAGAAGGAAATGGCAACCCACTCCAGTGTTCTTGCCTGGAGAATCCCAGGGATGGTGGGGCCTAGTGGGCTGCCATCTATGGGGTCGCACAGAGTCGGATATGACTGAAGCGACTTAGCAGAGGGTATTATTATTCTCCTGTGAGATAGAAATAAAATGAAAGTTTTCCCCACCTCTCTTACAGAATTTATACCATTTATGAACTGCTTTAACTTTTATTCTGACTTCTCCAGGAACTGAATTGGAACATCAAGCTATTTCATGGCTGGCCTTAGGTTATCATAGTAGCTTGTTTTCATGTGAAAGGAAGCCCAGACAACCTCAGTGGTATCGAAACGGTGCCCTTCTGGGAACTTTTAGGTGAGAAAGCCAGATACCAATATGTTCGAATGTAAGAGACATTAGCATTTTGATTTGTACATGGGCCTGTTTTTCACTCAAGAAAGCTCATTTGTGGGACTTTGTGTTATGTAACAAATTTGAAGGCTCAGTTTACAACAAGAAGTACTCCTGTTGTTCTACTCTCGTGTCAAGAAGCAACATCTACTGATGTTCCATGTGCTGGGCGTCGCTTGGCCCTCAGGTTAGCAGTGTTAGTGGTGCAGCCAGGTCGTAGGCTGGAAGGGTCTTGGAAAGCCAGCCTCAGGATGGGGCTGGGACCAAGTCTTTCGAGTTTGTATCCTCAGTACTTACAGAACATCAGCATGTGGAAAGCCCCTGAGTATAGGTCAGGCAGGCTATTTTCTTGTATTAGCAGTTGGAAAGTTTTTTCTTTTTTGTTTTTTTTTAAAACAACATAATCTAAACAGCTATCTTCTTTATTCTGTCAAAGAAAAACATTACCAGTAGAAAATGGAAATTGAATCTATGATACATTTTACAGATTTTCAATAAGAGATTTGGGGAATTTAAAAATGCAGGGATGAAACTCTTGAGTCTTTCAACTGGAGGATTCTGGAAATCCTCCTGGATTTCATGTCTGAAGGAATTAATACAAAATCCCATAGATTTTGGCTTCAAAGTGTTTAATTTTCCTTTTGATTGTCAGGGGTCTACTTAACTCCATATGCTGCTAGAAGAAGAGAATTCTGATTCTCTAACATGAGGGGCAAGGGTTTAACTCAGTGGCTTTAGTTTTACATGATCTCTGTTCTTTTAGATTGGAGGGTCATGATTTTGAAGGCAAGATTGAAGCAAATAGGGATCACAGGAGAAAGTAAACTGGGTTGGTTAATTTTCATCTTGATTTTTACTTCTGATTAATTGTAGATCTAGGAATAATGTGCTGTCGGAAAAATAGTTTTTGGGGCTATTGAATTTTGCATTAAGATTGTACTCTGCCTGATTTTAATTTTAAAATTGGTATATAAAGACATTAATATTCAGATGCAATCCTGCAGTTGACAGAACTGTCCAGGGACCAAAGCATGCTTCTTCTGAAAGGTATTATTACTTACTTAAAAACTGAGCTTGTGCCTGTTCTAGTGATGGATATACCAGAGTGAAATAATTATCCTAAAAGAGGCAGCCACCCAAACTTTGGTGTTTTGACTCTCATGAAAATGACTTTCAGTAATACATAAGACATTTCTCAAAATGCCCCTTGAATGATTGCTTCTACAGGTTATTTGGAAATAACAAATTAAATGGTGTTTACTGTTACCACCAAGCTTTTAGCAGGATAATGGCAGGGTTGTAGAGTTCAGTTAGAAAGACCTAAATTCTAGTTTTGTTACTTGAAATCTTTCTGTCTTTGCTTTCTGTCTTTTTTCACCTACTAAGTGAAGATAGAAATTATAAAAAATTTCAAGGTGAAATTTAAAAAAAAATTCAGTGTGTGATGTTCAGTACAACATGCCTGATCTCTATTGCTGTATTATTGTTGTGTGTAATAATAGAATGTCAAGTTGTTGATGAAGCTGGGTGGTCCTTATAATCCAAGTTCTTTAGGAAATGGAGGTGGGCTAGATGTGGAGACAGGGATTTTTAATTATTGGGCCATGATATGGCCATTGACCCAGCACATAAGGTTTACTAAGGACTTTTATAGGACTTAAGGACATAAGTTTACTAAAGACTTTTATAGTGGGCACTGTGGTAGGTGTTGGATCACGTTTGCATTTCTGAAAGGTGATTTAGGGTGTATGTGGAATGGCTGGAATCAGAGTGAATAATTTAGGATCCTTTTGTGGAAGAACATCAGGACAAAAAGTAGACAGATATGAGAGACTATTTGGAGCAAGAATGGACAGAAGTTGGACGGTTAAGAATTTAATTGAAGACATGTTAGAGTGTTAGTTGCTCAGTCATGTCCAATTCTTTGCAACCTCATGGAACGTAGCCCACTGGGCTCCCCTGTTCATGGGATTCTCCAGGCAAGAATACTGGAGTGGGTTGCCATTTCCTTCTTCAGGAAGACATGTTAAGGGAGGGAGAATTAATTGTGGATGAGATAAAGGCTTCTAGCATTGTTAAGTGGGTAAATGACGACTTTGTAAGTGGAGACAGGGCATATAGGAGGAAAGGAACAAGTTGGTAGGGGATTGGAAGAAGGACAGTGTTTTTCCTAAGAATTCTTTAATTGAAAACAATTGTTTTGTGGGTTTTTTTTTTTTTTTTTAAGCTTTGAGCCTTTGCTGCCCATCCATATTCTTACAGTTCAAATTAGGTGATCATATTTATGTGAATTAATTCTGGTGTGCCAATGCAATGCATTTGGAGTAATGAATTTACTGTTGAGTCAGCAGGCATGGAGTAGTTAGAGACCGACGGATATGTATGCAGAGCATTGTTTTATTTTTTTTGGTGATTCTGGAAGGTTATAAACCACAACTCAATAAATATCTTATAGTTTTTCCAATAAGTGTGTAGACAATGTGCAAAACCATTTTTTAGGCCATGGGTAGAAAATGAACATCATAAATTTAGGTGAATCTTCTGTGAGTTGTTGCATATTTTTCATTTAAATAACCCCAAGGCTATGTTTGTATTGGAAATAAAGAAGTAGTTTTCTACTATAGAAATACTGTTTCATCACTGGGCAAAGAGTGTTTTTGAAAAAACAGATGAAAATAATGATGCCTTTTAAAATATTCTTGTTTGAAAAATTCCATAATGGCTTTAAAAAATTTCTGTTCTACAGTATAGTAGATGTAATGGGTGGGTAACCTTGGGGAGATAAATACCATATAAGAGAAGGATGAGTAGGAGTAAAAACTGCAGCCTGAGAAGGGGCTTTCAGTGACATTGCTGTCCCAAGAGAACATTGCTAATCTCCTATTATTGCCCTGAAAGGAAGCAGTCACCGGAATTGTAGATTATGAATTCTGCGGTGTTCTCTGCGAAAAGGATTCTGGCTTTCTCTTCAATTTAGCTTTGTATTTCTGAACATTCCTAGCTGCTTTGTTGTTCCATTGTTACTTTACAATGATACAAGAGAGCTCACCCAGTAATAAGTGAGTGATTTTTTGCTTCTCTGAAGATCCATGAGCAAAATGTGGCTGGTGGGCAGCCTGAGATCTATTTAGACTTGCAGAGTTTTGATGATGAAGTTATCCAGCTATTCCAGTATGACGTTATCCTCTGTGTGAGGCTGAAGATCTATGGGCTAAGGAAAGTGAGTTGCAGCTTATTTTCAGTTTTTTCCCCCTAGAGAAAAAAATCGATGTTTCATTATTGTGGAAGTTTTTAGAGTGTTTTAATATGCACAGCATATGCACAACTGGGAAATATAGTGTATAGCTTTCTATGAAGTTGATTTTATTCTTTTTTTTTATTTAGGATTTTTATTTTTGATATAATTGGCATATATTAGTTTTAGGTGTACCACAAGATTCAGTATTTATATGTATTGCAAAATAATCACTACTGCAAGTCTAGTTAACACCCATCATCATTTCTAGTTAGAACATTTTTTTTTCTTGTGCTGAGAACTTTGAAGATTTACTATTATTAGCAACTTTCAAGTAGGAGTACAGTATTATTAACTACAGTCACCATGCATTACATAACATCCCCCTGCCTCTGGCAACTACCAATCTGTTGTCTGGTCTATGAGCTTGTTTTTATTCAAATTTTAAACTTTTTTAGATTCCACATTAAAGTTATTTTCAGTTTTTGATTGGCCAGAGAGATACTTTGGAACTGCTTATCCTGTTTTCTGAAAATAATATAGCGTTTAAATGAAAGAACTTAGTAATGACCTGTGTGGATTTAAACCTTCTTCCTATCTCTAGAGAGATTTTATAGACTTCAGTGTACATAATGTGCACAGTTTAAAGTATATTATGCTTGTATATGTTTTCCTAGACTTTGTTCTTATTGGTTTTCAGAGTGAAATCGAATACTTATCACTGTTCATGCTTTCCTACTGCATTTACTAAGTCTCAGGTGTCATGGTGGGAGATGGGGGAGCAGTTGGACTCCAAGTCTCAGTGGTCCTTATGCCTTTTGGGATTTACAGTTGTCTCTGTTTTCTCAAACTAAATTCCCAGATTAAAAAAAGGAGGGGGGACTCAAATCAACAGGTGAAAGAAATGAACAACCATGATCAGACAGTGAAATACGAAATATGTGAAACTAGAGGAAGGACATTAGGTTTGATTTTAGAATTTTATTGAAGGGAAGAATAAATGGCTTGATGTGAAACTTAGGTAGGTATTTCTAGTTTTGTAGTGGAAGAACATTTATTAAATTTTTAATAATAATGTGTTAGTTGGGACTTCCCTGATGGTCCACTGGCTAATAATGTAAATGTCCATGTAAATGTGCCTGCGGTTTATGTCTACATGCTTTAGTATTTCATGCATGGCCAGCTATTTTATGATGATTT
Source organism: Bos grunniens (assembly GCF_055505025.1). Taxonomy (NCBI): domain Eukaryota; kingdom Metazoa; phylum Chordata; class Mammalia; order Artiodactyla; family Bovidae; genus Bos; species Bos grunniens. Next base: position 36,400,271 of record NC_141192.1, on the reverse strand, counting down.
ACGGAGTTCTAGATCTGATTGGGTTGAATGCGAATGGTTGATACTGGGGCTGCTCCTCCCGGCTGAGAGCAGAAGTTGAATTCCATGTCTCCAGGAGTTATAAAAGATTACCATCACCACTGCATTGAGGAAAGGAGCACAGGCTTCATGTTTTCTTCTCCTTGGCCAGTCTCCTTGACATTTAACCAGGCATTTACTTATATGATGGGCCTCTGAGTGATTTTCATGGGCCTGAGGATGAAATATCTGTTTCAAGGTGGGCCTTTACTGCTTACGTCTATCAATTCTGCCTAACTCTTGGGCTGCAGATGTCTGGGTAGACATTTAGGCCTTTCTGTGTTCGAGAGACCTGCCCTAGTCCTTCAGTAATGGCTTGGGTCCTGAGTTCTCACAGCCTCCTATGTATTCCCTTCCATAGCCCTGATACCATGCCACATAGTTCTTTGTGGCACTAAAATATGTTCTTTGGCACCTTACACTGGTAATATTCTCCACAAAACCCATGATCAGAAAGTTCTGGAGTGGATGGTGTTCATAGTTGCATAGCATTGTGAATATACTTAAGGTCACTGAACTGTACACTGAAAAATAGTTAAAATGGTAAAATTTATGTTAATTATATTCTAACTTTAATAAATCAGAAATGTCTAGGAAACACTCATATTCACCTCCTGATTTTACATTAAAGAATCTGAGACATCTTAAAACCCTGTTTGATTTTCCTGACTCAGAGTTTGCAAAGCTGGGGCTTTAAAAAAGGCACAATTTCCTATTTAATGTCCAGCTAATTCATATTCTCTTGGATGGTAAATTGCAGTTGCCCACTTATTTCCACACTAAATGGTGATCTTGAAGGTGTGGAGAAGCCCCCTCTGTAGTCCTAGAACAGAGATCAGATTAAGTCTTTAGTAAATACTGAGGGGAAGGATTTGAAATCATATGAGTTAAAAGAGATTGACAGGATTTGAACACATAAGGGTAAAGGAAAGGACATTAATGAGAGAGAACAAGATGAATAAACACCTGGAATCAAGAGAGTATTTTACACATTACTGTTGTTGCTCAGTCACTAAGCTGTGTCTGACTCTTTACGACTCCATGAACTGCAGCACGCCAGTCTTCCCTGTCCTTCATTATCTCCCGGAGTTGTGCAAAATTGTGTCTCTTGAGTCAGTGATGCTATCTGACCATCTCATCCTCTGCCATCCCCTTCTCCTTTTGCCTTCAGACTTTCCCAGCATCAGGGTCTTTTCCAATGAGTTGTCTCTTTGCATCAGGTGGCCAAAGTATTGGATCTTTAACATCAGTTCTTCCAATGAATATTCAGAGTTTATTTATTTTAGGATTGACTGGTTTGATCTCTTTGCAGTCCAAGGGACTCTCAAGAGTCTTATCCAGCACCACAATTCAAAAGTATCAGTTCTTTGGTCCTCAGCCTTCTTTATGGTCCAACTCTCACATCCATATATGACTACTGGAAAAACCATAGCATTGACTCCAGGGCCCTTTGTTGACTTTATGCTTCCATGCAAGGGGCGTGGGTTCAATCCCTGGTCGAGGAACTAAGATCCCACATTCTGGGCAGCATGGCCAACAATAACAACAACAACAAAAGATTTAAATGATAGCCAGCTGCATGAGTGAATGGATGGATGAATGAATGAATAAGAAATAGATCTAATCCTGTGTATCTAAGATGAGGCTAAGGAGCTCTGAAGAGTTTATATGATGTGCCTGGTGGTAGCCAATCTTAGAAGACATGTGTTTTCCCTCAGACTTGATGTGATTTGGCAGAGAGCAGCATCCTCTTTGTACATGTGTAATCCAGGTTATTCATTGGTGGTAGAAAGTGTTGAGAAAAAAGCAGGAAGAGAAACAAGAACTAATTCATAGATTATCATGTTGGGCCCAGGACAATGTGGTCTGAGGGCACTGTACCTAGAAAGGAAAAGGTGATCCAGTGGACAGGAGAGTTGTGTTTCATTCATTTTGATATTTGGCAAAACTAATACAATATTGTAAAGTTTAAAAATAAAATAAAATTAAAAAAAAAAACCTCAACATTCAGAAAACTAAAAAAAAAAAATTAAATAAAATATGCAGATAGAGGTTCCGTATCAGTGCTTTGATGAGATTTTTGTGGCACTTGTGATTTATTTCATTAAATACTTTCTTGATTGTGTACTCAGCAAGGACTGGAAATCAGGGATGCAAAGAGCTTGTGGAGATAGATCCTTCTGGAAAATTTCAGTCTTACAGAGAAATAAAATATAGAAATCCAGGCTATGTTTTAACGCCCATATCAATCACCGTGAAATCCTCCCCTAATGAAAATAGAATCCTATGAAATTATTAATTTGCAATTGAAAACTAAATTTTCTATCATCTTGTAGTATTCACTGATTGCTTCCTATGTGAGTATGAGTTTTATTTTCCCCTCCAGATTAAATATTTGAGGTCAGGGACCATGACTTACTAATGGAATGATAAATAAGACAGGTTAATAGAATAATGTTATAATCCCTGAAATCTGTATCTGACAAATGCATATGATATAAACAGTGAAATCTTTGGATTACTTGTCCCGATACTGAAGAAGTATACCTTAATACTGGTATTGTTGTTGTTTAGTTGCTAAGTTGTGATGACTCTTTTGTGACTGACCCCATGCGTTGTAACCTTCCAGGCTCCTCTGTTCATGTGATTTCTCAGGCAAGAATACTGGAGTGGGTTTCCGTTCCCTTCTCCAGGGCATCTTCCTGACCCAGGGCTCAAACCCATGTCTCTTGCATTGGCAGACAGATTCTTTACTACTGAGCCACCTGGGAAGCCCTTAATACTGTCCAGTTTAGAAAACAAGTATATATTTCATTAATTTCATTAGAATCTGGAGTATACACATTAATTATATATTTTGAAAACAAAAGTTTGTCCATTTTTTAGAGAAAATATTTTTCCAATGTGTCAATCTAGTTCAACAAGTGTTTTATGGTCTTCCGTTACATTTCTTCCTTATGTGTTTAGTATTGTTTCTAAATTAAGTTCTATTGGTCAATAATACCAAGTGATGCTCTTTTCTAATGGATTACTCAGATTATGCCACCCTGGAAGATGTCGAAATTTAATGTCTTTTGTTGTTGTTGTTTGTTTCTGGCTCTGTGCTTGTTTTGGACTTTGAAGAAATGTTTGTGGATTTTTTTTTTTTTAAGCAGAAGAGATGTTTGAGAATTTAGTTCTAAGCGTCTGGATGTTCATTCATTCTGCTTGTAATGGAGTTGTCTGTTTTACTAATGTCTACTGACAGCTTCTCATTGATCTTTGTAGTTCTTTTCTAGGAAGGTGAAATTCTGCAGGCTCAAGGTGATGGGCTTAAACTTGGATTCCCCCCCAACCCAATAGACGGTAAAGAAAGCGAAATGAGGAACTAAAATTTGATTCTGAAAATTGATAAAAGAAAAAAATTGCTCTTTGCAATTAAATTCTAAACCATTGTAATTTGTACTTAATTATTTGTACATGTAGAACCATAACAAGTTTCCGTAAAGGGGTAATGCATTCCTAGATGTTAGACCCTGGGTTCAATCCCTGGGTCGGGAAGATCTCCTGGAGAAAGAAATGGCAACCCACTCCAGTATTCTTGCCTGGAAAATCCCATGGACGGTGGAACCTGGTAGGCTACAGTCCATGGGGTCGCAAAGAGTCGGACACAACTGAGCGACTTCACTTTCACTTTCAGGCCACTGGATATAAAACACAGACAAAATGGAGGAGGCAAGCTAAGGGGCAGAGGGACTGTCTTAGCCAATCTCCTACCCACCCAGGTTTTTTTTTTCCCCCTCCACATTGCAAGGCGTGTGGGATCTTAGTTCCCTGACCAGGGATCTATCCAGCAGCCTTTGCAGAGGAAGCATGGAGTCTTAACCATTGGGCCATTAGGGAGGTCCCACCCAGGTTTTTGATGGAGGGAGGAGGAGATGAAGTCAGACTCTGTTTCTTACTGGACTGGAAAAGTAATTTCATTCACATCCTGGAGTGAATCAGATTCCCTGCCTCGAATTCAGAAAGCTCCCCAAACCAAGAAGTAATACTCGAGCACTGATTTGTTAACTGATGCTGAGAAATGCTTTGTCAGTGGGGCTGGTTTTTGCAGTGGCTGGGCTGTAACCTTGGTGAGCCATGCTTATTTGTTCATCAAGCAGTATTTCTTGGCTCTTAGGGTACAGTGTGGACAGGACACATGCTCTACATTGTGCTGAGAGGGATTTGGGTGAGGGAGCGTAGGCAGGCAAAAATAAAGACCAGGAAAGCTGTAGATAATGATGAGGAGCAGAAGGTGACAGTGGGAAGCTGTGACAGCGAGTGGCCAGCTTGCTGGCTTATGTGGGCTGGCAGGCCGAAGACTTGATAACTGTTACGCCAAAGGGCACTTGCTGCTGCTGCTGCTACTGCTGTCGCTTTAGTCGTGTCCAAATCTGTGCGACCCCATAGACGGCAGCCCACGAGGCTCCCCTGTCCCTGGGATTCTCCAGGCAAGAACACTGGAGTGCTTGAGGAGCTTGGAATTCAGGCCCTCCTCCTCCCAGGACTCTCTACCTTTTTAACATAAGCTTTTTATTTTTAAACGTTTGTAAATGCAACCCAGTGCAGGCCAGAGCTCTCTGAGTTGATTTTGCTTGTCTTTGTTAACAATTTTGTTTCTGCTACTTGCTTGCTTTCCTTTCTTTTTGTTATTTTTTATTGAAGTGTAGTTGATTTAAAATATCATGTTTCAGTGTATAGCCTAGTGATTTGTTTATACGTATATATTGATATTTTATGTCCTTATGTGCTTATTCTTCAGATTCTCTTCCCTTATAGGTTACTACAAAATACTGAGTAGAGTTCCCTGTGCTATACAGTAGATCCTTGCTGGTTATCTGTTTTATGTATAGCAATGTGTATGTATTATGCTCAGTCTCAAAAGGCAATCTTGTCCTTTTTCCAGAATCACTGGGGCCCTCTCTAGTTCCTGTCCATATCCCATGTACCTGCTATGATGGATTTAATAATCCACCTCCTTGTAGGAATGTATTTCAGAGAAATACTTGCAAAGTCCATGCTTTTATATCTCATGTTATTTATTACTCATTTTGGTTTTTATGCCTGTAACGAGGGTGCTGATGGGCAAGGCAGAAGAGGCAGGTAAAATGATAGATGGCTGAAAAATCAGTGACAGCAAAGAATGAAACAGATTTTCAGGAGACCAAGCTTAAGAATTATTGACAAATTCATATGCAAATTCCTGCTGAACTCAAAAAGGATGAAATTTCTTAAAGTGAATGAGAATCTGTTTGCTTTTGATTTGCTTCACTGAAAACACTGGAGAAACAGATTTGTGAAATACAGATTTTTGAGACTGTCAAAAATTGGGCCCTGGTTTTCGTAATAATAATAGTGTTAGTTGCCCACGTCTGACTCTCTGTGACCCCACAGAGTGTAGCCTGCCAGGCTCTCTGTCCATGGGATTCTCCAGGCAAGAATACTGGAGTGGATTGCCATTCCCTTCTCCAGAGGATCTTCCTGACCCAGGGATTGAGCCCAGGTCTCCTGCATTACAGGCAAATTCTTTACCATTTGAGCTACAGGGAAACCCTAAGATTGGGGTAAATAATGACCTGCCTATCCCTCCATTACGCAATGTGCTTGACTTCATTTTAAATGCTCATCTTTCATTTTTTATTGAAACTTCAAAATGAAAAATTGTGTGATGGTGATCTTAGTGCTCTGCCTACCACGGCAGGGCAAGTATCGTCTGTGGGTGTTATGGACGTGTGTTCCTATGGGGCTTGTCCCATTAAGTTCAGTTGAATCTGGAAATTTTGCTTCTTGAGGACAGTTTCCTGTCATCTGACCTGAAGGTTTTGCTGGCTTCCCTCTGCTTCTCTGAAATTATTTGTGAGCAGCCTCCTGAAAATAATATTAGGCAGCACCAGCAATAAGAGAGATACTTTCTGCATGAATGTTTTTGGAGGCAGAAAGATAAGCCAATTAAACATTTTGTTTTCTGATGCATATGTAACATTTGTACACATGGATGATCTTTTTGAAATATGTGACTTGCTACTGTTTACAGTGATATTTAGACTGAAATCTCTCAGGGCTGGAGCCCAGATTTTCAAATTATTTGGAAAAACTTTTTTAGTAAGTAAAATTAATCCTATGTTTTAAAATGAATGAATGTATCTATTCATTGTTGAAAAGCAGGTAAAATCTACAATATGTTTTATTTATTCTTTAGACATGTTATGTCATTGAATCATGGTATGAGTATTCAAGAAAACAAAATAATTCTCTGGCACACCTAAATTTCATGTTGGCAACTGGACACAATAGAGCAATTGCAATTCTAGTTACAAATTGTACTGACTTCCAGAAGGTCTCATTGAGCTCAGAGCACTTGCTGCCTCTCACACCAGTTTCAGTTCAGTTCAGTCCCTCGGTCAGGTCTGACTCTTTGTGACCCCATGAACCATAGCACGCCAGGCCTCCTGTCCATCACCAGCTCCTGGAGCCTACCCAAACCCATATTCATTGAGTTGGTGATGCCATCCGTCTATCTCATCTCTGTCATCCCCTTCTCCTGCCCTCAATCTTTCCCAGCATAAGGGTCTTTTCAAATGACTCAGCTCTTCGCATCAGGTGGCCATAGTATTGGAGTTTCAGCTTCAACATCAGTCCCTCCAATGAACACCCAGGGCTCATCTCCCTTAGGATGGACTGGTTGGATCTCCTTGCAGTCCAAGGGACTCTCAAGAGTCTTCTCCAACACCATAGTTCAAAAGCATCAATTCTTCTGTGCTCAGCTTTCTTTATAGTCCAACTTTTACATCTATACAAGACCACTGGGAAAACCACAGCCTTGACTAGACAGGCCTTTGTTGGCAAAGTAATGTCTTTGGTTTTCAATATGCTGTCTAGGTTGGTCATAACTTTTCTCCCAAGGAGTAAGCGTCTTTTAATTTCATGGCTGCAGTCACCATCTGCAGTGATTTTGGAGCCCAGAAAAATAAAGTCAGCCACTGTTTCCACTGTTTCCCCATCTATTTCCCATGAAGTGATGGGACCGGATGCCATGATCTTCGTTTTCTGAATGTTGAGCTTTAAGCCAACTATTTCACTCTCCACTTTGACTTTCATCAAGAGGCTCTTTGATTCTTCTTCACTTTCTGCCATAAGGGTGATGTCATCTGCATATCTGAGGTTAATGATATTTCTCCTGGCAATCTTGATTCTAGCTTGTGTTTCTTCCAGCCCAGCGTTTCTTATGATGCACTCTGTATATAAGTTAAATAAGCAGAGTGACAATATACAGCCTTGATGTACTCCTTTTCCTGTTTGGAACCAGTCTGTTGTTCCATGTCCAGTTCTAACTGTTGCTCCCTGACCTGCATACAGGTTTCTCAAGAGGCAGGTCAGGTGGTCTGGTATTCCCATCTCTTTCAGAATTTCCCACAGTTTATTGTGATCCACACAGTCAAAGGCTTTGGCATAGTCAATAAAGCAGAAATAGATGTTTTTCTGGAACTCTCTTGCTTTTTCCATGATCCAGTGGATGTTGGCAATTTGGTCTCTGGTTCCTCTGCCTTTTCTAAAACCAGCTTGAACATCAGGAAGTTCACCGTTCACATATTGCTGAAGCCTGTCTTGGAGAATTTTAAGCATTACTTTACCAGCGTGTGAGATGAGTGCAATTGTGCGGTAGTTTGAACATTCTTTGGCATTGCCTTTCTTTGGGATTGGAATGAAAACTGACCTTTTCCAGTCCTGTGGCCATGGCTGAGTTTTCCAAATTTGCTGACATGTTGAGTGCAGCACTTTCACAGCATCATCTTTCAGGATTTGAAATAGCTCAACTGGAATTCCGTCACCTCCACTAGCTTTGTTCGTAGTAATGCTTCCTAAGGCCCACTTGACTTCACATTCTAGGATGTCTGGCTCTAGGTGAGTGATCACACCATCATGATTATCTGGGTTATGAAGATCTTTTTTATACAGTTCTTCTGTATATTCTTGGCACCTCTTCTTAATATCTTCTGCTTCTGTTCAGTTCAGTTCAGTCACTCAGTCCTGTCCGACTCTTTGCAACCCCGTGAATCGCAGCACGCCAGGCCTCCCTGGCCATCACCATCTCCCGGAGTTCACTCAAACTCACGTCCATTGAGTTGGTGATGCCATCCAGCCATCTCATCCTCTCTCGTCCCCTCTTCCTCCTGCCCCCAATCCCTCCCAGCATCAGAGTCTTTTCCAATGAGTCAACTCTTCGCATGAGGTGGCCAAAGTACTGGAGTTTCAGCTTTAGCATCATTCCTTCCAAAGAAATCCCAGAGCTGATCTCCTTCAGAATGGACTGGTTGGATCTCCTTGCAGTCCAAGGGACTCTCAAGAGTCTTCTCCAACACCATAGTTCAAAAGCATCAATTCTTTGGCGCTCAGCCTTCTTCACAGTCCAACTCTCACATCCATACATGACCACTGGAAAAGCCACAGCCCTGAGTAGATGGACCTTTGTTGGCAAAGTAATGTCTTGATTTTCAGTATGCTATCTAGGTTGGTCATAACTTGGTCCCTACCATTTCTGTCCTTTATTGAGCCCATCTTTGCATGAAATGTTCCCTTGGTATCTCTAATTTTCTTTAAGAGACCTCTAGTCTTTCCCATTCTATTGTTTTCCTCTATTTCTATTGCCTCCACCAGTTTAGCGGCAAGGAAATAGAAGCATATCGGTGTACTTGTTAAGTTTTAGGGTTTCGGTTCAATCTCTGTACAGCACAACTTAACAAGAAAATCAGTAGTCACCAGAGAGTATGCTGCTGCTGCTGCTGCTAAGTCGCTTCAGTCGTGTCTGACTCTGTGCGACCCCATAGACGGCAGCCCACGAGGCTCCCCCGTCCCTGGGATTCTCCAGGAAAGAACACTGGAGTGGATTGCCATTGCCTTCTCCGACCAGAGAGTATACTTGCCATTAAATTTCATGAGATGAGGCTACATGTTTTGTTTGGGTTTGAACAAAAATATGCTGAAGAATAATGAAGCAGCAGATATACTAACAGAACCCACCTCTTCACTGTAGATTAGCTATTAACAGTTAGCATTTAAGATCGTCTTCCAAATGTCATAACCAAAGCTTTTTGATTTCCAGAGTTGTGCTTTGTTGAATATTTGATGAAACAGACTGCAGATAACTGCAGTGACATTTTGGGTGATTCCCTGCTGGCAGCTGAGACGTCTGTCCTCTTGGCAATTTCCAGGGGTCGGCTCTCAATCTGGAGAACAGAGAAGAGTAGCATGATGATTCCTGTCAGTGGGGAGGAACCAGAATGATATGTGAACACTCAGAATTTCCTACCTTCTAATAAAAATTCCATGAATGGTGAGAGTAGTGGTTCTCACATCAAACAATAATGGTCCAGCTTTTCTTAGAGGAACAAAGACTATTCAGGAGTTCTGTCTCCAGTAAAGACTCAGCAATATTGCTGAGTAATATTTGTGGCTGTGATGGTGAGGATTTTCTTTTGTCTGCTATAATTTTTTACTTGATGAATATGATAGCATGATCATTCTCGGTTATGTTACAGCATTTGGAAGGGAATCATTGTAGTTCTAGGATGTCATGAGCCCTTAGGGGAAAGTTGGGATTCTAGTTTAGGCAGACTTTTTCTGTTTTTAAATTAAATTTTATTGGAATATAGTTGCTTTACAATATTGTGTTAGTTTCTGCTGTACAGCAAAGTGAGTCAGCTATTTGTGTACATATATTCCTTCTTTTTTGGTTTCCTTCCTATTTAGGTCATCACGGAGCACTGAGTAGAGTTACCTGAGGAATACACTATATTCTCTTTAGTTGCCTATTTTATGCATAGTAGCAATGGTGTGTATGCGTCATTCCCACTCTCCCAATTCATCCCACCCCACCTCCTTCCCCCTTGGTGTCCATATGTTTGTTCTCTAGATCTGTGTCTCTATTTCTGCTTTGCAAATAAGATCATTTTTGCTTTTCTTAAGCAAACAAACAAAAAAGCAAAACAGCAATAACAGTCCCTTCTTTTCCTGGATACCCAGTCAAAGGGAAACTGATTTATTGGGACCCTGATCTCAGGAGACCAGTAGACCTGGTCCTTAGCACAGGCTGGAACCTATGGCTGTTATAGATGGCCTTCCATCTCACTCAGTTTACCTGTAAACACTCTATGTGGATCCCATATGGGATTGGTAGGCCAGGCCAGCTGCCAAGCAGAGGGTGACTGCTAACCTCACTGCTAACCTTCTCTTCCTGGGCATTACTCGTTAGATGTTTTGTTTGGGAGAAAGCTTTAAGAAAAATGGGTTTGGGGGTGCAGAGGGAGAGACTGGTCTGAGAACTTCATAGCTGCATTTTTGGTATCCTGTTTTTCCTGGGGGTCAATTATTTGAGGCCTATGAACTTTGGTGTTACGTGTCTTCTCTTATCCTTGCCTGTTAAAAGTAGAGTCTATTATTTCTTTAGAGACTGATTATCAACTTCATAGATTTCCAAGCCTTCTGCTCATCTATGCCACGTATTCTCGATCCTTTCTCTGAGAGAAACATCCGTTTCTTTGGAGAATGAAGAACTGTGTACTGCATAATACGTGGATTATAGTTTGGGGAAAATGTAAGGATGGGAGTAATTTTTTAGATTTCAGTGATCTGTTTTTCTTAGTTTTTTTTTTTTTTTAATGCCACTACACGAAACAACAGAACTGTCTGCCATTAGATACAGCCTACTTTCAGATGGTAAATGCTCTACACTGGCTGTTGATTTAATTTGATGGTCACAAGGAGTTTTGGCTTTTGATCTTTTAGGATGTTGACCTACACATACTAGGAATATTTAAGTCTGTTTTATTAAGTTCATTCCCATGGAGTGTATGGCATTGGAAACAATTTGGCTATTGATTTTTCTGTTTTTGTTTTTTTCTTGGTAACCAACCAAAAAGAAAAGAATTGATTAAATGTTTCATTTGAGATACTGTATCCTATGACTTGCTTTTCTTCATCTTTGGGTTTTCCATAATAATAGGAAACTTCGACTAGCTTTGGTAGGCCATGGCGATTTCTTTTTTTCTTTTGATAGTGATCGAATGAGATGTCTGTGATTACATAAAATATTAAATTGTTACCAAGTTGTAGTTAGTGTGAACATGCATTTATCATTTCTAAATGTCATCTATTACTTAGAAATTGCTTTCCCCCAAACACCAAAACATCATTTCGTTTTTGTTTTGGCTTATGGTGTGAATAGGCTGCTGCACAGTAATTGCTTTCTTGCCAGGTGAAATATGCTTCTAATTTCTCGCCCTGTTTTAAAAATAAATATGACTGGAATTTTACTTTCACATTTCTAAACATATAGCATAATTGGAATATGTTAAGCAATAAATGATAAAGCAAACAGATCTGTTTGGAGCCCTAGAAATAATTGTACCATTTGTACCTACCTAAGTTTTTGTTGTATGGATAATTCACATACTGTAGGAATGACACGTTGTTTAGTGAAACTTCTAAGAGTGGGTACTACTAAAACCTGTATCTTTTATGAGCCCTTAGACACCACATAAAACTTCACATCTAAAAACTCCTCTAAAATTAGCTATTTAATATTGATTTAGCTATAGTTTGGACATATTTTCCCTCCTCTATTCATTTCCTTTGGTGCTTATTGTGTAGAGTCATTATTCTAGGTGCTGGGGATTCAGTGGCGAACAAAATAAACATCCTTATCTCATGAAGCGTACCTTGGAAGATGGAGAGATACTGATAAAAGCAAGATGATTTCAGATAGGGATGTTGTTTTAAAGAAGAAAACAACCACACAGTAATGGGAAAGACAGCAATGTGGTATTTGAGGGTAAGAGGGAGGGCATTTTAGGCAGGTTTGGTCTAATTATTCTTTCTCTGCGGATGTGCCACTTGGGTCGAGTCATGAATGATGGAAAGGCGCCAGCTATGGATAGAACTAGAGGAAGAGCCTTCCACACAGAGAAGCAGCCAGGGCCGAGCTCTTAGGCGGGGAAGCTTGGCAGGTGGGAGGGCATTGTGGCAGGAGTGCAGCTAGTGCATAAGGGGGAGGGTGGCGGGACGCAGGGTTCAGATGAGGACTTGAACCCGCATAGCGCATCTCATCCGTCTCTGCCAGGTGATCTGGGGGTGCCAGTGACTCAGAAGACCGGTGGACTAATTATAAAATGAAACTAAAGAGAAATAATTTGGTAATGAAATATATATTTCATTTCACCCTCATCACAAGCTTATGTTTTTTTTTAATGTTTAAAATAAATATTTGTTAAAGTGCTTTGTAATGATACAAGAAAGAGATTAGGAATGAAAAGAGATTGTTATCCTACAGATTGAGAAAGGCACGTATATGATTTATGGTCACATGTTGAACTGCAGTGTTGTAGAGCAGGATGAAGATACAGCTGACGCAAAGCACAGTAGTACCTGCCTTAAAAGTCATTCTAGAAAACGGAATACTTGTAGGTATAAGTGTATGTGTAGGAGTAGGTGTGAGTATATGTGTAGATACTCTTGCCTGGAAACTCCATGGATGGAGGAGCCTGGTGGGCTACAGTCCATGGGGTCGCAAAGAGTCTGACACAACTGAGTGACTTCACTTTCACTTTTCACTTTCATGCATCGGAGAAGGAAATGGCAACCCACTCCAGCGTTCTTGCCTGGAGAATCCCAGGGACGGAGGGGCCTGGTGGGCTGCCCTCTATGGGGTCACACAGAGTCGGACACGACTGAAGCGACTTAGCAGCAGCAGCAGAGGTAGTTATAGATAAAGGTCTAGATACAGGATGAGGAGTAGGTGTTGATGTAAAAGGAAGAAAAGGTATAGGTGAAAGTGAAAGTGTTAGTCACTCAATGATACCGGGACTCTTTGTGACCCCATGAACTGTAGCCTGCCAGGCTCCTCTCAATTCTCTAGGCACGAGTACTCGAGTGGGTAGCCATTCCCTTCTCCAGGGATCTCCCGACCCAGGGATCTTCCCGACCCAGGGATCAAACCTTCATTTCCTACATTGCAGGCAGATTCTTTACCGTCTGAGGCATCAGGAAAGTATAGGTATAATTACATATATAGTTATGTGTAGATGTGGGAGTAGATAGAGGTGCAGACCAGGAGTAGGTGCAGGTTTAGATGGAGAAGTAGATATGTAGATTTAGATGCAGTAGATTAGGAGTAGGTAAAGGAGTAGAAACTGGAGTAGGAGTAGTTGTGGAAACAGGAGTAGGAACTGAGGTAGGAGTATGAGTAGGTGTAGGACCTGGTGTCGGAGGAGGAGGAGTGTGCAAATGCATCACAGCAGCAGTTTTAATCTAAGTAGTTCTAGGATTTCTGGGAGGTTTCTGGAGGGTGTTGGTTATGGTAAAGAGGAGAGAGAGGTAAAATGGGAGGACTTCCATTGAAAATAGGTCTTCCCATTAAAAAAAAATAGTTTTAAAATGTAATGCTTTAAAATGTTAATTACAATATGAAATGTGGAATGAAGCACTTGCCAAAAAAGTGAAACCGATGATCACGTCTGTGGGTCATACAGTTTACAACCCACGAAGCCTGTCCTGTGCTGACCGCCTCCAGAGAAAATACAGCAGTGATGTTAATACCAGGATCAGGATGCCTGTGGTTTATATTATTACTGGCATATACTCATTTCCTTACTAGGCTTTAGAAAGTCACGGGTATTGATATTGTCATAGATATTGACATAGGTATTGTATATTGATACATTGGCTATTATCAAAATATTATCAGTTATTATCTAGGGAAGAGCAAAAGATTCCCCTGGAAGTTATTATTCAAAACCAGCTTTCATCAGAGTTTCTCTAATTATTCAGCGTAGTGGTTTAGAAAGAGCCTGCGGTAGATTCGTTTGCACTTGCCTTATTTCTTCAGAAGGCTCTCTGTGCTGTCGATGAGGAATGTGCTTGTGCTTCCCAAACAGGTTGACTGCCACAGGGCTCTGTGCAAACACAAGTAGTTTCTTAGCTGGACTAGCAATGTTTTGACTCATGAGTTCGCTGCTTTGCTCCCAAGAGGTGAAAAGCCTTTCATTTTTGTTTCCATCGTGTTCCCCGAACCAGACTCTGTTGATGTTCACATCAGTGTCTGCTAAGCAGCAGGTTGGCTTGGCTGTGCCCTTGAACTTGTGCAGACCTTTGAGAAGAGAGTAGTAAGTTAATCAGAGTCTGGCTTAAATGCTCTCGCCTCTGCTATTCGGACATAATTAAACCACTATTTCGGGCTTCCTGTGGCTCAGATGCTAAAGAATCTGTCTGCAATGCAGTGGTGAAAGTTGCTCAGTTGTGTCTGACTGTGACCACTGTGCAGTCCATGGAATTCTCCAGGCCAGAATACTGGAGTGGGTAGCCATTCCCTTCTTCAGGGGATATTTGCAACCCAGGGTTCGAACCCACATTGTGGGCAGATTCTCTACCAGTTGAGCCACCAGAGAGGCTCAAGAATACTGGAGTGGGTAGCCTATCCCTTCTTCAGTGGATCTTCTCGACCCGGAATCAAATTGGACCTCCTGCATTGCAGGCAGATTCTTTACCAGCTGAGCTACGAGGGAAGCCCACAATGCAGGAGACTCGGGTTCAATTCCTGGGTCGGGAAGATTCCTGGAGAAGGGAATGGTAGACCTCTCCAGTATTCTCCCTGGAGAATCCCATGGACAGAGGAGCCTGGAAGGCTACAGTCCACGGGGACACAAAGAGTCAGACATGACTGAGTGACTAACACTACACTACTACTAAACCACTCTTTCATCCTTCCCATTAAGGAGCTCTTATTCCTCTTTAATCTGGTTCTTAATGTGTGGTCATAAAAGATGAATTTAATCAGTAGGTTCTCTCCCTAGACTTTGAGTTTCATTTGCTGTTGGGTGTGTGAAGCTCTTTATGCTTCCCAGGTTTGGATTCATACAGATTATCTTTTTATTATTAACCTAATTGTTAGCAAGGGAGCAATGTGCCAACTAGTTACCACATGTGAGCGGCATTATTAAGAGGTCAGAGGTGAGATCCAGAAAATTAATGCCACCTAGTTCATAGACCAGTGTGCAGAGGAAACAGAAGAGATGGTAATTTACAAACTGTGCTCTTTTGTCTTCAATACCTATTTAGTTTAAAGAGGAAAGCCAGTGCTCCAATGAGTACCACATCCTCATAAAGCCAGTGGCAAAATATAATAATTGTATTAGGAGGTATAAAAAGATATGTGAAAAGCAAGAACATATTTTCAGAAACCAGATTTTCTTTTGCCCTCGGATGCTTCTGGCAAAACCAGTTTTATTGACCTATTTTCTTTAAGGACTCGTCCGTAGAATGTTGGAGGAGGAAGTGCTGTCACCGTCTGGGTAGGGGTGTGACTGGGGCACCCATGGAGGTTCTTGAGGACCCCAGACTTTCCGCTTTCGGGAGCAGTGGTTTGTATGTGCCATGTCATATCCACAGAGGGGTGGGTGTTAGATCCTCTGTAAGGCTGTTTGCTTACTTTCACATGCTTGGGATATCAAATGCCAGAAGGCTGAGAATATGAGCGCCCGGCTGGTATGCACCTGGTTAATCATATCAACCACTTCATCTTCATAGAAACATGTTAAGATTGTTATTATTACTACTAAGGTGTTATTGACCCGGCTTTTCAGATGAGGAAAGAAAGATGTGGAAAGATTAATTGGGAACCAGGTGCGTTGCTGTAGCTGCTATAGATTCAACTAATGACCCTTTGGCTAAGCAGCTCAGTGCATCCAGACAGGGTTAGATGCAACTCTGAAAATAAAAACGAAGCACCTTAACAACGAAAGCACTTTAACAAATGAACACCTTAGCAAGTCAGCTGTTTTGCAGCTGACTACTTCTGTTGGGCTTTGGGGCTGAAGACAGTTGGAGGCCTGGCATGGTTGTTCATTAGCTCTGTGCCTTGGGAAAATTAATGTGTCCAAATCTGAGTTTCTTCCTTTGTAAAACAAGGACAGTCACAAAATGGAATCCATCTCAGTGGGTTTTGGGAAGCGTTACAGGAGATATATGTAAAAATCACGCCAGTTCTCCCTGACTGTTAACTAGCGATATGGTGGTGGTTACTTCTTTTTAAAAAATTATTGAATATATTTGATTTACAGTGTTGTTAATTTATGCTATACAGTAAAATGATTCTATATATATATATACACACACACATATCCTTCTTCATATTCTTTTCCATTATAGTTTATCCTAGGGTATCAAATATAGTTCTCAGTGCTACAAAGCAGGAGCTTGTTGTGAGTCCATTTTATATATAATAGTTTGCATCTGCTAATTGTGATGGTTACTTCTTTGAGAGGACCCACTGACCACCAGCTCAGAATTACAGGAGACAGCAGCTAGGTCATGCAGTAGTGAGAGCGATTGGTCTCTTTTTCTGCATTAAAAATTTTCCACATATATAGGCTGGCTCATCCACACACTTAAATACCTGTCTATATAATGTGCAAAAACAGTTTTTATGCATGATTTTCCATTTCCTGTTTAGGCATTGAAAAATCAGCCAGACTCATAAAAGAATGTTTGACCTTTGATGGTAAAAGATTACTGTACTTAATTTTATTTAATTTAGAAGAGATAATTCCAAGGATACTTGATTATGATATTACAAGAATTAAAAACATTTCATTTTTCTTCATTCACTCTAGTTTAATATTTAAACAAGGTATTAAATGAATTTAGAGAGTGGTGCATTTATAATAAATCTGAGTACGGCTCAGAGTTTTCCTCAAGGGTTTTTAACTTTTAATCTGTCCTCAGATTAGTGGCAATGTTAAAAAAAATTGTATACAACCAGTATGTTCTTGTTACTATCCACCTGACTTTCCTTTTGTGAGCTAGCTTCTTGCCCAGCTCTAAGGCACCATCTTTGGTCGCTGCCTCCCAAACTGGGCTCCCTTGGATTCTGGATGCTCCTACTCTCTCTAGAGATCTTTCCCATTTATGGACCTTCTCTCTTCCACTGCCTACCTGCTGCCCCCTGCTCTTAACCTCAGTCTTCGCTGACCCTATTGCCCTGGTGGAGGTAGCACCTTCCTCCCTGCAATGCAGTGTCTTCTGTGGTGGCACTCAAAACGGTCAGTTGCAATTATGTATTTAGTTCTTTATTCCCCCTTAGGCTGAATCTGAAAATTTCCAATCTCATCTTCTTTCTGATATACCTATTGTCTTTTCAAAGAGCAGTCAGGAGAGTGTGGGGAATACATTTAAATCATGCTAAGTATTTAGGAATACTTTCATAATGGAACTCTTTTGGACTCCACTGGTATAAATACTCCAACAATGACCCAGGATCAGGATTCAGGATTATTTGTAAAGGATTTCAGTTACTAGTGAGGAAAGATGATCCATGTGATCAACTCCATATTTTAAAAACACCAAGTCACTGAGTTATGTAAGTTTGTGGATATCCAATGAAGGATAAAAAAGAAAAACACTTTGTTAATAAAGTTTTCTGTTTGCAGCATTTCTTAACAAATATTTTTCTCCAGATTTTGAGTGTCTTATCATGAGTCAGCCTTACGATTGCAAAGCCTCGGTCTTGTTAATAATGTATAACTTCAAATGAATCATGAGCTTATGCATAGCACTTGAGTATGCAAATTTTATAATACTCCTAATCTGAAGGCTCATATTTTTCTGTTTATTTAAAAGTGTTACGTCTCATTTGCATTACATTTTATAGCTCTATTATGTTCTGTATAATCTCTGTGTGTCACATTCAATCTAGATAGTGTCCCCTGAGGGCATTTTAATTATATGCTTTAGTTCTTGAGTTCTTTTATGTATTTTTCAGAAATAATTTCTTCTCGTTATTTTTCTTACAGTGAATCTTAGAATAGCAAAAATGGTTACTCTGGAGCCTGCTGTTATAGATGTCAGTTTTCTAGGAGATTTATTTTCTTTTTTGGCCTTTATGACATTTTGTATTACTTTTAAAGTCTTATCTGTAACCCCAGGGCTTCCCTTGTGGCTCAGCTGGTAAAGAATCCTCCTGCAATGCGGGAGACCTGGATTCGATCCCTGGGTTGGGAAGATCCCCTGGAGAAGGAAATGGCTACCTACTCCAGTATTCTGGCCTGGAGAATTCCATGGACTGTATAGTCCATGGGGTCGCAAAGAGTTGGACACGACTGGGCGACTTTCACTTTCACTATAACTACATATGTGACTTATATGCTTTCAGCGTGTGGCTCTCTGAACCTACATACTTACATACCCATGTGTTCATGTGTATGTGTGCGTCTGGAATATATTTGGAAATTGATTGTGTTGTACTTACTTTAGTGGAGATCATTGAACTACTGATATGATTCCTTTGGTATGTTACTATGGCATACCTTATGTACAATTTTGAGAGACTTTGAAACTAAACTTATCTCTGATTGCCAGCAGAGCGTGCTAAGACAATTCCAGCCAGCACAGCCTCCGCTGAGTCCCAGGTTCATTACATTCCTCATTTACAGACAGGACTGTAATAAAGTTCTTTCCTATATTGACTGCTATAATTTGGAAAACCCATAGCGGGCCTTCTGCTTTCCCACCCCACAGCACTGGCATTGTCAGTATCAAGCACACTGTAGATGTGATGGGCTAGACAGTTCGTTTTTAAATTATGATAATTTCCTGTTAACTCAGACAAACGGCCAGTGTTTTATCACTCATATTCACATTGTAAAATTTTCTCAAATAATTTTCTCTAATTATAATTGACAACCATTCCTTCTTTACTTCAAATACACTATCAAATATAAACATCCATAGTTATGAATTCACAAAACGTCATTGAAAGATTATTTTCTTGGGTTCTGTCACCTAGTTGCAATGAGTATTGTTTCATATAAGGAAACCCTTGGTTTTGACTTGGAAATCTTGCTGGTTAAAAAAACCAAACTTTAGTATCATGGGTTTTGTTAGGACTACATGAACATTATTGTTTTCATTGGCTTTCCTGAGCTTGTGATTAAACTGTCAGTACTGTCTGTACCTCGTGAACTATGTGTTCTTTAAAAAGTAAAAAATCTGTAACACTGCAGGCATTAAGCATTTTGCTTGGGATGGCAGTGAAAATATTGACACTTTATTTGATAGAGTGGATAGAAAATCCTTCATTTGCATTTTGCTGCTGTGTGTATGGTGAATATGTTCTGTAACTTTGTATGGAAGCTTATTAGAAGGTTCAAGAACACACAGTATTTCCAGAAAATCGTGTCCCTGAAACAAGTTAATAATGGGGACAGGTACACGTGTCAGATGTTTAATTATTGGGGAGGAAATGATATATTGATATTTACTGAGATTATCAGTGCTTTTGCAGATAGAATGACTAGATCTTTTTGTAGATAAAAAGATGGGTTGTCCTTCAAAATAGTACCTTCTTATGAATCTCACAGAGCATGGAAATTGGCTTTGGCTCTGACTGTATTTTTAAGCTCTCTTGCTGCCACTGTCTTTGTCTGGATCCTTCTGAATTGGTTGAAAAAGAAAAAAAATGAAGGCATTAGTTACTCAGTCATGTTTGACTCTTTGTGACCCCATGGACTACAGCCTGCCAGGCTCCTCTGTCCATGGAATTCTCCAGGCAGGAATACTGGAGTGGGTAGCCATTCCCTTCTCCAGGGTTCTTCCTTACCCAGGGATCAAACCCTGGCAAACCCAGGCAGGTTCTTTACCGTTTGAGCCACCAGGAAAGCCCTACATTATAAAGTCAGCTGTCTACTTTAGAATTGTTCTGTGATTTTGGAATATGATGCAACCTACATAGCAAATTTGATCTTAAAATTCTTTTCAAAGTTATTAAAATTCAGATATTTAAAGTCATTTTACAGTTATATAGATTATAAAAGCTAGGAATAAACTGAAAGTGTGTGAAGACACTCCTCTGGGTAAGAAGCATTTTCAGCTTCACTCGTTCCCTGTGAGCATTTTCCTGATTGGAATTCCTAGTGTTACTGAGTGAGTCCAAGTTCATACTGCTTACTACATGACAGGCCAGTACGTTGAGAAACAGGTCGTAAAGGCAAGGATCAGTGACTTTATTTGGAAAGCTAGAAGACTGAGAAAATGATGGACTACGTCCCAAAGAGCCATCTTCCCCAAGTTAGAATTCAGGCTTCTTTTGTACCAAAAGTAGAGGGGCTATGGTTGCTCCAAACTTGTTGGTGTGGGAATCCTTTGTTCTTGCATCTGTCCACATAGGTCAAAATGTTCTGTAAACCTCCAAGACGACAAATGTGATCCTCTGTTCTGCAACTTTTTATCGCCATATAAATGGGAAAATGTTATGCCTTTAAAAGTCAGAGCCTTGAGAATGGGCTAGTCTGTATATTTCAGGCAATAAGCAGCATTCTTAATTTGTATTAGAAGCAATAGAATACAAAGGTTAGAGTAAAAGAAACAGATATGATATGGAATCGGATTTGTTCTTCCCTGTTACATGAGTTCTCAAGCAATAACCCCATCTTGAATTTTGTTCTTGTTCACTTGCTTTTCTGTTTTTAAAAGCCACATATGAGTTATTTGCTTTTTTTTTAAATTTAAAAATGATTTCTCGTGCTATAAATGTAATCTATTGCAACTTGCTATTTTCAGTTAACATTATGTTTCTGATTGATCCACATTGATGCTCATAGCTATAGATTATTTATTTTCACAAGTGTATGATATTCCAGTTATAAGTATATGCATATATATATATAGCAATGTATACAAACTGCTACTGATGGAAATTGGATTTTCTTTTTTTAAAAATAGTTCCTATGAACCATCTTGTGTATGTCTTTTGATGTACAGGTGCAAGAATTTTTTAGGATTTATGCCTAGAAGGGAAATTACTGGGTTGTAGGGTATGGACATATTCATATTCATAAGATAATGGCAAGTTGTTTTCCCAAGTTTTCAAAGATATATATATATATATAATATATATATATATATGTAATGTTGTACATATATAATGTTTATATATTGGGTAAATGTTTTCCAGGGTCACAAATGTACAATATATTATATGACCAAGCCAAATTGTTTTCCAGAGTTTTACGATGTGTACTCTCAGATGTAAGAATTCTGCATGTCCAATATCGTTGCCATAGTTGATATCATCAGACATTAATTTTTGCCAATTATGGTTGTTAAATAAAATCTCACTATGGCCTTAATTAGCATTTTTCTGATTTCTGATGTGCCCAAGTATCTTTTCAAATGATTATTGGCTATTTATCTTTCATCTTCTGGAAATGCTTTGTCTATTCAGTTGTCATTTTCCTTATTTTCTTTATATTTTCAAGAGCCAGTTCTTTGCCCATGACATGCTGGGAATATCTGTCTTCCTTCAATTATGACTTGTCTTTTCTACACTCTCTTTAGAGCACTGTGGTGAACAGGAACTCTAAATTCTTATAGGAGGAAAATATGTCTGTCATTTTTCTTTATATTTAGAACTTTTTTATATTTCGTTTTAGAACCTTCTCTTCTCCAAGGTTATAAAAAGATTATTAAAAATTTCCTTCTCCAAACTTTGAAGTTCTGCTTTCAACCTTAGGGTCTTAATAAGCATCGGTTTTTATTAGTCTGTGCTCTGTGGTTTCAGGTAGATGCCTTATTTTTCACTGTGTATGTACGTTTTGTCCTAGTACTATTTATCCAATAGACTGTCTTTGCTTATTGCCACCCTTGTCGCCTGCGTGTTTCTGAGCTTTATTCTGTTAAGTCTCTCTGTCCTGTTTCAACACTATCCTGCCTGAATTATAGTAGGCATTGTGATGTGATATCTTCTAGGGCAGCCCATGTTCTTCTTTCTTTAAGAATATCAAGTGTTATCTCTGCCCCATTGCAAGTCACAGAGGAACAGAAATAGGACTTGGATTTCTACATCGCTTTCACTCATCCTTTGAAATATTTCCAGTAGTTAAGAGATATACTTATAAAGCTAATTGGACAAAGATTCACTTAAACTCTTCTCTGTGGATGAGGTTAATCACATCATATTTAACCCAGTCTTTCTCATTGTATTTTTTTATAGGCAACTTTGAAGATTTAGCAATAAATTTAGAAGCTTGTATTAGAATCTTCTTGTAATACCTCAGAAATTCTCTAAATTTAGGAGACCAGGAATAACCTTCAAAAGCTCTTGCATTGATCCCCCATAAGAGGGGAGGAGGGAGAAGCAGAGAGGAAGAGCCAATATTTATCAGAACTTACAGATTCTAACTTTTTAAAACTCTTTGTCATATGATTTCAGTTAACTTCTAACATCTCAGTGATAGGATTATTCCTCTTGTCCTATAGCTGAGAAAACCGACTCAAGGGGGAAATAAATAATTTAGTGGAGGTCACATGGCTCCCAGGTGTCTGATCTGGGCTCCATGCCTTGATGTCCAGAGCCCTCATAATTCCCACTCTCACCAGCTGCCCCAACCACCGTATGGGCTCTGAGACTGGACATATAGACGGAGGTACTGAGAGGTAGGGCAGCTCTTCTCGTTCATTGTGGGTCTCCTGATTCTCATTATCTCACAGAGCTCTGTGCTGGGACTGAATTCTGCTTGCTTGACCAAGAAGCAGCAGAAGAGAGTGAAGGGAATGTCCTTTGTGCACTGGAGGATAGGGTAAAGGGCCAGACCCTGGCTTTCTAACCAGTTTCAGGGCTGTGACACTGCAGGTGATACAGATTTGATTCTAGGCGGTCTGTTGATAGGGGATCCAGCTTACTGAGCCACATCCTTGTCATGGATTAATGCTGCATTTCAGTCCCCTGATCTAGAAAGCAAGACTCTTATGGGGCTGAGAGGTGGGGGGGAGGGTGTGAGAATAGCACAGGTGTGTTGTTGGAGTGACAGTGGAAGATTCCAGACTGCCCACCCCAGCCTCTTAGCCCTTGTCTGTTCCCCTCCTCTTTCAACGGTAGACCCTGAACTCCTCTGTGTGGCCTGAGTTTTACTTTTTTTTTGGACCTTGGTTTCTCTATTGATTGTCCTCTGGTAACTGACCTTCGCCGCATCATTTCTAATACACAACTCGACTTTCTGTCTTCTGGGACTTACTTTTCCAACTCTTGATGTTTTAGCGCAACTCTTGTTTTTCTGCTTTGTCTTTCTGGTCAGATCAGATCACCACCATCATCATCATCATCTGTCATGTCAGATGATGATAATGATCATAATAGTAATAATAAAAACCACCACCACATCAACAGTAATAGTAATAAGAAGTATTGCTGACCTTGCTGTAGATGCTTTTGTGAATTATTTCATCTAATCATCACAATAGCTTGAGAGAGAGAGTCCAGTGATTATTCCTGTGTTAAGTTCTTGAGTAGCAAGGTCAAACTTGTTGGTGAGCAGGGGAGCCAAGATTTGAATTCACGGTGGGGGCTCTGGAGGGCTTTTTCCCATCCAGGGATTCCTCAAGAGACAGTCAAGGGATGTCAGAACTGCCAGGCTGTGTCAGGGATTTGGTTTAGATAATGTGGCAGAGCTGGGGACTGCCGGGGCTTGTGTTTGCGTAGTTGGCTCTGGTATGCCTCAACTAGGAACAGTGTGGTACAAAGGAACACCAAGCCAGCCAGCCCCCCAGCCTCAGTGTTCTAGAAAAATAACCACTGCAGGATGGCTACTGAGTGTAAGCATAGGTCTCATACATAGGCTGCATGGATGCAGAGTAGATTCTGTATGCAAAGCATTAAGAAACTGGATGATGTAGTTTTGAAAAAGAGAAGGGTTAGTGGTGACTTAATTTTATTCAAATCTGTAATTCTGTAACACCCAACTTTTTAGGTAGTGGTTGATCCAGAAGGACTAGAGTCAGGATCTTGCCAGCAAAGAGCAGTGGCTTATTATCCCTGGAATTTGGTACACAGTAAATTGTAGTTGGGTTGCTGGCATCTGTGGTGTGGCACTGCAGACTTGCCTTTTGAATTATGACACATTTGGTACACCCAGCAGAGGTTATGTGGCTTAAACACAAAATAAAGCTCCCTGTTCTTCCCCATCCCTTCCCAGGAGTCACCTCCCTCTCCTAGAAACTGCTGCCATCTTGCTCTTAGTTTTTTTTCATTCTCTTGCTTTCCTTTATTTTTTACTGGAAGAAACACAAATTGTGAACATGTGTTATTATCTAACCTTTCTGTTTTCGGAGGTTAGATTCAGATGGGTGTATCTGAGGGACCCACAGAGAAGAAGATTTGGAAAGTAGGCAGAGACCCAACATTAGGCATTCCAGAGCAGCATAAGGAGTGTAAATTTTATTCTAAATCCAGTGACACTCCATCAAGGGGTGCTAAGTAGTGACCTGATACGGAGGAATTTATAATGAATGACCTTAGTGTTATCTTTTAGAATACACTTATTATCTCAGGAAACAACCATGAAAACTGAACGCTCTCTGTAGTATGATAAGTGAAAACATTAGTGGGTCAACCAGACTGCGATTCAATTTACTGCACACAGATCCTATTGAAGGCAAGTGGCTCTTCTTTGATGGAAAAATCCTGACTCTGGTGCTTCTGAATCAGTCCCCACATAACAAGTTGGCTGAAGAATTACTGACTTGAACAATCAGCACTAATTCTTCTCCTTTTCAAAAATATATCATCCTAGTTTCTTAACCCTTTGCATGCAGAATCTACTTTGCATGTATCTGTCCTCTTGGTACATGAAATCCTAGACACTTCCTATTTAAAAGTTTGGTGGTGGAAGAGAACCTGTGAACATGGTCTGGGAAAGATAAGTTAGAGGGAAAGCAATAGAACCAGGAAAGAAAAATTTAGAGGAGGGCATATGTATACTCAGTTTATTAAGGCAGCAACCAACAGGATTGAATGAAGTCTGCTAGGTTTAGAACTACCAACAGACCTGTGGAGTTACAAGTTGGGAGGCCAGAGGTGACCTTTTGATGGCAGTTTTAGGAAAGACGTAGGAGTGAAAACCACCAAGTACCAAATGAAGGGACAGGTATTTAAATATTTCCACTGCGGCCATGAAATTAAAAGATGCTTACTCTTTGGAAGGAAAGTTATGAGCAACCTAGATAGCATATTCAAAAGCAGAGACATTACTTTGCCAACTAAGGTTCATCTAGTCAAGGCTATGGTTTTTCCTGTGGTCATGTATGGATGTGAGAGTTGGACTGTGAAGAAGGCTGAGCGCCAAAGAATTGATGCTTTTGAACTGTGATGTTGGAGAAGACTCTTGAGAGTCCCTTGGACTGCAAGGAGATCAAACCAGTCCATTCTGAAGGAGATCAGCCCTGGGATTTCTTTGGAAGGAGTGATGCTAAAGCTGAAACTCCAGTACTTTGGCCAGTTCATGCGAAGAGTTGACTCATTGGAAAAGACTCTGATGCTGGGAGGGATTGGGGGCAGGAGGAGAAGGGGACGACAGAGGATGAGATGGCTGGATGGCATCACTGACTCGATGGACATGAGTCTGAGTGAGCTCCGGGAGTTGGTGATGGACAGGGAGGCCTGGCGTGCTGCGATTCATGGGGTCGCAAAGAGTCGGACAGGACTGAGCAACTGAACTGAACTGAACTGAACATAGTGCAGGCAAGGGATATACATAGAAACGAGTTGTGGAGACACTATTGAGGTAACCTTATAAAGAAAGTAAAATGTTACAGTTGAGATTTGGGCTGATGGAGAGACAGGGGGATGGACTTGGTGACCTTTCAGTTTTCTTCCTGAACTCAGATCCAGTATTATGTCTCATTCTTTATTTCCTTTGCTAAAATACCAGTGACATGGGGCAGGGGTGGAAGAGAAGGGGGAAGGCTTTTCTCTGTAAAAGAGGGTGGCTTGTACTAGTCAGATTTTCCATGATCCCTTTGAGTTTGACAACTGAATATAAAGCTTCATTCTGCATACCAGTTTTCTGGGGGAGTCAGTGATGAGAACTCTGAAACCCCAGATACTTAAGGAAGGAAGTTCTAGACATTGTACGATCTTGCTGTTAAATGGATCAGGGTTATGACCATCCTTTTCACATAAATTTGTTGTTTTAGGAAGCAGCCTGTGTCACTTTCAGCTTCTGGAAGTGCCTTGAAGGGGGTGTACTGGGAATGGGGTGCTGGGGCATCAGGGATACTGCGGCAAACTGGCCTGGCACAGTGCGTGTGGTCTCAATGGGCAACCTGCGTCTCCAGAAGAAGCCTATATTCCAAGACTCCATGGCTCTGAAGAAGGGTATTGGATGCAAAGGAGCAGACGGGACTGGGCTGAGCAGGTGACTGATGGCTGATTCATCTTGCTGCAGTCTTGGAAGGGCATGAGCCTCCTCCTCTTTCTCCCAATTATGGGATGGGAAGATGCCAGCTCAGCTTTATCTACTCTAGATGATGCAGGTTTTCTCAAATTATGGAATACAGTTTACAAGAAAAGAACAACTTTCCAGGAACCATTAATTTCAACAAGGATGCATTTTTTTTTTTCCTGGAGGCTTACATAATTTATTTTTTTGTTAAATTATAGGCATGGTTGCAGAACAGATAGTTTGTGACAAAAATAATACTTATGTAATCTGCTTTTATTTATAAATTAGATAATGGTTGACTTCAGCTATCTCTGAAGTGCCATTGGTGTTTGATGGTAGTCCGTAAATGAACTTTGATGTTCACAATCTTGTTTTTGTACATTATTGTTTATCATTTGACACTGCTTCTGTTTCTCCAGACTCATACATTTCTTTATGGTTTTTTTATTTTTTAATTTTGATTAGAAGTGAGTAGAACCTACTGTATTCCCATTTGAAGAAGTCTTTATGCAAAGAAGTCCTGACCATCACTCTTTGACAGGTATAGTTAGCATAATATATTTAGATTTTGGCATATTTCTCCAAATCTACTTTAGTTAGGTTTTGTGCCCTGTTATGGGCTGAATGTTTGCATCCTCCTCAAAATTCCTGTGTTGAAACATTATCCCTAAGGGGATGGTGTTAGGAGGTGATTAGGTCATGAAGGTGGAGCCCTCATGAATGGGATTAGTGCCCTTATAAAAGAGGCTCTAGAGCTCCTCTGCTCTCTGCCATGTGACGGCACAGTGAGAAGTCAGCAGTCTGTGACCTGAAAATGTTCTCATCAGAACTCTCCTGTCAGCTGACTTTGAGCGTGCAGCCTGCAGAACCATGAAGAGTAAATTTCTGTTGTTTACAGACCACTCAGTCTAGCAACTTCTAGGTGCTTTGTTATAGCAACTCAAATGGACCAAGACATGCTCTGTTTATCTAAACAGAGCTGGTTATCATACCCTAGGGCACTTCTTTACGCCACAGATCCCCCATCACCAGCTTCTTCACCTGTGGTTCATCCTTAGGTTGGTACCCGTTGACTTCAGAAGAGGTGTCTCAGACCCTTTCTCAGTCCAAGAAGAAACAACACACCTCTGAGTCCTTACCATACACACTGGGGATCCAGATATGCCGAAGACACAGTTGCTTGCCTCCATAACTCAGGGTCCAGTTGGGAAGGTGCATGATGGTGCATGATAGTTCATGGCTGTTTATATCGTGAGTGGAAGTTCACAGGCAGTGGTCAATATTCATCTTCCTGGGACAATTAGGATTCTGTAGATAACAGGTGATGCCAAGGCTGCTGAAAGCTAAGGAGACATCAGCATTCAGCTCTTCTTTTTGCTGCTGCTTTGTACCACGGTCAGACGCAGCAGAGCTTCTAACAGCTGTGTCATGTGGTCTTCAGTTTGCCTGAAGTTTGTACAGTTTGGGAAAACAGCAGTGCCTACTCCTTTGGTGCCTGGTCAGAGGGTTTCGTTGCCAGGACCGTCCTGGCAAAAATCTCTGCCTGGGTCTCAGGCCCTTGTTTTCTTAGGTTTCAGAGGTCTACGCACTGTAGCTCTAGCACCTCACGCGTCTGTAGCCTGGGAGCTGCTTTCCCCCTGGAAATTCAAAGCCCTCTTTTGGGCAAATCATGCATCTTGATTTTGCATCCTCATTGGAGATGAGCACTTGTCTTGCAGGACTTGATCATTGTGAATTAGAAAAGCACTTTTTTTCTATATTGCATTTCTCTGTATATAGTTTCCAGACATAATTACTATCTGTGGCAAAGTCTTCCTGTTAACTCAGTTAGTACATTTTAGAACTATTTTAATGCAAGCATAGTCATGTTTGCCTCTTCTATAGCATACCTGGTTACATATGTAAAAACAAATACATGGTTCTCTGAGATCCTTATTATTATGTGATGGGAAATTTGGATCCCACTGTCAGACTGTTGCAGTGGCATCAATTTCAGTTTAACTGAACCATATGGAGTGTGAGGCTCTGAATATTGATGCTTTTTTGAATTTTTGACTTGTAAGGTATGTGCAATGCTCAGTGTTTGGTTAGATAACTCTGATTTATAGTTGTCTGATTTCAACTTTGATTACCAAGATTGAAGGCTATATTCTGGATGATTATTGTGGCCATTGCTTCTAAAGCAGCAACAGGAGCACAGTAAGGCCTACTTGCATAAGAGACCTGTGTCACTGTGTTCTTTCGTTTCTGTCCCCAGAAATTGCATTGTCTTGATTTACTGCTGAAAACAGAGGGGAAAGGCTTTATTTTTTTTTAAAAAGTAATGATTTTTCCTGTGGTTGTGTCGCCGAAATCTGCAATGAGTTTGCAGCCAAACACACGTGCGTCAAATGACTGTAGAACTCATAGGCTGTGCAGGACGCAGCCGCATCACGAGGCCCCCAGAGAGCCCGGCTCTGATGCTACATCTCTGCCACTGCAGGGTTTTGAGGAGCTCTGAGGGGGACCCGGGGAAGGGAGCTCAGCTTTCCATCCACCTCCAAAAGCTAGAGCCAGAGCTTGCTGCAACCCTCTGAAGTCTGGCTCCATGCTGAGTTCACAAAGTCAATCAGTGGATCCTTCAGAGCCCCACCCTCTGAATTCAGGTTAGAGTTGTAATAGAAATGCAGTGATAAGAAGATCATAGAGGCTTTCACTTTGAAATTGCTCCCTTGGCAAAAGGCAGATGAAAAATTGTACAATCTCCTATGGGTTGAGAGATTTGGGGGATTATTTTAAGAACCCAAGGTCTTCTCCAGACTGTCTATGAAGGCTGGGATTTCTTGTGTTTGAATTTTTAGTTGTGATTTGCCTTTTAGTTGTCCTGCTCTTGAAAAACCTTAAAGCTCTTTGCTGTCTGTTGCGTTATGCATACATCTGAAGAATCTTTTCTTTTCATACTTGAATTTAAATTCTTCCCTTTGCCAAGATCACTAAAGCTATGTGGCTGAGCCAGCAGTACTGGCCATGTCTCATGGTCCCCAGTCTGTAAGCAGCTAATTTGAGATGAGAAACCTGCCATCGATGGGACCCATTGACTGCTGTTCTCAATAAAGGGATGTCAGGATATATGCCTGCTGTGATTTGTCTGTGCAAGATCGCTAAATGAGCTTGTTTCTGCTGTAAATATATTTCCCCAAAGATGGTTTTCTCGCATTTACTTAGAAATTTAGGTCAAAAATGATACAAATGAACTTATTTACAAAACAAACAGACTCACAGATTAAGAGAGTGGATTTATGGTTACCAGAGGGGAGGATTGTGGGGAAGGATAGATTGAGAGTTGGAAATTGACATGTAGACACTGTTATGTTTAAAATAGATAACCAATTAGGACCTACTATGTAGCACAGGGAACTAACTGTACTCAATACTGTATAATAAGCAGTACGTGAACCGTGAACTTCCTGATGTTCAAGCTGGTTTTAGAAAAGGCAGAGGAACCAGAGATCAAATTGCCAACATCTGCTGGATCATCGAAAAAGCAATAGAGTTCCAGAAAAACATCTATTTCTGCTTTATTGACTATGCCAAAGCCTTTGACTGTGTGGATCACAATAAACTGGAAAATTCTGAAAGAGATGGGAATACCAGACCACCTGACCTGCCTCGAGAAACCTGTATGCAGGTCAGGAAGCAACAGTTAGAACTGGACATGGAACAACAGACTGGTTCCAAATAGGAAAAGGAGTACATCAAGGCTGTATATTGTCACCCTTAAATAAAGAAGTTTATTTAACTTATATGCAGAGTACATCATGAGAAATGCTGGACTGGAAGAAACACAAGCTGGAATCAAGATTGCTGGGAGAACTATCAATAACCTCAGATATGCAGATGACACCACCCTTATGGTAGAAAGTGAAGAGGAACTCAAAAGCCTCTTGATGAAAGTGAAAGAGGAGAGTGAAAAAGTTGGCTTAAAGCTCAACATTCAGAAAACGAAGGTCATGGCATCCGGTCCCATCACTTCATGGGAAATAGATGGGGACACAGTGGAAACAGTGTCAGACTTTATTTTTCTGGGCTCCGAAATCACTGCAGATGGTGACTGCAGCCATGAAATTAAAAGACGTTTACTCCTTGGAAGGAAAGTTATGACCAACCTAGATAGCATATTCAAAAGCAGAGACATTACTTTGCCAACAAAGGTCTGTCTAGTCAGGGCTGTGGTTTTTCCAGTGGTCATGTATGGATGTGAGAATTGGACTGTGAAGAAGGCTAAGCACCGAAGAATTGATGCTTTTGAACTGTGGTGTTGGAGAAGACTCTTGAGAGTCCCTTGGACTGCAAGGAGATCCAACCAGTCCATTCTGAAGGAGATCAGCCCTGGGATTTCTTTGGAAGGAATGATGCTAAAGCTGAAACTCCAGTACTTTGGCCACCTCATGTGAAGAGTTGACTCATTGGAAAAGACTCTGATGCTGGGAGGGATTGGGGGCAGGAGGAGAAGGGGACGACAGAGGATGAGATGGCTGGATGGCATCACTGACTCGATGGACGTGAGTCTGTGTGAACTCTGGGAGTTGGTGATGGACAGGGAGACCTGGCGTGCTGCGATTCATGGGGTCACAAAGAGTCAGACACGACTGAGTGACTGAACTGTACTGAACTGAACTGATGTAGCCCAGGGAACTAACTATACTCAATACTGTGTAATAAGACAAAAGGGAAAAGAATTTGATAAAGGCATCTATGTCTTTGCTGTACACTTGAAACTAACACAACATTGTTAATTTTACTCCAACATAAAAGGTTTTTCAAAAAAAAGAAGGATGAGGGACTCCTCACCTGGGGTAGGTATTGTAAGCTCTCGCTAATAAAAATGAGAAATTCACATGGGACACTGCGCTTCAGTTTTTTAAAGCTCAGCATTGCTTTTTGGGCTGTTCATTGCTGTTTGATTTGGAAAAGATGGTATCCTTTGAGGATTTTATTCTCTGGTTTGGGTAAATGTTCAGAGAAGGTGAGGAGGTCATGTGACGTACAACACAACACTCAGCAGTACAGACTGGGAGTCACTTGGTTCTTGTCAGAGTGAGACCTCTCTAAGCCTTAGTACTTTACAGGAAATGGAGACAGTATTTCTGATCTAACTACTGGGATTATTAAATCAGAAAATACATGTAAAGCTCCTAGCATAGCACATGGTATATATACTCACTAATTGTTAGCACTTATCATTATGTTATTTAAAATGAATTATTAGGTGATTTTTTTCTGGGGAGTCTAGTGTGGCAGTATTATTCTTTAGTCTCAATATCAACTGCCTTTTAAGTTTTTATTTTGCATTTTGGCTTTTTCCATTTTTTATTATGGCAATAAAAATATAACATTAAAATGTGTATCTTCATCATTATTCAATATATAGTTCAATAGTGTTCAGTATATTCACATAGTCGTAACAGATCTCCAGGACTTTTTCATCTTACAAAACTGAAACAGTATGTCCTTTAAAAGTTAATTCCTTTACCTCCTCCCACCTCCTTGGCTATCATGTTTCAGCTTTCTGTTTTTATGATTTTGCTGACATTAGGTGTATAATGGAACTGCAGAGTATTTTGCTTTTTTGTGACTGGCTTTATTTAGCGTAATGTTTTCCAGGCTTGCCTAGGTTGTATAGTGTGACAGGATTTACTTTTTTCTGGCTGCATAATATTCCATTGTATGCATATATCACATTTTCTTTACTCATTCATCTTTTGGTGGGCATTTGGGTTTCTTCCATCTCTTGTATTGTAAATAGTGCTGCCATAAACACAGGAGTGCAAATATCTCTTCAAGATCCTGCTTTGAATTCTTTTGGGTAAATATCTAGAAGTGGGATTGCCAGATAGTATAGTAATTCTATTTTTAAATTTCTGAGGAACTCACATTTTTTTCTATAATGGCTGCACCACTTCACATTCCCACCAACAGTGCACAAAGGTTCCAATTTCTCCATATATCCTTGCTGACACTTGTTATTTTGTTAATGACCATCTGTAGCGGTGTGTGTGGTACCTCATCTGGTTTTGATTTGTATTTGTTTTGTGGTTTTGAGCATCTTTTCATCTTTTGTGATGTTGAGCATCTTTTCATCTTCTTTGGAGAACTGTTTATTTAAGTCTTTTGCCTATTGTGAAAATTTTTAAACATAAAACATTCAGTTGTAGAAATTCTTTATATATTCTGGATATTGTCCCCTTAATGGAGATATGATTTACAGATATTTTATCCCATTATATAGGTTGCCTTTCCATTCTATTGATTGTTTCCTTTGATGAGCAGAAGTTTTTAAATTTGATACACTCCAGTTTATTTTTTTCTTTTGTTGCCTGTGCTTTTGATGTCTCATTTAAGAAATCATTGCCAAATTCAGTGTCATGAAACTTTCCTCTTATTTTCCTCTAGGAGGGTTTTAGTTTTAGGTCTTTAGTGTAGCTCTCTCATCCATGTTTATTGATGTATTTATTAAAAATTTCTATTGATGTATAGGGGCATCCTTGGTGACTCAATGGTAAAGAATCCACCTGCAATGGAGGAGATGCAGGAGATGTGGGTTCGATTCCTGGGTTTGAAATATCCCCTGGAGGAGGAAATGGCAACCCACTCCAGTATTCTTACCTGAAAAATCCCATGGAGAGAGGAACCTGATGGGCTGCAGTCCATAGTGGGGCGAAGAGTCGGACACGACGGAGCAACTGAGGACATGGTTGGTTCACAATATTGCCTTAGTTTCAGGTGTACAGCATAGTGATTCAGTTTTACATTTGGCAAATTATATTCTGTTATGTTATTACAAGATGTTGGATATAATTCCCTGTGCTAAACTAAATCTTTGTTGCTTATCTCTTTTATATACAGTAGTTTGTATCTCTTAATCCCATACTCCTAGTTTGTCCCTCCCTTGCTCCTTTTCTGTTTGGTAACCAGTAAGATTGTTTTCTGTGTCCGTGACTCTGTTTTGTATATTGATTTATTTGTCTTACTTTTTAGCTCTTTTTAGTTAATTCTGTATATAGTATAAGGTAGAGGTCCAGCTTTGCTCTTTTGCAGGTGGTCACGTGGATATCCAGTTTTTCCAACACTGTTGTTGTAGGGACTATTTTTTTTCCTATTGTGAACACTCGTGTTCAAAATCATTTGACCATATACACAAAGGTTTTTTTTTTTTTTTTTTTTTTTCTGGACTCTGTTCTGTTTCATTGATCTGTATGTCTGTCTTTATGCCAGTATCACACCGTCTTGATGCCCTTTGTATTGTATGTTTTGAAATCAAGAAATGCAAGGCCTCCTTTTTTGTTCTTTTTCAGAGTTTTTTTTCATTATTCAGGATCTCTTGAGTTTCTATATGAATTTTAGGATTTTTTTTTCTCTTTCTGAAAAGAATACCATTGAGATTTTGATAGGGCATGCATTGAATCTTGACTGCCTTAGATTTTATCAGACAAAACTGTTCACCAGTCTTAACAAGAAAATGAGCTCTTGGATATAAAACGTTTCTTTTGCTTCAGGGCAGCTTGTGTTGCCATGTTAGTGTTCTGACCGAGGCCAGATTAAAGGGGCAGCACAATCAAACCATGCAGTACAGTCAATAAGCAAGTATTCTCCAGCTCTAACTGATGAAAAGATGGTCTTAACCACTTCTGATCTGATTTATTGGTAGAAACAGGGAGCATTTAATTACGCTTGTTGACAACTGTTAGCATTATGTGAGACATTCTCAGTTAACAGTTTCAAAGAGCAAATGACTGATACAATTTTTTATAGAGGAAGAAATAGGTAATAGGATTTTTCTGTTGTTGTTGCCCTGTGGTTATTATTTGCAGAGTAATGTCTGCTCCATTTCTGTGTCAGATGCCTTAAGTGAGAATAAATGGACTTTGTGTATGCAAGTCCCTGATTAACTATGGCCATAGCTTTTGAATTTCTTCCATTGCCTTGTGCCAACACCACAGTGATACAGATGAGGCAGGAGTTTCTGTAGAATATTCAGTTTGAAGAGACTAAACTTTGAGGAATGGGGTGAATTGTCCAAGGCCTCGTGGCTCCAGAGGGCAGAGGCAAAACTTGACTGAACAAAATCATTTCAAGGGGTGTTTAGTAAATTGGTTGCTGCCAAGTTGCTTCAGTCGTGTCCGACTCTGTGCGACCCCATGGACTGCAGCCTATCAGGCTCCCCCGTCCCTGGGATTCTCCAGGCAAAAACACTGGAGTGGGTTGCCCTTTCCTTCTCCAATGCATGAAAGTGGAAAGCGAAAGTGAAGTCGCTCAGTCGTGTCCGACTCTTAGCGACCCCATGGACTGCAGCCTACCAGGCTCCTCCATCCATGGGATTTTCCGGGCAACAGTACTGGAGTGGGGTGCCATTGCCCTCTCCCAGTACATCGGTTAGTCATCCCAAATTCTGTGAACTCACTTATGTTACAGAAGCTGCACATTCAACTGCTCAGCTAATTAATTAGCCTTTGGACAGTGCTTTACATGGAAGTCAAACAATCTTGGAAGACACTAATCATCTTAAAATTCAAAAAAGGGAGGAAGGCCAAGGGCAATTATTCTCAGCTAGAACAGAGCAATGTAATAAGGTAAGTAAAACTTATAAAAGCCAGTTTCCTTGATTTTTTTATCTTACTCCACTTCAGTGTGCCTTTTCAAATGAAGACTAACTGTACGAAAGAGAAACAGACCCCAGAAACAAACTTAGGGTTACCAGCAGGGGAAGGTGGCGGGGTGTGTGTAGATAAATTGGGAGTTTGGGATTCACATACAGCACTACTATATAAAGTAATTAACCAACAAAGACCTACTGTAGAGCACAGGAGACTCTACTCAGTACTCCATAATAACCTATATGGGAAAATAATCTGAAAGAGTATATATGTATACATATGTGTATATATGTATATATGTGTGTGTATGTGTATATATATGTGTATATATATGACTAATCACTTTGCTGTGCTACTGAAACTAATTATAAATCAACTATATTCAGTGTAAAATTTAAAAAAGAATAGTCATTAATAGACATTAGCTATAATAGTAGTGTAGATAGTATATGTAATTAAATTATTTGTTATTTAGAACCCAAACATAATGGCGTGGATGAAGCAGGCATTGTTCTGTATTGTCTCAAATCCAAAACTCTGTCCATAAGACAGTACCTGTTTGGAGTTTCTCCTAAAATTGCCTTTCTCTGCCTTTGAAAAGTGTCTTGCACATTTTTGAATGACTCCTTGTAACTAGGCACAGTGACAGTATTAACTGATTAAAATGATCAACCCTGAGGGAATTCATTGCCCTCCACAGATCAGTAGCCTCATTTCCTTCAGTGCTAGGTATTGAATATTGCTTTACAGGGAAGAAGCTGTTGTAAATTGCCAATGTATTTGGCCCTTACATTTATTATTTGTATTTGGTTCTTATTTTTCTTATTTTTTTAGAAATTCTTAGAACTTTGAGGAAGTGAAATGTGTGTTTTCTTCTCATGTCAAAGCTGACAAATACTTTTAAAAAGCACAAATATATTATAAAACATTCTAAAACAAAATCATTGACATTAAGACTTTGATCAAAGTCAAGAAGAATGTATTTATTACCTCTCTATCACTCCCCCCCCCTCACTGTATTTCTGGCAGTTAAATGAAAAATTCTAATGAAGAGATTGTCTTTCTTTTGAGCCAGACATTGTTTCATAACTGTTATGCCATCTTTAACTTCTATTTTTTTCTCCAAAACTTTGAGCAAGCAGAATCCTTTTAATCTCTCTGAGTACTTGCCATAGATTGGAGCACTCAAAAACAAATTTTGCTTGGAAATGTCTTTCTTCCACATTCTCAAATATATTCTTTGCATAAATGCATTTAATTTCTTCTTCTCCTTCTCTTGACCTTGATGGCACTGCTAGCAGCATACAGATATGACTTTATAGTTTCTTGGCATCTGCCGAGTTCCCTTTCTTATCCCAGACACCAGCAGGGCTGGCTAAGAGGGACCTGGAATAGAGATCCAGAGAAGAAGGTTTTGTGGCAGTGACAATTCTTTCAGGCACAAAGTCAAGAGCATTAATGAATGAACGATTCCTAATTCCTCTGAAGCCCACCCACTGTATATTATATGTGAATGAGACACAGAGCTCAGACTGCCACTGTGCCTGTCCCTGAAATTACTGTACAGAAGAGAAGTCTGGAAGATCAAGTGTGTGTGGCGAATCCTGGAAAAGAGGATGTATTTGGCAGAAACAGCAGGGTACCAGTGGGGTCTAGGGCACTAGGCAGGCAGGTGCTGAGGTTGGAGAGTTAAGGAAATGAATACTGACCATTCACGTAGACCCTGACCCTGCCCACACAGAGGCAGGACCACATTCTTCTTGTATATGGAATTAGGGAGAGTGAGCAGGACTCACAGTCAGTTGTTGGAGACAAAGATGAGAGAGCATCACTGCTACTCTCCCTCCACTTTTTTTTGACTGTACCGCAGGGTGTAAGAAATCTTGGCTCCCCAGTCAGGGATCAGACCTGTGCCCCCTGCAGTGGAAGCGCAGTCTTGACTCCTGGGCCTCTGCTACTCCTTGAATCTGTCTAGGAGAGCCAGGAACTTGAAGCTTCTAGTTTCTAAACATCATCTTGTCCCCCTTTGATACTTTCTTTGATATAATTGGAAGGCAGCTGAGGAGCATGGGGCTGGAATCATGTCTCCTCTGAGAATCCTCTGAACCCCCGTTTTTTCATAGCTAGAGGTCTTCCTGGTAAGCACATAATAAGATGGTGTTTGCACAAGTAAGTGCCTCATGGAGAGCCTGGCACCTATGAAGTTATCTACATGTCTGAATTAAATCTGATTTGTGAATAAATATTTAAAAATGTCTCCCAACACTTTGAACTCTTTTGAATGATTATTTAAGCTGCTAGGTTCATACATATAAACCCATTTTCTTGTTATTTTTCCAGTATGTTTATTTTTACAATAAAGTTTAATGCGCCCATTATATAAAATTTGAAAAATACAGAAGGCTGAATTTCAAACTCCAATGATTAATATTTATTTGACTTAAAAATTAGGTCACCTAAAATTCTGGCATTTAGAACCAGTATTAGAATCTGATAGGTCGCCGTCAGTCTTTAATTAAGAAGTGGACTCTCTTGCCTTTTATACTTTCGTGTTTATGTACTGAGGCAGTGTGGAATAGTGGTTAAAAATATCAGATATGGCACTAGACAGATCTGCATTCTGGTTCCAAATTTACTACTTGTAATTATGTAATCTTTAGTTAGCTATTTGATCTCTCTATGCCATTCCCTCACCTGTGAAAGGACATAATATTGCCCATTTCACTGTGTGAATGTGAGGAATAAATCAGGTAATACATGAGACCACAAGGGCTTCGTATACGATCACAAAAGCAGTCATCAAGTGTTAACTCTGCTTCTTCTTATTGAATTGTGAATATTAATGAAGAAACAGAAACAGTTCTTTGGGAGAATTTCTTTGTAATTTCAGTCTGCAGGTAGCTAATTGTCTAATAGTACCTCTTGTCTGGCAGATTGTGTACTACGTTGGGTACCTAAAGGAATCTGTTCATTTCTTTTCCAATCTCAAGGCTCATCTTTCAAGGATATCAGAACAGTGCTTTCCTTTTTCATAATGCAGAGGTCATGATAAGCTAAGAAATAATTAATTACAAGTATAAAATAAATGGCAGCTTAAGAAACAACTGAGTGTATTATGATCTAAGAATACTTAGTAAAATGTAATTTTGGTAGACTTTTAATGTTCTAATAACAAATTATTTTTACTTGCATTTTAGCCATATTGAATACATTGACCAACACAAGGAAAAATGAAAAAAAAAATTTTTATTTGGATAGCTTGGGTAGAATAACACATGGAAACATACTCATCTGACTTTATTATAATAATAATGTTGCCTTATATTTTTAATTATATAGCTCATACCTTTCAAAATGTTGTCATACACATTAGCTTATTAGATTTTCTACAAAATTCTACTAGTTAGCTAGATTAGAACAAAAAGACTTCATTTCTAATCCAGTAGTCTTTTAGTGAAACTATTATCTGTGGTCATGCACGATAGAATGTTTATGATTGGCTCCTGGGACTTGTCTACATGGAGAAAAACTTTTGGCTTGAAAAACAAAGAAATAAACATTTTCTGATTGTTGTTCAGTTACTCAGTCATGTCTGACTCTTTTCGACCCCATGGACTGCAGCATGCCAGGCTTCCCTGTCCTTCACTATCTTCTGGGAGTTTGCTCAAACTCATGCCCACTGAGCCAATGATGCCATCCAACCAGCTCATCCTCTGCTGCCCTCTTCTTCTTCTGCCCTGAATCTTTCCAAGCATCAGAGTCTTTCCAGTGGGTGGACTCTTTCCATAAGACTCCAGAGTAATGGAGTTTCAGTATCAGTCTTTCCAAAGAATATTCAGGGTTGGTTTCCTTTAGGCTTGACTGTTTTGGTCTCCTTGCAGTCCAAGGGACTCTTAAGAGTCTTCTCCAGCACCACAGTTCAAAAGCATCAATTCTTTGGCATTCAGCCGACTTTATGGTCCAGCTTTCACTTTTGTACATGAGTACTGGAAAAACAATAGCTTTGACATGGACCTTTGCGGGCAAAGTAATGTCTCTGCTTTTTCATATGCTCTCTAGGTTTGTCATAGCTTTTTTTCTCAAGGAGTAAGTCTCTTTTAATTTCATGGCTTCAGTCACCATCTGCAGTGATTTTGGAGCCAAAGAGAATAAAGTCTGTCACTGTTTCCATTTTTTTCCCCCTATTTGCCATGAAGTGATGGGACCATATGCTATGATCTTCGTATTTTGAATGTTGAATTTTAAGCCAGCTTTTTTGGTCTCCTCTTTTGCCTTCAATGTACAGCCGTGAATTTTGAACCAGTCTGTTGTTCCATATCTCGTTCTAACTGTTGTTTCTTGACCTGCGTACAGATTTCTCAGGAGGCAGGTCAGGTGGTCTGGTATTCCCATCTCTTGAAGAATTTTCCAGTGTTGTGATCCACACAGTCATGGCTCAGCTGGTAAAGAGTAGTTGCTAGTAAAGTAATGCTCAAAATTCTCCAAACCAGGCTTCAACAGTATGTGAACTGTGAACTTCCAGATGTTCAAACTGGTTTAGAAAAGGCAGAGGAACCAGAGATCAAATTGCCAACACTTGCTGGATCACTGAAAATGCAAGGGAGTTCCAGAAAAACATCTATTTCTGCTTTATTGACTATGCCAAAGCCTTTCATTGTGTGGATCACAATAAACTGTGGAAAATTCTGAAAGAGATGGGAATACCAGAGCACCTGACTTGTCTCTTGAGAAATCTGTATGCAGGTCAGGAAGCAACAGTTAGAACTGGACATGGAACAACAGACTGGTTCCAAATAGGAAAAGGAGTACGTCAAGGCTGTATATTGTTGTTTTATTTAACTTATATGCAGAGTACATTATGCGAAATGCCAGGCTGGACGAAGCGCAAGCTGGAATCACAATTTCCAGGAGAAATATCAATAACCTCAGATATGCAGATGACACCACCCTTATGGCAGAAAGTGAAGAAGAACAAAAAGAGCCTCTTGATGAAAGTGAAACAGGAGAGTGAAAAAGTCGGCTTAGAGCTCAACAAAGATCATGGCATCCGGTTCTATCACTTCATGACAAATAGATGGGGAAACAGTGGGGGCTCCAAAATCACTGCAGATGGTTTCTGTAGCCATGAAATTAAAAGATGCTTACTCCTTGGAAGGAAAGTTATGACCAACCTAGATAGCATATTAAAAAGCAGAGACATTACTTTTTCAACAAAGGTCTATCTAGTCAAGGCTGTGGTTTTTCCAGTAGACATGTATGTATGTGAGAATTGGACTATAAATAAAGCTTAATGCCAAAGAATTGATGCTTTTGAACTGTGTGGTGTTAGAGAAAACTCTTGAGAGTCCCTTGCACTGCAAGGAGATCCAACGAGTCCATCCTAAAGGAGATCAGTCCTGAATATTCACTGGAAGGACTGATACTGAAGCTGAAACTTCAATACTTTGGCCACCTGATGTGAAGAGCTGATTCATTTAAAAAGACCCTAATGCTGTGAAGGATTGGAGGCAGGAGGAGAAGGGGAGGACAGAGGATGAGATGGTTGGATGGCATTACTGACTCAGTGGGCACGAGTTTTAGTAAACTCCAGGAGCTGGTGATGGACAGGGAGGCGTGGCATGCTGCAGTCCATGGGGTCGCAAAGAGTCGGACACGACTGAACAACTGAACTGAATGAAGCAGATGTTTTTCTGGAATTCCCTTGCTTTTCCTATGGTCCAATGAATGTTGGCAATTTGATCTCTGGTTCCTCTGCCTTTTCTAAATCCAGCTATTATAGCTGGAAGTTCTCGGTTCATGTACTGTTGAAGCCTCAGTTCAGTTCAGTTGCTCAGTTGTGTCCGACTCTTTGTGACCCCATGGACTGCAGCATGCCAGGGTTCCCTGTGCATCATCGACTCCCGGACCTTGCTCAAACTCATGTCCATTGAGTTGGTGATGTCATACATCCATCTCATCCTCTGACATCCCCTTCTCCTCCTGCCTTCAGTCTTTCCCAGCATTAGTGGCTTTTCCAGTGATTCAGTTCTTTCCATCAGGTGGCCAAAGTGTTGGAGTTTCAGTTTCAGCATCAGTCCTTCCAATGAATATTCAGGGCTGATTTCCTACAGGATGGACTGGTTGGATCTCCTTGCAGTCCAAGGAACTCTCAAGAGTCTTCTCCAACACCACAGTTCAAAAGCATCAATTCTTTGGTGCTCAGCTTTCTTTGTAGTCCAACTCTCACATCCATACATGATTCCTGGAAAAATGATAGCTTTGACTAGATGGACCTTTGTTGGCAAAGGAATGTCTCTGCTTTTTAATGTACTGTCTAGGTTGGTCATAGCTTTTCTTCCAAGGAGCAAGAGTCTTTTAATTTATTGGCTGCAGTCACCATCTTCAGTGATTTTGGAGCCCAAGAAAATAAAGTCTGCTGCTGTTTCCATTGTTTCCCCATTATTTGCCATGAATTGATGGGACCAGATGCCATGATTTAATTTTCTGAATGTTGAGTTTTAAGCCGACTTTTTCACTCTCCTGTTTCACTTTCATCAAGAGGCTCTTTAGTTCTTCTTCACTTTCTGCCTTAAGTGTGTCATCTGCGTATCTGATGTTATTGATATTTCTCCCAGCAATATTGATTCCACCTGGTGCTTCATCCAGCCTAGCATTTCACATGATGTACTCTGCATACTCTCTTGAAGCCTAGCTTGAAGGATTTTGAACATGACCTTGCTAGCATGTGAAATCAGTGCAGTTGTGCAGTACTTTGAACGTTCTTCAGCATTGCCGTTCTTTGGGACTGAAATGAAAACTGACCTTTTCCAGTCCTGTGGCTTCTGCTGGATTTTCCAATTTGCTGGACTATTGAATGTAGCACTTTAACAGCATCATCTTTTAGGATCTGAAATAGCTCTGCTGTGATTCCAGCACCTCCACTAGCTTCATTCATAATG
Source organism: Bos grunniens (assembly GCF_055505025.1). Taxonomy (NCBI): domain Eukaryota; kingdom Metazoa; phylum Chordata; class Mammalia; order Artiodactyla; family Bovidae; genus Bos; species Bos grunniens. Next base: position 36,358,361 of record NC_141192.1, on the reverse strand, counting down.
ATGCTTCCTAAAGTCCACTTGACTTCACACTCTAGGATGTCTGGCTTTAGGTTAGTGATCACACTATCATGGTTATTTGGGTTATTATTCTGCCACCTTTTCTTAATATCTTCTGCTCATGTTAGGTCCTTGCTGTTTCCTAACATAATAAAATGGGTCCTTATTGTGCCCATCTTTGCATGAAATGTTCCCTTGGTATCTCTAATTTTGTTGAAGAAGTCTCTAGTCTTTCCTGTTCTCTTGTTTTCCTCTTTTTCTTTGCTTTGTTTGCTTAAGAAGGCTTTCTTCCCTCTCCTTGCTCTTCTTTGGAACTCTGTCTTCAGATAGGTATATTTCTCCTTTGCCTTTCACTTCTTTTCTCTATTAATTACTAAGTTAATATACTTTAATAAATGTAAACTTTATAAGTTTAATTTATCTAAATTACTAATTTGAAATTTAATTTACTAAAAATAGTTCTTCTAAATGAACTCTTGTTTACTTCTAAAAATTATTCCTCATTTTTATTACTTTAAAATATTTCACCCATATCTGGTGTAGGTTCTGTCTTTAGGAAAAGAGATTGGAGATGCATTGAAAATATTTGGATCATGTTCTATACCACAATTCCTTAAACACAGGTTGTAAGTTTTTTCCTTTTTTGAAAGAAACTTTTATTGAGGTATAATTTACATAAAATTAAATGCCTCCATTTAAAAAAGTATACCCATGTATTCTATCTTCAAATTTCTCTGTTTTTTAAACACTTTAAAAATAATTTGATCATTTTTTTAGGCTTACCAAAAAACATGAAGAATATTATAACACACAGTCATGTACTCACTACTCAGATTAAGAAAACTTACACATGTTACTGACACTTCCTATGTGCTCCTCCTGGGCTTCATTCCTTCCCTGCCTGCCCAGAGAGAATCTTTCTCCTTTGAATATCTGTCATTTTCCTGCATGTTTCCCTTCCATCCATACATAAGCAATAAATGATATTCTTTTGTATTTTTTAAAACATGATAAAATGATATATTTCATCTTCTGTAACTTTGTTTCATCAATATTGTTCTGAGAATTCTCTAGGTTGATTCAATGATTTATATATGGTATAATATTCCATTGTAATCATATTGCATATATACTCCACAGTTTATTAATCCATTCTCCTGTCTTTATGTAGTTATATTATTTTCAGGTGTTACTGGTTTTTTTTTTGTTGTTGTTGTTGTTTGAGGCACTGCTGTAGTTAGAATTCTTGCTCATATCACTTTGAGCAAATCTAGAGAAACTGTCTAGGGCTGTCTAGAGCATAAACTTGGTGTAGGAATTGCTAAGTCTGAGGGTTTATGTGTTTTCAGTTTTTGCAACTATGACAAATTACAGTTCTGAACGATTATTCCAATTAATTCTGTCTATAGTGAATGAGTTCCTGAGTCTCAATAGTTTGAATTATCAGACTTTGAGTTAAATTTTTTTTTTTTTTGGCCAATCTAAGGGATACTGTAACAACATTTGAAAATTAAATTTTCTGATGATTAACAAGCTTGAATATCTTTTTTTATATTTATTGGACATTTGGGTTCCCTCTTCTGTGAATTACCTATTTATATTCTCTGTCCATTTATCATTGAGCTGTTTTCCTTGGTTCATTTTATATTGTGGATATAATTTTTTTCTGTATGGTAGGTGTTTCCTCCGGTCTTTTATTTGCTTTTTAATGTTAGGATGTTTTGTTTTTTTAAAAATTATGTTTATTTTTGGCCGTCAGGCCCTTCGTTGCTGTGCAGGCTCTCTTCAGTTGCAGCACACAGGGGACTCCTCCAGTTGCAGCGTGCAGGCTTCTCATATCGTTGCCTTCTCTCGTTGTGGAGCATGGATTCTGGGGCACCTGTGCTTCAGCGGTTTTGGGCATGTGGGCTCAGTTTTGGCTCCCAGGCTGTGGGGTGCAGACTCAATTGTGGTGGCACAAGGGTTTAGTTGCTCTCAGGCACGTGGGATCTTCCTGGATGAGGGATTGAACCCATGTCTCCTGTATTGACAGGCAGATTCTTTACCACTGAGCCACCAGGGAAGCCCTATAATGTTCTTTTTGTTTGTTTGTTTTTTAAATTTTATTTTATTTTTAAACTTTACAATATTGTATTAGTTTTGCCAAATATCGAAATGAATCCGCCACAGGTATACCTGTGCTCCCCATCCTGAACCCTCCTCCCTCCTCCCTCCCCATACCCTCCCTCTGGGTCATCCCAGGTCCCAGTGCACCAGCCCCAAGCATCCAGTATCGTGCATCGAACCTGGACTGATGACTCAAATACACAGAATTTTAAGATTTTAATAAAGTTGGAATTTTTAGCCTTTCCTTTTTATGGACGTTGTGCTTTTTCTTTTATTAAAGATATATATATATATATATTTTTTTTTATACTCTTGAAGTCATATTTTTTTTCCTCCTTCTTGTATTATCTTCTAAGTTTTGCTTTTCACAGTTATGTGTTTGATTCATCTGGAATTTTTCTTGCAAGTTTCTATTTTCCATATTAATACTGATTTATTGTTGTTCATCTTTACCACAATTATTGTGTCAGCTTTGACATACTTCAAATTTCTGATGTACTTGTGGATTTCTTTTGGTCCTACCAAATCTGTCCCAATTCTGTGCCATTATCATCAATGTCTTACCTCTGGCTTTATACTAAGTCTTCTACTTTGGTCTTCCTTTTAACATGTCTATAGCTATTTTAGACACTTTGGATTTTTATGTAGATCTAAGAATTAGCTCATCAAAGTCTATGAGGTACACTTGGTATTTTAATTGGAATGATACTGAATTTATGAATCATTTGGGAAAAGTTTATATCTTTAAAATATTGAGTCTTCCCATCTGTAAATATGGTATCTCTCCCCATAAATTTTGCTTCCCATTAATATATATCTTCAAAGTTTTATAATTCTCTTCAGAAACACGTAGATATCCTTTGTTACATGTATTTCAGTTTCAGTTCAGTTACTCAGTCATGTCCGACTCTTTGTGACCCCATGAAGTGCAGCATGCCAGGCCTCCCTGTCTATCACCAACTCCTGGAGTTTACCAAACTCATGTCCATTGAGTCGGTGATGCCCTCCAGCCATCTCATCCTCTGTCGTCCCCTTCTCTTCCTGCCCTCAGTCTTTTCCAGCACCAGGGTCTTTTCAGATGAATCAGCTCTTTGCATCAGGTGGCCAAAGTATTGGAGTTTCAGCTTCAACATCAGTCCTTCCAATGAACACCCAGGACTGATCTCCTTTAGGATGGACTGGTTGGATCTCCTTGCAATCCAAGGGATTCTCAAGAGTCTTCTCCAACACCATAGTTCAAAAACATCAATTCTTCGGTGCTCAGCTTTATTTATAGTCCAGCTGTCACATCCATGCATGACCACTGGAAAAACCATAGCCTTGACTAGACAGACCTTTGTTGGCAAAGTAATGTCTCTGCTTTTTAATAAGCTGTTTAGGTTGGTCATAACTTGCCTTCCAAGGAGTAAGATTCTTTTAATTTCATGGCTGCAGTCACCATCTGCAGTGATTTTGGAGCCCCCAAAATACAGTCAGTTACATGTATTACCTGGAGAAGGAAATGGCAACCCACTCCAGTGTTCTTGCCTGGAGAATCCCAGGGATGGGGAAGCCTGGTGGGCTGCCGTCTATGGAGTCGCACTGAGTCGGACACGACTGAAGCGACTTAGCAGCAGCAGCACATGTATTACCAGGTAGTTATATTTTTTCTTATTGTAGTAAATGAAACCTTTTTAGAATTTTCATGTTCTGTTTATTCTTGGTATGTGTGAAATAAATTGTTTTATATACTCATCTTATATTAGGTACTTTACTGAACTCTCATTTAGGTAAGTTGACTAAAGATTCTGTAGCTGATCATATTGTCTGTGAACATTGTCTTTTGTAATCTTCATACCTTTTTTTTTTTTCTTTTTCTTGTCCCCTTGCAGAAGCTCAGATTTTTAGTACAGGGCTCATGAGGAACATTGTAAATATACATTAACGATTATGTTTGATAACATCTCAGATTAAGGAAGTACCCATTCATCCTGACTTCACTGAGTTGTTTTTTAAATTGTTCTTGAATTTTATTAAATACACTTCTGCTTTTATTGCTCAACCATATATTTTTTTCTCTTAATCTCTTTGTATATCCCTTAATTATGTAATGACCTAACAATACTGATGTAAAGACTCAGATTCAGATGAAAAGGACTTGACTGTTTTTATCTCAGTGAGGAAAGTGGAAAAACATAATATATCAAGCAAATTTCTAAAAGATGCATTTGTGTATACCTGGACATGTGGCTATGTCTTGGGGTTGATGATGAGATGGAACGTAATGTCATCTTGTAGAAATGAGAATGATAAGGACTAAATAGAATGCTAGAATGGTCAATTTCTAGAATTGTAGCTGGGGGAACAGAAAGAGAAATAGTAATCCACTTCAGCTAAGATGAAAATTAGATTTCTTGGAGCACTGCATAGCAGACTCTTATGACTTATATGCAGTAATGCTCCAGAACTAGAGTTTGAGGGTGAAGTACAAGAATTCAAGTAGCTGTATTGATCTGAGGATGTGAGATGCAAGGTGGTTGCAGCAGAAGGACAAGGGAAGTAGAGAATTACTGAGGGAACTGGGTTTAAAGTATAGTTGATTTGATCAATCATGTGTGAGTGGGGTTGCTGCTTAAAGAAGGAAAAGAAGTCAGGAACACTGTCTGATACTCCTGGACAAATTTTTGGCAAAGAGGCAGTGGGAAAGAGAAGGAAGATTGTCCAGTGGGGAAATTAGAGTATATGATTTCACAGGAGAATTGTATTGAGGTAATGACTTTTATTAGGTCATATATTAAGTCTAGGTTATGGCCATACATTTCAGAGTTTTTGATAGAATAGTTTCCAGAAAGTACTGCAGATGAGTCATTGCTCATCAAATTGCCTGCGAATGAAATGATTCACTTGTTCCTATCTGTAATAAATATATTTTTTATTACTATAGGACTATATGTTTTGTGTCTACAAAAGTGTTAGCATTTTCTGTCATTATATGAATGTATTAGCATCTGAACAGCATTGCCTTTTCATGAAATGTGGTGTGCTTAATCCTTGCATTTTAAGGGAATCAGATTTTTTTTAAATACTTTTTTTTTAGCCACGCAGTACAGCTTGCAGGATCTTAGTTCCAGAACCAGGGATCTAACCCGTACCCCCTGCAGTGGAAGCACAGGGTCCTAACCACTGGACCACCAGGAAACTTCTGGGAATTAGATTTTTAATGATATTTATTAAATATGTTTGAATATAACATTAACATTTTTCTAAGGGTAGAATCTTTTTCTTAGAATTCTTTTTTCTGTGCTAGTTTCTATCTCTTTAGCATTTATAAATAAGGACTAAATCTTCTGTTTTCTCAAATAGGCTCCCACTCTGAGAAGTATTGAAAAATGGGGCAAGAGTAGGTTTTCAGCTTGGAGGACTGATTTGTTCCTGTTGTTTTGGAATGGGCCAATGTCCAGAATTTATGTTGTAATCCACAATATTTAGGTCTTGGAAAACTGGGAAAAGGATTCAGAAAATTACTGTAGAAGTTATTTCTGGAAGTATTTTTGCTTTTTTCTTTCTTTCTGAAGAAATGGTCGTCCATCTATGCCCTAAGAAAGTTTTCAACAAATTGAAGGATTATAGTCTAACCAAACAAGATTGACCAAGTTTTCTATATTTACACTAAGAATTTAATAAACTGAATTAATAAAAAAAATGCCAGGTTCGTAAGGTTAAAAATTGTCAGATTAATCCAATTAACTTGATGAGTGCAGACTTCATGCCTGCTGCTGCTGCTGCTGCTAAGTCACTTCAGTCGTGTCTGACTCTGTGTGACCCCATAGATGGCAGCCCACTGGGCTCCCCCGTCCCTGGGATTCTTCAGGCAAGAACACTGGAGTGGGTTGCCATTTCCTTCTCCAATGCAGACTTCCTGCCTAGTAGGTTGCAAAGTTCTGCAGAGTTTATAAAAAGAAAGTCTGATGTGGTCTTTGCCTTTGGGGACATTTTGCTTCCATAACTGAAGCGAGAAATTTTTGGCTTGAGAAATAACAATACAGAACAGCACAGGGTCGCAACAGTTCTAGGGTTCTCTCAACTCTGGATCATGAAAAATAATTTCATGTCTGCAGTCATCTCTGATTCATGGAAAAATGCAACATAAAATCATTTTCTAGTAAAAATTCAGTAATATATCAATAGCTACATCAATAATTAAATTTAAAATTATGCTAATTTGAATTTACTCCAGAAACTTTTGTTAATGACCTGATTTTTGGTGACTGTCATAAATATTTCTTAAAGTCTTTTTAAATGAAATGAAATGTTTTCTTCTGGGGGGCTGTATGGTGTCTTCGTTGGAACTTGAGGGCTTTCTTTAATTGTGGTGTGGAGGGGCCACTGTCTAGCTGTGGTGCATGCGTTTCTCATCGTGGTAGCTTCTCTTGCTGCAGAGCTCAGGCTCTAGGCAAATGGTCTTGGTTGTGGCTAGAGGGCTCTAGTGTGCTGGCTCAGAGGCTGTGGCACATGGGCTCAGCTGCACTGCAGCATGTGGAATCTTCCTGGAGTAGGGCTCAAACTCATGCCCTGCGTGCGCAAGTGGATTCTGAACCTCTAGGGAAGAAGGGACTTCTTCCAGGGAAGTCCTGTAATACATATTTCTCTAGCACTTGCTGTATACCTGTATTAAGTGTTTTGCAACTGATAATGCCTTTATCTGGTTAGGAACCCTATGAAATAGGCCTGTTACTATAATATTTCTTTCAACGATAAGGAAACCAGAGAGGTTAAGTAATTTGCCCAGAGTCACAGAGCTCATGTGTGGTAGAGTTAGGATTTGAATCCTAGCAGTGCAGCATCACTGTGCCTCTTTATTTTTGGTTTATTCTGTTTCATTCTTTACCACTTATTCTCAGTGTTATCTTTTAATGACTGAAGTAGCAATAGATACTCTTCAGAAAATAAGTGGAAATTTTGCAGATTTTTAGGGCATGACTTTTGTTGTTCTCGGACATATTTTAAATATTTGTCAGTATGATATTTCGGGTTTATAACTTCTTCATCCCTCCTCTCCAAAAAGAAGCTGAAAAGAAACAAACTATAGAAAACAGCAGTTCTGTTATATAGTGTGAATATAATTTTGAATTTTTCTTTCTCTGAATTTGGTTCAGAGGAACCTCACTTCTCCAACCATTGCTAAAGTTACACATTCTGTGACTACTTCTTTTAATATTTCTTCCCTGAATTGGTTGCAGTTTGGAATATGGTGATGTCAATCATTCAGGAATCGGACTGTCTGTGTGTCAACCATGTAAGAGTGATCAGTGTAGGGTTCCCACCTCTGATCATTTTTCTTCCTTTTCCCCAGCCTTCCTACATGGAGTTTAATGATACAGGAGAACAGTTATGGAAAGATGTAATTTTCACGATAAGTAATATCAGAGTAGCATTTTCTTGAGTTGTATGTTTCAAATAAGCCTCTTTTAGCCAGGAATTCAAATTGACTGGACCAAGGCATGTGTGACCTGTGTCTGTCATTGTGTCACCAGGAACCAAAGGAAAGAAATCAGCCTGACTGGATGCCTGTTTTCTTCTGTAGACTATCAGTGTCACTGTGAGGTCCTGACACTGCCCTTGCTGTTATTCAAGGTCTTGTTTCACTGGCAGAATTGGTCTTGACGGCTGTCTGTTATTTTTCCTAATAGTTCTGGACAGATATGTTGATTTGTAGCTTCAGATGAGATGCACACTTGTCAGTTTGGACAAAAATAGCTTTGTGATTCTTGCTGTGAAATCTCCTTTGTTTTTATGGCTATTTAGAGGAATATTACATGCAAACATGATTAGGATGTCCTTTTCCTAAAAGCTGATGCACTAAAAATGAAGTAATTCTTAGTCTATAGGTTCAGTGTTTGTAATAATTTGGGCAAGCCCCTTTCTACATACTGACATTATTGGCAACCTCCTGTCCCCCTGTCTCCAAACACCCTCACTGAGGTTTACAGGAAGATCCAGCTTGCCATGTACGGTTCTCATTGCATGGCAGACTCTGGAGGCTCTGATGTCTAAATCCTCCCTTGGTTACATGATGACTCTGGTGCTAGATTATGGGCAAGTGTTGTAATAGACCTGTTTGTGTTAACATTATCTATTAGGTGGTGGATGGGAAGATAGAGTATATTCAGAATTAGTGTGATAAACACCATTGGATCTATCTGAATTATTTCATCATTATCTATTGATTTGTTGAATCACCTGCTAGATGATTGACAGGTTATCATAATTTGTCTGGATTTTCTAGGAGAGGGCAGCTCTGGATAAACTTGAGTGTAAGGACACATTGATAATAGAGGAGTTGGAGAGAGGAGTTGGGGCAGAAAAAAACCTTAGTGTAAGACCTAGGAGGTGGTACTGTTAACTATTATCAATTTCATCATATATAAGAAAAGTTTTTCATCCAAACATCATCCAAATCTTATACTTACTTATAAATTTTGAGTTAAATTTGTTCTCAAAGTAGACGTGTCTGATCTGATGGATCTACTGTTTGTGTCTGATGATACTCTACTCTCATATCTTTGTTACTCATTTTTATTTGCAACACTTTCTCTCACCAGATTTTGCTTATAAAAGACTTCAACAGATTTGATGATCACACAACCTGATATTCCCCTAGTCCATTTCCTTTGCAAAATATACACAGAGTTTCCTTTAAGCATGAGTATTCTTTAAAAAATAACTTTTTAACTAGAAACTTGCACTGAATATCACTCATTTAGAAATTTTGAAGATGGCTATCTACATCTTTTTTTTTTAAATAGATTTTTTAAAACAGTGATATTTATTTGGCCAAGTGCATGGCATGTTCCCTGGCCAGGGATCAAACCCATGCCCCTTTCATTGGGAGTGCACAGTCTTTAACCAGTGGGCCACCAGGTAGGTCCCTGGCCATCTATATCTTTTGAATGTAATTCCTACTCAAAGGTTTTCTCTCAATTCTGATCTCTTAGCTCTGTGATAGGGAAATGTAGAGAAGGGAGCAGGCAGGTGGGCGAGGAGAGTAATACTGTGAGTGTGAGACTTTTCTAAATGAAATTGTTACCATGGGAACAACTTTATAAAGTACAATAATGAACATTTTCTTATAAGATTAAGTTTTCCACAGTCCTTTCACCCTAATAGATCAGCTGTATTTTGCATGTGTGTTTAATTATAGTTCATGTAGGTGTAATAATAATAGATATTTGCATATGTTGACTTTTACAGTTAATGTTATGTCCTATTATATTTGTCTCATAATTTAAATATTAAGTAATATTGTTTCAAGTAGACGTACCTTATTTTATGAAATTATTCCCTTACTGTGAGTTATTTAGGTAGTGTCCATTCTTTTTCTGTTATGAATGAGGCACGTTAGTTTATTCCAAAAACTTTTATTTGAACTATCAATTCACTGTTGGATGCTTTTCCTGGACATTGCATTTTCATGATGAAGCCAAACATTTGAAAGATCAGTGTTGATGAATCCTGTAGGAATAGCTGTTATGGTAAAAATGGTTTTTGTGAAGTAGTTTGTTATTTCACCCAACTGAATGATTATCTATTCAAAATTTTTCAAACATGAGCTATATATATATATATAAATCCACCTTCCACTGCTGCTGCTGCTGCTAAGTCGCTTCAGTCATGTCCTACTCTGTGCGACCCCATAGACGGCAGCCCACCAGGCTCCTCTGTCCCTGGGATTCTCCAGGCAAGGACACTGGAGTGGGTTGCCATTTCCTTCTCCAGTGCATGAAAGTGAAAAGTGAAAGTGAAGTTGCTCAGTTGTGTCCGACTCCTAGCGACCCCATGGACTGCAGCCTACCAGACTCCTCCATCCATGGGATTTTCCAGGCAAGAGGACTGGAGTGGGGTGCCATTGCCTTCTCCCCACCTTCCACTATAGGGTCCCAACACTCTAAAAGAGTCCCCTCCTTTTCAGCTTTCTACATAATTACAGATCTATTACAGAATATTACTTTTTTTCTTATTTTTTACCTTAGATAGGATCTTTGAACACAGTTGTAGAGTATAAGGTTTAAAAGAAAGATACAAAGATTCAGATTTGCTCAAAGTGAGACCCAGGTGGTCTTCACCAACTTTACTGCCTGGGGTGAGCTGATGTTAGGTTGGGCAGTGAATACCATGGGCAGAAGCTCACATATTAGGGCTCTAGTGCAAGCACTACTAGTGCACATAGGTGTGCATCTTTGCAATGATTGTTGTCTTTCTGTATTACAATATGTGTGATGTAGCTAATCGAATCAAAGTTCTCATTGGGAGCCATTGAGCCAGTGACAAAACCAGGTGCCATCATTACGGAGTATGCTGACTCCACTGTTTGCTTACAGCAGTGATGACTTTGAATGTCCAGGACTATGATATCATGAGGAGCTGAGTGATTTCCTTCTGTATGGGTGTTGGTGTGTGTTTTGCTCAATTGAAACACAGTATTGAACAAGTATCCTCTCTGTGCAGTCATCACAGAGTAGCTTAGTGACTCTCACGTGGGCAGTGCTGGGATTAGATGAGAACAAGGACATGTTGGGGGACTTCCCCTGAAACACCCCCAGGCCCATCTAGAGTGAAGAGAAGCCTCTCCAGGACACATAAGACAGCCTGCCCAGGAACAGTGGAACGTGAGAGGGAAGACCAGGCTGAGAGGGCTTTTCTGCTCTAAGCTGGGAGTGGACGACAAATGAATGACAATATGAAGGTTGGAGTTCGAGCAAATTTTGGGGCATCTATGGTCACTTAACAGAAGAGGCCTGAATGTCTGATTAGTAAGAAAGAAGATGCTCGGTTCCATAGAGCACACCAGCCCTTGGACCAACATCTGCAGGATCTGCCATGAGGAAAAAAAAAAAACAACTAATAATAATAATTTGTGTTTGATTTACAGAACTATTCTCTTGCAACCAAAATCTAATCCAAACCAATAAATTACCTTGTTTCTTCATATCTCATCCCAGGATGGTTAAGCCTTTACCATTTCTGTAAGTGTCTCATTTCCTTTGAAAATGTATGTCCATACCAAAACCTGAAGACAGATGTTAAATCTAGCATTCTTTGTAGCCATTAAAATGTAATGATAACTTTGAAAAAAAAAAAGAAAAAAAATGTATTCTATTACATAAAATGTGTTGAGATGCATATGTAATGTGATTTCTTTTGAAAAATGCTTGAATAATACAGTGGTTGGATTAGAAGTGCTGAGTAGTACTTGCTTCTTTAGATGCTACACACACACACACACGGGCACACAGAGGCACACAGAGCATTTTGCTGAATGGACATGCTTTTGGAAATGCCATCATCTTAAATTTTTATTTTATATTACAAATGATCAAGTCTTTAGAAATTACATATAATATATGTATGTGTTTACATATATTAAAGCTTTATTCTGATGCTCTAATTTTGCTACTTATATATTTTTTCTTTGGGAAATATGAATCAAAGTGAATTAAAAATGCCAGAGAGGGGCGTGTGTTACACCTGAAACATCCTTAGGATTTCTGAAAGATTGTACTTCTTTTTTTCTTAATTTATAATGATATTTTTATTAGGAATGTGTTTAACATGGAGAAAATGTGTAGGGAAATATAAAGAAATTATGTAAGAAAACAAAATCTACCTAGAATTCTGCTATTCAGAAATGAACTGCTTACTAATATTTAATATATTTTATTTTTTTCTCTATTTTGTGTATATTTTTCTTTCCTTTTTAAAAATAAGTTTGGAATCATCTTACTCATATCATGCATATCCTGTTTTTCTTCACTTTTTATTTCATATCACTTCTGTACCAATAAACTCTTTGTAAAAATGGTTTTACCATGACTGTCCCATATTTCTGTTAATAGTATGTTTTCCTTCTGAAATGTTGGGGATTCTCTATTGTGTGTCACAGTCTTGTTTTGGGCTCCATTTCCCCCTGTGTGCCGATCATTGAATTAAAAGAGCCCATCTTTTACCAGCAGTCTCTTTGCTTTTAAGTGATCCTAAAACTTTCCCTCAGATCTGGAAGTGAAATTGGTTAAGTGTAGCGCTGGCTGGTTTCTGATGTCCAGCATGAGTGGTTGACCTTGCACTGAGTCAGCATTTCCCCCAGCCCCGCGGGTGCACGCCTGCTCCTTGTTTTTCCCCCCTGTCTTCATGATTATTTTCTGTCCTGAGGTACATCAGCTTCCCCAGTCTCAGTTCCCCCTGCCATAAGCATCCCGGGCTGCGACAGTCTTAGGAGAGTCTGTGCAGAGAGGTTCTGATGCCTGCTAAGGGCTGCTGGATGAAGGAAACTGCTCCACCACCTCTGAAAGCAGGCTCTGGGATCAGCAGTCCAGCCTGAGCAAGGCAGGACGAGGACTACCTGGACCAAGGTTCTGGATAATTCCTCAGAGGCTGAAAACTACGTAGTTGATTTTCTTATCTTCCAGTGCTGTTCTCTTTGCAGCCTTTATGTGTTGTCCTAGATATTTCTGCTGGGAACTGTGGGAGAGCAAATGGAGTTTATTGACATGGTTTTCATCCTACACACGCTACTGAGGGAGCAGGTCTCATTCAGTGCCATGTTTGAGTTCACCCGTGGCCTTGGATTCTGCTAAGGTTATCGAATGGCATTCTTGGACGACGATACAGCCTGGGATGAATTTGTGCATCTCTTCCCTATTGGAATAGAGCATAGAAACTTTATCTGGTCCAGAGATGACTGACCTCTAGGCTCACTATGGTCTGTTTCAAGAGCAGTGCCATCCTGTGGCATGGACTCAGGGACCTGGGGCCATGCTGGCACCGTTTCTCTACCTGTATACAACTAAATCAATTTACTCTACAATGATGCTACAGAGGCTAGGAATTGGTTATGCTTTTTGAGTCATCCTTTTTAGACAGATAATTGTGCGTTTGTACCTGTACTTCTGACATTGTTTTCAGAGTTAATTTTCAGGTGAGGAAATGAAACCTTTAACTTGCCAGAGTTATCATAGTTAGTGAGTAGTACAGCTGGGATGAAAATCTGGTTTTCTCTCTACCAAGTCTGAGGGTGTTTCCGCCACTGTACCAACTCTTCTTTTTCTTTAAAAAATTATTTATTTATTTGGCTGTGTCGAGTCTCACTGCGGTGCATGGGCTTCTCTCCAGCTGTGGTGCACATGTGGGCTCTAAGTGCCCCAACCCGGGATCACACCCACACCCCCTGCACCGAAAGTGGGCTCCCAACCCCTGGGCCACCAGGGAAGTCACCATCGTACAAATTTTTAAGTCAAAGTGATGAATCATTTATTTTCCAGAAGACAGTTTCATTGCAGTGGATTAATTCTTTGCTTTATCATTTATCCACTTAACAGGCCTCTGAACCGTGGTTGCCCCACGTTTAAGAAATATCAACACCACCATGCTTAATTTACCTGAATGCCAAAGTGCTTTCCACGTGTCCTGAATAATTGCATTTGTGTTTAAAGATTATTCTTAGTGACTCACTCCCTTAATTTCACTCCATCTAGTGTGATTTATTACTCCTGAGGATCGTTGATAAGTAGGATCCACTTGAGGGAATTGTCACCTTTTATGTGGAACATACTTAAGAGAAAATTGATGATGGAAACAAATGGAGTTAATTAGATGAGAGAAATCAAATAGATAAAATAATTGAAGTCAGATTTGCACAGAGGATCAAATATATTTGCCAATGTTATGATAGTACCATCTTAAATCTGTTTGGCAGATGACTAAGCATTTAAAAAATTGCAGACATCTGTCCTGTTATTGACTGTTTCTTACAGTGTATTTTGTTTTTTTCTTTTTTTTTTTTTTTTTTACAAAGAATGTTCTTTGGGAAAAGCTCAGGAAATAGTAAAAACAATACAGGAAAAAATTAAGTTCAATTTATTTCTATAATATAGAGATGAATACCCCCATACTTCTTTTTTTATACTATAAATTTATAAAATACTTTTATAATACTAGAGGGTTACAAAAAGCAAGCTTTTGACATGAATGTTGCAGGTTTGTCTTCTTCATAAAGGGAGCATATAAAAGGCGCTGGGAGCCTGCCAGGACTTGGGGTTGCAAAGGGGAAATGTAAAGTGAGTCCTAGAATCTTTCAGTACTTTTGGTCTGGGACAAACAGAGCTGCCTTTGGTATTTTTAATATCCCTTTAAATTGAAAAACAGAGATATTACCTTGCCAACAAAGGTCCGTCTAGTCAAGGCTATGGTTTTTCCAGTGGTCATGTATGGATCTGAGAGTTGGACTGTGAAGAAAGCTGAGCACCGAAGAATTGATGCTTTTGAACTGTGGTGTTGGAGAAGACTGTTGAGAGTCCCTTGGACTGCAAGGAGATCCAACCACTCCATCCTAAAGGAGATGTCCTGGGTGTTCTTTGGAAGGACTGATGCTAAAGCTGAAACTCCAGTACTTTGGCCACCTCATGCAAAGAGTTGACTCATTGGAAAAGACTGTGATGCTGGGAGGGATTGGGGGCAGGAGGAGAAGGGGACGACAGAGGATGAGATGGCTGGATGGCATCACTGACTCAATGGACATGAGTTTGAGTGAACTCCGGGAGTTGGTGATGAACAGGGAGGCCTGGTGTGCTGCGATTCATGGGGTCGCAAAGAGTCGGATGCGACTGAACTGAACTGAAATTCCATTCTGCCAGTAAATATGATATGTCAATGAAAGGTAAAAAAAAAATTACTAATGAACATCTAAGAGTTTGTAATTTTTCACCATTATAAATAATATTACAGGGAAAATCTTTTTATATGCTCCTGTTTAAACATACTAAATTCTTAAGAAAAATGCCTAGAAATAGCATTGCTGGACCAAAAACATGCACTTTTTAAAGTCTTTTGAAACATGTATGCCAAGGAGTTTGACATTAGAAATTTTACAAGGATTTGCAGTTTTTGAGCAGGAGAAAGAAAATAGCCCAAGCGATGTGTTCTGCACATTAGATGAAGTCAACTCAGGGAAGCTGAGGGTGAATATGGGTTAAGTTCCTTCTGTTCTGTAAACAAGACTGGTATCTTAGTGCTGGCACCCATTATGCTTCCATTGGGCATAAATTGAAAACAATTTTTTTTTCCTTCCCATAAGCATTTGAAAAACTTTCCAGGAAGAAAATACGTAGCACTGGCAAGATTTGAGTGGAATACTGCTTTTTCCTTGTAAAGTGCATAGATAGCCTTTGGTTCATCAACCTTCATTGTTCGAGATCTGATTGGTTTCCTAGGCATCTATAATTCAGTGCTTAAAAGAGAACATCACTTTTAAAGTATGCCATACTAACTAATTAAAATTAAACTAACGTCTCTAGTATGTTACCATCTTGCCAACTCTTCCCACTGGCACTTTCTTCAGGCTCATTTTAGGCCCCTGTGTTTGTCGGATTATTATTACTCTTGTATTTATAAGACCTTTATTTTGCCTCTCTGAACATATTTAATATTTTTGGTTGTATAATATTCTCCAGAATTTGTTTCCATTTATTATGTAAAGATTTAACTGGAAGTTAAAAGTTAGATAGTGTTTCCCATTGACCTTTTTCCTTTATTCCATATTGTTCCCATTTTAAATCCTTTTCATGTGAAAATCAAAAGCTGATAGAGAAAATATAGTTGATGTTAAATTTGGAAAATGAAATAGCCAGGGCTCATCTTACTCTCAAACATATAATCATTTTTGATAATTTGTAAGCTTACAAGTTAGAAGCATATTTGGTACAGAAAACCAATATATATTTTAGAATATTTCAGAATGCTGTTTTTGTGAGTTCTGAGCCTCTTAAATATGGATTAACACTGATATGTGTATGGCTCTCAAGATATTTGAATCTCATTCTCAGGAGCATGTATTTATTACTTATCGGTCTTTTTTTCCTAAAAGTAAGGTGCTATAAATGAGGATTTCTGTTTACTGGTACTCCTGAAAACATATGGAATACTTTTCTTCACATATTTATGTTGCCATATTTCCTATTTGTATCAGCCAGTGTTGCATCTGCAGATTGAATAAACTTGGGGGGATCCATAGTTGTTTGAATGGGATGGATGCAGAACCCACTGATACAGAGTGCAGGCTGTGTAAGGGACTTGAGCATCTGTAGATTTTGGTATCTGGGAGAGGGAGGGTTCTGGAATCCGTCTCTCTCAAGATACCAAGGGCTGACTGTATTTGCCTCCTAAGTGGGCATTTTTGATATATGGTAATCATTGTAAACATATTAAAACATTTTTATTATATTCATACACAGATGAAGAGGGAAACTAGGTTTTGAAGGCTGGAAGATATGGGTTTCCTAGTTTTGTGACCCTGGGAAGTTGCTATATCTTCATCTTTAAAATGAGGATTATATGAGATGTACATGTAAACCATTTAGCTCAGTTCTTAGGATACTGCAGGTGCATTCCATGATAAAGAGCTTCTTTGTTAATTCATAACAACAAACAGTTTGAGGGGTTCATACTATTTACTTGCAGTCTCATGTTGCCAAAGTTCATATTTTAGTGGAGTCACATTTTATTTTTTTAACTTGAGGTATGATAACTTATAATGTTGTTAGTTAAGTGTACAATAAAGTAAATCAGTTTAACATACATGTATATTGTTTCTCAGATTCTTTTCCCTTATAGGTTATTACAAGATATTGACTATAGTTCCGTGGGCTCTACAGTAGGTTTTTGTACTCTTGCCTGGAAAATCCCATGGACGGAGGAGCCTGGTGGTCTGCAGTCCATGGGGTCACTAAGAGTCAGACACGACTGAGCGACTTCACTTTCACTTTTCACTTTCATGCATTGGAGAAGGAAATGGCAACCCACTCCAGTGTTCTTGCCTGGAGAATCCCAGGGACGGGGGAGCCTGGTGGGCTGGCGTCTATGGGGTCACACAGAGTCAGACACGACTGAAGTGACTTAGCATAGCATATTTTATATATAGTAGTGTGCGTATATTAATCCCAAACTCCTAATTTACCCACTCCACCCCCACTCAGGTATAGCTCCTTTGGTAACCGTAAGTTTGCTTTTTATGTCTGCGAGTCTATTTCTGTTTCATAACTAAGTTTACTTGTTTAATTTTTAAAGATTCCACAAATAACTGATATCGTATAGTATTCATCTTTGTCTAACTGACTACACTTAGTATGATAATCTCTAGGTGTATCCGTGTTGCTGCATTATTATGGCATTATTTCATTCTTTCTTATGGCTAAGTAATATTTCATTGTGTACATGTACCACACCTTCTTTATCCATTCACCTGTTGATGGACATTTAGATTGTTTCCATGTCTTGGCTATTAGTGCTGCTGTGAACATTGAGAGGCATCTATCTTTTCATACTAGAGTTTTCTCTGGATATACGCCCAGGAGTGGGATTGCAGAATCATATAGTAATTCTATTTTTAGTTTTTTAAGGAACTTACATGCAGTTCTCCATAGTGGCAACATTATAGAGTAACATTTTAGTACAAATATGGACTGAACTTTACAGATTGTTCCTTGAGAATCCTCTGAATATATTCTAGTAATTATATTTTTAAGATTGTGTTAGGTCACAAAATTTAAGGAATTAAAAATTTGGACCTGTCCCTATGTCATCTCATAATAGTATTATTGGCACTCCAGTTCGTGCAAGTTAATAAGCTAGTATTTCAAGTTAAATATAAATTAAAAGTATTTAACAAATTATATCATCCTCAATACAAATCCTGTAACAACACATGGGCTGAAAATTATTAGTCCAGTAGGATCATACTTTAGAACATCTTGCCTTTAAATTCCCTTTTGATTTTGGAAGACTTTTTTGATTTATAGATGGAATTTAGATTTCATATGACATGTGAATTACTGTGAATTCAGTCTTTTCCAAGTATACACCTGTTTCAGTAGGTACATTAAATGCAAATTTATCCTTGACTATTAGCTTTCAAAACAAAAATTTCTCTGCTTATTTAAAAAAATCAATAAAATGGTAAAATATTTTAGGAATCTAAAATATAACCTAGAAAAATAAAGATTATAAACCTGGTGCTGGGGTTAAATTGATTATGTTTTAAAACTTGTAATGAATTCAGTATATTATTCAGATACTGTGATTTGAAGCATTTACTCTAGGCTTCGGCATAGCGCACGCCCAGTGTTTGGTGGCCTAATGCGTTGTGCACAGTGAGTATTTACTTACTGTTTGTGAAAGTGGAGGACTCTATCTTACCTCTCTCCTGCTCCTTCAGGGTACCTGAAATTCCCTACTGGATAGTATAGTATGTAGTCTCTAATAGGAAGTAGAGTTGTTACAGTGGGCTGGTGGAATAAGGCTTCTTGCCCCTCTGTCCAGGGAGGCTCCTTTCGCAATGGGGTGGGGAACTTGACTAGCAATTCACTGAGCATCCTGAGCAGACAAGTGACCTTAAAAAGGTCATCTTCAGTCCAACACTGATGTGTCTTATATGCTTGGTTTTTCTTTCAAAGAAATGTTTGGTGATCTTTTGCTCTCTTTCTCTGTTCTGTGTGTTGCTAGTTCCTGGTGACATTATAATAAAACTTTTTGGTGCAAATTAGCATATATGTATATATATATATGGAGAAGGCAATGGCACCCCACTCCAGTACTCTTGCCTGGAAAATCCCATGGATGGAGGAGCCTTGTGGGCTGCAGTCCATGGGGTCGCTAAGAGTCGGACATGACTGAGCGACTTCACTTTCACTTTTCACTTTCATGCATTGGAGAAGGAAATGGCAACCCACTCCAGTGTTCTTGCCTGGAGAATCCCAGGGACAGGGGAGCCTGGTGAGCTGCCGTCTATGGGGTCGTACAGAGTCGGACACGACTGAAGCAACTTAGCAGCAGCAGCGTATGTATAGGATGGATAAACAAAAGTCTACTGTATAGCACAGAAAGCTATATTCAGTATCCTGTGATAAAACATCATGGACAAGAATATGAGAAAGAGCACACACACAGACATATATCTATAACTGAATCACTTTGCTATACACCAGAAACTAACATAACATTGTAAATCAACTATACTTAAATAAAAACACAAACCTTTTCCCTTTTGGCGATTCAGGCTTCAGGTGACTTGTTGAGCTACTTGTCTTTTTGATGTTAAGAGTCAAAAAGATACATTTTTTTAAGACAGCAGATGGAAAGTGAAATGTACCTTAAGTGATGGGAAGATTGAGTTTGGGATACTGACTAGTTGTTACCAAGGGGGCAGTCATTTAAAGTTGAGGTTTTGGTGTCAGTTGGCCTGGTCTTGAATCCTGGCTGCATACTACATACTAACCATGCAACACTGGCCTTGTAATTGCTCTGTGCCTCTGTTTTATTCTCTGTCATATGGGAATAATAAGAACACTGAGTTGATAGAGTTGCACAGTATTGGTACTTAAGCAGTGTCTGGCAACCCACGCCAGTATTCTTGCCTGGAAAATCTCATGTACAGAGGAGCCTGGTGGGCTGCAATCCATAGGGTAGCAGAAAGACACAGCTGAATGACTGAACGTGCGTGTATGATTAAATGGGGACAGGGAGTGCTGACTCCCATTCCCCTGTGCCCATTGGAGGAGACCTCTGTTCTCTCTGAGGCACCATGAGTACCTGCTGAGGGAGAGAAGGGATTTTTACTTTGAGACTGGTGGTCTGCATACAGAGACTTCACTGTGTTGGTTTGGCTCAGAGGGCTTGTTACTGTGGGGTTCAGAATGTGAAATAATAGTTAATGGGGGAAAGGTAATTAATGGCAGAATTTAAAATCACTTAGTGACTAATAACTTGATCGCCTATGAAATCTGTATCTGGATATGCAGGGTGACTCTCCTATTAATATTTCGAAGCTATTTAGAAGCTGGTTGGATTTTTTTGTTACACATTCATTTTTCATCTTTGTTCTTCCATTGAGGAAACATCAATAGGGTTTAAGAATTCTCTGTCATCTCTCAAAAGATAAATAAGATTATAGATTATTAAGGGTTATTTTTCATTTTGGTGGATAAACAGTAAGAGGAACCCTTGCTGAATGAAAACTGTGATTTATTGATTATGTTTACAGGATTAACAAGTAACCACTCAGAGGTTTCCCTGCTCATGGATTCTTTTCCAATGCTACTATGGATAGATTCAGGAGGATTGTTCAGTTCAGTTCAGTCTCTCAGTCGTGGCTGACTCTTTGCGACCCCATGAATTGCAGCACGCCAGGCCTCCCTGTCCATCACCAACTCCTGGAGTTCACTCAAACTCACATGCATCAAATTGGTGATGCCATCCAGTCATCTCATCCTCTGTCATCCCCTTCTCCTCTTGCCCTCAATCCCTCCCAGCATCAGAGTCTTTTCCAATGAGTCAACTCTTCGCATGAGGTGGCCAAAGTACTGGAGTTTCAGCTTCAGCATCAGTCCTTCCAGAGAACACCCAGGACTGATCTCCTTTAGGATGAAATGATTGGATCTCCTTGCAGTCCAAGGACTCTCAAGAGTCTTCTCCAACACCACAGTTCAAAAGCATCAATTCTTCGGTGCTCAGTTTTCTTTATAGTTCAATTCTCACATCCATACATGACCACTGGAAAAACCATAGCCTTGACTAGACGGACCTTTGTTGGCAAAGTAATGTCTCTGCTTTTGAATATGCTATCTAGGTTGGTCATAACTTTCCTTCCAAGGAGTGAGTGTCTTTTAATTTCATGGCTGCAATCACCATCTGCAGTGGTTTTGGAGCCCCCCAAAATAAAGTCTGATGCTTTTTCCACTGTTTCCCCATCTATTTCCCATGAAGTGATGGGACAAGATGCCATGATCTTAGTTTTCTGAATGTTGAGCTTTAAGCCAACTTTTTCACTCTCCTCTTTCACTTTCATCAAGAGGCTTTTGAGTTCCTTTTCACTTTCTGCCATAAAGGTGGTGTCATCTGCATATGTGAGGTTACTGATATTTCTCCCAGCAATCTTGATTCCAGCTTGTGCTTCTTCCAGGCCAGCGTTTCTCATGATGTAGTCTGCATAGAAGTTAAATAAGCAGGGTGACAATATACAGCCTTGGCGTACTCCTTTTCGTATTTGGAACCAGTCTGTTGTTCCATGTCCAGTTCTAACTGTTGAAAAACATCTATTTCTGCTTTATTGACTATGCCAAAGCCTTTGACTGTGTGGATCACAATAAACTGTGGAAAATTCTGAAAGAGATGGGAGTACCAGACCACCTGACATGCCTCTTGAGAAACCTATATGCAGGAGGGCTGTTAACTAAGAGTATTTTTTGTGTATTGAACACTTGCTGTCTCACATGAGCTTCTCCAGGAAGGCATTCTATGGGTGAGGAAATGCAGGCTCCGGGAGGTTGAATAACTTACCCAAGATGTTACAGATTTCACTTCCTAAGCACAATTTCCTTCTGCCATGGTTTGCAAGTCAAGGCTTCTGATACAACTGATGGCTTCTTAAAAGAAATTTTTTTCTACTTTAATAAAATCTAGCCTTCTGCAAAAGGCAATTCATGATGGTGAATTTGGTATTTGAGCCCTAGATTCAAAGGCTAGGCTATGGGGATGAAATTACATAATGTATGTGAACTATCTAGAAGGGACCAGTCACATAATGCTTTCTTGTCTCATGAACTCTGGGTGGGGCACACCCAGAGTGTAACAATAATGAAGTGTAACAATAGTGGAACAAACCAGGGCTTCAGAGAGACCTGAGTGTGAATGGGGTGCTGTCTAACTTTGGGCAGGAGACACTTGGGGGTGCTTTTGGCTACAAGTAAGAGACCTTATTTTCAAATACCTTATACCAAAGGGAATTACTAAGTGAAATCCACAGAACAAGCCCATTGAGAGTTGGTTGATCCAGGTAGTCCATCTCTCATCTGCCATACTTGATGTTAGCCTATTTATTAACTCATAGCAAGTTGGCTGCAGGACTGCTGGGCATCATATCCGGATGTGACAATGACCAGAGGAAGAAAAAAGACCATTTCATCTTGTGACCCTTTCCTGATAGAGCAGAACATTTTCCCAGAATCCTTTTCCCAAAGATATTTCTCTTAGATCTCTTCAACCAGAAAATGGTCCAGTGCCTGTTTCTGTAATAATTTCTGACAAGGTGAAAACAATCTCTGCACCTTGGAGTAGGGTGACCCCTTGAGACACAGAAATACCTGCACAAAAATGAGATCTTGTAGAACGGCAAAAGGAGGGAAGAGATGTTTATCTCCTTTCTCAGCTTTTATTTTCTCACGTATAAATTTTCTCACATATAAATTTTCTCATGTATAAACAGCACCTACCTCACACAGTTGTTAAATGAGCCAGGCACCAAAGGCCAGCATCAGAACAAGGACTCACCGTGAGTGTGAAGAATCAGGAGACCAGGGCCATAAGTTCCAGTCGCTACTTATGCTTAGTTTCTTAAAACTGTGTGATTTTTAAACAATCTTGGAATCTCTATTTTCCATTTACTCAACAGTTATCTTTTGAGACCTGCCACGTGGAAAGCATTGTGCTGAGCAGCAGATCCAGGACATACCTGCCCCATATGTGTGTGCTTACAACTGTGATTATGTGCTGCATAGCATGTATGACTGATTATGTACTATTGAACACCAGTTGTGTCCTGCACTGTACTGTATATTCCATATGCAATATCTTCAGTCCTTTATAGTTGAAGAAATGCATCTAGGAATGTCAAGTGAATATTATCAAGAAGTAGTGGTTGGAGAAACCACCTCAGAGGACAAAACCATTCTCAGCATTTGAAAGTGGTCCAGTGAATTAGTCTGCTTATCTCTTTCATTCATCAACATTGGAGATATGCCTCCATGCTAACATAAATATCTTGCACATTTATAGTCTTTAAACCCATTGCTTTACTGGAAAGATATTCATTTATTATTATTTTGTTCAGTGAAAGACTTGAATGAAAGACTTGATTTGATGAAACAGTAAAACAAAAGCTCACTTTTGCTCACTTAAGATGTTTAGTTTATGAGATGTGCAAGAAGAAGGGTGATATATTTTTTTTTTTAAAGAAAATAGTAGTAGAAATAACAATTTGACTTTGCTTCGGTCACAGCCATGGCATTTCTTACACAGTATACTTTATAGGTATTATGATGATGGGAGAAAATGTGATTGATTGATTTATTTGTAATCCAGGTTTTATTTTTAAGATAATTGTAGATTCAGAGGCAAGTTTAAAAAGCAATAGAGCTAGTCTATACCAGAAACATATGATTTAGAAAGAGAAGGGCGTGGAAAATCCTGGGAAAATTCTGGCCATCCCATACATTTTGCTGATAACACCTATATTGATTTAGGTATGTTACACTATCAATTGTTTTTTTTTTTTTTTCTATTTTTTTAAAATTTTATTTTATTTTTAAACTTTACATAATTGTATTAGTTTTGCCAAATATCAAAATGAATCCACCACAGGTATACATGTGTTCCCCATCCTGAGTCCTCCTCCCTCCTCCCTCCCCATGTTTAAAAAGGAAAATCCTTTACTGTTCATTTTAGTAGATAAATATTCTTATTTAGAATCAGTAGCTGGTACTTTACCTATTTCTTGATTTAAACACATATAAAGCATTTGTGTATTTAACAAGGAAGGAGATGCTTTTATGTGTTTTTCAAGTAGCTCATTGAAGTGACCTTTTCTGGGTGGTGGTCAAGTTCAGCACAGACATGGGTTTTCTTTTCCATGTCAGCGAGTCAGTACCTGCCATTTCAGCCTGGACCCTGGGGGAATTATGTGTTCCATTTTATAAGTGACATTTTAATTGAACGTTAGGCACCCTACTTGTGGGTTTTTGTTGTTGTTGTTTGTTCTGTTTTTTGGGTAAGACAGATGCTTGAAATGTAAGCAACAGCTTGCTCCAGAGCAGACAGTGTGAGAGGTTTACAAATAACCATTGGTAGGAATCATAGAAAAGGGAGGCTAAGTAGCTACAGGCAAATGAGAAAAGGAAAGATATACTCATTTGAATGCAGAGTTCCAAAGAATAGCAAGGAGAGATAAGAAAGCCTTTCTCAGTGATCAGTTCAGTTCAGTCACTCAGTCATGTCCGACTTTTTGCGACCCC
The DNA here is from genome assembly GCF_055505025.1 of Bos grunniens. Lineage (NCBI taxonomy): Eukaryota > Metazoa > Chordata > Mammalia > Artiodactyla > Bovidae > Bos > Bos grunniens. The sequence goes on along the minus strand of NC_141192.1, from coordinate 36,334,170 downwards.
ATGAACTGCAGCACGCCAGGCCTCCCTGCCCATAACCAACTCCCAGAGTCCACCCAAACCTATGTCCATTGAGTCGGTGATGCCATCCAACCATCTCATCCTCTGTCGTCCCCTTGTCCTTCTGCCCCCAATCTTTCCCAGCATCAGGGTCTTTTCAAATGAGTCAACTCTTCGCATGAGGTGACCAAAGTATTGGACTTTCAGCTTCAACCTCAGTCCATACAATGAACACCCAGGACTGATCTCCTTTAGGATGGACTGGTTGGATTGCCTTGCAGTCCAAGGGACTCTCAAGAGGCTTCTCCAAACAGTTCAAAAGCATCAATTCTTTAGTACTCAGCTTTCTTTATAGTCCAGCTCTCACATCCATACATGATCACTGGAAAAACCATAGCCTTGACTAGATGGACCTTGTTGTCAAAGTAATGTCTCTACTTTTTAATATGCTATGTAGGTTGGTCATAACTTTCCTTCCAAGGAGTAAGCATCTTTTAATTTCATGGCTGCAGTCACCATCTGCAGTGATTTTGGAGCCCCCAAAAGTAAAGTCAGCCACTGTTTCCCCATCTATTTGCCATGAAGTGATGGGACTGGATACCATGATCTTAGTTTTCTGAATGTTGAGCTTTAAACCAACTTTTTCACTCTCCTCTTTCACTTTCATCAAGAGGCTCTTTTGTTCTTCTTCACTTTCTGCCATAAGGGTGGTATCATTTGCATATCTGAGGTTATTGATATTTCTCCCAGCAAACTTAATTCCAGCTTATGTTTCTTCCAGCCCATCGTTTCTCATGATGTACTCTGCATATAAGTTAAATAAGCAGGGTGACAATATACAGCCTTGACATACTCCTTTTCGTATTTGGAACCAGTCTGTTGTTCCATGTCCAGTTCTAACTGTTGCTTCCTGACCTGCATACAGATTTCTCAAGAGGCAGGTCAGGTGGTCTGGTATTCCCATCTGTTGAAGAATTTTCCACACTTTATTGTGATCCACACAGTCAAAGGCTTTGACATAGTCAGTAAAGCAGAAATAGATGTTTCTCTGGAACTCTCTTTTTTGATGATCCAGCAGATGTTGGCAATATGATCTCTGGTTCCTCTGCCTTTTCTAAAACCAGCTTGAACATCTGGAAGTTCACGGTTCACGTATTGCTGAAGCCTGGCTTGAAGAATTTTGAGCATTACTTTACTAGCATCTGAGATGAGTGCAATTGTGCCATGGTTTGAACATTCTTTGACATTTGATCTGTGATCAATGCAAAGAAATAGAGGAGAACAATAGAATGGGAAAAACTAGAGATCTCTTGAAGAAAATTAGAGATACCAAGGAAACATTCATGCAAAGATGGGCACAATAAAGAACAGAAATGATACGGACCTAATAGAAGGAGAATATATGAAGAGGTGGCAAGAATACACCAAAGAACTACAAAAAAAATCTTCATGACCCAGATAACCACGATGGTGTGATCACTCACCTAAAGCCAGACATCCTGGAATGTGAAGTCAAGTGGGCCTTAGGAAGCATCACTACGAACAAAGCTAGTGGAGGTGATGGAATTCCAGTTGAGCTATTTCAAATCCTTAAAGATGATGCTGGGAAAGTGCTGCTTTCAATATACCAGCAAATCTGGAAAACTCAGCTGTGGCCACAGGACTGGAAAAGGTCAACTTTCATTCCAATCCCAAAGAAAGATAATGTCAAAGAGTGCTCAAACTACCGCACGATAGCACTCTTGTTACACGCTAGCAAATTAATGCTCAAAATTCTCCAAGCCAAGCTTCAGTACATGAATCGTGGACTTCCACATGTTCAAGCTGGATTTAGAAAAGGCAGAGGAGCCAAGATCAAATTGCCAACTTCCATTGGGTCATCGAGAAAGCAAGAATGTTTCAGAAAACATCTGTTTCTGCTTTCTTTACTACACTAAAGCCTTTGACTGTGTGGATTACAGCAAACTGGAAAATTCTTCAAGAGATGGGAATACCAGACCACCTTACCTGCCTCCTGAGAAATCTGCATGCAAGTCAGGAAGCAACAGTTAGAACCAGACATGGAACAACGGATTGGTTCCAAATCAGGAAAGGAGTACATCAAGGCTGTATATTTGCACCCCGCTTATTTAACTTAATGTAGTTTACATTATGCAAAATGCCACACTGGATGAAGCACAAGCTGGAATCAAGATTGCCGGGAGAAATATCAATAACCTCAGATATGCAGATGACACCACCCTTATGGCAGAAAGTGAAGAAGAACAAAAGAACCTTTTTATGAAAGTGAAGGAGGAGAGTGAAAAAGTTGATTTAAAGCTCAACATTCAGAAAACGAAGATCATGGCATCCAGTTCCATCACTTTATGGCAAATAGATAGGGAGACAGTTGAAACAGTGGCTGACTTTATTTTTTGGGGCTCCAAAATCACTGCAGATGATGACTGCCACCATGAAGTTAAAAGATGCTTTCTCCATGGAAGAAAAGTTATGACCAAGCTAGACAGCATATTAAAAAGCAGAGATGTTACTTTGGCAACAAAAGTCCATCTAGTCAAGGCTATGGTTTTTACAGTAGTCATGTATGGATATGAGAGTTGGACTATAAAGAAAGCTGAAGAATTGATGCTTTTGAACTGTGGTGTTGGAGAAGACTCTTGAGAGTCCCTTGGACTGCAAGGAGATCCTATCAGTCTATCCTGAAGGAAATGAGTCCTGGATGTTCACTGGAAGGACTGATGCTGAAACTGAAACTCTTAACACTTTGGCCACTTGATGCAAAGCACTGACTCGTTTGAAAAGACCCTGATGCTGTGAAAGATTGAAGGTGAGAGGAGAAGGGGACGGTGGAGGATGAGATAGTCGGATGGCATCAATAACTTGATGGACATGAGTTTGAGTAAGCTCCGGGTGTTGGTTATGGACAGGGAAGCCTGATGTGCTACAGTTCATGGGATTGCAAAGTGTTGGACACAACTGAGCAACTGAACTTAACTGAAGTAGCTACAGGAAGACCTGTGTGACTGTTTTATCCTGGGACTACTACATTCATGTGACATTTTGTGTCATTTTCCAGAACATATCAAAATGGAAGTTTAGGGCCAGTGGATATGTTGGTGTAAAAATAATCCAGAGAGCTGCTGTAAATGTTATCGTTCTTGAAACATACTTATACCTCTTATTTTTTCTATCTGGAGTTCTTTCTTTTGGCTATATCTATCTTCTCTTTCCTCAGATATTTGGTAGTACTCTCCAAAGAAATGTTTTTCTTCTTCCTTGAGGTTTTCAGTCTATATTTAAGGTTTTAATGATACTTGTGATATGCGTACTTGAAATTATTGTTTTCAGGATAAATAAAAAGGTAGGCTTGTCTGTATTACTTCTGGTCAACATTTTACTTAAGGTCTTCCTTTTTTACATGTACAAGTTGGTTTAAAATGAAACAGGTTTGCTATCTGAAGTTAGTTCCCTCAGATTGCCCTGGGGGCATTCAGGCCCTGTCCTTACTCTAAGTAGCTCAATTCCAGAAAAATAAACGACCCAATCAAAAAATGAGCTCAAGAACTAAACCGACAGTTCTCCAAAGAAGACATACAGATGGCTAACAAACACATGAAAAAATGCTCATCATCACTTATTATCAGAGAAATGCAAATCAAACCCATAATGAGGTACCATGTCACACCAGTCAGAATGGCTGCGATCCAAAAGTCTTCAAACAGTAAGTCCTGGAGAGGGTGTAGAGAAAAGGGAACCCTCTTACACTGTTGGTGGGAATGCAAACTAGTACAGCCACTATGGAGAACAGTGTGGAGATTCCTTAAAAAACTGGAAATAGAACTGCCATATGACCCAGCGATCCCACTGCTGGGCATACACACTGAAGAAACCAGAAGGGAAAGAGACACATGTACCCCAATGTTCATCGCAGCACTGTTTATAATAGCCAGGACATGGAAGCAACCTAGATGTCCATCAGCAGATGAATGGATAAGAACGCTGTGGTACATATACACAATGGAGTATTACTCAGCCATTAAGAAGAATACATTTGAATCCGTTCTAATGAGGTAGATGAAACTGGAGCCTATTATACAGAGTGAAGTAAGCCAGAAGGAAAAACACCAATACAGTGTACTAACGCATATATATGGAATTTAGAAAGATGGTAACGATAACCCTGTATACGAGACAGCAAAAGAGACACAGATGTATAGAACAGTCTTTTGGACTCTGTGGGAGAGGGCGAGGGTGGGAAGATTTGGGAGAATGGCATTGAAACATGTAAAAGATCATATGTGAAATGAATCGCCAATCCAGGTTTGATGCAGGATACAGGGTGCTCAGGGCTGGTGCACTGGCATGACCCAGAGGGATGGGATGGGGAGGTAGGTGGGAGGGGGCTTCAGGATGGGGAACACATGTACATCCATGGTGGATTCATGTCAATGTATGGCCAAACCAATACAAAACTGTAAAGTAATTAGCCTCCAATTAAAATAAATAAATTTATATTAAAAAATATATATATTTTAACCTTAAAAAAATGATACAGGTTTGGCGAGAACTATAGTATAATAATAGATAAAAATTAAGAAAATGAAAATATCCACAGCGTTCAACATTTTGCTTAATCCTCTGTTTATAGCACCCATTTCTCTAGATTAGAAGATGAGAATTTTAGAACCTCTGGCATGTGCCTTGTCTCATGAGGACAGAGTGGATTAACTTTTCCAAAAGTAACTCAAAACACTCTGTGCTTTTCTATAAATGGGATGTCTCTGTGCTGCCTATCTGCCTATCTTCCATCTGACCCTAGGTTTTGGGTGCTTGCTGCCAGAGCAAATTGACCCCTTAAGATAACCTGTGTCCTAAAGCCCAGTGTTGGTTTTAGAGCCCCATTTACAGGGCTCTAATGTCTCCTGCGTTCCTGAATAATGCTAAGTTAAGGCATAAAGTCCATTTTGGTTCCTAATAAGATGAAAGGTCTTTGAGAACCTAACTTTCTTCTCGGAGTTCATATTTTAGCTGTAGGCACATTTGGTCAGTTAAGATGTACTCTGGTGAGTCAAGTAACAAAATTTACTTTTCCCCTCCTATTTTCTTACGGTATGTAATAGAGAGAAGTAACTTGTCTCGGGTCATAAAAACCCTGAGCAAAGGATGTACGTGTGACTTTTCTTCTGTCTTCCAGAAAAAAATTGGCCACACCACAGATTTGCCCCTATCAGTCTATCATCAGGCAGATTCACCCACATCACAAATTTGGGTAGCCACTGAGGAGCAGTTACTGACACAAAAGACAAGAGTAGACACACAAGTAAACAAAACAGAAATGCAAAGAATTTTGTGTGTATCAAATGGTGTACTCTTGTGTGTGTGTTTGTGTATGATAGTCACTCAGTCGTGTCCAACTCTTTGCAGCCCCGTGGATTGTAGCCCGCCAGGCTTCTTTGCCCATGCAATTCTCCAGGCAGGAATACTGGAGTGGGTTGCCCTTTCCTCCTCCAGGGGATCTTCCTGACCCAGGGATTGAAACTAGGTCTCCTGCATTGCAGGCAGATTCTTTACCATCTGAGGTACAAGAAAGCCTTCTTGTTGTAAGGCACAAATGTTTTTTTTAGTCAAGTTCATCAGAGTTCATTTTTTTCTTGGAGTTCTACTACAGATATGAACTTACAAAATGTAATCTAACCTGTCATGGATGAGTACTTCTTCTCAAGTCTTATCTTGTGATGAAAATAGTAATAATGGTGAAAAAGAAATAAGAAAAATGGTAGTATCAGTAATAGCTAACATTTACTTAGCTTGTGTTCAGACATTATTCTTTCTGTTTGCATATATTAATAATCATAAGAATTGCTATTGTTATCCCCGTTTGACAGGTGAGGAAACTGAGGCCCAGAGAAGTTAAGAAATTTGCCCTCAGTTTTATAATTGGCAAAGAGGGATTCAAGTATAGCATTGAAGCTGTAGATATTTCACTGTTAACCACTGTGCCATGCTTTCAGAGGTCCTAATGATTTCAGAACATGTGCTTATTCTCTGTTGCATCGTCAGTGAGAGCTTTGGTTTTCTTTGCACCTTCTCAGGTGGTTTCTGTGTTTGGGTCTCTGAGTACACCCAGTCAGTAGCATCTGGTCAAGGAGAATCCTCTGGAATGGTGAGAAAGGGATGTCCTCTAATGTTAGAGATATGAGTTGATCAAGTCTGGAATCTAGCAAAAAATTAACATTATGGTTAGATCTGTGTCTCTATTTCTGCTTTGCAAATGAGATCCTCTATACCATTTTTTTTTTTTTAGATTCCAAATAGATGAATTAACATATGATATTTGTTTTTCTTTTTTGACTTACATCACTTAGTATGATAATCTCTAGGTTATCTATGTTGCTTCAAATGGTATTATTTCTTTCTTTCTTATGGCTAAGCCTTATCATGTAAACTGAAGTGCCTCGGTGTACCTCCATGGGTTCCAAACCTAATCACCATTTCTGCATCCCACACACCAGGCAAATGATGAACTTGCTGGGTGTCACAGAGCACTTTCCCCAGTGCCATCTCTCTTTTCTTATATATAAGAGGAGTAGTCTAGCAAGATACCTTTCATTTTTTATACAGCTCTGCCCTCTGCCTGGACAATGCAATCTAGATCCTTTCTTTAGTGTCTTAATATATTTTGTTAATTTTATAGGTAGACAAAATGTTGAAATATTATATTGCTCTAAGAAAAATAACTGAAACTAATCATGAAAAGCAACTGTCTTTTATTTAGGCCAAATGAAAAACTGAATTGAATAAAATCAAACTTAAATTGTGGTTGGCATAAGCAGAGAGAGGGAAAATGTAACCTTAGTGATCGGTTCAAAACCTTTTAAAATAAATATTTCTGATATTATCCTTAATACAACTTGATTTATTTGAGTGTGTTAACTTAAATCTCTCCTCTATAAATCACAATTGTAGTTTTAGACTTATCAAATCATGTAACAGCAAATAGCTTTAGAAAAATACAATAAAAGCAGCAACCTATAGTCACTTGAAGTTAATAAAGAAGCCTCTCAGAATTATACTTACTTTTTTTTTTCCAAATGGACATATTTTTAAGGAATTGTCATTCAAAGTAGAGACATACTCAGCTTTTAAAAAGCGAGCTTATTTTTATACCAAATGTGGATTTAGTCCTACTTCTGATGGTTGGCTTAATATAATTCAATTGTTTACTGAGATGTTTTTATTTTTTAAAAGCTGCTCCAAAAATTATGATTGATTTTAATTTAGGGCACACTTGGTTTTCTTTGTACACAAGTTAAATCCATGGTAATTTTAAGATGAACTTGATTTTAACATAATGATTGGGGATTATGAGATTTGTTTATGTGGCTGATAGAATTGTTTTGTCTCTAATCAGCTTTATATTAAAAAAAAAGCAAAGAATTGTATATGTTGGTCATTTTTAAAATCTGCTTTTTCCTGCTTATTTTTTAAGCCAGTTAAATGCCTTTCTGAACAGCAGTGGGTAAAGTGAATGAGTGCTTTTTAAAACTTCTTGAACAAATATAATTCATGTTGATGAAATATTTGTGAGTTCATGTTGGAGAACCTGTTATTAGCACTAGGGAGTGGAAATGGTTAATTAATTAATATCATACCTTTTTGTTTTACCCATATAAATTTCCCCTGAGGCTGAAACTTTGTTGATCTCTACAGAATATAGTATGAGGTTATAAGTACAGAAAGCGGTTCTCCATGTTGCCCAGTGAAGGGTGATGTATGTGGCACTAGGAGAATGCACAGCCAAGCAACACAGACCTAAGTGTCCCGCATGAGGCTTGTGTCATTAACATCGTGGTCATGGCCTAAGTTAGTAGTTACATGTCATTCAGTCTTTGTAGCTCCCACTAATCTTTTCTTCTTCAACTAAAAAAATATTTTCTTGGCTGTGCTGCACTACACGTGGGATCTTAGTTCTCTGACCCCTTGCTTTGGAAGCGAGGAGTCTTAACCACTGGACTGTGAAGGATATCCCCCTCTCACCAGTCTTGTTTCCCTTGACTTTTTCAAAGGAGCCACCATCAATACCCATTTCTTTTGCCAAGGATCCAGGTGGTGGTGGACCAATTTCTTAGCATCTTTGGGATTCCTGTGGGTTAATACTGTGATGAGGCCTATTTACTGCAAGAGGTGCCAAATAAGATGTGGTCTAATTAATTTTAGGTAGCAACCTCTGTATTCCATATGATATCTTAGTCCATCTGGGCTGCCATAATAAAATAACATACACTGGGTAGCTTATAAACACAGACATTTATTTCTCACGATATTGGAGGCTGTAATTGTGAGATCAGTGTGCCGTGCCAGCGTAGTTGGATGAATTTTCTGGGAACACATCAGACCATAGTATATGAGAAGATTTGAAGAGAGGCGAGAAAGTTTTGAATGCTGGAATAATAGGAAATAATTTTTGGATGTATTTCAACACAGAAGGTATTTTTATTTACTGCATCATTCACAGTATGTTTGGGGTAAGCCATGAATCTTTTTTTTTTTTCTTTACCTTTCATGGCAGGCTAGGATATTGAAGGAGAAAGAAGGAAACTTACAGAAGAGTGTGAAGATTGGAAAAACACCACCTTGCAGCTAGGAAGGCACATGTGTTAAAAAGAAATGCTCTGAGATTATTCTTGTATTCCTGTGTGTGTGTGTATGTATGTTATTTGCTCAGTCGTGTCCGATTCTTCGCAGCTCCATGGACTGTAGCCCACCAGGCTCCTCTGTTCATTGAATTCTCCAGACAATACTGGAGTGGGTTGCCATTCCCTTCTCCAGGGGATCATCCTGACCCAGGGATCGAATTTCGGTCTCCTGCATTGCAGGCAGATTCTTTACCAACTGAGCCACCAGGGAAGCCCTGTGAATATTCCTGTGAATACTGTATATTACTGTTTGAGTGGGCTCCAATTAATTTTAATGCCCCAAATGTACTTATTTATGCTGTAAGAACATATTACTAGATTGGAACTTGGACTTTTTTAGAGGGTCGAGATGGCTTTATCCATCTTGAAATTCTCCCTTGTCTGAGTATAACTCTATTGGTTGAACATAATTTTTTGTACTTTTGGAGAAAGAAGTTTATGACACAAATTATAATTTTGGTACATAAGGAGCTTTTTTCTTTCTTTTTTTTTCCTATTGGTCTTATTCAGTGATTTTGTATTAGTTGCTGATGGAGCCTTTTTAGGTGACTTTCTGTACTCTCCTTCCATTGGATAAATTTCTGATTAATCTTTACTGCATTTTTATTCATGTTACCTGCCTAAAACTTAGCACGTGGAAGCATTACTCAAGTGTGATGGCTGTTAGTCTTGCCGTTCCCATCTTGGTAGTTTTATATACTTAAAATTTTTTTTCTATTCTCTATATATTTTGTATTGAGTTGCAACTAACTTAAAATGTTTTGTTAGTTTCAGGTGAATAGCAAAGTGATTATGTTATACATATACTTTTGTGTCTACTTTTTCTCAGATTCTTCTCCATTATAGATTATTATAAGATACTGAGCATAGTTCCCAGTGCTATATAGTAGGTCCTTATTTACCTATTTTTTAATATATAGTATTGCATACATGTTAATCCCAAATTCCTAATTTATCTCTCCCACTCCATCCGCTATGGTAATTGTAAGTTTGATTTCTGTGTTTGTTTCTATTTTGTGAATAAGTTCATTTGTATAATTTTTTAGATTCTGCATATAAGTGATACTGTATATTTATCTTCCTCTCCCTGATTTACTTACTGTGATAATCTCTAGGTCCATCCATGCTGCTTGCAAATGGCATTATTTCATTTTCTATGGCTAATATTCCATTTTTTATATATACACACACACATGCCACACACACCGTATCTTATTTACATATGTATTTTAGAGTATACCTTGGAGTGATATGCCCTTTTAAGTGTAACCTGTTTAGAAATTTTGCAAATGCAAACTTCAGTTTAAATGTGTTAATAACTCTTTAAACCATTGACTGTTCTAACTGTAGGTAGGTGCGTTGATAAGCACATTCAGTTCAGTTCAGTCGCTCAGTCGTGTCTGACTCTTTGCGACACCATGAATCGCAGCACGCCAGGCCTCCCTGTCCATCACCAACTCCCGGAGTTCACTCAGATTCATGTCCATTGAGTCAGTGATGCCATCCAGCCATCTCATCTTCTGTTGTCCCCTTCTCCTCCTGCCCCCAATCTCTCCCAGCATCAGAGTCTTTTCTAATAAGTCAACTCTTCGCATGAGGTGGCCAAAGCATTGGAGTTTCAGCTTTAGCATCAGTCCTTCCAAAGAAATCCCAGGGCTGATCTCCTTCAGAATGGACTGGTTGGATCTCCTTGCAGTCCAAGGGACTCTCAAGAGTCTTCTCCAACACCACAGTTCAAAAGCATCAATTCTGCACTCAGCCTTCTTCACAGTCCAACTCTCACATCCATACATGACCACAGGAAAAACCATAGCCTTGACTAGACGGACCTTTGTTGGCAAAGTAATGTCTCTGCTTTTGAATATGCTAGCTAGGTTGGTCACAACTTTCCTTCCAAGGAGTAAGCGTCTTTTAATTTCATGGCTGCAGTCACCATTTGCAGTGATTTTGGAGCCCAAAAAAATAAAGTCTTGACACTGTTTCCAGTGTTTCCCTATCTATTTCCCATGAAGTGATGGGACCAGATGCCATGATCTTCGTTTTCTGAATGTTGAGCTTTAAGCCAACTTTTTCACTCTCCTCTTCCACTTTCATCAAGAGGCTTTTGAGTTTCTCTTCACTTTCTGCCATAAGGGTGGTGTCATCTGCATATCTGAGGTTATTGATATTTCTCCTGGCAATCTTGATTCCAGCTTGTGCTTCATCCAGCCCAGCGTTTCTCATGATGTACTCTGCATATAAGTTAAATAAGCAGGGTGACAATATACAGCCTTGATGTACTCCTTTTCCTATTTGAACCAGTCTGTTGTTCCATGTTGAGTTCTAACTGTTGCTTCCTGACCTGCATACAGATTTCTCAAGAGGCAGGTCAGGTGGTCTGGTATTCCCATCTCTTGAAGAATTTTCCACAGCACATTACTGTTGTTTATTTGCTAAGTCATGACTGACTCTTTTGCGACTCCATAGACTCTAGCCATTCAGGCTCCTCTCTTCATGGGATTTCCCAGTCTAGAATACTGGAGTGGGTTGCCATTTCCTTCTCCAGGGGATCTTTCTGACTCAGGGATCAAACCTGCATCTCCTGCGTCAAGCAACACTGACTAACCCACAGCAACTTATTTCTTGAAATTGGAGTGAATGTAGGGGACTCAAAGTTGAGGTAGATGTTCATCACTATCATGAAGAAGCTTAGTTTTGTGAATTTTTAAAAATGCTCAAGAGTCTCGTTAATTTTTTAAGTAGCTTATGGATGCTGTGAAAAATATATCCTCTCTACTCTTAATGATAGAGGTGGTTGAAAGCACTACTTAGCCCTCCTTGAGATTCAGGGTCCACTTGGTATCTTCTCTGAAAGGGCTTGATTTAGAAGCCCATGTATACTCTCCACAATTCTGACTGATAAAGGATTAGATGTTACCATTAGATCTCTTTCCTCTACCCCAGTCCATATGTGTTGACTTTTCCTCTTTGTATAGTATTTGCAAAATGCAGAATTAATGGTTCTAGAGAGCTGTTGTGTAAACACAAGGAGTTTTCCTACTTTTAGCCAAAGCCCCTTTGTGTTGTATGGAAGTCACTATCTAGGCTTTCCTGACTCACTGTCTCCTGGTCGGTGATGGACATTTGTTCTTGATATGACATCAAACCTCCTGGAAGCAGTGCCAAAAGTGGAATTGGGAGTGTCTGATAAGATCATATGGAGTCCATGCAGTTTATGATTTCGACATTAGCAGTCAGATTCTTTATCTTGCTTGGTTTTATGGTTTCTGTCCACTGTACAGCTGCTTCTCAAAGTGGTTCCTGGATATTAACCCGGAATAACCTGAACTGGGGCACAGTTCCTTCCGAGTAGAGATTGTGGAGTGAGCTACTTATGGTCTGGTTTTTTAAACAGTTGGAAAAGTTTGAGTTTGGCTACTGCAGTTGGAACATAGATGCTCCCCAAGCAGATGTGAAGATAACAAAGTTATGATTATTGATGCCATCAAAGTAACAAGGGACTAAGAGAATGAGAGACTGCTGAGCTATTTCCCCATCATCCTTTAAGGCTGGGCACCAGCTCCATTAAGATAGTTTTTAGGGCAAAGGGTGGGGTATAGATGTGCCATTATTTAAATTGGCACATGCTAACTTTTAGTGTGTCGTATATATGTATATTTGAGTGGGAGAGTGAAATAAACCTTGGTGTTCAGCACACAGTTGCCTTTGTCCCAGTGTTATTTTGAATTCTGGGACTAGGAATTTTTTCAACCGTTCATTCATTCCAGCATATTCTGAGGAACTACCATGATCTCACGTGCACAAAGTTCTTCCTTCTCCTCCACAGCATCTTATCACACATCCATTTTCAAAAGTAACAACAACAATAAAACACCAAAAATCTCATTTACAAATTGGAGAAATTTGAGGGTTTAATAAAATACAAAAAAAAAAAGTTAAAAAAAAAATTGGTTGTATAGCATACTGTTGACAGCCAGTTGTCATTATAAAAATAGAAAGTTTGAAATATTTCCTTTTTTAAAATATGAATAATTTATCTTTAAGTTCCCCCACATTATTAAAATAGTTTGCCATAAGATAGCCATCAAATCTCTGTATCTCATTACAAAATAATTAAATCTCTATATGCTTATTGCAAAATACTAAAAGGATTTTACTAGATATTAAAGGTCTTATTTTTATAATACAAGCCACATCAATGACATCCTGCATCATTTTGTGAACTTCTTGACTTAATTCTGTGCTTCAACAGCTCATCTTTGGGTGAATTTCATGTTTGGAGTAATCTCTATAACCCTAACCTGCAATCCTTTGTGTATTGCACTTAAAGCATCCACTCTATCAGTGGTTGTGTTTATATATTTTCCCATAAAACATTGTTTTTAGTACATAAATCATTGGTTTTTGAAATGATCTCTTCCCCAGTATATCTCATAAAAAAGTAATTCTTTGTGTACTTCATTTCTGGAACTTAAACCTGGCACATACCATAAGCTAAGACATGTTAGAAACATCTGTATTTTCATCCAGTTGAAGAGCAAAGCTCCCCCCAAAAAAAAAAAAAAAAATTGGAGAGAGTTATTTCTAATGACAAAGGGATGACTATTATTACCCCTGATATGTACCTGCTGTGTTTTAGAAGCTTACTATTTGCTGAGTTAGCTCACCTCCTGTTCTCCAGGGGTGTTTATTGTGACCTGGGAGATCACTGAATAGCATTGAAGTTTTCTTGTATTGAACTTTTTACTTTATTATTATCATTTTTTCCCCTTGGGATTGGCAAGAAAGAGTCAGGGATTTAGGAAAAATGCAAATGAGGCATGTGTTTAAGAGGTAGAACAGAGTGTAGGGAACAATAATCAATCCACAGTTACATGATGAACTTTAACTTAGGGAAAGCCTTAAGAATCTCAGATTTGTCCTAATATTTTATTTTGTAGAGGAGGAAATTTAGATCTAGGAAGATTCAATGATATAGCCAAGGTTGCATGCATAGTGAATGGTAGAGAAAAGAAGTCTGAGGTTCTTTTCAGTATTAAAAGTAAGAAACAATACAATAATTAAGATAGCAGGCAGCAATTTTTTTTAATCCTTTGAGCAGTCAACAAGACAGAAAGAACTTAGATTGAGTTTAAGTAATTTAAGATAGTTTTGGTGGTAGAAAATGGAATGGAGTGCTTTGAGGTATTATTTTGAGGAGATCTGCAGTCTAAGATGTTTTTGTGTGGTCCTTTTCTAAAAGTAGGAGTGGAACGGTTGAAGGCCTTGTGAGTATCCTTTTTTCCTGTGGTTTTATGATGACCCTGTAGTTCAGAGAGGGAAAATACTGATATTCGAATTTTGACGATTTTAATCTCTCTCTTGATCATCTGGTCTTGAACTTCTCCAGTAGGAGGAACTGTGGAACCATTGGCCAGAGGGGCTGTACTAGAGTTCTGTTATTTTGATTTGTAGCTGCCCTGAATATGCAGGTTGATCACAGACGTGTGATTCACCAAGGATCTATAATATATTTGCAGCTGACCTTTGCAATTAATGTTCAACTTTGTTTTGAATTGGATAATGAGATAGTCTCTAACTTACTGACTAGCATCTGTAAGTTGATTGGGAAAATAACAATAAAGGGATCTAAATCAATTAGGTAGGCATGTCACCATCAACCTAATACACTTTTCCCAGTGAAGCTTCTCTTACTTCCTCTTTCAAATAGACATATATAAATGCAAAAATTTGTAATGCAAAAGATGGGGTAACTTTTACCCATATATGGAAATATATGTGTTTTGATTCTTTTGAAAAATGTTTCTGAGCGTATCCAGTCGGGAGGTGCTCAGCATTCAGTGCTCATGCAGCAATGCACTTGAACAAGGCTCTTAATTTTCTTTTCTTAGCTGTTGCTCTACAATGTAGTATATGTGTCATGAGAACATGTCACTTTTTCATCATCGGTGTACTCGGCATGAGTGCAAGGACTCTGAGGAATAATTAAGATTTAAATGTTCCCAGCTTGGAGGGAGGGAGTTTGGATAAAAGGACATTTTTCTCTTTCTCTCTTAGGATTTTATCATTAGAGAAGATCATTTGCCTGCTCATTAAAGCTACCATTAGTGCTTCAGCACACAAAAACGTCACAAGTTTTTGCCTCTTCCAGTCATTGTTTTCACCTGGGGTTTAATTTTCTGGTATCATAAAAAGAATTTGAGTCTTGAATTTTTTGAGAAGCTTCGATGTTCTGCTGCTAGTGTGAAGTCACCATTGTCCTGTTACTGTGAAGTGTGGGCTTTCCTGGTGGCTCAGATCGTAAAGAATCTCCCTGCAATGCTGGAGACCTGGGTTCAATCCCTGGGTTGGGAAAATCCCCTGGAGGAGGGCATGGCAACCCACTCCAGTATTCTTGCCTGGAGAATCCCATGGGCAGAGGAGACTGGTGGACTACAGTCCCTGGGGTCATGAAGAGTCAGACACGACTGAGCGACTAAATGCCATAAGGGATTAAGAAGATAAATACCATGACGTCTTAAAGATGAGTAGTGACCTCATGGAAATCACTTCAGCACAAGGTCCCCATGGAAATTTCCTACAGAAAATGACTTCCTTTCATTGAAAAAGCTTGAAGTTTAAAGTGCTTCCAGTTTCACGTTCTAGTGTTGTCCTTGCAGTATTGATTTACTCAGGTTCCTGGGGGAGCTCTTTGGGATGTATGTGCAGAAATCCCCCTCACACTGGTTCTAGTCAAAATACAGGAGGGATGTGCTGTTGACTCATGTTATTGAAAGGTTCAGGGTAGATTTAAATTCAAGCATAGCACTTTCCAGGGATTCAAATGATACTGTTTCGAGGGATCCTCTTGTTTCTTGGCTCTGTTTTCTTCTTGGTTGGCTTTGTATGCAGACAGGTTTTTTTTTCCACGAGGTGACAGCATGGTCACCAGCAGCTCCAGGCCCATATTCTACTACCTTTGATTCTGGCAGATAGAGATGTCTCCTTCCTAAGAGTTCCATTGCTGGGATTGAGTGTCACTGTGCCAACTTGGGTCATGTCACTAGGAAGATGGAAGGTCCTGGTTATGCGTGTGCCCCCTGCCCCTCAGAGGCGAGAAAGGACAGAATCAGTTCTACCCAACCACCTGGACTGAGCGTCTGGGAGAAGAAAGTCCCTCCGAAGAGGAATATCAGCATCTCACCAGAAAAGTGGCAGTGATGACTGGGCTGTCCAAACAACAGATTGCCGCTCCCTTCTGCTAAAATGTTACCACCCATTTACGCTCATGCATAAGGTGGTATTTAGAAAAAAATCATCTTTCCACATTTAGTGTTTCCAGTCTGATCTGACTAGTTCCAATAGAGGCTCCCTTTTTCAAAGCCATTTATAGCAAAGGCTTTTAAAAGTATGTTTGTCTCATAAAAACCAATGGATTCATGGTTTTATTGAAAAATTAATTTTAAAAAATTCTATTGAAGTATAGTTGATTTATAATGTGCTGATTTCTGCTGTACAGCACAATGATTCAGCTGATATAGCTGAATATATATATATATATATTCTTTTTCACATTGTTTCATTATGGTTTATCACAGGACATTGAATCTAGTCCCCTGTTCTTTACATTAGGCCCTTGTTGTTTCTCCATTCTCTATATAATAGTTTGCACCTTTTAATCCCAAACTCCACATCCACGCCTTTCCTATCCCACTTTCTCTTGGCAACCACAAGTCTTTATGTCTGTGAATGTTTCTTTTTCATAGATAAGTTCATTTGCGTTGTATTTTAGATTCTGCATATAAGTGATATCATACAGTATTTGTATCTTTCAGACTTATTTGCTTAGTATGATAACCTCTAGGTCCACATTGCTGCAAATGGCATATTCCTTTTAATGGCTGAATAGTATTCCACTGTATGTATGTACCACCTCTTCTTTATCTATTTATCTGTCCAATGAGCATTTAGGTTGTTTCCATGTCTTGGCTTTTGTGAACAGTGCTGCTATGAACATAGGGGTACATACATCTTTTTGAATAATAAATAGTGCTGTAGTGAACTTTGGGGTGCATGTATCTTACTGAATTACAGTTTTGTCTGGATATATGCCCAGGAATTAGATTGCTGGGTCATATATTCACTCAGTGTTTCATGTTTTGTCAGCGCTTGTGAAAGATAACTTGTGTTTGTGTTACGATCGGCCTCTTTAGAGGCCCGTTTGGTTCTGTTGGAATGTCTCTCTTTGGACTTTGGAGCTTGGTCAGAGCAGAGCTTACCATGAACTGAACAGCTCTATGAGACAATTTCTACATAAGCTTGTGCAGGCAAACACGAACCTTTTACTGTGGAAATAAAATTCAGCTGTATTTCCTGATTTGTCAGGGTCCAAGAACATGCTAACGGTAGGGTTAGCATGTGTAGGGGAAAGCTCATTTTCATTCAAGCATCTAAATAGATGGAAATCACAGAGCTCTGAAAAATGTTTTCTACAAACTCAGGCTCAGATTTGATGTCTGTTTTTTTTTTAAGATTTTTTTTAAATGTGGGCCATTTTCAAAGTCTTTATTGAATTTGTTACAATATTGCTTCTGTTTTATGTTTTGTGTTTTTGGCCTCCAGGCATGTGGGATCTTAGTTTCCCAACAAGATGATCAACCCACGCTCTCCTGCATTGGAAGGTGAAGTCTTAACCGCTGGACCACCAGGGAAGTCGTGATTGAAGAGTCTTAAATAATGTATCAAAGTGGGAGGAGAAACTCGATAGAGATAATGTTGCAGAAGGGCAGTGCTGATTAGAGAAAATCTGCAGATGAATTTTAATTGAGGATATCTCTTTTGCTTCATAGATTCTTAAACAGGTTTATCAATCAGTAGTTGTTGGACCTTTATTTGATCGCAGAAGTGTGTTTAATGTGAAAGGCCCCTTCACTTTCACGCATTGGAGAAGGAAATGGCAACCCGCTCCAGTGTTCTTGCCTGGAAAATCCCAGGGACAGTGGAGCCTGATGGCCTATGGGGTCGCACAGAGTCAGACACCACTGAAGCGACTTAGCAGCAGCAGACCCTTTACCAAGAGTTTTTTGTTTTTTTTTTTAATATAACTTTATGTATTTTTGGTTATGCTGGGTATCTGTTTATTTTATGTATTTATGAACTATGATTCATAATTTATCATAGTCCTATAACCATGTCTTTCCTGATTTTTTCTGAGGTTGTTTTGTTGCTGCTTGGGCTTTTCTTTAGTTGAGGTAAGCAAGGGCTACTCTCTACTTGCTCTGTGTGGGTTTCTCATTGCAGTGGCTTCTCTTAACTGCAGAATACAGGCTTTAGGGTGTGCAGGCTTCAGTACTTGCAGCACCGGGGCTCAGTAGTTGTGGCTCCCAGGCTCTAGAGCACAGGCTCAGTAGTTGTGGAGCATGAGCTTATTTGCTCCAAGGCATGTGGAATCTTCTCAGATCAGGAATTGAACCCAAGTTTCTTTGGCTATGACCAGTGCGTTCTCTTGGCAAAACTCTATTAGCCTTTGCCCTGCTTCATTCTGTATTACAAGGCTAAATTTGCCTGTTACTCCAGGTGTTTCTTGACTTCCTACTTTTGCATTCCAGTCCCCTATAATGAAAAGGACATCTTTTTTGGGTGTTAGTTCTAAAAGGTCTTGTAGGTCTTCATTGAACCATTAAACTTCAGCTTCTTCAGCGTTACTGGTTGGGGCATAGGCTTGGATCACTGTGATATTGAATGATTTGCCTTGGAAACGAACAGAGATCATTCTGTCGTTTTTGAGATTGCATCCAAGTACTGCATTGTGGACTCTTCTGTTGACCATAATGGCTACTCCATTTCTTCTAAGGGATTCCTGCCCACAATAGATATAATCGTCATCTGAGTTAAATTCACCCATTCCAGTCCATTTGAGTTCGCTGATTCCGAGAATGTCAACATTCACTCTTGCCATCTCCTGTCTGACCATTTCCAATTTGCCTTGATTCATGGACCTAACATTCCAGGTTCCTATGCAATATTGCTCTTTACAACATTGGACCTTGCTTCTATCACCAGTCACATCCACAATGCAGAGTACATCATGAAAAATGCTGGGCTGGAAGAAGCACAAGCTGGAATCAAGATTGCCGGGAGAAATATCAATAACCTCAGATATGTAGATGACACCACCCTTATGGCAGAAAGTGAAGAGGAACTCAAAAGCCTCTTGATGAAAGTCAAAGAGGAGAGTGAAAAAGTTGGCTTAAAGCTTAACATTCAGAAAACGAAGATCATGGCATCTGGTCCCATCAGACTTCATTTATTTGGACTCCAAAGTCACTGCAGATGGTGACTGCAGCCATGAAATTAAAAGACGCTTACTCCCTGGAAGGAAAGTTATGACCCAACTATACAGCATATTAAAAAGCAGAGATATTACTTTGCCAACAAAGGTCTGTCTAGTCAAGGCTATGGTTTTTCCAGTGGTCATGTATGGATGTGAGAAGTTGGACTATGAAGAAAGCTGAGCACTAAAGAATTGATGCTTTTGAACTCTGGTGCTGGAGAAGTCTCTTGCGAGTCCCTTTAACTGCAAGGAGATCCAACCAGTCCATCCTAAAGGAGACCAGTCCTGGGTGTTCATTGGAAGGACTGAGCCTGAGCCTGAAACTCCAATACTTTGGCTACCTCATGCGAAGAGTTGACTCATTGGAAAAGACCCTGATGCTGGGAGGGATTGGGGGCAGGAGGAGAAGGGGACGACAGAGGATGAGATGGCTGGATGGCATCATTGACTTGATGCACATGAGTTTGGGTGAACTCTGGGAGTTGGTGATGAACAGGGAGGCCTGGTGATACATAGGGTCTCAAAGAGTCAGACATGACTGAGCGACTGAACTGAACTGAACTCTTTTGGCAGGCAGATTCTTTACCACTGAACCACCAGAGAACCCCTACCATAAATGTTTAAATCTGTTTTATTTCTTTGTTTTACTGCTTTTTTTCACTCAGTTTACCCCCTCTATGCCAGCAGCATTATGGAATTGTCAATCCTATTCAATTTTAGGCAGACATATTTGCTTTTTGAATACTAATATTATTTCTGAAATATTTGACTCCTTAAGTAATATTGATAACTTCTTACTCATTTTCAAAATACCTGAAACTTCCTCTATTTTCCTATTTTTTTGCTTTGGTCATTTGCAGCTTTTGTCTTCTTATTTGATTGGTTTTCCCTCAAAAACAGGAGTAAACATGATGATTCTTACTTTTTAAATGATATTTGCTTCTAACAGTTTGATTCTGTGATTCAGTGACCACTAGCTTAATTTATAAATTCAGCCTAGCAACTGTTATTTAGTCGCTAAGTCGTGTCTGACTCTTTGCGACCCTATGGACTGTAACCTGCTAGGCTCCTCCATCCATGGGATTTCCCAGGCAAGAATACCGGAATGGGTTGCCGTTTCCTTCTCCAATTTATAAATTCAACAAAGCAATGGATAATTTAAAACATTTGATAGTCAATTTTAGTGGGAGATAAATTGTTATCCTTGTTATGATTCTGTTTTTTGCAGGCCTATGTATTATTGTGCAAGTGATTATTGGTACTAGTTGAAAGACACCTTTTTGAATTTTATCTTGTTTAGGACTGGCATTTGCTTAATTGTTGTGTTTATCTCCTTTTTATTTTAATTTGGAAGAAAACAACTTTCAATGATTCATAATTTATCATAGTTGTATAACTATCTTTTCTGATTTTTTTCTGAGATTGTTTCAGAAGAAGGGAAAAGAGAAAGACCTCAAAACTATTAAATAACACAGGAAGAAGGAGCATTTGAGTGTCTTAAAAAAAAATTGTTTCTGTAAAATCAGCTTTTGATCTGCAGCTCCACTTTTTTCGCAATTTCCTTTGGCTATAGAGTTTTAAATTACACAGACTTTGATGTTCAGCTCACCACCCTCCCTCTCTGGCCCATTCATTGTGGAAGGGCTCCTGTCAGGGATAATTTTTAATAAAAGACATACGGTAACCACAGGGTGAAGGAAACTTTAGGAAGGAAGCACACTCAGAGGTCATGGAACGTTTGAGATGCTTCTAGTAGTTTCTTTATGTTCAGCTGCACAAGAAACTTCTTTCCTCAGTTGATCAGGTAAGGGGGCTCTGATGATTGCTGGATAAGCTGTCTCTAGCTGGCCATTGTAGATTAATCGGGAGTGCTCTGCACTCTGTTCAGTTCAGTTTAGTTGCTCAGTTGTGTCTGACTCTTTGTGAGCCCATGGTTGCAGCACGCCAGGCTTCCCTGTCTAACACCGACTCCCGGAGCTTGCTCAAACCCATGTCCATCGAATCGTGATGCCATTCAACCATCTCATCCTCTGTCGTCCCCTTCTCCTCCCTCCTTCAGTCTTTCTTAGCATCAGCATCTTTTCAAATGAATCAGTTCTTTGCATCAGGTGGCCAAAGTATTGGAGCTTCAGCTTCAGCATCAGTCCTTCCAATGAGTATTCAGGACTGATCTCCTTTAGGATGGACTGGTTGGATCATCTCCTTGCAGTCCAAGGGACTCTCAAGAGTCTCCTCCAACACCACAGTTCAAAAGCATCAATTCTGTAGCGCTCAGCTTTCCTTATAGTCCAACTCTTAAATCCATACATGACTACTGGAAAAACCATAGCTTTGATTAGATGGACCTTTGTTGGCAAAGTAATGTCTCTGCTTTTTAATATGCTGTCTAGGTTGGACATGGCTTTTCTTCCAAGGAGCAAGCATGTTTTAATTTCATGGCTGATTTCTCCATCTACAGTGATTTTGGAGCCCTCCCAAAATAAAGTCTGTCACTGTTTCCATTGTTTCCCCATCGATTTGCCATGAAGTGATGGGACTAGATGCCATGATCTTAGTCTTTTGAATGTTGAGTTTTAAGCCAGGGTTTTCACTCTCCTCTTTTACCTTCATCAAGAGGCTCTTTAAAGAGAGACATTCTGCAAAACAATGACCCCTCTATAGGGTATTGTGGTAGCTGGAGAAGGATGGATGGAACCTGTAGCAGTGGAGGGGAAGGGGAGAAATGATTGTTTTGAAAGGGAAACCTATTGCTGGTTATGTTAAAAGCAAAAATAGAAAATAGAGTCCAGGATATCTTAGATGGGTCTTTTAAAGTTGAAAAGTTGCACTGTAATTGACATATGGAAAGAATAAGCCAAAAATTCAAATGTTTCCATAATACTTCCCAAATCTTGACTACAAATCACAGTGTTTTGGCTTTTTGTAGAATCTGATTAGAATCATATGAAGGTGATGCATAATTTGGAAAAATCCATTTATTCAGGTTGTCAGTATTCAGTCAGTATTTGACTAAATCATCTTTTGCCAAGATATCTTTCATAAGAACTGGGATGATATTTTCTTTGTTTTTATTTCTCCTTATCAATAATCATCCAGAGAATCCCAGGCAGGATATTCCTTCTTTCTTTATTCTTAAAAAAATTTAGTTTTTGCTTGTAATATAGTCATTACGTCTTTTGCTAGAAAAGGATGTTTTAATGTAACTGCATATTTGTTCTGAGAGGCATGTAAAGCAAGGAAGGAATGAACCCAGTTTTCATGATAATAAGACTTAAGAAGATAGAGTTGTGACACTATTTTAACAGTGAGAAATTTCTAAAAAATCCAGTTTGGATTTTTAAATGACATACAAAGGTGACTAGACAGTGAATATCCTCTTAGATAATTTTTGAAAATCTGGAGATTTAAAAAGCTGCTGAATGAAACATCCTTCATCATATATCAGAAACCAGTGGAACTTAAGGTGCCACTTTTTTCTAGATGAAATTTTTGATGAGTACTTTTGGGAAGTTAATACTTTCTTTGTCCTAATCAGCGTGGTTTATGCATTTCTTATAGTAAATACCTTTTTACTTTTTCTTTTAAGTTTTGTGTTGCTTAGCAGGAGTGTCTGTCAATTTTGGATGATACTGACCTAGTGCAAGGTTCTCAGGGCTGATAGATCTTGACTGGTTCGCGTGCTGCTAAAACTCGTGATGACCTTGTTTGTGACCTGCGTTGCTAGTCCAAGTTACCGGTTATGTGGATGTTAGTAATAGCCAAGTCTTATATGGTACTTCACAGTTTGCAAAGGACTTCATGTGTTTCATTTAATGAATCTTTATAATAATTCAATGATAAAGGTAAGGGTCATTTTTTATTTTTTTTTTAATGAATGCAATACCTGAATCTCCATGAGGTAGACTATTCCAAGGTTAAGCAGCTAGAAAATGAGGGAATTTCTCTTTAACTAATGTTTGCTAGAGATTAAAAAAAATATTTTGTACCTTCTGATTCCTCCACTCATCTATCAAACATTTGTTGAGCATCTGTTATGTTCTGGGTGTGATTGCTGACAAGTGCCACAAGAATGAAACATGGTCCTTGTCTGTGAGGAGTGTAGTCCAGGAAAAGACAGATGTAAAGAGAAAGTGTGATGAATGTGTAAGTCCTGGTCTCCATGAGGGATTCCATCTGTCTACTTCAAGATTTACAGAGGGTAATTTATACTTTGACCCTGTGTACCTTTTTTTAGGTGACTGTAACAGCGTTTCCTAATGCACCTCAAATTGTACTGGGATGAAGTAAACTGGGCAGAAAGCAGGGAAGAGCTCTAAAGAAATGTTACATTAGAAGATAGATTTAACACACACTACTGTATATAATAGATAAACAACAAGGACCTACTATAAAGAAAGGGTGCTATTTTCAGTACCTTGTAATAGTCTACAATGGCAAGAATCTGAAAAACTCTGTGTGTGTGTATATATATATAACTGAATCACTTTGCAGTACACCTGAAAAATTGTAAATCAACTATACTTCAATTTAAAAATTTATGTGTATAAACTATTGATACTATATATAAAATAGACAACTGATGAGAACATATTGTATAGCACAGGAAATTCTACTTAATGCACTGCTGTGCCCTAAATGGAAGGCAAATCCAAAAGGGAGAGGATATATGTATATACATGGGCTTACTGGGGGCTCAGTGGTAAAGAATCTGCCTGCCAGACAAGAAATCTGGGTTCAATCCCTGGATCGGGAGGTTCCCCTGGAAAAGGAAATGTCAACCCACTCCAGTGTTCTTGCCTGGGAAATCCCATGGACAGAGGACTCCACGCGGTCTCAAAAGAATCAGACACAAGTTAGTGACTAAACAACATATGTAAACATAGAGCCAATTCATTTTGCTATGAAATAAAAGCCAACACAACATGGTAAAGCCACTATCCTGCAGTAAAAATAAAAAAATTTTTTTTTTAAAGCTAGACTAAGGCACAGAAGGAGAAACAGCCATCACAACACTCCCAGTATGACTTATCCAGGTGTCTGTCTGCGCCTCTTCCATTTGGTCTTTTTTTACTCATGGTGCTGTAGTCCACACTTACTCTAGCATCAGCTATCAACTATCTACTTGTACTCTCTTCTTAATGGACCCTGAGTGCTTTGAGGATACGTGTCCTAGCACTTTGAGAATTCTTGACTTACCATGTCCAGCTTGTGTCCACAATCATAGTGCATTTTGTCCTCACTATTCAGCCAAGCACGCCGTCTTGCATTCCTCAAACTCTTGCTTCCAGCTGCTAATGACCTTATTTCCCTGAGAAAACTGAAGCCCTTGGAAGAGAACTTCTGCATCCTCCCACCATTGCGTCAGTCACCCTTCCAGGATCTCCACCTCTTACTTGAGGCCACTACCTCCACCTGTGCTCTCGATGCCAGGTGGAGAGTCACTGACCCCATCTCTCCCTGAATTACAAGCCTTTTTACTTTACTGGTTTTTTTCAGGATTATTCCTATCAGTATGATAATATATTTCTCAAACATATATCAAGAGCATCTTTCTTCTCTTATCTATCTTCATGACTTGCTCTGTCACTTCATTCACACAAATGGCATTTTCCACGTGCAGCCATTTAAAATATCAGTGCTCATCATTTCTTTGTCCTAGGCTGCTTTATTTTATATAATTTCCCCAACCTATGTATCTACATATTTGTGTATTGTCTGTTTCTCCTATTACACCTCCCCAGGAGAGTTAAGAGTTTTGTCTGTTTTGATCACCAGTCTCCATAATGCTGAGAAGAATACCTGAAATATTACAGAAGCTCCTCAGTATTTCATTCCTTAACTCCATATTCCCCTCCAGTTACTGTATCATTTCTCTATTCCTCTTTAGCACAATTTAAGAGTTGTCTATTCCTATTGGTTTATCCATGTCCTCTCCTCTCATTCTCTTTTTAAAATTTAATTTTATTTTTTAATTGGAGTATACTTTGGACAGAGGATGAGATGGCTGGATGGCATCACTGAGTCAATGGACATGAGTTTGAGCACACTCTGGGAGATGGTGAAGGACATGGAAGCCTGGCGTGTTACAGTCCCTGGGGTCACAAAGAATCAGACATGACTGGACAACAACAGTTGCTTTGCAATGTTGTGTTAGCTTCTGCTGTGCAGTGAATCAGCCACACGTCCACATATGTCCCCTCCCTCTGGAACCTCCCACCTTCTCCCATCCTACCCATTTAGGTCATCCAGAGCATTGAGCTGAGCTCCCTGTGTGTTAGTTGCTCAGTCGTGTCCAACTCTTGGAGATCGCATGGACTCTGTCTGGAGACCTCATGGCTCCTCTGTCCATGAGATTCTCCAAACAAGAATACTGGAGTGGCTTGCCATTCCCTTCTCCAGGGTTTTTTTCTGACCTAGGGATTGAACCCAGGTCTTGTGCATTGCAGGCACATTCTTTACCATCTGAGCCACCAGGAGCTCCCTGTGCTATACAGATTTCCATTAGCTATCTGTTTTATACATGGTACTGTGTGTGTATATGTATATATATCATTCCTAGTCTCCCAATTCATCCCTCCTCTCCCTCTTAGTACCCCCCCCCCCCCAACTCCAGCCCCGTGTCCCCTTCCGCCCTGTGTCCACATGTCTTCTCTATGTCTGTGTCTCTTCATGCCCTGGAACTAGGTTAAATCCCCTCTATTCTGAATCTGAGCCCCACTGTTCCACTGCATCAACCTTTGGCAAGACCACCAATGAACACCACATTGCCAACCATTATGGTAATTCTAAGCCTTTTTCTCACTTAGCGTCTGCACAGTATTCTGCTTAGTTGACTGATTTTTCCTTTGTAACACATTTATTTCATTTGGCTCCTGATTTTCCTCCTCCCTTATAGCCCATTAACTGTAATTCACTATAATTCTCCTTTATTGAATTCTCTCATCTGAAATTCGTAATATCAGTGTGCACCAGGGTCAGGATTCATCTTCGGATTCTCTAGTTATTACTTATCCATTCATTTCCCTTGACAAGTATGATGATCTTTAAATACATTTTAATACTGGTGACTGCTGACTACTTATCTTCAGCCATGGCATCTTCCCTGAATTTGAGTTATATCTCAGCTGCCTACTTGAGATCTCATTTGGATGAAAGTCATCAGAAACCTAATATGTCCAAACTTGCATTCACAAGCCCCTCCCTTGCTGAATATTCCTTTCCCCTAGTGTTCTGTGTTTCATGACATGGTACCAGCGTTTAACCAGGTGTTCAGGCCTGAAACCTTAAAATCATTCTTTTCTGTATCTCCATGCTTAATCCTGTCAGCTCTATTTTGAAGTTATATCCAGATTCTAACCACTTCCCAGCACTTTCACAGGCAACACTCTTAATAGAAACCACCATCATCTTTTGC
The DNA here is from genome assembly GCF_055505025.1 of Bos grunniens. Taxonomy (NCBI): domain Eukaryota; kingdom Metazoa; phylum Chordata; class Mammalia; order Artiodactyla; family Bovidae; genus Bos; species Bos grunniens. The sequence continues at coordinate 36,307,751 of NC_141192.1, read as the reverse complement.
TTTGGCTGTAATGATAACCATTCAAATGGTATTTGTGCTCCCAACATGGCAGACAGAGTGATTCTTTTAAAATGAAAATGAGTCATATCTCTCCTCTGCTTACAACCCTCCATGGATACCATCTGATTGATTGATTATTGAAGGATTATTGATTTACAATATTGTATTAGTTGCAGGTGCACAGCATAACGATTCTTTCTTGCATATTGTATTATTCCATTATCGATTATTATAAGATATGGTGTATAATCCCCTGTTCTATGTAGTGAATCCTTGTTGCATAATCCATTCGTGTGTACTAGTTTTTACTCTGTGAGTCCCATACTCCTAGTCTGTCCTTTGCCTGTTCTCTCTCTCTCTCTCAGTAACCATAGATTTGTTTTCTGTGTCTGTTTCTGTGTTGTATAGGATTCGTTTGTATTATTTTTTAGATTCCACATGTAAGTTTATAGAATTTGTCCTCTGCCTGACTTATTTCACTAAAGCATAATTTTCTCTTGGTCCATCCATGTTGCAGCCAATGGCAGTATTTCATTCTTTTTTTTATGATGAATACACTATTGTATATACGTACAACACATTCTTAAGCCAGTAGTCTATTGATGGGCACTTGGGTTGTTTCCATGTCTTGGCTATTGTATAAGTGAGCAGTGGGGTGAAGATATCTTTTTTTTTTTTTTTTCCCCCACTGTGGTTCACCTTTTTTTCTTTGATTTTTACACATATTTTTACATGTCTAACTCAATGAAACTATGAGCCTGCCGTGTACGGCCACCCAAGTGGGACAGGGCATGGTGGAGAGTTGAATTAGAGTTTGTGTTGGATATATACCCAGAAGTATAATTGCTGGATCATATGGTAATTCTGTTTTTAAGTTTTCAAGGAATCTTCATACTCTGCCATAGTGGCTGTACCAATTTCCCACTAACAGCGAATGAGGGTTTTCTTTCCTCCACATCCTCTCAAGCTTTTAATACTTGTAGAGCTTTTGATGATAGCCGTTCTCACCTATATAAGAGGATACCTCATTGCGGTTTTTGATTTCCATTTCTCTAATAATTAGCAATGTTGAGCATCTTTTCATGTACCTGTTAGCTGTCTGTAAATCTTTGGAAAAATGGCTATTTAGGTCTTCTGCACATTTTCTGATTGGGTTGTTTGTTTTGTTGATGTTGAATTGTATAAGTTGTTTGTATGTTTTGATAGTAACCCCTTGTTGGTCTCATTGTTTGCAAATATTTTCTCCCATTCCATAGGTTGTCTTTTCATTTTGTTAGTGGTTTCTTTTGCTGTGCAAGAGCATTTAAGTTTGATTAGGTCCCATCTGTTTATTTTTGCTTTTATTTCTTTTGCCTTGGGATACTGACCTAAGAAAATATTGCCATGGAATATATTAAAGAATGTTTCATTTATGTCCTCTTCTAGGAGTTTTATGATGTCTTACATTTAGATCTTTAAACCCGTTCGAGTTTATTTTTGTATATGGTACTGGAGACTTTTACAGTGTCATTCTTTTATATGTATCTGACCAGCAGCCTCACCACTACTTGTTGAAGAGGCTATCTTTATATTATATTGTTGTCTCCTTTGTCTTTGTAGATTGACTGTAGGTGTATGGTCTACTTCTGGGCTCTCTATTTCTGTTTCATCATATATGTTTCTGTTTTTTGTGTTAAAACCATGCTATTTTGATTACTGTTGCTTGTAGCATAGTTTGAAGTCAGGGAGGGTTATACCGCCAGAATTGTTCTTTTTTTTTCTCAGCATTACTGTGGTAATTCTCTTTTGTGACTCCATATAAATTCTAGGATTATTTTCTGTGAAAAATGTTGGATAATGGTGATAAGGATTGCATTAAATTTATAGGTTGCTACTATCATACGTGGACTAAACTCCAAAAGCCTTCCCATGACCTACAAGCCCCTCTTGATCTAATTCTACTAATTTTCCACTCTTGTTTCTTCTATTCTCCCCACAGCCCTTTGCTCATCAGACCCTTTCCTAGTGCATGGGTTCTGTGTTTGCTGCCGTTCCCTGCCTGAAATATTTTACATGTTCTTCCCCGAGTTTGTTCTTTTTGGCTATGCTGCATGGCCTGCGGGATCTTCGTTCCCAGACCAGGGATCGAACATATGCCTCCTGTAGTGGAAGCATGAAGTTTTAAACACTGGACTACCAGGGGAGTCTCTCCCAGGTTTATTTTGATTTCTGTTCATTGTTATCTTATCAGAGAGTACGAATCTGACCAGCTTCTAATTTAATCCCCTTCGTTACTCTTGAACATTTGACCTTGTCCTTTTGTATTGGCTTTTATCACTATCTGATATTAAATTTTATAAATCATTCATTTACTTATTTATCTCTTCCTGAGCATAAGCCCCATGTGTGAAAACTTGTTCTGCTATGTTCTGGTTATGTCGTGAATAAGCAAATTTACTGCTTAGAAAAATAGGAATGATGAATTAATACTTACTAATCTTTTATATTCTGGGCACCCTTTCTTGTTCACTTTGTAAACATTATATTCTTGATTAATTTAATCTCTTGCAGCAATCCTATAAGGTAGGTGTTGTCTCATTTCATAGATGAAGATACAATCACAGTGACTTGTAAAAGGAAAGCTGGAGATCAGGGATTTAAACTCTGTCTAGTCCAAAAGTAATACTGTCTGGGAATTCCCTGGTGGTCCAGTGCTTAGGACTCGGTGCTTTCATGCCAAGGTCCCAGGGTGTTCAATTTCTGGTTAGGAAATTAAGATCCCACAAGCCACATGGCCTGGCAAAAATAAACAAACAACCCCAAAAAGCTAAAGTAATGCTTTATACTTAATTTATATTATTTAATATTACAAGTGATTAAGGAATAGTTATGTATAGTGGACAAGTTATTAATAATCACATAACTTAGTTCTTACTATATAACTTACTATCATATTAACTCTTATTAGAAAGCTTATTATATAACATTATGTGACTTTCATCTAGTAGATGAAAACACTGAAGACAGAATAATAAGTAAATCACCTAGGATCACAGCTCTCTCTCTAAGTCGCTTCAGTCGTGTCCGACTCTGTGCGACCCCATAGACGGCAGCCCTCCAGGCTCTGCCATCCCTGGGATTTTCCAGGCGAGAACACTGGAGTGGGTTGCCATTTCCTTCTCCAATGCATGAAAGTGAAAAGTGAAAGGGAAGTCGCTCAGTCGTATCCAACTCTTAGCCACCCCATGGACTACAGCCTACCAGGCTCCTCTGTCCATGGGATTTTCCAGGCAAGAGTACTGGAGTGGGGTGCCATTGCCTTCTCCAGGATCACAGCTAGAAGTGTTGAACAGGGGTTTTAGATCCTGGGTTTCTGACTGGGCGCTAGTGGGCTCTTTTTGCACAGATATTTCTGTAACAGATACTTTGTGTGTCTCACTTTATTGGGGTAACTTTTATGTTTTCCATCCATTATATTTGAGCCTTTGTAAACTGGCATTTGGGAGTTCAATACTAAGCTTTTCAAGGGCTGGTCCTAATACTTGTATCATGACTTTGCTTCATGTATAAAGTAACCTTTTGCTGATCTGTGTAATACTGGTGTCAAGCTTAGTGAAAGCAACAGAAAAGCTGAAATTTGCTATTTGGCTTATACTCACTTTCTAGAGTACAAATGTACAACCTGACTCTTATCAGAAACCGTTTAATGGTCAGATATAATTTGTTGGTTCATTGATTCATTCCCAGGTCAGAGAAAAGCCCTCAGCGGAAATATTTACAAATTGCAAGAAAAGTTGAGGTATTTACTGAAAGCATATAAAAATATGCATGTTTTGGTGCACTGGATAGTAATCTCCATTTGAATTAAAGAATTATAATTAATAGGAACAGAATTTAATAAGATTGCCAATGACAAAAGTAAATTGGAGTCTGAAACTGCAAACTCATCTCACTGTGTTTTTCAAAAGCAGTTCTATGAATCCATAAATAAATGTTACATCCATGCATTCTGGGCTGTGAACCCTTGCACAGACATGCAAGTGGGGAGAGACATATCAAAACATATTCCAGAAAAAAGATTGAACAGTTTCTATGAGTAATATTTTCTCATACTCAGTATTTTTACTAAAAACTCTTTGATGTTTATTCTTCTGTGGATGGTATAATTGTATATATATTCAGACCATTGTTAATTATTTTTTTGGTTAGTCTTAAACATTTGTCCATGTTGTGCAGTACAGGAAAAATACACTTACTGGAGGTCATAGACTTGTACATTTGAGAGCAAGGTAGAGTCTTTCTATATATGTAATCAAGAAAGGGTAGTGTTCTCAAGAGCCAGAAATTGCCTATCTTGAAACAGTTTTTGATGTATAGATTCAGATCTTGAAAATTGCCTCTGAAATTACTTCTTCATCTTTACAGCATTCTTCCTTAACAGTCTTTTCACTATCCATCCTTAAAATGTTGTGGTAATTTATATACAGTTGTTTTCTCTTCAGGACTTAACCATGGTTTCTATAATCCAAGTATGGCATGGATCTTTGAGAAGCTCTCCTGCTTTATCCCTCAGGTCTCTGCCATTCTGCTTAGAAGAGGAAGAGAAAGAGGACTTTGAATGTTCTAAAATATGCATGCAATCTCAACCAATATATTATGTAGAGTATACACATATATTTATACTTAAATATGGGTCTCATCTGCTCTGTATAGCTACTGAATATTTGAAAGTAATATGAATAAATACATTTAATTTTTCATAGAAGCATAATATCTCAATAACACTTTGTACAATAGTTAAGACTTGCTGTGTGTTGCAGAATGACTCCTAAGGGGCCAGCGCATCTGGCACTCCCTTTGGTCTCTTAATACTTTATACTTGAGCATCTTCCTGGTGACACGGAGACATTATTGAGAGCTCAGTTACTCTCCTTGTCTTTCTGTGTGATGTCAATGCTGTAGGTACAAATAGGAGCACTCCTTTCTTTACTAGCTGTTTCTGTGGCTATATTCCATGTAGGCAGGAATGACAGTCCGAATGACAGTCTCATACTCAGCACATGTATTCAGGTGAACTTTAACAAAGTCAGCCTTATTATATGAGGTCATCTTCAAGTAGGACATTCAGAGCAAATCTGGGCTGGGAACACAGGTGTAGATACTATGCATGTTATTTTTGAAGTGGAAAAGTGGTAAGGATACCTTCATGTTGATGTCATTGTTAGTGACGTTGTGTGTCAGCCTTAATCTTTATCTCACCTAAAACAATTACCGAGAGTGTCTGAAGTATGTTCAGCCTTTCTAGATACGATTTTTTTATTTGCATGTCAATTTGCATTACAAAGGTCAAATTAAATGCTTAATTTTTGTAACTGCTTCTGTTTTTGTGATTCTACCTTCATGACCTCATATGTTATCCAAGCGATTTTAGACTCTTTATCATTTTAAAATTCCATTTAAAAAAATATTTGGAATACTTCAGAAACTGATTTCAAGGATTTATAATGTAGGAACAAAGACATTATTTTTTACCTCATGATCTCTGGGAAACTTTTTCTTCTTCCTTACTGTCTTATTAAAAAGTATAGTTTGCCATCTCTGTATCCTAGGTGATATTCATGAGGGAAGTTTCAGGGTTTTTTTTCATATTTTGAAATAGAATTTCACTAGGGAATACATGGGGTATATCATATTATGATACTGAAATGGCTTTTTTGTTTGGTCTTACAGGTACATCATAACCTACATCTGTTCTTCTATCGTTGGAATCAGATTATAGGATTGTGTCTTCATCCAAAATTATTTGTGCAGTATCTAGTTGTGCTGTTTAATATACCAGCTTCTGTGCATGTGTATGTGAGTGTGTATGTGTGTAGATTTCCTGATGCTTTAGCAACTCTATGTGTGATCTACATGTGGAGGAAAGAGTGTGGTAAAAGGAGCAGTGATCCAAGTGGATAGAACTGTATTCCCCTACGATGTTTAGAATCATTTGAACATAGTGGTCCTAAAAATCAGGCCAACCTTGTGGGTGGTTTCATTACAGTTTTGAAGCTCCCTGCAGAGTGCCGCCTCCTTTGCCTGCCCTGGGGCCATGACCCTCTGCCATCTTGATTTACTGCAGCTCCTCTTTCCTAAGTTTTAAAGTAACAAGGAAATGTGGGGCAGCTGTAATTGAAAAGAAAGATGCTCTGCTGAGTTCTAAGCCAACAACTTCATTTTATCAAGTATTTTAATGAGTTTCAAAGGATATGGCAGATATTAATACATTACAGTAGCCTAGAAAATAGTTATTTTTCCATCTCTAACATGGAAGTTACCAAGATCCCTTCCTCCTCTTTTGTCTATATTGATCTTTCTCTTCTACATTGCCTTTCTCTCCCCTTACCTAAAAACCCATTAAGTAGCACTGCTTTGGATAGCCTTTTCTCAATCTAAAATTTAATTATTGGCTAAATTTTAATTATGTACTAATGATACAGACAACCTTATTTCTCATCTCACTATTGCTGGCTACTCCTCTTTTCAAAGAAATTTAGCTTGTTATTTTATATAAACTTTTCATGTGGTTTTGTTTTTAACACAATTAACTCTGGATACATACAGTAACTATATTCACTTTACCTATAGCCTCATTGTTAAAGCATTTGATAAAAAAGAACCAGGGGATTATAATAGGGTTACTTTCTGGGTAGATTCCTAGCTAGACTGTTAGTGCAGCTCTTTTGTATCATTGCAGGAGGCTGTATAGCACAAAGGTTAGGAGTGTAACACAGAGTCAGGTGGACCCAGGTTTGAATTCTGCTCAACCACTTTTCTGGTAAATGTGGGCAAATGATTAATTCTCACAATGGCTATTTTTCTCATCTGTAAAGTAACCATAATAATGTCACCTACTCATACTAATAAACATAATATCAATCAGTTCAGTTCAGTCACTCAGTCATGTCTGACTCTCTGTGACCACATGGACTGCAGCACGCCAGGCTTCCCTATCCATCACCAACTCCCGGAGTTCACTCAAACTCATGCCCATCGAGTTGGTGATGCCATCCAACCATCTCATCCTCTGTTGTCCCCTTCTCCTCCCACCTTCAGTCTTTCCCAGCATCAGGGTCTTTTCATATAAGTTGTCAGCAGTTTTTTCCAACTTCTGCATTCAAAATATATTATATTCCAATTGCTTTGTCTTTAGCAGGTTGTCAATAAACATAGGTGGCCTGCACCTGGCATGGTTGTGATTTATACAACTTGCCATTAGCATCATTGAACTAAATAGTACAGATACCCCAACTTAATGGCTCATTCATTTACTATGATTTATTCAGTATGAGTCATTGCATAAAGTACAGACTCCATTGCTGGCTCTTGAGTTTGTGAATTCCTGCTAGATACCAGATGCCTGTTGTGATCCATGGCCAATCACATCGCTTCTCTGAGTCTGTGGTGATTGGTCACTGCATGTCTGTTCTCTGTTTCACACACAGACAGCAACTGTGCTGCTGTGTTCCCTCCTGTCTCCCTGTGATCATGGCCCAGGACATTTTACACAGATGGATACATGGGAATTGCCTAACAAGATGAAGGTCCAGTAGTGAAACAAAAGGTGGTGAAAATTCTGATTGAACACAGAGTTGTAGAGGCAACATGTGAATGCAGGAGTGTGGCCACTGTAGCTGCTTGAGAATATACAGCCATGCAGCCAGAGAATGGAGCGAAGGTGAGTTTACTGACATAAGTGAGGGAAACAGATGTGACAAAAGGATGGAGATGTCCCAGAGGAAGTGACAGTGACAAGATGTTCATATTAAAGAACTCTGTGATATTTTATAACATTGAAAATGCGGAAAAATGTGGGATTATGACCACTGGCCATGACATTTGAAGAAATGTACGTTCCCGAGGGACAGTTACCATAAGGATAAAGCAAGCACTGTTCAGACTACTCTTGAGAAGTGTTTTCTGAAGAAATAAAACACTTTCCATTCTCCATATTTCTATTGTAGTCAATTACAGCATGCTAAACCAAAATTATGCAGATGACACCACTCTTATGGCAGAAAGTGAAGAGGACCTAAAAAGCCTCTTGATGAAAGTGAAAGAGGAGAGTGAAAAAGTTGGCTTAAAGCTCAACATTCAGAAAATGAAGATCATGGCATCCGGTTCCATCACTTCATGGGAAATAGATGGGGAAACAGTGGAAACAGTGTCAGACTTTATTTTTGGGGGCTCCAAAATCACTGCAGATGGTGACTGCAGCCATGAAATTAAAAGACGCTTACTCCTTGGAAGGAAAGTTATGACCAACCTAGATAGCACATTCAAAAGCAGAGACATTACTTTGCCAACAAAGGTCCGTCTAGTCAAGGCTATGGTTTTTCCAATGCTCATGTATGGATGTGAGAGTTGGACTGTGAAGAAAGCTGAGCACCAAAGAATTGATGCTTTTGAACTGTGGTGTTGGAGAAGACTCTTGAGAGTCCCTTGGACTGCAAGGAGATCCAACCAGTCCATCCTAAAGGAGATTAGTCCTGGGTGTTCTTTGGAAGGACTGATGCTAAAGCTGAAACTCCAATACTTTGGCCACCTCATGCGAAGAGTTGACTCATTGGAAAAGACTCTGATGGTGGGAGGGATTGGGGGCAGGAGGAGAAGGGGACGACAGAGGATGAGATGGCTGGATGGCATCACCAACTCGATGGACGTGAGTTTGAGTGAACTCCGGGAGTTGGTGATGGACAGGGAGGCCTGGCGTGCTGCGATTCATGGGGTCACAAAGAGTCGGACATTACTGAGCGACTGAACTGAACTGAAATCAATATTAGTTTTACTATTTTATTTTTTGTACTTTCATAACTGATACTGGGGAGAGTTTTAATGTTTGAATGAAAAATTTTAAAGATCAAGGAACAATTCATAAGTAATTGTCCCAGATATTGCTTTGCATAGTCAGTTTTTAGAGTCCTGTACTAATGTGCAAAATGAGGACTGCCTGCATTTTTAAAATGAATAAATATACACTCAATGTGAGATCACAGATATGGGTTGGTTTTCTTTGGATTCTCTTAGCTTATTTGTTCTGCTATCTACATATTTGCTGTAAGAAAACAAAATAGTACAGTTAACATTTTATTTGGCAATAGGCTAGAAAAGGTAGACATGATGATGGAACAAATGAAATAAACTTGTGACTACTTATCACAGCTTCTGGAACATAATAGACCCTAGATCAGTGCAAAGCATATCCAGGATTTGATCATTTGTCTCTGCCTCCACTGTTCCCACTGTGGTCTGAGTCACCTTCACGTCCGCTAAATGGTTGCAGTGATCCTGTGAGGTCACCCTGCTTCTTCTTCACCTCCCTGTAGGTTGCATTTAGTACATAGCACAGGCTCCTCAGTCCTTCAGAAAAAGCCAGAGGCTTTACACTGGGCTCAGGGTCTGTATTGATCTGGATCCTCATCTCCCACCATCCTCCCGCTGGCTTACTCCATTCCATCTGCAATGACATCGGCCCTATTCTTGGACGTGCCAGGTACACTTCTGCTTGAGAGACTTTCACAGGCCTTCCTTCTTCCTGGAATGCCCCTTCTGCAAGTACTCATGTGACTGATTCCTCTTCCCTGCTTCAAGTCTTTGCCCAAGTGAAGCCTGATAACTTTATTCATAATTTTAATCACCCCCACTGCAGCATCACTACGATCCCCTTTTCCTGTTCCATTTTTCCCCACAGACTTTTCACCTTTAACATAATTCGTGAACTTATTGTCTTTTTGTTTATTGTCTCTCTTCCCTGCCAGGAGGTAAGCCTAATAAGTTCAGAGTTCTTTGATTTATTTACTAAATTTTCTCAAGGGCTTAGAACATTTCCTAGCATACATTATGTCCTCAGAAAATATTTCAGTTATGAATGTTTGAAAGAAGCTGTTGGTGGTGTTATTTGATAATTATTTTCCATCTTGTACCATTCCAGCAGACTTGGCAGCATTTGTTATAGAAATCATGTCTTATTTACTCATTGTAAAATTGCCTGGAATGCAGTATTGTAGTGCTGGCTTTCCCCCCTGTAAATAATTGATCTCTACACTTAAGAGCTGTAAGAAAGATCACAGGAAAAATACAGGAGCATTTAACAAAAGGAATTCAATCCAACATATACTTATGAAGTATTTACTATGTGCAGAGGTGTAAATTGAATGGTCTTATGATTCCCTCAGGTTTTAACTAAGCTGTTTATTTTCATTGGATACCTGGTTTTCATAGAGTTTTATCTGACCTGCTTGACAGATAGCATTGGATACACTACCCATGGTGAACTTTTTGAGTTAGGGCTAACTGTGGCAAAATTATCAGGATGTAACTAAAGGAGAGGATCAGTTATGGAAGGTTTAAACCTGGATAAACATTTTGAAAGATAAGCCTAATCAGAGCCTAAGGAAAGTACTTGGTGTGATAAGGGACTTTTTAATGACCAGAGTTATTAAAAGCATTTTTGGACTTTTCAAAAGTACATTATGCTTGGATAGCTTAGATTATATATGGAAAGAGTTGTAGTCTAATTTTTATGGTGTTTATATGGAAATAGGGGGAAAATGAAGGACTCAATTGCTTTTATTCATTGATCCAGTGTACACTTGTGATACATTAAAATTTCTCATGAATGTGATAGGATCTGTGATTTTCTCCCAAAATGCCCTATTTCCTGGCACATGTAACTATGAAATCATTTAATGGGATTGTATAATGCTCACCTTAATTTGGGAAATTAAATAGTTTCTTACCTTGGCAATTTTAGAAAGCAACTCCAGTTGTCAGCATGGCAGTTCATGTTTCTGAATAATCGTAAAGTGGATTATGTTAAATAATCATTTATTGTATATATTTGCCAGGCACAGTGTTAGACACTGTATACTCTTATAATTACATACATTAATGCATAGTAACAATCGAGGAAACTGAAGGAAGGAAAATTGTGCCATAGGAACACAAAACAAGGGAATTGCCATAGCCTGGTGGGTCAGGGAAGGCTACCCTCTGAAAGAGATGTTTGAATTGATATATGAAAGATGATTGTCTTAGCTAGAGGGTGGAGAATGGGTTTAATGACAAGAGTCATGTAGGAGCATAGGAATGAAGGAGGGTTGGTAGGAAGAAATGTTGGGCTTGCATAGACCATGCAGTGCAAAGCCTTTTAGGCTAGAGGTTGGTTTTAGTCTTTTTCCTTAGACAAGTGAGAAGCCAGTAAAAGATTGTAAGCCAGGAAACAGTATGGTTGGGCTGATGATGAGACTTCAAGGTGAAGCACTGTTGTGAGGGAGTTTGCAGTATGGAAAGCTGTTCTGAAGATTTTGAAGATGTCTAAGTAAGAGCTGATTGTAGCTCAGGTGGTGAGAGAGTAATGGAGTCGAAAGATACTGATGGTGCAGATGTCACAGGACTTGGTGACTATATGCTGGATGTCTCTTAAGCTCTGCCATTTATCTAATTGTTTATGAAGTTTCTTCTAAAAGATTTCTTTATTCACAATTCATTATTCAGAATGTTATAAAACAAGATTAGTAATTTTGTTTCTTCATGTTTGTTTTGGGATTGGTGTAGGTTCAAGTATTTCTGGAAACAGCAAGATATTAGTATCTTCTAAGGCTAGTCATTCATGGTTGAGTAGTTAACAGACTTTGAAATTTAAGAAAGTGAAATAATGAAACAGAAGAACAATTCATTTTTGTAGAATTTTTTCCTGCAATGTGATTTCTTGTGAGTTGAATCAAAATCTGTTGCCCTAGGTGCTAGGAACTCAAAAAACAAAGTATACCAAAAGGTGGTGAGTATTGAAGGGTGATTTTAGTTTTTACAGGTTGAGGCACACCAAGGGCACATGCGACCAAAATATGAACACAAGAAATGATAGTTAAGTTAGCAGTCTGGACCCCAAGGCCTGGGTAGCAAAGACTGATTTAGAAGATGCTTTATGACCCCCAAAGTCATATTTTAATGTATCCTTCTTGTTCTGTTACCTGAGCAGTGTTAACTGTCTGGATCCAATCAGTTTCGGGCACTGTTTAATCTTTCTTTTTGGATAGATTTCGTGTGTGAGTGTGTGTACCAATATCCGATACACATATGTATGTGTCGACCATAGCCAGATTTATTTATTGTACATTGGTTATAATAATTAAAAATAAAGCTACTTGTCAAAACTTTTCAAATGCATAGTCAGTAGGCTCTCAAACCTCAGTGGTTCTGGAGAAAAACCGTGCCTTGAGACGATTTTACTTTTTGTCAAAAAGGAACCCCACAGCTTCCAGAGAAACTGGGGAAAATCTTATTGTGTGTGTCAAGCTAGGTTCTATCCATCAAGGTTGGATCATGGTTGAAAGTTGTAGTCATAGGCTGTTTTGTTGGTGGTGTGGTGGAGCTCCCTGAATTGTGTTATTTCTTGACTAAGCGCTACATCACACAATGTCGAGGTACTAAATCGGAAGGAAACTGCACAGTGAGCTGGTTTTATTGGTTTGATGGAACAGTTCAGTACTTTACTCCTTTCCCTTATGTAAGTTGGAGAAGGAAATGGCAACCCACTCCAGTGTTCTTGCCTGGAGAATGCCATGGACAGAGAAGCCTGGTAGGTTGCAGCCCATGGGGTCGCACAGAGTCGGACACGACTGAAGTTACTTAGCAGCAGCAGCAGCACCACATACTAATGAGCATCTCTACATGTGCTCTCATTTCTAGTTCTGTCCAAAATCCATGACGTATTTTAACTGTTACATTTGACTGTTACTGATTGCCTCCAAACTCTTATAAAAGACTTATCACATCTTTTCTGGGATCAGGGTCCTTTCTGGGACTCATTCTGAATCTCCCTCATACTTGAGCACTTGTTAGAAATGCAGAATCTACCCAAGACCCATGAGTGAGAGGATGCATGTTAAAGATAGAGAAGTACATCTTTAGATAACAGAAGTAGTAAAAGTCACTTGAGCCTTCAGAACCAATGTGGGGCTGGGGACTTTCAGTTAAATTAGGTTTCATGACCAATTCTTGGAAATAAGTATGATCAGCCGTTTGTGAGTGACAGTTTACTTTGAGCCTCGTTTTCCTCAACTGTTTCCTCAACTGCTTGTTTGTATGAATGATCAGTATATTGCTGGAATATTGGGAGGGTTAAATTAATGCCAGGACTGATACATGCTATATTTTTGGTAAATGTGATGTGCCTTCTCTTCTTTTGGAGCTTACTGGGTATCACTGTTTATTCTTACCTGCCCTGTACCTTGTTGTATTTTCTTATTCCCATTCTTAAAATGTCTTTAATTAGTCCACTGCAGTAATTACTTACTAAGTGATATTTATTAAAGATTTCTGACTGCATGGGCTCTTTGTTGAGGCACACAGGCTTTTCTTGTTGCAGTGCACGGGCTTCTCTAATTGTAACACATAGGCTTAGTTGCCTGTGACATGTGGGATCTTAGTTCTCCCACTAGGGATCAAACCTGTATCCCCTGCATTGGAAGGTGGATACTTAACCATTGGACCACCAGGGAAGACCCCTAACTGGTATTTAGATCACCTCTAGTATCCAAAGAAGTCTGTCTTACCCAAGTTTCCATGCTGGTGTTCACTCCACAGAGGCAGTGAGACAAGATAGCAAAGACATTGGGGATTTGGGAAGGCATTGAACACATCAGCACAATTCAGCACTTTGTTATTAACACCACCTATTTGGCAAACACAATGTATCTTTGATCTTGCAGATTATATAAGCAACAAAGATACTTCATTATTTTTTATTATAGCCATGCTGAACATGATGTAATCTTCAGATGTACTCATTATATGAAAATAAGCCTTTTTTTTTTTTTTTAAAGCAATTGACTTTTGAAATGCAACAATTGAATGCTCACTGGAAATTAATGAGCACTGGGGGGATAGTTGGAAGGTAATTATTAAGAGATTGGACTTGGCTATGACTGATGCTATAAGCCAGCTATTAGGTACTGCTGCTACCACGCAGGAAATAAAGCAAGTACATGGCATTGATAAAGGTTTTTAAATTAGAGCTGTACTTTCCCAATGGATATAGCATTTTCCTCAGGTTAACCAAAAGGGCTTGTTATCTGCTTTTAAATATTTGTCACATTACCTCTTCTCTACCATTCTACCACGGGTCTTCCAGCATGTACTCATATTCCCTTTTCACCTTGATTCTAATTAAAAGGGTTGATGAGTATATTTGTTTGTTTTTACTTCTCTGTTAGGTATACTGTTTCTTTGAGATTGAAATATCAAAATATAAATGGTTAGACTTTTTAGGTATTTATCACTTCAGTTCAGTTCAGTTGCTCAGTCGTGTCCGACTTTTTGTGACCCCATGAATCGCAGCACGCCAGGCCTCCCTGTCCATCACCAACTCCCGGAGTTCACTCAGACTCACGTCCATCGAGTCAGTGATGCCATCCAGCCATCTCATCCTCTGTCGTCCCCTTCTCCTCCTGCCCCCACCTGTTAAATTGATATATTTTGTTTAAAGATGATAATGCCATCTCCCATGTCTTATTGATGTAGGGCCTTTTGTATGTCAGTCACGGTGGAAGTTTATCTCACTTCTCTCCTCACTTTGTCGATGGCAGAACTGGAATAGGGGCCCAGCTATTGCAAATTCTAAAGCCCATGCTTCTCGCTGTGCTCATACTGCCTGTACTGAGTCATCCTGTGGATCATCCTTCCCTTGTATAGTTTTTCCTCTAATTCTGTGAACTTAATTGATTGGAAACCCAGAGTTGGGTCTCAGAGGACTGAACTAACAAATCACCTCTCTGTACATTTTTAAGCAATCCAGGATTATTTCACAGAGGATCAAGTTGCCAGTGTGTGGTTGAACTAAGATGATTTTTTGGGTTGATTTGAACCCAGAAGCTCTGTTACTGACCTGTTTTCCTGAGTCAGTTTTGGAACAATGTGATTGTAAGCCTGCTAGTAGACTCTGTTCTATTTTTGATGATACTCGATGTCCTAGGAATATGTCAGAGCATTTCTTGATAATTTTGACGTATTAAAGCAGTGTGTAAGAACTCTAGCATAGAAATCCTGTATTTTACCATTTTCTATTCAGGTTGCCTCTGTCGATTGCAAAAAGCTGTTAATTTTCTTCAATGGTAGTAACTTTTTCCGACTCTTGCCGCCCGGTTATCTTTTTATTTTATTTTATTTTATTTATTTTATTTTATTTTTAAACTTTACAATATTGTATTAGTTTTGCCAAATATCAAAATGAATCCGCCACAGGTATACATGTGTTCCCCATCCTGAACCCACCTCCCTCCTCCCTCCCCTACCCTCCCTCTGGGTCGTCCCAGTGCACCAGCCCCAAGCATCCAGTACCGTGCATCGAACCTGGACTGGCGACTCGTTTCATACATGATATTATACATGCTTCAATGCTATTCTCCCAAATCTCCCCACCCTCTCCCTCTCCCACAGAGTCCATAAGACTGATCTATACATCGTTGTCTCTTTTGCTGTCTTGTACACAGGGTTATTGTTACCATCTTTCTAAATTCCATATATATGTGTTAGTATACTGTATTGGTGTTTTTCTTTCTGGCTTACTTCACTCTGTATAATAGGTTCCAGTTTTATCCATCTCATTAGAACTGATTCAAATGTATTCTTTTTAATGGCTGAGTAATACTCCATTGTGTATATGTACCACAGCTTTCTTATCCGGTTGTCTTTTTTTGATAAATAAAAATGCTCTAGGACTTGATTGTGCGGATTTGGGAAGGACAGTTCTTAGATTCACTTTGCTTTGATTTTTAAAATGCACTAAAATAACAATTTCGAGATCTGAGTTTGGCTGAGTCATGCCAAATCTCACTGTTTCCCTGTTTTTCTCCTTTTGCAGGATGATGAAGTGGTCCTGCAGTGTACCGCGACCATCCACAAAGAACAACAGAAACTATGCTTGGCGGCAGAAGGATTTGGCAACAGACTTTGCTTCTTGGAGTCCACTTCGAATTCCAAGGTGAGGTAAAGCCTTTTCAGTCCATTCAAACATTGAGGTTTTAATAGTGGCGTTGAAGTTATTTGTGGGCACTCTTCGGTTTTCTGCGGAACACATCAACTAAAGGAAATTGAACAGTCTTTTCACTATCCATTAAGCACTTTTCAATTGAGCCCCTAATCCATGTAAATAACTCAGATGCAATTGTTAACAGGAAGAGACAGAGTCTTTTTGCTCCCATGCTATTTATATCCCAGGGGATAAGTAAACATGGTAATAATTTCAGAACCAATACGGGCTCTGAAGAAAAGCAGAGTGACAGGGTGGAGAGTGCTGAGGTAAGGACTTTTGCAAAGAGTATGGAGGGAAGGCCATTCTGAGACAGTGACGTTTGAGCTGAGTGGAGTGAGAAAGGGAGAAGTAGTAAGTTCCTGACCATTCTGGAAAGAGAGACCAGGCAATGCAAGGGCCCCTCATTAAGAACGTGCTTACAGTCTCTTGGAGGAAGGACCAATAGGCACTGCAGCTCTGGTACCATGAATGGGGCCACTAGTGAGGGGAGGTGAAGGGCCTACCAGCCCTTGGTTAGTATTAGATTGACCAAAATGTTTGGGTTTTTATGTTACATCTTATGGGAAAACCCAGACAAACTTATTGGCCAACCCCATAGTTGATATTTTTTCCTAGTAAGAAAGGAGGCCATTGGATCAGGTGAGCAATGCAGTTCTATGTAATATTTAAAAGATTGATTTGACTTTTTTGTGGATTCGAGCAGGGGTCACCAACACCTGGTCTGCAGACCAGTCTGTGGCCTCTCAGGAAACTGGGCCTCACCACAAGAGGTGAGTGGTGGGTGAGCTAGCTAAGCTTCATCCAGCCCTCCCCATTGCCTGCATTACCACCTGAACCATCCCTGCCCCTTTGTTGGTGGAAAAATTGTCTTCTGTGAGACTGGTCCTGGGTGTCAAAAAGATTGGGGACCACTGGATTAGAGAATGTGGAAAGATTAAGATTAAAAGCGGGCAGAGCACTGGAAGGTGCCTGCAGAAGTTTGCAGGGCAACTGCTGGGTCTTTTGATGAGAAGCAGTGATGGTGAGGAAACTTAGTGAGGGGTTGGGAATATGCTTGGAGGATTTAGAGGGTGTGCTGAAAGATCAGAGTGTATAGAATAAAGGAAAGAGAGGAAAGGCAGATACCTCTGCAGGTAGACAGTCAACCAGAAAACAGTCAGTTTATTAATCTTTTGGGTAGCACTTTTTAGTTTACAGAGTCATTTGACATGCATGATCGCATCTGATTGTCACAATAAG
Organism: Bos grunniens; assembly: GCF_055505025.1. Taxonomy (NCBI): domain Eukaryota; kingdom Metazoa; phylum Chordata; class Mammalia; order Artiodactyla; family Bovidae; genus Bos; species Bos grunniens. The sequence continues at coordinate 36,290,458 of NC_141192.1, read as the reverse complement.
AGTATGCTATGCATAGTTATTGCTGTTCTCTTCACTGTACACTTGAGGGCATGGATGGCTGAGAGACAACAGGTATTAGACCAGAGGCTTCCTGTGACTTGATGCCACAGCATTGATAATGGCAAATTTTCACACTTAACACCTCAGTCTTTTGATTTGAATCCCTGATTATTATTATTATTATTATTTTTATTAGCACAGGCCCATGATTCTTTATTTCCTGGGTCTGCGACCCACATCTAATCAGGTCGAGTAACCATAAACACTGCCAAAACGCCCAGAGTACTCTCCTACGGAAGCAGGCAGTCACTGAGCGCGAGAGGAGCTGGGTAGCGTCGCCTGCAGGGAGTTATAGGCTGACGGCTTTGGGTGTTTGCACAAACTCCTTGAGAGGCCTGCGGGATGCTGAGCCACGTAGATTGAGCCTTCAACAGCTACTGCAGGACCGTGGTTGGAAAACGCAAATCTGACCTTATTTTCTTGCTTGGAATCATTTGGCAGGGACGAGTTCTCATCACTCAAAGGATAAATTCATAGTCCTAAAGTAACATTCAGTGTCTTTTTCATCACGATTTAGTACCTGTGGTGGCCTTAACATTTCCTAAGTATTCTTCAAGACAATTCTGGATGCTTCCTCCGAGAAAGGGGCTTGCTTTGGACCTCTCTTTTCTGTGCTTCCACAGCACTGTCTTCAGTTCAGTTCAGTCGTGTCCGACTCTTTGTGACCCCATGAATCGCAGCACGCCAGGCCTCCCTGTCCATCACCAGTTTCCAGAGTTCACTCAAACTCATGTCCACTGAGTCGGTGATGCCATCCAGCCATCTGACGGAAAAGGGAAGAACGTCCAAGTGGTGGCAAGACGCAGATAGGGGGAGCTTCAGGGTTCCGAGCCCTGGGCTTTGCTGCCGAGCTTCTTCATGCGCAGTCCGAGGAGAGGGATTTTGTTTGCAATTTTCTGAAGGAACCAGACCTTCCTGTTTTCATATTTTCCTGCGTTAATCAATTCCTGAAGTACAGTTTTACTTTCTGCTGCTAATGACTGTTCTTTCAATATCATATTAGACATCTGAGAAACAAGTGTAGACACATTTTCTGGAATCGATATAAGAGATCCAAGTGCTGCTGCAGTAATAGTGTCTAATGCAGAGACACTGGAAGTCAGCAGGGTACCAAACAAGGTCTTGTGAACTTCTAGCGTGGCCTTTTGTTTCATGCTGCCATCCTTAATTAATTCTTCCATATTATTAAACAAACTGTTCGTGACATTGTACAGGAGACAGGAATCAAGACCATCCCCATGGAAAAGAAATGAAAAAGAAAAATGGCTGTCTGGGGAGGCCTTACAAATAGCTATGAAAAGAAGAGAAGTGAAAAGCAAAGGAGAAAAGAAAAGATATAAGCATCTGAATGCAGAGTTCCAAAGAATAGCAAGAAGAGATAAGAAAGCCTTCCTCAGTGATCAATGCAAAGAAATAGAGGAAAACAATAGAATGGGAAAGACTAGAGATCTCTTCAAGAAAATTAGAGATACCAAGGGAACACTTCATGCAAAGATGGGCTCGATAAAGGTCAGAAATGGTATGGACCTAACAGAAGCAGAAGATATTAAGAAGAGGTGGCAAGAATACACAGAAGAACTGTACAAAAAAGATCTTCATGACCCAGATAATCACGATGGTGTGATCACTGACCTAGAGCCAGATATCCTGGAATGTGAAGTCAAGTGGGCCTTAGAAAGCATCACTACAAAGAAAGCTAGTGGAGGTGATGGAATTCCAGTTGAGCTATTTCAAATCCTGAAAGATGATGCTGTGAAAGTGCTGCACTCAATATGCCAGCAAATTTGGAAAACTCAGCAGTGGCCGCAGGACTGGAAAAGGTCAGTTTTCATTCCAATACCAAAGAAAGGCAATGCCAAAGAATGCTCAAACTACCACACAAATGCACTCATGTCACACGCTAGCAAAATAATGCTCAAAATTCTCCAAGCCAGGCTTCAGCAATATGTGAACCGTGAACTTCCAGATGTTCAAGCTGGTTTTAGAAAAGGCAGAGGAACCAGAGATCAAATTTCCAACATCCACTGAATCATGGAAAAAGCAAGAGAGTTCCAGAAAAACATCTATTTCTGCTTTATTGACTATGCCAAAGCCTTTGACTGTGTGGATCACAAGAAACTGTGGAAAATTCCTCAAGAGATGGGAATAGCAGACTACCTGACCTGCCTCTTGAGAAATCTATATGCAGGTCAGGAAGCAACAGTTAGAACCAGACATGGAACAACAGACTGGTTCCAAATAGGAAAAGGAGTAAGTCAAGGCTGTATATTATCACCCTGCTTATTTAACTTCTATACAGAGTACATCATGAGAAACGCTGGACTGGAAGAAACACAAGCTGGAATCAAGATGGCCGGGAGAAATATCAATAACCTGAGATATGTAGATGACACCACCCTTATGGCAGAAATGAAGAGGAACTAAAAAGCCTCTTGATGAAAGTGAAAGAAGAGAGTGAAGAAGTTGGCTTAAAGCTCAACATTCAGAAAATGAAGATCATGGCATCTGGTCCCATCACTTCATGGGAAATAGATGGGGAAACAGTGGAAACAGTGTCAGATTTTATTTTTTGGGGCTCCAAAATCACTGCAGATGGTGATTGCAGCCATGAAATTAAAAGACGCTTACTCCTTGGAAGGAAAGTTATGACCAACCTAGATGGCATATTCAAAATCAGAGACATTACTTTGCCAACAAAGGTCCATCTAGTCAAGGCTATGGTTTTTCCAATGCTCATGTATGGATGTGAGAGTTGGACTGTGAAGAAGGCTGAGTGCCGAAGAACTGATGCTTTTGAACTGTGGTGTTGGAGAAGACTCTTGAGAGTCCCTTGGACTGCAAGGAGATCCAACCAGTCAGGAAGGAGATCAGCCCTGGGATTTCTTTGGAGGGAATGATGCTGAAGCTGAAACTCCAATACTTTGGCCACCTCATGAGAAGAGTTGACTCATTGGAAAAGACTCTGATGCTGGGAGGCATTGAGGGCAGGAGGAGAAGGGGATGACAGAGGATGAGATGGCTGGATGGCATCACTGACTCAATAAATGTGAATCTGAAAGAACTCCGGGAGTTGGTGATGGACAGGGAGGCCTGGCGTGCTGGGATTCATAGGGTCGCAAAGAGTCGAACATGATTGAACGACTGAACTGAATCAAGTTTTTGCCAAAAAAGTCTTGAGCTGTTGCGTTATGCTGATCAACTGCCTTCTTACGATCCAGTTTAGAATGGAGACCAAATACATGTTTTGTAGTTTCTTCAGCTGCGTTGAGCAACCTGTTGGCAGCATCGTGAAGTCTCTCAGTACTTTCCAAAGCTGAGGTGATACATTCTTCTTCAACAAGCTGTAATTTCGTTTCCTGCAAATGTCTTTGAGTGGTTTCAAGTTCCTGTGTCTGTCTTTGCAGGTCAGATTTGCACTGGTTAAGTTCATTTTTACTATCCATAAACAATTCTGTAACCCTATTTAGCTCTTCCTCAATAGCAGCAATTTTTTCAACCGATTCTACAATTTCTTCCTCTTGAACAGTTAGTTTTCCACTCAAAACTCTAAAATTTTCTTCAGAAATGTACACTTCATTTTTTTCACAAGTTGCAGCAAGATCCTGTTTCAGATGTTCTCTCTTCTGTATATTCCTTAATCAGAACTTTTTTGGTGAGTTTCTGGTTAATGTCAGGCTTATTGAGTATGTTCTTTGCTTTATGAGCATATTCCAATGTACTCAGAGTTTCCTCCAGATTGAGAGATGCAGGAGAAACTGTTGCAATGATAGATGTTCTTGTATGTCCCCCAAGAGAGTCCTGGAGGATTCTAGTCAGTTTAGGTTCTCGATAAGGAACATGAGGTGTTCTTTCTACAAGAGCAGTAATAACCCTTCCCAGAGTCAACAGGGACTGATTGATATTTCCAGCTTCCCGAGCTCTCTTGTCAACTGCTCCAGAATGGCCAATGTTCTCACTGACTGCAAGATCAACCAGGTTCAGCTTTCCAGTTTTAACAAGCGCCTCTCCATCAACTGTAGTTTCTTTCATAGGTATTGTAACAGAGAAAACTGAGCGGGATAGACTAGAATAGGCATTCATCAAAGTTGCTTGGCTGTCCTTTTTGCTGCCCCCTTCTCCAAAATTTGATAGACTTCATCCTTGTTGGATACTGTAATTTCTTCTAAACCTTTGATTATCACTCCCCTCTTGTTATGGGGATCATCAAACATCTGCAGGCTCTCAGAAACATCAGAAGACGGACTAAGGAGATAAAAGAGCTCTTCATTATAGATTTCCAATAGCAACACTTTTACTGACAATTCAGTACCATTATCAGTAAGTTTCTCAAAAATCTGATGAAGAGTATGTGGAATTATACCAGCCAAAGGATCCTCCTCTCAAGTATACTCTTCATTAGGGGGCCTTTGACCTTCCATTGTAAAGGTTTTTCCAGCGTGGGTTTGGCCATATGCAAAAATAGTGCAATTATAGCCCATAATAACTTCATCCAGAATTGGATAAACAACACTTCGGTAAATGTCAATTTGTTTAGTATTTGCTCCAAAAACCGTATCAAAAGTGTATGTTTCCCTTGAGCTTTTGTCCGCCAGTCCTCCAGTTCGAACACTGACTTCCTTCCACACATGATCCCATTCTACTACCGAATGGGCATTAGCTTTCCGCTCTGCCAAATTAAATGGTCTGCATCTCACCACCACCTGGATGCTCTCCGCCCACCCCTGCAGATGAGCTCGGCTGAGACGCCACGACCGCCCCCAAAGAAGGCCGGGCCACGGAGCCGGGCGCCCTCCTCCCTTGCCGGGCACTGGCACGCTTTCGGAAATCGCCATCAATTTCCGATGCGCCCGCCCCACACCAGCCCGAACCCCCCAGCCACAAACCTAGTCTCCGTTCCAAGCCCAGGAAACCCGAATCCCTGATTCTTAATGACACAGTACCCCTTTGATTATTCTGTGAACAATGGAACAATGTCTATATATGATTTATTAAAATAATTTAGTGCCAAGTCATGTTACTAATGTTACAATGATGGGTGACATAACATTATGCATTTTATAGCCCTGCCTTGATTTATTTTTAATTTGACAAATGTTTATTGAGCATTCTCTTTGTGAAAATTACTGTGCTAGGTATCAGTTGTGAAAAATATTCTTCTTAGAAAGCATATCAAGAATTTAATATTTAGTACTTTCCCTGTGGTTTCTGGTATTTTGTAGTGGCTAGAACCAGGCAGGCCAGTTAGCTAGGTTTTGATTTTTCACAGTACTGGCTGTCGTTGCCTTGGTCTTTAATATAAGAGCTGATTTCCAGTACTAAAAATGAATTCTCTCGATTCTCTAGTAGGGGTGGCATGTAGTAGTCAAGGCACTGAAATAGGCCAGGCATCCAGTTAATATTGAGATCCACCAAGATGGAGTAGAAGGAGGTGAAGCTCACCTCTCCCAACAAGCACATCAAAAATACATTTAAATGTGGAACATTTCTCACTGAAAACTAACTAGAAACTGGCTTAGAGTCCTGTACAACCAAGGATGTAAGAAAGATCCACACGGAATCTTGTAAGAAGGGAAGAGAAGTGATCAGGTTGGGACCTGTGCCTTTAGAAGGGGACTCAGAGGAAAAGAGAAATTATACAGGTGGAGATTTGTCTCGGGGAGTGAGCAGTTCTAGCCACATGTTGCGTGTCCCAGCCCAGGGGTCTGGCACAGGGAACTTGAGTTTCTTTGCTGGTTGGAGAGCTGGTGGGACTCACAGGAGGGCTATGGGAAGCCCAGATTTTGCTCATGAGCTGTGGGCATGCGCTAGCTTGCTCCTAAAGCGGGGTGGAGAGGGCAGATTGAAAACTGTGGAGATGGCTGCTTGGTTTCCCTCACCTTCGCTATTGCATGCCACGGCCTGAGCCCAGTGAACACTCTAGCCCTGCTTACTATTTGCTAATGATGAAATGTCAGAAACAGAAAACAGAAACAATCCTGTCTAAAATTGCATCAAAAATTATAAAATACCCAGGAATAAACTAAGGAGGTGACAAGACCTTTGCCATGAAAACTATAAAACTTTGTTGAAGGAAATTGAAGATGATACAAAGAAATATATTTCATTCATAAATTGGAAGAAATAATATTGGTAAATGTCTCTACCACCTAAAGCAATCTACATGGCATCTGGTCCCATCACTTCATGGGAAATAGATGGGGAAACAGTGGACACAGTGACAGACTTTATTTTCTTGGGCTCCAAAATCACTGCAGATGGTGACTGCAGCCATGAAATTAAAAGATGCTTGCTCCTTGGAAGAAAAGTTATGACCAACCTAGACAGCATATTAAAAAGCAGAGACATTATTTTGCCCACAAAGATCCATCTAGTCAAAGCTATGGTTTTTCCAGTAGTCATGTTGGACACGACTGAAGCAACTTAGCAGCAGCAGCAGTAGCAGCAGCATGTATGGATATGAGAGTTGGAGTATAAAGAAAGCTGAGTGCCGAAAATTTGATGCTTTTGAACTATGGTGTTGGAGAAGACTCTTGAGAGTCCCTTGGACTAAAAGATCTAACCAGTCAATCCTAAAGGAAATCAGTCCTAAATATTCATTGGAAGGACTGATGCTGAAACTGAAAGTTCAATACTTTGGCCACGTGATGCTGGGAAAGATTGAAGGTAGGAGGAGAAGGGGACAACAGAGGATAACATTGTTGGATGGCATCACTGAGTCAATGGACATGAGTTTGACTAAACTCTGGAAGTTGGTGATGGACAGGGAGGCCTGGCGTGCTGCAGTCCCTGGGAGTCGCAAAGAGTCATACACAACTGAGCAACTAAACTGAATCCCTGTCATATACCCATGACATTTATCACAGAGCTAGAACAAATAATCCTAAAATGTATATGGAAACAATCCCAAAGCAGTTTTGAGAAAAAAGAATAAAGCTGGCGGTATTATGCTCCTGACTTCAGACTATACTACAAAGCTGCAGTAATCAAATAACATGGTACTGACATAAAAAGAAATACATAGGGCTATGGAACAGAATCAGAGAAGGCAACGGCAACCCGCTCCAGTACTCTTGCCTGGCAAATCCCTTGGATGGAGGAGCCTGGTAGGCTGCAGTCCATGGGGTCGCTAGCAGTCAGACACGACTGAGTGAATTCACTTTCACTTTTCAGTTTCATGAATTGGAGAAGGCAATGGCAACCCCCTCCAGTGTTCTTGCCTGGAGAATCCCAGGGACGGGGAGCCTGGTGGGCTGCTGTCTATGGGGTCACACAGAGTCGGACACGACTGAAGCGACTTAGCAGCAGCAGCAGCAGCATGGAACAGAATAGAGAGCCCAGAAATAAAGCCAAGCACCTACTGTCAAGTAGTCTATGACAAATGAGATAAGAATATCAATGGATTAAAAACAGTGTCTTCAATAAGTGGTGCTAGGACTACTGGACAGTTACTTGTAAAAGAATGAGATTAGAATGTTTCCATATACCATATACAAAATAAATTCAAAATGGATAAAACACCTAAATCTTAGACCTGAAGCCATAAAATCCTAGAAGTGAACATAAGCAGAACATTCTATTTAATATACTCTGTTAGTGTACCTGAAATAAATATAGTACTGTAATCATTGATACTTCAGCAAAAACTTACACAGTTATGTACATCAAGGGCTACTTGGCTCATAGTTGTGACTGATGACATAATGCACTGACCATTTCAGCCATTTGTTTTGTTCTTGTTGTGCTCCCTTATTCTTTTTGGTTTATCTGAAAATTTGTGTTTAGGATGAGATACTGAAATTGTTTATCAAGCATAGAGTAAAATAGCAATTGAAGTCTAGTAAACCGCTCTGAGCTTTTTTTTATATTTGTTACAGCATAAATACTCTTTTCTTTCCCCTACTCAGATTACTTGACAATTCCCTATTATGTCCGTATTGTTTTGCTTTTTTCATACTTCCGTTTTACTTTGTTCTCACTAAATTGTATATCCTTCCTTTAGTTTTCCTGCCAGTTAAATACTGCTTGTTCTCCAAAGTCTATCTACAACAGTCCCTCTTATGGACTGTTTTTCTCAAATGATTTGTTTATGTTGCTATTATATTGTCAGTTGGGCTTAATTCTGTGTAATATCCACAGCACCTTCTCTCCCTGAATTTGTAAGTATGTATACTTTTTTTACCTCTCTAATTGGTTCTCCTGCATTTATTATAAAGGTTGGAGAAGGAAGTGGCAACCCACTCCAGTGTTCTTGCCTGGAGAATCCCAGGGACTGGGGAGCCTGGTGGGCTGCCGTCTGTGGGGTCGCACAGAGTTGGACACCACTGAAGCTACTTAGCAGCAGCAGCAGCAGCATACTCCCAGCTACATGTAGCAGCTTCTGAATTCTCTGAGGACACTGGGTATAGATCATTTATGTTCTTATTTCTTAGTATGAAGCAGAAGTAAGTGATTTATAACATTTAATAGATTATTAAATTTGAAAGGGAACCACTAGTCTTAGGACATACTTTTATAAAATACACTTCTAATTTTTTATAATAACAAAGAGTCAAAGCTGTAGATTTCATTTCCTGTTTAAACTATCAAACTTTAGATACTGATTTGTTTCATGCAGATGCATTTGAATTTGACATTCATTGGTAGAAAATGAGAGATTGCCTTTTTTTACCTCTCAAATTGGTTCTCCTGCATTTATTATAAAGGTTGGGAGAACAGAATTATTGTTAGCATTGAGTGGTCAGTCACTGTAAATTATGTATGTGTTCCTGGAAATGATCCCAGAAATATCTTAAGCTACAGAAACTTCTAATCAAATGCAAGACTTACTTTTTCAAAAGACTGTTTCAGTCTCCTAGGATACTTATTCAGGCTAATCTCTTCCTGAAAGAGAATGTTTCATAATTCTAGCATATATTTTCTTGCAGAAAATGTAAACATTATATCTGATATGTTTAATTGGTTATTTGTAATTCATAATTATGGATGCTTACTGTGTACTCTTTATATGAAAGACATTTTTGTTTATTTTAGTGATTTTCAGAGATACCCACCTTATTATTATTAAAAGTTTATGGAGAAATTAGAAGTTATTAGAGAGTCATAGTTATTACTCTCTTTGAATCTCTACATAAAAACAGATGTGTGCTGATGGGAAAACGTGAAACCCACAGACAATATAATATCTAAGAAAACCTAGGTGACAAGTTATCCCAAATCTGGTGGCAGTAAGTGAAGAGGAGGAAGTACAGGGAAGACAACGTGATTTCTGCCATCTTTGGAAACTGGTAACAAGTATTAAATAGAAATCATGGGGGACTACGTGAAACTGGCAGCTAAAACTAGAAAGACGCAAAGGAGCTGTGATAAGGAGGGAAGTTTCTAGAGCAATCTTGGCCTGTAGACTTGTGAAACCAACCACTAAGGCTCTTCCAATGACCGAGTCCTCCTCTGAGGGAAAATTGTTGGGAATCCAGTTCAGATGGAGCAAGGTTGAAGGGACAAAGGCTAGAGAAGGGCCAGGTAAAAGTAGGGCAGGGAGACAACCAATAGATCTCATATCAAAAAGTCCTTGCTTTGTCCAGTGGGTGAAAACAGCAGAACAAGTTGCTATAGGACCATGAAGTTACAAAAGCTATGCTGTCCCGCCCTCCTTTCCTAAGGATACAAGAAAGGTCGTTTCAATCTTTATCTGTTTATTAGACTTAATTCTGCTCCTTATTTGTCTCTTTGCTTTTAAAGTATATACACACACACATATATATAGTTATATATATGAATGTAATTATATATAATCATACATAATTTGTATATAATCATGTATAATTTATAAATAATCATGTATAATTTATATATACTATATAAGTGGAGCAATTTAATTACATTTATTTATATAATCATTTCGGAGAAGGCAATGGCACCCCACTCCAGTACTCCTGCCTGGAAAATCCCATGGATGGAGGAGCCTGGTAGGCTGCCGTCCATGGGATCGCTAAGAGTCGGGCACGACTGAGTGACTTCACTTTCACTTTTCACTTTCATGCACTGGAGAAGGAAATGGCAACCCGCTCCAGTGTTCTTGCCTGGAGAATCCCAGGGACAGTGGAGCCTGATGGCTGCCGTCTATGGGGTCGCACAGAGTCGGACATGACTGAAGTGACTTAGCAGCAGCAGCATATAATCATTTACAGTTTTCCTTTATGTATATCAATGTAATTTTCTGTGTCAGAGAGAGGATAAGGAACAGAATAATATCTATCCATTAGACTTACAACTTTTAAACCAGGAATTTATAAGAAACATGATTACTGTGCTAAAGGTTCCAATGGATAAGGTAGATAGCCTGCAAGGACAGATGGGCAATGTAAGCAGAGAGGTGGAAATTCTAGGAAACGATGGAAAAGAAATGCTGGAGATCCAAGACATTGGAACCAAAATCAAGAATGCCTTTGATAGGCTTATGAATAAATGGGAATTTTCTGAGCAAACAATTTCTGAGCTTGAGAGTACTTCAAAAGAAGCCTGCAAGACTGATAAAAAGAAAAATTACTGAAAGAAAAACCAAACAGAATAGAGTATCTGAGAACTATAGGGCAACTACAAAAGTTCTCTAGGATCATGAAGAAAGGAATAGAAGAAATATATGAAATAATAAAGACTGATGATTTTGGCAAATTAATGTCAGACAGCCACAGATACAGGAAGTTCAGAAAATTATAAGAAGAATAAATGAAAAACCCCTACATGTAGGCGTATCATTTTCAGTGTACAGAAAATTTAAAAGTCCAGAGAGATGCCAGAGGCAAAAATGTCCCTATAAAGGAGCAAAGATAAGTGTTACATTCAACTTCTCAAAACACCATTGGAAACAAGAAGAGACAGTCGTGAAATATTTAGTGTTGAGGGAAAACAACAACAGAACTCTGCCAACCTAGAATTCAGTATCCTGCAAAACTACCCATCAAAATGAAGATTGGATAAAGAGTTTCTCAGATAAACAGAAATTCAGGGAGTTTTTTTGCCAGTAGACCTGCTTTGTAAGAAATGTTAAATAAGTTCTTCAGTAATAAGGAAAATATATAGGTCAGCAACTCAGATTTTTAGCAAGAAAGCAAGAGCACCAGAGAATGAATAAGTGAAAATAAAAAGTGTTATTTTTCTTATTCTTAATTTCCTTAGCAGATCTTTGAAAATAATAATAGTAATACTGTGTCCAAATATATTTATATGAATTCATTCAATAACTTTCCAGACAGAAAGCATCAGGCCTAGTGGATTATTCACTGGTGAATTCTATCACACATTTAAGGAAGACACTATACTAATTCTTTATAATCTTCTTCAGTTGATTGATGCAGAAGGAATATTTCCTAACTCATTTATGAGACCAACATGACACTCTCATATCAAAACATGATACAACATTAAAGAATATTGACCACATTTTAGCCCACAAAGAAAAGCTCAGTCAATTCCAAAGAACAGCAATAAAACAAACAGGACTTCTAAAAACAAAACTAAAAATTAAAAAAAAAAAAAGCTCCCAAAGGGACTTTTATGTTCCTTCTACTTGAAAATTGCAAACTACATTATTAAATAAATGTTAGGTCAAAGTCTTGAATATAGTAAAAATGAATACATGATATTTTAGAATATGTGGGCATATCTAAGAAGGTTACCAGGAGAAAACTTTTAGCATCAAATGCATGTATTAATAAAAATTAAAAAGAAAATAAAATGAATTAAGCAACAGATAAAAACTAGAAGAACAAAGTAAACAAGAAAAAGCAACAGGATAGGATTAATAAAGATAAAAATAAATTTAAAATTGATTTCTTGAAAAAAATCAAAGTACAAATATTAAAACATTAGAGGTTACATAAGGATATGAAACGGAGAACAGTCAAAATTTTGTATAAATTTAGTAAATTAAATCCTAAAGGACTATTTGCTCAATTATATGCAACTAGATTTAAAAATTAAATACACTACAGAAAACCTAAACAGACTAATTGTCATAAATAAAAGAATTTCCTGATAAAAAATGCACCAGGATTAGATAAACCTCAATTTAACTATACAGCTTAAATTATTCCAAAGATAGGGAAAGTGGGAAATTTTCAAATTTATTTTGTTAAGTAAATATAACATGGATTCTAAAATCTTAAAAAATTATTTTGGAAAATTATAGAATAATTTAAAATATGAATATTGACTCACAAATCCAAAGTAAAATGTTTTAACAGAAAACAGTGTTGCCTTAAGACATACATCATAACCAAGTGGGGTTTATTCCAAGAATTCAAGAATGGCTCAATACCAAAAATTCAATTAGTGTAATTCTTCATATTTGTAGAGCTCAGGAGAAAAATCCTTTTGACATCTCTGAAGATAGGGAAAAATCACTTTACAAAACTTACAATCTATTTTTCAAAAAACAATAAAATAAGAATTGATGGATATCTCCTGAACATTTATTTTACAAACACACACACACTCACATATACTCACACACTTCAGTTCAAAACTTAGCACCTTATATTTACAGGGGAGATGCTAGTGGTTTGAGGTGGATATAAGTTAAACACACATGCTCAGTTTCAGTATCTCTGCTATGCATGTGTGGGTTGGAGGAACAAGCCACTGTTATTAGGCATATAGAGTTAAGTTTGCATATTACATTTCTAGTTGCAGATGATTTGATGATATATCTGAGTCTCAAATGAATCAATGGAAAAACTACCCGAAATGAATTTATCAGAGACATCTATAAAATAGTGGGTTACTAAAGCAGTGTATCAACAGCCTTCATATATTTAGACCAGTTATAGGGTACACTGAAACTTCCACATCTATGGAATGATGCTTTTGTACACATCCATACACACATACAAACTCGAATTTATGTTAAGTTCAAAGGAGACCAATGATTGTCTTAGACCAATCATTTATCAATAGTAATGAAGTGGTCCCTCAAAAAAGAAAATTCGTAAAAAAAACAGGATTCTTGTTTAATGATATTCACACATGACTTTCTGGTGTTACTTTTTTTGTGGACTCAGGGCAGATACAGTAAGAGGATCTTTAAGATTTATGTCAGCCCAGCACTCCAATGGTTCTCTGTTTCTATGACTGTTCTATACGTACTGTACCTATGAAATAACACTGTTGATTTTTCCCTACTGGTGGGTAGAACAATATCAAGAATTCTGTCTCTTCCAATTTCTATGACATCATTTTAATTAAAAGTATTTCTTCCCATAATGAAACATGATAGAGCAATGTTTTATCTTCACTGACTCTCATTTCAAAATATCATTCACAATGATAAATAATGCATTAGTGTATTAATGATGCATAATAGTTGCGATATTCCAGATGAACTGTTCTCATGCAAGTGAGAATTTTTGAATAATAAAAATGTCAGTATATGATAAATGCTGGATGATATGAGAAACATTCACCTTAAAAATCGTTTATGAAACATAAATATCAGATACTTTTTAGTCTTTTCATAAAATTTATAGGAATAAAACATTATAGGAAAATAAATATTGATATTATTGCTCTTTTATTCTGTTATTCATTGTGATATTCACAGAATTTTGAGCAAAAGGGAGGTAAAAGAAAGACCGGTTGTTTAGGAAAAAGCATATATTATTAATAGCCATATTTGTTTCTTAAAACCTTGTGTTTTAGTTATGTAATTATTTTTTCCCCAATACATTGAAGCAAAGCACAATACATGGTAATTGTGGCAGAAAGGAAATACCATAATGATGTATGCATACCCAGTGTATAAAGAATAAGTGATTGCATAAAGTTCTCATAGAAGTTATAAGAAAATGTCTAATTTGCAGTAGACATTTGTCTACTGAATCTAATATTTTCAGTAGATAATTATATTGGCCAGAATGGAAGTGTTTCCTAAATTACAGTTTGTAAGCTGTGTGGAAATAATTTATTTTTTTAAACGTACAATGATTCTGCTGCCAGTTAGGAAAGGGTGGTGTTTCACAAGGACAAAGATGATATAATTGAAATCCCCTAAGTAGGAAGCACTTTATGGACTATGTGAGTAATATAGCATCAATAAATTGTCATAGAAGCTAAAACCATTCTTGGAATATTTTAAAGATTTTAAAGAATTCTCATTGTGGTCAGAGATGAGCTTCTGATCAGTGTTTCTTGAGATGAAATGAAAACTTCATAAAAACACTGAGATATTAGACTTAAAAACAATTGAATCAAAAATCTGGGAGAAATACCCACTAACTCTAAGGCAGATGGAACCAGTTGGAGAAAAACCTACCTGGAGTTAACCTCTGACACACACAGATTCACCGCAGAGGCTGCACGTGGCAGGAGAGCCCAGTGTGAGCTTAATTCAATGTCAGTTTGTACGGATGTAACTGGGTACATTTTTTAAAATTTATTTATTTTTTAATTGAAGGGTAAATGTTTTACAAAATTTTGTTGTCTCCTGTCAAACCTCAACATGAATCAGTAATAGGTATACATATATCCCCTCCCTTTTGAACCTGCCTCCCGTCTCCCTCCCCATCCCACCCCTCTAGGTTGATACAGAGCCCCTGTTTCCTGAGCCATAAAGCAAATTTGTGTTGGTTATCTGTTTTACATACAGTAATGTAAGTTTCCATGTTACTCTTTCCATACATCTCACCCTCTCCTCCCCTCTCCCCATGTCCATAAGTCTATTCTCTATGTCTGTTTCTCAATTGCTGCCCTGTAAATAAATTCTTCAGTACTATTTTTGTAGATTCCATATATATGCATTAGAATACAATATTTATCTTTCTGCCTTACCTTACTCTGTATAATAGGTTCTAGGTTCATCCACATCATCAGAACTGACTCAAATGCATTCCCTTTTATGGCTGAAAGTGAAAGTGAAAGTGAAGTCGCTCAGTCGTGTCCGACTCTTTGCGACCCCATAGACTATAGCCTACCAGGCTCCTCTGTCCATGGGATTTTCCAGGCAAGAGTGCTGGAGTGGGTTGCCATCTTTTATGGCTGAGTAATATTCAATTGTGTATATGTTCTACAACTTCTTTATCTATTCATCTGTCGATGGACCTCTAGGTTGCTTCCGTGTTCCAGCTATTGTAAATACTGCTGCAGTGAACAATGGGATACATGTGTCTCTTTCAATTTTGGTTTCTTCAGGGTATATGCCTAGCAGTGGGATTGCTGGGTCATATGGTGGTTTTATTCCTAGTTTTTTAAGGAATATCCATACCATCTTCCATAATGGCTGCATCTATTTAGATTCCCACCAACAGTTCAAAGAGTTCCCTTTTCTCCACACCTTCTCTGGTATTTATTGTTTGTAGATTTTTTGATGATGGTCATTCTGACTGGTGTGAGGTGATATCTCATTGTGGCTTTGCTTTGCATTTCTCTGAGAATGAGATGTTGAACATCTTTTCATGTGTTTGTTAGCCACCTGTATGTCTTCTTTGGAGAAATGTCTGTTTAGATCTTTTTCCCACTTTTTGATTGGGTTGTTTTTCTGGCATTGAGTTGTATGAGCTGCTTGTATATTTTGGAAATTAACCCTTTGTCAGTTGTTTCATTTGCTATTATTTTCTCCCACTCTGAGGGTTGTCTTTTCGCCTTGCTTAGAGTTTCCTTTGCTGTGCAAAAGCTTATAAGTTTAATCAGGTCCCACTTGTTTACTTTTGTTTTTATTTCCCTTAGTCTAGGAGGTGGGTCATAGAGGATCTTGCTTTGATTTATGTCACCGAGAGTTCTGCCTATGTTTTCCTCTAAGTTTTATAGTTTCTGGTCTTCCATTTAGGTCTTTAATCCATTTTGAGTTTATCTTTGTGTATGATGTTAGGAAGTGTTCTAATTTCATTCTTTTACATGTAGCTGTCCAGTTTTCCCAGCCCCATTTATTGAAGAGGCTGTCTTTGCCCCATTGTGTATTCTTGCCTCTTTTGTAAAAAATAAGGTACTGATAGGTGCATGGGTTTATTTCTGGACTTTCTATCTTGTTCCATTGGTCTATATTTCTGTTTTTGTGCCAGTACCATACTGTCTTGATGACTGTAGCTTTTTAGTATGATCTGAAATCAGGAAGGATGATTCCTCCAGTTCCATTCTTCTTTCTCAAGACTGCTTTGGCTATTCGGGGTCTTTGGTGTTTCCATATGATTTGGAAAAGTTTGTGTTCTAATTCTGTGAAAAATGCCATTTGATAGGGATTGCATGTTTGGTAGTATACTCATTTTCACAATATTGATTCTTCCTACCCAGGAACATGGAATATCTCTCATCTGTTTATTGTCATCTTTCATCAGTGTCCTATAATTTTCTGTGTACAGTGCTTTTGTCTCCTTAGGTAAGTTTATTCCTAGATATTTAACTCTTTTTGTTGCAGTGGTGAATAGGACTGATTCCTTAATTTCTTTTTCTGATTTTTCATTGTTAATGTATAGAAATGCAAGTGATTTCTGTGTATTGATTTTGTATCCTGCAACTTTGCTAAATTCATTGATTAGCTCTAGTAATTTTCTGATACTATCTTTAGGATTTTCTACGTACAGTATCATGTCATCTGCAAATAGTGAGAGCTTTACTTCTTTTCCAATCTGGATTCCTTCTATTTCCATTTCTTCTCTGATTGCTGTAGCTAGGACTTCCAGAACTGTGTTGAATAATAGTGGTGAAAGTGGACACGCTTGTCTTGTTCCTGATGTTAGGGGGAATGCTTTCAGTTTTTCACCATTGAGGATAATGTTTGCTCTAGACTTATCATTTATGGCCATTACTATGTTGAGGTAGGTTCCTTCTATGCCCCCCCTTTTTTTTTTAACTTTATCTTTTTTTTTTTTGCTGCTTCTTTTTTTAAAATATAAATTTATTTATTTTAATTAGAGGCTATACAATATTCTAGTGGTTCTGCCATACATTGACACGAATCCACCACGGGTGTACATGTATTCCCCATCCAGACCCTCCCTCCCACTTCCCTCCCCATCCCATCCCTCTGGGTCATCCCAGTGCACCAGCCCTGAGCACCCTGTCTCATGCATCAAACCTGGACTGACGATTCATTTCACATATGATAATATACATGTTTCAATGTCATTCTCCCAAAATCATCCCACCCTCACCCTCTCCCCCAGAGTCCAAAAGACTGTTCTATGCATCTGTGTCTCTTTTGCTGTCTCACATATAGGGTTATCATTACCATCTTTCTAAATTCCATATATATTTGTTAGTATACTGTATTGCTGTTTTTCTTTCTGGCTTACTTCACTCTGTATAATAGGCTCCAGTTTCATCCACCTCATTAAAACGGATTCAAATGTATTCTTTTTCATGACTGAGTAATATTCCATTGTATATATGTACCATAGCTTTCTTATCCGTTCGTCTGCTGATGGACATCTAGGTGGCTTCCATGTCCTGGCTATTATAAACAATGCTGCAATGAACATTGGGGTACACGTGCCTCTTTCAATTCTGGTTTCCTTGGTGTGTATGCCCAGCAGTGGGATCGCAGGGTCATATGGCAGTTCTATTTCCAGTTTTTTAAGGAATCTCCACACTGTTCTCCATAGTGGCTGTACTAGTTTGCATTCCCATCAACAGTGTAAGAGGGTTCCCTTTTCTCCACACCCTCTCCAGCATTTATTGCTTGTAGACTTTTGGACAGCAGCCATTCTGACTGCTATGCCATTTTTTTTTTAAAGATTTTTAATTATAAATGGGTGCTGGATTTTGTCAAAGGCTTTTTCTGCATCTATTTATGGTATTTATCTTTTAGTTTGTTAATGTGGTATATCACATTGATTTGCATATATTGAAGAATCCTTTCATTCTTGGAATCAACCCAACTCGATCATGGTGTATGAACTGTTTCATACAGTTGCTGAATTCTGTTTGCTAAAATTTTGTTGAGAATTTTTGCATCAGTGATATTGGCCTGTAGTTTTCTTTTTTTGTATTGTCTTTGTTTGGTTTTGCTATCAGGGTGATGGTGGCCTCATAGGATAAGTTTGGAAGTGTTCCTATCTCTGCAGTTTTATGAAAGAGTTTTAGAAGGATAGGCATTAGCTCTTCTCTAAGTGTTCGATAGAATTCTCCTGTGAAGCCATCTGGTCCTGAGGTTTTGTTTTTGGGGAGATTTTTGATCACAGTTTCAATTTCAGTGCTTGTGATTGGGTTGTGCATAATTTCTACTTCTTCCTGGTTCAGTCTTGGAAGATTGAACTTTTCTAAGAATCTGTCCATTTCTTCCAGGTTATCCACTTTATTGCCATATAGTTGTTCATAATAGTCTCTTAAAATCCTTAGTATTTCTGCATTGTCTGTTGTAATCTCTCCTTTTTCATTTCTAATGTTCTTGATTTATTTTCTTCTGTTTTGTTTTCATAATGAGTCTGGCTAAAGGCTTGCCAATTTTGTTTACCTTCTCAAAGAACCATCTTTTAGTTTTTATTAATCTTTGGTGTTCTTTCATTTCTTTTTCATTTATTTCTGCTCTGATCTTTATGATTTCTTTCCTTCTACTGATTTTGAGGGTTTTTTTTTTTCTTATTTTTCCAGTTGCTTTAGGTGTATAGTTAGGTTGTCTATTCATTGTTTTTCTTGTTTCTTGAGGTAAGATGTATTGCTATAACTTCCCTCTTAGAACTGCTTTTGCTGCATCCCATAGGTTTTGAGTTGTTGTGTTTTCATTGTCATTTGTTTCTAGAGGTTTTTTGATTTCCCTTTTATTTTGTTCAGTAACCTGTTGGCTATTTAGAAGTGTATTGTTTAATCCTCATGTATTTGTGTTTTTTGCTGTTTTGTCCTTGTAATTGATATGTAGTCTCATAGAATTGTGGTCGGAGAAGATGTTTGATATGATTTCAATTTTCTTAAATTTACTGTGGTTTGATTTGTGACCCAAGATGTGGTCTATCCTGGAGAATGTTCCATGTGCACTTGAGAAGAAGGTATATTCGTCTGCATTTTGATGGAATGTCCTGAAGATATCAGTGAGATCCATCTCATCTAATGTATCATTTAAGACTTGTGTTTCCTTATTAGTTTTATGTTTTGATGATGTGTCCACTGGTTGAGTGGGGTGCTAAAATCTCCTACTATTATTGTATTACTGTCAATTTCTCCTTTTATGTCTGGTAGTGGTTGCCTTATGTATTAAGGTGCTCCTATGTTGGGTGCATAGATATTTACAATTGCTATGTCTTCCTCTTGGATTGGTCCCTTGATCATTATGTAGTATCCTTCCTTATCTCTTGTAATCTTTATTTTAAGGTCTATTTTGTCTGATATGAGGATTGCTACTCCAGCTTTCTTTTGCTTCCCATTTGCAGGGAATATTTTTTTCCATCCTCTCACTTTCAGTCTATATGTGTATTTAGGTATGAAGTGGGTTTCTTATAGACACCATATATGTGGGTCTTGTTTTTGTATCCATTCGGCCAGCCTGTGTCTTTTGGTTGGAGCATTTAATCCATTTACATTTCAAGTAATTATTGCCATTTTCTTAATTGTTTGTGGTTGATTTTGTAGACCTTTTTTCTTCCCTTGTATTTCTTGACTATATAAGTCCCTTTAACATTTGTTGTAAAGCTGGTTTGGTGGTACTGAGTTCTCTTAACTTTTGCTTGTCTGAAAAGCTTTTTATTTCTCCGTCAATTTTGAATGATATCTTTGATGGGTGCAGTCATCTTGGTTGTAGATTTTTCCCTTTCAGTGTTTTAAATATATCCTGCAGTTCCCCTCTGGTCTGCAGAGTTTCTGCTGAAAGATCAGCTGTCAAGTGTATGGGGTTTCCCTTGTATTTACTTGCTGCTTCTCCCTTGCTGCTTTTAATATTCTTTCTTTGTGTTTAGTCTTTGTTAGTTTGATTCATATGTGTCTTGGCATATTTCTCCTAGGGGTTTATCCTGTATGGAACTCTTTGTGCCTCTTGGACTTGATTGGCTATTTTCTTTTCCATGTTGGGGGAATTTTCAACTATAATCTCTTCAAACATTTTCTCATACCTTTCTTTTTCTCTTCTTCTTTTGGGGCCTGTGTGATTTGAATGTTGGCATTTTTGATATTGTCCCAGAGGTCTTTGAGACTATCCTAAATTCTCTTCATTCTTTCTATTTTATTCTGCTCTTGAGAGGTTGTTTATACCATTTTATCTTCCAGCTCACTGAATCATTCTTCTGCTTCAGATATTCTGCTATTGATTCCTTCTAGAGTATTTTTAATTTCAATAATTGTATTTTTTGTCTCTGTATGTTTATTCTTTAATTCTTCTAAGTCTTTGTTAATTGATTCTTGGATTTTCTCCATTTTGTTTTCAAGGTTTTTGATCATCTTTACTATGATTTTTCTGAATTCTTTTTCAGGCAGTTTGCCTATTTCCTCTTCATTTATTTGGACTTCTGTGTTTCCAGTTTGTTCTCTGATTTGTGTAGTATTTCTCTGCCTTTTCATTATTTTTTTTTAAACTAATTGTGTTTTAGGTCTCCTTTTCCCAGGCTTCAAGGTTGAATTCTTTCTTCCTTTTGGTTTTCTGCTCTACTAAGGTTGATCCAGTAGTTTGTGTAAGCTTCCTATAGAGTGAGATTTTTGCTGAGTTTTTTTGTTTGTTTGTTTTCTTGTGTTTCCCCTGATGGGCAAGGCTGAGTGAGGTGGTAATCCTGTCTGCTCATGATTGGGTTTGTATTTTTGTTTTGTTTGTTATTTAGATGAGGGGTCCTGCACAGGGTGCTACTGGTGGTTGGGTGATGCCAGGTCTTGTATTCACGTGGTTTCCTTTGTATGAGTTCTCACTATTTGATACTCCCTAGAGTTAGTTCTCCGGAGAAGGCAATGGCGCCCCACTCCAGTACTCTTGCCTGGAAAATCCTATGGACAGAGGAGCCTGGTAGGCTGCAGTCCATGAGGTCGCTAAGAGTCAGACACGACTGAGTGACTTCACTTTCACTTTTCAGTTTCATGCATTGGAGAAGGAAATGGCAACCCACTCCAGTGTTCTTGCCTGGAGAATCCCAGGGACGTGGGAGCCTGGTGGGAGGCCATCTATGGGGTCGCACAGAGTCGGACACGACTGAAGCGACTTAGCAGCAGCAGCAGCAGCAGAGTTAATTCTCTGGTAGTCTAGAGTTTTGGAGTCAGTGGTCCCACTCCAATGGCTCAGGGCTTGATCTCTGGTCAGGAACAAAGATTCCACAAGTGTTCTGTTTTGGCATTAAATGATATTAAAACAAATGCCCCCAAACAAGAAAGCAAAGACGAACCCCAGACAAATGGCCATTATGAAATCAGGAAAATAATAATTAAAATAATGGAATATACACATATACTTACATACCCATAAGCAAAATCAAAGCAGTCCAGCCAAAATAAGGTAGAGTACCCAGTGAACAAAGGAAATCAAAATTTATATCTACCACTTAGATACAAAACTACCTAAAGCACAAACTGGAAAACAAAACTAAAGCAA
Source organism: Bos grunniens (assembly GCF_055505025.1). Taxonomy (NCBI): domain Eukaryota; kingdom Metazoa; phylum Chordata; class Mammalia; order Artiodactyla; family Bovidae; genus Bos; species Bos grunniens. The sequence goes on along the minus strand of NC_141192.1, from coordinate 36,268,917 downwards.
GGTGCCAAGTAGGGAATAAAGCAAGGAAAACAAAACTAACAAATATGTTGAGAGGAAAGGAAAGAAAGAAAAGAAAGAACAAATAGATATATAAAGTTAAACAGGTATAGATAAAGAAGATTTATATAAATTAAAGATTAACCGCAAGGAGGAAAGAACAGTAGGAAAGGCATAAATGTAGAACAAATATAATAGGATTAAAAATTATAAAAAAGAGAAAAGAAAAAAAAAGGAAGAATGAAAAAAGAAAAAAAAAGGAAAACTCCACAGAACTGCAGAAGCCCAACGTAGAGGCAGAGTTTTATAATGACAATAAAAATTGTGACTGAATACACCCATATATGGCTTCCCTGGTGGCTCAGACAGTAAAGCATCTGCCTGGAATGTGGGAGACCCAGGTTTGATCCCTGGGTCGGGAAGATCTCTGGAGAAGGAAATGGCAACCCACTCCAGTATCTTTGCCTGGAGAATCCCATGGACGGAGGAGCCTGGTAGGCTACAGTCCACGGGGGTCGCAAAGAGTCAGACAGGACTTAGCTACTTCACTTTCACTTTCATACCCATGTACATATTCACTTATAAGCAAAATCAAAACAGTCCCACAAAAATAAAGTACAATAGATTGACCTGGCATACAAAGAAACTAAAAATTTTATCTATCAGTTAAGAACAAAACTAACTGTAGCACGAACTGGAAAAGAAAACTAAAGCAAGGTGCCAAGTGGGGAATAAAGCAATGAAAACAAAACTAACAAATGTTTTGAGAGGAAAGGAAAGAAAGAATAGATATGCAAAGTTAGATAGAGGTGCTTAAAAAAGATTTATATACCTTACAGATTAACTCCAAGGGGAAAAGAATAGTAGGAAAAGCAAACAAAGGAATAAATGTAGAAAAATAATAATAGGTTTAAAAATATTAGAATTAAAAAAAGAATAAAGGAAAAAAAAGTGGAAGAAGAAAGCAAAAAAAAAAAAAAAGGAAAACTCCACAGAAGTGCAAAAGCCCTATGTAGAGGCAGAGGTTTATGACAGTAAAAAATGTGACTGAGAAAAAAAAAAGCTCAAAAGCTGAATTAGATTTCATAGTGCCAGTAAAATCGACAACTACAATAGCGGGGGGAAAAAAAGAAAAAAAAAAGAAAAAATGTAAAAAATCCCAAAGAATCTACAGAATAATTCAAAACATAAGAATAATAAATATTTTTCTTGAGTCACTGCTGTCAGAGTCCTTCCCCTCGCTGGGAGTGACAGTCCACTCACCTCCCTCAGATGCCCTCCAACTCTGTGATGGTCTCTGGACCTGCTGTGGGGCAGCTCAGATTCTACTCTGGTTCTACTCCTGTGTGTTCTTGCCTCCAGTGTCCACACCTATCAGAACTGGTGTGTTTTCTTTTGTGGGAGCTCTCAGTGTCCTTTTCCATATTCCTTAGACACAGAGTCTGCGTAGTTGATGGTGTGGATTTAATCTGCAGCTTGTATAGCTGGTAGGAAGGTTTTGGGTCTCTTCCTTAGCCACACTGCCCCTGGGTTTCAATTGTGGGTTCATCTCCACCTCTGCATGCGGGTCGTCTACTAAGGTTTGCTCCTGAGGCTGCCCTGGAGGGCTTGCGTTTGCCCCAGTGCGGGCCACGTGTGGACGTGGTGCAGCTGCTTGCGTTGCAGGGGCTCTGGCAGCACCCGGTACTCAGGGGAGTTGATAGCTAGGGCAGCATGAAATATAGTGCTTTAGAAGGGTTTGGCAATCAGTACTGGCCAGTATGCTCCAGTATTCTTGCCTGGAGGACCCCGTTGACACAGAAGCCTGGCAGGCCACAGTCCACAGGGTTGCAAAGAGTTGGACACGACCGAAGTGACCCTGCCTGCATAGACCCAAGACTTTTTTTTTTGCCTGTGGCAGTTCTGCCCCAGTGAGAGTTGAGCATGAAGGTGGCACAGCTGCTTGGCTTGCAGGGATCCTGGCGGCACCAAGTGTGCAGGGACACAGACTGCCTCTGCCGTGGGAGTTATGCCCTCTTAGACTCTTTTTTCGAGTCTCTTGTAGCTGGTGATCAGAAGGTCTCTTTCGCCAGTCTTTCTCCATAGCTCTGCCCATTCAGGAACTTACAGGGCTCCCTTGCCTGGGGTCGTTCTCTGTTGTTAGGCGCATCAGGCATATAGAGGAGCCACCCTGGCTGGGCTCCTACTCTGTAGATCAGCGCATCAGGCATTTAAAGGGGTACCCTGGGAGGTCCGACTCTATAGTTAAGTGCATCAGGTGTTTGATGGGACAGCCTCTCTGTTGTTCAGCTGCCAGTGGTGGCATGTGGGGAGAGAAAGGCTATGGTGATGGCTCCACCCTCTACGTGTGACTCAGCAGTATCACCTTGCTTCCATGGCTGCCTGGCTTTCCTCCACTGGCATTTCCCACCAGTCTCCTCCCTCACATCCCCCAATCCGTCTCTCTACAGTCAATAGCAGCCCTCACCCTGGCATTGCTCCACAATACCTAAATTCCAGCTCCCAGCTACTGTGCCTTCTAGGAGACCTGCATACCTGTCTGGGCTATGTATGGCTGCAACAAGGACTGTCTGATTCTCATTCCATTTAGGCTGACACAGATCACCTGTTTCACTCTCAGCCTTAAATGTTTCTCCTCTGACTCAGACAATTGCCCCCCTGTGGGGTTGGACCCCTGCTTCAGTTCCCCCACCCGCCGAGGGTAGGTCCAGTCCTACTAACACTCCTGTTCCCCGCCCCCGCCCCACCAGTTCCTTTGTCCTACCGGTTTTGCGTGGTTCTATATATTCTTTTCCACTGGTCAGGTACTCCTGTCTGCTCTCAGCTATTGTTCTGCATGCACTTCTGGGTCTGAAGGTGTATTCCTGTTGTATCCATGGGGAGAGATGTACTCTACATCCACCTACTCCTCCGCCATCTCATTCTCTCTGTTTCTGGGTATTTTAAGAGGAGGATGAGGCAATAGATAGGGGCACATAGGGTGTCAATTGAGTAAGGAAAGTGAAGAATTTCAAAGGGTTTTTCAGTGTAAATATTGATTAGGCCTGCTGTGTCTGCTAGCTGGCAAGTACTGAAGGCAGGATTGTCTACTTCCAGAGAGACTGGGAGACAGGGATGTCATCCTTTCTGATGATTGCATTTCAAAGGGATAGCTTTCAGGTACTTGAGAAATGTAGTCTTGAGCTGTTGAAGATACTAGTATATCTGAAAAGGACAGAAGAATGATTCATATTTGTGAGATCTTTTAGTATATGCTTTAAGAAAGGGTGGTGGGATCTATTGTCAGGTGTTGGCTAAAACAAACTAAATACTTTTAGTAGCCCTGAGCTTTCATGTGAAGGCCCTTTTAGGGGGTCTAGAGTGGCACTGAGTCATTAGAAACTGTGTTTGAGACTTCCCTGGTAATCCAGTGGTCAGGACTCTGCATGCCCAGTGCAGGAATGTGAGTTTGGTGGGGGCAGGGATGAACAAAATCATCTTTGAGTCTTTGATTTTTACAGGCCAAGGTTGAGGCCTAGTTGAAAAGAGGATATAGAGGCGCCTGGGGAGAATTTGGTCAAAGAGTGAGTCTTTGTCATTTTGTACTGATTTGTATATTTAGACAGGCATAAACTTCCCTGGAGGTATAGTCATTCCAGCCTGATTGAGTTTACTAAAAGACAGCTTGCCTTTGAATATGCTCAGTTCTCTACCTGAAACATCCTTGCATAATTCTTCACCTAAAGGAAGCCTGCTCAGCCTTTAGGCAGCTCTCAAATATGTGAAGCTCTCCTGTATTTATTTGCATCCCCTCCTCTCTGAAAAGATCACTCTTTTTTTCTTTTCTCAGTATCTTCCCTCCTTTCTTTCTCTCCCTGTCCACCTCCTCCTCCCTTTCCTCCCTCCCTTTCTCTTCCTTTCTCTCTTACTCATATATTCCTTCTACTGACCCTCTTGCTGCTAAATCACTTGGCCCTTTACATTTTCTTTTTGAACCTATTGATTAATAACCAGGAAAAAACCTGCAGAAGGAGGCAATATCCCATCCATCTTACATCTCAAGTTCATAATACATTTTTGCAGGAAGTAGATGGTTAATAAATGTTGGTTGATTTTTTAACTGATTTTCCTTCTTTGGACTGATGACCTAATTAATACTGATGTATCTATTTTGACAATGCACCAATTCATTTGGCTTTTTTTTTTTTTAATCCTATTTTACCTTCCAGTGAATGCATAGACATAGTCTTCCTGCTGCCAGAAATTAATGTTTAAGCCTATCTGAAAAGGCTCCCTACTGTAGGATTTCAACTATATGACATTCTGGAAAAGGCGAAACTATGGAGACAGTAAGAGAATCAGTGGTTGCCAGGTGTTATGGGGAGGATGGGATGAATACATGAAACACAGAGAACTTTTAGGGCAGTGGAACTGTTGCAAGAGGGAGCCCTTCAAGGGCTTTAGAGTGAGCTCTTGTCTAACACTCCAGAAATGAGTTGTCTAAGGAGACACACGTGCTGACAAAGCAAGACACTTTATTGGGAAGGGACACCCTGGCAGAGAGCAGCAGGGTAACGGACCTGAAGAACACTGCTTTGCCACATAGCTTGTAGCTCTCAGTCTCAGATTTTATGGTAATGAGATTAGCCTCTGGGTTGTTCGTGGCCAGTCATCTTGCTTGGCCTGTATTTGGTCTGACTCAGGGCCTTCTTGTTGGCATGTGCATCTCTCAGCCAAGACGGATTGCAGCGTGAAGAGTTCTCGAAAGTTGGTAGGACGTATTACAGGCTGGCGTGTCCTCCCTCCATTTGACGGCTCCCAAATTCTTCGTTAATTTTTGGCAGCAGGACCATGTTTCTTACTGGGACCCCCTGTTGCGAGACAACTCCTCCAAGTGGTTATCATCATGTTTGGCCAAGGCAGGTGATTTTGGTCAGTGGTTCCCTTACAAAACTACTCTGTATGACACTGTAATGGTGGATACAAATCATTTGCCAAAACTCATAAAAAGTACAGCACCAAGAGTGAACTCTAATGTGTAAACTCTGGACTTCTGGTGATAAGATAGCATTTCAGTATAGATGCACTGATTGTGACAAGTGTTCCCACTCCTGTAGGGGAACCTACTATTCCTGTGTAACCTACTAGTTCTTTAGGGGAACAAACAGAATAAAGTCTGGGCTGGGTACCTGGTGGATTTCATCTGTATTTGTAATAATTTATCTCTTAGCTGGGTGTTGAAACATTTCTTGTTTATTGTAATACTTTTATACTATTTTGCATTTCTGAAGTTTCCATTAGAAAATAGCTTATGGAAGATTATTGTTGATTCATAGCCAGGACATTTAAAAAATGCTCAGTAAACACTCAAGTAATTAAACTGGGATTTGATGTCATGAATAATAATTTTTTGTCTTGTTAGAATTACATTTTCAAGGTTATGCCTTAGAAGCATGCAGCAGTAATTGCCTTACTGGAAATTACTGTAATTCATGGTTTAGTGTGGGAGTAGGAGAAGGCAGTGGCACCCCACTCCAGTACTCTTGCCCGGAAAATCCCATGGGTGGAGGAGCCTGGTAGGCTGCAGTCCATGGGGTCGCTAAGAGCCGGACATGACTGAGTGACTTCACTTTCACTTTGACTTTTCACTTTCTTGCATTGGAGAAGGAAATGGCAGCCCAGTCCAGTGTTCTTGACTGGAGAATCCCAGGGACAGGGGAGCCTGGTGGGCTGCCATCTGTGGGGTCGCACAGAGTCGGACACGACTGAAGTGACTTAGCAGCAGCAGCAGCAGCAGCAAGACATTCAACTTGGTGAAGAGGAATATAGAAGTAGAGAACTATATTGTACTAGAGAACTATATTGTACTAGAGAACAATATTGCAACTACGAGAAATAACCAGCTATGCTTTGGGCTCACTGTTCAGGCCATTAGTAACTAAAGTGCATAAGCCTCATTTTTCATAAAACATATGACCTAAGTCGGATTTCAGGATTCATCCAGTCTCCCATACTTATGAGATGCTGACCGTGTGTTGCATTCATTTCTAATTTTTCCAAAGTGTCTCAATATTTTTTTCAATGCCCTGTTCCAGGAAGCTGCCGCCAATCAATTGCACCTGAAATGAAACTGATTTACCATCCTGGGTTAGTTGATAAGCTTAGTGATAAGCTAAGTTATGCTTTTGTAAGAAAAAAATATGAACCCCCAAACCTCAGTGGTTTAATTCGTGTACATGTCCAACACTGGTTAGGAGTTCGACTCCAGTTGGTCATGTAGTAGCCCAAGGTAACTACCCTTCCACCTCTAGAATGACTTTATTTACCATGGCAGGGAAGAAAAGAGTACAGAGGACTGACTTCCTTTTTGAGTGTTTTTTTTTTTTTTTAAAGAGACACATGTCAAGTCTGCTTCCAGCTAATTGCTCACAGCTAATGAGCTGATCCTCCCAGGCGGCACTAGTGGTAAAGAACCCACCTGCCAATGCAGGAGACATGAGGCACAGACTCAGTCTCTGGGTCAGGAAGATCCCCTGGAGAAAGGCATGGCAACCCACTCCACTATTCTTGCCTGAAGAATCCTATAGACAGAGGAGTCTGGAGGGCTACAGTCCGTAGTTAGGAAGAGTTGGACACAACTGAAGTGACTTAGCACGCACGCATGTGGAGACAGGAAGTCAGTCTTTATTTTTGTGTCATAAGTGCTTTCTAGGGTCCAGTACATGATGTTTATGGAACTATAGGAAGGTCATCTTGCTCAGTGATAAAGAGATGCCAAAGTCAAACCCTGCAGGGTAAGTCCAGTTATTTGGAGGAAGAACCTGGAGGTTAGTAGACCGTGGCTATACAGAAAGCATAATTAGAGGTACACAGAGGATAGTTCACCCCTAAGAAAGGAACAATACCTAAATGTGTTTGTGTTATCCTTGGGTTTGCTCTTTGGAGAAACACAGAAATGTAGTAATAGGTTCATTTCTCATAAATATATACTTACCTACTATCTGAGATGCATTCTTAAGGTTTAAGTCGGTTTACTAAAGGTAATCAGACACATTTGGAATGATTTTAGAATGCAGTCAACTTCTGAGATATGTTTTTTTTTTTAATATTGACATTATAAAATGCCATTTTACATATTTAAAATGTAATATATTCCATTTCACTCAAGGAGTTGACTGCTTGCATTTAATGTCTCCTCTGCATTAAATGTCTCCTCTTTTTATTTCAGATAAAGTGAAATAGGTAATATGAATAAGCAATAAGTTAAATAGTTTAAAATCAGTAAATTAAGGTAATGAGTTTACTAGTATTCAGTTTGATGGCTGTCCTTATGGATCTACCCATAAGAAATGGTGAGCCCTGTTTTCTAAAAATTTGTTTCAAGTTTAATTTTTTTATTCATTTTTGATGTAGAGATATGCTCAAGTAATTTTTCCTCAATACTAATGAGTATATTATATAGTATTGGCAATTTTCAGACCTAGCTGGGTAAAATGATAGAGGCTTTTAGAAATAACTTTAATACGTTTTCTTACTTAATATTTGATGAGTAAAAAGTGAATTGAATTAAAATACAAATATTATTTACCTTAGTTGGATGAAATTAATGGCTCATTAATGTTTAAAGCTAAAGCTTACTTTATTAAGGAGACTTCTAAGGCAGTGTTTGTTGATCTTGCTTTGGTGTGACAGGCACATGGGTTGGCACCATAGTATTTGTATTATAAATTCAACCAATGAAATAAAATATAATAAAACTTAAGTATGGAGCCACCTTTAAATTTCAAAAGAACTTTTAGGACTTTAAGCTCATAGTGGCTTAAAGTGTCTATTATGAAGATGGAACATGACTATGAATTTAGAAGCACTATTGGATATGTAAATAAAATGTTTTATTTGATTAATAAAATACATTTAAATACAGTATATGCAATTCTTATGCACACAATTATATGCATAAGCATACATGTCCAAGATGTGTAAGTTATTTAGAATCAGAAATGTATAGTGGTTACACTTATTCCTTTTTATAATCCCTAATCCCAGGCTCACAAGTGGGCAACCACTGAATTATGTGTTGGAGATTTTAAGAAGGGTTGATTAACCTAGGGTGCAAAGTCTTTGTGTGAAGAGTTAGTGAAATAGTATTAAAGAGTATGGGACTTTTCAGGTGGGGAGGGGGACTGGACATGGAAATGACCTAAAAAAATGTTCTTCTAAAAATTGTGCTTACAGTGTTTGGAATAAAAATGGAGGCAGAAAAGCCAGAAGAAGGGAGGGAGGATTACTTCTTAGAGTCATCTTGAGTATAGTGCAATGAAAAGTCTTAATCTGCATTAGTACAAGAGGGTTGGGGTACAGAAAAACTGGAAAAAAATAAACTATAGCTGAACTTGATGGTATATTTCACATTGCTAGCAAAATTCACATGAAGTTGAAATTAAATTCCTTAAACTCAGAGAAATATAACATATAGTATCTTAGATAATATGAAGCAACATTGAAATATGGGTTGTTTGCATTTTAATTATTGCTAAGCTGCTAAGTCGCTTCAGTCGTGTCTGTCTCTGTGCAACCCCATAGACGGCCTCCTACCAGGCTCCTCTGTCTCTGGGATTCTCCAGGCAAGAACACTGGAGTGGGTTGCCATTTCCTTCTCCAATGCATGAAAGTGAAAAGTGAAAGTGAAGTCGTTCAGTTGTGTCTGACTCTTAGCCACCTCATGGACTGCAGCCCACGAGGCTCCTCCGTCCATGGGATTTTCCAGGCAAGAGTACTGGAGTGGGGTGCCATTGCCTTCTCCGTTTAATTATTGAAAATGTCATAATTTATCCTGTATAATTAACACCAGGTAGAGTTTGGAGGTACTATAATTTCTGGAACATTTTAAACATTGTAGTGTAATATGTTAATATTCTTTACTGCCAAGAATTTCCATGAAAATTGTCTAAAATGAATGTCTGCTTGAGATTTTTCAGTAAATGTGATAATTTTCTGTAAAACGGAAAAATGTCAATGCCATGAAATTCATAGAATTTAATTGTGTTTAAATTCTTTAAATTCATTCATTTAGTTAACACTTTATTGAGTGCCTTCTTTGTGCTCAGCAATATCTGGACTCGTGGTGATAGAGTGGTGATTGAAGTAGTTTCTCATCTTGTGATCTTTCATTCTGGTGAATGAAGACAGAAAATAAACAATTTAGTTAACAATCAGCAATAGCAGCGATATGTGCTATGGAAGATAATGTGGTGGTAATTGAGAGGATAGCTCTCTTAGATTGGTTTAATCATAGAAGACTTCTCTGTGAATAGCTAGAGGGAACTTTGGATGTAGCAGAAGGAGCAGTGTAGGCAGATGGATGGGATGGTTCAAGGACTCTAAGGTGAGAATGAGCGTGGACTGTTGCAAGAACAGTAAGAGGCTAGTATGGTTTGAATCTAGCAGGTCAAGTGGATAAGTGACATGATAAAATGTCAGAGAGATAGGCAAGGACCAGACCATCATGGGCTTTGCAAGCTAGGGAACAAGATTTGGGTAAAGACAATAGGAGTAATTGGATTCAGAATCTTTATTGCATTAGGTTTGAGAGGTAAGGGGGGAAAAGGAATCAAAGATGTTTGTATTTGAGTATATTGTTGAGATGAGGAAGATTGGTGGAAGGCATAGAGAAAGGAAGACATTAATATTAAGAGTTTTATTTTGACTATGTTGGATTTATGACATCAAGTAGAGATGTCACATAAGCAGCTTAATGTCAGCCTGGAGTCCTAAGGAGAGATCACGTCTCATGACATATTAATAGATTTGAGAGTCATTGGGTTATATTGTGATATTCAAAACCATGAGTTTGGGTGAAAATCCCCCGAGGGATTTGTGAATGTAGAAGAAAGGGCTCTCATGTTGAGTAAATCAGAGAAGAATGGCTCAGCAAAGGAGATAGTTTTTCCGGTCTTCTAAGAATATAAATATCTTTCTTGGTATCTTTTTCATTGAAACAAACTAGAACAGCTGTGAGTTTAATAGTGTACAAAGTCATAGAAGACTAAAATGTAAATGCCATATATAGTTGAATTTTAGTGGTAGCTGTTTTATTGCTGGAAAAGTGAATGATGAACATGAAAATAAAATCACAACTTTAGAAATTATTGAAGAAATGCACATATTTGGAAAAAGTAAAGAATGTGAAGGGAACAAAACAGTTGTCAAGAAATACAAATGATAAAATGAAAGATATAATTAATAGTCCTATTTCCTCTGTGGGAGAGGAAAGAGAAAGGAAACTAATAGAAAATTCTATCCTGGAAATAGAAATACGTGAGGGGGGATGAACATTGATGTGTAAAGAAAAGGAGGGAAATGAATAAAAGAAGACAAAGCCATGAGGCTGGTCCTTAGATTTAAATAACTGGAGGAGGGATGGAAGTAATCTTTGTGCTCTGCTCTACCAAACTGCAGGAACAGACACGGCTTAAACTTTTCAGTGTGTCTTAACACTGACTGATGACTTACATATAGGTTGAAATCACATGTCATTTTTAAAATAGCCTCCCTACAGAAAAGTAAGGTAAAGGGAGGCATTAGGTTGAAAGATGTGGGTGAACCCAGGAAAAATAAGTACTTCAAACAATTTTAAAGCATTTTTAGGAGAATCACATCAGTTGGGAGTATATAATAATGGTTTGATTTAGAATAGGTTTGAAGCACCCTTAAATATCAACAATAACTTTAATTTTGAAGTTCCTTAGTTTAAAAAAAGTATTCTGGAACTCATATTGAGAATTTCACTGTGAAATTCTCAATATGAAACAAGTATTTGTAATTAATTGGAAGCACTCAAATACAGATTTAATAATTGTGTGCTAAGTTGCTTCAGTCACGTCTGACTGTTTGCAACCCTGTGGACTGTAGCCTGCCGGGCTCCTCGGCACATGGGATTCTCCAGGCAAGAATACTGGAGTGGGTTTCCATTTCCTCCACTAGGGGATCTTCCCAACCCAGGGATCAAACCTGCTTCTCTTTTGTCTCCTGCATTGGCAGGCATATTCTTTACTACTAGAGCCACCTGGGAAGCCCCAAGTTTAGTAACACACACACACACACACACACACATATACGTGTATATGTAAAACAATGATGCTTCTGATGCCTTTGAATCATTTATTCTTCAGGAGCACATTATATCATTCTCTTAACCAATCAAATTCTTCTTTGTGGTCACTTGACCTCGGACGCACACATTCATTCATCAACTCTGCCACCATCTGGATGCAGGTGCGGTGCTGCATACTAAAGCAGAAAGATAAAGGCGAGATTCCTGACCTCAGGAGGAAATGGTTCCTAGCAGGGATTCTAATCATCCAGGGCTGACCTATGAGGACTCAAAATCTGTGGAAGTTGTAGCCACAATTACAAATACATACATTTTTCATCAGGTTAATGATGGGGTCTGTGACCAGAAAAAAAAAAATACTAAGAGCCATTGTTCTAGACTTTACAGATGTAATATGTGACTGACTTGGTGACACAGTGTTATTTTAAGTTTTGCTTTTCAATTCTTCTAATCTAAGGGAATCAGAATTCTTAATCTTTGATTGGCTTCATTCTGTTTTCTTGAGGGCATCCATCAGCACCAGTATAACAGCAACGTAATAGAGTGAATGACGATAATTTTCATATAGATAGAAGGAAAAATATTTTTGTAAGATTCACTTTTATCTTGTTTTTGTGTCATATTTGAGTGCCTCTGATAAACTATTCAGCATTTGCATAAATGTGCTCAGATATATACTATTCACGGGGTTCTCAAGGCAAGAATACTGAAGTGGTTTGCCATTCCCTCCTCCAGTGGACCACATTCTGTCCGAACTCACCACCATGACCCGTCCATCTTGGGTGGCCCTACGTGGCATGGCTCATGGTTTCATTGAGTTGGACAAGGCTGTGGTCCATGTGATCAGTTTGATTAGTTTCCTGTGATTGTGGTTTCATTTCATTTCAGTGATTGGGGTTTTCATATAACCTTTATGGGTATAAATAAAACCTGAAAACCCCTTTAAAATTTTGGGGAAAAAAGATATTTCTTTTAGTCAAAATCATAAACACTTAAAGTACAGTTCTTAGAGTTTTTTTTTTTTTTATCATGTGATCTACATAGGTTTTGCTCTAAACTCAGAGTTGGTCTTAGCTTAAATTCTTAAAATATTGTCAACTTTTCTGTTTCCTCCTCTTTAGTCGGCTGGTGGAATTGTAATCATTGGTCAGAATGTTTTTAACCTAATGTGACTTTCAGAAGGTGATCTTTTGCTGAAGGAAATGATCTGGGGATGAAACTTACTCTGAGTATGGAAGAAAAGAATAAGGTTTAAATCGTGAAAGGTTAATAATAAACAGAAGGAATTATACAAAATGAGATTATTAGGTTAGGGTGGATCTTTGAACATGTTACTTGTTTCAGAATTCTGCGGTAGGAAATTCTCAGCATTGTAATGACATGATGTGGTGGCTTTCAGAACCAGAAAAGCTTTTCTGAGGCATTCCAGATACTTCCCCCACCTCTAATAGTTCAAAGTCATAAACTAGTATTGGCTGAACCTAAGTATAGTATTCCTGAGTGGTGAGTTACCACATCTGCTAATAAAAAGTTTTATCCTTTGACATGTTCTGCTAAGTTTTCATTGTGGGTTGTGAATGTTTAATGTCCTCGTAGGAGCTTTTAGGTGAGTATGTTTTCACAGCACATGTGGTGCCGTTATGCAGTGAACCAGACTAATGGGTTTTAATTATGCTAAGGGCTGTGGAGCTGCTGACAAATTCATAATGTGTTTTAAATTGCTAGGATGGAAAGCACAAGCCAAAGGTTTAGCCTGGAATAATGTTTGGAAAATAGTTTCTTTGGCTGAGAGGCCACCTCTCAACATTTATTTTCTGGTCAAAGAGTACAGTTGACTCATGGCATTCACATCTGCAAGGTTGGAGGAGAGGGTGTTGCCCTTGACTTTGGGAGACCTGGATTTTAGGTGAAGGTTTTCACTTCCTCTCTGTTTGGATTTGAGCAAGTCATCAAACAAGAAGCATTTCCTTTGCCTTGGCTGTATTGTGGGTAAGAGGTGTCACATAGGGGAGGCTTACTGAGGATTATTGAGAAATTATAATAAGGTGAAATATGGACAGTGAATATTTAAGAGATTTCTTCCTTGTTGTTTTAGTTTGGGAGAAGGCGTCTAACTAATAGAGACATTAGGTTTCCTCTGCCTGATTGGCAATCTGGTTACTTCTGTTAGTGTTTTTCTTGCTTGATTTTATTGTACTCTTCATTTTCTGCAAACTCTTAGTCTGTTAAACACGGCTGTCTGTGAGGTTGGGGGGCATCAGTTGTATTTTCTTTTGTATCCCAGTTAATGTACATATATGTTAATTTTAATATTTGTCTGATCTCCTGTTTCTAAAAATGAAAGTGGAAGTCGCTCAGTTGTGTCTGACTCTTTGGGACCCCATGAGCTATAAAGTCCATAGAATTCTCCAGGCTAGAATACTGGAGTGGGTAGCCTTTCCCTTCTCCAGGGGATCTTCCTTACCCAGGAATCGAACCCAGGTCTCCCACATTGCAGGCAGATTTTTTACCAGCTGAGCCACAAGGGAAGCCCAAGAATACTGGAGTGGGTAACCTATCCCTTCTCCAGCGGATCTTCCTGACACAGGAAACGAACTGGGGTCTCCTGCATTGCAGGCAGATTCTTTACCAACTGAGCTATCAGGGAATCCCCCTACTAAAAATGAGTGAGGCTTAAATGCTACCCTTGTTGCTAACATATTGAGTATAATCCTGCTCCATTGTGAACTTTTCCGTGATCCTATTTGTTCACTGACTGTCATCAATGAGTCATTGGCAACTCACACAACATCTTCAATGTTGAGTTAGAAAAGGGGCTTCTCTCCTAACTTTTCTGATAATGCTCTTAACAGTTCATCATCAGATATTAGTTAGAGTGATGGGAGAGAATTAATTGATGCCAGAAGGGATAAAGGACTTCCCCGGTGGCTCTGATGGGAAAGAATCTGCCTGCAGTGTGGGAGACCTAGGTTCTATTCCTGGGTCAGGAAGATCCCCGGAGAAGAGAATGGGAACCCACCCTAGTATTCTTGCCTGGAGAACTCCAAAGATAGAGGAGCCTGGCAGCCTAAAGTCCATCTGGTTGAAAAGAGTCAGACATGACTGAGCGACTAACACTTTCAATTCAGAAGAGATACATGTGACTTTTCCACACTTTTGATAAAATAAACATTTATGAGCTTGCTGGTGAGTTCTAGCTTTATTCTCTCAGTCCTAATGACATCATGGCACCAGTGTTACCTGTTGAATTTTCTGCCTATCAGTCCAAGGTATAACCAAGTCTTTGTAACTGTCTTATAAGTAATGGAAGTGAATTTAATGGAAAACTAGAGTTTCTGGCGCACAGTAATTCAGTTCAGTTTAGTTGCTTAATTGTGTCCGACTCTTTATGACCCCATGGACTGCAGCGTGCCAGGCTTCCCTGTCCATCACCCACTCCTGGAGCTTATTCAAACTCATGTCCATCGAGTCGGTGATGCCATCCAACCATCTCCTCCTCTGTCGTCCTATTTTCCTCCCGCCTTCAGTCTTTCCCAGCATCAGGGTCTTTTCAAATGAGTCAGTCCTTCGCATCAGGTGGCCAAAGTATTGGAGTTTCAGCTTTAGCATCAGTACTTCCAATGATTATTCAGGACTGATTTCCTTTAGGATGGACTGGTTTGATCTCCTTGCAGTCCAAGAGACTCTCAGGAGTCTTCTCCAACACCATAGTTCAAAAGCATCAGTTCTTCGGTGCTCAGCTTTCTTTATAGCCCAACTCTCACATCCATACATGACTACTGGAAAAACCATAGCTTTTACTAGACGGACCTTTGTAATGTCAAAGTAACATCTCTGCTTTTTAATATGCTATCTAGGTTGGTCATAACTTTTCTTCTAAGGAGCAAGCATCTTTTAATTTCATGGCTGTAGTCACCATCTGCAGTGATTTTGAAGCCCCCCAAAATAAAGTCTGTCACTGTTTCCATTGTTTCCCAATCTGTTTGCCATGAAGTAACTTCCATAGTAATTACTCACTAAATATTTGTCTAATTGAATTGATAAGAACTTCTGTTCCCCAAAGGAAATATGTAACAAACATTTAAATGTTACAGGAAATGAAAATGTTTCTTGTGAAACATGACTTTGATTTAAATATAAACTAACTTTGTAGTGACCAGTCAATTACCATATGTTCTTTAAACACTGATTAAATTGAATACATAACAGGGTTGTTTTTCATTTTATCTTTTTTTGCCACCCTGTGAGGTATGTGAATTCTTAGTTTTCCAACCAGGGGTTGAACTGGTGCCCCTTGCATTGAGAGCACAGAGTCTTTTTTTAAAATTTTTATTCATATTTGACTGAATTGGGTCTTAGTTATAACATGTGGGGTCTTCATCGTGTCATTCGTGATATGTCATTGTGTCCTGAGGCATATGAGATCTTAGCTCCCTGACCAGGTATCGAACTCTCACACCCTGCATTGGAAAGCAAAGTCATAACCATTGGACCTCTAGAGAAGTCCCAACATAAGTTTTTAATATGATAGAAAATATATCAGTGTGGCTACAGTTACAGTAAGAAATTAAAAAAAGCATATCTCCTTTAAGAGCTTCAGGAATATGGACGAAGGTGCATTTATTACACTAACAGATTCTAAGAGAGGCTTAGAATACCATTCTTAGTGTATTTACAGTGGTTGATTGTGTTTACAAGGCCCCCTTGGTTACACAGCTTGTTCCCCTGTTATAGGGTGGTCAGCTAGAGTCTCCTTCAGAAAGTAGCTGCATTATATGCTGGTTGCAACAGGGTTAGGACATAACAGGAAGACTTTTAGACTAAGAGAATGGAACCTAACTTTGTCAGGGGGCACAGATGCTGAAGGCAGAAAGTTCTTCATTTACAATCCCAGCTCTGTCTTATGTGTTGTTTTCTATTATTTTTTGTTATAAACATCACTGCAGTGAATATCACATGGAACTATTAGTATCTCTGGGCAGTATTCATTTGTTTTCATGAAATAAATTCTTAGAAACGGAATTCCTAAGCTAAAGGCATACAATTTTTAGGGCCTTTGATAGTTAACTACCATATGACCCTCTAGGATAGTTTACAATCCTATGAGCTATGTTTCTGAACATTCATTTTTCCTATTCTCTCACCCCCTCCACGGAGAAGGCAATGGCACCCGACTCCAGTACTCTTGCCTGGAAAATCCCATGGATGGAGGAGCTTGGTGGGCTACAGTCCATGAAGTCGCTAAGAGTCGGACACGACTGAGCAACTTCACTTTCACTTTTCACTTTCATGCACTGGAGAAGGAAATGGCAACCCATTCCAGTGTTCTTGCCTTGAGAATCCCAGGGATCGGGGAGCCTGGTGGGCTGCCATCTATGGGGTCTCACAGAGTCGGACACGACTGAAGTGACTTAGCAGCACCCCCTCCAAACATTTTTATTTAAAATATGAAGTATGCTAATCTGAAAGGCAGAAGTTCTCTGTTTTGCAAAATTGTACTTCTTTTATTACTGATCAGGTAGACCATGTCTCATATTTATTGTGTTTGTGTGAATTCCCTGTTTATATCTATGGCCTTTTTTTTTTTTTTCTATTAGAGTGTTTTTCTTTTGGGTGAATAGTTACCATTTATACACACACATACAGAAATACACAGGCTTCCTAGGTAGCTCAGTGGTAAAGAATCCACCTGCCAAACAGGAGACTCAGGTTTGATCCCTGGGTTGGGAAGATCCCCTGGAGAAGGAAATGTCAACCTACTCCAGTATTCCTGGCTGGACAATCCCATGGGATCGCAAAGAGTTGGACATGACTTCGTGACTCAACGACAGCAGCATATACAAACACACACTACCATATAAATATTAAAATTTTCAGTTTTCTTGTTAACATATTGCTTTGGTTATAATTTTTTTTGTTATATTGAAGTTTAAAAAGTGTGTTTAGTAAACTATTTTATTTTTAATATTTCTGCCTTTAGGAAGGTCTTTACAAATTCTTTCCTATAAGATAATTATAAAAATTTCTATGTGTTTTTTTATGTTCTTAACCTTTAGGGAGTGAATTTTGGTGTAAGGCATAGAGATTTGAATTATATATGTTTTCTGAATAAGTGATATATTTACTTGGGACAAAATTCAAAAAATACAATGAGCGTTTTCCTCCTACCCCTGATGAATGTGAATATCACTATATTAAATTTCCAAAGAGTTTAATTCTTATTTAATAACCAAGCATTCTTTTGTTTTTAGTTGTACAATAATGGTCCTGTGGTTATCCTTTTAAATTTTATTTTTATTATTTTTTTCCTTTGATTTGGAATTTTTATTTATTTTTTTATCTCATACTCTTTATTTTTTTTACATGATAATATACATGTTTTAATGCCATTTTCCCAAATCATCCCCCCCCCCTTCCTCTCCTACAGAGTCCAAAATACTGTTCTATACATCTGTGTCTCTTTTTAAAGAAAAAACGTTTGAAGGAGTATGGATACAGTACATGTATGTCTGAGTCCCTTCACTGTTCACTTAAAGCTGTGAACAATAAACAATGTTTATTGTTTATTCATCGGCTGTACTCCAATACAAAACAAAAAGTTTTTTTTTAAAAAGCTGTGTTTATATTACCTGAAAATTTAATGCATTTGTGATACTACAGATACATATGTGCCTATTCCTTACTTTTTCTTGCCCATCACATGACTTAATGATAGTCTTCACAAACACACTATGTAGAGATTTTCCCCAGTTGGCTGAAAAAACTAAACAACCTAAAATTTGAGAAGTATGTTTTATTTGGCAGATTTGCTGAGGACTTAAGCCCAGGGGTAGCCTCATATAGCTCTGTGGGACTGTTATGGAGAGGTAAGGAAGTAGCCAGGATATATGGGAGTTCTTGCAACAAAAACCAAGAAGTTGGAACATCAAAAAATTGCTGTTAAAGAAAAACCAGACATGTTAATGAATTTAGTGCTGTTCTATGCATAGGAAAATAAAAGACTCTGAACTCATTGAAATCTTTATTTTGATATACATCTTAGATATTTAGGACCTATACTATCTTTTGTTTTTTTTTTTTCTATCTTAAACCCCCTGTTCGTGCACCATCAGGGTTGTGTTGGTGGGTGGGGATGACTGCAGAAGTTGATGTCTTTCTGTGTGTGTGTGTGTGTGTGTGTGGTATAGTTGCTTTACAATTGTGTTAGTTTTTGCTGAAGAGCAAATTGAATCACTTAATATGTATACATATATCTCTTCTTCCTTGAATTTCCTTACCATTTAGGTCACCGCAGAGCATCAAGTAGGGTCCCGTAGGCTATACAGTAGGTTCTCACTGGGGTGATCTACTTTATACAGAGTATCAATTGCATATTCAATTGTTTCAGTCCCTATCTTCCAATCCCCCCTTTTCCCCCTTGCTGTTCAAACATTTGTTCTCTGTATCTTTGTCTCTATTTGTGCTTTGCAAATAAGTTTATCTGTACCACTTTTATAGATTCCACGTGTTGATATGTTTATTTCTCTTTCTGATTTACTTTACTTCGTATGACAACAGCTGATGTCTTGATGGCAGCAACACCCTTTGTCTACCGATACAGCAGGTGACATTCTTTGTCTGCAAGTTTTAAAAACAGTTTTGGTGATTATTCAGATACATTTGGAATGCCCTGTTTGTGGTTATCATACTGCTAGGGAACATAGACTCATGAGGCCACATCTAAGTATCCTTTATCTAAGTGTATGTTCCTAGTTTTTAGATAATAATCTCAACCACCATCAGCATGTCTTACTTTTTTTTGCATAAATTTTCTGTGATGGGTAAGAGATCTGTGTTTAGGGAAAATCTTGACTGAACAGGAAACTAAGTGTGTGTGGTATAGGAGGGGGCGGATGACTGTGCTCCACTTCTCTCTCTGCCCTCTCACAGCTGTCACTCTACAGCAGAATTCTTTCTGAGGACAATATAACCCTTTCATAGTCAGTAAGTACAAGTTGACTACACTGACGAGTCATACTTTAAAAAAATGCCGTCTCCTCAGCTTTTGTTTTCTTTTTCTTTTAAAGACTGGGACTTTATTATTTTTTTTTAATTAAAGTTTTTTTCTTTTGGCCATGCCCCCCAGCATGTGGGATCTTAGTTCCCTGACCAGGGACTGAACTGCCTTAGAAGTGCAGAGTCTTAACCACATTACTGCCAGGGATGTCCCCATGTCCTCAGCTTTGACAGTTTATTCCTTACCTTGAAAAGTAGTACAGTGTTGAGAAAGGCAGCCTGGACTAAAGGGCAGGAGCCCTAGACTTGCATCCAAGGTTTTCCCATTTTAGGCAAATCCCTTCACCTACTTTATTTTTTTCAGTTCAGAAGTGGCAACAATAATTTCTTTTCCTCATCCAGTTTAGTTGTTCTGAGCATCATATAAAGTATATAAAGAACACTGAAAATAGCTAACATGCTACACATGTATAAGTTACTGTTAAGAAAAGAGAAAAATCTCCACTCTGATTATCCTGAATCTCTGTGCATAAGCTTAGCGTCCAGAAGATGTGTAAAAAAAGTGCTGCCTGTTTTAAAGGCTACTTATTAATAGATGTTTCCATGGCCCCTTAAGTTTACTTGGCTATACTTTATGCCCTCTTCCATTTCTGGGTGTGGGGAACTTGGGATCAAGTTTCAAAATAAAAGTGATGAAGGTTTTCTCTTGGTTTATATTTATATGTATATTATTCGTATATCTATATATAGAGATATACATAGATATAATGAAAAAGGAAAATAACATCAACCATTAAAGTGCTATGTATTTTATGGAAATGTATTTTACCAATTAAGTAAAAAGTGTAGACCATAGAAGGAAAACCCACAAATATTATTTGGTTTGTTGCATACCAAAACATGAAACATAAAATCTAGAAGTATCAGAATACATAGAATATTGCTATCAATAAATATGAGAATGACGACCAAAGAGAAAACAGATACATGTGACTAGGCATTTCCCAGAAGAGGAAATACAAATGGGCCATTATAATATAAAAACATCATCAACCCTCATTATTTGTTTATTTGTGGCTGTGCTGGGTCTTCATTGCTGCGTGAAGTTTTCTGTAGTTGTGGTGACCTGGAGGCCTCTCTGAGGTTGTGGTTCTTGGGCTTTTTATTGTGGTGACCTCTCCTGTTGAAGAGCATGAACTCTAGGGCACAAGGCTTCGGTAGTTGCTGCATGTGGGCTCAACTGTTGCAGTTCCTGGGCTCCGGAACAGGCTCAGTAGTGGTGCGCAGGCTTAGTTGCTCCGTGCTAGGTGGGATCCTCCTGGACCAGAGATGGAGCGTCTCCTGCATTGGCAGGCAGACTCTTTACCACCGGCTCACCATGAAAACTCTCAACCCTCATTATTAATTGGGGAAATGAAAATGAAAAGCATAATAAAGGATCATCTTACACACTGGGCATATTGTTGGTGGGAATGTGAAACATTAGGAATTTCCACTCACCTCTAGTAGGAATGTATACTAGAAAATTGGCTATTTAATAAACTTGAAGATATGCATACACTGTAATTTAAAGTATTCTTTCCTGAGAGATTTCTTGCACAGGTGCAGAAGGAAACACATACAAGAACATCTGTTGCAGTATTGTTGATAAGAAAAAAAAATGGAAACAATTTTTATACATGGAGTACTCTATAGCAGTAAAAATGAACTATAGTTATTCACATCAGCATAGATGATTCTCAAAAATATAATATTCCACCAAAAAAAGTTATAGAAGAATACATATGAATTACATAAAAGGCAAATCCTAGCAAATTTAAACAGTATATACATAAATTTGTGATAATATTATAAACAATAACAAGAAGATATTGAGTAGAGGGATATAGGGACCTTCAAAATTACTCATACTGTTGTGTTAACATTTTTAAATTGCTTGATGATTCATGAGTGTTCATTTCTTTTAAAACATGCATTTCTTTATATAATATTGAGTATATGATACCTTTTTAATAAAACTGTGCTTGAGGCCCAGTCTGAAAACTTGGCTATAACCTAGAGAAAATGCTAGTAATAAATGAAAAGGTTTCTCTTAATCTTTGCTGTATTAGCAAGCAGGAGAGCAACTATGTGGATAAGGAAATTAACGACTCAATCTGAGGAGAGAAGCTTAAAATATTTGCTAAGACTGGACTATTGAATAGTCATACAGTAGCTAATGGGATTATTTTTATAATTATCTGATCATCTATTTACCATGCTAAGAATTAACCTAATGAGGTCTTGTGTCCTATCACAAAATTTAAATTATGCTGTGTCTGAATTTAAGGTAATATTTGTGCTTATTAAACATTCAGTTATATAATTTCACAGTTTTTTAATCCTCAGATTGGTCGATGACTTAACAGTCAATTATCGTAACCTAACACTGGGCTTCCCTGATAGCTCAGTTGGTAAAGAAACCGCCTGCAATGCAGGAGACCCGGGTTCGATTTCTGGATCAGAAAGATCTGCTGGAGAAGGGATAGGCTAATAACTCTAGTATTCTTGGGCTTCACTTGTGATTCAGCTGGTAAAGAATCTACCTGCAATGCAGAAGGCCTGGGTTTGATCCCTGGGTTGGGAAGATCCTTTGAAGAAGGGAAAGACTACCCACTCCAGTATTCTGGCCTGGAGAATTCCGTGGACTGTATAGTCCAGGGAGTTGCAAAGAGTCGGACACAACTGGGCGACTTTCCCTACAACTAGACTATAGCATTATTTTAAATATTTGTGTATGAAGAGTCTGTGAGCTCTTCCATCATTTAATCTTTTTACAATATCAAGTTCCATTTACTTGCATGTGAACCTGTTGAGGACATTTAAATGGATTTCTTTTGAAATTAATGAAAATGGAGGATAACTATTTAACGTTGTTCTCTTGGTTATGCTTCATTTGATTGACACCGAAAGTAATTATTTGCCCTTTTCTTTTATCTAATGCTTTGGGTTTTCTGTGTGGGTTTTTGTTTCCATGATTTAAATTGTTTCCATTGTATTAAAAACTGCAGAAACAGATCTGTTAAGGATGTGACCAAACCAAGCAAGTGGTGACTGTGACTGTCATTTAGAAAATGAACTTGAAATCACTTTAAAATGATTTTACCCCTCCTGCTTGTTTCTTGTGAGGAACCTGAGGCATTTAGATTAAGTAACTTAATAAGAGTTGGTCGTTATATTGGTCAACTTAAGACTAAAACTTTCATCATCATTTCTTTGGTATCCATTCTACATTATTATATCACCTCATTACAGTAAAAATATACAGTTTAATCAGTGGGAAGATAAATTTAATCCTTATGAGATGAAGAGTTACGTCCCAACATTTTCAGTAACTTGTACCTAAGAAAATAGCAGTATGAGACATATTCAGTTTCTTTATTATATTTTCCCTAACTTAAGATATCATTTTGTCTACTGTAATTGAATCCAGACAGTATCTTCTTTTCTACCTTAAAAGCTTTAGAATCATAACACAATTACCATTTTTTAATATGCACATGATTATCAGAGATTCTCCTAAGTATTATACACTTTTCATCCTGAGGAGAATCTGAAGTTCAGAGAGTTTAGGTGATTTATCCAGGATCACACAGCAGCTGGGGCTTCCGTGGTGGCTGAGATGGTAAAAAATCCACCTGCAATGCTGGAGACCTGGGTTCAATCCCTGGGTTGAGAAGATCCCCTGGAGGAGGGCATGGCAATCCACTCCAGTATTCTTGTCTGGAGAATGCCCATGGACAAAGGAGCCTGGTGAGCTGCAGTCCGTGGGGTCGCAAAGAGTCGGACACGACTGAAAAACTAAGCATAGCCCTGCACACAGTGGCTAAATAGCCAAGTCAGGATCCTACACACTTCTTTCTAACTACCGTGTGATAAACTATCTTTGGCATGAGCTAAGCATTTGACTCTAGTGAATTTATAGGTATTCTTAAAACACTGAAAAGCAGCAGGGAATACTGGTCTTGATTTTCAAAGTATAATGGTGAAAAAGATATGTGGAATAGAAGGAAAACTTCTACAGTAAATCTGAAATTACTGTCATAATACCTTCATTATGATTTTATCCTCTTTGTATATTTGTTGGTTTATTTGCTTATTGAAGTTTTTCATGTGTCTTATTTATTAAACTCCTTTGAAATTTGTTCCTTATTTGTTAGTGTTCTATCAAATTTCATGACTCCTGATATATCCAGTGCTTTAACCAGAGTCTATTCCATTTCTGTGATATTTACACAGATCATGGAAATTATTATTCCCAGTACTAAATACACTTTATTACTATATAATATATATATGTGTGTAAGTTATTTTTAAATTTTTAGTAGTTATCTTAAGTATGACCTTTCAGTTTAACTGTACTGTCTGCCCAGTATTATTATTCTATTGTAGTCTACAAAATAACAGAATAGTAGACTCCTAATATTTCTTGTGGTAGACTCCAATCTAAAGTGTTGCCTCTAGGGGTTAGATATGGCAATTCAATGGAGTGTGGAAAGATAATGTAACATTTTTAATACTATTTTTAGCCAAAAACAGGAAAGAAAACAATGAAATTTCACTAATAATTATGACACAATTTGTTTCTCCCTCTGTTGGTCTCAATGACATTTGGTTTCATATCATCATCATTTGTTGCTTAATGAATGCAAGGTATCCTGGAGATGAGTGGGTGTCCCACAGTTAAGATTTGTTTGATACATTATCTCATAACGTAACATTAATTTAGTTTATTAGATATCTATCTTATATACCTTTATAGATGAATTGAGTTAATAAATATCAAGTGCTTAAAGAAAGGGTAAGTATAGGCACTAGATGAGTCTTATTCTTAGCATCATTATTATAAATCTTTTAGTTGTGCTTAAATTAGCTTGAAAAGTGCTCAACTGGCATTAAGGTATTCTGCAGAGAGACACAAATTGAAAACTATGCTAGTAATGTTAAGTACAAATGAAAAAAAAATAGAATAGCTGATATTTTTATTTCCATAAACTCTTTGCTAGCTGTGTTATGAGAGCAAAACAATGACAGTAATCAGATCTGAAAAGAAAAT
The DNA here is from genome assembly GCF_055505025.1 of Bos grunniens. Lineage (NCBI taxonomy): Eukaryota > Metazoa > Chordata > Mammalia > Artiodactyla > Bovidae > Bos > Bos grunniens. The sequence goes on along the minus strand of NC_141192.1, from coordinate 36,244,738 downwards.
GGCTCAAACCATTTAAATCTATCAGGGGATATGTAGGGATTTACATTATTGTTAATTGCAAATCTTACTCTGTGGATCAGTTGTTCCTTTAATATAAGGTAATGAGAGTATGTCATCATTGCAGTAAGATATTTAAGAACTAAATATTTAGAACATGAAGTTTGAGTTTCATGACTTCAAATATCCCTTAAAAATATTTAGCAGCTTCTTATTTTGTCTTCTTTAATAGTAAAAGACAAAATGTCACATTTTGGGGGGAAAACACTTGGGCAAATCTTGGGTATATCGAGAATCTTGGGTAAATTCACAGAATTAAATTCACAGAATCCTTACATGGAATTGATTCATACTTGGTTTCGTAGGCACACTGTTGCAGCAAAGAAGTTGGAGCTACAATATAAATTCTTCACGATTCTTTAAAATGAGATGTGCACATCTCATTTATACTGTTTATACTATATTTATACTATGGACAGTCTTCTTGTAATTTTGTGGCAAAGTATTTAATTTGAATTTGCTTCATTTTAATGTTTATTTTTACAAAAATTTAACTGTTCCAGAATTGCAGTGACATAATCAGGAGCTTTTCATGACATAGTTCCCTTGGAGATATTTCCAAGGTGAAGATGACATTTTTACAATGAAAAAGTACCTGCTTTCTAAGTAATCTTATCATGGAGAGAACATTTTGAAAATGGATATTTGAATATGTTTTTACATTGCATCAGTATGTGCTGAAAATTATCTAAATCTGTCAGGTATATAAGCTTTGACATAAGCAGACTTTAAAAAATATGAATGTAAAATTTTCTAATTGTTTAAATAAGGTAAACTAAAATTTGAATACTTTTGTTAAAAATATAAAAAAATGTGTAGTTAGTTTAAGAACTGGTTGACGACGGGGAATATGGAGAGTTACTAGCTAAATTTCCACAAAAATCCTTTTATAATTGGTGGATTAGAATGAAAAACAGAAATACTTTTTCATTTGGATCTGTGCATGTTTTTCCTGTTTTGAAAGCCATTAAAACAAATTATTGGGAGAAACTGAACTTGAAAGCCAGCCTTTCATATTATTGTTTCACAGAATTTCAGTCTTAAGATTTTAAAAATAAGGAAACATATTTAGTGATATTTTATTCATAACCCAAGCAAAAAATAATGTATTCTATTGCAATTATAATAAAACAGATTTGTACTATAGAAAATGCTATTTGTGTTATTAATTTTAATTTTATTTATTTTTAAATTTTATTTTATTTTTAAACTTTACATAATACAATTTTAATTTTTAATCTTTTATAACATGTTTGAAAGATTTGCACATCGCAATTAGGCATCCTTGAAAATAAAGCTTTACTTTAAGAAGTTGAATTTTTATTACTATCCTTTAAAAACCTGTTTCTAGCTAGAGGTTTAAAGTTATATAGGTAAAATGTGATACTAGCCTTACAGGTGGTCAGACTGCTAATCTGAATTTGAGTATACTATGACAAATTAATTGCTAGTTTTATTGAAGATGTGTACATGTGTTTGTGCTGAGTCACTTCTGTAGTGTCCATCTCTGTGTGACCTCATGGACTGTAGCCTGCCAGGCTCCTCTTTCCATGCGATTCTCCAGGGGAGAATACTGCCCATCAGATTCTCCAGGCAAGAATACTGGAGTGGGTTGCATATCCTCCTCCAGGGGATCTTTCCAACTCAAGGATTGAACCTGCATCTCCTGCGGCTCCTTCATTGCAGGGGATTCTTTAACCACTGAGCTACTGGGGAAGCCCTTTATTGCTGCTGCTGCTGCTGTCGCTTCAGTCGTGTCCGACTCTGTGCTACCCCATAGACAGCAGCCCACCAGGCTCCCCTGTCCCTGAGATTCTCCAGGCAAGAACACTGGAGTGGGGTGCCACTGCCTTCTCCGGCCCTTTATTGAGTGTATATCAATTCAGTGTGAATTGTTTAAGTTGTTTAGTGTTACAGGTATAACCTGTAAAAGTTTGGGTGATTTAATGCTTAAAGAAGGGAATGTTTTGTTGAACAGAGATGAAGGTTTTCCTGGATTCCGTGGTACTTGATGTTACTTGCTTTTCACTTATCATTATGATCTGGTGCTCTGTCATAAAGAAAGTGAAATTGGTTTCTGCAGGAAATGAGATCAGTCTAACAAAGATGCATTTCAGCAGACACCAACATTTAAGTAGGTCATTCATTCTTTAACCGCTTATGGGTATAAACATAAGCTGTGGTTAATGTGGATGAAATTAATGTAAACTGGGATTAGCTTGTAGGAAATAGATGGATGGTTATTTTGATGAGGTGATTTTATCATTAAGTCTCTTTACTGGGATTAGATCTGGCATCAGACCTTCAAGTCTATTATGGTACTTGCCAAATAAAAGATTTACAAGCCTGTAATTTTTATTAGTAAAGAATTTATTCCCATAAAAAGCCAATGAATCTTTCAGGTCAGTAACTTGCATGTGAATGGATTGGGTACGTATCAATTTTATTTCATTTCCTATAATAAAGGATCCTGAAATAATGAAATTAAATTCTGTATAGATATTTCTGATTGCTTAATATTCAATCCTATGAAGACATTTTTTCCAGTCAACATAAATTCGAATTTTTAGGTCATCATAATATCAAAATGTTAGTTTTTACATTATTTTAACATATGTTTATCTTTGAAGCGTCATACCTGTATTATTGAAAACTCATACCCTTCATTATTTAAAACTTATCAGTCAATATTTAAAAAGTAATTTTAAAATATTCCTAGGGCTTATATACAAATATTTTTTTCACTTATATACAAAATTTTTTTCTGTTTGCAATGAGATGGTAGATGTACTATGTCACAGAATTGTTTTTCTTCAGTAGACATTTACATGAGGCACAGGCAGCACTATTTCTTGTTCAGTTGCTCCATGTTGTCCGACTCTTTGTGATTCCATGGTCTGCAGCATGCCAGGCTTCCCTGCCCTTCACTGTCTCCTAGAGTTTGCTCAAACTCATGTCCGTTGAGTCGATGATAGCATCCAACCATCTCATCCTCTGTCGCCCCCTTCTCCTCCTGCCCTCAATCTTTTCCAGCATCAGGGTCTTTTCCAGTCAGTCTGCTCTTCACATCAGGTGGCCAAAGTATTGGAGCTTCAGCATCAATCCTTCCAATGAATATTCAGTGTTGATTTCCTTTAGAATTGACTGAAAGTCCCAGGGACTTTCAGGAGTCTTCTCCAACACCACAGTTCGAAAGCATCAATTCTTCAGCACTCAGCCTTCTTTATGGTCCAACTCTCACATCCATACATGACTACTGGAAAAACCATAGCTAGACGGACCTTTGTTCGCAAAGTAATGTCTCTGTTGTTTAATACACTGTCTAGGTATGCTAGAGAATATGCTTTGTCATAGCTTTCTTCCAAGGAGCAAGCATCTTTTAATTACATAGCTGCAGTCACCATCTGCATTAATTTTGGACCCCAAGACAATAGTCTGTCACTGTTTCCATACTTTCCTCATTTATTTGCCATGAAGTGCTGAGACCAGATGCCATGATCTTCATTTTTTGAATGTTGAATTTTAAGCCAACTTTTTCACTCTCCTCTTTCACCTTCATCCAGAGGCTCTTTAGTTTCGCCTTCTGCCATGAAGATTGTGTCGTCTGCTTATCCGAGGTTATTGATATTTCTCCCAGCAATCTTGTTTCCAGCTTGTGCCTCATCCAGCTGGGCATTTTGCCTGATGTACTCTGCATATAAGTTAAATAGACAGGATGACCGCATACAACCTTGACGTATTCCTTTATCAATTTCAAACCAGTTCGTTGTTCCATGTTTGGTTCTGACTGTTGCTTCTTCACCTGTGTATGGATTTCTCAAGAGGCAGGTAATGTGGCCTGGTATTCCCATCTCTTTAAGACTATTAAGAATATTCAACAAAGCACATAAGAAGTAAGGTGTTACGGAGGGTAACACAGTCTTATTAAGTTACAAAGTAGAATGAACGATATGTTGTATACAAATAGGTATAATACGTGGCAATTTGGGTCATCAGGAGATGCTTCATGGATGGGATTGTAGTTGAGGTTGGAGTTGAATGATGAGTAGAAATTGGACAAAGGCCAAAGATAAGAAAATTAGATGTATTTATGAAAAATAGAGAATTATCTAATTTACTGTATTGTAGTAAGCATTTCAGAGAAGGCAATGGCACCCCACTCCAGTACTCTTGCCTGGAAACTCTCATGGACGGAGGAGCCTGGTAGGCTGCAGTCCATGGGGTCGCGAAGAGTCGGACATGACTGAGCGACTTCACTTTCACTTTTCACTTTCATGCATTGGAGAAGGAAATGGCAACCCACTCCAGTGTTCTTGCCTGGAGAATCCTAGGGACGGGGGAGCCTGGTGGGAGGCCGTCTATGGGGTTGCACAGAGTCAAACACTACTGAAGCGACTTAGCAGCAGCAGCAGTAAGCATTTAGTGTAGGCTGGAAAATTAGGTTGGGTCCAGAGCATGAATACCAGATAGGGAAGATAGGTCTTAATTTATTAGACAATGAGATTCCCTTACCCCCAGCTTTATTGAGGTTGTAATTGACAAACAGTATAGATATTTGAGCTATAAAATGTGATGTTTTCATATATACATGTGAAATGTTACAACAATCAGGCTAGTTAACATATCCATAACTCACATGTTAAATTGCTTTTTAGGTGCTGAGAGCATTTAAGATTCACTATCTTAGTAAATTTCAAGTGTGTAATCTAGTATTATGAACTATTACTGTGCTGTGCATTAGATCTGCAGAAACATTCATTTTGGATAACTGCAACTTTGTACTCCTTGCCCAACATCTCTCCTTTTCCTCTAACTCCCACCCCTTAGCAACAATCATTCCACTTCTTTTATGACTTTGACTGCTTTTGATTCCACATATAAGTGAGATTATACAGTATTTGTCTTTCTAAATCCAGTTTATTTCACTCAGCATAATTCCAGGTTCATTGATGTTGTCATTGAATGTTAGCATTTCTTTTTATTTTTTTAAATATTAATTTATTTAATTGGAAGCTAATTACTTTACAATATTGTATTGGTTTTGCCATACATCAAAGACTGAATAATATTCCATTCTATATAATACATTTTCTTTTTAAAATAAACAGGAGATGGTTGGATTCACACCTGACTTTTTTTTAAATATGCCTCCTTTGTTGTTGTTCCTCTGTTTCTGATTTTTCTTTTGTTAATAGTTAGTGTGGCATTTTAAAAACATTTTTTTTTAAGTTTATATCTTTTCAGCTGTGCTCTTAATAGTTACTGTAGGGATTATAATATGCCTTATTTTAATTCATCATTGTAACTTCCAAGTCTGCTTCAGATTAATACTAATTTAATCCCAGCAAAATATAGAAACCTTACTCCACATAGCTTCATTCACTTTGTACTGTTATCATATATATGTCTATTTATTATATATGTACATATGTATAAATGCATTACCTCACATAATTACTTTTCTTTTTTTATGAGAACATTTAACACTTTCTCTCTTAGCAACTTTAAGGTATATAATATAGTTTTATTAACTGGAATTGCTGTGCTGTAGATTAGATCCTCAGAATTTACTCACCTTAAACTGGAAGTTTGTACCCTTTACAAGTATTTCCTCCTTTCCCCTGGTAATCACCATTGTAGTCTCTTGTTTCTGAGTCTCTGGCTTTTTAAAACATTCATATCATATACTATTTTTCTTTGTCTGATGTCTCATTTAGCACAACCACCTCAAACTCCATATTGTCATAAATGGCATTATTCTCTTCTTTCTCATGGCTGAATAATTCTCCATGGTTGGTGTGTGTGTGTGTATGTGTGTGTGTGTGTATAAACACATATATATATGTATATATGTATTTGTGTATATATATATATATATATTTCACATCTTTCTCCATTTACCGTTTATTCATTGATAGACACTTAGATTGTTCCCTTATCTTGGCTATTTTAAAAAATGTTGCAGTGAACATAGGACTGCAGAAATCTCTTTGAAGATTTTAGATCTGTATCCAGAAGTAGAATTAATGGATCATATGGTAGATTTATTTTTAATTTTTCTTTATACTGTTTTCCATAGTAGTTACACCAATTTAAGTTCCTACAAGAGTGTTAAAGTGTTTCCTTTCCTCTATGTCCAGCTGAGTGCTTGTTATTTCTTATCTTATTTTTTATAATAACCATTTTAACTGGTGTGAGGTAATATCTCATTGTGGTTTTGATTTGCATTTTCCTGATAATTAGTGAGGTAGAACACATTTTCTTATACCTGTTGACCATTTGTTTGTGTTCTTTGGGAAAATGTCTGTTCACTCTATCTGCCAGTTTTTAAACCAGGTTGTTTGCTATTGAGTTATATACATTCATTTTACATTTTGGGTATTTATTCCTTGCCAGAGATATGATTTACCTTTTCTTTTTGTTGGTGTTTTTATTTACTGTGTAGAAGCTTTTTGCTTTGATGTAGCACCACTTATTTAGTTGTTGCCTTTGCTTTTGGTGTCAAATTAAAAAAAAAAAAAATTGCCAAGGTTAATGTCAAGGAGCCCCCCTGCCCCCATAGTCTTCTAGGAGTATTACACCTTCAGGTCTTACCTCCAGGTCTTTAAATGGTCTTGAGTTGATTTTTTTTTTCATTTTATTTATTTTTTTCCTCTTTTTTTAAAATTAATTAATTTATTTATTTTACTTTACAATATTGAATTGGTTTTGCCATACATTGACTTGAATCCGCCATGAGTGTACATGTGTTCCCCATCCTGAACTCCCCTTCCACATCCCTCCCCATCCCATCCCTCTGGGTCATCCCAGTGCCCCCGAGCACCCTGTATCATGCATCAAACCTGGACTGGCAATTCGTTTCACATACGATCTTTTACATGTTTCAATGCCATTCTCCCATATCATCCTGCCCTCGCCCTCTCCCACAGAGTCCAAAAGACTGTTCAATACATCTGTGTCTCTTTTGCTGTCTCGTATACAGGGTTATCATTACCATCTTTCTAAATTCCATATATATGCGTTAGTATACTGTATTGGTGTTTTTCTTTCTGACTTACTTCACTCTGTATAATAGGCTCTAGTTTCGTCCACCTCATTAGAACTGAGTTGAGTTTTATGTGTGGTGAGTAAAATAGTGGTTCAGTTTCATTCTTTTACACGTGACCATACAATTTTCTTAGCACGACTTATTGAAGAGGTTATCCTTTCCCTATTTTGTATTCTTGGCTTCAGTGCTGTAGATGAATTGACTACATGTGCATGGATGTATTTCTGGATTTCTGTAATGTTTTATTGGTCTATGTGTCTTTTTCATGTTTTGATTACTATAACTTTGTAATGTACTTTAAATTTAGGAAGCATGAAGCCTTCAGCTTTCTTCTTTTTCAGGATAACCTTGGCTATTTGAGACCTTTTGTGGTTACATATAAGCTTTAGGATTGTTTGTTCTATTTGTGTGAAAAATGGATGAATTTTGACAGTGCTTGTATTGAACCTGGAGATTGCTTTAGGTAGTGTAAGTATTTTTATAAGATACTTCTTCCAATCTTTGAGCCTAGACTATCTTTCTCTTTATTAGAAGAGTTTTGATGTGCATTTTAGGGTTTTTGATGTATAATATTAGGTCATCTTATAGAAAGAGTTTTGCTTTTTCTTTTCAGCTTGAGTGCCTTTTATTTTTCTTTCCTTCTTGCTTTGGTTAGGACTTTCAGTATTATTATGAATGAAAGTGGTGAGAGTGGACATTCTTGTAAGGCAACTGTGGTAGCAATAAATTCTCCATCATTTTTTATCTTGGAATGTCTTCATTTTAATTAATGTGTGAAAAATTGTTTAGCTCTATATTGAATTTTGGGTTGACAACTATTTTCTTTCAATTCTTTGAATAAGTCATCAACTGCCGTCTGTTCTTTCTGGATTCAAATGAGAAGTCAGCAATTAATCATATTGTGATGAGTAATTTTTTGTCTTGCTGCTTTAAATATTTCCTTTTTGTTTTTCTCTTTGACTTTCAGCAGTATGAATGTTTTTCATTAAATTTTGGCAGCTTTTGGCTTTTATTTATTCAAATATATTTTCTTTTCTTTTATTTCTTTCCTATTCTTCTGGGAATCCATTACATTTACATTGATATTATTCCATAGGGTTTTGAGGCTTAATTGTTTTTTCCCACTGTATACTTTCAATTGAATAATTTTTGTTGAATGATCTTTAAGTTCACTGAAGTTCACTTTTTCCTTTTATTTTAAATCTGATGCTGGACCCCTCTAATATATTTGTCATTTAAGTTATTATACTCAAATATAGAATTTCCATTTATTCCTATTTGTATAATTAATATGTCTTTATTGAACATTTCTATTCATTGATTCATTATTATCATACTTTATTTCTTTAAACATTTTTTTTTCTTTCAGTTCTTTAAATATGTTACTGCTTAGTCGCTAAGTTGTGTCCAACTCTTTGTGACTCCTTGGACTGTAGTCCACCAGGCAGGAATACTGGAGTGGGTTGTCATTTTCTTCTCCAGACTTTAAATATATTTATGTTTAAAGTTTTCTTTGAAGTCTTTATCTGCTAACTCCAGCGTCTGGGGACACTCACTGACCACTTCTCTTGAATATTTTTTCTCTCAGTAAGTATAGGTTATACTTTTGCCTACATTTTTAAAAGAAATTACGAGAATTTCTCCTTACAGCTGAGTGAGGATGATTTAAAAAATGTAGCTTATAAATCTTTTTATCTTTCCCAATTTGATCCTTGAACATAGAAAGTGTCAGTAGAAAGTGTCATAAGTCAGCTTTCATACATCATATACACAGCTGCTGTAGTTATCATTCTTAAAGTATTATTTGTGTTACCAGTAGCCCACTTCTGGTCTAAATTATGTGCTGGGGGGAATGGAATTTTTGATTACTCAAATTGTATTGGTATCCTTTTATCTTAAGCTACATGTTTGTAAATTACATGGATTAATAGGACTCTTGAGTATGTCCAGATCACCTAACATTATTTCAGGTTAGGTATCACAAACACAGCTGAAGTATCTACTTGTTTTTTAACTGTACTATATACCTCTCTCTTGTCAAGATTTTTCAATCAGAAAGTATTACATCACCGGTTGACATAATGCCTCATATCTTCAGGCAACAAAGGAATAATCCCTTTATCCAGATATACCCACAGGGCATCACCTAAGGAGGATCACTATTTTAATGCCATACACTTTTGCTTTTGCTAGTACTTTCCCAAGAAGCTCATACTGGGTAATGAACTTAGGAACTGTCCCTTAAGCCAAAGTCTTAGAGTTTGGGGGTATTTGTGGCTTTAATTCTGTGTGTGGGTTCTTCTAGGGTGTTTGCACTGTTACATTGAGGTTTGATTTATCGATAATAAAACTGTTATGACAAATGTACAGGAAAACAAAATGAAAAAAAAAAAAAGCTGGTAATTAGGGTACCTTGACGGGGACAATGTGATATATGGGTTTTGGGCTAAGGAAATATGCCTCTTAATAGTTTCTAGTTTAAATCAAGTCATTTAATTTTCTGAGTCACCATTTACTCAATTCCGAAGTGATAGTAATACTTGTAGAGTTTTGATGAGATTTAGGACTTAGCACACAGAGGGCACTTGACAAGTTATATATATTTACATAATTGTGTCTACATGGCTATTTCCTACGTTCTTAAAGCTACGTAGAAAATCCGTGCAAGTGGAGTTCCTGGTAGGAATTCCGAGGCGTTGACTGTCTCCATCTGAGTCTGCTTGGAGTTTCGGTTTTGAGATTTTGAGTGATATTACTGACATGATTCCAGTTTAATTTGTTCAGACTGATGCTGAGTAATTAAGTTAGCCCTTGCCATTTTAAATTAATTTAGATGAAATTATCCAGCACACTTTCACAGAATGAGATGCCTGCAAAGAGTGAGATGGCTGTATGGTTATGCCTGAATAAATTTGCACTGTATTACATTGTTAATTAAATTTGAAGACATCATCTCATCACCTGCATAACTTGATGTGGAAGCCATGATTATTGTTTTCACTTCCCACCCTCCTTTGGATTTTTTTAATGCTCTAGCTAAATTAGAACCTGTTGATTGCCCTTAGCCACAAGGTAGTGTGAGTTGTTCCCTATTCTTTAAGCAGATTTTGAGATAAGGTGGTATGGATTTTGTGACAGAGGTCATATGTCAGATGATTAGGTTGGCCAGGTTACAGTAAAAATTATTTTTTTCCCAAATATTTCAGGAAATGAGCTAATGAATAGGTTCTACCCAAATCTCTCTCTCTCTTTTTTTTTTTTTTTTGCAAATCTCCACAGGAACATCTCTATGGATCATTGGAAATTCTCGGTGGGGGAATCTGCCAAGTTTGATCATTGTTTGTGGCACACTGGGTTCTTGCAGGGAGCAAGGCTGAGATGTCACAGACTCTGATATCTGACAAATACTTAGGACATATGTTATTTCTGCCATAATTATTTTTGTATGCTTGATATCATGACTCTGCCAATTATTTATTGTATACGTGTGTAATAAACATGTATGTATTTCGCTAATTCTTTAAAAAAGACTCTTGAATAGACTGAAACATTGCTCCAGAGTAATCTGTGGGTACTTCCACTGATTGATTTGTTTTTGTGGTTTCTTTATTCATCCATTTATTTAGCTGGTTCCTCAGCTCTAAACTCTGAATTTAATGGTGAAGCTCCATAGCTTTTTAACATCAGATTTCTCAAATTTGAGCCCAACTTCATGGAACATCATTGACATATATGACTGGAAGTTATGTGCTTTACATGTAAATTAGATAAGTGGGCCATTATCTAGAGTGTGGAGAGTTGGTTTATTAAGTTTTTATTGAGCTTGTGACAGATATAGGGTTGACTTATCAGTGTTTGAAAGCAGGAGGCCGTATCCAATGAATCATTAGTAGCACATGTGAATTTTAATAGACTCTTGCATATCATTTTGAGGCTTAATTCATAGCAGAAGTCTTTCCTCAGTTTCTCTTTGAATGTCTTGCTTTCAAAATGCCTTATATGTGGTTCTCACCAACAGTGACTTCTACTTAAGATACATGTGAACAGCCGTGATAAGAGAACAGACTGTATGATTTCAATACCCTCAGACCATGAAATTTTTGCATCTTGTTTTATATCTCTGGTTATAGTTCCAGTGTCTCCTGGTTTGTAGTCTATGGGAACTTAGAATTTATATCCTGCTGTTGTGTGAAAATTATATAAATCTTAATTGTGCTGAATAGGTTCATAGTGCTTTTCAGGTCTATTATATCCTTCTACTTTTTTGTCTATTCATTCTATTAATTTTTGAGAGTTTAATATTGAAACTCCAAAAATCTTAATTTATCTATTAAAAAAATAATTGTAATATATAGTAAAACTATGTGTAACTTTGTTCTGTATTTTCCAAATCTCCTGAAAATGTGTTATCATACTTCCATAATTTAAAAAATAAAAAGATACATGTGAACATGATTGACCTAATACAACATTCCTGTTACAATATACAAAAGAAGTCATGCAGGGTAGAATGTCAAACTAGGATATCTCTAGATTTGCACTGTCATATTTGAGTCAGCTACATGTTAAAATAATTAGAAAAATAAGGTAGACTGACATATCTACTTAATATTATGTTTAATAAGATTATATTACAAAAGATGTATGCCAAGGAGAAAATATGAACACTGAGCAAATCATATGGACCCCTATTAATTCACTAGGGAGTTTCATAGTTAACTGCTAAATTTGCAGGCTGTGACTCTTTATCCTGGTGGTGTACTGTCAGTTAACCTGCTTTACCTGCTAATAGAGCCTTTCCCCTGTGGACCAGTGTTCTTAACAATGCCACTTGGAATGACTTGAGCTTTTCTGAAGGGATCCAAAGGCTTGAGACCTGTGGAAACCCAGACATATTAGTTTTATCTCTTACTGTCACATTTAACCTTATCTTTGAAAAAGCTGATCTCAGAAAGAATTTATCCTGTGATTGAAACAGGGTACATATATCCTTCTTTAAGGAAATCTTCTGTTAATGTTTGGTGCAAAATGATGAAGAGAAAAAGAATATGACAAGAAAACTGCCCAGAACTATGGACTCCTATGGAATGTGTGAACGTCTGGTGATATTCACTTTGCTAGTCTGGGGAAATGTTGTGATTAGAATTTTGAAAACATAAAGCAGAAAATGTGAACTAAGATTTCCCTTATATCCAATTTGATATTTCTTTTCTACAGTATTCCATGTATTAATAAGTCAGTGGAATACAGCACCACAATTATGTTGGAATTGTGGGATATGTAAACATTTTAGAGGATATTTTGCCCCATATGGTGGATGTAATTTTGCTTGGTTCTTGTCTTCAGATAGCAACTTAAACAAGAGCAATGACAACTCTGTTTTTTAGAGAAATCTGATATCTCCATAGTTCGTGGACAAGTTGGCCTCAGTGGTTATTGTGTCTTGCCAAAGGCCACTCAGCAGATGGGTGGCTGAGAAAAAACAAACCTGCGTCAACTTCAGACCATCTGTTCCACTCCAGAGAACACCGTCTTCACATTTCTTGGTAGAAGATCAATTTTTGTCTTAATTTATATCTCTGTGTTTCTGAGTTTCCATTGTGAGATACATTTTTAATTAGGCTGAGAAAATGATTTTATCGACATTTTCTGTTTGCAGTGCATTGATTTTCTTATTTGCCTCAGAACTGTTCTTTGAAGCATAGTTGAGTATATTGCCACTTAGGGATGGGGAAACTCAGGCTGATTTACCTAGAGTCCTTTGCCTGGTTATGCATTGAGTCAGAATCCCATGTTCTTTGGTATGGTGCCCTGCCTGTTTCCTTATGCTATTAAACTATCAAAATTTAATACCTCATTAATTTTCAAAATACATTTTGATAAATCTCTGTGTTACTCTGAAGGTTATTTGGTGCATGACTTCAGTTAATTGTGTGACACAGAAAGGTAAATTTGCTTGTTTTCATATTAGAATCCTAAGATTATGAAAAAAAACAAAAACCCAAAGTAAAGATATGCCATTAGGGCTGTAACTACTGTGTTCCTGTCTAGACATTTGCATAATTTTCCAGAAAGAGGTAAAATCGTAGCTTGAGGTCAACTCATCTAACATTGAGCACTTTCTTTTGTAAGTCACTGTTTTAGGCTGGTGGTGCAGGGTGGGAGGGTGAAGATCCAAGTTAAATAACAATGTTGCATGGTATTAAACTTGAACCAGTCTTTGATCCAGTCTTCAGGAGGAATACGGTTTATCTAGATTCTTTAGGGGTCATGAAGAATGAAGTAAATAGAGATCTATTAACAGTGATCTTCAATACATATTAGTAAGTTAAAATATGTAATTGACATAAAGTGAGCCCATTAATGGGTAAAGCCAGTCTTTGTTTTTCAGTTGCTCAGTCGTGTCTTGACTGTTTGCAACCCCGTGGACTGCAGCAGTCCAGGCTTCCCTCCTGGAGTTTGCTCAAACTCATGTCCATTGAGTCAGTGATGCCATCCAACCATCTCATCCTTTCTCATCCCCCTCTCCTGCCTTCAGTCTTTCCCATCATCAAGGTCTTTTCTAGTGAGTCGACTCTTCACATCAGGTAGCCCAAGTAGTGGAAATTCAGCATCAGTCCTTCCAATGAATATTCAGGGTTGATTTCCTTTAGGATTGACTGGTTTGATCTCCTTGCTGCCCAAGAGAATTCTCAAGAGTCTTATACAGCACCACAGTTCGAAAGCATCAATTCTTTGGCACTCAGCCTTCCTTATGGCCCAACTATCTCATCCATACATGATTACAGGAAAAACCATAGCTGTGACCAGACAGACTTCTGTTGGCAAAGTAATATCTCTACTTTTTAATTTGCTCTCTAGATTTGTCATTGCTTTTCTTAAAGGGAGCAAGCATCTTTTAATTTCATGGCTGCAGTCACCATCCACATTGATTTTGGAGCCCAATAAAATAAAGTGTGTCACTGTTTGCATTGTTTCCCCATCCATTTGCCATGAAGTGATGGGACCAAATGCCATGATCTTCATTTTTTGAATGCTGAATTTTAAGCCAACTTTTTTCAATCTCCTCTTTCATCTTCTTCATGAGACTCTTTAATTCCTCTCTGCTTTCTGCCATAAGAGTGGTGTCATCTGCCTGTCTAAATTTATTGATGTTTCTCCCTACAATCTTGATTCCAGCTGTGCTTCATCCAGCTTGGCATTTCACATGATGTCCTCTGCATATAAGTTACATAAGCATGGTACATGCTTATTGATGTACAATATACAGCCTTGACGTACTCTTTTCCCAACTTGGAACCAGTCCATTGTTCCATGTCTGGTTCTAACTGTTGTTTCTTGACCTGCATACGGGTTTCACAGGAAGCACAAAGGTGATCTGATATTCCCATCTCTTTAAGAATTTTATTTTTTTAAAAAAACATTGTTTATTTGGCTGCATCAGTTACTAGTTTCTAAGTTACACCATATGGGATCTTTGTCGCATTATAAGGGAGCTTTCTTGTGGTGCATGAACTCTAACAGCATGTGGGCTGTTAAGTTGTAGCATGTGGTCTCAGAGTTTTGGTCTTGGCTCAGTTGCTCCACAACATGTGGGATCTTCAATCCCCAACCAGGAATCGAACCTGTACCTCCTGTACTGCAAGGCAGATTCTCAACAATGGGGCACTGAGAAAGTCCCCAATCTATATACTTCTATGTGAACATGCATTTGTATGTAAATGTGTAGAAAAAGGCTTGGAAAGATAAACATCCAAAACCTCATCCAATTCCTATGTAGAAGGGAGTTTATGAACAATTAAGTTTAGAAAGTGAGAATTAAAAAAAAAAATTCAGTATTTGAATTTTCACCAAAAATGCTTTTATATTTGATTTTATTGTTTTCCATTTATTGATGGATACCTGGAGCTGGATATTTCACACTAAGGAAGAAAATATAAGCAAAGGAATCAACGTCTTTAAATGGAGTGGTTTGTTAGTATGCAATTTTTACATGGTGATAACAAGAGAGGTAGTCTGTAGTGGCCTGTGCTCAGTTGCTTTGGTCATGTCCAATTCTCTAAGACTTTGTAAACTGTATCCTGCCAGGCTCCTTTGACCATGGGGTTCTCCAAGCAAGAATACTGGAGTGGGTTGCCATTCTCTTCTCCAGGAGATCTTCCTGACCGAGGGATAGAACCTGTTTCCTGTGTCTGCTGCATTGCAGGCAGATTTTTTACCTGTTGAGCTACCTGGGAAGCCCCCTACAGTGGCTAATTTAGTCCCAAATTATTGCTTACAGTTAAGTCAAGGCAGTGACATGTTTCAATAGGCTTGTACATGAGTTAGGCAGATATATCCATGGATGCCAGATGGTTTGATGTATACCTCAGTTAAAAACCTAATTGATTTTACATTCACTCTCCAGTGCCAACAAAGCCAGATGCTCTGTTGTGGTTATTCTTGGAAATTGTTTTTGTCCCGTAAGATCATGTCGTATTTGTTAGGTGGAGGAGAATGGGGACCAGTTTGTGTTTTAAAAAGAATAAAAGGTACACAGCCATGCTGCTTGCTTGTTTGTTACTTTTGCCAAAGAACTCCTATCCTGATTAAATTGATCTTGTCTCTATATGAAAAGCATTATGAACCTACTGTCTGCCTGCTTTGGGTTCTGGGCAGCCTAGATCGACATTAAGACAGACTGAAGTATATACTTTTCTCTGGTTTAATTTTGTATGACAAATAAGTGTAATGCTTAAGAGGCAGGTAGGTGTACAGATTGAGTGGTAGTTCTCTTTCATGTTCCCATGCGGTCTGTTTTGAAGCACCTAGAAGGTAAAGCATATATTGCATAAGGATTTATTTTATGATTTGGGAGCATACTCATTGAAAGGGCAAGTAAAGTTCTTTAAAACTGAAGTTCTAAAAATTAATTTTCGCAGTAATTAGACTTGAGGGGGGAAAAAAAAAAAAAAACTAAAGAAAAGATGGTGACTTGCAAATGCTTGTGAATTGAAGTTCCCAGTACAGATATATTGACTGTTTTACTTTATCTCTTATGCTTGATGTTAGGAGTCATTTTGATTTGGGGCCATTTAGTTGGTGTTTAATTCATGGATGAGACCGTTTATTTTCCTCTGACAACTTCATTTTGGGGAAGTGGTAAAAGGTCTTAATATAAATGCTATCAGTTCAGTTCAGTTCAGTTCATTCACTCAGTCGTGTCCAACTCTTTGCAACCCCATGAATCGCAGCACACCAGGCCTCCCTGTCCGTCACCAACTCCCGGAGTTCACTCAAACTCACGTCCATCGAGTCAGTGATGCCATCCAGCCATCTCATCCTCTGTCATCCCCTTCTCCTTCTGCCCCCAATCCCTCCCAGCATCCGGGTCTTTTCCAATGAGTCAGCTCTTCGCATGAGGTGGCCAAAGTACTGGAGTTTCAGCTTCAGCATCATTCCTTCCAAAGAAATCCCAGGGCTGATCTCCTTCAGAATGGACTGGTTGGATCTCCTTGCAGTCCAAGGGACTCTCAAGAGTCTTCTCCAACACCACAGTTCAAAAGCATCCATTCTTCGGCGCTCAGCCTTCTTCACAGTCCAACTCTCACATCCATACATGACCACAGGAAAAACCATAGCCTTAACTAGACGAACCTTTGTTGGCAAAGTAATGTCTCTGCCTTTGAACATGCCATCTAGGTTGGTCATAACTTTCCTTCCAAGGAGTAAGCGTCTTTTAATTTCATGGCTGATAGTATGATTTAAAAAATTCAGGGTTATTTGAAGAAATATACATCTAAATGAAGGAATATTTTTAGTAGTTTACTTTAAAAAGTATACAAGTTTTGGTAATGATTCTTTTGCTTAAAACAACCAGACCTTTTTCTTCAGAGCAAAAGAAACAGATAATAGTGCAAAGCTGTCATTTGTATTGTTCAAAATTTTCCTGTAAGGGGTAAACATTTTTTGTTTCTACACTGCTCAGCCTTTCTGTTACCCTTGTGTGTTTTGTGGGGAGTTGTGGGTGGCGGGGAGGCGGGGGGTGGGGGAGAGAGGGAGAGAGGGAGAGAAAGATAGCTCCGAAGCAAGAAAAGCCTAGAGTTTGTGTGAGAGAACTTCCTTTGCTGATTATCTGTTCATTTATTCCTGTTAACTCTCGCTATCTGTTATGAGCATGCCAGTCTAAAAATATGAATTTGGTTGGCAGGATTATTTCATTTCAAATTCATGTGATTTTCAAGTTTCTTTAAAATAAATGTAAGATATTTCAGTGATTCATACTTTAACATTTTGATTAAAGTGAAACAGGAAACAATTTAAATATACCCAAGATGTAAACTCTTCAATATGACCAGAAAGTGCCTTTTCTTGAAAGTACCGGAACACTTTAGGTATTATGAACAGGTGCATAGTTAATACTTTGTGTTTTCAAACACTATTTCTCTAAAGTAGAGTTCACTTAAGAACCAATTTTAAGAAATGAGTGGTGCTTCATAAATGCCATAAATGGGGAGAAATGACAGTATGCAAAACTAATGACAGTAGCTCACTTATTTTGTGTCTTGTTATGGTGTTAACACTACGATAAGGTCTTTGCTTAGATCATCTCATTTATTTTTTCACAGCATCCCTATGAGGATGATATAATTACTATCCCATTTCTCAGGGAAGGAAAGTAAAGATTATAAAAGTTAAGAGCTCTTAAGTAGTAAGGCCTAGATTTTAGCTTTGGTTGTCTGTTTATAGAATCCAGTCTTTTAACTATTATACTGATGCTAAAGTAATTCATGAATATGTGTCTGAAATCAGTTCAGTGGTAAGTTGGCAATGGCTCTTACAGATTTCTGAGAGCTGATTATTACATATTTAATGTGAGCTGATTAGTAAACTTTGATACTTTGAAATCAGCCATCATTGGAGTATTTATACCACAGTATTTTATTTACACCACTGCAAATCAAGACTTTTTTTTTTTTGAGACATTAGTTCACCCGCACACCATTTCTTAACATAGTTCTTTATCAGTGCTATTTGTCAAAATGTAACTTCCAAACTCTCAGAGTTTAAGTGGATATGAATGGATTAAACATCAGTTTTTTCCAGTAGCATTTGTTTTAGTGTGATAAATTGTTATTAATATAGTTATAACTGAGAATATTAAATTTAAAAGACCTTATCCTGAATTTCAGGGTGGAAGAGAGTCTGTTTCCTAGTTTCCAGTCTTTCATCTGAGGATTTTTGGAAAGCCCTTGTCTAGCTGACTGCTGTCAATGGAAATAATCAGTAAACAGTCCATAATAGAAGTAGATAAGAGTTGTAGTTGAGTCACACTGACGACTATAGCTTGGAAGCCATAGATTCAAGGAGCATCTGAACTGTCTTCTGCTAGACTACAAAGTAGGGGAGGCTTATATAGGCAAAACCCACAGAGTTACATAAGTTTGTCAGTTATAATTGGATTGGCAGAAGGTAAGGATGCATGTTAAACCAGGATTGGTTAAGGGCTGAAATGGTTGAATAGTTACATGAGGAGACCACGAGACTATAAAGGTGCAGCTGGCAGCTACTAATAGATCTTGTTTTGACCATGACTGGTGGCATCCTGAATCTGATACCGTTCAGAAAATTCAGGTCCTCCGTAATACAGGAATGTGTCTAAAACCACATCCACAGTGGCCAACTAGCCCCATTTTGAATGCCTGAACCACAGTTTTATATCTTCTCAGAACAAAAGACGAACACCAAATATGATGACGGGGGATACACCCCTTCTAGGTTTCTAAAGAGAATGATTAGCTCAAACGTAGCAAATCAGCGTGAACCTTGGTGTCTGGGCCCCAAAGCTCATCACTGAAGGAGTACTGGCATTAGGAATGTAGGAAGTGGGGACATTTATCTCTGTCTTCCAAATGGACATTTATCCTTATCTAAGCAATCTGGTAAATGCAGTTTTTAAAAATGGTTAAAGCAGATGTACAATGCCTGTTTGGTAGACCATAAGACAAGCTGTTCTGGTTAAAATAAAGTGCAAGACAAATGTTGTATAAACCAGAATGACTTCCCCATACCTCAGTAAGGAAAACTTCTTTCAATTACTGTGGAGTATAAAAGCAGTGGCTGCACCCAGATTTGAGAGATTCTTTTGACTACCATCCGAGATAGTCTGAGGAGAAATGAAAGAAAGTTGGGCTGGAAGGGAGGCGCACAGAAACATGTGATAAAGGGTAGAAGAATTCAGAAAAGTTTATTCAAAAACAAAACATGGGTGCCAAGAAGGCTTGTGGGGTATGAGGAAACCTAGTGATTATGTTTCTTTTTTCCATAAAATAATTTAAACTCCTAGAACCCTAGTACTTAATCTTTCCTTGAAACCTGAAAGCATCATTCTCTGCTGATAAGGATATTTTTATTGGTAGTGATTCAATTTAATAAATACTTCAACACTAAATTGTAATATTGTAATATTGAGGCACTGAATCAGGTTATCAATTTATCCTCCTAATATTCTTTTTAGGAAGACATATTCTTGCTTGTGTTTTGTGTTTAGTGTATTTATAATGTTCTTCTGTTAAGAAAATGCTAGCTTGGGGAGGGGGGTTTCGTTGCCTTCTTTACTCTGCGGTTGAACCGGTGACACTGAGGCCCCAGTGTGGGCAGCGAGGGATCCGTCAGCTGACCAGGCACCCTCTGACATTCTGCGTCATCTGTAGGAGAATCTTACATGTGTTGAGATTTCACCAACAGTAAGAGATGTAAAATACCAGCTATACGAAGAGCTAGAGTATGTGATGGCATAGAGTTTTCATTAGCTTTATCACAATATTCACAATGGAGAATTATATTACATGGTAGCAGAAATAGGCATTTTTATGTGTTGCTTATATTTTACCTCAAATTAAATTGTAGATATAGGGTAATAAATAAAATCCATCCATGCCTTTCACACACTAAAAAAAAAAAAAAAGAAAATGCTAGCTTGAACATCTTAATTGAACAGCTGCATTGCCTACTGGATCCTGCTTCTCTAAAACAAAGGTGTGCATGATTGATAACATATTTGTTCCTGATTGGGATAGTACTGTCTAACTTGGCAGTCACTTCCCACCCTGTTTCATTTGTCTCCTTGGTAGTTACTTTTTGGGATTTTCAGAATTTATGGGGTTATTACTTGATTGAAGTGGAAGTTTATGGAAGGACATAGAAAAAAAGGATTGACCAAATAAAGCAATACATACACACCAAATAAAAGTCAAACTATTGCATACAAAGTTAGAAGCTAGATATGATATCCAACTTGAGTAAGACAGGGTAATTGTTTGTGGATAAAAACAAGCCTATGTAAATGAATATTTTATACCAATTCATTTTTATATTTGCTCGTTGGAAGGACTGATGCTAAAGCTGAAACTCCAATACTTTGGCCACCTCATGCGAAGAGCTGACTCATTGGAAAAGACTCTGATGCTGGGAGGGATTGGGGGCAGGAGGAGAAGGGGACGACAGAGGATGAGATGGCTGGATGGCATCACTGACTTGATGGACGTGAGTCTGAGTGAACTCCGGGAGTTGGTGATGGACAGGGAGGCCTGGCGTGCTGCGATTCATGGGGTCGTGAAGAGTTGGACACGACTGAGCGACTGAACTGAACTGAACTGAACTTCACTACTGAGTGAAGTCCTTTTAGTTTTTATCAACAAGCTACTTGATAAATTAGAAATGAATGCTTGAGAGTCAGAGAAATCTGGCTTTTTGGTCCCAGCTTGAAAAATCTAGTAATAGTGACTTGGAAAAGTAACATAACTTCTCTAGTTTCTTATCCACCCAGTAATGTTATTGTAGATGACCATGAGTGTTATTGATAAAGCTTTGAGTGCAGTGCCTAATTAGAGTAGGCACTCAGTAAATGGTAGCTGTAGTTATCCACTAGTTAAAACACGGTTTAAGTGTGAGTGGTGTAGAGAGTATATTTGGATGATTTGGGAGCTCATGTCAGAGAACTTACAAGTATTCTCTCTTTCTGTGAAAGAAGCTGAAGTATCACAAGGTAAGTTTGGGTCTGGATGAACTGAAGATGATGGTGATGGTGATGGTGATGGTGGCTTTCCCTCTTTCCTCACAGAATGTCCCTCCAGACCTCTCCATCTGCACCTTCGTGCTGGAGCAGTCCTTGTCTGTCCGGGCCCTGCAGGAGATGCTGGCTAACACTGTGGAAAAGTCTGAAGGGGCAAGTACTTAATTTATGTAGGCTGGCAGTATTTTAAAGAACTCAGCTATTATATAAATGATTTCTTCACAGGTTTTGGAGATGTTCTTTTGACTGAAATAAGTCAATGCTGTTTAGTTCTGATTTTCTTAAGTTTGCCTTTCTGCTTTATCCAGGAGATCTGGTGATGTTTTAAATAACTTAAAAAAAAAAAAACCACAAACCCATCCATAGGGTAATCTGTGTCCTTGAACCTCATGCTTATTTCAGTAGTTAAAGCAGAATCTCTTTCTTTGAGCATTTCTTACATTTTCAGAGCTGTTATTTTGACTCTTTCAATTAATTGCTTTATGCATGGCTGTCATTAATCTTTATTTCCTTCTCAAATGCCTCTAACCATGTGACTATGTTCTAAGCTTCTTTATGGCAAGTAAAATTTCATGGCACTCATATATTTGAAGTAACAAAATTATGGTGTTACAGCTTTAATCAGTTGTAATTTTGCAAATAGCTAATCATTTTCTTCTGAAAATTGAGATTTTTATTCTGTTGCCAAATGCAGACATTTTTCTTTGAAAGCTTATTTGGTAATTTAAATTATGTTCCATTCTGTGTTGAGTGATTCTGGGCTACTACCCATTCTTAGCTAATTCATTAAATTTTAGAGTTAAGCAGGAGGGTGTTGGTCAAATTTTTGTTTCCTATGTATGTGTTTGCTTGTTGCTGTAATTACTGCAGTATATATTTTAATAAACTATACTATTTCCAGGAATGAACTGAACATATTTATTTGCGATTATTGGTCCATGTGTTGCTGTTTTTGTTGTTAATCATTGCTGTGGTTTGGATACGTAAAGAGATTAAAAAATGATAATAAACCATTTAACAGAAAATGAATGATAAATTCTGATGTGATATATTTTCATTAGCCTTGTAGTTTTTTAAATTTTAGTATCACACAGGTAGGACTTTAATTGCCTTGTGCGTTAATTTTAAATTAATTTAAAATGTTAATACTATATCACATGTATGTATATATGGAAGAGACACTTTAGTGATTTTTCTTTGATATTAGAGTAACAGCTTATTTTTTAAAAGATCCAACTATGTTATGCATATTTAATTTTTCAAGTACATTTTTGGTTACAACAGTTTGAAATTACACTATTAAACTACATGAAGTTTAAAAAATTGTTTTTCTTTATATTAATGCAGTGCTTTTGGAGTAGGGTTGAATTAAAGCCTTTCTCAATTCAACTAGTTTTGTTTCTACCTGGATAACCAACCCCTCTTGGGTTTTAAACCTCACTGAGGCATGCTGCTGCTGCTGCTGCTGCTAAGTTGCTTCAGTCGTGTCCAACTCTGTGTGACTCCATAGATGGCAGCCCACCAGGCTCCCCTGTCCCTGGGATTCTCCAGGCAAGAACACTGGAGTGGGTTGCCATTTCCTTCTCCAATGCATGAAAGTGAAAAGTGGAAGTGAAGCCTCTCAGTCGTGTCCGACTCTCAGCGACCCCATGGACTGCAGCCTACCAGGCTCCTCCGATCATGGGATTTTCCAGGCAAGAGTACTGGAGTTGGGTGCCATTGCCTTCTCCACTCACTGAGGCATATCTGCTTTGAAATTCCAATCTGTCTTTATGAAGGAAAATTCTTTTCCTTTTGCATGAGCATCTAGAAAAGCATGTATTGTCATTTCACTTATCTTTGTAGATACCAACTTATGATAAAATTACCATAAAATTTTCAGGTTGCTAAGCTGCTTTTTCTAAATTTAAACTCTTGATAAGAGGTTTTATCTCCCCAGAATCTGGGGAATGGATTAGGCAAGCTCTCAAATTATCTGTGTATATAGAACGTGTTGAAAATACTATTTTTTGACTTATTGAAGATACTCATTAGTTAGAATTTCTGCCCCCCAAATATATTTATTTAGCTTAATTTTGAGTTGTTCTCCTCTAGAAAGCTTCTGTCAGAGATAACATGATAATTTATGTGATATGTGGAAAATCATTTATAAAGCCCCGTGTAGCTACCATTAGACATTCATTCTTAAATGAAAATTGAGAAAAAACAGCTTCAGAAAAGGAAAATATTTCATTGAGCCAAATCTCACTTTCACACTAGGAAGAACCACTGTCCAGTGACTCAGAAGATATTATATTTGGGGGAAAGAAAATGCTTTCTTAGACTATAAGAGAGTTTTGATTGTACCTGGGAGTGATGTTCAGGCTACCCAGATGGTGCTAGTGGTAAAGAACCTGCCTGCCAATGCAGGAGATGTAAGAGTGATATTCAAAATATTTCATAACTAGTTTGGCACAGGCATCAATTATTCAGAGTGGAACTCAGCTGGAATGATTGAGTCAAGATTCTGGCAAGATTTGGGGGTTAGTCTGAGCAATTTGGGGGTATTCTGGAGGAGTCATGGGCTGGTCAGAATTAGGGGACAGTGGCACCCCACTCCAGTACTCTTGCCTGGAAAATCCCATGGGCGGACAAGCCTGGTAGGCTGCCGTCCATGGGGTCACTAAGAGTCGGACACGACTGAGCCACTTCACTTTAACTTTTCACAGTCCCTGGTGGGCTGCTATCTATGGGGTTGCACAGAGTCAGACACGACTGAAGCGACTTAGCAGCAGCAGCAGCAGGGACTTGGGGCTGAGGTTATTCACTAGGAGAGCTAGTTTGCCACCTAACAACCATCTTCATCATAATGGTGGAAACAGCGAAAGATCGTATCTGATTACATGTCTTCAGTGGATGCTGCTGGCACTCGTAGGAGTCAAGTCTTTGGACTCCATAGATATCCATACCCTCTTTACTAGCCCCTCATGTGTCTTCTTTAAACTCATGGGAATCAGTAGCAAATACTTTTGGCAAACAAACTGTCATTTCTAACAATAAGTTATATGCAGTAGATTTGCTTATAAAGAAAGATCCACTTTGTCTTGGATGAAGTATGTCAGCAAGGAGATGCTAATTTTCTTGAAATCATTTCTTTTTTGTGATATGTTTATTTTTTAATTTTTTGAGCATCTGCTTTATTTTTTTAATTGGAATGTGATTGCTTTCCAGTGTTGTGCGAGTTTCTGCTGTACAACAATATGAATCAGCTCTAGGTATACATATGTGCCCTCCTTGAGCCTCCCTCACACTTCCCTGTGCCCACCGCACCCTCATCCTACCCCTCTAGGTCTCACGGAACTCCCTGTGCTATACAGCAGCTATCTGTTTTACACATGGTAGTGTTGGCACCCCACTCCAGTACTCTTGCCTGGAAAATCCCATGGATGGAGGAGCCTGGTGGGCTGCAGTCCATGGGGTCTCTGAGGGTCGGGCACGACTGAGCGACTTCACTTTCACTTTTCACTTTCGTGCATTGGAGAAGGAAATGGCAACCCACTCCAGTGTTCTTGCCTGGAGAATCTCAGGGACGGGGGAGCCTGGTGGGCTGCTGTCTATGAGGTCGCACAGAGTCGGACATGACTGAAATGACTTAGCAGTAGCAGTGTATATATGTCAGTGCTAGAAATTGTTTCTCTCCCTACACGTTAAAGAGTGTATCATAAAGAATCTTGTGTATTACTTAATTCCCCCACTCTCTTATGATCAACTTTAAGAAGCCTTGTTTTTTTTAAAAAAAATTCTAAACTTCCTTATGTAATTCAATGCTGTTAATACTGATACTATTTATTATCCACATAGCAATACAAACACACTTGATGATAATGAAAAAAAACTTCACTTAGAACCATGCCTTTTCTTTTTTGTGGTTAAGCACCATTTGCCTTGTATTCTTAGGTCCCACCAAGTAAATGCTTGGTTTTTATAAAGTTGCAGGAAATTTAATGGGAAATCCCCAACATCATTTGTGTCAAACACATCATGAAGGTTATTGATAACAAAAACAGATGTGTAAGATGAAACAGGAAAAATATTACTTAATTTAATGAAGCTTTGATTCCACAGAATTGATTATTGTGGCTTATTAGTAAAATAACTAGAACACAAAACGAAAGTGAAAGTCGCTCAGTCGTGTCCGACTCTTTGTGACCCCATGGATTTTATAGAGTCCGTGGAATTCTCCAGGCCAGAATACTGGAGTGGGTAGATGTCCCCTTCTCCAGGTGATCTTCCCAACTCGGGGATCGAACTCAGGTCCTCCCGCATTGTAGGCAGATTCTTGACTAGCTGAGCCATCAGGGAAGACAGAACTAGTAGTATAAGTGGCATAAGAAGCCTTCTGAAATATTTTATTAAAAGAGGTTTTCTAAAATATCTGCTTTTTAAAAAAAGTATGATTAAAGTGATCCAGATCAGTTTAATTATATGTAATTCCAGATCAGTATGTAATTCCATTGAACATAATTCAGCTTTTTTTCTTATTTAAAGCATACCAGTAGAAAACAGGCCAAGAGCTTTTTAGCTTTATATGAATAGCTGCTCACAGGGCCTTTAAAATCCTGAGAGTGGAGACAATACAAATAAATACAAGGAGAAAATGACCGCAGGATCAATGCCCATCCCTTTTGGCCAAATTTTCTTGTATCCTCTGTATATGCACTTCCTTGCTTCTGTTAATTTTTTGTTCCCTGCCCCCTAGGTTTTAGGTGGCTCTAGATCACTAGTCTGCTTCTGTATCTACTTCTATCTCCTCTCATTCTTCAGATTTATTTTGCATATTGTTGATATCAGATCAGATCAGATCAGTCGCTCAGTCGTGTCCGACTCTTTGCAACCCCATGAATCGCAGCACACCAGGCCTCCCTGTCCATCACCAACTCCCGGAGTTCACTCAAACTCACGTCCATCCAGTCAGTGATGCCATCCAGCCATCTCATCCTCTGTCGTCCCCTTCTCCTCCTGCCCCCAATCCCTCCCAGCATCAGAGTCTTTTCCAATGAGTCAACTCTTCACATGAGGTGGCCAAAGTACTGGAGTTTCAGCTTCAGCATCATTCCTTCCAAAGAAATCCCAGGGCTGATCTCCTTCAGAATGGACTGGTTGGATCTCCTTGCAGTCCAAGGGACTCTCAAGAGTCTCCTCCAACACCACAGTTCAAAAGCATCCATTCTTCGGCACTCAGCCTTCTTCACAGTCCAACTCTCACATCCATATCTGGGCTAAAAGCTAGGTTTTCTAGAATTTGAGAACTGGTTAAGAATACGTTGTGCCACATATTCACTCTGTGGCTTTAAGGAAGGTCAGTCTTTATCATCAGGTCTGTGTGTGCTGAGTCGTTTCAGTCGTGTCCGACTCCGTGTGAACCCATGGACTGTAGCCCGCCAGGCTCCTCTGTCCATGGGATTCTCCAGGCAAGAATACTGGAGTGGGTTGCCATGCCCTTCTCCCACCCTGGGATGGAACCTGCATCTCTTACATCTCCTGCATTGGCAGGCAGGTTCTTTACTACTAGTGCCATCTGGGAAGCCCCAGTCATCAAATTTAGTGAAAAATAGTATTTAAAAAAAAGAAATATCAGTAAATTTCACAGATTGTAAAACCAAAGCCCTTTCTATTATGCCATGTCATTTCTTACTTTATATCTGTGCTTCTGTGAAATGGAGACCTAAATTAAATTAGATATTACAAAATAAAATTGAATGGAGAAAACGTTCATTGAAAATGCTTCTGAATTAATTCAGGTATAATGAAACAAATGGCCAAAAGCATAGGACCATCTAAATTATTAAATCTTATTAACTAGATCACACACACAAATAAGTATCACTGACTATATTTTAACCTAACTGTGCCATCATCAAACTGGCAGGATCACTGGCTGGGAAACTGGAGGGAGGGGGAAGGGATTCCTGAAAGAGCCACGGTTGCAGAGAAGCAAACTGCCAAGGCCAGGGAAAAGGCAGTCAGGGATTAGTAGCAGTTCAATCAAAGGCATATATAGGTATGAGAAAAGGAATAAATAAAACAATAAAAACAGCCACTGTTAAATGGATGCTAAATATGCTTTATATACTATCATTTAATAATCACTAAATCTGATGATTTTTTATGATTTTGACATTATAATATATGTCAGTGATAATATTTGCTCATTTTTGTGTGTGTTCTAGTTAATAAAGTTTAATAATGTAGATGATCCTATGCTTTTGGCCATTTGTTTCATTATACCTTAATTCAGAAGCATTTTCAATGAACTCTTTCTCCATTTAAGTTTATTTTTGTAATATCTAGTTTAACTTAGGATTCTGTTTCATAGAAGCACAGATATGAATTGAGAAGTGAGACGGTATAGTGGAAAGGGCTTCTGTTTTACAATCTGTGAAATTTATTGATTTTTTTTTTCACATACTATTTTTAATAGTTTCACTTGTTGACAATGCATTGCTTTTGTTTTAACATCATGAATATATTAAGTGACTTACTCGTATTAGTGTTTAGGAGGGTATATACAAAAATAACATTGACTGTCCTTTCTATCTTTTGGTTTAGCTGTTTCTAGGAGAATTGTAGGAGAAGGCACTGGCAACCCACTCCAGTACTCTTGCCTGAAGTATCCCAGGGATGGGGGCTGCCATCTGTGGGGTTGCACAGAGTCAGACACAACTGAAGCAGCAGCAGCAGGAGAATTGTAGGGTCCTTTCCCTTCTGACTTTTGCTTGTAGCCGCTTGACTATTGGTGCCTTATTGTTAGACTATTAGTAGCTTGAACCAAGAAACAAAAACTAAAATTAAACCAGTATTTGTCCGTTATATCCTGCTTTTTGGGGGAAGTAGATTAAAATTTTTAATTTCAATGGTTCTGATTAGTATCATTCATTCATGTCGTATTTTCCTCATTACTATAGGTAATTGGTAGGGTTTTTTTTGGTAGTTTCCTATAATTTAAATTACAAATGATGCTTTAAATATCTATAAAATTACAATGTAATTATAAATATTGCTTAGTATGAATAAGTGAGTTCTAATCATTCATATATTTAATGCAAACTTTGAATATTTAGAAGATATGCTTTATAAACCTCTGTGGGTAGAAAGATGAATAATAAGTGAGTTTTGCCATCAATGGATTCACAGTCTAAGCAAGAATAGAAGGACAATTATAGTGCCGTATGATGTGTGTTATCATAGAAGAGTAGATATAATTATTGTATTAGCAGAAGGAAGGGATTGAGTTTGGGGAACTTGGCATTCTTTAGAATTTTCTTTGGACTTTCTATTACTACATCATTTCTAAGACAAATGGAAATAATATTAAAGCTATTAATATAAAAGTCACTTAAATTTTTTCTCCAGGGAACAATTTAATCTCATTATGCTGTTCTTTGAATTCTATTAGAAACTGGTACTTGCCCAGAGGACTATACATAACATGTTCAGGGATATTCTTAATGTGATTTTTATGTTTAAATTTACTGAAATAGTTTATTATTTTATATGAAATCCTGAGTGTTTCATATTTCTAAATTATATAATCTTGTAATTAAAGTTACAAAATGCCACAGTTATCAATAGACTTAGTTATCAATAGAGAGATATATCAGACTGTGACACTTTCAGTTTTTATGAAAAATGAAGTTATAGAATAGGGAGTATTATTAATACAATTGTGCCACTCTCTTAACAAAACCTCTGCTTTTTTAGAAGCATGTATTCTGAAAGTATTCAAAATGCATCATGAAGTAGCCATTTAAATTAACTGGTAAATGAGGTGTCGTTTTTTAAAATACATTTTATAAACATTAAAGCACCATGAATCAATTTTTAAAAAATACGTTTATCAAACAATGAAGTAATAATTTCAGGCGAGTAATTGCATTTAAGATCATTTTATATAAATGCAAGAGCAGAAGTTGAAGTTCAAGATGTGTGCTATATTCCATAGTGATTAGGCATATAGATTATAGAGAAACTCTGGTAATCTTTGGAAAACTGCTTAAACTTTCTGTACCTTTGTTTTCTCATCTGTAAAGTGGGGGCAAATAATAGTGTCCTCCCATTATATTGTTGTGAGGATCCAATAAGTCAGTATGAAGTGTATAGAACATTCATAGCACATAGGAAGCACACTACAGCCGTGCTGTGCATGCATGCTAAGGCGCTTCAGTCATGTCCGACTCTCTGTGAGCCCATGGACTGTAACCTGCCAGGCTCCTCTGTCCATGGGATTCTCCAGGCAAGAGTACTGAAGTGGGTTGCCACGCCCTCCTCCAGGGGATCTTCAAGAACCAGTATTGAACCCACCTCTCTTATGTCTCCTGCATGGGGAGGCTATTTCTTTACCAGTAGCGCTACCTGAGAAGCCCATATCTTATTATAGCCCATATCTTATTGTTATTGTATTTGCTTTGGGATGCAAATGTCTTCTCCAGACCATATATTTGGTCCAAATAATAAAAGCAAAGCAAACAGCAATTGCCTGAGGGCTCCAGAGAGTTTAACAAAAGCAGGAAGATTCTGGAGAGAAGCCAGCCTTGGAAAATGGAATTGGGGCCGATCGGTTTTACATTTTTAAGGTTTTTAGCCTGAAGATTGTGGTCGCTAAAACTTTGAAAGAACAAGCACAGTCTCTCCGAAGACAAAATTCAGGGCCTTTTGAAAGTCAAGGAGTAGTTCTAGAAAAGAGAAATCCAGAGAGAGGGAGACCCACATTTTGTGCATAAACTCTGCCCGGGTCTCTGGCTGATGCTTAGCCATCTATATGGGGGACAGACGTCAATTCAGTTACCGCTGCTAACGTTATTACTGCTCTGAGATCTGCACTGCCACCAAGCATTTTGCAGTTTGCAGTTTGAGTCCTACCAAGTGGATTGCTCATTAAAACAAATACATCAGTGTTCTTCGGCGGTGTATAGTAGAACTGCAACAATATAAAAGGACAGGACACAATTCACAATTGCTTAGGAAACAATCAAATGTGACCCAATCTCAAGGTAAATGACTACCAAGAACTACAGAGGGACAGTCTTAGCAGATGAAGATTTAAAGCAGCTATTAAGGCTATATTCAGTGCAATCAAGGAAAGTACGTTTACTGTCAACAAAAGAATTCAAAAATCAACATATAAAAATGATTCAAGTAACAAAATGGAATTTCTGTAAAATGGAAAACCACATTATCTGAAAAGTTTACTTATTTAGTAAGTGAACTAGGATACAAATTAATCTCAATTGGAGTCTGAAGTCTATGCTTTTTAGCTCTTTACTTTGGAGTATTCATGTAATAAGAGGGGAGCAGTGGGAGAGCCTAAGGAGATATCAATACTAAACCAGTGGGAACAAGAGGAGGAGCATCCCATAGAAAGCTCTGGCTAGAAAGAACCGGGACGATAAGGGGAAAGCCAAGAGAAAATAGCTACAGAAGCCACATATATGTTAGTTTCTCTGGCTGTTGTTAACAAATTATGCTCCAAGCCTGATGGATTAAAACACCATGAACTAATTATCTTCCGGTTCTTCAGATAAGAATTCTGAAAATTAGTCTCAGTGGGCTAAATCAAGGTGTCAGCAGGACGGCATTAATTATGATAGCTCTAAGGAGGAATCTATTATACTTCATTACCTTTTCTAGCGTCTATTCTTGGGTGGTGGCCCCTCTTTCATCTTCAAAGCTAGCAACGGTATATATTCATAGTTTGTGTGTATTAGGATGCAGATGGCCTTGAGGTGCCCCTATTTGCCCTTCTACATCATGGAAACACAGTTTGAGTAAGATGTTGTTTGCAAGATGAGATGAGAATCAGAGATACCTAGTTGAATAAGGACTGAAAAGTGTGATTTGGTTCCGTAGGAGCCTGGCTTTCCTGCAAAGCTATCAATATTAATGTCAGTCTATCCTATGTGTGTGTATATATACATGCACACACACATAGGAATTAATAGTAAAGAATGAATTAATTAATAATAAAACACACACATTTTAAATTCAAAAGACTTTATTCTCTAAAGAGTTTTTAGTATTTATTTGTCATTCCAAAAGTGGTGCTCAATATTTCTTTTGTATTTAAGTAGATTTTGGTACATGTTCACTATATCTAAAAGACTTATTTGTTCATGCTCTTGGGCATGTAGGCCAAGGACCAAAAATTAATAATTAATGTTGTATCTACCCTGGTTGAGTTTTATTTTCATACTGATTATTTTTCGGTTTGCTTTCTCTTGATTAAAGTGACTTGGAGTAGTGTGAAGGAAAAAGGAAGCATTGCCACGTCTTGCTTATAGTTCATATAAGATAGATGGTGTTCTAACATTTAATAATAAGTTCTGCACATTATTAAAAATAAGTTACTCAGATGATTGGGCTAATGATTCACTGGATAGAAAAATGAAGTTTACTTAAACACTTGATATTGTTCATCATTTCAAATATGTTACTGCTCTACATTCTAAGTCTCCTTAAAACACAGACTCAAACAATTAGGATATGAAACTGTGATTATACTTTTAAATATTCTCAGTGCAGTAGAAATCTGCCTCTGAAGAGACAAAAGACTGAACAGGGCTCCTTTTTGATAAAGAAAAATAATAACCACACTCACAATTTTATTTTTGTGTCAGGAAGATGCCTTCTGAACTATGGTAAGGAATCAATAAATTTTATATATTGGTATTGCTGAAAGTCATTAGTGACACGTAAAGCACAAGCAGCAAAATAAAAAAAAAACAAGTGGGACTCCAACAAACTAAAAAGCTTCTGCACTGCAAAAGAAACAATTAACAAAACGAAAAGGCAGCATATGGGATGCGAAACCATATTATGCAAACCACAGTATGTGATAAGGGGTTAATGTCCAAAATATATAACAAGCTTATGCAATTCCAAAATAACAAATAGCAATAGCAGAACCCCAAATAATGCAATCAAAAATAGACAAAAGAACTGAATAGACATTTTCCCAAAGATGTGTGAAGGGCAAACAGATACGTGAAAAGATGCTTATCACCACTAGTCATTAGTGAAATGCAAGTCAAACCCACCCTGAGATATCATCTCCTACCTTTTAAAATGGTCATCATCAAAAAGACAAAAGATAACAAATGCTGATGAGGTTGCAGAGCAAAGGGAATCCTGTCCTCTTGGTGGGATTGTAAACTAGTAGAGCCGTTGTGGGAAACAGTATAGAGGATCCTCAAAAATGAAAAATAGAACTACCGTATGATCCAGCAGTTTGGGGAATATAGCCAAAGGAAATGAAAACATTAATGAGGAAAGATATATTCACCCCCCATTTTCAGAGCAGCATTATGATAACCACGACAGTGGAAACAACCATTGATGGATGAACGGATAAAGAAATTGTGTTACCTGTGTACAGTGGAATACTGTTTAGCTATAAAAATGAGGAGATTCTGCCATTTGGGACAACATGGATGGGCCTTCAGGGTATTAGCTAAGTCCAACAGAGAAAGACAAATACTGTATGATCTCACTTATTTGTGGAATCTGAAACAACAACAACAAAAGGAAACTCAGGAAAAGAGATCAGCTTTGCGGTTATCAGAGGTGGAGAAGAGGGAAATTGGAGGAAGGGTCAAAATTACAAGCTTCCAGTTCTAAGTAAGTACTAGGGATGTAGTGTACATCATGGTGACTAATGTACATCATGGTTAACACTGCTATATGATATATAAGAAAAATGTTAAGAGATTAAATCTTAAGAGTTTTTATCTCAAGGAAAATGTTTTTTTTCTTTTTTTTGTATTCTCTTTTCATTTTATCTACATAAGATGATGAATGCTATCTAAAATTATTTGGTGATCATTGTATAATATTTGTAAGTCAAATCATTATGCTATACACCTTAAACTTATACCATGATATTTATCAATTATATCTCAATAAAACTAGGAAAAAGTGGTGCCCTCCATGCATGCAATATTCAGCTTAAGTTTAAATTCAGCTTAAATTTCAGCTTAAGGTTAAATTTCAGAGCCGTTTCCATCTTCTGGTTTCATAACAGTAATATAAAAGAGTATAAACTGAAGATAGTTTCTTCATAGTCCATTTTTCCCCTGAAGATAATCACAGCTAATATTGGTTTATATCTGTCTAGAACATCATGTATAAAAATTTTTTTCCATGGACTGTTGTATCATCTTTTATAATTTAATCATATATGGTTAAAAATATCAGAAATGCTAACCAAAACTACAGTGAATTTCTCCTAAAACCAGTCAAAATGGTCATCATCAAAAAAATCTACAAACAATAGATGCTAGAAATCGTATGGAGAAAAGGGAACCTTCTTACACTGTTGGTAGGAATGTAGATTGGTATAGCCAATATGGAGAACAGTATGGAGGTTCCTTAAAAAATGAAAAATAGAGCTACCAGGTATCCCATGCCTGTGCATATATCAGGAGAAAAACCATAAATCAAGAAGATACATGCACCCCAGGGTTTACTGCACCACTGTTTACAGTACCCAAAATATGGAAGCAACAGAGGATTGGATAAAGAAGATGTGGCATATAAATATACAATGGAATATTACTCAGCCATAAAAAGGAATGTAATTATTCCATTTGCAGAGACGTGGATGGACCTAGAGACTGTCATACAGAGTGATGTCAGGAGAAATGTCATATTGATACATTTATGTGGAATCTAGAAAAATGGTGTAGATGAAAGTTGTTTGCAAAGCAGAAATAGAGACACAGACATAGAGAACAAATGTATGGATACCGAGGTGGAAGACGGGTGGGATGTGGCACTTGGCATTTGGAGATTGGAATTAACATATGTACACTAATATGTATAAAATAGACAGCTAGTGAGAACCTACTGTACAGCACAGTGGACCTCAGCGCTTTGTGGTGACCTGAATGGGAAGGAAACCCAAAAAAGAAGAAATACACGTCTAAGTATAGCTGATTCTCTTTGCTGTACAGCAAAAACTAACAGAACATTGTAAAGCTATTATATTCCATTTAAAAATATTAAGACACTAAAAAAGCAAGAGAATCCAGGCTTAATTGATTAGGGCTCTGGCACAGATTTTCTTTAGTTCTCTTGGCTTTGTTCTTTGGTTCTTCGTTTCTCTAGTTACAGTAGGGCTGCAGCAATTTCAGGAATGATACCCAAATTCAGCATCATCCATAGGCACACAAAGCAGCTGACTTTCTTTGCTTTTATTTATGAGACTAATGAGATTTTCCCAGAAACCACCTGATGGACTTCCCCTTATATCCATTGTCACATAGTCGTTGCCCAGATTATTAACAAGCAAGAGGAACTGTGGCCAACACAACTGGCTTAGAGGGGAGAGAGGACACCTTTACAAAATTAGGGATTTTTCTGGAAGAAAGAGCAGGGTTATATATGTAAATGAATGTTGAGCAGACATGGCGTTATCCTCCTTAAGCCTTATTTCGAAAAAGTTATTTATATTTGGGATCCTCCAGGTTCTTGAGCCAAACTAGGTGTAGCAAGTTGTCAGTAAATCCTTATCCAGAAAGAAAAATCAAAGTCTGTGCTCAGTTGTTTCTGTATCTGGGGAATGTTAAACCCTTGCTTACTTCTTCACCCAACTGATTCATATAGTATTTGTTCCACAAAAGTACGTTGAGATGCTATTGTGAATTCCACGCTGGTAATGCAGGAATAAATAAAAATGCACCTTGTTTGTGAGGAATTTAGTGATCTAATAGTGAAAAGTAAAAGTAAATAATGATTGAACATGGGTGAAATATGCTTTGATACTGAAGTCCAATGAGAGTCCAGAGGAGGGAAGTCTTAATTACCTACCCAGCACTACCTCCCCTGTATAAAGACACACATCCCTTCATAAATGGCTGAGGTCTTCTACAGGTTAAAAACAATGAAAAACTCAACAGATTAGTCTGTTTATATTATAGACAAAAGGATGTTACTAGCTATTTATATTGAAACTGAAATTCCCAATTAACTACTAATACCATTTTACTTTAAGAAGCTGGGTACTATATACCTTGCTGTTCAGGAGCATCCCTGGTAAAATACTGCTTTGGGAATGGCTCTGTGATGCTATTAAATGAACCAACATATTACTGACTAATGTGTTCGTTAGGCAGCATCTTGTCTAAAGCCTCTGTATATAACCATGTACCTGTCTTTCATCTGTGAAATTAGTGCAGTGATTTAGAAGGTGAACATGATTATAACTTCTTAAAAGGCTCATAGCTAAAAGTATTCACTGAGCAGCAACTATTTGTCTACCACTTATAAGAATGTGGACATTTGTCTATGTTTGAAATATATGCCCTCTATTTGTAGACACTTTGTTTTATTGTCTTTTTGTCTCTAAAAAGACAACTTCCTACTCTGAAGCAAAGTATACTACATATTTCTATGTGTTTGAATGATGTGGTTTCCAGAGATACCAGCACCAAACTCAATAAGGAGGTCAGTATGTAATTGAATCACCAGCATGTAATTGAATCACCATGCCAGAGTTATGCACTGCTTTAGATTATGACTCTTTAATGTATAGATTATTTTATTACATTACTGTCATTCAATTTGAACATCTTCTTCAGATCTTTTGTATTTAAAGTAAAAAAAATTTCATGTGTAAATACTTGCTTAATTCACTTGCTATCAAATATTTGTGATAGATTCTGAATTTACCAGTAATTTAAAGATATTCATGACCTGTTGAACTAAACAACTTCTAATTTTTATTCTCTTAAAGTAAACTTTATTTTCTTAAAAAATTGCAGTCTAATTTGACAGAATATATCCTTTTAAACTATTTTTTATCACATGCTACTTATCCTCACTTCCCGCATAACCTCACTAGCACCATTTCTTACCTCACTTGAGTTTTCTCCAAAACATTTCTTTTCCTTCTGTCATATTAATATTGTGCATTTGTGTTTTTATTTTTTGTCTTTATTAATTTTCATTGGAGTATCGTTACTTTACAGTGTTGTGTTAGTCTCTATGATACAGCTAAGTGCATACTGCTGTGTGGATATAGCTGTATTCACTTAGCTTGGTGAATATTTAGGTCACAAATATTGAGTAGAGTTCCCGGTCCTCTACGGTAGGCTCTCACCAGTTCCCTATTAATAGTTTATATATATAGTTTCTATAGTGTGTATATGTCAGTCCCCATCTCCCAGTTCATCCCACCCCCATTCACTCTTGGTATTCACACACTTGTCTCTATTTCTACTTTGCGATAAGATCATTTACACCATTTTTTAAAAAATTCCATATATATGTGTTAATATACAGTATTTGTTTTTCTCTTTCTGACTTACTTCACTCTGTACAATAGTCTCTAGGTCCATCCATGATGGACTGGATTTTGATGACTGGATTTTGTTCCCTTTCACGGTTGATAATATTCCATATGTACCACATCTTCTTTATTCGTTTATTTGTTGATGGACATATAAGTTGTTTCCATGTCCCGCCTATTGTATATGGTGCTGCAGTGAACATTGGCGTGCGTATGTCTTTTCGATTTATGATTTTCTCTGGGTGATTTTTATTTTTAAATAAACTATTCATCTCTGATAGAGTGTAAATCCCATGAATGCAGATCAAATGCAATGCTTTTGATCTATTGTGTTCACTGGCTTTAGCATGAACACCTAGGACAAAGCATGTAATGAAACAGTCAGTAAATATTTGCTGACTTGAGACATTGAAAGATAGGTATTATAAACCTAAGAATTAAGGGGCTGAAAAGAAAACCAACAATTCTGTGCCTACTATTATAGTAGCAGTTTTGAACCTAAGTATAGCATTGACTGTTAAGCACAGATATGTTTCTCCTTGCCCTGCTCTACTCTGAGAGAAAAGAACTCTATTCAGAAGAGGAAGTGAGGGTAAACTTTGGGGGTTAGAACAATATGCATCCTTGTTTGCCTGCCCAGGTCAGGTTAACACGTGTCACAACTCAATTCCTGTTATCCCTCCTTCACTGTCCATGGTGCTCCAGTCCAGGTGAGAAATTATTTGGCCATCCCCTGTTGTGGTATCTTGATGAATCAGATAAAAATTACAAACCTCTTCCCCAGGGGGAAAAAAAAGGATAATTTCTATACATACAGAATCTTTCATATAATTTCAGATTTAAGGACTTACATGGAAATCAAGCAACTTTTGACTTGTAGCTGCATAGTGGTAGAATCTATACTTTTTTGCAACTAACCTCAGACCTGTGAGAGCAAGACAGAATCCAGGGGGCTCTGTGTAGCTTAGAGACCAGATGGACCATCTGGACAAGGAAAGGCCAATATGGGCAATATGACCAGGTGTGACTTCTGAGATAACAGTGAAGCAATTATCTCTTAAGACCCCAACAGAGCTGGGGTCGAGTTCTTTATTGGAATAGGAAACCTTGAAACTGTCCTTAGGCCATTGACAGAGTACAGAGAACAGCACACCAAAGGCACACAGAATGCGCTCTGCATTGTAGGCAACTGATATCCATGGTTTTGGAGGCAGTGAGCCTGGTGTGAGATAAGAAGAACCTACTGAAATCACTGCATGATCTGACATGAGAGAGAAGTGTCCCAGTGAGATCAGACAGTGTAAAGGAAGTGAGAAGTGAGAGAGA
Organism: Bos grunniens; assembly: GCF_055505025.1. NCBI lineage: Eukaryota > Metazoa > Chordata > Mammalia > Artiodactyla > Bovidae > Bos > Bos grunniens. The sequence goes on along the minus strand of NC_141192.1, from coordinate 36,206,932 downwards.
AATCACAGCAGAGACAATAGAAGAAGCAATGGTCAGCCACAAAATTTAATACTTCATTCGCTGGAGTTACTTGCGTTTGTTTGTTCTATAGACTTATGATGAATAACTGTGTTCCAAGTTCTGTGAACAGTAACTGGTGAGGTAGATCCTAAAGAGCTAGGAATGTTTTTTCCAGAATAGGACATAAGTGGAATCTGTGCCTTATAAACTATAAATGTTTGAGTGAGGAGGGTGAAGAAATAAAAACAAGATGCCAGGGAAAAGATAAAAACTGAGATTTTCTTTACACACCCATGGCCTGGAGACTGTTTTATTTCTAATGGTATTAGTGTGTCCAACAATTATGAATAGGAAAATGAGTGATATTGTGTTATTTATTCATGAGATATAATCTCTATGCCTCCAGTATGGATTTGAGGTCAATGCTACATAGGTATTTAAATTCAGTAAATTTGTAGTTTGTTTCACCATAAAGAGTTTGTAGTTCCTTTGAAAATAATTCAAGAACTGCTTAGGAAGAAACCTGTGAACAGGGGATTCAGCCGATGATTAGATGACTCTGGTTGTGTTTTGTTGAGGACTGTTTTGATTATGGCTTCTTTCTAGGTATTTAACTTGCCTGTAACTGTTGAATAAGCTGTTCCCTGAGCAGACTCTTCCTAATTTCATTAATTTAATTGTTGCCAAGTGAACAATCAGTTTTATGAAGGAACTTGAGGTTTTAGTTTCTCTGTCTAGCTTTAGTTAGTTTTTCTTTTTTTCTTAAACTTTTATATTGAAGTGTAGCAGATTAACAGTGTTGGGATAGTTTCAGGTAGCCAGCAAAGGGACTCAGCCCTATACATGTGCATCCACCCTCCCAGAAACTCCCCTCCCATCCAGGCTGCCGCATAACATTGAGCAGAGTTCCCTGTGCTGTCCAATAGGCCCTTGTCAGTTATCCATTTTAAATGTAGCAGCATGTACATACAATCCCAATTGTATGTACACAGATTGAATGTACAATTTGTACAATCCCAAACTTCCTATCTCTTCTCATCCTTCCTCCCCTGCCCTGTAACGATAAGTCTGTAAGTCTGTTCCTGTTTTGTAAATAAGTTCATTTGTATAGTTTCCTTTTAGATCTTACATATAAAGGATATAATATGATATTTATCTTTTTCTGTCTGACTTATTTCACTCAGTGTAACAATTTCTAGGTCCATCCATATCGCTGCAAATGGCATTATGCCATTCTTCTTGATAGCTGAGTAATATTCCACTGAATATATGTACCACATCTTCTTTATCCATTAGTTAGTTTTTCATACTCTCCACTCTCTATCAGGTTGGATTCACTCCCTGAATAAGCTCTATTTTCCCCTGATACATTTCTCATATTCTTACCACACTTAATTCCTCAACCTGCAGTTCTGCATCTTTCAGAATTTTACCCTGTCCTTCTATGCTTATGTCCAAGAAAGTGTCTTCCTTGAATATTTTCATAATCCTCCCAGCCAGAAGTAATATTTTACTCAGAGATCCATATCACTGGATTTTTAATTTTTTCCTCATTTTTCTCATAATAATTGGGTATACATTATATATAATTTCTTTACATTAGAATATGTGTTTAATTTCTGAAAATGTTTTTATTTCACTTAATTTTTGAAAGCAATTTCAAATTTACAGAAAATTGTTTGAAAATGTCCCATAGCCTTTTCCTTCCCCCACATCCCTTATTATTATAAAATCTTGCATTAATGTGGTACATTTGTTATAACTCACAAATATTACCACCCCAAGTTCATGGTTTACATTAGGGCCAATATTGACAAATCATTATTTAAACTTCACAGTTTACATTATCACTCTTTGTACTGTACAATCTAAAAATTCTGACATGGACTTCACTGATGGTCCAATGGTTAAGACTCTGTGCTAACAATGCATGGGATGAGAGTTTGATCCCTGGTGAGGGAACTGAGATCCCACATGCCATGCAGCATGGCCAATTTTTTTTTTTTTTAAAGTTAATATATTATGTTTTGTATCCACTATTCCTGGTATGAGACAGAATAGTTTCACTAAAGTCCCCTGAACTTCACCTTTTCATGTCTTCCTCCCTTCTAACCACTGATCTTTTTATTGGCTCAATAGTTTTACCATTTTCCATAATGTCATATACTTTGAATCGTTCAGTATGCTGCCTTTTCATTCTGGCTTCTTTCACATAGTGTGATGCGTTTAAGGTTTCTCTATGTCTTTCCTTAGCTCGAGAGCTCATTTCTGTTTATTACTGAGTTGGCATCACTGACTTAATGGACATGAGTTTGAGCAAGTTCTGGGACATGGTGAAGGACAGGGAAGTCTGGTGTGCTGCAGTCCATTGGGTTGCAAAGAGTTGGATACGAATGAGTAAGTTAACAACAACAATATTCCATCACCTGGATATACAGTAGTTTGTCTATCTATTGAAGAACATTTTGATTGCTTCTAAGTTTTGGCAATTATGAATATAGCTGCTATAAACTCACGTGTAGACTTTGATGTAGACATAAGCTTCCAGCTCCTTTGGGTAAATATGAAGGAAAGAGATCACTGGATCATATGTTGAAATTGTGTTTATTTTTGTGAGACTGCTATACTGACTTTTCTAGAGTGTGTACCTCGTGGCATTCCAGCTAATAATGAATGAAAGTTCCTATTGCTGCACCTCATCATTGGCATTTGGTGGTATCAGTTTTGGATTTTGGCCATTCTCATAGTTTTGTAGTTGTATCTTACTGTTGTTTTAATTTAAAAGCTCCTGATGACATATGATGTACACCATCTTTTCATATACTTACATGGCATCTGATATCTTTTTTGTGAGGTGTCTATTGATGATACCTTTTTCCAAATTTTAAATTGGATTGTTTATTTTCATATTGTTAAGTTTTTAAATTGAAATATAGTTGATTTACAATGGCGTATTTCTACTGCACAGCAAAGTGATTCAGTTCTACATATATGTACGTGTGTGTGTGTCTGTGTGTGTAATTGTTCTGTAGTCACTGTGTCATGTCCAGCTGTTTTGTAACCCCATGAACTGCAGCCCGCCAGTTTCTTCTGTCCATGAGATTTTCCAGACAAGAATACTGAAGAGGGCTGTAGTTTCCTTCTCCAGGGGATCTTCCCAACCCAGTGATCAAACCCACATCTCCTGCTTAGCAGGCTGATTCTTTACCCCTTAGCCACCAGGGATGCCTCTACACACACATGCATGTATACTTATGTTTTCTTTTCCATATTTTTTCAATCATGGCTTATCACAGATGTGAATATAGTTTCCTGTGCTATAGAGTAGGACCTTGTTGTTTATCGATTCTCTATATAATAGTTTGCATCTGCTGATCCCAAATTTCTCATTCATCCCTCCCCATCCCCTCTTCCCCTTGGCAACCACAAGTCTGTTCTCTGTGTCTGTGAGTCTGTTTTGTAGATAGGTTCATTAGGGTCATATTTTGGATTTCACACATAAGGGATATTATATTTATCTTTCTCTTTCTGACTTCAGTTAGTATGATATTCTGTAGGTCCATCCATGTTGTTGCAAATGGCATTATTTCATTCTTTTTTGGGGTGAATAGTATTCTATTGTATATCATATTTTTGCATTTTAAGAGTTTTTTGTATATTTTGAATATGAGAATTTTATAATATATATATTTTGTAAAGTTTTTTTCCCACTTGTGAGTTGACTTTTCATTTGGCTGCCCGTGTCTTTCACAGAGAAGAAGATTTAATTTTAATGAAGTCCAGCTTAACAATTTTCCTTTCATGGATCATGCTTTGTCATTATATCTATAAAAGTCATTACCAAACCCAAGGTCACCCAGATAGCCTCCCATGTTATCTTCTAGGAGTTTTATAGTTCATATATTATTTTAAGGCTGTGACCTGTTTAGAGCTCATCTTTGTGAAAGTTTTAAAATCCGTATCTTAGAATCTTTTTCTTTTCTTTCTTTTCTTTTTTGTATACAGATGTCAAGTTGTTCCAGCACCACTTGGTGAAAGACTGTCCTCTTTTCATTGAATTACTTTTGTGAAAGATAAATTGGTTCCATTTGTGCGGGTCTGTTTCTGTGCTGTCTGTTCTTTCCGTTGGTCCATTTGTCTGTCCTTTCATGAGTACCACACTCTCTTGACTCCTGTAACTTTATAGTTAAGTCTTAACGTTGGGCAGTATCAGTTCTCTTACTTTATTCTTCTCCTTCAATGTTGTTTCGGCTTTTCTGGGTCTTTTGTTTTCCCATAGAAACTTTACAGTAAGTTTCTCTCAGTATCCACAAAATAACTTGCTGATATTTTGATTGACATTGCACTGAATTGTTTTGTTTAAATCGTTGTACACCCTTTGTTATACCCATCCCTTTTTTAAATAGTGAATGGATGTAGAATTTATTTGAGTTTATTATTATTCATAGTAGATCCATCCAGAGTTCATTTAAGATTACTGTTTAACTTGATTTTATTTCCCCTAGTGGCTAAGAAGAATGCCCATCGCTTTTCATGACTGATGATTCCTTTCCTTATTTATTGTGATGCCTTTCTTAGTCATACATTAAGTTCATACATTCCCAGATGGGTTATTCTAAGCTGAATATTCTGTCACACATGTCTGTCTATTATTATACCAAAACAGTATTGATTTAATCACTGTATTTTAGGAACATTTTAATATTTAAATATTAAACATTTAATATTTAATAATATTCTCTTTTTCCCCTCACTAATTGTTCGTACTCTTCTTAAATATTTATTTTCCCAGATGGATTTACTTGTGGTATTTAATCAAACTTAGTAATTCTGGTAAGAGCTTACGCAGAAGAGAATTACTATATTTGCTTAGCACCCATCAGTTTGAATTTGTTAACATTAAACTTTATGTACAAGCCCCATTTTAATATATTCTATGCTTGAAAATGGAGATATTGGTAGTTTTGAGTTAGAGAGTGTATATACTGTTCTTCACAATTTGGACAAATTCAGAAAGCAATGTAAAGAGCATTACAGGATCTTTTCTATTCTAAAAAAAGAATAACTTAGGAAGCAGTAGATCTTTGTCTTCTATTACTCAGTTTAAATTTTAAAAGAAAAAAATTTAAACTTCCAAGTGAAAATTCTAAATCTTTTCCTTATTAAGTTAAACATAATATTGTGGGAGATGGCCAAGTTTACTGTATTGTATAAGTCTGTTTCAATTTTTGACATTATTTGACAAATTAAAATAACATTCTGTCTAATACAAAAATCAAAATAAAGGAAATTGGGCTAAAGTATAATTCAGTGCATCATTGGACTTACTTGGTGACTTCATTTGTTTAATTAAATTTATGGTGAGTTTTTCTCACAAATTGATGGCAGAGAGAACTTTGTGGTCTTACGTTGCTTAAGAATGAGATGGCATCAGTGATAAATTCTACTAAACATTTAAAGGAGAATTAATACCAATTCTTCTTAAACTTTTCCAAACAATAGAAGGTGAAGAAGAACTAAAGAACCTCTTGATGAAAATGAAAGAGGAGAGTGAAAAACTTGGCTTAAAACTCAACATTCAGAAAATTAATATCATGGCACCTGGTCCCATCACTTCATGGCAAATAGATGGGGAAATAGTGACAGACTTTATTTTCTTGGGCTCCAAAATCACTGCAGATGGTGACTGCAGCCATGAAATTCAAAGATGCTTGCTCTTTGGAAGAAAAGTTATGACCAACCTAGACAGCATATTAAAAAGCCAGAGACATTACCTTGCCAACAAGGGTTCATCTAGTCAAAGCTATGGTTTTCCCAGTGGTCGTGTATGGATATGAGAGTTGGACTGTGAAGAGGGCTGAGTGCTGAAGAGTTGATGCTTTTGAATTTGGTATTAGAGAAGACTCTTAGACAGCAATGGGATCCATCCAGTCCATCCTAAAGGAAATCAGTCCTGAATATTCATTGGAAGGACTGATGCTGAACCTGAAACTCCAATACTCTGGCCATCTGATGCGAAGAACTGACTTATTGAAAAGACCCAGATGCTGGGTAAGATTGAAGGTGGGAGGAGAAGGGGATGACAGAAGATGAGATGGTTGAATGGCATCCCCGACTCAATGGACATGAGTTTGAGTAAACTCCAGGAGTTGGCAGTGGACAGGAAGGCCTGCTGCGCTGCAGTCCCTGGGTTCGCGAAGAGTCGGACGCAAATGAACTGAAACAATATAAGAGGAGAAATACTTCTGAACATATTCACTGAGGCCAGCATTAGCTGAAACCAAAACCAGACAAGAACAGCACAAGAAAAGAATATTATAGGTCAATATCCTCTGATGAATATAGAGGAGAAAATTCTGTACAAAACTGAATTCGACAATAATTAAAAGGATCAATGCCATGACCAACTGGGGTTTTTTCCAGTGATGTGAGGATGGTTTATCATCCACAAATCAGTCAGTGTGATACACCTCATTAACAAAACAAAGGGTAAAAATCATGACCATCTTAACAGAGGCAGAAAGACCATTTGACAAAGTTCAATATCCATTTATGATTGAAAAACTCTCCATAAAGTGGGTGTAGAGGGAGCATACCTCAACTTTCTAAAGGTCATATCTAACAGGTCCACAGCTAACATTGTACTCAACTGTGGAAAGATGAAAGCTTTTCCTCTAAGATCAGGAACAAGACAAGGACACCCACTCTTCCTATGTCTATTCAACACAGTACTGAAAGTCTTAAGCAGAGAAAAAGAAAAGGTATGAGATTGGAAAGGAGGAATTAAAATTATCACACTTCACAGGTGATATGATGTTATATAGAGAAATGAATTCAGTAAGCCTGCAGGTTAAAAAAAAATCAATATACAAAAATTTGTTGCATTTCTCTACACTAATAGAAACTATCAGAAAGAGAAATTAAAGAAACAGTGCCATTTACAATTGGGTCAAAAAGAATAGGAATAAATTTAACCACAGTGGTGAAGAGCCTTTACACTGAAAACTATGACATTGGTGAAAGAAATTGAATAAGAAACAAATAAATGGAAAGATATTCTGTGCTTATAGTAATGAAAAGAGTATGGTATTAGCAAAAAAAAAAAAAAATACACATAGATCAGTGGAACATAGCAGAGAACCCAGAAGTATACCCATGCATAGATGGCCAATTGACTTATAACAAAGGTGCCAGTGTAAACCAAAATATAGTACTGAGAAAACTGCACAGAGTCTCGCAAAAGAATGAAAAGGGACCCCTATTTTATACCATGCACAAAATCAATTGATAATGGTTAAAGACTTGAAGTTCTATGACCTGAAACCATAAAACGTTTGCAAGAAAACATAGGCAGTAAGCTTCCTGACATCGGTGTTGGTGAAGGTTTTCTGGATTTGATACCAAAAGCAAAGACCACAAAAGCAAAAATCAACAATTGGGACTTCATCAAACCTAAAAGCTTTCAGACAGAAAAGGAAATCATGAACAAAATGAAAAAGGAACCTATGAAATAGGAGGAAATATTTGCAAATTACATCTCTGATAAGGTGTTAATATCCAAAATATTAAAGAACACATACAACTCAATAACAAAATGAAACAATCTGATTAAACCAGGGGCAGAGAATCTGAATAGGTATTTTCCTAAAGATATATAAAGGCCAAAGTATACATAAATTGATGCTCAAGATCTAATCATCAGAGAAATGCAAATCAAAACTTTGGTGAAATCTAATTTTTTGACTGTTGGATGGCTGTAATAAAAAAAATCCAACTGTTGACAAGTATGTGGAGAGAAGAGAATCCTTGTGCACTGTTGGTGGGAATGTAAATTCAGGCATCCACTGCAGAGGATCCTTGAAAAGCTACAATTCAACTGTTGTGCTGCTGCTGCTGCTGTCGCTTCAGTCGTGTCCAACTCTGTGCGACCCCATAGATGGTAGCCCACCAGGCTCCCCCGTCCCTGGGATTCTCCAGGCAAGAACACTGGAGTGGGTTGCCATTTCCTTCTCCAATGCATGAAAGTGAAAAGTGAAAGTGAAGTCGCTCAGTCGTGTCCGACTCTTAGCAACCCCATGGACTGCAGCCTACCAGGCTCCTCCGTCCATGGGATTTTCCAGGCAAGAGTACTGGAGTGGGGTGCCATTGTATGATCCAGCAATTCCACTTCTGGGTATTTATCCAAAGGACAGGAAAATACTAACTTGGAAAGATATGTGTTCCCCATATTTATTACAGCATTATTTTCAGTAGCCAAGACATGGAACACCCATGGATGAATTCATAAAGAAAATGTGGTATATGCACACGGTGGAATATTATTCAGCCACAAAAGAAATAATTTTTGACAATATGGATGGACCTTGAAGGGATTATGCTGGAACAAGTGAAATAGAGAAAGACGAAAACTGTATAATTTCACTTTTGTATGGAATCAGAAAAACATACACAAAAACTGAACCCGTAGTTCCAGAGAACAGATTGGTGGTTGCAGGGGCAGGGTATTGGAAGAGGGAAAATGGGTGAAGGTGGTCAAAATATACAACCTTCCAGTTATAAAGTAAGTAATCCCTGGAAACATAGTGTACAGCATGTTTGCTATAGTTAATAACATTGTATTTAAAAGTTAAGATAGTAGATCTAAAAAGTGCTCATTACAAGAAAAAAATTGTAAGTATGTGGTCATGGATATTAACTAGGTTTATTATAATGATCATTTCACAATATATGCAAATATAAAATCATTCATTTAATATGAAGTTATGTCAATTATATCTCAGATTTAAAATATTAAAAAAATAAGTACTATTAAAATTCACATTACCATGAAGAAGTCCAGACCCAGATGGCTTCTCTGGTCAATTCTAAAAAACATTTGAGAGAGCGATAACCTTAATCTTAACCTGTTTCAGAATCCTTCTCAACTAATTATATGATGTCAACATAGCCATGGTCCTAAACCATGAGAAAGATCTTGCCAGAAAAAAGTTGTTATATGTTAATATTCATCAAAGTAATAGACTCAGAAATCCTCTGTAAAATACTAGTAAATCAAATTTATGGATATATAAAATCTATAGCATATTATAGCTAACATGGGATTCAAAAGTAGTTAATGTATCCACAAAACCGATTAACATCTTTGACCATATTAAAAGACGAAAAGGGAAAGATTGTGTATTTTAATTGATACCGTCAAAACATTTAAAACATAAATAATTTGTTGCAAACTTAGTAAATTTGTAAGGTAAGAAATTCTTTAATCTGATAGAAACTGTAAAATGGAAAACCAGTGAAATATTGAATTATTTTAGTATAATAAAGGAATGATGGTAGGCACTTTTGGATTTAAAAAGTGTATTTAGCAAAGTTAGAACTCAGTATAAATTTTCAGCTACCTTTTATATATTAGCAAAAATAAAATAAAAATTTCAAACTGAGTTCACTTATCTTAGTATAATTCCACAACATATACCTCAGAATAATTATAATGAAAGATGTGCAAACCTTTCTATTGAAAATTGAAAAACATTTTGAAGGAAACTAAAGATGACCTAAAATAAAGAGGAATGTATGATGTTGGAAGGCAGTATATTATAAAGATGGCAGTTCTCTCTAAGTTTATCAGTTAATCAGTGCAATCAAAATCAAAATCCCAACAGGTTTTCTTTTTGTGTGCATGATAATTTGTAAGTCTGTTCTCATATTACAGGAAGTGAAGAGGGTCAGTATTAACAAATGTAATGTTGAGGAACAAAATTGGAGCCTTTGGCTATCAGATATCAAAAATTATTTTGATGGAATAGTGGTTACGATAACAGGAATAGAAAAATAGGCCAGAATAGAATAGAGTTCATCAGTAGCTCTACAAGTTAGTAACTTGACTTATGACGGAAGTGGCAGTGCAGTGCAGTGGGCTCAAGAATTATCTTTTTGTTAAAGATAATCAGGTCAATTGAATAGATAAATGAAGGGAAAATGAATTTAAATTCTCTCCATAGTACCATATACTCCCCAAATCAATACGAAACAGATTGTAGGTCTCAGGTAAGAGTTAAGATAATGAATTGTCTCAAAAATAATGTAGAAGGGTCTTTTCAGGACAAAAAGCACCAGCAATGAAGGAAAAGATTCAGAAATTATGCCCAAACTAAGAATGTCTGTCCTCAGAGTTACCATTAAAAAATGGAAAAGACAGGACACAGACATGGAGAGGATATTTGGAAAGCATGAACAGTTCTGACAAATCACTAAGAACAAAAACAGATCAACTAATAGCAAAAAATGGGTAAAAGACTTGAACAAATATTTCACTATGGAGATATTCCAAATTTCCAAAGCATATAAAAAAGTGCTTCATCAAATGGCAGGGAAATGCAGCTGAAAACTGTGATGAGGTATCACATTCCCCAGAAGAGCTAAAATTGAAAAGACTAGTAATACCAAGTATTGGCAAGACGGGGAGCAAGTGAAACTAATATACTTCTGATGAGAATTAAATGCATGCCACCATTTTGGAAATCTCTTTGGCTGTATCAACTATAGCTAAACATTTATAAATCCATGATCAACAAATTCCACTCTTGGTCTATACCAGTGGATATATATATATATATTCCTATATTCACCAAAAGATATGTACAAGAATGCTCACCACAACATTTTTTGTAATAGCCCCAAGCAGGAAACAATCCAAATGTTCAACTGTTCAGTGAGTCAAGGTCATTAAGTCATGTCCTACTCTTTGCGACCCTATGAACTATACAGTGTATGGAATTGTCCAGGCCAGAATACTGGAGTGGGTAGCCATTCCCTTCTCCAGGGGATCTTCCCAACCCAGGCATCGAACCCAGGTCTCCTGCCTTGCAGGTGGTTTCCTAAACAGCTGAGCCACAAGGGAAGCCCATTCAACTGTTGAATGGGTAAATAAATTGTGACATATTCATATGGTGGAATATTATAAGCAGAGAAAATGAATTTCTTACCACTACATGCGACACCATGATGAATCTTAGAGACCTAATGACAGCTAAAGAAGCTAGATAAAAAGAGAACACAGGCTGTATTTCCAAATTAGAAAAATAATCAATGGTGATAGAATAGTAGTTGCCTTTGGAGAGGGCATGAAGGCAGCATCTGGGTTGTAGGTTCTGTCCTATTATTAGATCTGGGTGATGATTACATGGGTTTGTTTATTGACTTGAAGTTTTATGAAGTTATATATTTTATGAAGTAAGCCTGGTGTGCTGTGATTCATGGGGTCACAAAGAGTCAGACATGACTGAGCGACTGAACTGAACTGAAAGTTTTATGAAGTTACATATTCAGGATTTATATATTTTTCTGAATTTGTTATATTTATTAAAAATGTGAGCCCTCCAAACTGTAATTTTACTTTAAAAAATTGAAATGACTTTATTGTCTTTTGAATCCTTGAACACACTGTGCAAATTTCTCATGTTCTTCTTCTCAATCTTAATAATAAACATGTGCAGTGGAGAATTATTTATAGGGTAGTTTTTTGTTTTTCACTTTTGTCTATTTTTAAAAAGGGTAATGGATTGCAGGCATGTATTAAATATTTCAAATACTTTTTTTATGTTATACCTTGATATTAAAAATTTTATATTCATGATGGATGTTTTATTGTTGTGTTGTAATTATCTAGGTGAACTTTATCTAGGTGAAAAAGCAGACCTACTGTTTGAATAACTGAAACTAACTAAAATATTTGATATCATAAGAATCTATATGTTCATTTTACATTCTCTTATCTTGATGTTAACACACTATATTTAGGTGACACTTCACCATAACAGATACTGGGTGAAAAATTCCAAATTAGATAGAGACTAAAAGTTTGAAGCAAAAGAGAAGCAAAAAGATGAGGTATCTTGGTACTGGCATACAAAGAAGTGCTTAGGAGAATGCAACTTTGAAGTTACAAACCCAATTTCAAGATCAAGTCCAATCGTTTTTTTCCAACAACTTTGTTGTTGTTGAGGAAAATTTGTGACGCATTTGCATGTCATTTGTTTCCTCATATATAAAGTGCAGGCAGTAAGGTTACATGTAAAGTGTTTAGCTCAAAGTCTGGCACATAGTAACTTCTAATTGTATGACCTATCGGTTTAATAATGATAACATTTTTTACCTTAAACAGTAAAATAAGTTAAGCAACTTGGAAGAATCAACCAAATTTGTTTTTATAGATTATTGAGTAGTTCATATTTATGTACCCTAATTTATAATTTATATGTTCATTAAACATATATAAAATTATTGAAACATGCTAATTGTACATATTGACTAAAATATGAATACAAAAATGGAGATGTCATGTGGATGTTTCAACTTTTGTATGATGGTATAATAAAATTTAGATTTAACTACTTTTGTATTATATTCTTATGTCCTTTTTGCTAAATCAAGCTGTTCCTTAAATGACTGTTTTATTTTCTTTAATGGAAATTTTGTTTTTATTTGAAAATAATATTGCTCATTTTTGGTCTTAAAATATGTAAGGCAGCTTTCTACAGATGGTAAAATATTTATTTTCTCTGAATTAATGGAGTTGATAATTTTTAAAAAGTCCCTCATACTTGGATAAAAAATTATTGGAATATTCATTTATCTTATGTGCTCTATGGATTTGATAATTGTTTAAACTATAAAATTGGTCCAGTTCGTTGTGGGATTTATATTTTCCTTCCATGATGAGCTACATATAAATCATTCCATTTTTCACTGTTAGTAGGCATTTAATTAAATAGTTCTTATTAACATTCATAAGTGTCATGAAATCTCTCTGCATCACTTATGCATAGTTACAACTTTTGCACTTTGTCAGTCTTTTAACTCTGGATCATTTGTCTTGTCTTTTATGTTTAGCTGAAATTTCACCCCCAGCACATGCTGTTGCTATGCCTTTCTTTGGCTATTTGGATACTGAGTCTGTTATATTATTGCTAACTAATTCCTGCTTCTTAAGAGACATTTTCTGTTTTATAATACAGATCTTTAAAGACTGTTTATTACTAATAACTAGTAACTATGACTCTTGATTACAGGTTCTCTTTCTTCTAGAAAAATCCCACAGCACTTTATCTTTGTGCTGATGCAAGTGTGTGTGTGTGTGTGTTAAAACTGAGATGTGAAAATAATGATGGGATAATGCAGTGTCTTTGTTAATCATTGAAAAATATGACATATCCTATTTTCCTGGTAAACATGAAAGGGAAATCATTTCATGTTTCCTTATTTTCAATGAAAGGCATAAATATAAGAATTTGTTCTTTTAAAGGTAGAAAAGTGAGTAATAATTACATTATACTTGCCATGATTAGATTGCTTTCCTGTGACTCAGGATCTAAAGAAATATATTCATTATTCTAATAGGTTTCATGCTTCAAATAAGGGCTTGAACTTTAGATAACAGCTAAATGTCTTGAAAGTATATAGTGAAAACCAGGACTTTTCATTCAGTAAAGTGTTCTTTCTTAAATAACAATGTATTCTTAAGTTCAAAGGTTGGGAGTAGGCTTAGAGATTTTTCTGAAGATGAAGTAAATTATTGAAGAAGCCAAAATGCTCTGTTACAAGTAATTAGTTGAATCTATTGAATTTCACTGGGCCTTCAAAACAATCCTACCTGTATACTTAGGTTGATATTTTTATATCAGTTTATAACATTTAAAAATATTTAGTATGTATGTGAATATTATGCATCTTTCCTTCTTGAAGCTTGTTTACTAAGGAATGGAGGTTCTTAGTTATGGCAACTATTCCTGTCTAGGTAGTGTGAGCTTTTGACTCAATTAATGAATTTTCTAAGGAAAAAAATTGCAGATAAACTTAAATGAATGAGGAGTTTGAAGCACACCTCAAGTTTCACTGATTACCAATCATATGTGCTAAAGAAGGGAGGTTGGTCATGGAAACTTAACCTTTAAGGTGAGTGTGTTGAGATTTTAAAATTTTGATGGATTGAACAGGATAAGGCAGTTTTTGTTAACATACGGCTTTGTGATTTGTTCTGTTTTATACTTTGGATATAATTATATTCACTTATTTTTTAAAGAGTCACATAATGGTTATGAGACTAACATACATTCATTAATAAATATGTTTTATTTATCAAAATAAATTTTGATGCAGTTTCAGAATTATTTGGTAGCATATACCATTTGTTATATTGTGAATTTTTACATAAGAGTGGAAAGATTTGGCTAAGAGAAATTTTATTATATCAGAGATGTATAGTTAGATGCTGTATTTCTAAATGGATCTTTTTTATTAAATAGATTCTTTTAGTTAGAGGAGAACAGTGGTTCCTGAATCAAAGGTTTGTAGGTTTGAGAATGTGATAAATGTTCACGTTTGCTTTTGAATAAATTAGGTTATTTTTATTTCATGTACCTGGTACATATTCAGCCCAAAGCCTTTTGAAGTTCTGATAACTAAATGAATTGAAATATTTTTGTGTGCTTGAGATTAAATGCTGTAAATTAAAAGTTTGAATACTGTTACCTGTCCTTCAGAATTGGATATAGGTTTTGGTGCAGGGACTACATTTCAGTTTATTTAAGTGACACTAATTAAAACCTTCCTAGCTTTTTATTTGTTTGCTTATTATTTATCTTGGCTTTTTCTTTCCACAGAAGGTTGATGTAGAAAAATGGGTATGTGTTTTCTAAGAGATTGTGATCTGAATGGCTGCATGTTTGCTGTTGCCTCTAATCTTTTTGTTTGGCTTCCTGGTGTGGCTGGTACTATTAGTATTCAAAGTAACTGCTATGTTGTAATTAATACGTATTTTACCAATCTTCAGTTGGAACTTTCTAAATTTCTAGTTTTGTTTCTTTGAAAATGGGATCTAGTCAAATATTCTCTATTACTAGAACATTCATTTCAGTTCAGTCACTTAGTCGTGTTTGACTCTTTTTGACCCCATGGACTGCGGCACCCTAGCCTTCCCTGTCCATCACCAACTCTACCTGAGCTTGCTCAAACTTATGTCCATCGAGTTGGTGATGCCATCCAACCATCTCATCCTCTGTCATCCCCTTCTCCTCCTGCCTTTAATCTTTCCCAGCATCAGGGTCTTTTCCGGTGAGTCTATTCTTCGCATCAAGTGGCTAAAGTATTGGGGTTTCAGCTTTAGCATCAGTCCTTCCAGTGAATATTCAGGACTGATCTCCTTTAGGATGGACTGGTTGGATCTCCTTGCAGTCCAAGGGACTCTCAAGACTCTTCTCCAATACCACAGTTCAAAAGTATCAACTCTTCAGTGCTCAGCCCTCTTCATAGCCCAGCTCTTACAACCATACATGACTACTGGAAAAACCATAACTTTGACTAGATGGACTTTTGTTGGCAAAGTAATGTCTCTGCTTTTAATGTGTTGTCTAGTTTGGATGTGGAGAAGGCAATGGCACCCATTCCAGTACTCTTGCCTGGAAAATCCCATGGATGGAGGAGCCTGGCAGGCTGCAGTCCATGGGGTCGCTAAGAGTCAGACACGACTGAGCGACTTCACTTTCACTTTTCACTTTCATGCATTGGAGAAGGAAATGGCAACCCACTCCAGTGTTCTTGCCTGGAGAATCCCAGGGATGGGGGAGCCTGGTGGGCTGCCGTCTATGGGGTTGCACAGAGTCGGACATGACTGAAGTGACTTAGCAGCAGTTTGGACATAGCTTTTCTTCCAAGGAGCAAGTGTCTTTGAATTTCATGGCTGCAGTCACCATCTGCAGTGATTTTGGAGCCCAAGAAAATAAAGTCTGTCACTGTTTCCCCATCTATTTGCCATGAAGTGATGGGACCAGATGCCATGATCTTAGTTTTCTGAATGTTGACTTTTAAGCCAACTTTTTCAATCTCCTCTTTCACTTTGATCAAGAGGCTCTTTAGTTCTTTGCTTTCTGCCATAAGGGTGGTGTCATCTGCATGTCTGAGGTTGTTGAACTTTGTCCTGGCAATCTTGATTCCAGCTTGTGCTTCATCCAGCCTGGCATTTCGCATGATGTTGTCTACATATAAGTTAAATAAGCAGGGTGACAATATACAGCCCTGACTTACTCCTTTCCCTATTTGGAACCAGTCCATTGTTCCATGTCCAGTTCTAACTGTTGCTTCTTGACCTGCATACAGATTTCTCAGGAGGCAGGTCAGGTGGTCTGGTATTCCCATTTCTTGAAGAATTTTACACAGTTTATAGTGATCGACACAGTCAGAGGCTTTGGCGTAGTCAATGAAGCAGAAGTAGATGTTTTTATGGACCTCTCTTGCTTTTATGATGATCCAACAGATGTTGGCAATTTGATCTCGGGTTCCTCTGCCTTTTCTAAATCCAACCTGAACATCTGGAAGTTCATGGTTCACATACTGTTGAAGCCTGAAGAATGTTGAGCATTACTTGCTAGTGTGAACATTATCATCTCTATATAATTGGCTTTGTTATTATGATCATTGAAAGGAAGACTTCCTGGCCAACAGGAAGACTTGTATTATTAATATTGTATATCTTTTACTGAAAAATCTTGACCAATTAATCTTAACTTCTTATTGTTTAACTCTTATATTTTTCCACGTGCTATAGAAAAAGACTTTTTAAATATTCATACAATCTTAAAAAGTGAAGGTGAATGATAAAATATCACAAGGAAACTTAACAGTTGCCAGGAATCTGGAGGATAAGTTTGGAGACCAACAGAGTGACAAAGTGTGTAATGTGGCTAAATTATGTTATTACTGTTGGTTTCAGTTTCTTCAACTGTTAAGAAAGAGAGGGAAAGAAGGGAGGCAGGCAGACAGGGAAAGAGCCTTCTAATTCTGAACTCCTTGTGATTCTGAGTGGAAAATAGAATCTCCTTTTCCACCACTGACATTCTGGATCCACTTTTTTTCCAAATGAGCAAAACAGTGAGGCCATTCATTGTTGTATTGCTTTGTTGTTTGCTCTGTGACTTAATATGATGAATCAGCTAAGATTGGATTAACTGATGGCTTCATTTTATTTTCATTGTTTTTCTTGATTCTGGGATGCTTTTCTCCTCAGGCAACATTTTGAGACGTTTGCTGTCTTTTCAGTAGCCTTTCAGTTATTTCCCAATCATATGTCCACCTGCTTTTGTGTGTGTGTGTGTGTGTGTGTGATTCTTTGCTCTTTTTTCATTTATTTCAGCCCTTTATTTAAGGGAAGTTTTGTTTATTAAATTTACCATTTCCCTGATGATGACACCCTTGTGTGGATTTTGGAGAACTACTAATTCGATGTTATAACTCTGGAAATAATTTTAATTCTTCATCTGTTTCTTCATAACTAGCCTATTACTAATTTTGTTCAATCCTTTCCTTTTGCAGTGTCTTCTCTTCTTTGCCTGTAGTTAAAATTCTGATCCAAATTCTTATCTTGGAAATGGAAGCCTGTTTCTTTCTAAGAATGTGTGTTTCACCTTTGTGTGCTCCTTCCCCAAGATCAGCCATCCTAAGATAAGTCCCTCTCTCATCTTTTTATCCCTTCACTTACATTCCAGTATTTCTGTGCTGTATCCAAACCAGTATCTCTTAAACCAACCACTCAAGAAACTTTAATTCCTTTAGAAATAGAATGTGTAAATGAATAAAACCCCTTTTTACTATCATCTAGATGTATTCCCATTTTTCCTCTGTGCATTTGGTTGCTTTCTTGATCCTGCCTTGCTGTGTAGTTTTTCTCTCTCATTTTCATAATAATTTCTCATCTCAAAATTTATTCTTGCTATGTTTAGTTGCAAATCTTTAAGTTAGTGGTTGCTTTCTAGTTATGAGAAAGTATTGGAGATAACACTGAGCTGACGATCATGCTGCTGAGTTTTGCAAGTGAATCAATTTATAACTTATGTGTAGGTCTCAGTAAATTTTAGATCTGAGTTATTTCTTTCTTTGAAAACCCACAGAGGTCAAATCTTATGCACTTGCTCTAGGAATTTTGAAAGTCTGCTGTCACAGGTAGAATTTATTCCCTTTTTCTGTCACTTGAAGAATAACAGAAAACAGTTCAACCCTCTGCCTACCAGCCTGCCTCGGGGTTCCTTCTGCTGTCTGCTTGGTTAAATTAAGAAGGGTTCCAGGACCTTTCTCATAGATACTCCACAGCTGTTTCAAGTCAATGCTTCAGCACTCAGCTTTCTTTATAGTCCAACTCTCACATCTATACATGACCACTGGAAAAACCATAGCCTTGACTAGATGGACTTTTGTTGGCAAAGTAATGTCTCTGCTTTTAAATATGGTGTCTAGGTTTATCATCGCTTTTCTTTCAAGGAGCAAGTGTCTTTAGGTTTCATGGCTACAGTCACGATCTGCAGTGATTTTGGAGCCCAAGAAAATAAAGTCTGTCACTGTTTCCCCATCTATTTGCCGTGAAGTGATGGGACTGGATGCCATGGTCTTTGTTTTTTGAATGTTGAGTTTTAAGCCAACTTTTTCACTCTCCTCTTTGATCTTCATCAAGAGGCTCTTTAATTCCTCTTCACATTCTGCCATCAGGGTGGAATCATCTACATGTCTGAGGTTATTGATATTTCTCCCAGCAGCCTTGAGTCCAGCTTGTGCTTCATCTTGCCTGGCATTTCTGTGTACTCTACATAGAAGTTAAATAAGCTGGGTGACAATATACAGCCTTGACATACTCCTTTCCCAGCTTGGAACCAGTTCCATGTCCAGTTCTAGCTGTTGCTTCATACAGATTTCTCTGCATACAGATTTTACTGTATGTTGCTGCATACAGATTTTCATGAGGCAGGTAAGGTGGTCTGGTATTCCCATCTTTTGAAGAATTTTCCGCAGTTTGTTGTGAGCCACACAGTTGAAGGCTTTGGTGTAGTCAATAAAGCAGAAATGTATGTTTTTCTGGAACTCTCTTGCTTTTTTGATGAGCCAACGGATGTTGGCAATTTGATCTCTAGTTCCTCTGCCTTTTCTAAAACCAGCTTGAACATCTGGAAGTTCACAGTTCACGTACTGTTGAAGCCTGCCTTGGAGAATTTTGGGCATTACTTTGCTAGCGTGTGACATGAGTGCAATTGTGTGACAGTTTGAACTTTCCTTGGCATTGACTTTCTTTGAGATTGAAATGAAAACTGACCTTTTCCAGTCCTGTGACCACTGCTGAGTTTTCCAAATTTGCTGGCATATTGAGTGCAGCACTTTCACAGCATCATCTTTAAGGATTTGAAATAGCTCAACTCAATTTCATCATCTCCACTAGCTTTGTTTGTAGTGATGCTTCCTAAGGCCCACTTAACTTCGCATTCCAGGATGTCTGGCTCTAGGTGAGTGATGGTTATCTGGGTCATGAAGATCTTTTTTGTACAATTCTTCTGTGTATTCTTGCCACCTCTTCTTAATATCTTCTGCTTCTGTTAGGTCCATACAATTTCTGTCCTTTATTGTGCCCATCTTTGCATGAAATGTTCCCTTGGTATCTCTAATTTTCTTGAAGAGATCTCTAATCTTTCTGTTATTCTAATCATTCTATTATTTTCCTCTATTTCTTTGCACTGATCACTGAGGAAGGCTTTCTTATCTCTCCTTGCTATTCTTTGGAACTCTGCATTCAGATGGGTATATCTTTCCTTTTCTCCTTGCCTTTAGCTTCTCTTCTTTTCTCAGCTATTTGTAAGCCCTCCTCAGAGAACTATTTGCCTTCTTGCTTTTCTTTTTCTTGGGGATGGTATTGATCATTGCTTCCTCTGCAATGTCATGAACCTCCATCCTTCAGGCACTCCTTTATCAGATCTAATCCCTTGAATCTGTCACTTCCACTTTATATTCCTATGTTAATTTTGTTGCTAATCCCTTACCTGTGTAATTTTTAAGAAGACATCTCAGTAAAGGTTCTTTTAAAACTTCTAAGAAAACTCCATTTATAGAGGTATTACGTTTTATAATCAGTTATCATCTCACAAAACTAAAATAAGAGTTAAAAATAATCCAGTGTTGAGGTGAAAGGCATAATTATGGTAGAAAAGCTTTGTACATCACTGTGTCTTTTTGTATCAGTAACAGATTGAATATAATTATGCATTCTCTTGAACTCTGATATTTGATTGCAATTTTTAGAATAAAGTATTGCTGTTTGATTTGTTTTTCCACTTGTACTCATTGGCATATGCTAAGAAAATCCCTTAGGGTTTTTAGATCTACTAGATCAAGTTTTATAAGCTTATAGATCAAAGGCTCCTGCCTGTTTTTATCATCCATTAGACTCCCAGGGCAATGTTTGTTTGAGTTAAAATGTAAGAATTGCTGTGTCTCTTCCTGGTTTTCATGTTAATATAGCATAATGGGAAGACGGAATATGTCCCCGTCTCTTGCTCACATTTGACACTTCATCTGACTTGTCCATTCTGGAGTAATTAAACTAAACCTGAGGCACTGAATTGCTGCCACTTGGAATTTTACCCTAAAAAACTAAAATTTCCCTCTTTGTGTTTCTGTGTCAATTGATTTTCATCCTCAAATTTCTTCTAAGACAGAAAGCACCATGCCTGGCCTCTGTCTTTATAGTCATCCATCTCCATATGTTGTCTAATATTTTATATCTTAAATAATTACACTTACTGCATGCATAAAAATGATAATTCTTCACCTAAATCAAAGCTATTTGTTTCAGTATTATCATTCATGAGTTTTCTTTTTTTTCTCCTATCATTTTCAACTTGTAAGGAATTTTTATTTTTATTCTTTTTCTGTTGCTTTTTATCATACTTATGCCATTGACATTGAGATTAAAATAATATATTTGTCCTTTATATTTTACTGTGTTTTACTTTCTTTCTTGCCCTGAATGATTCCTTTTGGATATCTCATAAAGAAATAAGCCAAATGAACCAATAGATGATTTGTACAAAAAGTTAATGTCAGTAATGCCAGAAATAACCTTTCATGTTCTTATCTTTTGAAAATAATGTGTGTCTGTTACATCTGTTCTTCTTTCTCTTTGTATGATGGTTATTTCAGCTTTTGCTTATTTACAGGGCTCATTTTTATTTAATCATTTATACAGATTACTCTCTTCCCTGGCTTGCTCATGCTGCCTTCACACACAGCTAAAAATTATGACGAGCAGTCTTAAAAAACTGAATTGACCACTTTTTTCTATTTGCTACAATTCTGAAGTAGTTCAACCTAAATACTGACAAAAACAAGCTGAGACCATTTCTGAAAGAAATATCTCCAAAACTTAGATAAATTAAAAAACCAAAAATCTCATGAAGAAAATATCTATTACAAACCATGTTCTGTAACATGATTTTGAAGTTTTTCTTTGAATTAGGACTTAAAATGATTTTTTGTAATTCCTCAGTGATATTCTGTATCACTGGTGGTCATTTGTAGGCATGTGATTAGTCAGTTTCAACATGGAAAATAAGTTCCAGGATATTATTTGCCATGAATATTAACTACAAAAATGTAACTACACAGGCTGTGTTTTCTGAGATGAAAATGAAATGGTTCTTTACAATTTTTCCTTAAAATTATAATACTGAAAATGAAAGAATCAATCATGATAGAATTGCCATTTAGTCATATACATATTACTATGTCTGTGTGTTTCAGGGAAGCAAGTGTGGTATTTAACCTCTGTGTTAGAAAACTTTCCCTTGTTTTCTTTAAAACTAATGTGGGTATGTGTGTGTTTTCCTCTGTAGGACTTCCATGCTCCTGGCAACTACATGGTGCCCTAACTTGTCAAATAAAATATTTTTCCTTTTTCACTCTTTTTCATCTATGTATCTCTCCCAGGAATAAGAAGTCAAAGAAACTTTATGAATCTTAAGAAAAAGAAAGGAATATATGTACATGTTATATTTTGTAGATGAAAAGGGGGTGTTATAAATCATTAGAGGTGGCTGAGTCAAGAGAAAAAGAAAAATTGTGTGACTTGTTTCTTTGAAATTCACATATAATAATATGCAGTGCCTAAGGAATTGCTTTTGGTCACTTTTTGCATGAAATATGGGCAGCCCATCACAGCATATTAATTGATTGTCTACTGTACCTGTTTCTAACCCACTATTTTACTCAAGTAAAATAGCTGAGTTGCTGTTTATATTACTGTGTTTTTATGTAACAGATGAAAAAAAATCTAGACCATTTTCAGAGTATAATTTTAAGAGTATACCTTTTTTGAGATGCTTAGAAATGTTGTAAATTGAATCACGCATTAAAGTCAAACAGCATGTTTTCACGGAAAAAGAATGAACTAATCTAGAAACATATTAAAAGAGAGTTTTGCTTGCTACAGCTTTTCTCTAGCATGTAGTTGACATTGAGTTTTGCTGTGACAACACAGTGGAAATTTTTTGTTTATTATTCATGTTACAGTACTTAACAACAATATAGTCTTTATAAATAGGAGGTTTTAAAATGTCTTTGAAATATTGTGTATTTAATATTTTCTCTTTTTTCCTTATGCCCCTACAGAAATTCATGATGAAGGTAAGACATTGGATCATCTCCTGTATGTGTATTACTCTGTATGTTTTATGTCTGGTTAGTCACATTTGTTTAACTTTTAAATTTGTGGCTTTTTTCTTCAATTTTTCAAGTTTTAAAAAATTAAACCAAACTTTAGAACTTTAAATCTAAGTAAGTACATCCCACATTTAGATTTTTTAAAAATGACATTTTATATCTTTGGGTCACATTGTGACATATTAAGTCTTACTTAGCCAATGTCAGGAATTTCTTCCGTTGAAGCAGTTATTTTTTCTATAGCTCTCCATTTAGAATTTTTACTGTGGGGGCTGTATAGACTGTTACATGTTTATGCACTCTTGCATGAAGTAATAGGAAATTCATACACTGGAAAATTATAAGAGACACCAAGAAACTCCTAGTGAATTACTTACTCCAGGAGAAGTGAAAATAATTCACTTATTTAAAATAAATAAATTCTTATTTATTTATTTATGGCTGTGCGGAGTCTTTGTTGCTACACGAGCTTTCTCTAGTTGCAGCAAGTGGGGCTACTCTCTAGCTGCAGTGCATGGAGTTCTCTTTGCAGTGGCTTCTGTTGTTGTAGAGCATAGGCTCTAGGGCACACAGATTTCAGTAATTGTGGCATGTGGGCTCAGTTACCGCTGGGCTCTATAGTACAGGCTCTTGAGCACAGGCTCAGTAATTGTGGCGCATTGGCTAAGCTGCTCCGTGGCATGTGGTATCTTCACAGATCAAGGATGGCCCTGATATCTCTTGGACTAGCAGGCAGATTCTTTACCACTGAGCCACCAGGGGAGCCCCTCAGCTTCTTTTTATTCCTCTATCAAATTAGAAAAATGAAAACATTTTAAAAAGAGACAAACTAAAATTGTAGAGTAAAATCCATGGTCATATCATTGAAGGACACATGTAGGGGAAAAGTGGAACAGCAGAATGTTGTTTGAGACAAAATGTAGAAATGTTTTCATTTTTATATACCTACCACATTTCCCTAGAACTTTAACAAAATTTATTTTTTATTTCTTAAAAGCTGAGGAACAATGTATAGAGAAGTTGTGTTCAGGTAATGAAGGCTTCATGTATTTTGAGGTGTTAAAAGAATATCACTTCAAAAGATGGAAACTCTGAGAAGTATGAAATTAAAATTCTGAATGTAGGTTTAAATGGTTCCTTAGAAAAAAAGAAAGCAAAGTATCTGTGTCTGTCTGTGGAGTTACATTCTTATTTAACCAAACTGTAAAGAGGGGCATTGTACTGACACATAGATCTATTCATTAGCCTTAAGAATTTAACAGTTTCAATAGAATGACAGAGCACAGTCTTTATTTGAAGTCCCTGTCAACAAGGACCCAAAACATTTTCTAGAATTTCAAATAGTTCCATCTATTATTTTTCAGTAAAAAATATTATTACCTTGCAAAGAGAAGACATGAACTGCTCAATGAAAATCATGAAACGAAGGATTTGGTTGGAAAATGTCATCAATAGTGGGAAACATGAATATGTTCTCTCTTTGCAAATATTAATAATAAATTTGGGTTTGGTTTTTTAAAAATTAGCAGTTTTGCTCACTAAATCTGCATTTATTGTACTCATTTTATTAATACCATCTCACCCCTATCCAAATATCTTGTCAGTTTCATATCTATGCTTCCTTGGAGGATGGTGAATGGGATAGTTCCCTGAAGCATGTACCTCAAGTTCTTTCATGTGTAGATTCATACAAAAATCAATGCCAATAGAAAAATGATGTCCATTTAGTTTAAACCAGGTGGCATACCTAAAATAATTTAGTTAGGCTGTGATTTCTTTTAATTGCAAGGTCTTTTAACCCAATGACTTATTTTTATACCTGCATTGAATCATCTAGAAAGGTTAGAATTTAACTGAGTGAAGGCATATGCATTCAACTATAGTTAATTTAAGCCACTTACAAGGAAAAGGATGCTAAATTTTATTCAACTTTCACTTTTCAATCATGACTTGGCTTTGGGTTTCAGACCTGGACACACACTGTTAATAACTTCCTAGAACCAGCCAGATGCTTCCTTGTAACAGGAGCTATTTCTGCTGGTTGGCACTGAACAGTGATGAGTTAGTACTGTCCTGGTCCTGGTTCCTCTGCCTTTTCTAAATCCAGCTTGAAGATCTGGAAGTTCATGGTTCATGTACTGTTGAAGCCTGTCTTGGAGAATTTTGAGAATTACTTTGCTAGGGTGTGAGATGAGTGCGATTGTGTAGTAATTTGAGCACTCTTTGGCATTGTCTTTCTTTGGGATTGGAATGAAAACTGACCTTTTCCAGTCCTGTGGCCACTGCCAAGTTTTCCAAATTTGCTGACATATTGAGTGCAGCACTTTCATAGCATCATCTTTTAGGGTTTGAAATAGCTCAGCTTGAATTCCTTCACCTCCACTAGTTTTGTTCACAGTGATGCTTCCTAAGGCCCACTCCAGGATATCTGGCTCTAGGTGAGTGATCACACCATCGTGGTTATCTGAGTCATGAATATCTTTTTTGTATAGTTCTTCTGTGTATTCTTACCACCTCTTCTTAATATCTTTTGCTTCTGTTAGGTCCATACCATTTCTGTCCTTTATTGTGCCCATCTTTGCATGAAATGTTCCCTTGGTATCTCTAATTTTCTTGAAGAGATCTCTAGTGTTTCCCATTCTATTGTTTTCCTCTATCTCTTTGCCATTGATCACTGAGGAAGGCTTTCTTATCTCTCTCCTTGCTGTTCTTTGGAACTCGGCATTCAAATGGGATATCTTTTCTTTGCTCCTTTGCCTTTTGCTTCTCCTCATTGCATAGCATAGGTGTTTGTAAGTCCTCCTCAGACAATCATTTTGCCTTTTTCATTTCTTGGGGATGGTCTTGATCACTGTCTCCTGTACAGTGTTACCAACCTCTGTCCATAGTTCTTCAGGCAGTCTGTCCATCAGATCTAATCCCTTGAATTTATTTGTCACTTCCAGTGTATATTCATAAGGGATTTGATTTAGGTCATACCTGAATGGTCTAGTGGTTTTCCTTGCTTTCTTCAATTTAAGTCTGAATTTGGCAATAAGGAGTTCATCATCTGAGCGACAGTCAGTTCCTGGTCTTGTTTTTGCTGACTGTATAGAGCTTCTTCATCTTTGGCTGCAAAGAGGAACCAGAGATTAAATTGCCAACATCTGTTGGATCATCATAAAAGCAAGAGAGGTCCAAATACATTTACTCTTGCTTTATTGACTATGCCAAAGCCTTTGACTGTGTTGATCACAACAAACTGTGGAAAGTTCTTCAAGAGATGGGAATACCAGACCACCTGATCTGCCTCCTGAGAAAGGAGGTCAAGAAGCAACAGTTAGAACTGGACATGGAATAACAGACTGGTTCCACATCAGGAAAGGAGTATGTCAAGGCTGCATATTGTCACCCTGCTTATTTAACTTATATGCAGACTACATCATGAGAAGTGCTGGACTGGATGAAGCTCAAACTGAAATCAAGATTGCTGGGAGAAATATCAATAACCTCAGATATGCAGATGACACCACCATTATGGCAGACGAGAAGAAGAACTAAAGAGCCTCCTGATGAAACTGAAAGAGGAGATTGAAGAAGTTGGCTTAAAACTCAACATTCAGAAAATTATGATCATGGCATCTGGTCCCATCACTTCATGGCAAATAGATAGGGAAATGATGGAAACAGTGACAGACTTTCTTTTTTGGGGGGCTCCAAAATTACTGCAGATGGTGACTGCAGCCATGAAATTAAAGGATGCTTGCTCCTTGGAAAGAAAGTTATGACCAACTTAGACAGCATATTAAAAGGCAGAAACATTTCCTTGCCAACAATGGTTCATTTAGTCAAAACTATGCTTTTTCTAGTAGTCATGTATGGATGTGAGAGTTGGACTATGAAGAGGGCTGAGTGCTGAAGAGTTTATGCTTTTAAACTGTGGTGTTGGAGAAGACTCTTGAGAGTCCCTTGGACAACAAAGGGATCCAGCCAGTCCATCCTAAAGGAAATCAGTCCTCAATATTCGTTGGAAGGACTGATACTGAAGCTGAAACTCCAATACTTTAGTCACCTGATGTGAAGAACTGACTCATTTGAAAAGACCCTGATGCTGGGAAGGATTGAAGGTCAGAGGAGAAGGGAACGACAGAGGATGAGATGGTTGTTGGATAGCATCACTGATTCAATGGAAATGAGTTTGAGTAAACTCCGGGAGTTGGTGACAGACAGGGTAGCCTGGCGTGCTGCAGTCCACGGGTTACAAAGAGTCAGACACGACTGAGCCACTGAAATGAACTGAACTGAATTGTCCTGGTCCTGGTCTCTTCCCTCTGGAGACTTTTCATTAAGTCACCATCACATGCTGGCCATCCGATGCTAAGTGGCTATCTTGACAGTGGTCAACTGGCTTAGTCAGGCATATTGATTTTGCACTGAAGCCAGATTTCTCATTAATTATTATAATCATCCTGTGAATCTGTTATATGATTCATTATTGAAGATGGCAGGCATGTTTGCATAGTTTCTGCTGCTAGAGACCTGCAGATGGACCAAATGCCAAGATCAGCAATTCTGTGCTGCTCCTATCTAGTTAGTAGTGTTCACGTTTGCATGAAACTGATTTTCAGGTGATGTATAGGCTTCCCCTTAGAGATACTTGTTTTTCTCCCTGGAACCACTCTTTGCCCAGCTATTATTATTTGTGTTTGAAGCCAAAACGTAAAAGCTTCTCTGCTTTAGTATCTGAGTGCTATGAAAGTGCTCTAAGGCGGATTTCTTTTTGTTGTTGTCTATTGTTTTAAACTTTAGTTGAATAGCTTAGTATTACCTAAGCAGTAAGCTCTTTTTAAGATCTCCTTGTGTTTCTTCTGAAATCGTGTTTTATAACAGTCAAGGAATATAGAAAAGTTCACCTGTAGAGTCTGATTTTTTTTTTAAAAAAAGACCTCTTGAATAACAAAAGCCTGGAATTGCAAGAAATGAGCTAAACTGATTAGCACAGCATTTTTGTCCAGAAAATATTATTAAAATGGGAAACCTCAAAATATATAGATGTTATATACTTAATAAGTTAAATTATTTTAAAACAGCAATTGCATTAGATATGTTAATAAGCAACTATATTATACACATATATTTTAAAAATATGGAGTGGCTAACCTATACCTTCAGTTGGTAAAGAATCCATCTGCAATTCAGGAGACCCCAGTTTGATTCCTGGGTGAGGAAGATCCACTAGAGAAGGGATAGGCTACCCACTCCAGTATTCATGCTCTTCCTTGGTGGCTCAGATGGTAAAGAATTTGCATTCAATGAGGGAGACCTAGGTTTGATCCCTGGGTTGGGAAGATCCCCTGGAGGAGGGCATGGCAACCCACTCCAGTATACTTAACTGGAGAATCCCCATGAACAGAGGATCCTGGCAGGCTACAGTTCCTTGGGGTCACAAAGACATGGACATGACTGAGTCACTAAGCACAGCACAGTTTATACGTACATATGAATATATGAAGTGCATAGCAAAGCTTTATAGAAAAAAGAGCACTCAATGCTATTCTAATTAAACCTGAAGCCTTGTTCTTCATTTAGAAATACCTTGTTTTGGTCAAGAAGACAAGTCAAAGTACCTTGACTGTGTAGTGTCATTAAATGTCAACTGGATCTGTAGCTCTGGAACATATATATGATAGGAAAAGGTAAGGTCCTATCGAGTAGTACAGATCAGACAAGGTAAATCAATTTTTCTTGGCCACAATAAATCAAAAGTATTATAGAAAATTAAAGTACTCTCTAAACAGGTCCTCATTCTTAGTAGGAATGTAATTTTGCAAAGTCGATTTTTCCCTTTCTCATTCAGGGCATGAAGTTATTTTCATTTTTTGATAAAACAGTTTTTCTGATAATTTTAATGCCTTTTAATATCAGTTTTTAAATGGTTTGGAAGTGTTTTAAGCATAATCTATAAATAAAGTTATTTTAAGAAATTAAATGCAGCAAACCTAGAAGAAAAAGAAATAAAAGGAATCCAGATCAGAAAAGAAGAAGTAAAGCTCTCACTGTTTGTAGATAGTATAGATAATACTGTACATAGAAAACCTTAAAGATAGTATTAGAAAATTACTAGAGCTAATCAGTGAATCTAGCAAAGTAGCATGATACAAAATCAATACACAGAAATCACTTCCTTTTCTATATACTAACAATGGAAAAATCAGAAAGAGAAATTAAGAAATCAATCCCATTCACCATTAACACAAAGAATTTAATATCTAGGAATAAACTTACCTAAGGAGACAAAAGAACCATGCAGAGAAAATTATAAGACACTGATGAAAGAAATCAAAGACAACATAAACAGATGGAGAGATATTCCATGTTCCTGGGTAGGAAGAATCAATGTTCTGAAAATGACTATACTATCAAACACAATCTACAGATTCAGTGCTATCCGTATCAAATTACCAATGCATTTTTCACAGAACTAGAACAAAAAATTTCATAATTCATATGGAAACACAAAAGACCCTGAATAGCCAAGGCAGTCTTGAGAAAGAAAAATGGAGCTGAAGGACTCAACCTTCCTGATTTCAGCTTGTACTACAAAGCTATAGTCATCAAGACAGTATGGTACTGGCATAAAAACAGAAATATAGACCAATGGAACAAAATAGAAAGCCCAGGAATAAGCCCATGCACCTATGGGTACCTTATTTTTGAAAAAGGAGGCAAGAATATACAAGGGAGCAAAGACAGCCTCTTCAATAAATGGTGCTGGGAAAACTGGACAGCTACATGTAAAAGAATGAGATTAGAACACTTCCTAACACCATACACAGAGATAAACTCAAAATGGTTAAAGACCTAAATGTAAGACCAGACACTATAAAACTCTTAGAGGAAAACATAGGCAGACCACTTGATGACGTAAATCAAAGCGAAATCCTCTATGACCCACCTCCTATAGTAATGGAAATAAAAACAAAAGTAAACAAGTGGGACCTGATTAAACTTAAAAGCTTTTGCACAGCAAAGGAAACTCTAAGCAAGGTGAAAAGACAACCCTCAGAATGGGAGAAAATAATAACAAATGAAACAACCGACAAAGAAGTAATTTCCAAAATATACAAGCAGTTCATACAACTCAATAGCAGGAAAGCAAACAACCCAATCAAAAAGTGGGAAAAAGACCTAAACAGACATTTCTCCAAAGAAGACATACAGATGGCTAACAAACACATGAAAAGATGCTCAACGTTGCTCATTATTAGAGAAACGCAAATCAAAACCACAATGAGATATCACCTCACACCAGTCAGAGTGGCCCTCATCAAAAAGTCTACAAACAATAAATGCTGGAGAGGGTGTGGAGAAAAGGGAACGCTCTTGAACTGTTGGTGGGAATGTAAATTGATAACAGCCACTATGAAAGAGGAAGAAGGCAATGGCACCCCACTCCAGTACTGTTGCCGGGAAAATCCCATGGATGGAGGAGCCTGGTAGGCTGCAGTCCATGGGGTCGCTAAGAGTCAGACACGACTGAGTGACTTCACTTTCACTTTCCACTTTCATGCATTGGAGAAGGAAATGGCAACCCACTCCAGTGTTCTTGCCTGGAGAATCCCTATGGAGTCGCACAGAGTCGGACACGACTGAAGCGACTTGGCGGCAGCAGCAGCAGCAACTATGAAAGAGGGTATGGAGGGAGATTCCTTAGAAAACTAGGAATAAAACCACCATATGACCCAGCAGTCCCACTCCTAGGCAAATACCCTGAGGAAACCAACATTGAAAGAGACATGTGTATCCCATTGTTGACTGCAGCAGTATTTACAATAGCTGGAACATGGAAGCAACCTAGAAGTCCATCAATAGATGAATACATAAACAAGTCTGGTACATATACACAATGGAGTATTACTCAGCCAAAGAAAGGAACACATTTGGGTCAGTTCTGATGAGGTGAATGAACACAGAATCTATTATACAGAATGAAGTGAGTCCAAAAAAGAAAGATAAATATTGTATTCTAATGCACATGTATGGAATGTAGGAAAATGGTTCTGAAGAATTTATTTACAGGGCAACAATGAAGAAACAGACATAGAGAATAGACTTATGGACATGGGGAGAGGGGAGGAGAGGGTGAAATGTATGGAAAGAGTAGGATGGAAACTTACATTACCATATGTAAAAGAGATAGCCCAAGGGAATTTGCTGTATGGCTCAGGAAACTCAATCAAGGGTTCTGTTTCAACCTAGAGGGGTGGGGTGGGGAGGGAGATGAGACGGAGGTTCAAAAGGTCAGGGATATATGTATACTTATGGCTGATTCATGTTGAAGTTTGACAGAAAGCAACAAAATTCTTTAAAGCAATTATCCTTCAATAAAAAAATAAATTTGAAGAAGAAATTAATTGAAATAATAGGAAGGAGATATATTTTTAGTAAAAAAGGTATAATGATATTGAATATTAAAGTGCTTTCTTCTGTACTTTTTTTTTAACTGCATTTTATTAAAGTGTTTCTTATACAGTTGCATTTTTATTTTGACATGTAGATAGAGAAAAAAAAGATTATAAGATAAAAAAATATTGAGAGTGATTTCCTCAGGAATTTAGGTGAGCTTTATTTTCATCTTTTTTTACCTGAATTTTGTGTTTTTTTTTTTCCTTTTAGCCATTTTTTTATTTTTATTTTTTTTTAATTTTATTTTATTTTTAAACTTCACAATATTGTGTTGGTTTTGCCAAATATTGAAATGAATCCACCACAGGTATGTTTAAGTCAGTATCTTCATACTCATCCTTAAAGATCTCTTTTCCCTATAGAAACAGGTAAAAACTCCTTAGTATAATGTTCTCTACTTCCCATGATCTTAACCTGATCTGTGACCCAGTCCTTCAATCAGGGTGTCTCTTCCTCTTTCTTAATACTCTGCGGTTGTTTTTTAAGGCACTTATCCACACATGCCGCTGGTATTGTGTTGAGAGCAGCAAGAAAGCTCAGGGCAGGGAAAGCGTGTCTCTTTGGAGCACAAAGGGATTTGGGGGCCAGGTTAGAAAGGGCTGAATGTCCTTGATGCTTATGCTACTCAATGTTGTCCCCAAAACAATAGTACCTGCACCACTGGGAAATTTTTGAAATGCAGTGTCTCTGTGTTTATCCCAGACCTACTGGAGCAGAATCTCAGGGACATGCCAAGGGTTCTGTGTTTTCACAAGCTCTCCAGCTGATTTTTAAGCATGCTAGAATTTGAGAAGCACTCTTCTATCTCATGTGGGGTTCCCTGGTAGTTCAGACGGTGAAGAATCTGCCTGTAACGCAGGTGACCTTGGTTCGATACCTGGGTTGGGAAGATCCCCTGGAGAAGGGAATGGCTACTCACTCCAATACTCTTGCCTGGAGAATTCCATGGACAGAGGAGCCTGGCAAGCTGCAGTCGATGGGGGTCACAAAGTGTTGGACATGACTGAATGAGTGAGCACCCACCTTCTATCTCATATAAAGGAATTTGGATGTTTTTCTTAGAAACATTTGGAAGGTAGGAAAGGTTTTTAGGCCTGAAGATTCATTCGATGATCTTTGTGTTTTAATCAGACTTAGTCATTGAAGAAATGCTTATTTAGTCCTTTCTATGTACCAGGCATTTTGCAAAGTACCTGAGATCCCGTGGTGCCCGAAGTACCATAGTCCCTATTCAACATGGACCAGAGTGTAATGGGAAATACAGACAATAAACAACTGGGAATCAGTAATTACAAATCACGATATTTTTGAACTCAGGTTCATTCTTCAAGAACTAATTAAACTGCTAGCTCTCCCCTCCCCCACCCCCAGCTACTCCCTTGGTAGCTTTGTCCCAATTTAAGGATTCTTTGCATAGCACTTTGCTCATCTGTGTGCATGCATGCTCAGTCATATCTGTCTCTTTGCAGCCCCATGGACTGTAGCCCACCAGACTCCTCTTTCTGTGGAATTTTCCAGGCAAGAATACTGGAGTGGACTGCCATTTCCTCCTCCAGGGAATCTTCCTGTCCCAGAAATCAAACCCATTTCCCTTACATTTATCCTGCATTGGGAAGAGGATTCTCTACTACATTTGCACTAGCTCTTATTTTATTCCCATTAAACTATTCATGTGAAGAGGAGAGCATTTTATACACTTAGTTAAGTTTACTTTTTTTTTTTTTTCTTTGCGGACTCTTTCTTTGCTCTATGCAGACTGCTCAAGGTGGTGGCCACCGAACGCTCCTCTACGGTCATGCAATACTGCTGCGGCATTCCTACAGTGGCATGGTGAGTACATGTGGAGACTTCAT
Source organism: Bos grunniens (assembly GCF_055505025.1). NCBI lineage: Eukaryota > Metazoa > Chordata > Mammalia > Artiodactyla > Bovidae > Bos > Bos grunniens. Next base: position 36,174,110 of record NC_141192.1, on the reverse strand, counting down.
CTCCCCTATGGTCATGCTGATCTATTTGTGCATACAGGGCAAAGAAATATTTGGTAATCCCATTTCATTGATGGCTTTAATAAGCTTGAATTGTATGTGTTTTTTAATATATTTGAACACTGTTTATTTTCTCATTTATAATATGATGGTTCGCTTAGAGGGCCTTTAAGGACCATACATTCTATCACTGTATGACTTCTGTCTTTGTATCTTATTTTGAAAGACTAGGTTTAGGAGGAGAGTTTCTTTTTTTTCCCATATCAGCTCCTTCTTACACCCAGTTATCCATTTATCTACTGGGTTCCTCTCAGATACAGTTTACTCATTATCATTTATATATGTGTGTATATATATTCTTATAGGTCTAAAGTATTATAAAATATATAAGCATTCTCTTCTTTTGAAAGCTTTATTAAGTTGTACAAACAATACATATTCATTCTGTAAGATTTGGAAATTACAGAAGAATGAAATCTTCATGATCACACCAATGACAGAAAATTCTTGGGAACTGTTTAAAAATTTTCAATATTTTCTTAATTTTTTTGTATAACTGATATCTTGTTACATAACCAAATTTTATACAGGTTTTTTTTTTAACATATTGTCACAGTACAAGTACTATCTATGTTATTTAAATTTTTATCAGATTTATTTTAGTGACTACATGATAGTCCAGTACTTAGAAATATAAAATAATCACTACTTTTAAGAAGGAGATAATTCCCTAAATATGTAGACTGTTTTTGAGCAAAAACTTAAGCATAGTCTCTATAGCAATACCCCTCAAAACAGAAAAAAAATCATGTCTTTATCATCAGGAATACTGATATGAAAAATCTGGTTAATGGAATTGAAAAGTACAGGAAGAGAAGTATAGGAAAAGTATAGATATGATTTTAATGATGACTTAATAATGTCATTGCTATTAATGGCCTACATCACATTAGTAAGTAAGATGAGAAAAATGTGATCATCTTAACAGGTATGAAACAAGTTTTTAATAAAACTACCAATTCCTAATAAAAATTGATCATTGATGGTTATTTCCTCAGTGATGAGGAAAATATTTGTGTTAAATCAATGGCCAACTTCATAGTTAATTGTCAAACACTAAGTCCATTCTTGACAAAACAAAAACAAACTCCAAGAATATGCTGTCTAACATTGTTCTGGAAATCTTGGCTGACTTATTAAGATATGAAGTAAAATAAAGGAAAACACTTCAAGTGACTGGATACAAGACAAATGTATAAAAATAGCATTTTTGCATATAGCACTCATACATTAAAACTCCATGGGAAGAACTTCACTTTCAGGAATCAGAACACATAAAATAATAAATATGAGAGTCTGTTTTTAAATAACTACCCTCTCTATACATAGTAGATGGGAAAGAGCCTAAACATGGTTGGTAGATCTGGGTTCAGGCTTACTTTCCTATATGCTATACTCCTTTGGGTACCTTGCTGAACCTCTCTAAGCCTGTAAATGCAACTGAAAATTTTACTCATTCAGTCAGTAAATATTATTCAGCACCTCTTGTGTGCTAGATACTGTTCTGGGTGCTAGATATAGTAAGAAAGACTAGTCTTTGCCATATAAAATTTAATTAACATTTAGTTGAATAATTATAGTCTGTACCTAGCAGTTGCAGTGAACATTTAAGGAAGAGAGAATGTACATTAACAACTCCAGAGCCTGGTACTGTAATATTATTGGAAAATATCACAGAACACTTTAATAGGGATCACTGTACATTTTTTTTCCCCCAGGAAGTCAGTATTACAATATTGGTACTTTTCCTCAAATTAACATTGATATTTAATATGCCTAGATCTAAAGTCTGTAAACCTCAGAGACCACAATGTCTTATGATTAGACTCCTACTCCTAACTAGCTAGGAATATGTTTGAGGACCTTTGAAGCATCTTTTCTATATCTTTGGGAGTCAGTGGTTTACAGTCAGGGAACAGATTCTCCTGGTTCATTGAATTTACACCCTCATGGCACCAAATTCCACTTGACTTCTATCCCCAATCCATTTATCACCTGCCTCCTTACACTCACAGACACCCACTGAGTTGGGTGGACCCTTTTCCATTGTAGGGATTGTCTAGGTCTTGCATTACTTATCCAGTGATTCTGGAAGTCTGGGCTGGCCTAATCCCCAGAGCTGTTCCTGAGTCCTGTCGGCATAGTTCCTGTTCTTTCAAGCACTGCACTTGGTTGGGGTAGATGACAGTGTATCTTGAGCTCATACTAGATTCATCTCTGTGTTCTCAGTCTTGTAGCACTTAGTGTAGATTTTGAGGTTAGCATGGGAGTAGGGGAGTTGGCCAGAAAAATGATCCTAAACTTTATGTCCAAGAATATCCAGTTAGGAAAACTTGAGGCAGGGAGAGGAGTCAGAGATGATGGTGTTGGGCAGAGTTGCATTCTTCCTGGGTAAGCACACATAGGTATACACCCAATAAAGCCTCATTGCAGTGAGGAATATGCTACATGCCACGATCAATTCTAGATGAATTTTAAAGAGTTTAAAAATTTGAAAATAAAACTAGAAGATAAAAGTGAATAGTGTTCAAATTTCTGCTTGAAATAAAGATTTCTGACAGATCAGGTTGTTCTTTTGCTTATGATCATGAATATCACACAAAGTGAGAGATGTAGAGACATATCCCCAGTTACTCATCTTGTTTTGTCTACAGGACATATTTCTGCAATATTTTTCTGAGTGGGAAAAAAACCCCACATTTCCTCTAGAACATTGCTCCCAGTGAATGCTAAGTGCTCAGAATTAGACTTGGAAAGAACGGGATATGTTTAGTGACAACTACTGATTCTGTGTCTTTTAGTATCTGTGCTGCCTGTCCACCTCTCGGTCTTCAACTGATAAGCTGGCTTTTGATGTTGGCTTGCAAGAGGATACAACAGGTGAGCACCTTGGTCTGCAATGAAGCTGTGTTCAGAAGAGCATGGCAGGAACTGGATTGGGAGACATCATGAGACCTGATGGAAGATGTATTGGCTGGATATTCTTAGGAACGGTTTCAGGATGAAACCAGTGATTAACTATGGAAGGGTTTTATTAGAAGGAGGAAATGTGCACTGTTTCTGTTGGAAGGTCATCCCGACATAATTATCTTGATTTGCAAACTAGACTTTAAACTTTATTCTTTTGATGGAGTTGGGTAGGAAAACAGTACTTAACAACATGCTCTGCTGTCTGATAACCATATTAAGGTGCACTGATTAGTTTGTAAAGTATTATTGCATATTTCTTTATTTTATATTTCATCTTAAAAACATTTTTAAGTGTGCAAATACAACATAATCGGTGTCAACATTCAACCAAAAAGACAGAAAACGAAAAGGGTCATCAAACTATATATATATATATATATATATATATATATTTATTTATTTATTTATTTATTTACATATATTAGTATATTTATCCTTTTGAAGACTCAAAATACGAGAGTATAGATTTTATTGTGTTTTTCTTCTCAGTGCTCTAAAGACTTTACACTATATCCACCTCTGTATGATTTGATTCTTTTATTTTTTACAATGAGCATGTCTGCCTTTGGAATTAAAGATTAAGGACCAAGTAGAAAAAGGAATGGAAGGAAATAGATCAACTTGTATCAGGTTGTTGCTTTTATAGGTGACATGAAACTCACACCTGCCCTCCTTTTTGAAATACTTTCCCATACTCTAAAAATGTGACCAATAACAAATGGATAAAATAAAGTTCTATTTACCAACCTAATTAACTTTTTAATAGACAAACACATCACCTTATACAGGGAATTCTGAGAATCCCAGGCACCAAAAAGATAAATATATTCCTCTCATTTTTATTTAATTCTATATATTCTCAGCCATTCCTCTGTGTTTTGGTTTTTTTTTTTTAGTTTTTTCACCGTAATTACTTCCGCACATAGTTATGTGGAAAAACGTCCTCAGTTCTCTCTCTCAAAACAAGTAAAACCATGTGCATGATCTATAACTTGTTTTCATTCATTGATACTATTATATAATAGTGAAACTCACCAAACAAGGCCATCTTCGTCTCTGTGCCCTAATTCCCTTATGCTACTTTATTTTCCCTGTAACTCTGTACTAATTGTGAATTACCAAACTATTTACTATATTTCTTGTTTGTTGTGTGCCTGCCTCAATCAGAATGAAACTCATAAGGCAGATACATTTTTTCCCATATTTGTTGATATATCTCCAGCTACTAAAGCAGTGGTTGACAAAGCATGTGCTTTATCAATGTTTGAGTGAACGAATGAAAAACTTCCTACAACTCTAAAAATGTGAATTGAGTGAATGAAGATATGGAATTCTGCAAGGTGACAGTCAAGTAAGACTGGTTTGTGTAAGAAAATATTCAGCAAATGCCTCCAAAATGCTAGTAGGAGCTGACAAAGCCCTAGTAAATAAAACATACAAATGCCTTACTATTGTAGAATTTACATTCTGGCATTTGGTAATTAGTAAAAAACAAATAAACAAACAAAAAACCTAAACATAAGTGTTACGGAGAAATAATAGTTGGAGGCACAGAGAAAGAGAGTGATAATTATTAGATGGGGCTTCCCAGGTAGCACTAGTGGTAAAAAAACAACAACAACAACAAAAAAAAAAAAACAAAAAAAACCCCACCTCCCAATGCAGGAGATGTAAGAGGCGTGGATTTGATCCCTAGCTCAGAAAGATACCCAGGAGGAGGGCTTGGCTTACCCACTCCAGTATTCTTGCCTGGAGAATCTTATGGACAGAGGAGCCTGGTGGATTACAGTTGATAGGGTCTCAAAGAGTCGGACACGTCTGAAGTGACTTAGCACACAAGCACAAATGCATTACTAAAACTATTCTCATTTTGCAATAGAACTTATATTTAGGTTTAAAAATAGCCATGAACAGATTGAAGAATTGCGTGCTTACACTTGTATCCTTGGTGATGGGACCGAAGAATGGAGAATGGTTACACGGTTCATGAGGCTTATGCTTGACTTGTTCTAGAAGAAATTATTTAATTTTATGTTTACTCAGATAGCTTAATAATGTGTCTTTTTATAATGTATCCCAGACAATTCTGTAGAATTCTCTTCTATCTTACTTCTAGATTAATAGAAACTACTACATTTTAAAATAAGGCACAGGGTAGTTAGTAAAACTTAAGTGACAATATTTGTGCTCATTTTGAATCACTATCCACCCAAATTAGAAGCTTTTTAATTATCACAATATAACTGTCACATAACAAAACCCCAAATCCTTTTGAAAATCATATGGTAAAAAAACTGGATATAATTGGAAGGAGCCATGTGAGCTGCTTAATGACATGTGATTGTCTAAGGAACGAAGTTGGATCAGTGTGGCTGGTGAATTTGGTCTTATGTTGGCATAAATAAATATCCCTTCAAAGCAGTTCTTCGTGGGAGAAAGAGACCCCACACTTCCCCAAATGTCACAGTCACTTTCTGTGAGAAGAATCTTTGCATGTCACTGTGTCTCCCTCCCTTCTTCCCTCCCTTCCTTTCTTCCTTTTAAATTTTTACTGAAGTACAGTTGATTTGCAATGTTGTGTTAGTTTCGGGTGTGCAGCACACTGAATCATTTAAGCATATATTCACTCTTTTTTAGATTCTAAAGCTAATTTGTCCTAATTCTTTTGATTTGCATGGTCTGTGAGGTGAATTTGCATTCAATTTCAAATTTCTAAAGTTTGTGTAAACAGGACAGTTTTATTTTCAGGAGACTAATTTTGAAGATTTATTTCATTTCCCTCTTTTATTTTGGAGTCACTGGCCAAGAACATCAAGTTTTAAACTCAGAGGCCCTTCCTTGTGTTTCACTTGTCAATCACTGTGCAGGTGAAGCTTGTTGGTGGATCATTCATCCTGCCTCTAAGCAGCGCTCAGAAGGAGAAAAAGTGCGGGTTGGAGATGACCTCATCTTAGTGAGCGTGTCCTCTGAAAGGTACCTGGTAAGTGTGGAAAGTGAGATCGTGTACTTGGGAATCAGATAAGCGACAGGTCAATAAAATGATCCCTTTAAAGCTGAGATTGCCAGTATCTAGGAAAATTGCGTAGAAACAAACCTGTATTTCTATTTGATGAGTTATAAATAACTCCATAAGTAAAGGGAATGATGTGATGTGTGAAAATGTGGCTTAGCAGGATTATTTACACAGACTTCCCTCATGCCCTGGATATGTATATTCATGACATTGATAGAGACTGTTCTTGGATTATTTTATTAATAGCAATAAACGCAATCCAATCAGGAATTTGAAATTCCATAGACGTTATTTTGTGCCCAAAGAGAAGGCTGTATTAATGAGGCTGTGATTACCTATTTTGATATTTATGAAAGCAAATTATTATAGGAGAAACCCTTGTCATGCTAAGAAAGGAGAAATAAACGAAATGCAGTTTAATTCTCTCACTGACATTGCATTGTTCCAGAGGAAAAGGGCTGGAAATGAAAGATTAAAGAAAGAAGTTTATGTTTAATCAGAGGAGGTGTTTTTTATTTTTGTGGTAAGGCCAATATCTATTTAATTTAACTTATTTAGTAAATTGTATTTTTGGTAAAAATAATCATATGCAGAAGTTCACAAAAGATTGCAATCAGTGGAAGTGTATAAGATACCAGGGCAAAATATTTTTTATTTTAAAGTGAAAGTAAACAAATATAAAATGGGGTATTATAAACTCTACATGAACATCCACATAAAAAAATCCCAGACATCATAGTGTATGATGACTGAAACAAAAATCAGAAATAGAGCATTATTGCAATTACACTTTCTATCAGTTAGCATGAGTTTATTTCCATTTCCTTAAATCAAAATATTTGCGTGTGATTTTGAATTAAGAAAGTAGTTGGTACCGCTTGGCTCTATGAGGCTCTAAATAGAGTGGGTCTTGTGGGTTAAGTAAGTTTTTGCTAACCAACACAATTAATTCCAATTTTCAAAACATTGCTAAGGAGGAAGGATGTAGTTTTACTTGCTTTTGAGGGAAGAAGTAATGAGGAAGACAGGGAAGTGGTGAAATGAGGCCTCATGTAACTGACAGGAACTATTAAATGCAGCAGCTATAATGCAGAGCTAAAGGGAGGCCTGGAGCATCCCTCTCATTTTTTTTTAACCAGTATAGGTGGAAACAGACACCACGCACATTTCTAGGACCATGCAAGTGTGCCAGCTTGTCAAATAATCTTCTATTAAGCCCTTGCTGTGTTCCTGTGCTGTGTATGTGATGGTGATGTAGTTTGATCAGGAGGTAGACATTTCGAATTGTCGTTTTACTTGGAAACCAATAGCAGTAATAAAAATAATTCATGCCTGCTTCTCAGTATATAAATTCTGCTGCTGCTACTGCTAAGTCGCTTCAGTCGTGTCTGACTCTGTGCGACCCCATAGATGGCAGCCCACCAGGCTCCGCTGTCCCTGGGACTCTCCAGGCAAAAACACTGGAGTGGGTTGCCATTTCCTTCTCCAATGCATGAAAGTGAAAAGTGAAAGTGAAGTCGCTCAGTCATGTCCGACTCTTTGCGACCCCATGGACTGCAGCCTACCAGGCTACTCCGTCCATGGGATTTTATAAATTCTGCACATATATTATTTCTATTTGTGCATAACTATTTCTATTTGTGCATGTTTTTGCTGTACGGCTTGTTCTTTCCACTACCGAGCAGAGTTTGGCAGGCTGGCATCAGTATGCACAGAAGGAGTAGAAAGTTCAGAATCTCACTGAGGTCAGGGCTTTTAAGTGTCCATTCTACCACTAGTTCTTGAATCACATAGTTCCATGAATTCTGGCTTCCTTATTGCAAAATGGTGACAGTTATCCCTAACACCACAGTTACTGTGATGAAGCAATGAGAGGATAAATTTGAACATTCTTGGAATTAAAGACCACTGTACAAACAGTGGTAGTAATTGTAATGCATGAGGTTCCCCTTCTGTTACCTTGGAAAATAAATGAACTTCATGACTAATTACATTTACAGAGCAAGCTACATTTTAACCAGTTTATTTAAACTCCTTTTCTCATAACCCTTTAAAAGAATATATTTTTGGGGGGGCCACACTGCCCTTCAGGCAGGATCTTAGTTCCCCAATCAGGAATTAAATCTGCATTCCCTGCATAGAAGGGTGGAGTCTCAACCACTGCACTTCCAGGATTGTCCCTCTGATAAACTTTTATATTCAGAAAGAGAAAGATAAATATCGTGTGCTAATGCATATATAGGGAATCTAGAAAGATGGTGCTGGACAATTTATTTGCAGGGCAGCAATGGAGAAACAGACATAGAGAACAGACTTATGGATTTGGGGAGAGGGGAGGAGAGGGTGAGATGTATGGACGGACTAACATGGAAACTTACATTACCATATGTAAAATAGATAGCCAAGTGGAATTTGCTGTATGGCTCAGGAAACTCAAACAGGGGCTCTGTATCAACTAGAGGCGTGGGATGGGGAGGCAGATGGGAGAAAGATTCAAGAGGGAGGGGATATAGGTATACCTATGGCTGATTCCTGTTGAGGTTTGATAGAAAACAATACAATTATTTAAAGCAATTATCCTTCAATTAAAACATAGGTAAATTTAAAAAAAAAAAAACAACAAAAAACTACAGATAGTTGACCAAGCAGATTGTTAAAATTTCAATTACTTTCATTTGGTGACAAAGTCAGTAATTTTAGTGATTATCTCTGTGGACCTCACATATAATAATGGAAACCAGAGGAACAACCACATATTACACATGGTTTCTGCCCTTGAAAAAGTAGTGAAAAAACAGACCAAGCCCATGGAACTAAAGGAGAATACTGTTAAGACTTAGTGTTCGAGTTGAGGTTAGAGATGCTGAGGGATGTTTGAATGGATTTAGGCATAGTTAATTATTACCTGCCATTTCCACGTGGGTGATTATAGTAAGAATATGAAGTCTTATGTTCATGGATTCAAGGACCACATGGTGCTTAGTTAGAAGGACCTGGAGCAAGTGAAAGGGTAAAAAGTGAGGCAATAAAAGACGTTGGAATAAACAGTAGGGCTGAAATAATCCACATACTGAAACTGAATAACTGAAAATGGATTGCATATATTCTCACATACACACACTTATTTGTTAGTACAGAGCCCAATAAGCATGAGCTTGGGCCAGTCACATAACCTCTTCAAACTCTCTGTTTCTTCATCTTTTGGATCCAGGTAATAGCTCCATTCACAGGGATATTAAGAGAATAGAATGCTTAATCCAGACAAAACTTTTAGCTCTACGACACATCTAAAAATTGTTATCATTATTTACCTGGGAGATTTGTACCTATTAAGAATAGTTAAAGGAACTTCAGATATTTAACCAGAAGAAGAGAAAGAGGGTAAGTGAAGAGTAAACAGACTCTGATGTAACAGTTTATTTTAAATAAAGGTCTATTGTGTGTAAGCAAGAGTCATATACTGAGAAGGTTCTGATATGGTTAAAAATTAGTTGAGAAATTTGACTGAAAACAGCAGTTATAACTAACTACTGAAAATAAATTTCATCTTGATTTTACACACTTTTATCAGCCTTTTTGGAAAAGGAAATGGCAACCCACTCCAGTATTCTTGCCTGGAGAATCCCATGGACAAAGGAGCCTGGTGGGCTACAGTCCGTGGCGTCACAAAGAGTCGGACACGACTGAGCGACTAACACACACATTGAAAATAAACACTGCCAGTCTTGATTTTTTTTTTTAAGTCATTGCTGTCAGTTGGCCTTTGTCTAATTTCCCTTCACTAACAGTGATTGTTAAGCTAAGGTTAAACTATCTAATTGTTTACTTGCTGCTCTAATCAAGGTTACATCCGTTGGGATGGTAAATTGAAACTGATCGAAGGACTGATTTTTCTCTCTCTTCTGTCTTTGGACGGAAGAGGGCACTGTGCTGGACTCCTGGAGCCCCAGGCTTCTCCTGGGGTGCTCCACCTTCCGCTTAAAGGGTTGAACCTCCTTACAGGATTTCCTAGGAATAAAGGGTCTTATCTCCAGAAAAGATTGTAAACCCCTTATCCAAAATAGTGTTTTTCCAAGCTTGCTGTTTCATATTTTAATATAAAAAATGATACCTTCATCCTCTTTTTAGGAATATCCAAGGCAGGGGTGTGGGGTGGGGTGTGGAATTCTTTTTCCCCATTGAAATGATTTCTTTTTTTTAAAAGAAGGCTTTAGCAAAGCAGCTTAAATTATAAGAGAACAATACAATTTAAAAGAGAGGAAACATGATCAAATAGCTATTACTGTGAATCTATTTCAAACTGCACAAAATAAAGTAAAGCATGTAAAACAACTCTTGCTTGTGTTAGAGATAAAACCACCCTGGTATGCACATGAATTTTCAACCCATGGATTGGATTGCTCTCATTTGAAACATTGATTTTTGAATAATTTTCTCTGTCACCTATAGAAACAGATTGTTTTTAATCCATGAAAATATTACCAAACAACTGTCTAAAAGTAAATTGCGAAAAGCAGAACCTCACAATCGAAAGAGTGATGAAAAATGCTTAAAAGAAAGCTATTCTAAGGCTCATAAAAATTTCCTCTCTCATACCAACCTCTTTATTTCTGATAAGAAATGCTAGGTGGTTTGATTATATAGGTTACTGAGTTGCCTCAAGTTGCATAAAAATATTGATAGCTAGAGAGACAGCAATCGCCTTTTTTTTTTTTTCCTCTGTGGCACAGGTAATGAAAACATAGACTGTGTCTCTCAGTTTTTTTTTCTCAGAATTAACAAAATGAAGTCTGAAGGGTGATACATCTTATTTACTTGTGTTCCCTGTCGCTGGAGGATCATTTTTCCAGAGTGTCATGTCACTAGGGCCCAAGTGCCTGGCCCTTCATGAGAGAGAAATGAGTGAATGAAGGCCTCAGATAAAGGTTGAATTTGGATATTCTTAAAAACTTTTGTGCTTTGGAGCTTTTGGGCAGTCAGATATTCCTTGTCTCCTTAGCTTTAAAGATGCATACAATATATATACACTGGATTACAAAGGAAACGGAAAGTATCAAAGTGGAGTCCAGGTTGAGAACCCCTGGGAGGGGATTTATAGCATCTTCTCTAAGCCTGAGATTGTGTGCGTCTATCATACAAAGTCTTGTTACTCAAAGCTTGCTTCTTGGATTAGTGGCCTTGGCTGCCCAACCCCCTCCCCTCCCGCCCCGCTGGCCCCACCTCATGAATTCAAATTTGTCTTTTTAGTAAGATTTTAAATATAGACCATTTTTAAATTCTTTATTGATTTTGTTTCAGTATTGCTTCTGTTTTGTTTTGCTTTTTTTGGTCATGAGACATATGGGATCGTAGCTCCCAGACCAGGAATCAAACCTGCACCCCCCTGCATTGGAAGGTGAAGTTTTAACCACTGAATTGCCAAGGAAATTCCCCAAATCTTCCTTTTTTGGGCAAGCTCCTCAGATGATTCGTGTGTCTGTGAGAACGAGTCACATGCGAATCAGGGTGACAGAAGGGAGCAGACGACTCTCCCAAGTCCCTCCAGTGCCCTGGAGGGTATGTACGTTTGAGAGCAGCTACATGTTTCAGCCTAAGGCCAACTGTGCTTTCAACCTTGGGCATCTGTTTTTGCTTTAAGGTAACTCATCTTAGTGTTACTTACTGAAACTGTTACTGCTTTCTGAATATTTAACATCACAGACCTGTGAATTCACAAACAGTGTGGTTCTCATGCAGATTTCCCTTTCTTGGTGAAGTGGCAAAATTAAATAGAGGCATCCGAAAGAGTTATGCCTAGAGAATATTTCTTTGAGAAGAGTGGACATTATTTAGATAACTTGAAATGGTGTAATATGATCTTAAGGACTTTTTAAAAAAATTTTTCCAACAGGCTGAGATTTTCCTATTTTTATGCTTATATTTATTGTGTATCTTGGGCTTCCCTAGTAGCTCAGACGGTAAAGAACATGCCTGCAATGGAGGAGACCCTAGTTCGATCCCTGTGTTGGGAAGATCCCTTGGAGAAGGGAATGTCTACCGACTCCAGTATTCTTGCCTAGAGAATTCCATGGACAGACCATTGAGTAGCAAAAAGAGTCAGACACAACTAAGCAATTAACACTTTGACTTTCAGGCTTAGATATGATTTGAAAATTACATTGTAGTACTCCTTCCTCCATTATTTTTTCATTGCAGTGGCTCCTTATTCCCAATAAGGTCCTTGATCTGGCACCTGCCTTGTCTGTAGGCATATGTCTCAATCTGGTTCTAAGTATATGCTGTATGCCCCAAAGATGAAACTCTTTACTGTGCTTACGTTCCTTTATCTCTGCCTCTTTGCATCCTATTTCCCTTATTAGAGCTTAGAGGGCCAAAAAAAAAAAAAAAAAAAAAGCCCAGGCAACTTCCAACTATGAGGTTTCTGGAATATTAGGAATGAAAATCTCCGAACTAGGTTAGAAAAGTTTTGGTATTTTTAGTATATTTACACTTAGCACATTAACATTATGACTACAGATACCCAAATTCAATGTATGTGCAAACTGTTGGAGACAGCGTCTCTAAGTATTTCAATATGAGGTTCAGGCGAAATGATCATACTGGCTCCTGAATCCAGTCTCTCCTGTGGAAACGCCACCTGTCCTCAAGGCCCAGGACAATAGACTCGGTTCTGATTAGGCAGGTCCAAGTGGTCTCATGTCTCAGTTCCTGTAGCACTGTAATTACAGTTCAGCTAATGTGTTAAAAATACTGACTCACAGTATTTTGTACATATATTTTACCTTTCGTTCTAGATTGCAAGCACCCTCAGGGTGGGGAATTTGTTCTATTAATATGTAGCACAATGCTTTATGCATAGTATATTTAGTGAACCTGGATGAATGAACAAATCTATGTATTATAATGTGGCATGAACTTTCGCTTGAATTCAAAAGTGAAAATACAAGCATTGATATTTTGAATCATCTTCTGATGGTTTGATAAATTCCATATGGTTTTATGGAGTTTTTTTGGTATGTATTTTTCTATTATTTTGCTGTTATTCTGGATTTGGTCATTGAAATAAGAATGTTTATGAAACAATTTAAAATACAGTCTTTAAAGTTTATGCTACTTTGATCTGAAAAGTCTGATTGGCTTCTGCACTTACTTCTTTATTAATAACCCTTCTGGATGTGAGGAATACAGTTGTGAGCCTGTGCCAGATAGCTTACAAGAGGGAGAAAGAAAAATACACTAAAGGATAATGTTGTATGATGAAGGATATGTAGGAAAATATATGTTTCTTGTTTGTGGGAGCAGCTGGAATATGATTTCTTTGTAAACAGTTAAAGAATTTTAACATATCAGAGAAGAAATTAATTCAGTAAAGGCATGTCAGCTGAAAGTTTGCTTAAGAGTGACAGGTTCAGGTGAATAGGAGGGTGTGGGGTGAGGGGTAAGAGCATGTTATTGCTGAATCTGATGCATTCACCCTTAATCTTACTGACTGAAAAAATTACTTTCTAGATAATTACATATATGTCAAATGTCACAAATTTCTTTGGTTTTGTTTTTAAGAGAAAGAAAATGAAGTACCTATCTGTCCTGGTGACTTAGTATATTTAGTATAAATATTATATATATAATAAATATTTGTATACTTACAAGAGACCTTTGGGTATTAAAAGGACCTGTGACATATACCAGTGTGACTTTTCATGCTGTGGCTGCTCTTTATTTAACTCGGAGAGTCAGATTGCTGGAAAAGTTCTAGTGCAATTAAAATCTTTAAAAGCTTAAGCTGTTGTCAAAATTGAAAAATGTTGCAGGAATATTATAGGAATGTTGGTGATGTTTACTGAGATGACTCTGAGAGAAGAGGTGGTTGTTCCAGCAGTAGCCAGGTAATGATTAATGAAATAAGCAAGGCATTTGATTGTACTCATAATTTTGTTTTCCTTTACTTATCATTTCAGAGTTCATCAATTATGGCTCTTAAAGATGTAAAATATGACCATCTTTTAATACATTTGATTTTAAGCAGGAACATCTGAAATTTAAAATGAATGAATTTTGAAGGACATTGACTGTCCTGATTTTTGATACCTATTAGGAAGTATTGCCATCTAATGGCTATTATGTCAAATTATTGATAAATGTTCCTAAAGGACCCTGTAAAACTGAGACATATCAGTCCTATGGATTTCACCTACTCCACTGTCAAAACACTGTCATGGTGTGATATGTAAAACTTTAATTGTAGTTTTAATGATAAGTGCCCTCTGTCTGTACAGTAAGCCTTTACAACAGAGTAGTCCATTTTCACAAATTTATTTTATTACTTTACTTTGTATGTTTTCCGATTGGCGACTTGAGTAGTAATGCTTAGAAGGAAGCTGATAAATACCCAAAGTCAGATATAAACTCTTAACTTTCATTCTGCTAGTCCCTTCATGTTTCATTGACAGGATTGAAGCAGAGGTTCTCTGCGGACATTTCCAAATCTGCAGTGTGCAGTTAGAGTGGCCAGAAACACTTGCATGTTAAGATGTGCCCAGAGCCTGTAGTGATGCCTCTTTTTGCCTCTACTGCAGCACTTGTCTTACGGTAACGGCAGCTTGCACGTGGATGCTGCTTTCCAGCAGACCCTCTGGAGCGTGGCCCCCATCAGCTCAGGAAGTGAAGCAGCCCAAGGTAAAGACTCCACTTCCATTAGGAGTCTGGTCCCTGATACAGAGTTGAGAGTCTTCTTTGGAATTGTGATAGTGAGCAAATAAATTAGAGCTGTTTGTGTCAAAATATTCTATAATGAAGATACATGACATTTAAGAAACTTATTTCAATTGCTACTTAAAAGTGAAATTTGTGTTAAGATTTAGCTCTCCTTATTTTTACGCTATTGTCAACTTTAGCTTATTCCTGTGTGTACTTTAAGCGCTAGCTTTCTAGGGGTTATTTTCTCCATGTTTTGGCCTCAGGGTATTGCTTGGTTAGGCTAACGTCAAGATTTCTTATCTTCAGGGTGTGTGACTTAGTGCTGGATCACAGCAATGCTTGGGCATCAGGGTTTTCTCTGGATGTATCAGTTTGTTCTGCTTATTCTCACTTACATAAGTTTAAATCTGAGCCTATTCAGGCCTGTATGTTTAGTGGAGGCTTTTATGAGGCTGAGGTCACGTATAGTAGTGGGAATATCACTGACTGTGGGACTTGGAAACCCAGGGTTCAGGGGTGGAAGGCAGGTGACCCCACTCATCTCTGTGATTTCAGTTCAGTACTTACTCCTTATCAGACTTCTGTGTCTCTGTCTATGAAAATAGGAGATCAGATCAGATGATCTGTTTAGCTTTCGATATCCAGTGATGACAATTCAAATGTGACTGCGTTTCGATCCTTCTAGGGTATCTGATTGGTGGTGACGTCCTCAGGTTGCTTCATGGACACATGGATGAATGCCTCACTGTCCCTTCAGGAGAACACGGTGAAGAGCAGCGGAGGTTGGTACCTGGGCCCAGTGCTTTAAGCCTTTCATTTTCATGTTTTGATACAATTTTTATAAATTAAGGATAGGTCTGTTCAGGCCATTCATGTAATAGAAAGTGGGCCACTATGGTTTGTCTGTCCACTGAAGTGATCCATTTGTTGATTTCCTCTGAAATTTTTTTCTCATATTAGGTTTTCACTGCCTATCAGTAGAGTTGCTGAAAATTTTTGTATAATGAAACCATGGTTAGAAGCATTGAATACAAGAAACTGAGTGGGAAGAGTGAACACATTTAATTACTTAGGGCTTCATTAAATGTTCTTTTTTTTTTTTTTTTTTGATGAATTCTCTTTCTGGAATGTTTAGTCTCAAATTCAGTTTCAAAGTCAGAGTTCTCAAAGTGCCCAGAAGTTTAGGACCTTTTTCTGTTACCTCCCATTGACTGATGTGTGTGCTAAGTTGCTTCAGTCATGTCCAGCTCTTTGCGATCTTATGGACTGTAGCCCACTAGGCTGCTTTGTGCATGAGATTCTCTAGGTAAGAATACTGGAGTGGGTTGCCATGCCCTCTTCCAGGGGATCTTCCTGACCTAGGGATCAAACCTGCATCCCTTATGTCTCCTACATTGGCAGGTGGGCTCTTTACCACCAGTGCCACCTGACATAAGTAAAAAAATTAATCATTTCCCCTAATATTTTATGTGATTTTAATACTGCTCTTGTGTTAATATTATTTTGCACTGGGCCAAGATAGAAGTAGTCTGGATCACAGGAAAAAATGCACAAGTAATAAAAAAGCATAAAAATATTTAGGATGATTTGAACGTTTCATTTGCCTCACAAATTAATGAATGGATATGGTAGGATGTGTAAGAGATTACTGTGAGAGAAGGCATGATCTGGGTGATTTATTACATGGCTTTAAGTCTTCTGGTGGAGATTTCTAATAATATATGCATATTTAGAAATGAAAACATTTAGAAAATTAATAGCAATCATTTAACTAGCTGTTTAACTTTGGGAAAAATCAGTCTGAGACCTGGATACTAGTCTTAACCTCTCTTGCCAGACAGAGCTAGTTATGGTGAAGTGTGAAATGCAGAGCCTGAAAAAATTCCACAAACTAAAAAGTGCTGCTTAAAGCAGGCTAGGAAGAAGATGTTGATGGTGTGGATAAGGCTTTGTGTGAAAATGAGAGGGGCTTCAAAAAGCTGTTGTTTTGAGGGATTAATTCCGAACAAAAATATGAACAGAAGTGTGTCCTGGAAATAGTAATTATTGTGGAGTGATGAGGGGCAGGATGGAAGGAAGATAGAAGCTAGTTAGGAGGGAGGAGTTGGATCAGCTTTTGAAGGCTCCTTAGTGCAATAACCATGGGTTGGCTCTTACTCTGAGTGAGTTGGGAAGGAGTGTGTGGGGATGAGCAGGGATAACATAGTCAATATCTTTGAAAAGTGTTGCTCTGATGAACGAGAGGAACTTAGACCAAAGGTAGAGAGATTGTGGATTGGGGAAACCAATCCAATTAAATCAGAAGGCTGATGTAGTAATTCATATGAGAGAAAAGGAAAAGCTTAGCTTGGACAGTGGCCATTTGAATAGAATGGCCTGGTTCAGAGATATTTCAAGTCAGATTGATTGACTGGTTTAAGGATGAACTCAATGTGGTCGCTGAGAGTGTATCAGATTTAACGGTGAGCTGATTCAAAGGAAGAGAGATGATGTTAAAGATCGTAGGAGATATACAAATATGGTATGAAGGACTGAATGAGATTTTGGACACTGGTGAGTACAAAGGGTCATGGGAAATAAAGGGTTTATGGGAAATTGGAATTTTTGAATCTTTAACTTAGACAAAACTTGGGTTGGATATGAATCACAAGTGCGTGTAGGGTAGTTGAAGGAATGGAAGCCCTATATAGAGAGGAAGGAACTGTAATTAAAGGGGTATGTTTAGCAACTTGGGCATAGCTTTAAAAAGTATGCTAAGAGCAACCTAGATGTCCATCGACAGATGAATGGATAAAGAAGTTATGTTACATATATACAATGCAATATTAGTCAGCCATAAAAATGAATAGGGCTTCCCTGGTGGCTCAGATGGTAAAGCGTCTGCCTGCAGTGTGGGAGACCTGGGTTCGACCCCTGGGTTGGGAGGATCCCCTGGAGAAGGAAACGGCAACCCACTCCAGTACTCTTGCCTGGAAAATTCCATGGATGGAGGAGCCTGGTAGGCTACAGTCCATGGGGTCACAAAGAGTCAGACACAACTGAGTGACTTCACTTCTTTCTTTCTTTTCATAAAAAAGAATGAAATTAGACCATTTGTAGTGATGTGGATGAAGCTAGAGTCTGTCATAAGAATGAAGTAAGTCAGAAAGAGAAGAAGGTTGTATGGGACTTTAGAAAAATGGTACTGATTAACCAATTTGCAGGGCAGGAATAGAGATGCAGACATAGAGAACAGACTTATGAATATAACATGGGAGAAGGTGGGGAGAATTTAGAGAGTAGCATTAACATATATATACTACAGTACGTAAAATAGATAGATAGCAGGAAGCTGCCCTCAGCCTGGTGCTCTGTGATGACCTAGAGCAGTGGAACGGGGAGGAGGGAGGGAGGCTCAAAAAGGAGGGAATATATGTATATTTATAGCTGATTCACATTGTTGTACAGCAGAAGCCAACACAATATTTTAAGGCAATTATACTCCAATTAAAAAAATGTTTTTGCAGTTTGCAAAACCTTGACATAGATAAACTAGAGAGGAGGCTGAGGATGGAGTCCTAGAGAAGGCTGACACTTAGAACATGGACAGGCAAAGGAGAGTTGCTAGAAAGCCAGAATGGTAGTTAAGTGGAGAACCAGGGAAGTTATGGAGTCCAAAGGAGGATTGTTGGTGTAGATGTGTTCAATGCTATAATATAATCATAGAGACTTAGGAGCAAAGAGACACTGTGCCATAGTCTTTGGAGTCTTAATTTCTGATTTGTTAAATCAAGCACTTAAGCCAAGTGATTTTTTGAGCCCTTCTACTGTTTGTACAGTTACTGCAGAGATTAGGGATGTAGAATTAGACAGACCTAGGCATGGGCCTCTCCTCTGCCCCTTACTAGTTGTGTGACTCATGAAGATGACTAAATTTCTTTAAACATGATTTTTCTCCTCTATAAAATGCAGTTTAAATACTAGCTGCTACTTCATGGGATGGTTGCGAAGGTTCAGTAAGAAAATGCACATAAAATCTTGATGCATATTAAGAGATCAACAAATGTATTGTTGCTTTTGTTGTTACTGTTATCACTATTATTTAGAAGAACAACATTTAGTCAGATATGGAAGCATAAAGAATGGTAGAGCGTAGATTTTAGAGAAAGAGAAGCTAAACTATATCAAAGAAAATCCTCTACTGTTTTGAACTGAATGTGGCATGTATGTGGTGGAGAAGGACCCCTCTTTCTTGATCAGCTTTAGAACCCAGGAATGGATGAGCGTAGTTTTTGTAGAGTTTTAATTCTCATTTTCAAATGAGAATATTCAGCATCAGATACATCCCAGATTTCCTGGACTAAGCTCACTGGCAGTGACTTCAGTTTTCCATCTCTCCTGGATATTAGAGAATTTTTTTTTTTTTTAAATTGTATTGCACAGTTATGTCGAACCCATGCCCCCTGCAGTGAAAGCAGAGTCCTAACTCCTGGACTACCAGGAATTCCAGAGAATCTGTATGTTAAAGATGTGATTTATGAAACATGATACTTACAGAGCAGATTTCCTGCTAACTCATTTTTTGTTGGAAGGGAGTCCTTTATTTTTTTAATTATTATTTTATATTGGGATATAGTTGATTTACAATGTCATGTTAGCAGGTATGGCCCAAAGTGATTCAGTTGTACGTATATATGTATCTATTCTTTTTCAGATTCTTTTCCCGTTGTAGGTTATTGCAGAGTATTGAGTAGAGTTTCCTATGCTATACAGTAGGTCCTTGTTGATTATTTTATATTGTGTGTGTGTTAATCTCAACCTTCTAATTTGTCCATCCACCTTCCACCTTGTCCCTTTAGTAACCATAAGTTTATTTTGTGAGTCTATTTTGTAAATAACTTCAATTGTATCTTTTTTTTAGATTCCATATATAAGGGATATCTTATTAAATTTGTCTTTCTCTGTCTGACTTAGTTCACTTAGAATGATAATGTCTCCTGCTAATTCTTTAGATTGTTGGTTATTAATCATTTCTGAGAAAACTTGAGGAAATGTCAAAGACATTTTGATGTTGTTCTGGGTCCAATTTTCCATTGCATCCTTATTGAAGACTACTCCCCCATCCTGGAATTATTCTTTTCTAAATTTCTTATTAGAGTATAGTTGATGTACATGTTGTGCCAATCTTTCTGTAAGAATGTGACTCGGTTATATACATATAACTTTGTGTATACATATATACATATTCTTTTCTATATTTTTTCCATTATATTTTATAATAGGATATTCAGTATAGTTTCCTGTGGTGTATACAGTAGGACCTTGTTGTTTATCCATTCTAAATGTACTTGCAGTATTATTCTTGATTTAATGTTGATTATTTCTGTGTCAAATTAATCTCAACATACATTCAGATCAACATATTGCTCTCTTTAGGTAGTGATGTCAGTAAGAACACATTTCTATTGCCCCATTGTACAGCATGTTTACATGGGTAAAATTAAATGATAATGGATATCAAGTCATGAATTGAGGGAGAAAATAAGTCAGAAATAGGTAGCAGGAACATGAGGGATCTTGCTTAAGAAGGAGGGTTACCTGTATCTTGATTATACAGTGAAATTGAGCAATTACTTGCAAATAATGATAAAAGTAGTCCTTAAATTTTATGTTTACAGAGCACTGTTTTCTCTCACACCTCTGTCTAGAAATGTCTTTCTCTCCCTCTATCCTTACCGTACATCAATTTCAATGTCTTACAGAATGAGGGGGCAGCAAAGGAAAGCACAGCCAGGAGGCAACTTTTCTTTAATTGGTAGGACTCTGTATGAGAAACACATAATGACAACCTAAAAAATATATTTTGATTCATTTTTTAAAAGAAGTAAAAATTGACTTTTGGACAGCAGTATGAGAGTTGGAGAAGATCCAGGGAAATATGTAGACCTTTCTTTTAACTCATAACTCTTATAGCCAGGCTATACACAATTCATACAATTATATGTATGAAATTATATGTGTGAAAGTGAAGTCGCTCAGTCGTGTCCGACTCTTTGCGACCCTGTGGACTGTAGCCCACCAGGCTCCTCCACCCATGGGATTCTCCAAGCAAGAATACTGGAGTGTGTTGCCATTTACTTCTCCAGGGGATCGAACCCAGGTCTCCTGCATTGCAGGCAGACACTTTAACCTCTGAGCCACCAGGGAAGCCCATCAATTATATGTATACATAGTATGAAAAGGCAAAAAGATATGACACTGAAAGATGAACTCCCCAAGTAGGTAGGTGCCAAATATGCTACTGGAGAAGAGTGGAGAAATAACTCCAGAAAGAATGAAGAGACAAAGCCAAAACAAAAACAACACCCAGTTGTGGATGTGACTGGTGATGGAAGTAAAGTCTGATGCTGTGAAGAGCAATATTGCATAGGAACCTGGAATGTTAGGTCCATGAATCAAGGTAAATAGGAAGTGGTCAAACAAGAGATGGCAAGAGTAAACATCAACATTTTAGGAATCACTGAACTAAAATGGACCGGAATGGGCAAATTTAATTCAGATGACCATTATATCTACTACTGTGTTCAAGAATCCCTTAGAAGAAATGGAGTAGCCCTCATAGCCAACAAAAGAGTCTGAAATGCAGTACTTGGGTGCAATCTCAAAAATGACGGAATGATCTCTGTTCGTTTCCAAGGCAAACCATTCAGTATCACAGTAGTCCAAGTCTGTCCTGAAACCAGTAATGCTGAAGAAGCTGAAATTGAATGGTTCTATGAAGACTTACAGGACCTTCTAGAACTAACACCAAAAAAAGATGTCCTTTTCATCACAGGGGACTGCAATGAAAATGGAGGAAGTCAAGAGGTACCTGGAGTAACAGGCAAATTTGGCCTTGGAGTACAAAATGAAGCAGGGCAATGCCTAACAGAGTTTTGCCAAGAGAACTCACTGGTCATAGCAAACACCCTCTTCCGACAGCACAAGAGAAGACTCTACACATGGATATCACCAGATGGTCAATTCCGAAATCAGATTGGTTATATTCTTTGCAGCCAAAGATGGAGAAGCTCTATACAGTCAGCAAAAACAAGACTGGGAACTGACTGTGGCTCAAATCATGAACTCCTATTGCCAAACTCAGAATTAAATTGAAGAAAGTAGGGAAAACCACTAGACCATTCAGGTATGACCTAAATCAAATTCCTTATGAACATACAGTAGAAGTGACAAGTAGATTCAAGGGATTAGATCTGATGGACAGAGTAACTGAAGAACTATGGATGGAAGTTCGTGACATTGTATAGAAGGCAGTGATCAAGACCATTCTCAAGAAAAATACAAAAAAGACAAAATGGTTGTCTGAGAAGGACTTACAAATAGCTGAGGAAAGAAGAGACACTAAAGGCAACAGAGAAAAGGAAAGGTATACCAATTTGACTGCAGAGTTCCAAAGAATAGCAAGGGGAGATAAGAAAACCTTCCTCAGTGATTAATGCAAAGAAATAGAGGAAAACAATATAATGGGAAAGACTAGAGATCTCTTCAAGAAAATTAGCAATACCAAGGGAACATTTCATGCAAAGATGGGCACAATAAAGGATAGAAATGGTATGGACTTACAGAAGCAGAAGATATTAAGAAGTGGCAAGAATACACAGAAGAACTATACAAAAAAGATCATCGTGACCCAGATAACCACGATGGTGTGATCATTCACCTAGAGCCAGACATCCTGGAATGTGAAGTCAAGTGGACCTTAGGAAGCATCACTACGAACAAAGCTAGTGGAGGGATGGAATTCCAGTTGAGCTACTTCAAACCCTTAAAAATGATGCTGTGAAAGTGCTGCACTCAATATGCCAGCAAATTTGGAAGACTCAGCAGTGGCCACAGGACTGTAAAAGGTCAGTTTTCATTCCAATGCCAAAGAATGCTCAAATTACCACACAATTGCACTCATCTCACACCCTAGCAAAGTAATGCTCAAAATTCTCCAAGCCAGGCTTCACCAGTACATGATTCTTGAACTTCCAGATGCTCATGCTGGATCTAGAAAAGGCAGAGGAACCAGAGATCAAATGGGCAACATCTGCTGTATCATCAAAAAAGCAAGAGAGTTCCAGAAAAACATCTGCTTTATTGATTACACGAAAACCTTTGTGTGTATCACAACAAACTGTGGAAAATTCTTCAAGCGATGGGAATACCAGACCACCTTACCTGCCTTATGAGAAATCTGTATGCAGGTCAAGCAGCAATAGTTAGAACCGGACATGGAACAATGGACGGTTCCAAGTTGGGAAAGGAGTACAAGAAGGTTGTATATTGTCACCCTGCTTATTTAACTTCTATGCAGACTACATCATGGGAAATGCTGGCCTGGATGAAACACAAGCTGTAATCAAGTCTGCTGGGAGAAGTATCAATACTTCTCAATAATCTCAATAATCTCAGACACACAAATGACACCACTGTTATGGCTGAAGGTGAAGAAGAAGTAAAGAGCCTCTTGATGAAAGGGAAAGAGGAGAGTGAAAAGCCGGCTTAAAATTCAACATTCAAGAAACTAAGATCATTTTCACCCAGGCCCATCACTTCATGGCAACTAGATGGGGAAACAATGGAATCAGTGACAGAATTTATTTTTTTGAGCTCCAAAATCACTGCAAATGGTTACTGCAGCCATGAAATTAAAAGACAGTTTCTCCTTGGAAAAAAGCTATGTCCGATCTAGACAGCATGCTAAAAAGCAGATACATTACTTTGCCGACAAAGGTCTGTCTAGTCAAAGCTATTTTTCCAGTAATCATGTGTGGATGTGAGAGTTGTACTATAAAGAGAGCTGAGCGCAGAAGAATTGATGCTTTTAAACTGTGGTGTTGGAGAAGACTCTTGAGAGTCTCTTGGACTGCAAGGAGATCCAACCAGTCCATCCTAAAGGAAATCAGTCCTGAATATTCCTTGGAAGGACTGATGCTGAAGTTGAAACTCCAGTACTTTGGCTACCTGATGTGAAGAACTGCCTCATTGGAAAAGACTCTGATGCTGGGAAAGATTGAAGTTAGGAAGGAGCAGAAGATGAGATGAGATGGTTGGATGGCATCACCAACTCGATGGAAATGAGTTTGAGCAAGCTCTGGGAGTTGGTGATGGACTGTGAAGCCTGGCATGCTACAGTCCATGGGGTCACAAAGAGTCATACACAACTGAGCAATTGAACTGAACTGATACACAATTATATTCTGTTATTAAAGTTTAATAACTAATGTCACATACAGTTTGTTATGAGAAGTAGTTGAATTGATTAAGGAGATCACTGTAAATTACAGTTAGTTCTGAGCAATTTAGGACCATTTTTGGTTGTAAATCCTTGTTAGTAAGTATATTTCTCTATCTGCTCATGCCTTGTTCCACTGACAGTTTTTGAATATACATAACACAACTCTTACTTGTAACAATTTAAGATGCAATTCAGTGATGAGTACTGCAGTTCTAAATACTGATGCATTGATCTTTTATATTATCTTTACAATTTTTCAAGTATGTTGATTTACATTGTTGTGTTAATTTCAGGGATACAGCACAGTGGTTCAGTTATACATACATATGTTCTTTTTCATATTCTTTTCCATCATTATTTATCACAGGAATTGCAATATAGTTCCCTATACCATTCATTAGGATCTTGGTGTTTACCCATCCTATATATATTAGTTCGCCTCTGCTAATCCAAAACTCCCAATCCTTCCATCTGTTACCCTCCCCACTTTGGCAGTCACAAATCTGTTCTGTATCTGATGGATAAATCCTATTCACATTTAAATTTGTATATGTATGTTGTTTCCTGTGCATTCTCATGGGAGTTTTAATCAGAGTCCTAGAACGAAGAGCATATATTGTCCCATTCAATTAAGTGTAATTGAATTGGAGAATGAGGCCTACCAAAGTTAAAAAAAAAATATATATATATATATATAGTTTGTTTGTTTCCCCATGCTTCCTGTTCATGTTGCTTTTATGGATTGAATATTGACATGTTTGCAAAATAAACCATCACTGTGGTTTTATTTTAAATTTCTTGAGAATTTTTCAGAAAGATACATGGCTCTAAAACTACCAGTATCCAACTTGTCTGAACAACAAGAGTCATAAAAGTATCATCAATGAGAGTTGGGAGCATTCAGGTGAAAGGCAGGAACGCAATGAAGATTAACTGTAGAATTGTAGTTTCTTAGTTCTTCAAACTCTTCAAATAGTGAGATAGAATAAATTAAGGATGAACAATTTCAGGTGCTTGGCAAGAGATTTGTCAGATGCAACACAGTTTTTAATTATTGCTTTTAAAGTAAGATTTCATTCTTGAGGCTTGAAATTTGATTGCCAGTTTTTATTTCAAGCATGAAATCTTTTACATGAGGATATTTTGTATTCTAGATTCTGTCTCTGGATTGTACCTTATTTACTTCTGTCCATTTTTTATGTGAATATAATAAAATATCAACAAACACATTTCTTTTATGTGTACACACTTTTACTAATGGTTTAAATATTCACTTTCTGAATTATGTCATACTTTTAAATGAATAGATTTTAAAAGGGATCAGTTAGAATATTATTCAGAATTATTGTTTGGTATCTCTAATGTGCAAACCATTGTTAGGGGAACTCTTTTTTGCTAAGTATTATTGATATGTTAAAACATGTTTTACCACATAGCTCATAAGTAGTTTTATTCACTCAATAAAAATTTGTGAAAAGACTGCCATGTTCTGGGTGCTGGGGTTATAATAGTATCTAAAAGATACCAAGTCACTTTTCTCAAGGAGTTTACATCCTAGTGGGGATATTTGACAATAAAAGCTTAAAATGCTGGTCTATAAATGCACACACGTATACATCCGTGCATAGATAAAGCACACCTAGTGATGTGTGTGGTCTTGGGGTTGAGGGGAGAGAGAGGGAGGGTGAAAGAGAGGTTGTCTTGTTTCAATCTTACCAGGCATCACTGTTGGCATGTGATACTTGCTCTGTCCTCTTGCTCTCAAATGCAGAACTGTTAAGTCATTGTTTATGACAATGTCTGGAGATAAATGCTACATTTGCTTTCCAGAAGTGACTCGGCAGGCAAAAGCCTTGCTGTGTGTATGCATGAGAATATTTTTACCTTCATGCCCCTTTTAATATATGACCTAATGAGCTTTACTTGGTAAATAATTGATTAAGGCATGAGATGGGTGTGATCTAATGAATTAAATGTCTCTCTGGCTTAGCAGAAGATGTGTGGTTTATATCTGAGTACACAATTGGATGACTAATATCCTGCAGGGTATGTATGTCCTCAGTCACTACCTTGGAGCAAGCTTCCAAAGCTGCTCTGTTTTGCTCCAAAATGGTCAGGTTATCACACAAGAACTTTTCTTTCTTCTCTACTCCTTCATGTCCTGTGCATACCTCTTTAGCCTTGGTCTGGAAATAAGACAGGTTTGTCAAATAGTTTTACTAGAAGAGTAAGCACATGAAGGGGAGCTGTTCTCGATTCTTTGTCTCTTCTCCACGGAAAGAACTTCAGTCTTTGAACTAAACTTACCCTCCCTGCTGATTGCGGAGAGCAACCTGATCTTGCTTTGGCCTGTCATCCTTTAGGAGCCTGACTTGGTCTAGAGTCAAACTCTCAGAGAATGACTGGGCTAGAAGACAGTATTTACAAAAACACAGGCTTTGGTATTTCCCTGGCGGTCCAGAGGTTAAGACTTTGGCTTCAAATGCAGGACGTGGGTTCTATCCCTTGTCAGGGGCTAAGATACCACAGGCTGCAGAGCACCAAAAAAAAATTTTTTTAATTCTTTAAAATAATTAAAAATACAGACTTTGAAGGCAAAGGATTGAAAATATAAATATTGGAGCCATTCGATTTCAGTAAAAATTAAAAAGCAATTGAAGTGTTTTCACTGAAAGTGAGTGAATTGCAAGAGACAATAGATTAAACATCAACATTGAGAAAAAAAGAGAAATCTCCCAGTTATTTTCTCAGTGAAAATTTAAGACCATTTTCACTGGTTCACATTTAGTTTTTTAACTTAATCCAGGTGTAAGCAATATCTTTCAGGAAGAAAAGAAAAGACAAGCTTCCTCTTCTTTTTAGTTTCCACGACTTTGTGGTTGTATTTTATTCTGTATAGACCGAAAAGTAAAGGTGGCAGAGTGTATTTTGTTATTTTCCTGCTCCAGTTGTATTTATATGATTCTTTTAATATGGAATCAGAGTGTAAGGATGTTATTGTTTTTAATCCACAATAATTCATTTACATTTTATATAGATGCGTTATGTCAAAACATGACCTTTCTGCTTGTAAAACAACTTCAATAGAAATCTCACAAACTCAGCCTTGAGTAAATATGCAATACTTCTTTAAGTGCTGTATAGGCATATACTTCTTGATTTCTCTGTTAGATGAAGAGATTCTTGACAGCTTGCCTTAACACTTGCCTGGGGCTGAGCTGATCAGCCAAACACTCTCATAGGCACATACATAGTAGATGGGGTCCAAGCAGAAATTCTACTGACGTAATATATAATTATCTTTTAATTGTAGATCTGTCTTTCAGTCACTTTGACTCAATTCTTTTAATGTTTATTGAGGGCTTGTAGGTTCTAGGCATTTGGTGTGTGTGTGCTGACTATATAAAATGAGATTGTAGGAGATTGTGGAAAATATATCTTTTAAAAAATTTTTTCAGGCAAGGCTTTATTGGGGCCTCTGCAGTAGCAGGAGGAAACAAGAGCAAGTAACGGTTTACCTTGTTTGCTTTGTTGTTGGGAGGTGGTCAGGCTTATTCCTTACACGGGGTGAGGTTAGAGGTATGTCCAGGGCTCCGGTCAAAAGACGGTGGCTTAGGTTGGAAAACATATCTTACTATTTTACCCACTGAGGAAGCTCAGGCAAGGAGGAATCTTTGTTGCCCTTGATTTTAAGGTGATACTTTTGTTAGCCTATAAGTAAATAAACTTTTCTTCCCAATAATTACTTTGAAATTGCCATTCAAATAGTGTCAGCTCTCAGTGGAAATTGTGTGTGAGTGATTTGCCTGTTTTTCAAGGATTCATAGATGAATCCTCAGTATCTAGGGTCTGGTAGTACATTACTACACGGAACTTAATTTGGAGGTGATACTTTTGTTAGCCTATAAGTAAATAAACTTTTCTTCCCAATAATTACTTTGAAATTGCCATTCAAATAGTGTCAGCTCTCAGTGGAAATTGTGTGTGAGTGATTTGCCTGTTTTTCAAGGATTCATAGATGAATCCTCAGTATCTAGGGTCTGGTAGTACATTACTACATGGAACTTAATTTGGTTGAAGATGTGTTGGTAGTAGAATTGTCTTGTCTTTAACTGCCCCAGATAAGTGCCCTGTGTCACATACTGTCCTTATTGGTGTGTGTGTGTGTTCATCTCTTCTGTTTAGTTTTCATCCAGGATTGTATTATTCATTCTTTACCCCTTTTATGTAGTTCTGTGTATATGGGAGTCTGCACACAAGTGCTGATGATCTTGTATTTGTGAAAGTAAAAAATTGGATAAAAAAAGTCATGCACTTTCTTGTAGGTTGTTTAAGAAGAGCAGTGGGATGCCTGCATTGAGAACCACTCTGATTAACTTAGGAGGGTTTGATGCCCTCATTTGTATGATTTTGGTGACTCCTAAAAGATTATTATCCACTTGCAATTCCAGGAGGGGAAGAAATGCCATCATAACTAAACCAGCCTACCAACCTGAGTGAATAGAACACTATTTTGAGGACAATGAGTCCCACATCCTTGGCTAAGAGGAAGCATCTGAACTTCACATCACTCTACAGGGAAGAATCCTTGTTCCTATAGCATGAATCTGAGGCTTAAAGACAGTGATTAAAAAAAAAAATAGTGGGGGGGTTTGTGGGTATTTTGACAATCTGATGTATCTTATAGCTTCTTCAGAGAAAATTCATATACTTGCCAGCATGCAGAACTTTTGCCTGTGAGGTAATTTTTGTGATGTTAGTTTATGTTTTCTCCTGGTACTTTTTCCATGATTTTTTCCCACTGAAGCAACTAGCAGTCCCAGTGCACTTTTCTTCTCAGGGAAGATTTGAGAGTTGGCAGAAAGCTTAAGTTTTCTACAAGGTACTACCCTTCCTGACTTTTATTCCCTAAAGACTAAATCCAAAGAAGTCATTAGGCTTAGTGTCTTACACACAAGGGAGAACAGGAAAAGAAGAGAAGAAGGGATTTTTCCCTTGACTCAAGACACTTAGATGAAGCAAATGGATAACCATATGCCCACACCCAAAATGAACCACAGTCCAAACCTCACACTTTATATGAAATCTAATTAAAATGGATCATGGGCATAAATGTAAAACATAGACCATTTAGGAAAAAATCTTGTACATATTTTGTTATATACCTAAGAAATGTACATTTTCTTTTTGGTTGATATATAAATGTCTTGTGTTTTAATTTCAAATTCCTGCTGTTCGTCATTGGTGTGTAAGAAGTCCAGTTTGTGCCTTAATTTTGTATCCTTCAGCTTTCCTATAATTGCTGCTTAGTTGCAGGAGTTTTATTTTTGTTGTTGATTCTCTAAAATTTTCTATGTAGATAATCATGTCATCTAATAACAAAAACAGTTTACAATTTTCCTTTCCAATCCACATAACTTTTCTTTCCTTTTCTTCTCTTATTGCATTAGCTGGAACTTCTAGTACAGTGTTGAAAAGGAATGATAAGAGGGGAAATTCTTGCCTTGTTCTTGATCTTAGGGGGAAATAGTCTAGTTTCTTACCATTAGATCAGTTCAGTTCAGTTGCTCAGTCGTGTCCGACTCTTTGCGACCCCATGAATCGCAGCACACCAGGCCTCCCCGTCCATCATCAGCTCCCGGAGTTCACTCAAACTCACGTCCATCAAGTCGGTGATGCCATCCAGCCATCTCATCCTCTGTCATCCCCTTCTCCTCCTGTCCCCAATCCCTCCCAGCATCAGGGTCTTTTCCAATGAGTCAACACTTCACATGAGATGGCCAAAGTATTGGAGTTTCAGCTGTAGCATCAGTCCTTCCAATGGACACACAGAACTGATCTCCTTTAGGGTGGACTGGTTGGATCTCCTTGCAGTCCAAGGGACTCTCAAGAGTCTTCTCCAACACCACGGTTCAAAAGCATCAATTCTTCGGCACTCAGCCTTCTTCACAGTCCAACTCTCACATCCATACATGACCACTGGAAAAACCATAGCCTTAACTAGATGGACCTTTGTTGCCAAAGTAATATCTCTGCTTTTTAATATGCTATTTAGGTTGGTCATAAGTTTCCTTCCAAGGAGTAAGCCTCTTTAAATTTCATGGCTGCAATCACCTTCTGCAGTGATTTTGGAGCCCAAAAAAACAAAGTCTGACACTGTTTCCACTGTTTCCCCATCTATGTGCCATGAAGTGATAGGACCAGATGCCATGATCTTTGTTTTCTGAATGTTGAGCTTTAAGCCAACTTTTTCACTCTTCTCTTTTACTTTCGTCGAGTCTTTTAGTTCCTCTTCACTTTCTGCCATAGGGTGGTGTCATCTGCATATCTGAGGTGATTGATATTTCTCCCAGCAATCTTGATTCCAGCTTGTGCTTCTTCCAGCCCACCGTTTCTCATGATGTACTCTGCATAGAAGTTAAATAAGCACGGTGACAATATACAGCCTTGACGTACTCCTTTTCCTATTTGGAACCAGTCTGTTGTTCCATGTCCAGTTTTAACTGTTGCTTCCTGACCTGCATATAGGTTTCTCAAGAGGCAGGTCAGGTGGTCTGGTATTCCCATATCTTTCTTACTATTAAGTAAGATGTTAATTGTATGTAATCTCTATCAAGTTGAGGAAGTTCCGTTCTGTTCCTAGTTGACAGAGGTTTCATTGTGAATGGATGTTGGATTCTCTCAAATTCCTTGTGCATTTGTTCATGAACTGTATTGTTTTTTATTCTTTAGCCTGTGGCTGTGATGGATTGTATGAATATTCAATGATATTTTAAATTTATAAACTTGTGTGTAAAAAGAGAGAAAAGCAATCATTTTAGTTACATGCTTATATTAAAGCAGTACATTTCTTTTAACATAAAACATAGTGGTAGTTCCTGTGGATACCAACTGTGTCTTAAAATCTATTTTGTAGCATTAAAAAAATCATTTTTTAAAAGAAGTTAATTCTGTGGTCTGTCATTCATTTATTGAACATTAAGCTTGGAAAAATGAAGAATTCTGCTATTTGTTCTTACTGTCCTGCATTGTGGTAACTAAAATACAATGATAATGACTTTTTTTGTCCTTACTAAATTCTACATAAACATATTATAAACATTTGAAATGGCAACGCAATCTTCGGAAGTCAGTAAACTGCTCTTCTCTTTTTAATTTGTGTAACTGATTCATTATCAAAATTGAATATGATTGAGTAAATTTCCTTGTATTATTTTTTTGTTCTTCTTTTGTTGTTGAGGATTTGTTACACACTCCAGCCTCTATTAAGACAAAAATGAAACCAAAATGTGTTCAAAAATAGAATTCTAATAGCAACATTTCTTATCCCTATGCTTTAAGGTCATATGGTAAATGTTAAGAAAAAAGAACTTCAGTTGGAAGAAAAAAAGGTGATGTCTGTGGTATTGCAGTAATAATTGACTATAAGTTGTTCAGTGTTAAAATAATATACTAAATTTAGGGCTTCCCTGTGTTGAAGAAACAAAGGTAAATTGAAAACAACCTAACTGCTGTTTTTGTAATTCAGGCAGAAGATAGTACTATTGCTCATGCTTTACTGATCAAACAGAAATTTTTAGGGGGATAATTCAAGTGCTCTGAAACACTGTGAATTTATCCATCATTATCATGGAGAGGAAAGAAGGAATCCCTTGCAATGTGGATATTAATTCCAGACTTAGAAATGTAGATAGATAAATTGGATTTTCTTTCAGTTATTGTGATGTTTAATTTTATGTGGAAAATTCTGAAAGAGATGGGAATATCAGACTACCTGACCTGCCTCTTGAGAAATCTGTATGCAGGTCAGAAAGCAACAGTTAGAACTGGACATGGAATTACAGACGGGTTCCAAATAGGAAAAGGATTATGTCAAGGCTGTATATTGTCATCGTGCTTATTTAACTTATATGCAGAGTACATCATGAGAAACGCTGAGCTGGATGAAGAACAAGCTGGAATCAAGAATGCTGGGAGAAATATCAATCACCTCAGATATGCAGATGACACCACTCTTATGGCAGAAAGTGAAGAAGAACTAAAGAGCCTCTTGATGAAAGTCAAAGAGGAGATTGAAAAAGTTGGCTTAAAGCTAAACATTCAGAAAACAAAGATCATGGCATCCGGTCCCATCACTTCATGGCAAATAGATGGAGAAACAGTGGAAACAATGGCAGACTTTATTTCGCAGGGCTCCAAAATCACTGCAGATGATGACTGCAGCCATGAAATTAAAAGACATTTAATCTTTGGAAGAAAAGTTATGACCAACCTAGACAGCATATTAAAAAGCAAAGCTAGTCAAGGCTATTGCTTTTCCAGTGGTCATGTATGGATGTGAAAGTTGGTCTATAAAGAAAGCTGAGTACTGAAGAATTGAAGCTTTTGAACTGTGGTGTTGGAGAAGACTCTTGAGAGTCCCTTGGACTGCAAGGAGATCCAACTAGTCCATCCTAAAGGAAATCATTCCTGAATGTTCATTGGAAGGACTGATGTTGAACCTGAAACTCCAATACTTTGGCCACCTGATGTGAAGAGCTGACTCATTTGAAAAGACCCTGATGCTGGGAAGGATTGAAGTCAGGAGGAAAAGGGGATGACAGAGGATGAGATGGTTGGATGGCATCACTGACTCAATGGACATGAGTTTGGGTAAACTCCGGGAGTTGGTAATGGACACGGAGGCCTGGCGTGCTGTAGTCTATGGTGTTGCAAAGAGTCGGACACGACTGAGCAACTGAACTGAACTGAATTTTATGTGTCAACTTGAGTGGGTCACCAAGTACCTAAATATTTGATCAAACTATTTGATCAAATTATTCTGGGTGTTTCATGCGAGTGTTTTTAGATGAGTTTAACATTAAAATTTTCAGAAGAGTAAAACTGCCTTCCCTTATGTGGGTAGTCCTAATCTAATCAGGCAAAGACCTGAATAGAACAGAAAGGCTGACTCTTTATTAATCAGAGGGAACTCTTTCTGCTTACTGTCTTTGAGCTGAGACATCAATATTATCCTCCCTTTGAACTGAATTGAGATCTGAACCTGTGATCTTTGGACTAAGACTACGCCATTGGCTTTGCTGGTTCTCAGACATGGACTGGAACTTAAATCATCAGCTCTTCTCAGTCTCCAGCATGCTTATCTTAAAACTTGTCAGCCTCCATAATTGCATGAACAGTCTCCTTATAGTAAACTCTTTATATAAAATTATATGTATATATAGGTGCATATCAGAGAAGGCAATGGCACCCCACTCCAGTACTCCTGCCTGGAAAATCCCATGAACGGAGGAGCCTGGTGGGCTACAGTCCATGGGGTCGCTAAGAGTCGGACACGACTGAGCGACTTCACTTTCGCTTTTCACTTTCATGCATTGGAGAAGGAAATGGCAACCCACTCCAGTGTTCTTGCCTGGAGAATCCCAGGGACGGGGGAGCCTGGTGAGCTGCCGTCTATGGGGTCACACAGAGTTGGACACGATGGAAGTGACTTAGCAGCAGCAGCATAGGTGCATATATTTATACGCACATACATATATGCATACATATGTACATATGAGCATATATATATATGAATAATTCTATTTCTCTGAAGAACCCTGACTAAAACAATTACAAAAACTTTAGACCTTGAATTTCATATAGCTGCCTCTCTCTGAGATTAAAATTAACAATAATATGGGTATGATCTTTTGGATTGGAGTCAGCAAACTCTTAACTTGTGGCTTAAATCTGGCCCACTACTTGTTTTTCTAAATAAAGTTTTATTGGAACATAGACCTGCACATAGACCTGTTGTGAAACACTGTGAATTTGTCTATCATTATCTTGGAGAGGAAAATAGGAATCCCTTGCAATGTGGATATTAATTATAGATATAGAAATATAGATAGATAAATTGAATTTTCTCTGAATTAGTTATTATGGTGTTTAGTTTTGTGTGTCAACTTGTGTGGGTCACCAAGTACCCAAATATTTGATAAAACTATTTGATCAAATTATTCTGGGTGTTTCTAGTTTCTCTGCAGAAGGGAGGGGTCTCTTTTCAGCCTTGAATCTTTTGTTAACAATGTGTTTTATGATTCTGTGCTGAAGCCCACTAATTGGAATTGTGTATCCTGTAAAAGTTTGGTATAAATACATTCTGATAAATGCCAAACTGTCAGGCTGTGAAGTCTTTGTAAGGACTTATGCTTTTATCTGTATGCTAATGCTAGATTTTTCTGGGGCTCAGACTCTGAAGTTGAGCTATCCCGACTGTCAAAGTGCCTGCTTTTTGCTGAGAAATAAGTGGTTTGACATCTGAGATAAGGCTTAAAGAGTATTCTATAGCTGAAAATACAAAAATAGCTCACTGCTTTCATTCAGTGAACAATATTATAACACTTATGAGAAGTGGAATTGATGACAGGAATAATTTGTCCTTATTAAAAGAATAACTTTAAAGGACTTCTTTGAGCAGTTTTATGTGATCAGCCTGAAATATGAGTTCATTAATGAAGTTTGTTATATTGGAGGATAATGTTTTATGTAGGCCATAATTTACAGCCTGAATCCTGGAATTTTTTAAAATGTTATTGAACAAGGCACATATTGTTGGTTAACAGGTGTGCATATTTTAAAAATTCCTATTCAGTGAAATTTCAGTGACTTCTGATTTATGAAGTAGAAGACTCTTTAAAAATTTTGTTACAAATAATATCATTGTCCAGTAGTTTTAACACTTTCTTTTTTCTCTTTATCTGTAACATTGTTTTGGTTCATTAGTTCAATAGAGTTAGTGAACAGAAAGCTGCACACGTGCCTTTGCCTTCTCTAATCTCTTCAGACAGTTCTTTGGTTTGTTGGATTTCATTATTTCTTCAATAATTAAGGATTGTAGGCTACCATCTCTAAAAGTTTACCCTTGCATCATAAATGTGTTATGAAGCTTTCTTTTATTAATTATATTCTAGTTAGGGTATAATTTCTATTTCCTCTCTGACCTTAAGTAATTTAGGAGAGTTTCTTATTTTCCTGAATTGTTCTTTTCTTCATCATTTTAGTATTTATTCCCAAATTTTATTTGTTATGATCAGAAAATATGTGAGTAAATAGCTACACTTAAAAAAAATCTTATAAAATTTTCTTATGGCCAAGTATGAGATCTTTATTAAAAGTCTGGGAGAATCCAAATGGCTGAGCTTGGGTCATAGCCCATGATCAAGGGAAGTGAAGTTTAACCTTTTTCTTCCTTTTTTTCCCTTAAGTTTAACTTTTTAAACTTCCATAGAAGGAATAAAACTCTGCTTTCATCAAAAATCACATAGGGATGGACAGCCCAAACTTAGAAAGCGAGTTCAGGTGCTGAGTGGGAGACAGCATATGACTTGTTGAGGAGGGCATGCAAATTTGAGTCAGAGCAGAATTGCTGGGAAATAATGGAAAGGTGATTAAAGGTCAGTTCACTAGAGGGTCTCTTTCTCCATCCACTCTACACACAGTACTCAACCTTCCTTCCCAATAACATGGAACAGCTATTCAAAGATTATGGGCTGGGACTTCCCCAGTGGTCCAGTGGTTGAGACTTTGTGCTTCCAATGCAGGGGATGTGGGTTCTATCCCTGGTCAGGGAACTAAGATTTCTCATGCCATGTGACCAGAAAAGTTAAAAAATAAATAAATAAAGACTATGGGCTTGCTGATATATTCATGAATAAAATGATGTAATGTCTGTGAAAAAAAAAAGTCTGGGAGAAACAAACATAATATTGTAAAGCTATTATCCTCCAATTAGAAACAAATTTAAAAAAAATCTATGTTTGTGTGTATCTATCACTATGTACAATATATATTGTACACAAATGCATGTGAACATATATCTATATTTTGTCATTCATTACCTTTCAAGTACATACCCAGAGATTCTAATTTAATGGTCTGAGAATTGTCTGGAGTTTTTAAAGCTTTCCATGTGATTATAACACACAACCAATACTAAGAATCACTATTCTAATGAAATAGTGGTTTTAGTCCAGTGATTCTGAGTGTGGACTGGCTGTACCAACATTGCCTGGGAACTTGTTAAAAATACAAATTATTGATCTTATTAAACTGGAAACTCTGGGGGCCCAGGAGTCTGTGTGTTTTTATATTTTTACCAGGTTATAATTGCTTTACACTGTTGTGTTAGTTTCTTTGGTACAGTGAAGTGAATCAGCAATCTGTATACACAGAATCCCTTCCCTCTTAAGCATCCCGCCACCTACCCCCATCCCACCCTTCTAGGTCATTACAGAGCATCAAGCTGAGCTTTCTGTGCTATACAGTAGCTTCCCACTTCCCACATCTATTTTACACGATAGTGTAGATAAAAAAGTGAAAGTGTTAGCTGCTCAGGCATGTCCAGTTCTTTGGGACCCCGTGGATTGTAGCCCAGCAGCCTCCTCTGTCCATGGAATTCTCCCAGCAAGAATACTAGAATGTGTTGCCATTCCCTTCTCCAGGGGATCTTCCCAACCCAGGGATCAAACCCACATCTCCTGCATTGCAGGTGAATGAATGCTCTACTGTCTGAGCCACCAGGGAAGCCCATAGTATATATATGTCAGTGCTAATTCTCTCAATTTGCCCCACCCTCTCTTCCCCTTGTGTCCACATGTTTGTTTTCTATGTCGGTGTCAAATTCCTGCCCTGCAAGTTGATTTATTGGTAACATTTTTCTAGAGTCCCGTATACCTGCCTTAATATACATATTGTTTTTCTGACTCACTTCACTCTGTGTGACAGACTCTAGGTCCC
This sequence comes from Bos grunniens, assembly GCF_055505025.1. Classification (NCBI taxonomy): domain Eukaryota; kingdom Metazoa; phylum Chordata; class Mammalia; order Artiodactyla; family Bovidae; genus Bos; species Bos grunniens. Next base: position 36,137,331 of record NC_141192.1, on the reverse strand, counting down.
TCTACATCACTAAAAAAAATGACTCAATTTTGTTCCTTTGTATTGCTGAGTAATATTCCTTTGTATATATGTACCACAACTTCCTTATCCATTCATCTTTTGATGGACATTTAGGTTGCTTCCCTCCAGCAATCTGTATTTTAAAAAACTTGAAAGATGATTCCAGTATTCACTAAAGATTGAGAACTACTGATGTCTAACAGTGTTTTGACATTACGAGTCATCTTGGCCCCAGAAGACATTTCATCTTATCTGGAAGCATTTTAGATTGTCACAACTTGGGTGATCACATACAAATTGTAACTCAAGTTGTGGGTCCTGACTTGGATGGCTTGTGTTTGCGTGTAGTTGATAGAGGCCAGGGATGTGTCAAATACCCTACTCCAGTGCACGGGATAGCCCCTCACAGCAGAGAATTACCCGGACCAAAGTGTCAGTAGTGCTACTTTGTAGAAACTGAGGTGGACAGTACTTTCCCAACTGTGGCTCCCTCTTACGACCAGCTGGGGATTCCAAATTTACTTTAATTTGGCCAGTGTTAAGGGCAATATGCCAGGATTTTAAAAGCTATCCCTATGATTATATTCACAACCACAATTGAAAATTGCTGCTGAGGAACCTGGTCACTGAGGTACCTAAGATTCTTAAGTTCTAATGGATGGATCAGGGTGATCTTGAGTTAATGTTACTATAAAAAGTTAAAAAGTAGTCATTATTACCTCCTGATGTGATGTAATAGGAAGGCAAACACCATTTTCTGAAGTGTTCTTGGCAAACTATTTCAATCTTGAACATGAGCAAGTTTCTAGGTTTTATAATCTAACTACCAACTTAGAGGCAGATGTTAAAAAAAACACTGTGAGGATGTCATCAGCAAAATCAGAAGGTAGAAAGTACTCCAGGACAAATGATACAGTTTTTCTTTCCAATAAATAAATAGTAATAAGGAAAAAAAAAGAGAACTGTTTTTTGTTGTCATTTAGTTGCTAAATTGTGTCTGACTCTTTGGTGACCCTGTGGACTGTAATTCACCTGGCTCCTCTGTCTATGGGGTTTCCCAGTCATGAAAAATAGAGTGGGTAGCCATTCCCTTCTCCAGGGGATCCTCCCGACACAGAGATCAAACTTGCATCTTCTGCTTGGCAGGTGGATTCTTTACCACCAAGCCACCTGGGAAGCTATAATATATTACCCTCAACAGCACTTAAACTCAGAACAGAGTATTTTTATAGATTTAAGTTTAATAGTGAAAGTATTCACTGGGAGAGAAAAAACAATGGCCAGGGTGAGGGAGAGAGGATGAATGGGATTACAGGGAGTAAAGGACAAAGAAATGTGTTTAAATCAATTGTTTATTCAGATCACTGTTATCACTGTTATTTATATTTCCAGCTATATTCTCTCCGACCAAAAAGTATAGCTTTCACTGTTTATCCAAAGCTTTCCCATTTACTTTCTTTCTTATTTGACTTGAAAAGTAGAATCTAAGAATACGACATTAAAATTGGGCTTTTTATATTCATATATATTTTTTTTTAACAGAACTGTTCATTACGAAGGTGGTGCTGTATCGGTTCACGCACGTTCCCTGTGGCGACTGGAGACACTAAGAGTTGCGTAAGTAGAACATCTGAATACATCCCGATGCTTTGGGTACAAAAGATTGGGCTGGCCAAAATGTTCGTTTGGGTTTTTCTGTAACATCTTATGGAAACGCCTCAGTGAACTTTTTGGCCAACCCCATATATCTAGTGGTCTTGAACTTTTCTTCAAAATGGTCATGCTAACAACAACACGTAGATGAAACACTCATTTTTTACCTTCCCCTGCAATTATTTACCTTTCACTAGCCTCCATTCACCAGGTAGTAAGCAATGGTTTTATACCATCTGCTTATTTTTAGCCTCATTTGGTTTTGTGTTATCGATTCATCCCAGTCTGTGCCTCTCCTGGCAGGAAGAGCTCCTAGTGCAGAGTGACGTAAGGTTTGGAGTCAGGACAAATTGTTTGCAGGCCTGTCGCACATTTCAGATCCAGGCTTGATCTGAATCACATTTCAGATTACATTTCACATTTCAGATTACAAAGGCATATGTAAACCAGTGGAAACTTGAACCCAAATGAGGTGTGAGAGTCATCACTAGCAGTCACTATCTTTACTTAAAACTAGCTTGATAACTGAGTGAGAAATGTGAATTGAAAATAGACTCACTGTGTATTCATTATACAAATAATGATTATCTTTTTTTTTTCTGGTGACTTCAAAAAGCTGTCCAGAGATTGACTTTTAGCTACTCTAAGTAAATGCAATACTGATGATAAAGGTGTCATTTTGAACTATTTTAAATAGAATTTAAATATCAATCAAATTAAAAGAAAAGATTAGAAGGTCATTTTTGTCCAGAAAACAGAGTTTTCAATGCATTTGTTCCCTGTTATGTTACACTTTAAAAATTTATTGATTTAGGGTAATAGACTTCCATGGATGTGTGTAGGGAACTGTCTTATTATAGAATTGCTGCATTTTATTAACTTGATATTTTGAGATTAATGATTAAAATAGTTCAGTGGTCTTCAGGGTTTTTTTTTTGCTTATGTACTCTGTGTAATAATTTCAAAAACTTTGTATTTCCTTGAACATTGCTAGGCTCAACATAGAATTTTTTTCATTATCAGTTTAAATAGATGCATAGAATATAACTTACAGTGTATTGTAAGTAGTGACATTTTAAGATAACATGGGTAAACTACTCTCATAAAAATATCCCATTGACCTTGTGTACTGCTGCAATTTAATACCCATCTTTATTTATTTAAAAATGCTTGAACATGGTCTCTTTAACAGTGAAAAAATATGTTGTTCATCTTTCTCATTGAAATCATATTAGTTTATTCTCCCATGACACAATTTTACCCCAATGAGATTTTTTATGATTGATTTTCTGCTCACTCTATCTACTCCTACTCAACAAAAATATGCATGTAAATTAAATTTATTTCTATATTTTCTCTGATTGTAAGTATGCAACTTTTAAAAAGTGCTCTATATTAATGTTAGTTATCAATTAATTGATAATACTAAGTTTCTTTCTATATAAATTCACAGTTGCTCAAACCCACTGAAATATTAAAACTGATAAATCTTGAACTTAAAAGTAAAATTTTATGGATAGTGAATTTATTAATGGGATGGAAATAGAAGAGATGACTTATAAAGCAAAAGAAAGAAAGCTCATAGCCTTTATGTGCTTCATAAATTATATAGAGAATCTAGGGAAAGGAATTCCAAATATATACATATATTTCTGTAATTTGCCTTGTGTATTATTAAAAATGACAGCTTAATTAGAGATGAAATAGGGCCTTTATAAAACAGATTTCAGATGTTTTTTCACATTTGTAGATCTACCTACCCTTCGTGATTGTGTACTTAAATTATTTTGTTTTTTTTTTTTTTTTCTTGAGGAAGCCAGGTCCTAAATCTGTCTATTGCTTATTTAAAAAAAAAAAAAAGGATAAGAGCTCTTGAAAGCCTGACGAGACTTCCTTTTCATTGTCAGCAATGTTATTGATGAGCTATAATTACAGAAATACTTTTGAAAGTATCCGAATGGATTTCTTCATTGAAGTTTTTTTTTTAAAGATTTGGTTGCATCTCTGACCTCCTTTGGCATCACTGTAAATATATAAATTAGATTGCATTTAATTAGCATGTGTTCTTTTTATATTCAGTGGTCACATTATTTTCTTTTACTTTGAAAGTGATATTCAAATTACTGCTTTTATGTATAACAGAACTGTATTCCAAAGGTCAATGTTTATATTGTAATCTTTGGGATACCATATGGTTTTTTTCTCCAGTGAGATGCCAAACTATATATTTGTTACAATTTATGTAGTCCAGTAATTATATATTTTATATTGCAATCTCATACAAATAACATTGTGTCAAAAGTTTTTCAGTATCATTAACTTTTTAATGAAGTAAGCTTTAATTTGGGGAATCAAATGTAATAGAAAACACATTCCTGTATTATACCCCAATGCAAAGTTTAAGACTATTATATGTAGGATATATATTGGCTTCTGTAATAGAAATGATCACTGCAATTATAATACACATTATGTATACTTACAATTCTACTTTATCTTACAAATTTTTTTAATAATTAACATCCTCATTCCTTTGAGATATTTACAAGTAAATGTAGATAATACCTTGGGAACAGTTGTCTAATATAACATAGGAAACTAGTTTATATAACTACTATATTTCGACTGTTTCCAGTTTTTACTGAAATATTAGTTTCTTGCCCTTGATTCTCCTGGCCTTGTCCTCTTTTCTTTTGGACTATGGACACATGAGATGAGCTAATTTGAGCGCTTGTGAGCTAAAGAAAATGTGCTTAGACTTCACAATGTTTGAGAATTGGGCAAGTTCATTCCAATTCTAACAGAATTCCCTTGGTGGATTGAGAAGTGTGCTTATGTGTATGAAACCTATGAGATTTGAGCCCAAATAGATTTGAACATGGTATTCAGAATACTGTCTAGAAGTTCTGGTGAAAAGTCTGTCTTTGGACATACTTACGGACTATTTGAAAATGAAGTTGTTTTCTCTAATTAGGATGAGTCATTATTTGATAAAATTTTCAAATGCTCCTTGAAATAATGGAATGGTATTAAAAATAATTGCTTTTTTATAGCACCTGCTAATAGTATACTTAATTTTATGAGGGGAATACACAAAACTTTTCTATTACCAGAGTAGAAATGCTTTAACATGCTATTGTTGGTAAACAAACTTAAATTTCATTTTTAAGGCACTACTGTGTTATTATCAGGATTTATTGGTACATGGTTATTATTTTAGTAGGAGGACTTATCCAAAGTAATTATCTTTATAAACATTTCCATGTAAAACTTGAACTTATTACAGTATCATTCTAGTATTAACTTTCCAGGCTAATGCTTAAGGTTAAGAAAAAATCCAGGTTAGGGAAACAGAATTCAGTTCAGTCCAATTGTTCAGTCATGTCCGACTCTTTGTGACCCCATGAACCGCAGCACGCCAGGCCTCCCTGTCCATCTCCAACTCCTGGAGTTTACCCAGACTCATGTCCATTGAGTCGGTGATGCCACCCAACCATCTCATCCTCTGTCGTCCCCTTCTCCTCCTGCCCTCAATCTCTCCCAGCATTAGGGTCTTTTCAAATGAGTCAGCTCTTTGCATCAGGTGGCCAAAGTATTGGAGTTTTCAGCGTCAGAATCAGTCCTTCCAGTGAACGCTCAGCACTGTTTTGCTTTAGGATGGACTGGTTGGATCTCCACGCAGTCCAAGGGACTCTCAAGAGTCTTCTCCAACACCACAGTTTAGAAACATCAATTCTTCGGTGCTCCGCTTTGTTTATAGTTCAACAACAGCATAAAATTGACTTAAAGATAATTTATTGAAACAAAATTGGCATTAATAAATCTACTGCAAATCTAAAAAAAAATAAAAATAGTGTTCGTAATTTATAGAATCTAAAAGTTTTTAATGATTCTGTATGAAAAGAAGTCTATTAACTAATAAATCATAGTTCAGTTCAGTTCAGTCGCTCAGTCATGTCCGAGTCTTTGCGACCCTATGAATTGCAGCACGTCAGGCTGGAATCCTCGAATATTTACTTTTTATCGGTTTGATTCGTTTTGTAGTGGTAAGAGCTTCTACTGTAATTATCTTTTAAACATTTATGCTTGTGTGTCTTGTGTTTCATTTTCTGTTTGCCATTGGCATGTGAAGCTTCATGACATAGTACATTCTTTTTAGAGTATATCCTACTCTTTGTAAAGTAATCAACTGTATCCTCTCTATGGGCTTCCCAGGTGGCTCAGTAGTAAAGAACCTGCCTGCCAAGCAGAAGGTGTGAGTTTGATCCCTGGTTCAGGAAGATTCCCTAGAGAAGGAAGTGACAGTCCACTCCAGTAATCTTGCCTGGGAAAATTCTATGGACAGAGGAGCCTGGCAGGTTACTGTCCATGGGATCACAAATGAGTTGGACATGACTTAATAACTCCATAACAACAATAATATCTCCTTTATACTTTTTGCCTTGAATTTTAATTTGTCTGATAGCAATTTTACCATCTTATTTTTTCTTGGCTTTATGGGCACGGTGATTCTTTTTTATTTTTACTTTATTGAAAAAAAAAGTATTTGATTTCTAGCACATTTCTCATCATTGATAAGAGGCTGTCCTTGCTTTGCACACTAGCATGATAACTCTAAGTCTCCATGACTGGAACCTTCTTTCCACTCTTTATCATAGGGCAAGGTTCTGTTCTGTACAGCTTTCAGTTAACACAGTTCTGTACAATGCGAGAATGGTCTGTGTCTTCATTTTTCCTTTCTTCTCTATCTGAAATCCACTATTTTTAAAAGCAGATTTTGATGATCACAACTTTGCTTTTTATCTTTTTTATGCAACTTTAGTTAGCATTTTCTGTGTTTTGCATGTAATTTTTCTTGCCTTTTTTTCTCTTGACCACTATTCAAATTTAGTTTCTTCATTTGTCTCTTTTGTTCCTTGGCTTTTATTGACATCATTGTTCCATATTATTAAAATTTAAAGCATAGGATGAGATTTCTTTTTTTCAGATAAATATCTAATTCAGTTTGTATATATGAATTCCAGTTTAACATAATTAGGCATTGACTTTAATACCACTTGCCTAAAATCTGTTCAAATCCAACAAAAAACTAGTCAGTCCTAGTTTATGAGTTTAAAGTGTCATTTTAATCTCATAATGTCTTTATTTGTGACTGGTGATTAGAAATTAACTCAAAACACAAGTTCTTAGTCATCTTAGTAGTGTTTGGTGTGGATAGTATTACAGTTAATGTCAGAAGACCTTGAGATAAATTTTGCTTCTACTTATTATTATCTACATGACATTGAATATTACCTATAACCATTCCAAATAACCATTCTGTTATTTGTGAAATAAAAATATACCACCATCATAAGGTTTTTGGAAACACTCAAGAAGACAGTATATGTCAAACCTCCTTGTTCATTGTCTGACACATACATTTTAATTGTTGTTTCTCCTGTCATTGTGTTTGCTATTGGATCAAGTCTTAACATTTTTTATTAGGTGGAGTGGAAGCCACATAAGGTGGGGACAACCTTTTCGACTACGCCATGTCACAACAGGAAAATACTTGAGTCTCATGGAAGACAAAAGCCTTCTACTCATGGACAAAGAAAAAGCTGATGTCAAATCAACTGCATTTACCTTCCGATCTTCCAAGGTAAGACCGAGATATAATTTTGGATTTCCCACTGCATTTCCTTTGATGTTAGAAATACAAAGGAAAATGATGTATGTTTTACACAAATTTCTAAATTCCCAGTTTCTCGTCTATTCATTCCTCTTCAGTCAAACCCATTTCCTAAACCACTAAAACCTGCCCAGGTGTTTCACTTGGTTTATCGTTCTTTGGTTATTTTCATGTAGCATATCCATCCAACTCCTTTTAGTTTTCTTAGGCATTGACAATGCAGTAAGCACAGACCTTGTGCTGCTGTTGCATAACACTGTAAGGGGCACATCAGCAGACCCTTTTCCTCACAGGCTCGGTTACACATGTGCTCTTCCATACAGACCTTTCTTCTTACGTCTGTTGAATCCCGTGTAAGGACAAAACATCTAAGAATGTCCTTAGCTCTTTCACGAGAATTCCTCTGAAGTAGATATTGAGTAGAATAGACAAAATAAGTGCACATCAAAGTCAGGTTGAAATGCTGGTGCACAGTTAGACTCTCTCAGTACCTAATGTGTGTGTGTGTGTGTGTGTGTGTGTGTGTGAGCTGAGTCGTGTCTGATTCTTTGTGGTCCTATAGACTGTAGCTGAGTCGTGTCTGACTTTTTGTGGCCCCATAGACTGTAGTCCACCAGGCTCCTTTGTCCATGGAAATCTCCAGGCAAAAATAATGGAGTGGATTGCCATTTCCTGCTTCAAGGGATCTTCTCAACCCAGGGATCAAACCTGTGTCTCTTATCTGGGTCTCTTACATCTCCTGCATTGGCAGACGGGTTCTTAAGAGATTCCCAGCTCACCAATCCCAGCATGCAGTGGATTGCTAACCATGCCTCAGCAAAACAGCACATATCCTGAATAGTCAAGTGTCTCAGGAATAGCTGAAAATCACTTGTTCACTTGACACATGCCAAGTGTCTGTTGCGTGCCTTTTTAAGATAACTGTATATTTCTGTCCTTAATTTAATGATTATTGTGAAATTTGGTCGTTGTGTTAGAAACAGTATTGAATTACTGGTTAGCTTTGTCCCAGAGGTGCATATGCCCGTGTTACAGATAAAGGTATGTTTGAACAAGACCAGAAGTAACTCTGAAAAGCTGGTAGCCTGAGTTTACATCCCTAATGCCATGCTCTTAGTTCTCTTCCTTTGGAAGACACAGAATGGTGGAAGATGCTTCTGATTTGATGAGTTCTCCCAAGTTTTCCAGGAACGACAGCCAGTGTAGGTCCCTATTCATTCTGGTGGAAACAGACAAGGCTGGTCAGTTCCAGTGGATAATCTGAGACAGGATCAGCATTTGTAGTTGTTATTGGGACTCACGGGGGAGCTCTGAAGGGGGGAGAGCTTGGGTGGACTTCAGATGGGCAGTTAGTTGCTCCTTGTCTCTATAGTTGGAGTGTGCAGTTGATCACATTGTGAACAGACTTGATGCCAGTGGGCTTCTTCCTCAAGACTTGGGAATTTACTAGTTTGTCCACTGATAATCCCTCAGTCCAGAAAGACAAAAAATTCAACCTGCCAAAGATGATCAGTTATCTGATGGTGAAAGCCCTTTTCAAGAAAAAAAGATGGCAGAAAATTGGAAAAGTGCAAAGAAATGCATGACATCCCAGCAAAATATATCTTCTGAAATAAATCCCAGAGAAGGGGAAAAATATGAACAGGCATATCACATTGAAATAATATTAGAAATTTTTTCAAGACATGGGATTTAAAAGGTAAATATATATCTAACAAAAACTGGAGGCGAAAGACAAAAAGTAAAAGGTGCTCTGATTACTTCCAGTAAAACAGAGATAAGTCAAATAATATTTTCTAAAAATTTCAAAATTGAGTAACAAGATATTTCTGAGTAAAAAGCCAAACATTCAACTGTAATAAAATTTACTGAACTAAGGTAGTGGAAGAAAGGGAAGTCTAAAAGAAGGGAAGTGGACATTTATTCACCCAGAACGTATGAGGGCTCACTTGATCTCAACTAGGGGTAGGGAAGATGCTGATAGTCCATGCCTTCCTAAATCTTGTTGAGGGCACTGGGAAGCAGGGACCCCTTCTTCCCTAAATCCTTCACCTTTTAAAGATGATAATTGCTACCGTTCTGTGATTCTCGGTAAGTCTACAATTTGATCTGAGTGTTTTCCATAAGTGATCTCACTGAGAAACAGGATCCCCATTTTACAGATGGAAAAACTAAAGGCAGGAGAGATGAGTCACTTGCCTACCTTCTATGGATAGTCACTTAGCTGGGTGTATAGAAGAGCTGGTAAACATGAGGTTATCTGGGTTATCTGGGTAAACATGAGGTTATCTGCTCCAAACCACTACCCAGGGTGGGTTTCAATAACCAGGCCTGATCTCCAGGTCTGGAACCCTGGACTGGCTAGTCACTCATTCACCCCCAAGGCTGTCAGAGTTCCCCAGGACCTCATGTAGTGAAGCACTCTCCTACTCGCTCTACAGGCTCCCAGGCAGCTGCCTGACACTATTGTCTAATTGTGGTCTCCTCAGTTCCTGTTACTGCTGGAGAAATCTGAAATTCATTTTTCTCTTTTCATTATTTCTGTAACAATCACATTCCTATAGTATTCAGAAATCCTATTTTACTCTAGAAAGCTGAATACCTCCACAATCTTTCTCTTTTCATTCTTTCTACTATAACAGTCCTACTTCTCCAGGAGGTAAATGAATGCCTCTAGCTTTTTTAGGCTCCAAAATCACTGCAGATGGTGACTGCAGCCATGAAATTAAAAGACGCTTACTCCTTGGCAGGAAAGTTATGACCAACCTAGACAGCATATTAAAAAGCAGAGACATTACTTTGCCAACAAAGGTCCGTCTAGTCAAGGCTATGGTTTTTCCAGTGGTCATGTATGGATGTGAGAGTTGGACTATAAAGAAAGCTGAGCGCCAAAGAATTGATGCTTTTGAACTGTGGTGTTGGAGAAGACTCTTGGAGAGTCCCTTGGACTGCGTGGAGATCCAACCAGTCCATCCTAAAGGACATCAGTCCTGGGTGTTCATTGGAAGGACTGATGTTGAAGCTGAAACTCCAATACTTTGGCCACCTGATGCGAAGAGCTGACTCATTTGAAAGACCCTGATGCTTGGAAAGATTGAAGGCAGGAGAAGAAGGGGACAACAGAGGATGAGATGGTTGGATGGCATCACTGCCTCAATGGACATGAGTTTGAGTAAACTCCGGGAGTTGGTGATGGAGATGGAGTCCTGGTGTGCTGCATGCAGTCCATGGAGTTGCAAAGAGTTGGACATGACTGAGCGACTGAACTGAACTGAACTGAACTGAGCAAAGCAGGGGCTGGGTTATTCCAGTGGAAATGCAAATACGAAACAGACACATATATTAACATTAAAAATGTCTTGCATACATGCCTCCATTGATCTAGCAACATTCTATATAAGTGCATTTTAAATGAGAGGGGTTTTCTTATAGAAATAAAATAAAACTGTGCACATTACCTTTATCATTCCTTGCCATGGGGAAAAAAAAAACCTGGTAAAGACTCAAATGTTTAACAAATATTAATAGAGTTGGTAACTTAGTGGCATTAGCCATGAGAATATGTTGATTTGGAAAGATATCCATCATAATATTGTTGAGTGAAAAAAAGCAAATTATAAAGCAATTTTAAAATCTTACTTTTTTTTTAACTGAAGAAAAAGACCCCAGTGTGTGTGTTTGTATATGACAATATGTTAGATGTGAAAAATCTGTACTAATCTTTTAATTTTGACTGCTTTAGAAAGATCAAAATGGAGGAGGCAGGAGAGAGAAGAAAGGATTGGGAGGTTGAGATTAGCAAATGCAAACTATTATGTAGAGAATGGATAAACAACAAGGTCTTACTGTACAACAGGGAACTATATTTAATATCCTGTGATAAACCATAATGGAAAAGAATTTGAGAAAAAAATGTGCATATATGTGAAACTGTATCATTTTGCTGTACAGTGAGAATTAGTACAACATTGTAAATCAACTCTACTTCAATAAAATATAAAAAATAAACCTAAAAAACCGATCAAAAGGGAAGATATATGAGAATATGAGTGCAAGGGGAACATTTTTATTTAAATTAAAAAAAATCTCTGGTTGTTTTGACTGTTATGATAGCCATTTTTCCTCTGTAACAAAAAAAATCAGTTAAAAAATTCAACCATTGTACTGACATACTTGGACATAAGTTTTGTGCACATTTTAAATTTCTTTCTTCATGGGGAGACCTTGAAGCAGAAATACTGACTCAAAAGCTATGAATATTTTTAAAATCTCAAAACAGTTCTCGCACAAGGCAATAGCTTTTGAAACATTTCCCCATAAATCTCTCTGCTTTTGTTCTGTCAGCGTTATGATTTACATATGAAGAATTTTTACTGACCAGATTCTTCTGTGGTCTCTGCTCAGAGGTTCTGTTTCTGGCTTTTGGTGATTTTATACTGTCATAGCTGACATTGAAAGCACAGGGAACTGGAATTTCAATATTGCCTTTTAATGAACTGTTGGAATGCATATGTGTGTGCTAAGTTGCTTCAGTCATGTTTGACTCTCTGCAACCCCGTGGACTGTAGCCTGCGAGGCTCCTCTGTCCATGGGATTCTCCAGGCAAGAATACTGGAGTTAGTTTCTAAGCCCTCCTCCAGGGGATCTTCCCAATCCAGGGATCATACTGAGGTCTCTTAAGTCTCCTGCACTGGCATGTGGGTTCTTTACCCCTAGCACCACCTGGAAAACCCAATGAACTGTTTGATTTCTCTAAAACTGGTCTCCTGTATGGAGCCCACATTCATGGAACCACTCTAATACACAGGTTGCTAATAACACACGATCAATTTGTATATAACATGGTTGAGAGTCATGAAAACAGGTGAAATCAAGGAAAACATTTTATTTTTTAATTTATTGTATTGAAGTATAGTTGACTTAGTGTTATATTGTGCTGTACAGCAAAATGATTCAGTTGTACATGTCATATACATTATTTTTCATATTCTTTTCCATTATGATTTTTAGAATGAAGTTCCTTGTGCTACACAGTAGGACTTTATTGTTTGTCCATCCTATATATAATAGTTTGCACTTGCTAATCCCAAACTACCATTTCATCCCTCCCCCACCCCTCCCCCTTGGCAACTGTAAGTTTGTCTCTGTGTCTGTGAGTCTGTTTCTGTCCCATAAATAAGTTCATTTGTATCATATTTTAGATTCCACATGTAAGTAATATCATATGGTATTTGACTTTCTCTTTCTGACTTACTTCTCTTAGTATGATAATCTCTAGGGCCATCCATGTTGCTGCAAATGGCATTCATTGTTTTTATGGCTGAGTAGTATTCCAGTGTGTGTGTGTGTGTGTGTGTGTGTGTGTGTGTGTGTGTGTGTGTGTGTACCACATCTTCTTTGTCCATTCAACTGTTGCGGGACATTTGGGTAGTTTCCATATCTTGGCTATTGTGAACAGTGTTGCTATGAAAATAGGAGTCCGTGTATCTTTTTGAATTAGAGTTTTTCTGGTTAAATACCCAGAAGTGGGATTGCTGGATGCTATGGTAACTCTGGGGGCTTCCCTGGTGGCTCAGCAGTAAAGAATCCATCTGCAATGCAGGAGATGCGGGTTTGATCCCTGGGTCGGGAAGAACCCTTAGAGGAGGGCACAGCAACCCACTCCAGTATTCTTGCCTGGAGAATCCCATGGACAGAGTAGCCTGGCAGGCTATAGTCCATAGGGTCTCAAAGAATCCGTTATGTCTGAAGCAATTGAGCACATGGAAACTCTATTTTTAATTTTTTGGGGAAATCTTATTTTTAAAATCACAGAATTTTCATTTTAAAATCACTGACAGATAACGTAATAAAGTGTTTTCTATGAAGTCAAGACAGTAAGTCTATTATTTTTAAAATAACTTTGTTCTATTATATATAATGTGTAATCATTATAGAAGATTTTAAAAAGAAATAATGCAAAAATATGGGAGGGGTAAATTAAAATTGTGTACTATCCATCACTCAGAAACAACTATTGAGTGTATGTATTTCAGTCTTTAACAACTATATACATATTTTTATACTAATAAGGCTAATTATGAAAATTAAAAATTATTCATGATGAAAGGTGCAATTGCATAATAAAAAAGCATTGAACTTAGAACTAACTAAAATAGAGTAAAATAGAGTAAAAGTACAGTTTTTTTTACTCTAAAATAAAAGTACTAAAAGTACTCTAAAAAAAAAGTACAGTTTTTTTAACTCTAAAATAACTAACTAAAATAGAGTAAAATAGAGTAAAAGTACAGTTTTTTTACTCTAAAATAAAAGTACTTTTAGTACTAAAAGTACTCTAAAAAAAAAGTACAGTTTTTTTACTCTAAAATAGAGTAAAAGTACAGTTCATAGTTATAGATGACATAATATGTTTTTAAAATAAAATACTGTTTTTATACGGTTAATGTTTTAGAAAAGATGATGTAGGTAAAGGATTTCTTTCATCCTTTTGTTAAGCATCATACTTGGTCATGGTCCCTGGCCTTTGAATAAATAATCACGTTTTCTTAAAGGTGTATCTCATTCTTGTTTTCCCTTAATGCCACTGACAAGCTGAAAATGCTTGCTACATTTTTACATATTTTTGCTGTACTATATCCAATGAAAATAATGAGTACTTATATTTCTGGAAGGCAAAGATGTGTGTGTAAGATATTTCTTTGATTCTTGGTGTACTTTGAGTATACAATTAATAAATGACTATTGGTTGACACAGTTACTATGTTGTAAGCCAAATTTTTATTACTGGTGAAAAATTAAACCTGTTTTAGAACAGTTGAAAATGCCAACTTTTTCTTAGAATAAAGGGTATGGTTTTAGAAATTCTGAAGTGAAAAATCACCTCTTAAGGACCCTTATTTTACATTAGCGTTCCCTTACCTATGATTGTGTGAAACTGCTTTGAAAGTATATTCTTAAAACATATATATAATATATATATATATATATTTTTTTTTTTTTTTTAAGAAAACATTAAGATCATTCTGGGCTTCCCTTGTAACTCAGTTGGTACAGAATCCACCTGTGATGTAGGAGACCCCAGTTCAATTCCTGGGTCAGGAAGATCTGCTGGAGAAGGGATAGGCTACCCACTCCAGTATTCTTGGACTTCCCTTGTGGCTCAGAATCCACTTGCAATGTGGGAGACCTGGGTTCGATCCCTAGGTTGGGAACATCCCCTGGAGAAGGGAAAGCCTACCCACTCCAGTATACTGGCCTGGAGAATTCCATGGACTGTATAGTCCGTGGGGTCCCAAAGAGTTCGACATGACTGAGCGACTTTCACTTCACTTCACTTCAAGATCATTCTTACTTAAAATTTTGAGAACAGCTTTAAAAACCTGTTCTGCTATTTAATATAAGCAGCGATTTTTAAAATTGTCATTGGGATATCTTTGTACTAATGTGAATACTCACTAGCCATTCTCATATTCAGGATTTGCAGAATAATCAACAATTGTTGATGATTGGATATATTCAGAATAAACACAATAAAGTGAAAGACAATTTATATCACTGATGTTGTCCCTTTTCCCCCCTCAGCTTTAGGGAGATATAACTGACATTTAATAATGTGTGAAAATAAGATTTACAATGTGATGTTTTGATGCACATATATATTGTGAAATCCTTGGTCTTTTTTTTAAAGAAAGCATTTTATATCATGAAAAATTCAGTTTGATTCATGCAGGTTTTCATAGACCTTTTCTTCATTTTCTCTACTCCTAGAATTTTAAACCGTTACATTAGTGTATTGAAATGTCAGTTTTTATCGTAAGGTAGGTTGACAATTACCCTGTATTACACTGCCCCCAAGATGTCGTTTTTTTTTTTTAGCCTAAAATACCACTGAAATATTCCTCTGTGGGTGATTTTATCCAGTCTTTTTCCTTTCATGAACCATGAATAGAAACCTTTGGCTATTGAAATGATGGAATACCAACCTCAAATAAGACTTCCAATGAGATTACAAGGATTATGGAGCAAATTGTAAAAATAGAACAAAATATTTTTAGGACATAGTTTTAGCATGTTTTTATTTGAGATTTTTATTCTTGGCTCAAAAAATGTTTAAGATGCTTTAAAATGTATAGACCCACACAATAAAAATAAGAGTCAAGCTAACAGTTTATAATGTGCCAAGTAATGTGCTAAGTCCTTTTTATGTGTTTTCTTATTTAATCTTGCTGCTGCTGCTAAGTCGCTTCAGTTGTGTCTGACTCTGTGCGACCCCATAGAAGGCAGCCCACTAGGCTCCTCTGTCCCTGGGATTCTCCAGACAAGAACACTGGAGTGGGTTGCCATTTCCTTCTCCAGTGCATGAAAGTGAAAAGTGAAAGTGTCGTCGCTCAGTTGTGCCCGACTCTTAGCGACCCCATGGACTGCAGCCTACCAGGCTCCTCCGTCCATGGGATTCTCCAGGCAAGAGTACTGGAGTGGGTGGCCATTGCCTTCTCCATATTTAATCCTAGTTCAAACCTATAAAGCTTAGATACTGTTTTTAATCTTCCTTATGTAGATGACTATATTTAGGCTTAGATTAGTTAAGTGGCAGATCTAGACTCTGAACCTAAGTATTAATAGTAAATCTAAAGCCCCCTTTAATGATAAAACTTGTGATTTAGTAATGAGTAGCAGATAAAAGGGAGAAGGCAATGGCACCCCACTCCAGTACTGTTGCCCGGAAAATCCCATGGATGGAGGAGCCTGGTAGGCTGCAGTCCATGGGATCACTAAGAGTCGGACATGACTGAGTGACTTCTTTCACTTTCCACTTTCATGCATTGGAGACGGAAATGGCAACCCACTCCAGTGTTCTTGCCTGGAGAATCCCATGGACGGAGAAGCCTGGTAGGCTGCAGTCCATGGGGTCGCACAGAGTCAGACACGACTGAAATGACTTAGCAGCAGCAGCAGCAGCAGCAGATAAAAAAAAATGTTGCTCATCTGTGATCACCTGTATATTATGGTTGCTTAGTGACTGATTAAATATCTAAAAATTAAAATCAAAATGGATAACTTGGGCTTTTTTATTATCAAAATAGTTATATGCTGTTTATCAATGCAGATGGATTTTTGCTTTTAATCAGGATTAAATTCAGAATAAATTCTTGCATTCAAGTGGTGTTTCTCAAAGGGTTTTGATAGCATAATAGAAAGTAATGCCCACTATGTTTTTACAGAAGATAAGAGAAATTCTGTTCTAGTTTTTATGGTAATTTTAAAGAGCATTAATACTCCATTGTGTATATGTACCATAGCTTTCTTATCCATTCATCTGCTGATGGACATCTAGATTGCTTCCATGTCCTGGCTATTATAAACAGTGCTGTGATGAACATTGGGGTACACGTGTCTATTTCCCTTCTGGTTTCCTCAGTGTGTATGCCCAGCAGTGGGATTGCTGGATCAGAAGGCAGTGAAAGCTATGGTACATATACACAATGGAGTATTACTCAGCCATTAAAAAGAATACATTTGAATCAGTTCTAATGAGGTGGATGAAACTGGAGCCTATTATACAGAGTGAAGTAAGCCAGAAAGAAAAACACCAATACAGTATACTAACACATATATATGGAATTTAGAAAGATGGTAACAATAACCCTGTGTACGAGACAGCAAAAGACACACTGATGTATAGAACACTCTTATGGACTCTGTTGGAGAGGGAGACGGTGGGAAGATTTGGGAGAATGGCATTGAAACATGTATAATATCATATATGAAACGAGTCGCCAGTCCAGGTTCGATGCACAATACTGGATGCTTGGGGCTGGTGCACTGGGACGACCCAGAGGGATGGTATGGGGAGGGAGGAGGGTGGAGGGTTCAGGATGGGGAACACATGTATACCTGTGGTGGATTCATTTCGTATTTGGAAAAACCAATACAATATTGTAAAGTTTAAAAATAAAATAAAATTTAAAAAAAATTAAAAAAAAAGAACATTAAGCCTGACAGTGAGCTTGGTGAAACCATCTGTGGTTAAGATGAGGTGTTTCACTAATTTGAAAGGATATATGCATTTTTGTGTTCATTGCAGCATTATTTACATTAAGATTGATTAGTGCCGATCGATAGGTGAATAGATAAAGAAGATATGGTATACATACAAATATATATGATGAAATGTTACTCATCTGAAAAAAGAAATCTCTCCATTTACAACAATATAGATGGACATAGAGGGTATGCTGCTGAGTCAGAAAAAGACAAATACTGTACGATTTCACTTATATATTTATATATATATATGTATGCAGAATTTAAAAAACAATGCCAATGAACAAGCATAACAGAACAGACTCATAGATACAGAGAACAAACACTATTGGTTCCCAGAAGGGAGAGAGACTAAAAGGTACAAACTTCCAGTTACAAATCAATGAGTCATAGGAATGAAATGTTCAGCATGGGGAATATAATTAATAATATTGTAGTATCAGCAGCAGCAGCAGCAGCAGTATCTTAGATAATACACATGGTAATTTGACATCATGGTGATGATTTTGTAATGTATAGCATTATGATTGAATCGCTGTGTTGTATACCTGGAGCTAACATAATGTAGGCCAATTATACTTCAAGTTTAAAAATGGAGATGCTGGAAAGAAATGCAACAAGATGTTAATGATGGTTATGTCTGGGAGAGATGAGGACTATAGGTGATCATTAATTTTTGATACCTTTAGGTATTTGTAGTTGTCGGCAATGAACAGATTTTGCTAGTAAAATTAGAAAGAAAACAACGCCCTTAAAAATGAAGTAAGAAAAGACGACAACAACAACAAAAAAATGAAAAAAAAAAAAGATGAGGTATATCAGTCAGAGGAGAAGGAAATGGCAACCCACTCCAGTGTTCTTGCCTGGAGAATCCCAGTGACGGAGGAGCCTGGTGGGCTGCCGTCTATGGGGTCGCACAGAGTCGGACACAACTGAAGTGACTTAGTAGTAGCATATCAGTCAGAGTTTAACCAGAGAGAGAGTGCCAGAATGAGAGACATATATATGAAGGGATGTTTTATATGGACTTGCTTTCTGAGATTGGAAAGCTGGCCAAGGAGTCTGTAGTGCGAATGTCCTGAAGAGGAAGATTGTAAGCAGAATGGAATCCATGGGACTCACTGTAGTCTCTGTGCTTAAGGAAAGCCTAAATCCTCTTTTAAAGACCGCACCCGATTAAGTGTGACTCAGCCTGGGAAGCCTCCCATTTTATTTGTTCCAGGTCACTTTAATAGAGACCCTGACTACGTCTGCTGAGTCTTTTCGCCTTCGTGGTGTAACACAATCTAATCACAGAAGTGATTCCCCATCATGTTCATTGGTTCTGTCCACACTCCAGGGGAGAGAAAATATAGTACAAGATTTTAGAGGGCTTCTCCTAAGGCTCTGTATCCTTGTTTCACTGTCCCCATGGAAGCTCCTCAAAGACCCTCTGTTATTGAATCAGGTCTGCCGCTTGCTGCTCACAAAATCAATAGTCACAAACGCTGATACAGAGAAAGGTTGCCTTGAATCAGAATAACTAGCTGTCTGGGAAGATGGTGGACTCAGCAACCCCCAAAACCACTTCTGAAGATTCTGCATAGCAGTGAAAGCTTTTAAAGGGAGACCAGGAAGAAAGCCTTCCTCAGCGATCAATGCAAAGAAATAGAGGAAAACAACAGAATGAGAAAGACTAGAGACCTCTTCAAGAAAATTAGAGATACCAAGGGAACATTTCATGCAAAGATGGGCTCAATAAAGGACAGAAATAGTATGCACCTAACAGAAGCAGAAGATATTAAGAAGAGGTGGCAGGAATACACAGAAGAACTGTACAAAAAAGATCTTCACGACCCAGATAATCACGGTGGTGTGATCACTGACCTAGAGCCAGACATCCTGGAATTCAAAGTCAAGTGGGCGTTAGAAAGCATCACTACGAACAAAGCTAGTGGAGGTGACGGAATTCCAGTTGAGCTCTTTCAAATCCTGAATGATGATGCTGTGAAAGTGCTGCACTCAATATGCCAGCAAATTTGGAAAACTCAGCAGTGGCCACAGGACTAGAAAAGGTCAGTTTTCATTCCAATCCCAAAGAAAGGCAATGCCAAAGAATGCTCAAACTACCACACAATTGCACTCATCTCACACGCTAGTAAAGTAATGCTCAAAATTCTCCAAGCCAGGCTTCAGCAATATGTGAACCGTGAACTTCCAGATGTCCAAGCTGGTTTTAGAAAAGGCAGAGGAACCAGAGATCAAATTGCCAACATCCTCTGGATCATGGAAAAAGCAAGAGAGTTCCAGAAAAACATCTATTTCTGCTTTATTGACTATGCCAAAGCCTTTGACTGTGTGGATCACAATAAACTGTGGAAAATTCTGAAAGAGATGGGAATACCAGAGCACCTGACCTGCCTCTTGAGAATTCTGTATGCAGGTCAGGAAGCAACAGTTAGAACTGGACATGGAACAACAGACTGGTTCCAAATAGGAAAAGGAGTATGTCAAGGCTGTATATTGTCACCCTGTTTATTTAACTTATATGCAGAGTACATCATGAGAAACACTGGGCTGGAAGAAGCACAAGCTAGAATCAAGATTGCCAGGAGAAATATCAATAACCTCAGATATGCAGATGACACCACCCTTATGACAGGAAATGAAGAGGAACTAAAAAGCCTCTTGATGAAAGTGAAAGTGGAGAGTGAAAAAGTTGGCTTAAAGTTCAACATTCAGAAAACGAAGATCATGGCATCTGGTCCCATCACTTCATGGGAAATAGATGGGGAAACAGTGGCTGATGTTATTTTGGGGGGCTCCAAAATCACTGCATATGGTGATTGCAGCCATGAAATTAATAGATGCTTACTCCTTGGAAGCAAACTTATGATCAACCTAGATAGCATATTGAAAAGCAGAGACATTACTTTGCCAACAAAGGTCCGTCTAGTCAAGGCTATGGTTTTTCCTGTGGTCATGTATGGATGTGAGAGTTGGACTGTGAAGAAAGCTGAGCGCCGAAGAATTGATCCTTTTGAACTGTGTTGTTGGAGAAGACTCTTGAGAGTCCCTTGGACTGCAAGGAGATCCAACCAGTCCATTCTGAAGGAGATCAGCCCTGGGATTTCTTTGGAAGGAATGATGCTAAAGCTGAAACTCCAGTACTTTGGCCACCTCATGCAAAGAGGTGACTCATTGGAAAAGACTCTGATGCTGAAAGGGATTGTGGGCAGGAGGAGAAGGGGATGACAGAGGATGAGATGGCTGGATGGCCATCACGAACTCGATGGACGTGAGTCTGAGTGAACTCCAGGAGTTGGTGATGGACAGTGAAGCCTGGCGTGCTGCGATTCATGGGGTCGCAAAGAGTCGGACACGACCAAGCAACTGAACTGAACTGAAGGAAGTAATCTAGTGAATCATTGAGATGGGGGGTCAGAGTCATGGCCATCCCCCACAGTGTGCAGGCTCATGGGCTTCTCATGATCTTTCTTTAGATACTGCCTTTTCACACAGTTTATTTGTGAGATTTCTGAAGGGGATGCTAGGGAAGTGATCTGGTCATCTGTTAATTACTTATTCATTTCTGCTTCTTTGATTTAGGGAAAGAACCCACAAGTTGCAAACTATTGTGTGATGAAAAGATTTGAAAGGTTAGCTAGGGCCAAAAATGAGTAGAGCGTGGGGGTACCTGGTTTAAGGTTAGTGAAGAGACAGTAGAGGGCCTTCTGCAAGCTGCTTACATCTCCCAATACAGGAAAAGTTTTAAAGCCCTTCTCTCCACTAACCCACCTGCTGGAGTTTTTCCTCATGAAGCTTCTGAACATCAGGACTAAAGTCAGGTGTGTGTTTTTTTTTTTTTGCAATTCTGCCCTGGATGGGCTAAGCTTGGCCTGGACCGTCCGTCCCAGCAATTTCTCTTAACCTGTAGTATTGTTAGACTCATATTTCACAGTGACCAGCTATTCTTTGCCAAAATGTGCCCCTGTATATAAGCAAATAAATTAAGTTTTGACCTTTTAACTCTCATAACTTTAGCCACTATTTGTCTTAAGGAGAACTGGCTTATACCAAAATACTCCATCATCTAAGGATGTAGGCCCTTGTCTTCTTTCTCTCAGCCACTTGACAGAATAATTTGGGGACATTTAAGGAAAATTTCAGTTAATGCTAGAAGAATCTCTTTGAACTACCTGGTCCATATAATTAAAACATAATGCTATTAGGACTAGTTTAAATCTGCTAATGAGTCTAATCTCCAATATTATATATAAAATAAATATATAATTTAAGGAGAACAGTTACTCAGACATAGCTGTGACTTGGTCACGAGCCAGATTGACATACCCAATGCCAAAACATCACTTTTTATTTTTCAGGCTGATCTTTTAAACTTCTAGAACCATATGAATATTCATTCGGAAATTAGATTTTCCAAGCATTCATGAGTAGGATTATTTGAATGCTGGGATTGGGGTTATTTTATTTTTTCTGAAGAGTGACTGGTTTTTTCAGGCAGTGAATCTTGCTGAACTGCAGCTCCAGTTTCTTCTTTCTTTGGCAGTGGGCTGTTGCTTGTACTTTTGTGCTCAGTTATTTTGGAGTCCAGCTGCTGCTATTTACTAGGCCTCCCCTGGGTTTGCATAGTATAGTGGTTAACAAGAATTGGCAGATTGCATAAACAGATTTTGTGGCTACTTTTCTCATCCAGGATTTAGCTCGTCTAATTTTTTTGTCTGCTTGTGAGCCCGAAACTGTGTCCTTTGATACCTTAAGTATCAAATAAGGCAGCAGCTTTTCTTCTGCTTGAGCTCCAAGCAAATTGCACAGGGCATGCCCCTAGGCAAAGGCTACATCTTACCAATCTCTTGGGTACTGTTTGTCTTTATAGAGAAGTCTGATGTTCACTTTCTGCTTTTGGTCTCTGAAATGCCCAACCACAGATTCTAAAAAATATTTTTTTCCAATTTTCTAACTGTTGTCTGTGGATGATTAGCCTAACTAAACTACAATCATTTCCCAAAGCCAGAATAACTGAAAAGAAAACTAAATACAGATGATTTATAAAATATATCAAGGTAATGCTAAAACTAAAGATCACTAATTTAGATATAGGTTAGCTAATACAGGGTTTTAGGAATCTGACTTCTCACCTAACTTGGACACTTTATTTCTGGTAAGATAGACTAGTTTTCGATTAGATGCTTTTACCAGCTGCCATGTTCTTAACATGGTGATGGGTCAGATCATAGAGATTATTTTTACCTGAATGTCTCCTAAACTTGAGCTACAGAAAATGATAGGAAATAAAAGAAGGAAAGGACATGACTGGCTTTTGTTCTTTTAAACAGCAAATAATCAGGTGGTTTTTTTTGTTTTGTTTTTTCCTCTAATGTCACTTTAGTAATTCTTACTTGACTTGAGGATCATAATAATTACAAAAACATGGTCATCATGAAGTTTTGGAATTAAAAGTTCTAATCCAGAGAGTCATGTGAAGCACTTCAGTAAAAAGCAAGCACAGCTTACCTTTGCACTTAGCAGCTGCACTTTTTCAAAGCCCAATCCTCAAACCTGTAAATAGACTACAAGCCAATTTCCTGGGATAAAGGAAAAACAAAAAGCATGTTAGAAGCTCCTTGTTTTATTTTGAGGAGATAATTGCATTGTTATATATTTTCCCTAGAATTTAATTTTTCTATTTAGAGGGTTGGTTTAAGTAGACTTGTAGTTTATCTGGTTTGATAGAATGAAATTGGAATGGTTTATTATCTGTTTTATTGCTTATTCTTAGAATAGTGTTTCAGGTTATTTGCATAATGGTTAAATCAACTTAACTTATAATTGCATTCACTTTCTTATATGACCTTGACCCTTTTTGCATTAAGAATCAAAACTCATTTAAGTTTTAATTTTCAATTGTTGACGGAGTGTCCTTAATTATTTTGGAGTTCTTAATTATTAGTGTGGTGTAATAAACCCCCTCCAGTGTTCTTGCCTGGAGAATCCCAGGGACGGGGGAGCCTGGTGGGCTGCCGTCTATGGGGTTGCACAGAGTCGGACACGACTGAAGAGACTTAGCAGCAGCAGCAGCAGCAATAATGCCATAAAAAATCAAAATTTCTGTTTTACTTGAATTGTTCCTTTTGGTGGTTTGACAGACATAAAATTGACTCCAACCTAATTTTCAGAAACATTTATATAACTAGTACTGATTTCAAACAATGCTGTAACAGCCAAAGAGATAGACAAAAAGTAAATTTAACAAGAAAATTAGAACAAGGACAATAAGGAACCACAAAAGAAGATATTGTAACCAAAAGAGTATTAGATTTTTTTCTTGTTATTTTAAGAATTATACAGAACTTCAAGATATAATGAGTTTTTGAAGACCAGAATGAAACATGGAAGGGAAAATTGAAGGAAGAAGCATTAAAATAAATAAGGATTGAAAGGAAATATTTAGTTGGTATCAGAGGATTGATTGTTTCTTCCTAGCATAGGGAGCTCTGTAGTCCAAAAACTATATTGAAACTGAATTATACCCTTGATTAGTGTTTGAAAGAAATCATCATTATTCCTAACACCCTCATTAAAACAAAATTAATCATTACCATTATAAATAACAGATTCATGGTCAAAATCCTGAAAGTTTATTAAAGTGTTTATTTTATCACAGATTCTGTGCTGAAAGGGTTATCTCATTTTTTTATCTCATTCATTATCTCATTTTTTTCTGATACTGTGGGGGAGGTTCTCTTGTTAGCTTTATTTACAGATGAGAAAACAGAGGCTTAAAAGGTTTAATTAAGTTATCCTAAGACCTCAGAGGTACTAAGTGGCAGAGATTAGGCTCAAAATTGAGTTTTCTATCCCCCCAACCTATACTCTTAGTCATCAATCATAAAAATAATAATCTAGAAAGAATATGAAACCTAAATTACTGATTTTAAGGTCTCCAGTTTGGAGTTTTCCATGAAGCAATATAAAATTTTGTGTTATGGCCGAAATAATTTTCTACCCGTATGAATAATTCAGGAGTATGTTATTTATCCTTGCAATCTCCTACTCAGTTTCCATTAGAGATTTAACTGCTACAATAGAACATTTGACCATTATCATTTCAGAGGGCTACATTTTTCAAGGGACATGATTTACAACAAGGCAAAGTTCTTTTGATATTAAACCCATATTTTTTAAAAGCCTTTGCTTATCTTTTTTTTTTTCCTCTCTCAGGAAAAATTGGATGTAGGAGTGAGAAAAGAAGTTGATGGCATGGGAACCTCTGAAATAAAATATGGAGACTCAGTATGTTATATACAGCATATCAATACAGGCTTGTGGCTGACTTACCAGTCTGTGGATGTGAAATCGGTGAGAATGGGATCCATACAACGTAAGGTAAGAATGTACAAAAACACTGTCTATGGCAGTCATTCTTAATGACTGAAAACTACAAATGCAAGACCAAAACAAGTAGCTAACACTCTCAGCCACTTGCTATGTTATTTACATGCTAGAGGTCCAGTCCCACCCTGAGAAGCTCTCTGGTTTTTGTATGGTGAGCAGTTTTAGATGTTGCTTTGTTGTTGTCGTTTAGTTGCTCAGTCCTGTTTGACTTTTTTCGACCCCATGAACTGTATGGCCTGCCAGGCTCCTCTGGATAGAATACCGAAGCAGGTTGCCTTTCCTCCTCCAGGAGACCGTGTTTTATCAGCACTCTCCCCTTTGATCCATCGCTTTTGGGTGTCCCTGCGTGGGGCGTGGCTCATAGCTTCATTGAGTTACATAGCCCCTTCGCCACACAAGGCTGTGAACCATGAAAGGGTTGAAATTTTAGTTTTTTGTGTGTTTTTCGTTATCGCACCCAAGTCACGCTTATCTCAGCTTGCTGTCATTTCATCTATTCTGGTTGTTCATCTCAGTATGACTTCTGATTGTGAATTTTCACTCCTCTTTCACTGAAGTTATGCCTTCTTGCATCCTGTAGACGATTAAACTAGTTTATATACTTAAATAATATTCTGCTATTTCACTTTATCTGACTTAATAAAATTAGATATGATTGCTAAATTTTATCAGTTGAAGGGAGATAAAAATCATGCTTTAGTGTCTTTTACTTTGTTGATAAATAAGTGAATAGACATCACAATATTTAAGAATCCTTATATTCATAGACTAAACCCAGGTTGGCCTAGTTTATTCTTCTTCTTAAATCTTATTGGTTTCTACTTATATTTTATTTTAGAACTTACATAGAATTGCCACATATATTCATTTGATAAATTTATGCATTAATTTTTCTTTGTTTATGGATATTGAAATTTGAAATTCTAACAATTTTCAAATTTTGCAAAGTATTCTTTCCTTTGTCTTTTTTCAACCATTAGAAAATATAGACCTTTCATAGGTGACAGACTGTAAAGATAGGCAGCAGTCATTGTTCACTTACTAGTTTACTATTTAAAGAATATGTTTTCTTTGAAGGTTCATTAGAGCTCACTTGTGAAATTGTCTAGTCCTATGATCTTTTAAATATTGGATCTTAAATTTCCTTTCCCATCTCTGTTAAATAAGTTGATATCATCAAATTTTCTACATTAATGATATGCCTTTTGATGATTTTTTAAATTTGCTAGAAAGTCATCCATGTCCTCTGGGGTAGTCAGTTATGTTCTTAAAAAAAAATTGGAGGGGGCATTAAGTCTCATACGGCATTGATTTATTATATTTTATAATTTTAATGTCTTTTGTATCTTATATCATATTTCCTGTGTTTATTTCTTTCTTTCAATTTTATCTTTGGCTTGCTTTGTGAGAGGTTAATCTCTTTCATTTATCTTCTCAAAAAATAAACATTTGGGGTTTATTCATCCTTACCTACTATATCATTTTCTTTCTAGTTCATTAAATTCTTTTTTTATCTTATTTAATTCCTCTTTTTAATTTTGTTTGTTTGTTTTTTAGAGTCTTAAAAAGAGTAATACATTGCTTCATTATGGTCATTTTTTCTTTGTCAGTGAATGCATTTAAGGTTTGGAATTGACTTTGGGACTTCCCTGATGGTTCAGTGGTTAAGATTCCCAGTTTCCACTGTAAGGGGGCAAAGGTTCAATATCTGGTAGAAGACATCACAATACTTAAGAATCCTTATATTCATAGACTAAACCCAGTTTGGTTTAGTCTAAGATCCCAGATGTTCTGTGGAATGGCAAAAAGAAAAAAAAACTTTGACTAGAAAAAAAGACTGAATCTCTGTCTCATTGATTTTGGTATAGGGAAAATCCTCTTTACATTGCTTTTTAGGTAGTTTGTGATATTAGTTTTAGTTGCTAATTTTCGTTCGGTTTATCTGGTTAAATGTTCTGAAGACTTTTTGCTGTTGGTGTTGCCTGAAGGGAGTTAGGCACGATGGTTCCATTTACATACAGTACACAAGTGATCTTTGCTGTTGAAAGTCCTGAAGATGGGAAATACCTTGGAAAACAGGGACAGGAAGTGAACACTAGAGGAGGTTTTAAGGTGCTGTAACATTCTCTTTCTTGATTGGGTGTTACACAGTTGTTGCACTTTGTAAAATTCATTCAGCTGTTCAATTATCTCTTTATGTTGTATATTCAGAAATATAAAGCCTAACAAAAGAAATAATACAATAAAATACATTTTTTAAAAGAACTGAGATACCTTAGAAGCATTGCTACTGCTTAGTCACTTCAGTCGTGTCTGACTCTGTGCGACCCCATAGACGGCAGCCCACCAGGCTCCCCCATTCCTGGGATTCTCCAGGCAAGAATATTGGAGTAGGTTGCCATTTCCTTCTCCAATGCATGAAAGTAAAAAATGAAAGTAAAGTCGCTCAGTCGTGTCCGACTCTTAGCGACCCCATGGACTGCAGCCTACCAGGCTCCTCCATCCATGGGATTTTCCAGGCAAGAGTACTGGAGTGAGGTGCCATTGCCTTCTCCGTAGAAGCATTGCTCAGTGCTGATAAATTAACCCTGCTATGTTCAGAATTACTGTATAACTGGTATTCCATGTAATGTTTTCCTTTGCTTCTTTGTTCAGAGTTTGTTTAGACTGTGGATGAATTATTGAATATAGATATGTGAAAGCACTCTAATATTTGTTTTTCAAATCAATACATTTATTGATTTGTGTTTAAACAACAATTGATTCATCTTTAAAGCAACAACTGAATAAATATATTGAAGGATGAATTTGTACAGGAACATGTGCATATCACTTTACCTGACCATGACTGCGTACAGCCTGTTTCACCTGTCTTTAGACTCTGTTTATTGTCACGGCTCACCTTTTTGAGTGCACATCTTCCTAACACCCATTTGAAAAAAGGATGTTGGGAGTAATGGAGTTATTTTTGTTTTCATGCAGGCTATTATGCATCATGAAGGACACATGGATGATGGCCTAAATTTATCCAGATCTCAGCATGAAGAATCTCGGACAGCACGTGTCATCCGGAGCACAGTCTTCCTTTTTAATAGATTTATTAGGTACATTTTCCTTCTTTGTTGTGATTGCTTGATACTTTATTTCAGTTTCATTTTCATATTACAAATAAACAATTCTAAAACATATTATGTTGGTAAATCTCATACAGTTTGGCAATTCTGCTGAACACATTAGGAAATGCTAGATAGATAATTTTGTGTTTTTCTTTTTTAAATTGGAATATAGTTGATTTACAATGCGTTAGTTTCACGTATACAGCCAAGTGACTTAGTTATACATATTCATATATCTGTGCTTTTTCAAATTCTGTTCCCTTATAGATTATTATAGAGTATTGAGTATATTTCCTTTAAATGATTTTTTAAGAAACGACTGTGGTTTTAGGAATTGTATATGTAACTTATAATTGTTAGCTGTATGTGAGAATTATTCTATAACATACCCTTGTGCTAGCTCTTTCACACTGAGAGTGGTACTGCCTAGATACTTTGTGAATTTTGAACTTTTTTTAAAGTGATTCTTGTAATAAATAAGTTTTCCCATGTAATAATGGAAACAATTGCATATCTACAAAAGTAAGTCTAACTTGTGTCCAGAGTGTTTTCTGGGAACCTTATCCCAAGATATACTCTGGTTGGTGATAGGTATTATATCTGTTTTTACACTTGCCAATTTAAAGATGGGAAAAACTGATATATATGTGTATAAGCTCTTCTCAAGTGGCACAGGTGGTAAAGAACCCACCTGCCGATGCAGGAAACATGAGATACAGGTTTGTTCCCTGAATCGGAAAGATCGTTGGAGGAGGAAACGGCAAGTCATTCCAGTTTTTACATGCAGAATCCCCATGGACAAAGGAGCCTGGAGAGCTACAGACCGTAGGATCGCAGAGTCAGACATGACTGAAGCAACTGAACGTGCATGTGTGCATGTATATATTTATAGTATATACATATTTATTTGTTAGTGTTTGTCACTCAGTCATGTCCAACTCTTTAAGACACCATGCACTGCAGCCCACCAGGCTCCTCTGTCCATGGGATTTCCCAGGCAAGAATACTGGAGTGGGTTGCCATTTCCTTCTCCACATATTTATTTACAATGATATTTAGTTTTTTAACAATTTGCACATAAGTGCAAATTGTTAAAAAAACAGTGAGTATACCTCATAATTTTTGGCCAGGTTTCTTCATTTATTTTTTCTTTGTGATTTGCCCTATTATTTGATAATATTTGTATTAGGCCATTATGAGCTTTTTCTGTGTTAGAGATATTAATTTCCTATATAAATTGTAAATATTTCTCCATTTTTTTGGTTTGGAAAAGATCTTAAAGTGCTTTTTCCATCATGGTTTGCTCAATAAATCATGTCTTGGTTTTACAGCATATAAAAGACCTTTACCACCTAAGGTTATATGAATGTTAATTATTTTCTGCTTCTTTTATAAACCATTGCACTGTGTATGCATTCTGTGCATACTTTCATGAAATCAAAGCATGTGCACAGCATTCAGCTTCATCATATCCCTAGTATTTATCTCAATTCTCTGTCTCATATAAATCCTAACCCTTTTCAGATGGAGTAATGCTTGCTGGAGTATGCATCATCAGATTCTTATTTTTTATAACAACACTTTAACTGTGAAATTGTAACTTATTTAGGATCAATTTTACTTAGACTTTTTCCATCTTGTTCTTTCCATAGTTCTTCTTTAATACTGCCCAATCAGTTCTATTGAAGAAAATAACCATAAATCTTTAAAATAGCCTATTTTCTGTGTAGTCTATCCATCAGTACTGACTTCTTCAACTGTAGAGGTTTTTATTACAGTGTGACTTGTGTGGTGTTTTCAGAGGCACTGTTGAGATTCCATTTGGCAAGAAAGAGCTAGCTTAATAACAGAAAAAAATTATTTGTTTTAAAGTATATTTGGTCAGAAAGTTGCTGTATCAGTGTTCAGACTTAATGTAGTGATGCTATGCCTTAAGTGACGTTTTCTATGTTGATCAAGATAGGATAATTCATCTTGGATGTGATTGACTTTCACACATTTGTTCTTTGCTCAAGAGTACTCATATTTTTTTTTAAAGAACCTGTGATATGGAAGATTAATTTTAGAATCTTAATTCTTGCTTAATTGATTAGAGAACCAAACATGCGAAATTTGGGTTCTGTGGCAAAAGTACTTACCAAGTATTTGCTGCTTCATAATAAAATTCAGTTTTTATTTGGGTTATTTGAATGAAATTCATTCATTAGACTTCTCTTGATAAAATAGGTTAGTTATATAACCCATATTTAACTTTAGATAGTTCTCTATATCCAAGGATTTTGCATCTATAGATTCAACCAACCATGGATCAAAAATATTAGGAAAAAATTCCGGAGTGTTTCAAAAAGCAAAACTTGAATGTGAAGCATGATGGCAACTATTTGCATAACATTATATTGTATTTACAATTATTTACATAGTATTATGTAGGTAATCTAGAGATGATTTAAAGCATACAGAAGAATATTAATAGGTTATATGAAAGTGAAATTTCACTTATATGTGGAATCTTTTTTTTTTTAAGACAGACATATACTTAATGTCCAAACAGAAATAGATCCATAGACATAGAAACAAACTTACGACTACCAAAAGTGAAAGAGGACAGGAGCAATTAATTAGGAGTTTGGGATGAACAAAAACACACTACTGTATTTAAAATAAAGAAGTAGGACCTACTGGATAGTTCAGGGGACTATACTCAATATTTTTTAGTAATAATTATATGTGTGTATGCTCATGCACGCACACACACACACACACACATACTCAGTCGCTTAGTCATACCCAACTCTTTGTGACCCCATGGACTGTAGCCCACTAGACTCCGCTGTCCATTGGAATCTCCAGTCAAGAATACTGAAGCGGGTAGCCATTTCCTTCTCTAGGGGATCTTCCCAATGCAGGGATTGAACCTGGGCCTCCTGCATTGCAGGTGGATTCTTATCTTCTGAGCCACCAGGAAACCCATCAGTTCAGTTCAGTTCAGTTCAGTCGCTCAGTTGTGTCCGACTCTTTGCGGCCCCATGAATTGCAGCACGCCAGGCCTCCCTGTCCATCACCAACTCCTGGAGTTCACTCTGACTCACGTCCATCAAGTCAGTGATGCCATCCAGCCATCTCATCCTCTGTCGTCCCCTTCTCCTCCTGCCCCCAATCCCTCCCATACTATACTATTATTATATACGTGACTTGAGCATAGATTTTGATATCTGAGGGAGATCCTGGAATTGAGGGAGGGATAATCAGTTAAAAAGATTATCTCATTCCCAGTCTGATCTGTAAGCTTTCTTTTTTGTTTCCCTTGGGTTTAATTTGCTCTTCTTTTTTTTGGTTTCAGAAGATGAAGGCTGATATCATTAATTTGAGACCTTTCCTATGTCCTTTAGTGATAAAATATCTGTCCTTATTGTTCCCTGTCACTTTTTGTTGTGCTGTGTTTAATTTTTCTTTTAATTGCTTCTTTGACCAATAGGTTGTTTAGTATTCAGATATTTAGGTTGTGCTTAGCTGCTCAGTCATGTCCGACTCTTTGCGACCCCATAGACTGTAGCCTGCCAGCCTCCTCTGTCCATGGGGATTCTCCAGGCAAGAATACTGAAGTGGGTTGCCATGCCCTCCTCTTCCACATATTTGGGATTTTCCAAAGATCCTTCTGTTACTGATTTCTAATTTAATATCTTTGGGGTCAGAAAACATACTTAAAAGACTGAGTGCTTTTAAATTTATCCAGATGTGACTTATGGCCCAGGAAGTTCCAAAAAGCAAAACTTGAATTTGCTGCAGGCTGGAGCTATTTCATAGTATTTACATTGTAATGTGTGTCCTAAGTAATCTAGAGATGGTTTAGGTACACTGGAGGATGTGCAGGGGTTGATGTAGAGGCAGGCATGACTACTCCAATTCAACCTGAAAAAATTATATCGCTCACTGTTACTGAACCAGGAACAGTGTTATAACTCAGTCTAAGAATGGATCCCTCTTTTGTTAGCTTTGTAACCAAGATCATACGAATCAACTCAGTCACAAGTCCTTTCAGACATTTTCATAATGTTTGCTGTTAGTTGCTCTCTGAGGAAATGTTCAGTCTTGCTGAGTATTCTGTGTGCAACGGGAAATTAATGTTCCATGTGCCCATTCTCCTTTTATTGAGTAGAGTACTAACAAGTGTCCATTTGATCTAGCTGGTTGATAATGTTGTTTGCTGCTGCTGCTGCTAAGTCGCTTCAGTCGTGTCCGACTCTGTGCGACCCCATAGACGGCAGCCCACCAGGCTCCCCCGTCCCTGGGATTCTCCAGGCAAGAACACTGCAGTGGGTTGCCATTTCCTTCTCCAGTGCATGAAATTGAAAAGTGAAAGTGAAGTCGCTCAGTCGTGTCCGACCCTCAGGGACCCCGTGGACTGCAGCCTGCCAGGCTCCTCCGTCCATGGGATTTTCCAGGCAAGAGTACTGGAGTGGGGTGCCATTGCCTTCTCTGGATAATGTTGTTTAGATTGTCTGTTTCCTTACTGATTTTCAGTGTGTATGTTCTATTCATTTTTGAGAGAAGGGTATTGAAATTTTTGACTATAATTGGATCGTTCTACTTCTTCCTTGCAGTTCTGTTTTTTTTTCATGTATTTTGAAGCTCTGTTGTTAGATTCATAAAAATTTAGAATATAATAAACTGCTGCCTTTATTATGAAATTACCTTTTTAAAATCCCTGATATTTCTATGACATCAAATTTGTATGATGTTAATATTGAACTCCTGCTTTCTTGCTTTTCTTGGTGTTGGCATTGTATAATTTTTAAAGAACTTTTACTTTTAACTAATTTGCATCTTTAAAGGGCATTTCTGTTATGCAGTATGTAGTTACGTCTTGAATTATTATCCACTTTGACAATCACTTCCTTTTAACTGTAAAATTTAGTCCATTTATATTTGTATGATTACTGATATATAGTTTTGTTTGCCATCTTATTATTCCTTTTGTATTGCCCTATGTGATCTTTGTCTCTTTTCCTTTTTTTCCTGCCTTCTTTTGTGTTGTTTGAATATTTTCTGCAATTCTATCTTAATCTTGTTTTTATTGGCTTATTATAATGTTTTGTCATTTTCATGGTTGCTTAAGATTTTTAGCACATGTCATTAACTTGTAATTTCAAGTCATTTTATCTCTATGAATAATGCAAGAACATTTCAATAGAATACTTCTCTCCCAGTCTTTGTTACGTTTTTGTCATACATTTGGCTTTTATTGATATTATAAACCCCAAACTACATTTTTATAATTTTTATTTAAGGTTATATTTTTTAAAGAGATTTAAATACACACAAAAACATTTAACAATTTTTGCCCAGAGTTACCATTTCAGTTGTTTTGTCTTCATTATTTTATTGAGGATTTGCATTTCCTTTAGGTAGTTTATCTTTATTCCCAAAGTTCTTCTTTTTACATTTCTTTTGGTGCAGGTCAGTTGGAGATGAGCACTTTTGGCCACTGTACTTGTTTCTGAAATGTTCTTATTTTAAGTGGTTTTTTCCCCTTGGGTATAATATTCTTGAGTTTTTTTGGTTCATTGATTTTTCTTTTTACTGATGATTATCTTTTAGGCTTTATGTATCTGGTCATTTTTGTTTTGGTTGTCAGACATTGTAAATTTGTTGGGTACTGTATATTTTTGTCTTCCTGTCAATGTTTTTAAGATTTTTCTGGGAGGCAGTTAAGTTACTCAGTCAAGTTTGATTCTTCTGGAATTTGCTTTTTGAATTTTTGGGGTGGAGCAGAGCAGGGTTGAATCTAGGGCTAGTTATTCTCTGCTATTGAAGCAAGCCTATCTGTATCCTCAGCTTGGTGCCCCATGAATTGTGAGAACTTCTAGTCTGGCTGATGGAAGGAGGTTGACTTCAGAACCTGTGTAAGGGTTGACCTCTAATCGTTTTGGGGGATTCTGTTCCCTGCTGAAGGCAGTTTTCTCATGTGTACATGTTGATCAGTAGTCGGCTGAATATTTGAAAGGGATCCTCTTTAGTCCTCTAGAGTCCGCTCTTGTAAAGCTGTCTCCGCTCTGGTACTGTGTCCTGCAAACTCTAGCCGCCTTGGTATGCCAGACTCTCAGGAATGTCTCCTCAACTCAGCGAGTCTTCTGTGCCTCACTTGGGTTCCCTTATCTACCTACATCTTCGCTTAGAAATTCTTCTAAGGCAAACTGAAACAGTTGTACAGCTCACCTTGGTTGTTACCCTATCTATCCTTTGTATCTTGATTTTCAGTGTCTTGAAATGTGTTCTTCCCCAAATATTTTGTCTGGTATTTCTTGGTGGGTGGAGGGAGGGAGGAATTGTTTCAGAAGAGAGTAAGTGCTGTCCCTGTTCACTTTATCTTGTCCAAAAGTAATTCAAAAGTTGACACATATAATTCTTACTTCAGGATGAGATTCCATGTTTCCTCTGGCAAATGTAGTCTAATCTTTTCTACTTCTGTATTTATATTTATTCTCCTTTTGATGTCTCACCACAAGCCTATCACTAAGCTACTGTCTTTTCCTGAGTTACCCAGCATCTCCTTTTAAAATTTCTCTCTACTGTGATCATGTAACAGGTGCCATGGATGAACAGGATGAGTCTGTTTCCCTCTTTTTTACACTTATCTAACCTTAATTGTGTATTCACTTTTTTTAAAAATTAAAATTTAATTTAGCTTTTTTCCCCCTCTTCTTTCTGGAATACTTACCTGCTGGTTATATTGTTCATCATGTCTATATATGTATATCTGTATATATAGATTTATTTATGTGCTTGTTAATATTACTGAATTATTTGAATTCCTGAATTTATATAGCTTTAATGTAGCCTGATATAATTTAATTTAGCTTCTTTAATATCCCTTAGAAACGGAAAAATTTTACATGATTATAGAAATTGTAAAGGGTATGTTTATGTTAAGTAATATAATTTGATCCTTCTATCACATTCATAAAATCACTGCTGCTGCTGCTGCTGCTAAGTCACTTCAGTCGTGTCTGACTCTGTGCGACCCCATAGATGGCAGCCCACCAGGCTCCCCCGTCCCTGGGATTCTCCAGGCAAGAACACTGGAGTGGGTTGCCATTTCCTTCTCCAATGCATGAAAGTGAAAAGTGAAAGTGAAGTCGCTTACTCGTGTCCGACTCTTCATGACCCCATGGACTTCAGCCTACCAGGCTCCTCTGTCCATGGGATTTTCCAGGCAAGAGTACTGGAGTGGGGTGGCCTTCTCCATAAAAATCACCAAAAATATTTAAAACTGCAATATCTGTACAATATTCAGATATTTTTCAAGGTAATTTTTTAGATATTCATTGTATTAATATAGATTCATATAGTATTAAAAGCCTTACGTAAAATATGTAAACAGACCTTTTTTATTTTGTAGAGTGAAAGTCAAAATCTATTTTGTGTTTATACATTTGTGTTTTTCTAATGTAGTGTATTTTCTGTGATCATTCTGGTCTCTGTCACCAAGGTTAAGGTAGTGGTCGTGGAGTGTTTGTGAGGGTGGACGTGTACATTTGTTTCTGTGTACAGGGGAATGTATTCTATTCTTCTGGACTATTTTTTTTAAGTGTATTAATTCCCTGTGGGACAAGGGATAAATCTGTTTGTAATATGGTTTAATCTTTAAGTTATGAAATATAGGGACGGAATTCATAACTTTGGTTTTTGTTTTGACATAATGTGATTCTCCCACCTTTGGTTTCCCCTAGTTTTTTTTTTTTTTTTTCATTCTTTTGTCCTTGATAAATTAAGATGAAAAGCATCCTTATATTGGATAGAAGTTCTAAAACTTTGCATCATTAACAATTTTAAGAGTCTTGGACAGCATTTTCTGACAAGTTTCTCCTAGAAAGCAATTAATTGATTACATTTTTTGTAGCAGATATATTCAACCTAATAATCTAAAAACTGACATTTACTATTATTTCCCTTTAAATTTGAAAATGTAGATATTATATTTGAGTTATTTTTGAATTTTATTTACATTTGTAGGTGAGATTTGAATTTGACTTTGTTATATTTATCATTCAACTAGAATTAGTGGGTTAAAATGGTTAAAACAGCAATATTTCATTGTATATATGTGTTCATTTTAAAAAGGGAGAAAAAAATTTCTCCTGCCAAGTCATTTCTGTTGCTTTTTTAGCATAGAAAGAACTTACAGAGATAACAAG
This sequence comes from Bos grunniens, assembly GCF_055505025.1. Lineage (NCBI taxonomy): Eukaryota > Metazoa > Chordata > Mammalia > Artiodactyla > Bovidae > Bos > Bos grunniens. The sequence continues at coordinate 36,101,254 of NC_141192.1, read as the reverse complement.
ACAAGGTAATAGATGAATTTCATTGATGTATCTGATTTGGAAGTTCAGATAGAAACTTTAGGATAGTCATGCAGTTTAACTATTTTAGCTGTTTATAAGGTTGAAGTCAAATATTCCAAAATAATATTTAGGGTAAATGATGATATATTTAAAATTATGTTTTGAGCATCGTAAGTTCAAATTTTTTTTAAAACATTTTTTTTCTACTTTTTTTAAGGAGCTCATGATCTGAGTCATAGTCCCAGATCTTGTTTTTACTGACTGTATAGGGCTTCTCCATCTTTGGTTACAAAGATGCTTCTTATTACAAAATTCAGGCTTAAATTGAAGAAAGGTAGGGAAAACTACTGGGCCATTCAGGTATGACCTAAATCAAATCCCTCGTGATTATACAGTGGAGGTGATGAACAGATTCAAGGGATTAGATCTGGTAGACAGAGTATCTGAAGAACTGTGCACAGGGGTTCTTAACCTTGTACAGGAGGCAGTGACCAAAATCATCTCGAGGAAAAAGAAACCCAAGAAGGCAAAGTGGTTGTCTGAGGAGGCTTCACAAATAGCTGAGCAATGAAGAGAAGCAAAAGACAAGTAAGAAAAGGAAAGATAATCCCATTTGAATGCAGAGTTCCAGAGGATAGCAAGGAGAGATGAGACGTCCTTCTTAAGTGAACTATGCAAAGAAATAGGGGAAAACAATACAATGGGAAAGACTAGAGACCTCTTCAAGAAAATTGGAGATATTAAGGGAATATTTCATGCAAGGATGGGCACAATAAAGGACAGTAATGGTAAGGAGCTAACAGAAGCAAAAGAAGTTAAGAAGAATTGGCAAAAATATACAGAAGAACTATACAAAAAAGATCTTAATGACTCAGAAAACCACGATGGTGTGGTCAGTCAATTAGAGCCAGACATCCTGGATTGTGAAGTCAAGTGGGCCTTAGGAAACATTACTACAACCACAGCTAGTGCAGGTGATGAAATTCTAGATGAGCGATTTAAAATCCTAAAGGGCGATGTTATTAAAGTGCTGCATTCAACATGTCAGCAAATTTGGAAAACAGCAGTGGCCACAGGATTGGAAAAGGTCACTTTTAATTCCATTCCCAAAGAAAGGTAATGCCAAAGAATGTTCAAATTACCACACAATTGCGCTCATTTCACATGCTAGCAAGATTATACTCAAAATCCTTCAAGCAAGTCTTCAGCAGTACGTGAACTGAGAACTTCCAGATGTACAAACTGAGTTTCAAATAGGCAGAGGAACCAGTGGTCAAATTACTGTTTGTTGTGTCACTGAGAAAGCAAGGAAATTCCAGAAAAACATCGAATTTGGCTTCACTGACTTTGTTAAAGCCTTTGACTGTGTAAATCACAACAAACTGTGGAAAATTCTTAAAGATATGAGTATCAGACCCCACCTTACCTGTCTTCAGAGAAACCTATATATAGGTCAAGATACAACAGTTAGAAGTGGGTATGAACTACTGACTGGTTCAAAACTGAGAAAACAGTACAACAAAGCTGTATATTGTTACCTGGCTTATTTAATTTATATGCAGAGTACATCATGTGAAATGCTAGACTGGGTGAATCACAAGCAGGACTCAAGATTGATGGGAGAAATATCAGCAACCTCAGATATGCAGATGATACCACTCTAATGGCAGAAAGTGAAGAGGGACAAAGAGCCCCTTGACGAGGGTGAAAGAGGAGAGTGGAAAAGCTGGCTTGAAACAGCATTCAAAAAACTTAAGATCAGACATCTGGTCCCATCACTTCACGGAAAATAGAAGGGAAAAAAGTTGCAGCAGTGACATATTTTATTTTGGGGGGCTCCAAAATCACTGTGGATGTTGACTGTAGCTGTGACATTTGCTTCTTGGAAGGAAAGCAATGATAAACTTGGACAGTTTATTAATAAGCAGAGACATCACTTTGCCCACAAATGTCTGTATAGTCATAGGTATGATTTTTCCAGTAGTCATGTAAGGATGTGAGAGTTGGATTGTGAAGAAGGCTGAGTGCCAAAGAATTGATGCTTTCGAACTGTGATGCTGGAGAAGACTCTTGAGAGTCCCTTTTACTCCTAGGAGATCAAACCAGTCATTGCAAAAGGAAATCAACCCTGAATATTTATTGGAAGTATTGATGGTAAAGCTGAAGCTTTAATACTTAGGCCGCCTGATGTGAAGAGCAAAGACCCTAATGATTGAAAGATTGAAGGCAAAAGGAAAAAGGGGAGGTAGAGGATAAGATGGTTATATACCATCACTGACTAAATGGACATGAATTTGAGCAAACCATGGAAGATAGTGGTAATTCTGTGTGACTCAGAGGGTAAAGAATCTGCCTGCTAATGTAAGAGACCCAGGTTGAAATCCTGGGTCAGAAGATCCCATGGAGACAGAAATGGCTACCCACTACAGTATTCTTGCCTATAGACTCCTATGGACAGAGGAGCCTTATAGGCTATAGTCCATGGGATTGCAAACAACTGGACATGACTTAGTGACTAACACTTTCACTTTGGGAGATAGTGGAGGACAGAGAAGCCAGGCGTGCTATAGTCCATGAGGTCACTAGGAGTCAGACATGACTTGGTGACTGAACCAACAATTTTTTTTTTTTAATATAAATTGCACTACAGTCAGATAACTCAAAAGACATATTTCCTTGGAATAAAATATTGTCTTATAGTTTTGCTAATGCAGAGGGCAGGAAAGGAAGTGTAATATTTTTATGCATCAAGTTTTCTCATGACCAATATGAATATTGCTGTATCAACTATAGTATAGGCATTCTCCCATTCTTTATGCTGCTGCTACTGCTAAGTCGCTTCAGTCGTGTCCAACTCTGTGCGACCCCATGGACTGCAGCCTACCAGGCTTCTCCGTCCATGGGATTCTCCAGGCAAGAACACTGGAGTGGGTTGCCATTTCCTTCTACAATGCATGAAAGTGGAAAGTGAAAGTGAAGTCGCTCAGTTGTGTCTGACTCTTGGTGACCCCATGGACTGCAGCCTACCAGGCTCCTCCATCCATGGGATTTTTCGGGCAACAGTACTGGAGTGGGGTGCCATTGCCTTCTCCATTCTTTATGCTAGCTGTTGGGTATTCTTTTACTAAGCATTGTATTTTGAAATACTTTTTATTTATAAACACTATTGTTTAAAATTCTTTTAGGATACATACACAGCTATTAGTTTTAAATTCAGAGTCTCAAAGCACAGCAAATTATCACATTTAAATTGCAGTCATATTTTTTTCAAAGTCTAGAAAATACAACTTGATGCTGTTTCTTATCCTACTTTTAAAATACATCTCTTTCAGACGATGGAAAAGCATGTTAATATTTTGTTTTCTGATTGAGTGAATTTTCTAATTTTTTATCATGAGGATAAATTTTAAATTGGCAGAAATTGGGCAGGATGACAGTGAGTATTAGTGATGGGATAGCAGTAAACAGTTCCTATGCCAAAAACAAGTAAATTTCAGAATTAGAAACCTGGGAAATTGCATCTCAATACTTAAAGTATGTTATGCTTTAAAATGAAAATCAACTGGTTTCTAATTATTTAGACTATGGTTTTGTAGGTATCAGTTATCCAGATCCTTTAGATTTTCTTCTAAATGAGTTTTTCTTGATACTGGTGCCTTTAACATAGCATTATATATACTTGATAGAATATAACATTTCTAATTAAAAAATATTATTTTTGTTTGAGAAAAACTAGGGCCTTTCTAGGGCTTTTCTGGTAGCTGAGATGGTAAAGAATCCACCTGCAATGTGGGAGACCTGGGTTTGATTCTTGGGTTGGAAAGATCCCATGGAGGTGGGCATGGTAACCCACTCCAGTATTCTTGCCTGAAGAATTCCATGGACAGGCGAGCCTGGCAGGCTATAGTCCATGGGGTCTCAAAAGAATCAGACATGACAGCAACTAAGCAGAACATAGGGCCTTTCTTACTGTTCCTTTTACAGGCATATAAGGAGAGAAAGTAAAGCTTCAGTCATCTATAGATTAAAAAGTAATAAAATTGTGGTTCACTGATGTGGAGAAATATTTGTTATTTATTTTAGGGGCCTTGATGCTCTCAGCAAAAAGGTGAAAGCTTCCACAGTAGACTTACCTATAGAGTCTGTAAGTCTGAGTCTGCAGGACCTTATTGGCTACTTCCACCCACCAGATGAGCATTTAGAGCATGAAGATAAGCAGAACAGATTACGAGCTCTGAAGAATAGGCAGAATCTCTTCCAGGAAGAGGTGAGTTTCTACCAACACTCATTTCTGTCTTTGGGAAACACTTCTTGGTGGGGGACATTCTCTATCTGTTTGACTTATCTGCGTATTGAGATACATATGAACAGGTGTGCAACTGTACAAGGGAAGAAGAGAATCAGGCCTTGGAGGAATCCTGCAATGGTTTTTATTACTCTCTCAATAAGTATTAATTTTAAAAGATGACACTCTTCACTCCTCTGGCAAAAGGCATTTTTATTTCACTGTCTGCTCAGCCTTCGGACACGACTGAAGCGACAGCAGCAGCAGCTCAGCCTTCACTCTGATCATTGTTGTGCTATAGTTTACTTTATGGTCATCATATAAAAAGAGACTCTCAATTTGTCTAAATGAACACAGCGGGTTCATTGGGGCTTCTCGGAAATGCCTCAGGACTCACTGGAGCTTTGTATTGGGGATGGAAGCTGTCTGGGAGAGGGCCACCTGGGGAGGCCGGCTCTAGGCTCCCTGCTGAGACAGAGCAATCCCTCTTTTTCTTTTTTGTATGTGTTAAGATTCTATATATGATTATATTTTACAGAAGTTCCACTGCTAAGCCATAATTTATAGGCAAGGAACAAAAGGACCGTGTGATGTATCTAATGGTCCTAACGCTAATGTTAGAACTAGTATTCAAGAATTTCCGTGGGAGGGTGTCAGAGTTGAGCTGGCAGATCGAGCAGATCAGCCTCTGTTCCCTTTCTTCTCAGTTCTCCCTGTACTAATGGACTATGTGGATCAGTGCATTTTTCTGAGTAAAAGTAACTAAGAGAAAAAAAAGAGTAATGGAGATTACTGAGCTCCCATAGTCCCCGGGTCTATATTCTTCTAGTTTTAAAGCTGTTTCCTAATTTTCCATCAAAAGCCATTGAAACTGATAACTAATTTTTGAGAATTTTTTTCACTGTGTACAACAGAAATAACCCACTTAGAGACCATAATATCAAGAAAGCACAGGAAATGTCAACATAAATATATAACAGCAATATGGAATCGTTGCCTGGAGTTATTTATTTTTGTACATGCCAAACTGCTGGGCATACCACACTCATTTTATATCTATAAGAACTAGAATGAAATACTGAGCTGTGAAATTTAAAAATATTGATTTGGATTACTGTATTTTTTTTTTTCAGTTTCTCATATAACACACTCTGGATGGGAACCTAGAAGTGTTCTTAGGGCCATGCTGCTGCTGCTGCTGCTGCTAGGTCACTTTAGTCGTGTCCGACTCTGTGTGACGCCATGGACGGCAGCCTACCAGGCTCCCCCGTCCCTGGGATTCTCCAGGCAAGAGTACTGGAGTGGGTTGCCATTTCCTTCTCCAATGCATGAAAGTGAAAAGTGAAAGTGAAGTCGCTCAGTCATGTCTGACTCTTAGCAACCCCATGGACTGCAGCCCACCAGGCTCAGAGCTCTGTCCATGGGATTTTCCAGGCAAGAGTACTGGAGTGGGGTGCCATTGCCTTCTCTGTCTTAGGGCCATAGTGCCTCTTAAATTCTTGATGTGAAGTAAGTTAATTTGTCAGCTCCTTATAGCTTTTCCATTCGTGTGCTTTGCCTCATTTTGACAATCTTGATCTAGAAATAATAATAAAAGTATAATTTGAAATGTAGATAGCTTCTTACAAAGTTTCTATAATGAATTTTTGATTTGCCTTAAATATCTTTCCATGAGCTTTCCTGTATTTAGTACATCTTCAATTTACTGTTAAAAAGTGATGATGATGATTGGTGGTGGTGGTGGTGATAATATCTTCCCTAAGAGTAAGGATCTCCTCTTATGTTTATGTGGGGGAGGAGAAAAATCATTTTCTTCTGTTCGACTTCATTGGTTGGGGCCCTGCAGGTTGCACCAACAAAAGATAGATGTACAAGTGAAGAACAAATAGAAGCTTACTAATGTATGCATTGTGTGTGTACATGGGAGTATTCAGTGATGAGTGACTCCAAATATCACCAACCAGAGTTCTTGGCCTTCCCCAGTCAGTAGAAATTGATCAGAGGCCAAACGAGGAATTCAGGCAAGGCTTTATTGGGGTCCCTGCTGTAGCACAGGGGAAGGGAGAACAAGCAACAGATTCCTTTGTTTGCTCACTCCATGAAGGAGGGGGACAACCTGATTCCTTACATGGGGCAAGGTAGCGTTGTATCCAGGAGTCAGGTGGGAGGGTTGGCTTAGATGGTTTGCCCTCCTCTTAAGTAATATTACATGTAGGGGACATGTGCAGCACCTTGATTTTGCTTCAGGCTCTTCAAAAGTGGCAGTTGAGTTTTTCAGTCTCTTTGTATCTTTTGTCTAGAATTTGTCCTGGCTGTGCATGTACGCAGTTGTTTTTAGTCCCATACCGTTTCCTTGTATTTTGTTGTCTAGAAGAGGTGTGTCCAGGTGCAAGCAAGCATTGAGGCAGAGGGTCCCGGGTCCCAGCCTGTCTCACAAGTGGTTAGAACTCAGGTTTATGTAGCATGCTAATTAAAAAAAAAAAAAAAAAAAACAATTTGTAGAGAAGTGATAAGACAAAGGAAAGGAATTTTGAGCTTCTGGGAGCAACAAATTGTCAGAAGGTAAATACAAGGTGGAAACTAATGGATAATAATGACTGGTGTGATGCATAGATTATTCTGTGCAGGCTCTGGACTGATAATAGACTGGCATTGTCTCAGACGTCCTCCTGTCCTTCTGGTGGAGTGGAGAAGGGTAGGAATTATTCGTGTCTGATTTTTCTCAATGGCCTTCAGCCCCAATATTCCTTATGCTGAAGTGGCTTATTTTGGGGTGGCACTCTCTGAACCTCTTCACTCACAGTAGAATGCTTTTTTGATGTGGTTAATCAACCTACTATTAAACCTTGCAATTTATTGCAGTAAGTAAGAAATACATATTTTTATTAGTTCTGTTTCTGTTTGAGAATAGCACTCAGGATTTAAAAACCATTTGAAATAGTTCAAGAACATTTTATTTCACATGCAAGTGTGTTTCTTCCTGTTCTTTGAATAAATGATCTCAATGTTCTTTATGATTAACAGACTTACTTTAAGCCAGACGTTTAAAAAAAAAAATCAACTTAACAATTTCTTTTTTTTTTTTTTTGCCTGTGAGCCGAATCACAGTTTCTGATGGTTGTCTTTCTACCTTTCCAGGGAATGATCAACCTTGTGCTCGAGTGTATAGACAGGCTGCATGTGTATAGCAGTGCTGCACACTTCGCTGATGTTGCTGGGAGAGAAGCAGGGGAATCTTGGAAATCGATTCTGAATTCTCTGTATGAGTTGCTGGGTAAGAAGTATGATTGGCTTTTCAAGGCAACTGAGTTTGTCTATTCAACATGATCCTGTAACAGTTACAGCAGCTTTATAACTTGCTCCTTAATTGAGGCTTTTCATGTTTTATTATTGCACTAAAGCAAACGATGTTTAGTATTAATATTTAAATCTATTTCTGAGCATGAAAGATGGCCGTAGCTGTAGATTGACTTTTGATTAAAAGAGGAGAGTCGTCTAGGGTATAGTTTTGTGAGCGAGGGGACTCTAAAGGGATGCATATTAAATACTTCCTTTTTGATTCTGAAGTTCGTCCCACATGAGCCCATCTTCTCACCATTCCATCTTGTTAGGGATCTCCTTTAAGCTTGTGGAGATCTGTATCTGCACCTTCCAGGTGCGCTTGGCATACACTCAGCAAAAATTGCAGTAGTTTATTCTGTGTTCCTCTTTGCTCTTTACAGACATTCATAATGTGGTTGATGGCTTTAACATGGTGATTTATGTCACAGGCTTAGCATAACATATTATTCTTATCATATATTCTCACTTCTTTTGGATACTTTTTTTTTAAATTTTATTTTATTTTTAAACTTTACAAATTGTATTAGTTTTGCCAAATATCAAAATGAATCCACCACAGGTATACATGTGTTCCCCATCCTGAACCCTCCTCCCTCCTCCCTCCCATACCATCCCTCTGGGTCGTCCCAGTGCACCAGCCCCAAGCATCCAGTATCGTGCATCAAACCTGGACTGGCAACTCGTTTCATACATGATATTATACATGTTTCAATGCCATTCTCCCAAATCTTCCCACCCTCTCCCTCTGCAACAGAGTCCATAAGACTCAGTGTCTCTTTTGCTGTCTCGTACACAGGGTTATTGTTACCATCTTTCTAAATTCCATATATATGCGTTAGTATACTGTATTGGTGTTTTTCCTTCTGGCTTACTTCACTCTGTATAATAGGCTCCAGTTTCATCCACCTCATTAGAACTGATTCAAATGTATTTTTTTTATGGCTGAGTAATACTCCATTGTGTATATGTACCACTGCTTTCTTATCCATTCATCTGCTGATGGACATCTAGGTTGCTTCCGTGTCCTGGCTATTATAAACAGTGCTGCGATGAACATGGGGGTACACGTGTCTCTTTCCCTTCTGGTTTCCTCAGTGTGTATGCCCAGCAGTGGGATTGCTGGATCATAAGGCAGTATTTCCAGTTTTTTAAGGAATCTCCACACTGTTCTCCATAGTGGCTGTACTAGTTTGCATTTCCACCAACAGTGTAAGAGGGTTCCCTTTTCTCCACACCCTCTCCAGCATTTATTGCTTGTAGACTTTTGGATCGCAGCCATTCTGACTGGTGTGAAATGGTACCTCATTGTGGTTTTGATTTGCATTTCTCTGATAATGAGTGATGTTGAGCATCTTTTCATGTGTTTGTTAGCCATCTGTATGTCTTCTTTGGAGAAATGTCTATTTAGTTCTTTGGCCCATTTTTTGATTGGGTCATTTATTTTTCTGGAGTTGAGCTGGAGGAGTTGCTTGTATATAGCCAAAGCCATCTTGAGAAAGAAGAATGGAACTGGTGGAATCAACCTACCTGACTTCAGGCTCTACTACAAAGCCACAGTTATCAAGACAGTATGGTACTGGCACAAAGACAGAAATATAGATCAATGGAACAAAATAGAAAGCCCAGAGATAAATCCACGCACATATGGACACCTTATCTTTGACAAAGGAGGCAAGAATATACAATGGATTAAAGACAATCTCTTTAACAAGTGGTGCTGGGAAATCTGGTCAACCACTTGTAAAAGAATGAAACTAGAACACTTTCTAACACCATACACAAAAATAAACTCAAAATGGATTAAAGATCTAAATGTAAGACCAGAAACTATACAACTCCTAGAGGAGAACATAGGCAAAACACTCTCTGACATACATCACAGCAGGATCCTCTATGACCCACCTCCCAGAATATTGGAAATAAAAGCAAAAATAAACAAATGGGACCTAATTAACCTTAAAAGCTTCTGCATATCAAAGGAAACTATTAGCAAGGTGAAAAGGCAGCCTTCAGAATGGGAGAAAATAATAGCAAATGAAGCAACTGACCAACAACTAATCTCAAAAATATACAAGCAACTCTTTTGGATACTTTTGTTGTCATCTTCTCCTTCATAGTAATGTTCTCTTCTTCCACTTCTTCATTTTTTATGTTGTTTTTGCCTTTTAAATGTGTCTTAGAAAATAAACTTTACTTGTAACTGTTGGGTATAGCAAGAAAGTTCCAGATCAACTGATAGAAGGTCATAGCCCCATGTTTATTGCAGCTACACCTTCCTTTTGGTTTCTTTATCAAAGATGGAGGAAACAAAGTTTTCTTTGTAGTTCCCTCCAGGTTGAAATGCTATATTCTATTATTTTACTCATTCTCTGAACACAGCATCACACATCTCATACACTGGTAGCCTACACGTCTGGTACATAGCTGGTGTTCAATAGATATTTGAGATGTAAACCTCAAGATCGTGTTGAGAACCTGGTATTATAGGTTTCTGGTTAATTTCTCAGTTCTTCCTCTTGTCTCCACCAATATTTATTTCAGACTCCAGGAAGCCCTCACACACACAGTCAGCATTTTCATTGACTCTCCGATACTTGAAATACAACTTCATATTCTAGAATAAGAAGAATACTTGAGTATTCTTGAAATCCTCAAGCCCCATGGCTGGTCTGTCCCTTCCCGTTCCCCTGTGACCTCAGTCATTTTATCTGTAGTCTCTCAGTCCTACCTAGGTCTTTATCTCTAATCCAGCACTGTCCTTTCAGACTGTCTAGAATTATTTTGTATCAGAGATTTTATATGCAGTAAATGTATATTTATTTGTAATATATGCTATACATTGCATATGCATATATAGGGTATGTATTTCTTAAATATATGCATTTATTTCCTTAATTCTTTGCATCCTTTTTGATTAAGGGAGGATTTAAAGGAGCTACATTAAATCCATTTAAGGGACTTAAAACTGACATAACTAGAACCCCCTAAAACTCACATCGTAATGGAAAATAATAGCATAATAACAACATATGTAACTAAGATAGCATACAATGATTTCAGGCAATGCATGTTTTGTGGCTTTCAAATTGATTTTTTCATGCAACAAGAGACATAAATTCTCAATATACTTTCTACTCGTACACACACACACACACTCTTAACTATAACTTATATTTTCACACTGCTATTCCTGAGAAGATTTTTGTTAATCTGCTACTCCTGTGTGTGTATATGTGTGTAGGTATGTGTATATAATTAGGAAGCTTTTCTGAAGATATATATGTGTGCATATATATATATATATATAAAATTAAGGATCTTCTGAATATATACATACATACACACACACACGCACACACACACACACACACATATATATATATATTCCTTTTCCCTTTTGCATATTTTCCCAAGTGTCTTGCCTCTTAATTCCTTATACAGTATTCTGAAGGGGCATCCTTGGTAACAGAGACTGTGTCCTGTTGGGGGAACGTGGAATCCAGTGGATGTGGGTTTCAATAGAAGCTTCATTCATTCATCAGAGATTAATTGGCTGCCTGATATGGGAAATATTCTAATCTGGGAAGTGAGGTACAGTTGTGAGCAGCATATATTCTCTGCTGTCATGAATCTTATGGTTGAGTAAGAGAGAGACAGGTGGTATAAATAGCAAAGCTAGCCACAGTGCTGTGTAGTTACTGCATTTAATGCCTTTAATGATAAATAATATCATTAAAAATAAACAGGTGGGAATTTAATAAAATATGCAGTCTATATGAAAGACAAAGGCTTAGTTTCTGTAATATAATTTTCATAAATCTATAAGAAAATATCATGTAACAGAAAAACAGACCACTAACACCAATGGACACTGTATAGAACAATGAATAAAATAACAGATTTTCCACATGACAAATAAGGAACTGGAAATTAAAATAAGCAGAGATCATATTTCATTTATTAGATTGGCATAGACAAAATGGTAATACCCATCATTGGGGAAAATGTTGAGTAGGATCTTCTTGGTGGGAGTATAAATTGATGAAAATTTAAAAAACCAAGCAAGCCTCAGTCAACAGTATATACAAAACTTTAAATGTGTATGTCCTTTTACTCTCAGAATTTCCACTTTAAGAAATACAGTCTAGAGACATATTTCTACAAGTGTGGAAAGGATATCCACTGAAAAATTATTTATAAATAGCATAAAATTGAAAACAATTTTTCTATCAACAGGGAATTGGTTATATAAGTAATAATATACCTATAGAGTATAAAACTGTGTTATCATTGAAAATTGAGAAAAGTATACCATTTGAAAAATTGTATGAAACAGGCTAGACTGCTGATCTTTTTAGTATGGCAATGTAGGATATGATATTAAGTAAAAAAACAAAAAAAGCAAGATGCTTACTGTATGTATAGTTAGATTCCAATTACATACAATTAAAAATATGTAGAGTAAGATACATTCATGTGTATACAGTGGATATTTCTGAAAGGATGCCCAGAAGACTGTTCAGTAGCTGCTCCTTGGGAGAGAGTTCTTTTACTTGTCTCTGTGTAATAATAAACATGTTCTTAATCTGTCTGCATGTGTTATTCATTTGTTTTGGGCTGTGCTGGTTCTCCATTGCTGCATGAACTTTAAATGATGGCAGCAAATGGGAGCTACGCTCTAGTTGGCTGTGAGAGGCCTTCTCATCGTGGCGACCTCTCCCGCTGTGGGACACAGGCTTTGGGGCACAGGCTCAATAGTTGTGATGCACGGGCTCCATTCTCCATGGCATGTGGGATCCTTCTGGATCAGAAATTGAGCCCATGTCTCCTGCATTGGCAGGCAGACTCTTTATCACTCGGGGAAGTGTTATATGTATTACTTTTATTGTTGAAAAAAATAGATTAACAGAAATGTGTAATGCTAGATAATTGATAATGAAAAGAAAGCTAATTTATTCTTTCTAGTTGAGTTAAAAGATAGAATATTTATGTAACTGCATATAAATAGAATATTTCTCAGTATACACATGGTTTAATAATGGTTCAGATCAGATCAGTTGCTCAGTCATGCCTGACTCTTTGCGACCCCATGAATCGCAGCACGCCAGGCCTCCCTGTTCATCACCAACTCCTGGAGTTCACTCAGACTCACGTCCATCGAGTCAGTGATGCCATCCAGCCATCTCATCCTCTGGTGTCCCCTTCTCTTCCTGCCCCCAATCCCTCCCAGCATCAGAGTCTTTTCCAATGAGTCAACTCTTCGCATGAGGTGGCCAAAGTACTGAAGTTTCAGATTTAGCATCAGTCCTTCCAAAGAAATCCCAGGGCTGATCTCCTTTAGAATGGACTGGTTGGATCTCCTTGCAGTCCAAGGGACTCTCAAGAGTCTTCTCCAACACCACAGTTCAAAAGCATCAATTCTTTGGTGCTCAGCTTTCTTCACAGTCCAACTTTCACATCCATACGTGACCACAGGAAAAACCATAGCCTTGACTAGACGAACCTTTGTTGGCAAAGTAATGTCTCTGCTTTTGAATATGCTATCTAGGTTGGTCATAGTAATGGTTGGTTCAGGTGAATAGAATTATGAGATTTGTCACTTTGTTCAACTTCGATTTGTCACTTTGACTACTCTTCATTTTCTGTTTTTATTATAGTGAACACTGATTTCATGACCAGGAAAAAATAGTGAATAAAATCTTATTTGACATAAGAACCATTTGACACCAATAGTTTTTACTGAAGTTGATGTAATCATATAATAGGTAAACCTGTATATGTAAGTGTTTATTTTGCCTTGGCTGGAGAATTCTCCGATTGTCAGCAATACTTTGAGTTCAACAATATATTTATGTCATTGTTCCTCTTTACCCTACTATCAGAAAGTTTGGTTTAACCATCAGTAACTTCAGCTTAATTAAGCCTCCTCCTCATTCTTGCAGAAAGGTAGACAGTAGAGTCTCTCGTGTAGTTATGTATAAAATACACCTTTTACTTCAGCAGTTTTGTTTAGCTTGGAGAGAAAAGGGAGATGGAGGGAATGATAATCTATAACAATTTAAAAATTTGATGTGAATATATTTAATATGTGTTTTAGATACAGAATGACAAAAGTAGATTGCCATCTGGAAGACCTGGGGATCTTACAGACACTGATATTCATAGTTTGAAAAGCATCACTGGGACATGCTTTCATACATCTTTTTTGGCATCCACACAATTAATCTGCAGGAGGCTTACAAGCCAGGATAATTTTCTAAAAATGTCTAAAAAATGCTCTTTGGTAAACTCTCTCTGTGAATACTCATTTTATGAAAATTCAGAGTATAAAACAAACAGGGTAGACATCTTCTCTTTTAGGAAGGCATAAGTTACCAGTTTCTGAATCTTTAAAGACTGAGGAAGGGTAGAGCAAGGAAAGATTTTTGCAGATCCAGAGTATTTTCCCAGTATCTTAGGGACACAGATTTTCCTAAATGCCCTAAAACACTGTGGGAAGGCAGTCAAGGGGTAGAAAAGAAGGGCATTGGCTTCAAACACACTCAAACCAGATATTACCCTGGCAATCATACTTACAGTTTTTTCTCATCTTGTTCTCAGGAAACCCTAAAAAGACATTTCATTACCAAGACACATTACTTTTTTTCCAACTTGGTAATGATCTCATGGCTATGAAATGAAAGTCATTAATTTTGATAGGAATTCATTATCTAATCAAGCTTGTGAGATTCCTGTTTTCTTAATTTGCTTGTATACTACCATGACCCTGCCCTTCTAAACTTTCTAGACAGAATTCCAGCAGGAAAAGATTGTGGGGGAGGGGGGCTGCATAGCTCAGGACCTGAGCACAGACTCAGGGATCAAAACTGTCTGGCTTTAAGTCTTGGCTCCACTGTGAGCTGTGTGTGCACGAAGAGCCTTTTCGTCTCCTTTACAGGAAAGCTGGGGACTTCCCTGGTGGTCCAGTGATTAAGACTCCGTGTTTCCAATGCACGAGATCTATCCTTGATCAGGGAAGTAGATCCTACATTCTGCAACTAAAGATCTCGCATGCCACAGTGAAGACTGAAGATCCCATGTGCTGCAACAAAGATCTGGGGCAGCCAAATTAATTAATATTTTAAAATATTATATAAGAAAGTTGCTGTTCTCACCCCTCAGGGTAGAGAGAGGGGAGAAGATAGCAAATTCCCCATCTCTGGCAATAAGGGTGCCCTTCTACTTCCAGATGCAGGGAATGGAGGTGAATCTTTCATGTGAGAGATTTATTTCCTGCTTTTAGGGAGACAGATGGGGGAATCAGAGTGTCCATCTTGCTTTGGCCATTTCTTAAGTAACTTTAATTCAAAATACTCAATCATCCATGGAGGCACATTTTGGCGCAGCCTGCTCTGGGCCCTCACAGACTACTGTCTTAAATTCTCCAACAACATTCTGATGGGTTTTTTGTTGGTTTGTTTATGGTTGACAAGACTTAAGAGCACCTGAACATTTTAAATATCCTTCTGGATTCTAGTTCTATTTCCTCCCCATTTGTCAGTGTTGTTTAAGGCCTGTTCTCATAGTATTTCTAGGTTTTGAATGTAAATTCCAAGAAGGAATATAGTTTGGTTTTTTGTTGTGTCTCCAGCACCTAGAATAGTCCTTGATACAAAGCAGATAGTATTTATTGAATAATTTTTAAAATTTTATTATATTAAGATGGGCTCAATAAAGGACAGAAATGGTATGGACCTAACAGAAGCAGAAGATATTAAGAAGAGGTGGCAAGAATACACAGAAGAACTGTACAAAAAAGATCTTTATGACCCAGATAATCATGATGGTGTGATCACTGACCTAGAGCCAGACATCCTGGAATGTGAAGTCAAGTGGGCGTTAGAAAGCATCATTATGAACAAAGCTAGTGGAGGTGATGGAATTCCAGTTGAGCTACTTCAAATCCTGAAAGATGATGCTGTGCAAGTGCTGCACTCAATATGCCAGCAAATTTGGAAAACTCAGCAGTGGCCACAGGACTGGAAAAGGTCAGTTTTCATTCCAATCCCAACAAAAGGCAATGCCAAAGAATGCTCAAACGACCGCACAATTGCAGTCATCTCACATGCTAGTAAAGTAATGCTCAAAATTCCCCAAGCCAGGCTTCAGCAATACGTGAACTGTGAACTTCCAGTTGTTCAAGCTGGTTTTAGAAAAGGCAGAGGAACCAGAGACCAAATTGCCAACATCTGCTAGATTATGGAAAAAGCAAGAGAGTTCCAGAAAAACATCTCTTTCTGCTTTATTGACTATGCCAAAGCCTTTGACTGTGTGGATCACAATAAACTGTGGAAAATTCTGAAAGAGATGGGAATACCAGACCACCTGACCTGCCTCTTGAGAAATCTGTATGCAGGTCAGGAAGCAACAGTTAGAACTGGACATGGAAAAACAGACTGGTTCCAAATAGGAAAAGGAGTACGTCAAGGCTGTATATTGTCACCCTGTTTATTTAACTTCTATGCAGAGTACATCATGAGAAACGCTGGGCAGGAAGAAGCGCAAGCTGGAATCAAGATTGCTGAGAAAAATATCAATAACCTCAGATATGCAGATGACACCACTCTTATGACAGAAAGTGAAGAGGAACTAAAAAGCCTCTTGATGAAGGTGAAAGAGGAGAATGAAACAGTTGGCTTAAAAGTCAACATTCAGAAAATGAAGATCATGGCATCCGGTCCCATCACTTCATGGGAAATAGATGGAAAACAGTGGAAACAGTGTCACACTTTATTGTTTTGGGCTCCAAAATCACTGCAGATGGTGACTGCAGCCATGAAATTAAAAGACGCTTACTCCTTGGAAGAAAAGTTATCACCAACCTGGATAGCATATTGAAAAGCAGAGACATTACTTTGCCAACAAAGGTCCGTCTAGTCAAGGCTATGGTTTTTTCAGTGGTCATGTATGGATGTGAGAGTTGTATTGTGAAGAAGGCTGAGCGCTGAAGAATTGATGCTTTTGAACTGTGGTGTTGGAGAAGACTCTTGAGAGTCCCTTGGACTGCAAGGAGATCCAACCAGTCCATTCTGAAGGAGATCAGCTCTGGGATTTCTTTGGAAGGAATGATGCTGAAGCTGAAACTCCAGTACTTTGGCCACTTCATGTGAAGAGTTGACTCATTGGAAAAGACTCTGATGCTGGGAGGGATTGGGGGCAGGAGGAGAAGGGGACGATAGGATGAGATGGCTGGATGGCATCCCTGACTCGATGGACGTGAGTTTGAGTGAACTCCGGGAGTTGGTGATGGACAGGGAGGCCTGGCATGCTGCGATTCATGGGGTCGCGAAGAGTCGGACACAACTGAGTGACTGAACTGAACTGAACTGATTGAAGGATAATTACTTTACAGAATTTTGTTTAAAGTGAGCGTTTTCTTGGAATTCTATAAATCTTCTAATCCATCTGTAATTTTCTGATTTTATATTTTGAGAAATTCTGAATTAGAGTTTAAAATACAAAAGCATGAGGACATGGAGATGTTAGGATACTAATAAGCAATGTAGAATATTGTTAATAATGGTCTTTCAATACCTTCAAGTATTACTTGTATTTCATATTCTGATTGGATAACAGTTTAAAGATTTAAAGATTTTTGTTGTTCAGTCATGTCCAACTCTTTGTGGCCCCGTGGACTGCAACACATCAGGCTTCCCTGGCCCTCACCAGCTCAAACTCATGTGCATTGGGTCAGTGATGCCATCCAACCATCTCCTCCTGTGTCATTCCCTTCTCCTTCTGCCTTTAATCTTTTCCGACATCAGAGTCTTTTCTAATGAGTTGGCTCTTTATATCAGGTGGCCAAAGTATTGGAACTTCAGCTTCAGCATCAGTCCTTCCAATGAATATTCAGAACTGATTTCCTTTACCATTGACTGGTTGGATCTCCTTGCAGTCCAAGGGACTCTCAAGAGTCTTCTCCAACACCGCAGTTCAAAAGCATCAATTCTTCGGCGCTCAGCCTTCTTTGTGGTCCAATTCTCACATCCATACATCACTACTGGAAAAACCATAGCTTTGACTAGACTGACCTTTTTGGCAAAGTAATGCCTCTGCTTTTGAATATGCTATTTAGGTTGGTCATAAGTTTTCTTTCAAGGAGCAAGTGTCTTTTAATTTCATGGCTGTGGTCACCATCTGCAGTGGTTTGGGAGCCCCCCAAAATAAAATCTGTCACTGTTTCTGTTGTTTCCCCATATAGTTTTTTTTTTTTTTATTCAGTCAACATCAGAAAAAATTCAGTGAACATGCATGTCCTTTATGAAACTTAGTTCAAAGTGTGCTTATAGTATTTAAGTTTTACTGTACTTAACCACTGATCTTACTCCATAAGAGACTAAATACCATTTATTCCTTAAGAGATAACATACATGGTAAGTTTCAGAGAATGCTCAAGGTTATAGTAAGACAGAGTATCTGATCTAAAGGAGCTTAAAATGTACTCAAAGAAGACCTGCAGACAATTGTATTATATTCACACTTTATTTAAACTTATATTTGCAGCGCCAACCATAGCGCCTGATGCACTTATGTTAATATTTCTTAAATAAATGAGGAAAAGTAGTCTGATGGGTGAAAGGTTTTAACTTTCCTTCAGGCCAATTAGCCAACAATGACAAGAGTATTTTAAGGTATAGCATGCATGTCTTACTTTGAAGAAACAACATTTGTCTTGAGTTTGTTTGTTTCTGTACTTAGAAGCACCTTGTAAATTTGCCATTTTCTTTGGACATGAGAGCGGCTCTCTGGATTTCCCTTTTGGCTCGGCTGGTAAAGAATCCTGCAGTGCAGGAGACCTGGGTTTGATCTCTGGGTTGGGTAGATCCCCTGGGGAAGGGAAAGGCTACCCACTCCACTCCAGTATTCTGGCCTGGAGAATTCCATGGACTGTATAGTCCACGGGGTCGCAAAGAGTCGGACATGACTGAGCGACTTTCACTTTCACTATAGCATTAAACACATGTAAACCACTTTACGCATCCACATGCACACACAAACAATAGCAAATCCCTGCTATTGGACTTCAGCTGTGGCCTGATCCCTGAGGTTTCGTTGGCTTGGTCCATGTTCCAGCTTCATGAGCTGAGATGGGCTTAAGACTTGCCTTTGATATCTGTACACTTTGGGGGGGTTATTTGGTTACACTGTCTCCCACTTTCATACTTCTTTCTTATTATCTAATGTTTCTCTGAGGTTACATAGTATCTTAGTTATAGACTATCACCCCCTCACTCATATACACTTCCATTCTATTGAACAATTGTGAGTCATTTATTTATTTTTTTATTTATAGAATTTATTACGCCTTCAGAAAGTCCTTGTGCAGGATCATATCACAGGGCATGACTTTTTCCTCCTAACTTCATTCATCTCCCCTCCCCCATTTTATTTTTTATTTTTTTGGCCACACATGTGGCACGTGGGATCTTGGTTCTTGAAGCAGGGATTGAAACCCTGCTCCCTGCAGTGGAAGTGCAGAGTCTTAAGAGTCTTAACCACTGGACCACCAGGTCTGTCCTTTCCCCCCTGCTATAGAATAAGAAAATTTCCCCCTTTGACCCAGGGAGTCCCACACTTATCAATCAAGGTCTGTTTCCATCCCAGGCACCTACCAGAAGCTTTTTCTCAAAAAATCAGCTCTTACCGTCTAAGGAATATTCTAAAAAATAATATTCCTTCATTCTGTGTACATACTTACATCAAAATGGGCTCATATTCTCCATATCCTTATATAGCATTTGTTTCCACTGACTTCTATATTGTGGGCATCTTTCCTTGGCAGTAACTATAAGCTGTCATCAGGCTTTAGTGGATGTATTCTACCCAACTGATGGGATGTGTCATCATTTATTTAGCCCACATTCAAGCTGTTTTCAAAGCTTTGCTATTATAAACAGTGTTAGGAAGCGTGTTCTTGCATTTCTCTGTATACTTTTTCATTACTTTAGAAACTCCCTTAACTGATTTCTTCAAGACTAACTTGCTGAATTTAGTAGATCACACTTTATCTGTAAAACATACTCTGCATGTGCACACACATGTACACTTGTCTGGATAATGTTGCAGAGGCATTCTAATAGAGTTAAGTTTTTTTTTTTTTTAGAAGTACATACATTTTCAGAGTCTATGATGATCATCATATGTTTCACCTTTGACTTATTCTAACATATTTCTCTCTCATTGGAGTAATGAACCCACAACAAACTGTGGAAAATTCTTAAAGAGATAGGAATACCAGACCACCTGACCTGCCTCCTGAGAAATCTGTATGCAGGTCAGGAAGCAACAGTTAGAACTGAACATGGAACTACAGACTGGTTCCAAATTGGGAAAGGAGTATACCAAGCCTGAATATTGTCACCCTGCTTATTTAACTTATATGCAGAGTACATCATGAGAAATGCTGGGCTGGATGAAGCAAGCTGGAATCAAGATTGCTGGGAGAAATATCAATAACCTCAGATATGCAGATGACACCACCCTTATGGCAGAAAGTGAAGAAGAACAAAGGAGCCTCTTGATGAAATTGAAGAGGAGAGTGAAAAAGTTGGCTTAAAACTCAACATTCAGAAAACTAAGATCATGGCATCTGGTCCCTTCACTTCATGGCAAACAGATGGAGAAACAGTGGAAACAGTGACAGACTTTATTTTTTGGGGCTCCAAAAGCAGTGCAGATGGTGATTGCAGCCATGAAATTCAAAGATGCTTGCTCCTTGGAAGAAAACTTATGACCAACCTAGACAGCATATTAAAAAGCAGAGACATTACTTTGCCAACAAAGGCCCGTCTAGTCAAGGCTATGGTTTTTCCAGTGGTCATGTATGGATGTGAGAGTTGGACTATAAAGAAAGCTGAGCCCTGCAGAATTGATGCTTTTGGACTCTGGTGTTGGAGAAGACTCTTGAGAGTCCCTTGGACTGCAAGGAGATCAAGCCTATTATTGGTAAAGGAAATCAGTCCTGAATATTCATTGAAAGGACTGATACTGAAGCTGAAGTTGCAATACTTTTGCCACCTGATGCGAAGAACCGACTCATTCGAAAAGACCCTGATGCTGGGAAAGATTGAGGGTAGGAGAAGAAGGGGACGACAGAAGATGAGATGATTAAATGGAATTACTGTCTTGATGGACATGAGATTGAGTAAACCTGGGAATTGGTGATGGACAGGGGGGCCTGGCATGCTGCAGTCCAAGGGGTTGCAAAGAGAGACTGAACTGAACTGAACACACTACTGATTCAGTTCAGTTCAGTCGCTTAGTTGTGTCCAGCTCTGTGGACCCCATGAATCGCAGCACGCCAGGCCTCCCTGTCCATCACCAACTCCTGGAGTTCACTCAAACTCAGGTCCATTGAGTTAGTGATGCCGTCCAGCCATCTCATCCTCTGTCGTCCCCTTCTCCTCCTGCCCCCAATCCCTCCCCTTCTCCTCCTGCCCCCAATCCCTCCCAGCATCAGAGTCCTTTCCAATGAGTCAGCTCTTCGCATGAGGTGGCCAAAGTATTGGAGTTTCAGCTTTAGCATCAGTCCTTCCAAAGAACACCCAAGGCTGATCTCCATTAGAATGGACTGGTTGGATCTCCTTGCAGTCCAAGGGACTCTCAAGAGTCTTCTCCAACACCACAGTTCAAAAGCATCAGTTCTTCAGTGCTCAGCTTTCTTCACAGTCTAACTCTCACATCCATACATGACCACTGGAAAAACCATAGCCTTGACTATTAGCCTAGACGGACTGATAGTTATTTATAAATTGCCTCCTTGTATAAGATTTGGGGATATGTATTCATAGCTAAGAGTTTCCTTTAGTTTTCTGATATGCATACCCTCTTTATTAGGTGTAGATAGCAAAGTTATGCTGTCTTGATAAAATATATTGGAAGGGTTTTCTTAGTTTCTTTACTTTGGAACAGTTTAACATAGCAGTGACTTATTTCCTGAATTTAGAAAAAATGTTTTTGACTTTGACATACTTCTAAATATTACTCATTGTTTGTTATTCTATTTAGATTTTCTTCTTTGGGTCAATTTTCATGAAAAAATTATTTGAAAGTCATCCTTTTTCTAAATGTTTAAAAATTTCAGTACAGCAATAAGTGGCTGTGTATGATTCCTGCTCCTCTTAATTATGTCCTTTTTTTTTCTTGATTAAAGTTATTGGCATTTAGCTTATATTTTGAAGGGAGGGAGTCCTTGAGAGTGTTGATCAGTCCTATTATTTCAATTTATTACATAGATCACTTCTACTATTTCTAACTTATTTTTTTTATTTCTAACTTATTAATGTCTACTTTTATTGCTCTATTTCTTTTTTCTGTTCTACTTATTTTTTATATTCTCTTTGAATGTTTTGGAAGGAATGTTTAGTTAACATTTTTCACTCTGTTAATAGCAATTCAGTTCAGTCACTCAGTCACGTCAGAATTTTTGTGACCCTACAGAGTGCAGCACGCCAGACTTCCCTGTGCATATTCAACTCCTGGAGCTTACTCAAACTCATGTCCATCGAGTCAGTGATGGCATCCAACCGTCTAATCCTCTCTCGTCCCCTTCTCCTGCCTTCAATCTTTCCCAGCATCAGGGTCTTTTCAAATGAGTCAGCTCTTCGCATGAGATGGCCAAAGTATTGGAGCTTCAGCTTCAGCATCAGTCCTTCAAATGAATATTCAGGACTGATTTCTTTTACCATTGACTGGTTGGATCTCCTTGCAGTCCAAGGGACTCTCAAGAGTCTTCTCCAACACCACAGTTCAAAAGCATCAATTCTTCGGTGCTCAGTCTTCTTCACAGTCCAACTCTCACATCCATACAGGACTACTGGAAAAACCATAGCTTTGACTAGACGGACCTTTGTTCGCAAAGTAATGTCTCTGCTTTTTAATATACTGTCTAGGTTGTTCGTAAGTTTTCTTCCAAGGAGGAAGTGTCTTTGAATTTCATGGCTACAGTCCCCATCTGCAGTGATTGTGGAGCCCCCAAAAATAAATTTTGCCACTGTTTCCATTGTTTTCCCATCTATTTGCCATGAAGTTATGGGACCAGATGCCATGATCTTAGTTTTTTGAATGTTGATTTTTAAGCCACCTTTTTCACTCTCCTGTTTCAGTTTCATCAAGAGGCTCTTTAGTTCTTCTTTGCTTTCTGCCATAAGGATGGTGTCATCTGCATATCTGAGGTTATTGATATTTCTCCTGGGAATCTTGATTCTAGCTTGTGCTGCATCCATCCTGGCATTTCTCATGATGTAGTCTGCATATAAGTTAAATAAGCAGGGTGACAATATACAAGCTTGACATAATCTTTTCCCGACTTGGAACCAGTCTGTTGTTCCATATTCAGTTCTAACAGTTTGCTATGATCCACACAGTCAAAGGCTTTGGCATAGTCAGTGTTGCAGAAATAGATGTTTTTCTGGAACTCTTTTGCTTTTTTGATGATCCAACCTATGTTGGCAATTTGCTCTCTGGTTCCTCTAACTTTTCTAAATCCAGCTTGAACATCTGGAGGTTCACAGTTCTTGTACTGTTGAGGCCTGGCTTGAAGAATTTGGAACATTTCTTTGCTAGTGTTTGAGATGAGTACAATTGTACGGTAGTTTGAACATTCTTTTGCATTGCCTTTCTTTGGGATTGGAATGAAAACTGACCTTTTCCAGTCCTGTGGCCACTGCTGAGTTTTCCAAATTTGCTGGCATAGTGAATGCAACACTTTCACAACATCATCTTTTAGGATCTGAAATAGCTCCACTGGAATTCCGTCACCTTCACTAGCTTTGTTCGTAGTGATGTTTCCTATCGGGAGACCCAGGTTCGATTCCTGAGTCAGGCGGATCCCCTGGAGAAGGAAATGGCAATCCACTCCAGTACTCTTGCCTGGAAAATCCCATGGACGGAGGAGCCTGATAGGCTACAGTCCATGGGGTCGCAAAGAGTTGGACAGGACTGAGGGACTTCACTTTCACTTTCACTTGACTTCACATTCCAGGATGTCTGGCTCTAGGTCAGTGATCACACCATCGTGATTATCTGGGTCATGAAGATCTTTTTTGTACAGTTCTTCTGTGTATTCCTGCCACCTCTTCTTAATATCTTCTGCTTCTGTTAGGTCCATACCATTTCTGTCCTTTATCGAGCCCATCTTTGCATGAAATGTTCCCTTGGTATCTCTAATTTTCTTGAAGAGATCTCTAGTCTTTCTCATTCTATTGTTTTCCTCTATTTCTTTGCATTCATCACTGAGGAAGGCTTTCTTATCTCTTCTTGCTATTCTTTGGAACTCTGGTTACTGGCTCTTATTGGTTCCAGAGCTGGAGAAGAGCCTAAGTAATTGAATGCATCACCTTGTAATATTTGTACAAATGTTATTGAATGCATCACCTTGTAATATTTGTACAAATGTTATGGGGCTGCATTCACAAATGAGCTTTTCTTATGTAGTTGAACAAACCTAAGCCTTCTTGTCTTTTGTGTCATTATTGCTTTTGTTCCTCTCAGGCCAGGTAACAGCTTTTGGGAGGAAAAAAGATGAAATATGAAGTATTTTAGTTTCATTGAACCCTGTTGCTCTTAACAAGGAGATGAACAGGTGGCATTCTCAAACTTCAGTTCTTTAAACTACCTCCTGGCACTACCAGATTTTAAAATTGTGATTTTTTTCTTATAGGAACATATTTTTCACATTAAATATATTATATGTAAAATTAAAAAAAATAAACTGAGTAGCAAATAAAAAAAAATAAAAGTGAAAAACAAAAAAACTAACAAACAAAAAAAAACATCATTTGCCATTTTTAAGCAGTTATACAGTTTCTGAACAATCTTATGGGCATAAGAGTAGAACTTACATAAAATATTTACCATATTTCCTTTAAAATAACTGAATGATTTAGAAATGAGTTTTTTTTTTTTTAATTTATTTATTTTAATTGGAGGCTAATTACTTTACAATATTGTATTGGTTTTGCCATACATCAAATGAATCCACCATGGATGTACACATGTTCCCCATCCTGAACCCCCCTCCCAGTACCATCCCTCTGGGTCATCCCAGTGCACCAGCCCCAAGCATCCTGTATTCTGCATTGAACCTGGACTGGTGATTCATTTGTTATATGATATTATACATGTTTCAATGCCATTCTCCCAAATCATCCCACCCTCTCCCTCTCCCACAGAGTCCAAAAAGACTGTTCTATACATCTGTGTCTTTTTTTGCTGAGAAATGAGTTTTAAATTGAGTATATCAATTAGGTTGAAAGATATCATAAAGGTCACATAGGCATTTCAGATAAAATGGGTTCTTTGGTTCGAGAGGTGTAGAAGACACTACTAGGTTAAAAAAAAGTTGAAATAGGTAACTTTACTGCAGAAAGTAGTTTCTAGAGTCTTTCGTATGCATTGTGAATCTCTAAATGGAAAGAAGAGATGTGGGGTGGGGGGAAGGTTTTCAAACTCATTAGCCATCTGCCCTCACACCCTGTTTTTTCCTATAAAAATTTGATGATACATCTTTGTAGGTTTGTTACACTTACCTGTTGTGTCTTCTAGTATCTTGTGCTACTTTTTCAGAAAAACTGATGTTCTCTTAACTTCTTCATTATATAGGTGAGAAAATTGAACTCTAAGGAAATTAAATAATTTTTCACAGCTAATTAAAAGCAATGAGTATTAGAACCCAAGTGGGGAAAATCCCAGGACTAGTTTTTACATTACCCTTCATTATTACTTGAAATATGAAATGTTACTTTCTCAAAATGTATTTCTTCTAATAAGCAGTGTTTTTACAGTCCCCATTAATAAATATCAGTTCAATTTTATGTGTATGTGTGTGTTTGTGTGTGTGTGTGTGTGTGTATTTGTATGTGTTTTTGGTATAAAATTAATGTATTATGTTTTTGATCCAATATTTTGTGCCTACTATGGGCTTACTTTGGTTTTGAATTAGAAAATCACATAACCGTAAAATCTGCTTTTTCTTTTGCAGCGGCATTAATTAGAGGAAATCGTAAAAACTGTGCTCAATTTTCTGGCTCCCTTGACTGGTTAATCAGCCGACTGGAAAGACTGGAAGCTTCTTCTGGTATGTTTTCCAATATCTCCTTTTTATGATATAGTATACCTTTTTTTCTATTTTATGTCATTTAAGACATACAAACAGATTCAATTTTTACTGATGGCTGAAATCATTGGTATTTTCATTAATTATTTCTGAAAAGCAATGTAAGAGTATCTTCATCATTTACATTTATAAAAGAATGAAGTTCAGAAAGCCACTGAAGTGCCAGAATTCTCATTATTTTTCAAATCAACTCTTCCTAATGTACTAATACATTGGTGGTTTAGTCATTAAGTGGTGTCCGACTCTTGTGACCCCATGGACTCTAGCCTGCCAGGCCCCTCTGTCCATGGAATTCTCCAGGCAAGAATATTGGAGTGGGTTACCATTTCCTTTTCCAACTTAGCACCTTACAATACTCTACAGATAAAAATATTTGTTTGGGTGAATTGTTTTTGTTTTTTAGTTTAAGTGAATTTAATTTGAAAAAAAATAGATTGGTTTGGAATTCCCATTTAAAATTTTTCTTTAATTATGTGGACAGATTGGGGAAAAAAAATGGGTTTCTAAATCATATAGGATAATAGTTTATTTTTTAATTTTTTTGAACAATAGTATTTTTATTCAGAGTCAAATCATAATATGTGATTATTGTTACTAAGTTGGAAGATACAAAAGCATAGAAATGCTTTTTCAAAAGTTAATCATGTTCCCATCAACCAGAGATATTTACTGTTAGCATTTAATAGCATTTAACTTGCTATTCCAAGTCTTCATTCCTTTTACTTTGTATTGAAATTTGTATTTCTATAGAAAAGTTTGTAAATATAAGTGTACAGATCAGTTCGTTTTCACAAATAGGATGTATTTGTGTAACAACCGGTTAACAAACAGAATATTATCACCTATCAGAAACATACCCTGGAACCTTCTTCCAGAACCTTCTTCCACTCATTCACTCCTCTGCCCCAGCACCTAAGTATTAATGTCATAGATTTATTCTGCCAATTTTTGAACTCTGTGTAACTGGAATCATGCAGAATAAATTTTTGTGTGTCTGCTTTCTTTCATTCAGTATATTTGTGAGATTCAGTCACTAATTTATTTTAAAGGGCTTTAGTAAATACAAATAGAAGTCTGCATCATTGTAAAATAGTTAAAGACCATACAATCAGATATGTCTGTGTCTAACAAGAATGTTATTTTTGTATTGATGATGTGGAGATGTACGCATGCATTCTGTGGTACAGCAGTTTGCCTCAAGGACATCCCAAGCTGAGTCTCTTGCTCCTACGTCAGTTCACGTAGTATTCCATTAGTTGCTCTTCTATAGTACTAATGCCCACTTCTGTTACTTATATTTCCTCTCCATTGCCTATACTAGTGGTGAACTCCTTCAAGTCGGGGGCTCAGTTTTATTCATCTTTGTGTTCTTTGCATCTACCATACTGTCTGGCACCTAGTAGGTACTTTATAGCATTTGTTGAATGAATGGTTAAATTCACTTAAGAAAATACTTCTCAATACAGAAATAATTCCATGGCTGTGTATGATAGAGACCCATTCAGGGACATGTTTGTTGAAGTTGAATGACTAGAGAGATAGAAGTACAGATGGTTGTGGTCAAAGGAGGTTGGTTTTAAGTCAGAGAACAGAATTTCACAGTTTAAGATTGAATAACTTAGAAATCTAATGTAAGAGAAATTTGAGTAACACTGAGTTCTAAGGCATTGCTGGATCATTGGGTGACAAAAATAAAAAAGCAGATTGTTGAGATAAAAAGGTATAATAATTATGAGACAAAGATTTCAGGGTACCACAGTGTGAGTGAGATGACTATGAATCAATATAGAATATATTCATTAAGGAAAAACTGAATAGCTACTATGAGGAAGTGATCAGATAGTAGTAAGATGATGGCAGGGATTGCAAAAATGGATAAATTCTTGATTCAAAGCATCTAGAGTTATTGGCAAGTTCCAGTGTATACAAAAAAGAGTATGCTGGTGTCTTTCACTGGCCCAGGGAGCATGTAGAAAGAGAAAGGAACAGAGCAACCTTCAGCATGAAGTATGAGTTCTATACGTTGCTTCACTTTTTAAAATATGCGCAGCAAAAAGAAAAAAAAAAAACTCAAAGGAAAAGGGGAGAAAGAGAAGGAAAAAACAGAGCAGAGTATCCTTTGACCTTTTTAACAAACAAAACTTGGGTCCACTTGTCCTCACACAGTAAAGCCAGTCTATGGACACTGGGTTGGATTGAACCAACATTAAATAAATCCATCATTTATTGCAGGATGCAAGGCTGGTGGAATGGGCAGCTCACACTCCAAAGTGTGAGTGTGATGGCTTTCAGGGAAGCCATCAACAAAAGTGGGGGTGGGAGCTGCAGAGTGCATGATCAGCTCATGCACAGTTGTCAGATTGGTTGGCATCAAGGCGAAGTTTCCAGCATCATCAACCTTATTGTTTCAAACAGTATAGAGTCTATATGATTGTGGTCAGCAGTTTTCATCTGGTTGGTGTCTGCTTCCTGTAAAAACAACTTAGGAATGTATGTCAGGTCTTTATCTTTTGGGATCTGGGAGTTTGGTGATTCAGCCATATGAAGGATTTGTCGTCTAAATTGTTACCAGTTTCCCAATTCAATGCTATTCTTTTTTTTTTTTTTTTTAACATCTTCACATTTCTGAATCATTAACTATTTTTTTTAATGTTAAAAGTCACATAATATACAATTTTAACCATATTTTACTGTACAATTCAGTGGTATTAATTTCATACAAATGGTAAAACTCTCACCATCATCTGTCTCCCAAATTTTTCACCTTCCTAAGCTGAAATTCTGCCCCATTAAACACTTAGCTCCCTATCTCCCCTCTCTACCCCACCCCTAGCCTCTGGCTTCTGACATTTACCAGTGTGCTTTTATGAATTTGGATTTTGCTGGTGAATCTATTACTGCAAAGCAGAAATACAGACACAGATGTAGAGAACAAATGTATGGACACCAAGCAGCTGTGAGGGGTATGAATTGGAGATTGGGATTGACCTGACTACTACATATGAAGTTGGATGGCTGGTGAGGGTCCACTGTATAGCGGAGGTGGAAAAAATACAATCTCTTTTTAGGATATATATTAAGTTAACCTTAAAAATGCATTCAAGTATACATTAGTTACAGACAATACTATTTGATTCCTAATCATTAACTCTTTTAAGACTTAATGGAGGCCTGAGAGACTAAAGCAAAAGCCTTTTTACTTCAGAGAACAGGGACATCGAGACTGGTATATGGTTTCAAGCTCAGCCACACAGAGTCCACTGTTTAGTATTCAATTCAGTCAGTTAAAGGCACGGATCTATTGGCTGCACATCCCTACTTGATGTGATCATTTCCCAATCCAGCTGCTAGTAGCAGATATTTCTACTTAAAATAGAAGCCTTGTGCTCAGAGAAGGCAAACTGAAAGTCAGGAGTAGGAAGGGTCCTTAGAGAATGCTTCCCCTCACATTCTCACTTTGGAGGAAGAAAATTGAGGCACAAAACCTTGCAATGACTGCTTTGAAATGCTGGAATTAACTTTTATAGCCAAGATGAAAACCAGCTCCCTCATATCAGGCTTGAAATATTAATATGTTCACTATGCCTGATAGCCTCCTATATTTTAAGTATCTAAAATATTTTTCACGAAACAAGTGAAAAACAAATATTTTTCTCTACTGTGGAGAGTAGTACAAGTTTCAGTGAACTCTTTTTTCCCCCCCTAGAGGAAGTAGAACATTGCTCAGTTTTTAAAATAGACAGAAACAATAAAGCTCTGCATATATATGTGTGTCCTCACACAGAAATAATATAAATGTATTTCAGTCATGCTGTATTGTTTACTGAGTGCTTCCACATGCATCATCTTATTTTCTCTCTATCTGGGATTGCTGAACACACATGCCCCGCTGCTTGTCAGTCTCCCAACTGTGTTAGTAGCTTCTGTATCAGAATATGAGCAGCAGAGCAGAGCTGGGGGTCTGACAGCTGTCACTTGCCTTCAGAAAAGGGCAGTGGACAAAACTCAAAATAAACTTGTGCACACTTAAGTAGAAAGCTGTGAAGTCTTGAGAAGAGTCAGCAGGAGGATGTGTTAATGAAAAAAGCTTACCTAGTTTAGGTTCCACCAGAAGTAGACCTTGAGACAAGGATCGAAAGGCAAGTTTATTTGCAATTTGAGTGGATGTGAGACAGGTAGAGAGGGTATGTTGGTAAAGCAAGTTACACCCATGGGTACTTGAGGCTTTTGTTTTTCTGGTGTGAGGGGGAATTCTGCAAACACCTGCATTAACATTATCCCACCTGAGAGGCGAGGGAGTTGGAGTATTCATAACCAGTTTGTCTTCTGTAGTTGAGTGGCGCTGTCTCCTGAGGACATTAATTGTAGGGCTCCTCTAGCTGCTGCTGGAGTCAGAGCAAATCTTAAAACAAAGAAATGCGGAGTCTGGCAGTTCAAAGTAGGCAGCGTTCACCAAATAGAGAAGGTGAGAGTCTGACCAGGGCAGCATCCAGTATCCTGCTGCTGCTGCTGCTAAGTCGCTTCAGTCGTGTCCGACTCTGTGCGACCTCATGGACTGCAGCCTACCAGGCTTCTCCGTCCATGGGATTCTCCAGGCAAGAACACTGGAGTGGGTTGCTATTTCCTTCTCCAATCCACTACCCAGGCAACTGCTATTTCATTGTGATAGAAATAGGCAGCTTTCTTCTTCTTTTTAATGTTCTGCATTATCTAAAGTTGCCCAATATCACCACTGCATAAAGCCTTATTAGACTGTCTAATCAGTTTATAAGAATATCCATTATGCATTTTTTTGGTGGGGTATGGGGGGATAAATTAGACAATGTCCCAAACTTCATGTGTGATTCTGTGTCTGGGGGGCATAAATTAGAAAATGTCCCAGACTTCCTGTGTGATTCTGTGCCTGGGCCAAATTTAATTGAAAAGACAAGATTTGTATAAAAAATACTGTTGATTGAGTTGATGTAATCCACTCAGGCTTGGTGTTTCTTTAGAATTTTTTTCATCCCTTAAGATACTTTTTCAGAAGGTGGTTAAGAATAATCAGCTGCTCAGGAGGCTGACTATTTTTTTCTTATTTTTTATATAGTCTGTTCCCCCAGATAGTTTTGCAGGGATCAAAGTGGGCTTCTTGTGGATTCCTGCTAATTCCTCCTGTACTTAGCAAGTGCCAAGAATGGTGTTCCTTCTGGGTTTAAGCAGAATAAGGGGCTGAGAGTGGTCCTGAATTGCCAGAGTTTTGCGCTGACATACAGTACAGCTTTTGTTACCTGCAAGCATGGCAATTTAAAGCGTCCAAAGATGTCATAGCTATTTCTTACAGAGCGTAAACCAGTCATTTTTCAAAGGAAAAGCTTTGTAGCTACTGGAATAATTTGTCACAGAAGATTGTGTTTAGGAAAGTCCTCCACCTTACTATCTACTTAGGTGTAATCAGTTGAGTTAGAAAGAGTATGGGCTCACAGGATATTGTATGAGATCCAGTATTAGGGACGTAGATATAGCTAACCTTCTAAAGTGATACTAGCAATCCAAGCAACACCAGTGATACCAGAGAAAGAGACCATTTTCTAGGAGATAGCCATAAAAAAGTGTCTTTAGCTCTTGATTGAAAGCCTTTGATTTTGCAGAAAGTCAGCTATGTTAAACCCAGGAGATCATGTACCTGAACCATATAAGAAACACTGAATCAGAATCACGGTGATATTGGAGACCTTTTAAAGAAAATCTTCTATGATAGTTTTTGGGATCAATACGTGTTTGACTCTGTAATACCACACAGTGATCATTTATTTGCATCCAGAGATTTCACCTCGAGCACATTACAGTGATTGATGTTTTTAATAATGATCTTGGGTCATCAAGATATGTAAATGATGTTTAATGCTGATGGGTCACTAAATATAGGGGAACAGAATCTATATTTTTCAATGATAGTCACTGTAAATGTTTGAAATCATGATGGCACCCCACTCCAGTACTCTTGCCTGGAAAATCCCATGGATGGAGGCGCCTGGTAGGCTGCAGTCCATGGGGTCACTAAGAGTCAGACACGACTGAACGACTACACTTTGACTTTTCATTTTCATGCATTGGAGAAGGAAATGACAACCCACTCCAGTGTTCTTGCCTGGAGAATCCCAGGGACGGGGGAGCCTGGTGGGCTGCCGTCTATGGAGTCGCAGAGTTGGACACGACTGAAGTGACTTAGCAGCAGCAGCAGCATTAGAAGTTAAAGATTACTAATTTGATAGTTAGCTAAGACTCTTGTCAAAAATTAGGCATTTTTGAATGACACTAAAACAGTCCGTATACAGCCTACAGTATTTAGTAAAGCATTAAGTTGTAACTGGAAAGGAAAAAGAGGGAAGAGAATGGGGAATCTGGATTTGGAGGGCTTCCTGTATTTTGAATGTGAAAAATGAAAAACGAATTCTCCCAAAGTAAAGTCCAAATGAACAAGAACGTTCTTTTCTGAATGCAAACATGATTCAAGTTGCTGGGTTATCCACAGTCTTGATCCTATTTCACAATGCCTTTCTACAAGCCCGTGTATGGGATTGATGGCAAACTACTTTTCTAGAAAATAGTTCTTGAAATATAAATGTTCAACTGTCTCATATTAGAGAAAAATTACCACTTTGCCACATAGAATTTATTTTATAATCATTTCCCATACTTACTGTTTAACCACATAACTTATTTCTAACAATAGGCATTAAAGTGTGAAGGAAAACTGAAAGTGACTAGGCTGAGAGCATGACTGGCTTTTTATTTTTTAATAAATTTATTTATTTTAATTGGAGGCTATTAATTTACAATATTGTGGTTTTTGCCATACATTGACATGAACCAGCCATGGGTGTACATGTGTCCCCCATCCTGACCCCCTCCCACCTCCCTCCTCATCCCATCACTCAGGGTTGTCCCAGTGCATCGGGTTTGAGTGCCCTGTTTCATGCATCAATCTTGGACTGGTCATCTATTTCACATATGGTAATATACATGTTTCAATGCTATTTTCTCAAATCATCCTATGCTTGCCTTCTCCCACAGAGTCCAAAAGTCTGTTCTTTATATCTGTGTCTCCTTTGCTGTCTCACATATAGGGTCATTGTTGTCATCTTTCTAAATTCCATATATATGCATTAATATACTGTATTGGTGTTTTTCTTTCTGGCTTACTTCACTCTGTATAATAGGCTCCAGTTTCATCCACCTCATTAGAACTGATTCAAATGCATTCTTTTTAATAGCTGAGTAATATTCCATTGTGTATGTGTACCACAGCTTTCTTATGATTTGTCTGCCAATGGACATCTAGGTTGCTTCCATGTCCTAGCTATTGTAAACAGTGCTGCAATGAACATTGGGGTGCACGTGTCTCTTTCAATTCTGGTTTCCTCGGTGTGTATGCCCAGCAGTGGGATTACACTGCTGGCCCAGCTGGGCCAGCTGGGTCGTCATTGGAAGGACTGATGCTGAAGCTGAAACTCCAATACTATGGCCACCTCATGGGAAGAGTTGACTCATTGGAAAATACTCTGATGCTGGGAGGGATTGGGGGCAGGAGGAGAAGGGGATGACAGAGGATAAGATGGCTGGATGGCATCACCGACTCGATGGACATGAGTTTGAATGAACTCCAGGAGTTGGTGATGGGGAGGCCTGGTGTGCTGTGATTCATGGGGTTGCAAAGAGTTGGACATGACTTAGTGACTGAACTGAAATGCAGGCAGTTTTATTTCCAGTTTTTAAAGGAATCTCCACACTGTACTCCATAGTGGCTGTACTAGTTTGCATTCCCACCAACAGTGTTAGAGGGCTTCCATTTCTCCACACCCTCTCCAGCATTTATTGTTTGTACACTTTTTGATAGCAGCCATTCTGATGAGCGTGAGACGATACCTCATTGTCATTTTGATTTGCATTTCTCTGACAATGAGTGATGTTGAGCGTCTTTTCATGTGTTGTTTAGCCATCTGTATGTCTTCTTTGGAGAAATGTCTATTTAGTTCTTTGGCCCACTTTTTTATTGGGTCGTTTATTTTTCTGGAATTGAGCTGCATGAACCGCTTGTATATGTTTGAGATTAATTCTTTGTCAGTTGCGTCATTTGCTATTATTTTCTCCCATTCTGAAGGCTGTCTTTTCACCTTGCTTATAGTTTATTTCATTGTGCAAAAGCTTTTAAGTTTAATTAGGTCTCATTTGTTTATTTTTGCTTTTATTTCCGTTACTCTGGGAGGTGGGTTACAGGGTATCCTGCTGTGATTTATGTCAGA
The DNA here is from genome assembly GCF_055505025.1 of Bos grunniens. NCBI lineage: Eukaryota > Metazoa > Chordata > Mammalia > Artiodactyla > Bovidae > Bos > Bos grunniens. The sequence continues at coordinate 36,067,188 of NC_141192.1, read as the reverse complement.
GAGTGTTTTGTCTATGTTTTCATCTAGGAGTTTTACAGTTTCTGGTCTTACATTTAGATCTTTAGATTGGAGAAGGCAATGGCACCCCACTCCAGTACTCCTGCCTGGAAAATCCCATGGACGGAGGAGCCTGGCAGGCTGCTGTCTGTGGGGTCGCTGAGGGTCGGACACGATTGAGCGACTTCACTTTGACTTTTCACTTTCATGCATTGAAGAAGGAAATGGCAACCCACTCCAGTGTTCTTGGCTGGAGAATCCCAGGGACGGGGGAGCCTGGTGGGCTACCGTCTATGGGGTCGCACAGAGTCAGACACAACTGAAGTGACTTAGCAGCAGCATTTAGATCTTTAATCCATCTTGAGTTTATTTTTGTGTAAGATGTTAGAAAGTGCTCTAGTTTCACTCTTTTACAGGTGGTTGACCAGTTTTCCCAGCACCACTTGTTAAAGAGATTTTCTTTTCTCCATTGTATATTCTTGCCTCCTTTGTCAAAGATAAGGTGTCCATAGGTGCATAGATTTATCTCTGGTCTTTCTATTTTGTTCCATTGATCTATATTTCTGTCTTTGTGCCAGTACCATACTGTCTTGATGACTGTAGCTTTGTTGTATATTCTGAAGTCAGGAAGGTTGATTCCTCTAATTCTGTTCTTCTTTCTCGGGATTGCTTTGGCTATTCGAGGGTTTTTGTATTTCCATACAAATTGTGGAATTATTTGCTCTAGTTCTGTGAAAAATACCGTTGGTGGCTTGATAGGGATTGCATTGAATCTATAGATTGCTTTGGGTACTTTACTCATTTTCACCATATTGATTCTTTTGATCCATGAACATGGTATATTTCTCCATCTATTTGTGTCATCTATGTTGCCCGGAAAATCCAACAGATGGAAGAGCCTGGTAGGCTGCAGTCCATGGGGTTGCTAAGAGTCGGACACGACTGAGCGACTTCACTTTCACTTTCCACTTTCTTGCATTGGAGAAGGAAATAGCAACCCACTCCAGTGTTCTTGCCTGGAGAATCCCATGGACGGAGAAGCCTGGTAGGCTGCAGTCCATGGGGTCACACAGAGTCAGACACGACTGAAGTGACTTAGCAGCAGCAGCAGCAACAGCATGATTTCTTTCATCAGTGTTTTATAGTTTTCTATTTTTGGGGGGCTGCAAAATCACTGCAGATGGTGACTGCAGCTATGAAATTAAAAGACGCTTATTCCTTGGAAGAAAAGTTATGACCAACCTAGATAGCATATTGAAAAGCAGAGACATTACTTTGCCAACAAAGGTCTATCTAGTCAAGGCTATGGTTTTTCCTGTGGTTATGTATGGATGTGAGAGTTGGACTGTGAAGAAAGCTGAGCGCCGAAGAATTGATGCTTTTGAACTGTGGTATTGGAGAAGACTCTTGAGAGTCCCTTGGACTGCAAGGAGATCCAACCAGTCCATCCTAAAGGAGATCAGTCCTGGGTGTTCATTGGAAGGACTGATGCTAAAGCTGAAACTCCAGTACTTTGGCCACCTCATGCAAAGAGTTGACTCATTGACAAAGACCCTGATGCTGGGAGGGATTGGGGGCAGGAGGAGAAGGGGACGACAGAGGATGAGATGGCTGGATGGCATCACTGACTCGATGGATGTGAATCTGAGTGAACTCCGGGAGTTGGTGATGGACAGGGAGGCCTGACGTGCTGCGATTCATGGGATTGCAAGGAGTCAAACATGACTGAGAAACTGAACTGAACTGACATATAGGTCTTTTGTTTCTTTAGGTAGATTTATTCCTAATTATTTTATTCTTTTTGTTTCAGTGGTGAATGGAATTGTTTCCTTAATTTCTCTTTCTGTTTTCTCATTGTTAGTTTATAGGAATGCAAGGGATTTCTGTGTGTTAATTTTATATCCTCCAACTTTACTATATTCATTGATTAGCTCTAGTAATTTTCTGGTGGGGTGTTTAGGGTTTTCTGTGTAGAGGATCATGTCATCTGCAAACAGTGAGAGTTTTACTTCTTTTTCAATCTGGATTCCTTTTAGTTATTTTTCTTCTCTGATTGCTGTGGCTAAAACTTACGAAACTATGTTGAATAGTATTGTTGAGAATGGGCACCCTTGTCTTGTTCCTGACTTTAGGGGCTCCTTTAGAAAGATGGCCTTTATAGAAAAATGGCCAGGTCTTTACACCTCATAAAGGAGCGTATATACAGAAGTGGTCTCCCTAGGCTCTAACTAACCAGCCACCTAAAAATTTAGTTGAGGAGTATGTGAAAGGGTGAATTCCCAAGGGCGGGTGGTCAGTTGGCACCTCTTATGGTTGCTTCCCTGTCCTTGGAGGATTCTAGTACTCTCCTAAAATTATACTGGCTCCAGCCTCCTGGGCTGCTGCTACCCATTTTGCAGCCAAGGGTAAGCAGTTGTTTGACAGCAGCCTTATATTAAGACTTGTCCCACCTATCCTGGGTACTTGGCTACAGCCAGTATCTCCACCAATTCAAGACAGCCTTTGTCTCCCAGGGGTTTTCTTGGGCAGTTCCTAGAATTCAGATTTCCATCCTGCCTCTTTAGAGTCTCCATAGTTGGTTTGAAGATGGGAGTGTTCACTCCTTTTGCTGTTTTTGTTTCTCCCTGCATGTAGTCTTTTAGGGTGGCATTCCACAAAATCCAGGCTTCCCAGGTGACACAGTGGTAAAGAGTCTGCCTGCCAATGCAGGAGATGTAGGAGACATGGGTTCAGTTCCTGGTTCTGGAAGACCCCTTGGAGGAGGAAATAGCAGTATTCTAGCCTGGAGAATCCCATGGATGGAGGAGCCTGGTGGGCTACAGTCTATGGGACCACAAAGTGTTGGACACAGCTGAACGACTGAGACTCATCTACTCTACAGAATCCTGGTTAACTAGAGAAATAAAAGAGGAAATCTTTTCTTACAATAGCTGTATAATCCAGGAAGGACTCACTTAATAAAAATTGCATATTAAAAACAAAATCACAGTGATCTCTACATTTTACAGGATTGGTTCCTAGTCCTCTTGGGTACTGAACTTCTGTCCCATTGCCATGGACAGAAATGAAGTTTCACCTTTTATTTTTAATTTTGTTGAAGTATAGTTGATTTACACATGAGCTTTTCTGTGTTGCTGCTGATCAATGGGTTTTTATTTTTTCCTGAAATTTTCTTCTAATCAGAGTTGTACATTCAGCATTTCTCTACTTTTTTCTATTTTTTAATTTTTATCCTCTGTTTAAAGGGAAACATAGTTTATAATGTTTCCTTACTAGTCCTTTTTATTTCACTTTATTTGTTTTTTATGTTATTTTGTTACAGCCATAAAATAGTAACAGGTGTTTATATAACAATACTTGGATCCAAACCCTGTTCTAAAAACTTTGCATGTATTATTTCTCACAACTGATTCCAGAGGGTCTTCTGTGTTAGAGTCGCTACCAGTCTGATTCTTTTCACTCCTTCTCTGAAATGGACTGGTGAAAGTTTACCAGTGACTCTGGGTAAAATCTCCTGATTAGATTCTTCCTGGTAGGCAAAGTTAGGCCAAATACAAGACTTCTGCTCTGTGGCTTATTTCCAGTTTTTCCGTACAGACTCTCAACAAATTTGGTTCAATCCTGGAAAGCCTTGGGCATGAGCCATGATCAGAAAGTAGGGCAGTTAAGTTTGATCCCAGATGGAGCTCTCCTAGTTTTAGAAGCCAAGTAACAAGCATGTAAGTCTCATGATAAAAAGCAAACTGAGCCATTATACTTCACCTGCAGGAAACACTGTGAGAAGCATACTGTCCCATCCCAGCACTTGGATGTTTCCAGTATCATTAAGTTCTTTCCAGACACTTTGTTACATCCTCAAAGATTTTTCTTGCTCATGACAATATAAACAATTCAGGAAGTTACAGCCATAAACATTTTAAGGCAAATGGCTCTGGGAGTAGGGTTTATAGCAAGATCGTGTAAAAGCCTTTCACACCAGATTCAAGATGGGTTTTTGTGTATGTTTGCCTGGTATGTAGGACTCACTCAGGTTTTTAGTTCCTTTAAATGAAACTGTTCCATATACACATGTAGGTGTGGTGTGTTCTCGGGAGGAGGTGAGTTCAGGATCTTCCAACGTCACTTTTAGTGTTTCAGTTCAGTCGCTCCGTCATGTCTGACTCTGCGACCCCATGGACTGCAGCATGCCAGGCATGCCAATGTCACTAGCTTGAACCAGAACCTAGAAATATTTTCTACTTTAAAAGTTTTGTGTGCTCCTTTCATTGAGTGGACTAAATTTTGGAAGAGAAGAACAGTTGACCCTTGAACATCCTGGGGCTCACGGTTGCCAACTATCTGTGCTACTGAAAATCCATGTGTAACTTTACAATTGGCTCTGTATGTGCAGTTCTGCATCCACAGATTAAATCAGCCTTGGATCATGTACCACCGTAGTACATAGTTAGTGGAAAAAATCCACATAGAAGTGGGCTTGCCAGTTCAAACTGAGTTGTACATAGTCCAGCAATAACTCACACTAACATCCTGATGTGATAACTTCTGATGTTTTTTGAAATGTATGTATTATTATACCAATAAATATACTTTACATAGTTGCAATCCTAATATATATCCAGTTTTGTATCTAGTCTTGAAAGTTTATATTATACATTTCTGTGTCATTATTAGAAACTTCACAAATTATTTCTATAAAAGTTTTTATGTTGCAGAAACCAGTACTCAAGAAACCAAGCACCACACTCAGAGAGTTGGAGAATTCAGGTTTATTATGCCGGCAGGCCCAGAGGAGTTAACACTCTAAGCTCTGAGCCCTGAACAAAGGGGTTACAGAGTTTTTATAGACAGACTGTAGTAGGCAATGGCACCCCACTCCAGGACTCTTGCCTGGAAAATCCCATGGACAGAGGAGCCTGGTAGGCTGCAGTCCGTGGGGTCGCTAAGAGTCGGGCATGACTGAGTGACTTCACTTTCACTTTTCACTTTCATGCATTGGAGAAGGAAATGGCAACCCACTCCAGTGTTCTTGCCTGGAGAATCCCAGGGACGGGGGAGCCTGGTGGGCTGCTGTCTATGGGGTTGCACAGAGTCGGACACGACTGAAGCAACTTAGCAGTAGCAGTAGTGGGCAACACTAGCTGTTAATAGGCTGGTTTAAACTAAGGGGTCTCATGCTTGTAGGAACAGTGGTCACGATGGGCAGGGGGATGCCTGACCTGGATAGGCATGATTAAGCAGGTTTGCAGGGGCTGGGCGATTGCAAAGAGCAGGGCAAGGGTGAGTGAGATAAACTCCAGGTCCTAGTATTGCAAATCCTCACTTTTTGAGACTACATGACCTACGTGATCCAGACTTTGAAAGGGGCAGGTGAGTTACAGAGGCAAAAGGAGGTAAAATTTTAACTCTTCCTCTTCACTCCCCTCTCTTGATGCTTCTATCACTTGTTGTAGAAAGCATCATCTCATGTTTTGGTAGGATATGCAAGGCTCCCCACCATTTAGGAGCTATATTGAGCTATTACCATTGTAACTTTATGGATTCAATCCGAGAGGTTGTGAAATGGGTAATTGCATTGAGAATACAGGGCCAAACAAGACTGCCACAAAGAACATGAAGAGAGGACTGGCTAAAGGGAGGAGTCACAATGTTCAGCTCCAGATATTGTTCCAGTTGCCCCAGGAGTTTGCTAGTTCCTCTCTCCTTTTTATGATCCATTGATAATTTGATAGCCGGATCCTCAAGCTCCCACCACATGTTGACCAGCCAGCTGCTGGAGTGTGGCTGGAGCAAGGCTGTAGAATCCTTAAGCTTCTGCGGTGTGTTGACTAGTCCGCTCCTGGAGCGACTAGAGCAGGGCTCAGCATCCTTCATGGGTGAGGGTCATTATTTTTGGAACCAGCCCTTGAGGTTTTTGGGGTCCTGAACTGCTTTCCAGGTGTCCTCATCACAGGAAGTCTGTCTTCTTGACTCTGGTGTGGTGGATCCAAGGGACGACACCCATAACTTTATCAGCAGTAGGGGTCGTTAGGACGACCATGTGAGGGCCTGTCCAAACTGGCTGAAGTGGTTCCTTTTTCCAATCTTTAACCCATCCCTCATGTCCTGACTGAAAAGGGTGAACCCAGTTGCCTGGTGGAATGGGTGTCCTTTCTCAGGTTTCTCGGGCGATATGGTGGAAGACTTCTCCCAGGGCCTGGAGGTGTTGGGACATCTCCAGGTCAGCTAGTTGTTGGTGGTCTCCCTTGAGCTTTATTAATCACTGGAGGTGGTCTCCCATATAAGATCTCAAAGGGAGAATAGCCTGAGGACCTTGGGGTTCATTTACGGAGGGCAATGAGAGTCCACAGAGTAAGGCAGCTTGTTCTAGCACTGTCTGGGTGTTGGCTGGGGGATATTCTTGTCATACTAGTACTTGGAGAAACAAACTTATCAAGAAAGTTACAGATATATGGCCCAAAGATTAATAGATGTAGGAAAGCTGCTGAGGTGCTAGCTAGGAGAACCAGGTCCAGACATTGGTTCGTGACATTAGTGTTTCTCTAGGTATGAGAAGATGCAAGAATTTGGACTCATACAAATCTTTACCTGAAAACATCTGACTATCTGGAGGCCTCTTTTTCTGGATTTTCCCAGAGCACAGAGTGCCTTATTTCTTGTCTCCACCCTGAACTCCTTTCAAGGGGGTGTTGAAGGTCAGCATCTTGTAGTGGTCATGACTTAACCTTTGTAGAGGTAGCTGTCAAGGGCTAACTTCCAGTCAGCAGGGCCCCTTTATAGCCACATATTTGACCATGTTTGGGGGCATTTCATGGTCATTGTGTCCCGCAGTGCTGGGAAGGCTCTTTCCCAGGTCTAACGAAGATTCCATTGACAGACCACTCAATGTGTTATCACTAGACCAGGCCTTGTAAGTAGCAAAAGTCTCTGGAACACACCTGTCTTACTAACTTCTTGGTCCAAGAAAATATTTTCTCTTGTTGCTTCTTCCCATATCTAGAGTTACATTATTATAATTATTGATCTCATAGGGAACTACATATCAGCATTTTATCACAGGCTCAGTCACACATTTGGTAACATAAGAGATAATCTTCTGAAACAAGCTACATAGAAAATAATATAGCTAGCAGTCATAAGTAAGTTCACAAGCAAGGATTTAAGTCAAGAACTTCCACTAGGTATAGCACAGTATACACCAGGTCATCTGTCTCCGTTAAATGATTATGAAGTGAAGTGAAGAAGTGAAGTCACTCAGTTGCATCCGACTCTTTGCGACCCCATGGACTGTAGCCTACCAGGCTCCTCCCTCCATGGGATTCTGCAGGCAAGAGTACTGGAATGGGTTGCCATTTCCTTCTCCAGTGGATCTTCCCGACCCAGGGATCAAACCCGGGTCTCTCTCATTCCACGCAGACGCTTTAACCTCTGAGCCACCCAAGTGTTAATCTCCTGGTTGTATATCATGGAGCATCTGACCTTTATCCAAAGACTGAGATAAGCTTTAGAAACAATTTTAAGAGTATTCTTTTTAATAATTTAATTAAACCTTTTAGCAATAGAACATAACAAGAAACTATCTCACAAGTGAGTCTTAGTAAGCACAGACTTTAATTAACGAAACTAGAACTTAAGGTTTAGTGAAACAGAATTTTTTCTTTTTTTGAAGAACTCACTGTGAGGGTATTAACAGTGTAGCCAGGTAAGGCTTTAACCCATCAAATAAAAATGAGGTCTGTCAGGGAGCTGGGAAAAGCCAAGCAGCTGTCTTGGATTTTCCATAGCCCTGGCTCTTTGATTTTCAGCTGTTTTTTATCCATTTTTAATTTCCTGATTTAAGAGCAGACTATCGCCATGTTTTCAGGACATCAAGATAGCAAAAGTCTAACTGTGCGGGGTTATTTTTTGTAGAAGCAGAATGAGCTTTGTCTACATGTACCATAATCTTAAACAATGTTTATTTACTTTACCAAAGAAACAAAAAGACTTTAAAAGCATATATATCACTTAAAGGCAAAGAAATTCATAATCTGTTATCGAAACCTGCATTTTAAGAAAACTTTGTTCTCTAAACAGAAAGAAGACCAAATTCCAGTCTGATACTAGCTTACTGTTAATAACAAATTTTTTTTTTATCTGTTTAATCTTAGAAAGTCTTTTCCATAAATCTTGAAGAACTAGCAGTATTCTTCTAAAGGCATGAGAGTAAAACCATAGAAGGCATGTTTAAAATCTGATTCTATTGCAATTGACAAAGAAACCTGGTTATAACACTTTAATATGATAACTAGAATTATGTGACCATATTTTATCAGGGCATATCAGATCTATATGAATTTCACATAATTTTAGAATATCTACATTAGTAACATCAACCATACAGCATAACCTGAAAAGATTTTTCACCCCTTTAACAGTACTTCCCATGTAATTTAACATATTCAATGAACCCAGGTAGCTTAATAGGTCTTTGGCATGTCTCAGGGGCCCTCTGAAGCATCCCAAAGTTAGCTAGCAGTCAAGTTATTTAGGAAGTTTTGTCCGTAAATATCAAAAGGGTTTATAACAGTCACATAGGATCATATAAGTTACTGTGAAATCATAGTTATTTACTTAGCCAAAGTTAACAAAAGATTTCAAAGGTAAATATAGAACAGAGCAATTAAGAGGTAAAAAACTTAAATCTATTATTAAAAGCTTTCAACATCTGAAGAAAGTATGTCCTCTTAACAAAGAGAAAGGCCGAATTTAGGTTTTTGCACCAGCTTACTTTAAACTCACTTAGGTAAGCTTAATTAAATTTATTTTAAACTTAGTCAGTCCTAACCATGTGCAAAACTTTTTCATGGTTCACCTTCCACAAACCTTTTAATCACTTTCTATAACAGCCACCCGTAAGTCAGACCTACTTTCTTTTCCCATTATAAAATGTAATTTTATTTTTTATATCTTCTTTATTAAAAACATACATCCTACTTTCTTATTAGATCAGCAAACATTAATACTAATATTTAATATTGATATTTAATATTGACTATTTCCTAATTCACTTGAATTTGAAATTTATTTAGGTTAATTTTTCTTGTATTTAGAATTGTTTGATTTGTAAGTGCTTACTTTTCTTTAGGCCAATTAAATTAGAACTCATTTACAACTTCAACAATATTATCAGAAAAAAGACATATACTGAGACATACATAAATCCAGACAGACAGACTGACAGAGATCTTACAGTTTTCTGTTTGAGATTTAAAATACCTCTTTGACACCTCCCCCCCAACCTTTTTTTTTTTTTTTTTCCCACTTCACTTTCTAATTTGCCCAAGGTGAGGTCTCAGGCAAAGCTGGCTGTGTATTTCAAGGACATGGAAAGGGTTAACTTCAAGCTTTTCCCTGGGCAGGTCTTTTTACAAGCTAATTGTTTTTAATTGCATATGCAAGAAGAATTGGTATCTGTGGCGGATTCATTTTGATATTTGGCAAAACTAATACAATTATGTAAAGTTTAAAAATAAAATAAAATTAGAAAAAAAAAAAAAGAAGAATTGATTTTGTAGTTTCCAAAAAGAAAAATTTCTCTCCATTCAAACAATCAGGCACTCACAATCATTCGGAGACTATCACAACGCCTCCCTTCTCCTGAGTCCCCAGATTTCCTTAACTGTTGGGCCCTTCCTGGGAGCCCCAAGGAGGTTATCAGTCATGATGCCTCCCTTCCTCCTGAGTCTATAGGTTTCTTTAGCAGTTGGTCCCTTTCTGGGAGCTCTAAGGAGGTTATCAGTCATGATGCCTCTCTTCCTCCTGAGTCCCCAGGTCTCCCTATCTGATGCTCCCTTCCTGCGAGCCCCAAGGAGGTAATCAGTTGTTGGGATAGGTTCCTGCTTGGGGAGCGGCCCCGGAGCCTCACCTTATCCCGTGGCCATTCCTGGCGAGTTGGTCCGTCCCTCTACTGAGTCCAGTTGGGGTGCAGCTGTCGGGAGAGTCAGAACACTGGTCCAAAAGAGACCCTGAATACCATCAGGTGGTACGCCTCCTCGTTTGTCTCAGGGTTCCTTCACTCCAGCCAGGCTGAGCCACCAGTCGGGCTGCTCAAGGGCCCGGCATGGTTGGAATCTCTCCGGGGCCTCCAGGAATGTTGCAGAAACCAGTACTGGAGAAACTAAGCACCACACTTGGAGAGTTGGAGAACTCAGGTTTATTATGCCGGCAGGCCCAGAGGAGTTAACACTCCAAGCTCTGAGCCCCGAACAAAGGGATTACGGAGTTTTTATAGACAGACTGTAGTGGGCAACACCAGTTGTTTTAAACTAAGGGGTTTTAAACTAAGAGGTTTAAACTAAGGCTGGTTTAAACTAAGGGGTTTTTGCACGTGGGAGAACAGTGGTTAAGATGGGGAGGGTGATGCCTGGCCTGGACAGGTATGATTAAGCAGGTTTGCAGGGGCTGGGCGATTGCAAAGAGCAGGGCAAGGGTGAGTGAGATAAACTCCAGTTCCTCGTATGGCAAGTCCCCACTTTCTGAGACTATGTGACCTACATGATTCAGACTTTGCAAAGGGCAAGGTGAGTTACAGAGGCAAAAGGAAGTAAAATTTTAACTTTTCCTCTTCAATTAAATTTATAAAATAAAGTTTTTGTCGTATTTGGGTGTTTTTTTTTTTTTTTTTTAACACCGTGTGGCATACTCATAATTCTTTCATTCAGATAATTCTGTTATAATCTACCAAGGTTTCAAGTTTTTCTTTGAGAAGCTCACCGTAAGTTTTATGTGGTATTGCCATTCTTGGGTCTTATTCAGTGAATTTAAAATTTAAATGTTAAATCGTCTTTAGTCAACTATTCCCATTATACTGTTTAGCATTGTTTCTCTCGTTTTTTAAACAGGCTTTTGAGGCATATATCAGCATGATTTATATAGACGCATATTGCTGTCAGTCTTGCTAGTCTTGACTTTTTGAAAATTATTCTTTTGCTGTTTCTAGTTTGTTTTCCTTTAGAAATTTCTTATTATAAAAAAAAAAAGTTTACCTGCATTTTATTCCAACAGTTGAAATTAAAAACTGTTTTCTTCCACTTTTTATTTTCAGAATCAGAGGTTTTGACTTAAAAAATAATGACAACCTAGAAGTTGAGTTATGTTTTCTTCTGTGGGAATTTGTAGGACTTCAGGCCTGGGAGACAGCATCTCAAGTAACTCTGAGAGAAGTGCTCCCAGGAGGCAAGGGGAGGAGCCAGGTTATATAAAAGTTTTATAGTAAAGGGCAGGCAGTCTGACCATTAAAAGATTATTGTTAATGAAAGAAAACCAGATATACCAACTTAAGGAATTTACTGCTTTTCTGTATATGGGGAGATGCAAGAGTCTGGGCTAATGAAATCATTCCTTTGATATGTAACCTCACCTATCTGGGTTTTTCACATCCTGAGCTCCCTTGGGGCTCACCTTAGGGAGTGGCTGCAGCCTGATGGCTGTTGTATTGCAGATATTCTTCTCCTTCCTAAGTGCCCTTAGGGCTCACCAGCTCATCTTGGAGGGCTGGAATTGCTGAGGACTGTAACATCCTTATTTATTGGTATGGCAGGAAAAATTTCATTTCTCAGTGGCAGTTAATTCTTTTCAACTGTTTGCTTATTTGTTGGATCTGATATGGCTCCATTGGAAAAAAAAACTTTTGATAAAAACTCAAAACTCTGAAAACCCATTAAAATAGGTTGAACATGAGAAAAATCAGAGATTTATTTTCACATTGCTATTCTTGGATTTTTGATATGTGCCATTCTTTCCAAAAATTTAGTCTTTAATCTTTTCTAATATACTTAGGTGTATAAATGCTATTGGCTTTCATGAATGTTTATTTACAGAAATAATTGATTTTTTTAAATCTACTACCTGTTTTTTTTCTTAATAATTACATTTTATATCAGAGATTGGCAAACTTTTTATGTAAAAGGCCAGATAGTAAATATTTTAGGCTCTGGGATCACAGGGCTTTGTTGCTGTAGCCACTCAACTCTGCCTTTTTAGTGCAAAGGCACCCTTTGTATTATTTTATGTTTCTCATGCTTTGGAGACTAAGAAACATTTTCTACTGTAAACATCCAGGAGAGTGAATGAGCTCCATTGGTTAGGATGCTACAGAGTCGTACTTTTACTGCCAAGAAGATGTGTCAATGAATGGATGTGTATACACAGTACAACATTATTTATAAATATAGCCAGCCATGTGCTCTATAGTAATATGAAATAGGAAGAAAACAAAAAACATCAGAATGACATATGACATCAGGATGACTAATCTATTAAAAATGCTTTTCCCTTTCTGTTATTTTAGTTTCTTTGTGCTTGGAATAAAGGAGTTTATTTTATTGCTTACTTTTTTAATAGCAGAAATAATTTCCACAACTTTATATAAAAATCTTCTTTAATTTATCCATTAGTGTATTGTATGATTATTTTCTACTTTCTTTGATTTTCAACTGCAATGGATTTTTGGTATACAACAACAGATATTGAACCACACCAAAAATTAATTTAACCTTTTTGGGTATTTTTTTTTCACCAAATTTACATTTATATATTTTGAAGAATTAAGTCATTGGTGAAGAAATTCTCATTAACAGCCCTTGTAATGGATTGGGGTTCAGATCAAGTGTCATTTGTGACAATTATAGTGAATTACTTCTATACAATTTGTACACCTGAGTACTTTACATTTCTGTTCTAAGAAAGTGATCTCCATTTGAAACGAATAAACCTTTCTACAAGGTTCCTTTGAGATCCTTTTTAGTACTATGTAGTGCTCAGACAGTGATCACAGGTTCTAATTTTATGTTTAATTGCTGCAAATGAGCTACATTCTCTCTGTTGACAAGCAGCCTTGCTTTGAAAGTATAAATACACATGGACCCATTTAGCTTTGCAATTTCACACGAAAATTTCTGATAATGAGATTTATTTCTAATTTCTGTTTTAAACTGTAAGAAAATATATATTCTATTTTGTCCTCTCTGATGACTATTGCCCCAAAATATCACCATTCTTATTCAGGTTTTAAATACTGTATTTTTCTTTTTGTGTAATCTTGTATATTTCTCTTGTTCTGTAAACCAAGAAACATTTTTGACTTTAAATCTCCAGAAGAATGTAATGATCTCCATGGGTTAGATGCATTGCTGCAGAATTATGCTTTTAGCGTCTGAAATCTTCCTAAACTGGCCATAATCTACCTGTTCCATCTCCTACTGGCTTTGTACCTCAGGCACATCAGCTCTGCCCAGCATTCAAGACTTCAGTCAACCCATGTTTCCTGTCTGGAAAATGGTCGTGCATGAGTTCTCTGTGGCCCCACTTAAATGTTACTTCCTTTCATTTCTCTATAGGCAGGGTTACCTGCTTACTTAGCTGAACACTGTATATTTGCCTTGTTCTCACTTGTTATCATATTTGGTTACCAACCCTGCCTCCCAGACACCAGCTGTCCCTAATCACAGATATTCGGAGACAAATGCATTGAGCTCATAATTGTACTATGTTCAGTCAACACCTCAATAAACACATAGAGAGGAGCAAAGTCACTGATCATTGTAGACTAATTAATCATATTGCCCCCTTTCTTTATTTTCTGTTTAGGTATTCTTGAAGTTTTACACTGTGTGTTAGTAGAAAGTCCAGAAGCTCTAAATATTATTAAAGAAGGCCATATAAAATCCATTATCTCACTTTTAGACAAGCATGGAAGAAATCACAAGGTAAGTGAACCATTTTATTGCCTGAAATGAATTCTGGAATAATTTCAAACATACTCTTTAAAAAGATAATTTTTAAAAGGTGTGTCACATTTTTCATGTTTTTTACTTTTTAATTTCCATCAGATAATACTATGTAGTGCTTATGCATAGCACCAGTGGGAGAATGGAGCAGTTCTCAGGTAGTGGAAAATAAGTGGACACATTGCTATCAGGTTTAAAGTGACTGGGTCAGAGGTACCTGGAGGGAATGTGTTTCTGTTTGTGGAAATTACTGCTGATGCTTGAATCTGAAAAGGGAATGAGAGCCAGCTGAAAGGGATTTCACTTTTCAGGTTCTGGATGTCTTATGCTCTCTCTGTGTTTGCCATGGAGTAGCAGTCCGTTCTAACCAGCATCTCATCTGTGACAATCTTCTGCCAGGAAGAGACCTGTTATTGCAGACACGCCTTGTGAACCACGTGAGCAGGTAGGTTCAGATAGACCATGTCACCAAATTGGTTGTATAACAAGAATTCAGATATCCAAAATACAATAAATTCCACAAATCAGTGAAACTACATTTCCAGTTAGATCTACTTTCCAAGGTGTCAGACGTTCATTGGGTACTCTGTGCCAGCCACAATGCCAGATTTTTTATAAGCATTCTACACTGTTTGTGTGTGCATGAAGTATTACTATTATCTGTGTTTTATAAATTAAAATGTTTGAACTGAAAATGAGACTCGAGTCTAATTCCAGAGATTGAGCTCTTAACCACCATGCTATAATGCCTTCCATATGTAATAATGATAATATTGAATATAATTAAGAAGACATTATGTGTGATAGCAATGACTTTGATACACTTAGCACAGTTTTTAGCAGCTTTCCAGGAAATACTTGCTACTTCACCATGTTTCAAACAAAAATGCGGGGTTTAGAATGTATTTCTCCTCTGTGTTTGTTTTTTTTTAAACACAAATATATTGTATTTTTTTTAAGATTGATTTGAGACTTCCTTTATTGTTCTTTCTATACTAGACCTGTTGTTAATGAGTGGCATTCCCGAGACTTTTTCTAATCCCTAGTGTTAATTTAGGGTTAGGATCTCTTCATAAATTGCAATTAAAATACAACTAACTAGAGACTCTTCACAGCGAGACGTAGAGAATAACAAAGATGATTAGTCACTTTGGTTCCTTCACTAAGGCTATGACTTGCGTCAGCCTCAAACCTTGTATGACACAAAGCTTAGCTTAGGAAAATGTCTCTATGTCCTGGATTAATAATAACCCCATTAATTCTGGGGCCTGATGCTATCCTGAGTGTCTCCCCTTAAATATGATTTATGATATGAAAATAGGTTGAAGAACAGTTAAGAAAAAATGTAGTGGACTGTTGAGTGATGTAGCCAAATTTTCCCCAAAGCAAACATAAGTCACTGAACATTAACTGTAAGTTTGGCTGTTACAGTAGACTTCAGTGATTGTTTCAATAATTTCTTGCACTTAAGGAAACATTGGGTTGCCCAAAAAAATCAATAGGGTTTTTCTGTACAATGTTTTGGAAACCCAAACAAACTTCTTGGTCAATGGAATGTATCTTTGAAAAGCAGGACTAATTCAGGATAGCATGATGTAATAAATTGAGACAATGAAAGATTTATTTGGATTTTCTCATATACTGTTCCCATCTCTTCAAAGCATGAGACCCAATATTTTTCTGGGTGTCAGTGAAGGATCTGCACAGTATAAGAAGTGGTATTATGAGTTGATGGTGGACCACACTGAGCCATTCGTGACTGCTGAAGCCACTCACCTGCGAGTGGGCTGGGCTTCCACAGAGGGGTACTCACCCTACCCTGGAGGGGGTGAAGAGTGGGGTGGAAATGGTGTCGGAGATGACCTCTTCTCCTACGGATTTGATGGCCTTCACCTCTGGTCAGGTAAGTACCATCCATTTTCCTTCACAGTGTTCTCGAAGGAAATCTTTTGCCCTTTCTGTACATTTCCATAACCTATTTGTGTTGCTCATGTCAGATACTTTGATTTTAAAAATGCAGCACTAAAATGATGAAAGTGGTAAGTCAAAAGCAAAATTTCACTAGAGGAAAAAGAAGACTCTTACAATTATAGTACCTCTCCAAAAGACTTCATTGTGTATGAATGATATATATCAGAAGTGGCATTCTGATTCACTAATTGAATGCAAAAACTTAAATGTTTCCTACTTGCTTTAGTTGGTACGTGCAAAGCTTTAGCTTCCAGTATAAACAGGAACCAAAAAAAAAAAAAATCCTGGACAATAATCATAATAAAAAGACTAAGTTTCATCTCTTGGTTGATAGTTTAATGTCAGGAATGGGTAATTTATTAAATGTATTATGAAGAAACAGTCCAAAATCAAATGATGTGTTGTTTCAGAAGTGTGGAGCTGTCAAAAATAAATGTATAGCTCATTTCACTAGCTAACAACCCTAAGCTTTAATGATTGGACATATATTAAAAATTAGTAATATATAAAAATATACTGTTTTCTGATTTATTAAAAAGATTTATTTTCATTGGCTCTGTTTAAAAGTTTAGCTTTTAATTATTTTTTTAATTTTATTTTATTTTTAAACTTTACAATATTGTATTGGTTTTGCCAAACATCGAAATGAATCCGCCACAGGTATACATGTGTTCCCCATCCTGAACCCTCTCCCCTCCTCCCTCCCCATACCATCCCTCTGGGTCGTCCCAGTGCACCAGCCCCAAGCGTCCTGCAGACTTATGCTTATATTCATAAAGCTGCATTTAGAATGAATCCAAACTGGTTTTATAACACATTTAACCTATAGAAGGGGTCTCCCGGGTGGCACTAGTGGTAAAGACTGTTACCAACACAGGAGAATCGGGAGATGCACATTCGATCCCTTGGTTGGGAAGGTCACCTGAGTAGGAAATGGCAACCTGCTCTAGTATTCTTGCCTGGAAAACAGAGGAGCTGGTGGATTACAGTCCATGGGATCACAGAGTTGGACTGAGCACACACAACCTACGGAAAATATGCAGAGGTTTCTTACATTACAAAAAGTTGAACTTTACCTCTTATGGGCAAATCAAATGATATTCATTTATTAATGCTGTATAAATCATAAATTATGAAAAGGTATTTTAATTTAAATTTAATTAAAGCCTGAGTCTGTGGTAAGGGGGTTTATAAATGAAAGCACTCTATATTTGTGTTGAACAGTAATGTTTACTAAATCTTCCCTTTATTCAGTGCCAACAGCTCAGTAGCCTGGAAGAGATGAAGCTGTATTTTGGATATTTTGTCTAAGCTGTTGGGGCCTAGGCTACAATGTGCTACATCTTATATACACTGTGTACTGTGGTGGTCAGAAAGAGTCACAATGCTCGTTCGAAAATTTTTCTACTGACCGAAAAGGCAAAGAGCCCTAATTTCGGAAGACCTGAAAAACATAAATAGAATTAATGTCTGTTTTATAATACATTTCAACTATTATCCTTTAGATGTCATCCTCTCTCTGTACCTTCACACATCACTGCACACAAAATGCGTCTTCAGGTGGATGAATGAAACAGGTTCACTTGTTTTCCCATTACATAGAATTTAGGGGAAAACAAAACACTACTCTGTTTTTTTTCTTTTTCTTTTAATGCTGCATTGCATCTAATTTCAGCCATATAATGTCACTTCACTAAATGGTGAAGTTTGCATTTAGTTTGAAGCTTTTTCTATCAATACGTGGGAAGAACCCAGAGCTTCCGGAATTGGACTGTGTCCAATATGCCTTTTATGACTAAGTATCTGTTAAATAGAATGATAGGAGCAACAAAAATATTCAGTGAATCTATCACAGAAAGGAGGATAGTTTGTGGAATTTCAGGAGAAAATCATCTTGAAACTTGAATTTATATCAAGAGAACATACTTGACTATTTTTCCAAATGGCAAGAAAATATGTGCTCTACCATGCCTGTAGTTGATAGCTGTGTTCTCTTAAGCTCCTGGGATCGCTTGTTAATTTTAGATTCATGATCAATAAAGGCAGATCTAAATTAATTGGCTTCTGACTGAGTTACCATGGTTAAATTCATTTTAAGTCACATAATCTTCTCAGGTTCACTCTCCTATTCCTTTTCTTTCTAATATTTAAGGTAGAATTTAAAGTATTAAGGATCTGTGATTTCTGGGGGGAAAAAAAAAAACCAGCTTTTTGTGATTGGAGAGTAGAGTTGTTCCTTGGTACCAGAGTTTGGTTCATCAGCAAAAATTTTGGTATCTGTTTTCATTTCTTCTTCCCACCCTAAACTTTGCACGGCATTGCTGTGTTCCTCTTCGGGGAATAATGATTCTGTTTCCAGCATCCACATCTTCTGTATGTTAGGGTCAATAGTGTGAAAAAAATCTCGGTGCTTTTGAAGAATTTAGGTATAACAGAATGAAGGAATGTCAGAGAATAGTACAGGAAAGAAAGGTAAGGATTCTCTTATAGGACCTATGAAAAGCCCACTGCCATCTTCCTTTCTGGCTAATGTTGGAAATAGGAATGCAGTTCTCATATTGATTTGATACACCTATTAAGTCATAAATGCAACCTGAGAATGCTTCTAGCAGATTCAGCAGTGTCAGTGCCACTGAAACCATGGGCTAATTTGGTTGCTAGTGATCTTTTCTTTCTAACCTAATTGTTTCAGGCATTACAAAACAGTTTACCATGGGGACTTTTAGACAGTCATTAGTTTTAGCATATTCATTCCTCAGACTGAACAGAATACTTGGATTATAGTAAATATTTGTTGACTGCTTCCCAGGTGGCTCAGTGGTAAAGAATCTACCAGGTAACCCTGGGAAGATTACCTGGAGGGGAAATGTCTACCCACTCTAGTATTCTTGCCTGGGAAATCCCATGGACAGAGGAGCTTGGTGACTATAGTCTGTGGGCTCGCAAATGAGTCGGACATGACTTAATGAGTAAATAGCAACAAATATCTGTATAACCACATTATCAGCTACACATCTTGATACAGACAGAAATACAGACCTTTGTGAGTTCTGTTGCTTTTTGCATGATTTTCTTAAACAATTCCCTTTATTATATCTAGGAAATTCTAGAGGGACCACTTCATAATGAATTTACCACTTGCAAATTTGAATATCGGTAAAATTAAAAATCTACATATTTTATAATGTAGATCTGCCCTACTATTGGCATTTGAACATATTGTTGATAAAAATCTGGACATGCTAGAAATTTTAAATAGGTGTTATAAAAAATTCAAAGCTGGCATCATCAAATCTATTTTTGTCTTTGCTCAAATTGAAAAATACTGTATGTTCAGATTTGTGAGCATGTGTGTTTGGGAGAATCTTATCTTCTTGTTTTCCAGTTTGCCCACAGGACTCATAGGCCAAGAAGTTCTGATACAGTCAAGAGTGAGTGTAGATCATAGGTTGGCCAGGGCAAGAAATGACATTTATCCAGTATCATTTTCATGCCTCAGTGTGTATCCTGCTGTTTCCTACTTAAGAAGCCAACCAAGGTCTTGTAGGAAATAAATTATAGAACAGAAACAAACCAATTGATGTATATTGTCTCTCAACAAACAATGCACAGATGATCATATTTTCTGTTTTCTTCTGTATCCTTTTATGTTTTTATTTTATAAAATAAAGGAAATTTAATCTTTGAGATGGGGGACTGAAGTGAATACCTTCCATGTCTGAGACTCTGTTCTTGTATAACATTAATTTAATTATCATAACAACTCTGCAAAGCAATGGCATTTGGTTTACAAGAAATCAAGGCTTATAGAGGTTAAGTAATTTGCTGATGGTAAAGTAGGTATTTGACTTCAAGTCTTTTCCTAGAGGTTTTCCCCTGACATCATTATGTTATCAACTCTAAGATGATATCTGTATCAAATGCCGTCCATCTGCATGCAAAATTTTCTGCATATCAGAAGGTCCATTTTACAATAAAAGTAGCATTGCTCCTAAAGAAAGCAACATTTTTTTGATTAAAGATCTGACATATAACGTGAATATGTATTCAAGATTTATTGTAGTACAGTACTATTCATTGTCACTGCCTATTCAAATCTTTGACTTAATCTCTGACGATGATTTTCTCTGAGATAAAAAGACATCATCCTCCTTAAATGTATTTCCCCACAGGTTGTATTGCCCGGACGGTCAGCTCACCAAACCAGCATCTCTTGAGAACTGATGATGTCATCAGTTGCTGTCTAGATCTAAGTGCCCCAAGCATCTCCTTCCGAATTAATGGACAACCTGTTCAAGGCATGTTTGAGAATTTCAACATTGATGGCCTCTTCTTTCCAGTTGTCAGTTTCTCTGCAGGAATCAAGTTAGTATCGCTGTTTTTTGGTCTGTTTGCTTTCTCATTTCCCATTCTTTCACAGAAGACTCTGCACTGCCATCACGCTCGCTTTACTAACCTGCTCTCCTGGGCATCCATCTACAGGGCATTTCTGCCCTGTAGCAAAATGTTCCTTGAAGTAACAAGCAACCTGTTCCTTGAAGGTTGGAGATAAGATTAATTCAAGAGGGGAATCTCAGGAGGCTGAGTGTTTTGTCCATATATCCGGCCATTTAAATAACTCAGTCTAATATATCTTACTCTATCCAGCATCCAGAAATATTTCCAGTCCACTTAAGTTTACTTTTTTCTTTACTAAGGGTAAATACACAATGTTGAATTAAAAATGTCACTAATTTTTTCATATTTATTTTCATTCATTTTTCTTCTCATTCTATTACTCCAAATCCTCTCATTTCTACAGAAATGATACGTTTTTGGGTGATCAGGTCAAGATGACGCCTTTCCTTGTCACCCTCTACTTGTTATACTTGTAAATAATCTGCTTATGATCAGCTGGGTCAAGGTGGTTTTCTCTAACCCTTTGCTTTTTTGCTACTACCAGATGGAAAGAGTAATTAAAATGATAATTCAGTATCAGGAAGTGTCATATGAGTTCCCCTAAGGAATTTCACAGGGAAGTTGAGTGCTACAAGGTGACTTTTTTCTTTTTATCAGATCTCATCCAGCCCTGTAATTTTAAGTATTGGTATATAGGTATTTAGATCAAGTCTGTCTTTCTCTGTTGGTTATTTGGGCACCTTGCGGTATTAAATGACCAAATACTACAGACAGGTATTTCATTCACATAGGAATATGGTGTATGTACTTTTATTATTTCTCCAGAGAGTGATAAGTTTTTGCTGAGCAATTAACATAATTTAATCAGGTTTTACTTTTATGATTAGAGGCTCTTAATCTCTCAGTTACTGACTTTATGATGGTTCTTAGGGGAAAAGATGTGACTTCTGATAAAGTGAATTTTATACTAAGACTTTATTCCTTGAATTTTGTTGATTACGAAACTTTTCTGTATGCCAGAGATATAACTTACCCTGACATGCATCCTTTTTAGAGTACGCTTTCTGCTTGGGGGGAGACATGGAGAATTTAAATTCCTTCCTCCACCTGGGTATGCTCCTTGTTATGAAGCTGTGCTGCCAAAAGAGAAGTTGAAAGTGGAGCACAGCCGAGAGTACAAGCAAGAAAGGACTTACACGAGGGACCTCCTGGGCCCCACGGTTTCCCTGACACAAGCTGCCTTCACACCAATCCCAGTGGACACCAGCCAGGTACCAGATCATCAGCTGTGATGGCAACGTTTGAATTGCAGCCATTCCTACATGCAGTGGGTTTCAGACTCCTTGGACTGCAACCTGTAGGAATGCATTTCACAGTAATACACTTTATATGTATAAGTGAAGCAAGTTTCATAAAATAATGCTTACCTTTACCATGTCCATTTACTCATTTTGAGTCTGTTTTTTTTTTTTAAAGTGTTTTTAAGTCACTAAATTGATTTTATAATGTACAATTGGACCGCAACCTAAGTCAATGCTTACTAATTTTAGAGTGTTTTTTTACCTAAGGTAGTAGTAGAATTTTAAATTTCTTCTTCTTTTCTATATACAGTTGGCACTTTAAAGTGATTTAACTGACTTTTATCTCAGGTAGGGATTCAGATCATAAACTCTAGAGTCAAAATGTCTTGGATCCAGTGCATGCTCTGAGACTTGAAAAAATTACTCATCTCATTGACTGGAATGCTAAGAGTATGTTCAATGTATAATAAAGAACATATTGGCACCATACTTTGCAAATAGGCACCCAAGCAATGTTAGCCATTATTCATGCTCTTCTCTTGCATAGATGTGAAATTATCCTGACACTGACACTGAATTAAATATTATTTTATTTTGATGGTGAAGTAACTTCAGTCCAGTTGGTTAGATATTCATAGTTTGTTCATTAACTTTCAAAGATCAGAGGCATTGCTTCTGAAGTCTGATATAGAATTAAGAGCAGGCCTCAGATGCCTCTCTGGTTTAATGCCTTGAAACGTATTTCCTATCTCTCCCTGCCAGCTTTTTATATGATGTATAACATAAGCATACTTTGTTCATGGCTCACATTCAGTTTGTGTTGCCATGGCTGGAACAAGGCAGAGTGGATATGGTGCCTTCAGAGTTGAGCAATAAACATGATTGGAGGATGGAAATGGACTGGAACAGACAGTGGGATTCCATGGTATCACTGGCATTAGGATTTCCTGAGACCTGGATAATCTCTTGTTTCTAAGGGAAGGAGGCAATGCTGGTCTGCTCCCCATGGAAACTCCACCCCATCCATGGATATTGTAGGCAGTTGCCTGCTATCTCTTATGAGGGACTGACTGTGGGGCAATGTCTGTGCATCACCAGACATGCACAGCCAACCCCTCACCTTGAAAGTCATTTGTGTTCTTTATGAAGAGGCCATTAAACTTCCCCTTTTTAGTGGAAACATGTTCAGATTTTTCCCCCTGAGGCTTATATTTAGAAACCACTCAAAGTAAGAGTTAAGGGACGATATAAATCATTGCCATCAGATATTTCTAAACTCAGTGGATTATATTTTGGACACTGAATTGCCTTCCTCCTAGCCTGTGAATGCTGGCCAGGTTGGTTTAAGAAGTCTTGAGTGATTTCTTTTTTTAAATAATGCGTATTCCAGTGATTATCCCATATCCATTGACTTTTTTTTTTTAATGATGGCTGTCCTGAGTAGTACTCTGTTTTCTTTCTTTCTAAATTTTGTCCCTAAAGTCCCCAAATTTACCTAATAATTATGTAGATACCTGGTTTTATAAATTTAGAATGGATTATCTGGAACCTAGTTATATGATTACATTTTAATGGCTGAGGAGACGATTTTATTTAGTTCAGTTCACAGTAAGAACAGTTAACATTGCATTTTCTTGCATTTGTTTCTGATGTGTGTTTTCTTTTTCTCTTTTTTAAATTTTAGATTGTGTTGCCTCCCCACCTGGAGAGGATACGAGAAAAACTGGCAGAGAATATCCATGAGCTCTGGGTGATGAATAAAATTGAACTTGGCTGGCAGTATGGTCCGGTACGTAATTTTGAAATTTGTTCTCAGATTCTGTTATATATCTTTCTGAAAATATTACTTCTCACTCATCCTGCTGTATGATGACATAAATTGATCTGATTGAGTTTTTTCACCCTAAGCTTTATTTTGTGTGCCGTTTTTCTTTATGAGAGGGAATGACGTTAGTGGTGGGGTCATTGAAGGATGGCTTAGTTGCCTAGACAATTCAAAAGTTATTAATATTCAGGTTGAAAGTTACATTTTTTAAATCAAAGTTAACATATACAGACAATAGGCATTGATTTCTAGGGAATTAGGAAGATATTTCATTGAAACTGAAAGTGAAAACTGAAACTGGAAGGAAAGAAGTTAATTTACTCTCCTCCTCTGATATTTCTTTTAGTCCCAGTTGTATTTAGTAGTATAAGTTCTCAGGGCAGAGGTTCATAGTTGGTTTCATAAGTGGAAGACAGGCTGAGAAAGAATCATTGCATATGTTTCCAAATGATTATTGTTTAGAGAACTTAGTTTATAGTTTATCAATAAAATTTAGGTAAAACCAAAACGACTTCTCATGTAATAAGTGAAGTCACTCAGTCGTGTCCGACTCTGCGACCCCATGGACGGTAGCCTATCAGGCTTTGCCGTCCATGGGATTTTCCAGGCAAGAATACTGGAGTGGGCTGCCATTTCCTTCTCCAGGTCTCATGTAATACCAGTGTATTATACACCTTTTTTTAGCAGGACTCTGGCAGTGCTTTCACTTTTATGATATCAGTACTCCAACTATCCCAAAGTTTATAACACTTATATTTGACTGAATATAGAAATGAGTGTATTCAGTCCAGTCATAATTTATTGCATTAAGCTTTGAATAATGACATTTATTATTAGTGTTAGTAGTAACACCATGCTTGTTGTTGATTAGTTGCTAAGTCACGTCTGATTCTTTACGACCCCACGAACTTGTAGCCAGCCAGGCTCCTTTGTCCATAGGATTTCCCAGGCAAGAATACTGGAGCGGGATGCCATTTCCTTCTCCAGGGGCTCTTCCTGACCCAGGGATCAAACTCGTGTTTCCTGCATTGAAGGCAAATTTTTTACCACTGAGCCACCAGGGAATACCATGCTACTTTATACTAATTCGTATGTTTATATATTTAGAGCTTTGTCTTTTCACTTACAGGTATTGGGGTAATCTTCCTAATAGCACCCTGGGCTATGTGTTATAGGGCTTACCAGTGATGCCACTGCCAATGATTCAAATGCCTTGACAGCTAGTTACTGTGCTGGAACTAGGATCCAACTTCTCTAGCTTCTAGTCTAGAACTGTTTTTCACTATAAGACTTGCTGATGCATGATCAGAAAATGTGATGCTTTCATTAATTCAATGATAGTTATGCTATGCTAAGTCACTTCAGTCATGTCCAACCCTGTGCAACCCCATAGACGGCAGCCCACCAGGCTCCCCCATCCCTGGGATTCTCCAGGCAAGAACACTGGAGTGGGTTGCCATTTCCTTCTCCAATGCATGAAAGTGAAAAGTGAAAGTGAAGTTGCTCAGTCGTGTCCGACTCCTCGAGACCCCATGGACTGCAGCCTACCGGGCTCCTCCGCCCATGGGATTTTCCTGGCAAGAGTACTGGAGTGGGGTGCCATTGCCTTCTCCGCAATGATAATTAGACAGTTGTCAAATCAGCAAGCACTTAAAGTACCTTATTAAGTATGTGATTTTATGCAATATTCTTTGACTTTTAAAAATTGAGGAAGTGAATGAGTGTTAAATAAGATATTTATCATTAATTAAAGTCAGTAAGAGGTGAGATATTGTAAAAGTATTCCTAGTCAATTGGCAGAGGAATTACAGACAAAATTTACCACAAGATTCGAGATAGGGAAAGATTTGAATTACAGACAAAATTCAGAGAAAGATAATTACAGGCTAGGATTTAAAAAGATCTCATGCAAACAAATAACTTCCCCCCTGCCAAAAAAAAGCATAGTAACAGGAATTGTTTAATAGGTTTACACTCAAAACAGATGATTTCTATTGCAAGCTTCTATAGGTTGCCTAAATGATTGCATTCTACAATGAACTTCCTTATGTTTCTTCTTCTAAAAAAAAGAGGAAATATAAGGTCTCATTATTATCTATTCTTGCAATTAAATTCAGTTCATTTCCACACCATACCTTTATTGCTACTAGTTTGCAGATGCTGAAAGGGAGCACAGGGCTTCTGAGCCAAACTGACTGTGGCCAGTTACGCTTTACCTGGTCTGAGACTGATGACAGCAACATCGGGTTTTACATGCCTCCAGTGGGGAGATTAAGCACTTAGTCTGTTGCTGTGGTGCTGGCACCTGGCACCTTTCCTGGGACAGGGAATAGACCAAATACTTGCTGAAAGAATGAAATGGTTTTTGTCTTAGGTCTTACTCTGGGCAAGCACAACCACAAGTGTCCTGTCAGATCAGTAATTTAGGAGAGTCTAAGACTGACATGTGAAGAGGTTTCACATTGTCCTTCCATCTCATAATTGACCTTGTGTCTTCTTTGATTCGGGCTCTCCTAAAACTCTTTTCGGATCAGTGTCTTTGATCCCTGACTTTATCATCTCTGTTATTCTAGACTTAGGTACACATCTTACTGAGACCAATTCCATAAATTCTTTAACATTTTAAATGGTGTGTTCCAGTTTTTCTCTGAGTTAATATTTTAGAAGCTTTATTGAGATGTAATTCACATGTTATACAACTCATCCATTTAAGGAGTGCAGGTCCATGTTTTTTGTTGTTATTTTTTCCTGTCTGTCAGTAACCTTTTATTTTTTAATTTAGTAATTTTTAATTGAAGGATAATTGATTTACAATATTATATTGCTTTCTGCCATACAGCAACATGATTCAGCCATAGGTATACATATGTCCCCTCCCTCTTGACCCTCCTTCCTACTCCATCCCACCCCTCCAGATTGTCACAAAGCACCTGTTTGAGCTCCCTGAATCATACAGTGAATTCCCATTGCTGTTTTGCATGTGGGAGTGATCTGTTTCCATGCTGCCCTCTCCGTTCATCCCGTGCTCTCATTCCCCCCTGCCCCATGTCCACAAGTCTGTTCTCTGTGTCTGCGTCTCCACTGCTGCCCTGCAAATCGCTTCATCAGTACCGTCTTTCTAGATGCCATATATATGCATTAATATACAATATTCGTCTTTCTGACTGACTTCACTCTGTACAATAGGCTATAGATTCATGCACCTCATTATAACCGACTCAAACGGGTTCCTTTTTAATATTCCATTGTATAGCAACTGTGTCTTTCTTTGGAGTAATTTGAACTCTTGAATAAATTATGGATTTTTGTTTTTATTTTTTGCAAAGAAATTAGTTTCTTTAAATGTCTTTGGGGTGTATTTCACTGGAGCATCTATTTTTTTTTAATTAATTAATTTTTTTTTATTGAAGGGTAATTGCTTTACAGAATTTTGTTGTTTTCTGTCAAACCTCAAAATGAATCAGCCATAGGTATACATATATCCCCTCCCTTTTGAACCTCCCTCCCCATCCCACCCCTCTAGGTTGATACCCGGCCCCTGTTTGAGTTTCCTGAGCCATACAGCAAATTCTCGTTGGCTATCTATTTTACATATGATAATGTAAGTTTCCATGTTACTCTTTCCATACATCTCACTCTCTCCTCCCCTCCCCATGTCCATAATTCTATTCTCTATGTGTGTTTCTCCATTGCTTTCCTGTAAATAAATTCTTCAGAACCATTTTTCTAGATTCCATATATGTGCATTAGAATACAATATTTATCTTTCTCTTTCTCACTTACCTCACTCTGTATAATAAGTTCTAGGTTCATCCACCTCATCAGAATTGACTCAAATGTGTTCCTTTTTATGGCTGAGTAATATTCCATTGTGTATATATACTACAACTTCTTTATCCATTCATCTGTTGATGAACATCTAGGTTGTTTCCATGTTCTAGCTATTGTAAACAGTGCTGCAGTGAACAGTGGGATGAATGTGTCTTTTTCAATTTTGGTTTCCTCAGGGTATATGCCTAGGAGTGGGATTGCTGGGTCATATGTGGTTTTATTCCTAGTTTTTAAAAGGAATCTCCATAGCGTCTTCCATAGTGGCTGTAGCAATTTACATTCCCACCCACAGTGCAGGAGCCTTCCCTTTTCTCCACACCCTCTCCAGCATTTATTGTTTGTAGACTTTTTGGTAATGGCCATTCTGACCAGTATGAGGTGATATCTCATTGTAGTTTTGATTTATATTTTGCGAATAATGAGCGATATTGAGCTTTTCATGTGTTTGTTAGCCATCTGGATATCTTCCTTGGAGAAGTGTCTGTTTAGGTCTTTTTCCCGCTTTTTGATTGGGAGCTCTATTTTATGGAAAAACATCAGGCAGATCCATTCAAGCCTTCATCTGTCCCGTTTGCATACTATTTGCCTGACCTTGTATTTGGTACTGTGGTCCTCAGATTGAAAAGACCTTGTTTTAGTGAGTTTGCCTTTTTAAAGAGCTTCTGGTTTAGCTGAGTAATAGACACACACACAATTACAAGCTAAGAACTATGATGGGTAAGCTAACTGTAAGTGAGAGATATTTACAGCTCTCCTGGTGAAATCAGGGAAAGCTTCCAGAGGGTGGTAAAGACTTGATCTGAGCTCTGCTGTTCCTGTGAAAGAGCAGTGAGCCTGGAGGCAGGAAAAAGGTCGGGGAGCAGACTCAGGTGAGAGGTGGTGAGGCTCCCAGTTGTGTGCTGGCAGGAGGAATGGAGAGAGATGACTGCAGCTGTTTTGAAGTTCAAGTATGGGAAGTGGTTAAGAGAAGGAAGGAAATCTGGATAGATTTCTTGTTTTAGCTTGGGCACCCAAGAGGATGATGGGGACAGTTACTCTGTGGTGTAGAGAGTAAGTGGAAATTATATAGATAGAGAGTAAATTGTCTTTGAACTTGGGCACATTCATTTTTACCTTTATATTTAGCATTTAGTGTTTGGTTTTGTAACTCATGGCTTCATTTCCTCACTTACACCCTTAAGTAAATAAGCTATGTGCTCTTAAGTCCTGTTCATTCGCAATGATCAAGAAAGAAAAGAATAACTATCTTGTTTTTAACTTGTCAGCTCCTGAATACTTTAAAAAAAATTCTTGCTCGTGTTTTCCTACTTTTTCTGTGGCATTTATAAAACCTGGTAATTATTCGCAGGGAGTAATTTGTTCCCTGAGAGCATATGGCTGTGATTGAGGTGTCACCACAGCAGTAATGCTTGTGTAATTTAGGCCTCTAAGAAGACAAAAATCTAATTACTAATGCAAGGATATGGAACATCTTTCGCATTAATTCAGTCCCAAAATCTTGAATTTAGTTTATTCTGATTGCTCGCACTTTCAAGGATTAAAATGAAAAGTATCTGTGGGATATTACCTGGCTTTGGTAAGGCACTGGAGTGACTTGTGAGAGCAGAAGTAACTTACATGGGATGAAATGAACAGCTGGAAGGAACCACCACCAAGAGTTTGTATCAATCAGTCATGATGTTAATTGATGTCTCTAATCTGTATCTAAACATGTAACAGTAACAACTGAGTTATTACTACACCTTCTTACCTAGAGTTCCTTTCAGTTTACAAAGCATTTGTTGCTTGCCTGCCATATGCCAGGCATGTTCTTGGTGCTGAGAATACATTATTAAAGAACAAAAGAGGCCAGTCCCTATTCCTTTGGTCTTTCATTCTTGCAGTTGCAGGAAGACAGACAATCCCATAAATAAGACCCTAATCTGTTAGCCAGTGGTAACTGTTATGGAAAAAAAAAATAGGATGAGTAGCAGATTGGCAGATTAGGAAGGTGGGCAGGACAAGCTGCATTGAGAAAGTAAGGTTGAAGCAAAGGCTGTAAGTTGCTGTGAGAGCGGGCATGGAGGTTTCAGGGCAGAGCAGACGTGAAGCTGGGACTGACTGGGAATGGTGGCAAGGAGAAGATGTGAGGTAGCCCAGACAATGCCAGGTTTACCACTGACCTTGAGCATTAGCCATGCCTGAGGGATGACAGAGGCAGCCTTGCTGGGATGAGGGTCTCAGTTTC
The DNA here is from genome assembly GCF_055505025.1 of Bos grunniens. NCBI lineage: Eukaryota > Metazoa > Chordata > Mammalia > Artiodactyla > Bovidae > Bos > Bos grunniens. The sequence goes on along the minus strand of NC_141192.1, from coordinate 36,037,872 downwards.
CCTTCTTGCTTCCCACTTCACGTTCCTCCATGCAATGGGATAACCATCACTAGTATATGATCTTTGAAACTGTTATATGCTGATTTCCTGTTCTGTTTCAGGTTAGAGATGACAATAAGAGACAGCACCCGTGTCTGGTGGAGTTCTCCAAGCTGCCTGAACAGGAACGCAATTACAATTTACAGATGTCACTTGAGACCCTGAAGTGAGTTTCTTAAATTTCTCATTTTCCTCTCTGTATTCCCTGAAGGAAACAAGGTGTCGATGTTACAGTTTAATTTATTTTAGCTCCAGTTAGATTTTTTTCATAATGCATTGGTGGATTCAATCAGTATTTTTTGGACTAGGCATTGAGCATGTTACTTCATGATTTTGTGCTCTCTGTGTTTCCTAAAGGGTACTCTATGGATGTTTGTGGGTATTTGGGAATATAAGGATTTTGCCATTGTATTCAGTACTTCCGAGATTGTCAGTCATAAATTGTTACTGGTGTGTGACAAGATAAGCGAAGATATGAAAACGACTGTTTCAGAATTTTTATACCACTTAAGGTATTGCGTTGAGCTTTGAATAATGACATGCACTATTAGTGTTAGTAGTAATACCATGTGCTACTTTATACTGATTATTATATGTATTTATTTAGAGCTTTTTCTTTTCACTTACAGATATTGGGTTAATCTTCCTAATAACACCCTGGGCTGTGTGTTATTATTTCAGATTTACCAGTGATGTCACAGCTGAGGATTCTCATGGAGTTGTCAAATGCCTTGACAGTTAGTGCTAGAACAGGGGTCCAGTTTCTCTAGCTTCCCACCTAGAACTGTTTTTCACTATAAGACTTGCTGATACATGATCAGAAAATGGGATCCTTTCACTAACTCAGTAATGGTTAGACAGTTGTCAAATAGCAAGTACTTACGAAGTACTTACTAAGTATATGCTGCTGCTAAGTCGCTTCAGTCGTGTCTAACTCTGTGCGACCCCAGAGACAGCAGCCCACCAGGCTCTGCCGTCCCTGGGATTCTCCAGGCAAGAACGCTGGAGTGGGTTGCCATTTCCTTCTCCAGTGCATGAAAGTGAAAAGTGAAAGTGAAGTCACTCAGTCATGTCTGACTCTTAGCAACCCCATGGACTGCAGCCTATCAGGCTCCTCTGTCCATGGGATTTTCCAGGCAAGAGTACTGGAGTGGGGTGCCATTGCCTTCTCCTACTGAGTATATAGTTTTGTGCTTTTCTATCCTTGTTGGACTTGAAGAACTGGATTTGTTCCAGTAGATCACTTATCCTAATACCTGCTTATGTTAGGAATGAAACAATACTTTTTTTCCTATTTTTGTTTTGTTTCAGTTCTGTTAAGTGAAAAGAGCTATTTCTATTGAAAGTATTTTACCAAAGATCTAGAACATAAACACTGTTTCAAGTTCTACGACTCCAGTCCAGGTATATATCTGCAAAGATGATGTAGTGATTTTCATTATGAAAATAAATAAGTAAATAGGGCCTTGAGTTTAGGCTCTGCTGCTGCTAAGTCGCTTCAGTCGTGTCCGACTCTGTGCGATCCCATAGATGGTAGCCCACCAGGCTCCCCCATGCCTGGGATTCTCCAGGCAAGAACACTGGAGTGGGTTGCCATTTCCTTCTTCAATGCATGAAAGTGAAAAGTGAAAGTGAAGTTGCTCAGTCATGTCTGACTTTTTGCGACCCATGGACTGCAGCCTACCAGGCTCCTCCGTTCATGGGATTTTCCAGGCAAGAGTACTGAAGTGGGGTGTCATTGGCTTCTCTGGAGTTTAGGCTCTACTAGTAACTTAAAAGGGAAAGGAATATATGAATACAAATCAAGTAAATGTAGAAACCACTACAGGTAACTAATGACGAAGCTTTTCTGTAATGAGGACCACAGAACACATCACTGAGACCCGTGTACCTCCTTTTCGCATCTCCTGTCTTCCTCTGTGATCTTGATGTGAGGCTTGTACATTTAGCTTGGTAATTCATGACAGCCCGTTATTTATCCATCTCTTAAAACAAAATGCTTTTATTGAAAGTTCATGGCCTAAGATAATTTCATTAAATTTGTGGTACCTTCCCTGTAATTTTAACAATTGACAGCTAAGCCAGTTAGGCAAATCCTGGGTAACTTGTAATGTAGAAGTCTGCATATTCACATTTGGCATGTTGAGCCTTTGACTGCTACACATAACTCAGTCTCGTTCCTTTCAGTTCCTGGTGGCTGGTTTGATTAATCATAAGACTGCACACATGGTGCTGTTGCCTATGGTGAATGCTAATAAACCTTTGCAAGAACTCATTCTTAATATTTACATGGTGTTATGATGAACTCATTTCACTTGTTTCTTTAAAATTTAAAATAGAGCTCTTATTATCCAAAATTCAAACTATGCCCAATTTCAGTAGTTTAAAGAAAGTATAGTACTTTCTGTGTTTCTTTTATTCACTTGGTTAGTTACAGGCACTAGAACAGACTGGGTAAGAACAAGGAATCTAGATGATTGGATGGTTAGGATTTAAGGACTTGCTTCTCCAGAGGGAATCTTAGTATCTCTGAACCTTAGACTTTCTATTAATAGCATCAGTTTAAAACGAGGATATTAGTATATCTACTTCATGAAATTGTAGTAAAAAGACTAAATGACACCCAACTGATAAAGCCTCTAGTACCATCATGTCTATAAGCACTCTATAGAGTTTAGATGTTTTTTCTTTTTTATATAAACTATGGGGGAGATTAGCAACTTTACTCATTAAATCCTGAGGAGTGCCAAGTAAAAAATAAGCAACTGATTATTTCAGAATATTCCTTATTTTGGATTTGTAGTGATTTCATGTGAATATGATTTTTTGTTGTTGTTGCACTTTATGTGATTTTTGTCTGGCCGATTGTTGACGAAGACAGCTAACGTCCAGATTTGAATGGTCGTCTGTACATTGTACAGCACTGCAGAAATTCTGACATCCTCTTTCAAAGCAGCACTGTACCACCCTAGCCTAAGCTGCCTTTTTTTTAAAATTGAGGTATAATTGATGTACAATGTTGTATTAGTTTCAGGAGTATAGCACAGGGATTCAGTTATCTACACACATACACACACACACACATATAGTCTTTTTCAGATTTTTTTTCCCTTATAGGTTACTGTAAAATATTAAGTATAGTTCCCTGTGCTATAAGTAGGTCCTTATTGGTTATCTATTTTGTATGTATTAGTGTATACATGAATTTTGTATGTATTTTGTATACATGAACCCCAACCTCCTAATTTATCCCTCCCCTCCTTTCCCCTTTGCTAGCCATAAGTTTGTTTTCCATGTCTGTGGGTCTGTTCCTCTGTGTCATATTTTAGATTCCACATATAAGTGATATCATAAGGTAGTTGTCTTCTCTTTCTGACTTATTTCACTTAGTGTGATAATCTCTAGGTCCATCCATGATGCTGCAAATAGCTTATTTCATCCTTTTTTTTATTGCTGTGTAACTGTTCCATTGTGTGTGTGTGTGTGTGTATCACATCTTCTCTATCCATTCATCTGTTAATGGACATTTAGGTTGCTTCCATGTCTTTAGCCTTAGCTACCGCTATGCCCCACCTGAAACTATAAAACTATCCTAACAGATACAGTTGAAATATTAACCTAGCTCTTCTCTTACCATTCTGCCCTCTGTAGCCTGCTGAACTTTTTCTAAATATTTAGGTTATACCATTCTCCCTATTTGAATTCCTTCTTATTGCTCCTGAGATGAAGACAATACCCTAATTTGCTGAATGGTCCTTCAAGGTCCTTCCCTTCCAGCCAGCATCATCTTATAGGAGGCTGCTTTTATTTTCCCTTGCTTGATATCACACTAGCCTTTGTTTTGCCTCTTTGCATGTTCCTTTCCCCTTTGTGTCCGCTTTGTGTAATGCTCTCTTCCAGGCCCTGTTCTTATCCTTTATATCTCAGGTCACTTCAGGCAGCATTTGCTGAGCTGCTTGACTCAATAAAGCCCCCTTTGACAGGCACTCAGCCCTTTGGTATCTCTCAGCAGAGAATCTTTCTATGTATAATCACAGGATGGCTGCTGTACTCTACCAGACCTATTATATAAGTTTTTTTGTTTCTTAATTTTTTTTTTTAATTTATTCATTTATTTATTTGGCTGAGTCGGGTCTTTGGCTGAGTTGCAGCATTCACAATCTTTGTTGCATGTTGCAGATCTTTCATTGTGGTGTGAGGGCGCTGTAGTTACAGCATAAGGGCCCACTTGCTCTGAGGCATGTGGAATCTTAGTTCCCTGATCAGGGCTCAAACCCATGTCCCCTTGCATTGCAAGGAAGATTTTTAACCACTGGATCATCAGGGAAGTCCCAGACCTAAGTTTCTTGAGGGCAGGCATCTCACTTGATTTTAGTCACCATCATCTGAACTTTACACAGAGCTCAGTAATATTTGTCAAATGAATGAAGCAACACATAAGCAATAAACTCAGTCTCTAGGCAGGCTTGTACATAGCAAATGCTTATCATAGAAACAGGGTGCCTTCTGTTCTCTCTGTGGCTTTGTGCCAATCTGTCTCCTCTTCTTGTTGGTGGCCTTATACTTGAAGTAATAAAATGCCACATGAGCCTATTATTGCCCCTTAATCTTATAGTCAAGATGTACTGAATGCATATGTAAGTTACTGTGGGAGACAGAGGAATCAGATGGAGAGCTGACCCCTAGCACATCCTTTTCCACTTCCCCTACTCTGTTCTTGTCTGTTAACCTCTGCACAAGCTTCACAGCCCACACTGCTCTCTCCCAGTCTTCTGCAGACCTTAAAACCATTTAAAATGTGTGAATTGAACAGTATTAAGTCAAATAGAATTGTCTTAATAAAGATTACTTAAAGACCATCTATATGTCTTCCTTGGTGAAATGTCTGTTTAGGTCTTCCACTCATTTTTTGATTGGGTTGTTTGTTTCTTTGATATTGAACTTCATGAGCTGTTTGTGCATTTTAAAGATTGATCCCTTGTTAGTTGCTTCATTTGCAAATATTTGCTCCCATTCTGAGGGTTGTCTTTTCAATTCATTTATGGTTTTCTTTGCTGTGCAAAAGCTTTTAAGTTTAATGCTCTGTGGTGACCCAGATAGATTGAATGAATGGGGGTTATGTGGGAGGGAGACTCCAGAGGGAGGGGAAATATGTATACATATAGTGGATTCAGTTTGTTGTACAGCAGAAACTAACACAACATTATAAAGCAACTATACCCCAATTTTTAAAAAAGATCATATAAAGACAAAAGAGTTCTTACTCAAAGAACTTGGTGTGGTTAATAGTATTACATAGATTTCTTAAAAGATTTGTTGTTCTCATTCAAAAATCTCCTTGAATTAGACATAAAGTGCTTAGATATAGTATCAAAAATATCTGTAAAAGAAAACAAAATCAGTACTTCGAATCTCATTGAAAGTAGAATCTTTTGTACTACAAAAGAAATCATGTAGAAAATGAAGACATAGGGCACAGAGTGGCAGATTATTTATAAATCATGTAAGTTTACATTTGTTGGATTTGTGGTAAATCTTACATGTGCCAATAAAGAACTTGTACCCAGAATATATAGGTAACTCTTACAGTTACATAATAAAAATACACACAGCCCAGTTAAAAATGGACAAAACATTTGAGAACATATTTTAATAAAGATATGTAAATGCCTAATACATGCATGAAAAGATACTCAACATCATTAGTCATTATGAAAATGCAAATTAAATCATAATGAGATACAACCGCACATACTAGAATGGTCATAATCAAAATGACAGATACACTCAGTATTGTTGTAAATGTAGAAAAACACTGAACTCTACATGTATTTCAGGTGGGTATGTAAAATGGCCCTGCCACTTGGTGGTTTCTTAAAAGGTTAAACATAAATTTATGATACAGCCTAGTGGGAGAAATATCAATAACCTCAGAAATGCAGATGACACCACCCTTATGGCAGAAAGTGAAGAGGAACTAAAGAGCCTCTTTGAGGGTGAAATAAGAGAGTGAAAAAGCTGACTTAAAACTCACCATTCAAAAAACTAAGATCCTAGCATCTGGTCCCATCAGTTCATGGCAAATAGACGGGGAAACAGTGACAGACTAGGGACAACAGAGGATGAGGTGGCCGGATGGCATCACTGACTCAGTGGACATGGGTTTGAGCAAGCTTTGGGAGATGGTGCAGGACAGAGAAGTCTGGTGTGCTGTAGTCCATGGGGTCACAAAGACTCAGACATGACTGAGTGACTGAACAACAACAAAGCAGTTCCCCTCCTACATACCTACACAAGAGAAATAAAAGCCTATGTTGACACAAAGACTTGTACATGAATGTTCATCAAAGTGTGTCCATAGAATCATCATACGTAACAGCCCCAAACTGGAAACTGCAAATTTCAATAAACTGATGAATGGATAAACAAAATGTGGTACAGTCATACAATGTAATACTATTGAGTAATAAAAGGAAATATACTATTAATATACACTACAACATGGATAAACCTGAAAGACATTGTGCTAAGTCAAAGGAACCTGACATGAAAGATTTACTATTATTCTATTCATATGAAATATTCAGAAAAGGAAATTCTATGGAGACAGAAAACAGATTAATGATTGCTTGGAGTGGGAATGATGAATGACTGCAAACAGGCTTGGAGAATCTGATGGAGTAACGGAAGTATTCTAAAACTGGATTGTAGTGACGGTCATTCAACGATAGTCATTAACCTTACTTAATGTATTAAGCGGGGGTTTCTATGTTCTAATCAGATTTCTTGGTAGGCATGTACTTGGAAGTTTAGTAACCTGGATTTGAGATAAATCTCAATATTATTGTCACCCTTGAGTTCCATAAGAGCTGGTTTGGTATCCTGCTTGACCCTTTCATACCCCTATATATTTGTCACCACAAGCAAGACACTGCCTTATAATTAACTTTTGTCTTGGTCCTCATTGGCCTATTAGCTTATCCCAAAACTTAGCACGGGACCTGGCACACAGTGGAATTCAAAAGATGCTTACTGAGTAGGTAAATGTATGGAAGATGATGGTAGGGAACTTTCTGTTCCTTGGGCAGTGTTTGAACAAGCATAACCTGCTTTTGTTCTGAGTCAATTTTCTATTTTTCTATTGCTCATTTTATCTCGTTTCTATCTCATTTTAACTGGCACATTCTTTTTTTTTTTAATAATTTCATTTATTTATTTTTGGCTGTGCTGGGTCTTCGTTGTTGCATGGGCTTTCTCTAATTGTGGTGTGTGGGCTTCTCATTGAGGTGGCTTCTCTTTCGTGGAGCACAAACTCTAGGCACACAGGCTTCAGTAGTCACGTTTCCTGGGCGCTAGAGCACAGGATTAGTAGTTGTGGTCCACAGGCTTAGTTGCCCTGCAGCATGTGGGATCTCCCTGGATCAGGGATCAAACCCATGTCTCCTGCATTAGCAGGCAGATTCTTTACCACTGAGCCACCAGGGAAGCCCCTTATTTGGCACATGTTTTAACAAACTGTACAGCTTCAGTTAGTTCCTGGTCTTGCAGTTTAACAGTCAATCTCACTTTTTCCATATATAATCTAAAATTTAACTTAATAACAGGATATTTAAGTGTGTGTATCTATATCTGTCTCCAGATTGTCACTTTTTTAAATGTTAAGGAGGATAAGTATAAATGGATTTTAGATACTTGACTGTTCCTTTTGGAACTGACCAGACATTAGAAATTGTCATCCAAAAAGTTTATGCCATTGCATCTTATTCTATTGAAGTAGGTAGAACCACTCATTATCAGGAATACTGAAGGATGTTATTCTGCCTAAGTCTGGGGACTTTTAAGGATGAACTCTAAATGTGAATGATGATGGCCTTTCTTGGGAAAATCAACAAAAGGTAATTCATTAAAGAGAGTAAAAAAAACAATATGGAGTGTCTAACCAATGGAAACACTGTTATTGGCAAATTGGAATCCCAATTTATTATGTAAAAAGGAGATTTTTCTAGACTGGAAAGTCCAGAAAAGGATTTAAAAGCATAAGGGGGCTTAAGTATATCAGAAAAGTAGCATTTCAAATCAGTGTTAAAAATGACTTGTTCATCTGTACCATTTTTCTAGATTCCATATATATGCATTAATATATGATATTTGTTTTCCCTTTCTGACTAATGTCACTCTGTACGACAGTCTCTTGGTCCATCCGTGTCTCTGCAAATGGCACAGTTTCATTCCTTTTCTATGGCTGAGTAATTTCCCTATATGTATATTACACTTTCTTTATCCATTCCTTTGTTGATGGACCTTTAGGTGGCTTTTATGCCCTGGCTATTGTAAATAGCACTACAGTGAACTTTGGGGTGCATGTATCTTTTGGAATTAAGGTTTTCTCTGGGTACATGCCCAGGAGTGGGATTGCTGGGTCATATGGAAGTTCTATTTTACTTTTTTAAAGAAACCTCCATACTATTTTCCATAGTGGCCAGAATGAGAAGGAAATCCAATAAACAGGGGTTATGCATATACATATAGCTGATTCATTTTGCTGTATGGCAGGAGCTAACATGTAAAGCAACTATACTCCAATAAATTTTTTAAATGGATTATTCAGTAAGTATTTTATGGGTGACTGAGTATCCATCTGGGAAATAAAGGCTTAGTCTTAATATATATTGTTGAGGTCCTTTAATGGACTGGAACCTGGTGGTCCGTAGTCGACCGATAAGAAAGTAGAGGGAAGGAAGCTGATATTCCTTGGTTTACGCAGAAAGCCAATAAAGCCCCTGCACAGGGCTTGCTCTGTTCAGGAAGGCCTCAGGTGCCCTCTCGATGGGGTGAAGGCACAGAGCGCCTTCTTGAGAGGGTCTTAGAAGCCCGGGCAGGAAAGTGAACTCAGAGAGCCTCTGCGCTCCAGGGGATCAGCCTGAAAAAGAGAGGGAGAGAGAGAGAGAAAGACAGACACGGGGGCCAGAGCTCTGATGGAGCAATGGTGTTTTAATCAACATGGTGTGGGCATATATACTGTTTTACAAGGTAGTTATTCTCAGCAAAGATAAAGATTAAAATTCCAGACTTAGAAAACATAGGCGATCCATATTAAAGAAAGAGAGAGTTGTAAACAATCACTTTTACCGTATGGTTCACAAGAAGGAAGAAGGTACTTAATCACAGTGTAGAAAAACTAATGAAGGAAATGCCTGAATTCCTCAGCCCCCTGGAGAGGTTTGCCTCTCCTCTTAATTCTTGTATTCAGGAATTAATCAGGAACTGAGAATTCCTGACAGATCCAAAACAGCACACAGGAAGCCTCCTGTTAAATGCTTCCTGACAATATATGGCCTCCCTGACCCTTGTTTAGGAGAAGGCAATGGCACCCCACTCCAGTCCTTTTGCCTGGAAAATCCCATGGGCGGAGGAGCCTGGTAGGCTGCAATCCATGGGGTTGCTAAGAGTCGGACACGACCGAGCGACTTCACTTTCACTTTTCACTTTCATGCATTGGAGAAGGAAATGGCAACCCACTCCAGTGTTCTTGCCTGGAGAATCCCAGGGACGGGGGAGCCTGGTGGGCTGCCGTCTTTGGGGTCGCACAGAGTTGGACACGACTGAAGCGACTTAGCAGCAGCAGCAGATCCTTGTTTAAAAAGCGTGGATATTTCCTTGAAACAATTTAACAAATGGGTAATCTCTTTCTGGTGGTGGTTCAGTAGCTCTGTGGTGTCAGACTCTTTGTGACCCCATGGACTGTAGCCTGCCAAGCTTCTCTGTCCATGAGATTTTCCAGGCAAGAATATTAGAGTGGGTTGCCATTTCCTTCTCCAGGAGATACTTCTGACCCAGGAATCAAACCCAGGTCTCCTGCATTGCAGGAAGATAATTGCATTGCAGGTGGTTTCTTTACTAACTGAGCTACCAGGGAAGCCCAATCTCTAAGTATTATATAATATTTTTAACTTGTGTTTTTGAAGAGATTATAAACTGCAACAATAAAGCCCAAATCTAACAGAAAAGTGAAAAAGGAATATTTTCATAGAAGAAAGGAAGTACAGATATCCATAAAGCAGAGGAAAAAGGTACTCAAATGCAATTGTATTAAGAAAAATGCAAATTAAAACTATAAATGAGATCTCATTAGCATATTAATGGACAACTCTGCTGGAACAGGCATGGGAAATAGGCAGTGTCATCCTTTACTTATGAGAATATAAATGATTACCAGCTTTAAAGACATTTGACAATATTTGTCAAACTCTAAAATGTATATCCCCTGTGACCCAGTAATTGCCTGTCTAGGAATTTATCCTACAGATGAAGGTTACATTTCAGTTCAGTTCAGTCACTCAGTTGTGTCTGACTCTTTGTGACCCCATTGACTGCAGCACGCCAGGTCTCCCTGTCCATCACCAACTCCTAGAGTTTACTCAGACTCATGTCTGTTGAGTTGGTGGTGCTGTCCAACCATCTCATCTTCTGTCGTCCCCTTCTGCTTTCAATCTTTCCCAGCATCAGGGTCTTTTCAAATGAGTCAGTTCTTCGCATCAGGTGGCCAAAGTATTGGAGTTTCAGCTTCAGCATCAGTCCTTCCAGTGAGTATTCAGGACTGATTTCCTTTAGGATGGACTGGTTTGATTTCCTTGCAGTCCAAGGGACTCTCAAGAGTCTTCTCCAACACCACAGGTCAAAAGCATCAATTCTTTGGCACTCATTTTTCTTTATAGTCCAACTCTCACATTCATACATGACTACTGGAAAAACTGTAGCTTTGACTAGATGGACCTTTGTTGACAAAGTAATGTCTCTGCATTTAATATGCTGTCTAGGTTGGTCATAAGTTTTCTTCCAAGGAGCAAGCATCTTCTAATTTCATGGCTGAAGTCACCATCTGCAATAATTTTGGGAGACCAAAAAAATAAAGGCTGTCACTGTTTCGAATTGTTTCCCCATCTATTTGCCATTAAGTGATGGAACCAGATGCCACGATCTTAGTTTTCTGAATATTGAGTTTTAAGCCAACTTTTTCACTCTCCTCTTTCACTTTCATGAAGAGGCTCTTTAGTTCCTCACTTTCTGCCATAAGGGTGGTGTCACCTACCTATCTGAGGTTATTGATATTTCTCCTGGTAATCTTGATTCTACCTTTTGCTTCATCCAGCCCAGCGTTTCTCATGATGTAGTCTGCATATAAGTTAAATAAGCAAGGTAACAATATACAGCCTTGATGTACTCCTTTCCTGATTTGGAACCAGTCTGTTGTTCCCTGTCCAGTTCTGACTTGCTTCCTGACCTGCATATAGGTTTCTCAAGAGGCAGGCCAGGTGGTCTGGTATTCCCATCTCTTAAATAATTTTTTCACAGTTTGTTTGTGATCGACACAGTCAAAGGCTTTGGCATAGTCAATAAAGCAGAAATATATGTTTTTCTGGAACTTTCTTGCTTTTACGATGATCAAATGGATGTGGCCATTTGATCTCTGGTTCCTCTGCCTTTTTAAAATCCATGTTGAACTTCTGGAAGTTCACAGTTCATGTACTGTTGAAGCCTGGCTTGGAGAATTTTGAGCATTACTTTACTAGCGTGTGAAATGAGTGCAATTGGCCAGTAGTTTGAGCATTCTTTGACATTGCCTTTCTTTGAGATTGGAATGAAAACTGACCTTTTCCAGTCCTGTGGCCACTGCTGAGTCTTCCAAATTTGTTGGCATATTGAGTGCAGCAATTTCACAGCATCATCTTTTAGGATTTGAAATAGCTCAACTGGAATTCTATCACCTCCACTAGCTTTGTTCGTAGTGATGCTTCCTAAGGCCCACTTGACTTCGCATTCCAGGATGGCTGGCTCTAGGTGAGTGATCACACCATCATGATTATCTGGGTTGTGAAGATCTTTTTTGTGCCGTTCTTCTGTGTATTCTTGCCACCTCTTAATATCTTCTGCTTCTGTTAGGTGCATACCATTTCTGTCCTTTATTGTGCCCATCTTTGCTTATTATTAGTGTTTCCCTGGTATCTCTAACTCTCTTGAAGAGATCTCTAGTCTTTCCTATACTATTGTTTCCCTCTATTTCTTTGCATTGATCACTGAGGAAGACTTTCTTCCTTGCTGTTCTTTGGAACTCTGCATTTCAAATGGATATGTCTTTCCTCTTTTCCTTTGCCTTTTGCTTCTCTCTTTTCACAGCTATTTGTAAAGCCTCCTCAGACAACCATTTTGCTTTTTTTGCATTTCTTTTTCTTGGGAATGTTCCCGATCTCTCCCTCCTGTGCACAAACCTCCTTCCATAGTTCTTCAGATACTCTGTCTATCAGATTTAATCCCTTGTATATATTTCTCACTTCCACTGTATAATTGTAAGTATTTGATTTAGGTCATATCTGAATGGTCTAGTGGTTTTCCTTACTTTCTTCAATTTGTCTGAATTTTCCAATAAGAAGTTCATGATCTGAGCCACAATCAGCTGCCGTTCTTATTTTTACTGACTGTATAGAGCTTCTCTATCTTTTGCTGCAAAGAATATAATCAATCTGATTTTGGTATTGACCATCTGGTGATGTCCATGTGTAGAGTCTTCTCTTGTGTTGTTGGAAGAGGTGTTTGCTATGACCAGTGCGTTCTCTTGGCAAAACTCTATTATCCTTTGCCCTGCTTCATTCTGTACTACATTCTGTAAGTTATAGTGCATATGTTCAATGTATGAGGTTATTCATTGCAGCACTGTTTGTAATAACAAAAATTATGAACAGAAAATTGGGTTAAACACTGTGACATATCCAGTGAATGAAACACTTCAGAACTGTTGAAAAATAAACCAGCTGTATATGAAGGATAGTGATCAAAGTCACATTGTGTATCAAAATTATATTGTGAAGTCAAGATAGAAAATTATGGAAAACTGTCTCTTACAGCTAACCATTGAGTAGAAGGAAAGCACCAACATGCACAAACACACACACACACACAAATCTGCTTTAGAATATGCATAGATTCTAGCAGGACAGCCGATAATTAGTAGCAACCAGTTCCTTTAGGGAAAGGAACAGAAGTTGCAGAGACAGGATTGGAGAGAGACTTTTCAATATTTTCCTTTTTGTTTTTGAAACGTTAAATTTTCAAATGTCCTACTCATTACTCAGTAGTAAATAATTTACAAGCAAGTAAGCTTTCCTTTTGCTTGAAAGCAAAAGACCTCTCTGCATATAAGGGGGACTGTTGTACCTCATTCCCAGCTGCTATTACATTGGATTATTGTGGACACAGGGAAGGGATTATTGCAACTTATGTTTGGTTTTGTTTTCCAGGACGTTGTTGGCTTTAGGATGTCATGTGGGTATATCAGATGAACATGCTGAAGAAAAAGTGAAAAAAATGAAGCTGCCAAAAAAGTAAGTTGAATGTCTGAGCAATGTTAGATGGTCCATGCTTTACTTTAGTGTGACTGCACCCACAGGACTCGCAGTGGAATCCTAGATTCCTTGCTTACACATAAGCTGTAAAATTCAGATTCAGCATTGAAACATGCTGCATTAATGTAGGGGCTTCATCGAGTTTATGGTGGTGGGGTGAGAGTTTCCATCACAGTGCCCAAAGGGGAAACAGGCTCACAAAATATTTGATAGTATGTTATGAGTAGGTTATTTTCCTTGTGTGTGTGTGAGCACACGTGTCCACATCCTTATTGTATGTGGTTTCCCACTTTTCATCAGAAAATGTATCGTTTTATTCATTTTCACAAAGAAAGTCTATTTGAGGAGGAGTTATGAAGTCAGTGTTACCATGCCCACTTTAAGATGAGAAAACTGAGCCATGGGATGCTCTGGGAATTATTTTGCCTACTGTACTGCAGCCTCTGTGACCTTGTTTTAACTTCTTAAAACTTCAGCTTTCTTACCCCCTCACAGGTATTAATAAGGGAAGTTTTAGGGATTAAATAAGTGCTTAATGAATTATAGCTGTTTCATTATGTTACTTTTTTGTTAAGTATTCAAACCACTCTTTTGGGGCCTGTGTCTCATAAATAGCATGCCTGGAAGTTTGCCAAGTTACTATCATGGAGATGAAAACAAAGTACGCATGAGTGAATGAGTGCAAGTCGCTCAGTCGTGTCCGACTCTTTGCGACCCCATAGCCTATACAGTCCATGGACTTCTCCAGGCCAGAATACTGAAGTGGGTATCCTTTCCCTTCTCCAGGGGATATTCCCAACCCAGGAATCGAACCCAGGTCTTCTGCAATGCAGGCGGGTTTTTTACCATCTGAGCCACATGGGAAAACCAGGGTACACATAGCTATTCCATAATTTTCTTCCGTCACCCCAGATAAACATAAAGTATAAATAGTGTGCTTGCTATGCAAATGCGAATTCTAGCAGATCCTTTAGGCCAACAAACATTTTTACTCAGGTCCTCCATTTTAAGAAAGGTATTAAAAACACATTGTACAAAGTTGTATAAAGTGTATGACTAATTTTTGAGACCAAAACCATATACAGTAAGTCCTGCATATATAAACCTTCAAGTTACAAATGTTCAAAGATGCAGATGTGTATCTAGTTCCAGCAAGGAACCAGAACCTGTGCCATCAAATGTCAGGCATTAGTGAAATTGCAGCATGCTCTCCCCTCTGTCTCCTGTTGCTAACAATCCTTCAGCTCTACTGTCTCCTACCCCCTCTCCCTCCTCCAGTCAGTAATTCTTCTTGCCCGTTCACTCGACGCCAGCCCCTGTATGCCCACTATTGGACTACTATACTTTTCAAGGTACTGTGCATGCTTGGTTGCTAAGTCGCTTCAGTTGTGTCCAACTCTTTATGACTCTATGAACCATGGCCTGCCAGGCTCCTCTGTCTATGGAGTTCTCCAGGCAACAATACTGGAGTGGGTTGCCATGCACTTCTCTAGGGGATCTTCCTGACCCAGGGATCAAACCTGTGTTTCATGTCTCCTGTATTGGTAGGCAGGTTCTTTACCACTAGCACCACCTAGGAAGCCCTCAAGGTACTGTACTGTAAGATTAAAAATCTTTTCTTTATTTTTTGTGTTTGTTTTTCATGTATTATTTGTGTGCAAATATTATTACAGTACCATATAGCGATTGTGTTAGATAGATACCTGGGCTAAGTTTTTTGGACTTAGAAACTCACTCCTAATAGAACTCTTTTATATGTAGGGGGCCTATTGTATAAAAGGAAACAAACAGAAACACTGTAACTAAAGTATTCAATGAATCAAGTGACAAATGTAACAGCATCTGTAGCAGAGCAGACCAAATAGAAGAAAGAGTAAATGACCCAGAGGATGGAATAAAGAAATAATACAGTTACCAGAGGAGGGGACACTTAAGATTAAAAGAATGATGAAAGCCTATAAAAACTATCATATTCTATCAGAAACACAAATATCTGAATAATTGGGTTTCAGGATAGGAGAGGGAGAAGGAGACAGGGAATTCATTTAAAGAAACTATATTTGAGATCATCTCAGGCTTGGGGAAAGACTTGGACATACAAATCCATAAAGCTAAAAGAATGCCCTATTATCTCAATGTAAAAAGACCTTCTCCAAGATGCATGACAGTGAAACTGTCAAAAATCAATGAGAAAGAAATCATCCTACATAAAACTAGGGGGAAAGAAAGTGACCTACAAAGGGATCCCATTAAGCTATTAATTGATTTCTCAACAGAAACTCTATGGGGCAAGAGAGGATGGAATGACATGTTCACAGTGTTGAGAAATAAAAATTGCCAGCCAAGAATACTTTATGCAACAAAGTTGCCTTACAGATATCAAGGAGATGTAAAGCCTTTCCCAGACAAAAGCTGAGGGAGTTCACCACCAATAGACCTGCCTTGCAGGAAATGTTGAAAGGAATTCTTCAAGCTGAAATGAAAAGATGCTGATCAGCAACAAAACAACATACAAAAATACACACTATACTGGTGTTAGAGAAACAAAGACAGTCTGATGTAGAGAAGTATTAGGGTGGTGTATCAATCACTTCACTGTAGTACAAAAGTTAAAGGAAGAAAATAGTAAAAGAATTATGTGTGTTTAGTCTCAGTCTTGTATGACTCTTGTGACCCCATAGACTGTAGCCTGCCAGGCTTCTCTGTCCATGGGATTCTCCAGGCAGAATACTAGAATGGGTTGCCAGGGTATCTTCCTGACCCAGGAATCGAACCCAGGTCTCCTGCATTGCAGTCAGACTCTTTACCGACTGAGCTACAAGGAAAGCCTGTAAAAAGAATTATAGTACCATAAATATAAATTATTAATGAATGCAGGCATAAAAAGAAGTAAATTGTATCATCAGTAATGTAAAAGACAGGAGAAAAAGTTGGATCCTTTATAGGTGAGTTGCTATTAGCCTAAAATGGACTATTTTACCTGTATGATATTTTATGTAATTTGCAAGGTTACCACAAAAGGAAAACCTAGGATGGATTCACAAAGACCAAGAAACAGAAAACAAAGCATACCAACATGGAAAATAATTTATGGATGTTGACACAGACAGAAGGAAAAAGAAACAATGGAAATAAAAAGTAACCAGAGAGCAATTAATAGGATGGCGTTAGTATGCTTTTGCATGTCAATAATTACTCTAAATGTAAATGGATTAAATTCACCATTCAAAAAGTATAGAACAGTTGGATGGATTAAAAAAAAAAAAGACCTAACTGTACACTGCCTACAGGAGATCCATTTCAGATTTAACAACACATGTAGATTCAAACTGTAGTTGGAATGATGTGCTTCGTTCCCTTTTTGAAAATAGGCAATCTGAGTGTTGGTTTTTTTCCCTGATAATACAGATCATCTCTCTAAAAATCTGTGAGGACTTTTACAGAATATGTGATTCATTGTAGTTGTTTTCCTTCTTCTCCCTCTTCCTCCTCACCCTCCTCTCTCAACAAACCAGCAGGCAACTGAATAGTACAGCACATTACTGTCTATTCTTAAGTTTGTAAATCTTGCCACATTGGTTATAAAATTAACTCTTGACCCACTGCAGAGTTTGATGAGCAGAGTCCAACTGCTGAAGGAATAAAGTAAAACACAACTGAAAAGGAACACATTCCCAGATACTGTGGTTCACAATATCTATATCCCTGAGTAACTGAGAATTTTTTTAAAATCTGAAAGTTTAAATGAAAGTGCAGTTCTTATCTGAGTACCAACGCCTGTTATTCACACTTTGTTAGCAATTATCTGCTGTTAAGTCAACCCCAAATGTAGTAGGTCAGAACCTGGTTGCTTTATATATCACTGGGAAGTAAGAGATAGTGCTGAGTTATGAAAAAGTATATTAGAATTATTTGAGAAGTATTTAAGACTAGTGCTAAATTCCCTCCCTCCTGCACCACAGTCTCACTCTGATGATGTAAAACCACTATAGTGATGTGAAGTTGAAGTGTAACTGGTATCTCTCAGGCGTATTGGGGCAGATACAAGGTTAAAAATGATATTCTCGGTGTTCATGTATGTGTATACATTTTAAATGACTTTCAGAAATGAATGCTTAGATGGAGCCAGAATATGCAGACCCGTATTTATGTAGTGCATATAGACACAAGCCCACACACAAAATTCAGTGTCTATAAATATTTACCTAAATGAAAAAGTGTTACAAATGCAGCTGGATTTTCTTTCCAGAAGTATGAGGCACTGTGATTGTGAAGAAAGAAATATTTATATACTCTTTTTATTTGTAGTGAGTAAATTTCACAGACCACAAATTTTAAAATGTGCCAGCATGTAATGTTCTTCATTTGTTCTCATTGGACTTAATTTCCTATTTAAACCCAATGGGCCTTGCAGCCAGATTGCAGCTTGTTAGTGAAAACCTAGTCCTAGTCTGTTCAGTGCAAACTCAATTGAAATCACAGTTTTCTGTGTTTATTCTCACCTTTATGTTTTGATTTCAAAGGTCATCTTCTGAAAGCACTCTTTCTCTGTCTCCTTAAAATTGCAGCCTATTTAAAATTGTGCTTTCTCTCCTGTCCCCTTTTCTACTTGATTTTTTTCTGAT
Source organism: Bos grunniens (assembly GCF_055505025.1). Taxonomy (NCBI): domain Eukaryota; kingdom Metazoa; phylum Chordata; class Mammalia; order Artiodactyla; family Bovidae; genus Bos; species Bos grunniens. The sequence continues at coordinate 36,019,811 of NC_141192.1, read as the reverse complement.
AGTATTTAAATATCGTCTAACATACTATTATATTATGTTTATTTTGCTTACTGCCTTGGTCTTCATCTAAACATAATTATCTATAAAAATAGATTGTTTATCCATGTTATTCAGTGATGTATCATTAGTTCCCAGAACAGGACCTGAAACATTTGAGTACAGGATAAATCTTTGTTGTTAAGTTCGAATTCAAAGCTTACCCTCTTACTCCCAGGGCTGTGTATCTTTGGGACACTCACCTGATGGGGAGGAAACATTGGGTCCTTGGGCATTCTCTTTTGAGTTTGCTGTCAGGAACTGAAAGACATCAAAGAAAACCAGAGCCAGACAGAAGTTAAAGGCATAAAGACAAATTTTATTCCAGAACTATTACAATAGGGGAAGAGAAACCTCAGTAGTCATACACTGGGTTGGCCAAAAAATTCAGGTTTTTCCGTGAGATATTATGGAAAAACTCAAATGAATTTTTGGCAAACCCAAAACAGCAAGGACAAGTGGGGATTTGTAGACAGGACCAGAGTTAGGGGTCAGTGGATGAAAAATTACTAAGAGGTAACATCAAGGAAAAGGGGGATTCTGGTAAAACAAAATTTGTAGGATTGTTGCTAATGGCAGATCAGAGTGATAGGATGTCAAAGGTGGCAGATGAGGAATGTGATCAGATATCATGAGTAGGGGATTTCCACCAAACTGACCTAAGCAAGAGTCTTGCTAAAACTAGACTAAGCAAAACAAGATCAAATCCTACGATTAGAAGCCAGGTCAGAAAGAGGATTCAGAAGAGCTTGAGTCAGGTTTGGTCAAAGGAGATTCTTTATGAATTGTCTGCATTTACCTCTTCTGACATCTTACTGATTTTGAGTGGCCTTCGCCTACAGCTGTTTGAAGCAGTATTTTGCTTTCCCAGCCGGGGATTAAAGTCAGGTCTCAGTGGTGAGAGCACTGAATTCTAGCCACCAGACCAGTGACCAATGTGACAGGGTCCCTGACCCATCGGCTTTGTTGTAATGAATCCCCACAAAGAGACAGAAAGTAGTGAAACCAAGTGTTTATTAGGAGAAAAAAGGTACATGTGAATATACTCATAGGACAGATTCAGAGAGTTGTGCCCTCTGGGTAGTTTGAATCACTTTTATGGAGCATTTCTTCTGGGTTTCCTCTGGACAGTCCTCTTGCTTTGCCTGGCTCTGGGTCCATCTGTAGTATTTCTCAGGATCCTCCTGTGTGTGTGTGCTCATCTCTTAGCCAAGATGGATTCTAGTGGGCAGGGTAACATCACTGACTATGGCGTGATAGCCCTTCCTTTTTGATCTGCACGGAGCCCTTCTATACATATATAGTCGGGAAGGTCTCCTTGACTTTGAGAATGAGGAAACTGTAGTCTCTTTATCTTTTATCTGGACAGGGCTCAGCACCTCTAAATATTCTCCTGCTGTTGTCCTCATCTTGAAGTATCTGTCCACAGGGGACGAACTCCAGCTACTCAGCTTGGGGTCCGTTTATCTCCTGCCTCATTTTGGGATGCATGTTTTCCTGACTGATCTTTGGACCACACACTGAATCTTTCTTCCTCGTCTCTTTTGAGTCCTCCAGGTCCTTGCTGTGCTTTCACCTCCACTCAGGCCTCTTTTGGAGGTTGGAAACCTAGGAATACTGTCTTCGGCAACTTGAGGACTTTAGTCTCTTGGCAGAGGGAGGAGGGAAAGTTGCCTGGCAGCCTAGTCTTGGTTTGGTGCCAAATCTGTTCTCCTGAATCTGTGCTACACAAGGGTTTGGGTGTGGGAGATTCTGGAAACTGACCATTCTCCTGGGTCTAATCTGGTAAGTAAGCCAGAAGCTCCCTTGACTGTGGGATCTATCTGGTCTCCATCTGGGCAAGCAGGTTGAGAACGCTGAATTCCTCTAATTCTCTCCTCCTCTAGGCTCTGAAACCTTCATCTAGCACATCAGGTTCTTGCTCTTTTAATATTCAAAAGTAGAGCTATTCATATCAGAAGGCCTTTCTCTAAATACTGTTGTCCTTTGTGTGACTTTTCAAAGCCTATTCTAAAAACCCAAAAGCCAAGAATGGTTTTTTTGATCTTTCTTGAAATGATCCTCTCTTGATTTGTTTCAAAGGGGATATGGAGTACAAAGAAGAACTTGGAGTAAAAAAGGGATTAAAGATGGTGGAGGCACAGGGCATGTCATATTACATGTTTATTTAAAAGCAAAATGGGGATTTCCCTGGTAATCCAAGGGCTAAGCTCTGAGCTCCCAATTCAGGGAGCCTGGGTTCAGTCCCTGGTCAGGGAAATAGATCCCACGGCAACTGAGACCCAGTGCAGCCAAATCAGTTCAGTTCAGTTGCTCAGTCGTGTCTGACTCTTTGCGACCCCATGGACTGCAGCACACCAGACTTCCCTGTCCATCACCAACTCCAGGAGCTTGCTCAAACTCAGGTCCATACAGTTGGTGATGTCATCCAACCATCTCATCCTCTGTACTCCCCTTCTTCTCCTGTCTTCAGTGGTTCCCAGCATCAGGGTCTTTTCCAATAAGTCAGTTCTTTGCATCATGTGGCCAAGATATTGGAGCTTTGCTTCAGCATCAGTCCTTCCAATGAATATTCAGGGTTGATTTCCTTAAGGATTGACTGGTTTGATCTCCTTGCAGTCCAAGGACTCTCAAGAGTCTTCTCCAACACCACAGTTCAAAAGAATCAGTTCTTTAGCACACAGTCTTCTTTACGGTCCAGCTCTCACATCCATACATGACTACTGGAAAAACCACAGCTTTGACTAGATGGACCTTTGTAATGTCAAAGTAATGTCTCTGCTTTTTAATATGCTATTTAGGTTTGTCATAGCTTTTCTTCAAAGGATCAAGCTTCTTTTAATTTCATGGTTGCAGTCACCATCTGTATTGATTTTGGAGCCCAAGAAAATAAAGTCTGTCACTGTTTCCATTTAGTGACAACCAAATAAATAAATAAATAAATTGTTTTAAAAAAATATATGTAAAGAGAAGAAGCGAAGTAGTAGAAGAAACAGATCCTTTCTAATTTCTCAACTGAAATTATTCTTCTGTATTTGTTTTCTGGAGGTTTTTTTTTTTTTTTTTTTTTTTTTTTAATATTTTCAGTCTCCTTTCTTTAAGAATGTCAGCCCAGCACCATTTTTAGTAGCTGTGCTTCTAGCAAAACTTGTTCTGAATATCTGTGGTATGCAGTCATCTGAGATTTTCCTATTTTTTCCAAGGTACTTGGAGGTCTGATTTGGTTTTGAAATTTGCAGCTAACATCCACTGAACTTGGACATAATCTTTTCATGTTTACTGTGCATCTTTCACAATGTAATGACTTCCAAGCTTCATTTACTCTGATTCATACTAAACAAGTAAGCTTGAGAGGTGGGAGAGGCTGGAAAAACAGAAAAGGCTTATCCTTAGTGTTTTGGGTATTCTGCCCTGTTTTTGTTGCACTACTTTAATTGGCCCTTGAGTGATATTATACTGAACACAATAAAAAAAAAAAAAAAAAACTCATTAGGAATTCCTGCTTGGGGAAAAAATGTGGATCAGGTGGGAATGAAGCACAGAATTGAATTGCTGCTTCACATGACCATTCACCCCTGGGGCCAAGTGTTATCAGTTGTTTGTTTACATCTTTGATAATTCAATGCAAATGAAACTGGAAGTTAGTCAGTCCTCCCCCCCACCCCAACCCTTCCCCCTCACCAGGCAAAGAAGTTTTTAAAAAGAAATTTTGCTGTAAGGAAACTGATGCTCACAGTGTTTATGTGATTTGTTAATCTCACTAAAAAAAAAATTTATTATATATCACATCAAATAAAACTAACAGCTAGTAACTACAAAAGAACTCTGATACTTTGAAAATGACCATACTGAATGTATTTGTTTAGTACCATATATTCCTCATAACCTAATTTTGCAAAAAGATTGATGGTTTTGCATCTTAGAGTATGAAAGTAAAGGAAGTTAAAAACTACAGCTACTAGACAAATACATGACAGAAGAGATCTATTGACTGATTCTGGCAGAATTTTCCCTGAAAGCTTGAAAAGGTAGGATACATTACATAGATGTCTTTAATATGAGCTAAGTATGTTTTCAGTTCAGTTTAGTCACTCAGTGGTGTACGACTCTTTGCGACCCCATGAATCGCAGCACGCCAGGCCTCCCTGTCCATCACCAACTCCTGGAGTTCACTCAAACTTACGTCCATCGAGTCGGTGATGCCATCCAGCCATCTCATCCTCTGTCGTCCCCTTCTCTTCCTGCCCCCAATCCCTCCCAGCATCAGGGTCTTTTCCAATGAGTCAACTCTTCGATGAGGTGGCCAAAGTATTGGAGTTTCAGCTTTAGCATCAGTCCTTCCAATGAACACCCAGGACTGATCTCCTTTAGGATGGACTGGTTGGATCTCCTTGCAGTCCAAGGGACTCTCAAGAGTCTTCTCCAACACCACAGTTCAAAAGCATCAATTCTTCAATGCTCAGCTTTCTTCACAGTTCAACTCTCACATCCATACATGACCACTGGAAAAACCATAGCCTTGACTAGACGAACCTTTGTTGGCAAATAATGTCTCTGCTTTTTAATATGCTGTCTAGGTTGGTCATAACTTTCCTTCCAAGGAGTAAGCGTCTTTTAATTTCATGGCTGCAGTCACCATCTGCAGTGATTTTGGAGCCCCCCAAAATAAAGTCTGACACTGTTTCCACTGTTTCCCCATCTAATTCCCATGAAGTGATGGGACCAGATGCCATGATCCTCGTTTTCTGAATGTTGAGCTTTAAGCCAACTTTTTCACTTTCCACTTTCACTTTCAACAACAGGCTTTTTAGTTCCTCTTCACTTTCTCTCATAAGAGTGGTGACATCCGTATATCTGAGATTATTGATATTTCTCCCAGCAATCTTGATTCCAGCTTGTGCTTCATCCAGCCCAGCGTTTCTCATGATGTACTCTGCATGTAAGTTAAATAAGCAGGCTGACAATATACAGCCTTGACATACTCCTTTTCCTATTTGGAACCAGTCTGTTGTTCCATGTCCAGTTCTAACTGTTGCTTCCTGACCTGCATATAGGTTTCTCAAGAGGCAGGTCAGGTAGTCTGATATTCCCATCTCTTTCAGAATTTGTCACAGTTTATTGTGATCCACACAGTCAAAGGCTTTGGCATAGTCAATAAAGCAGAAATAGATGTGTTTCTGGAACTCTCTTGCTTTTTTGATGATCCAGAGGATGTTGGCAATTTGATCTCTGGGTCCTCTGCTTTTTCTAAAACCAGCTTGAACATCTGGAAGTTCACGGTTCACATATTGCTGAAGCCTGGCTTGGAGAATTTTGAGCATTACTTTACTAGCATGTGAGATGAGTACAATTGTGTGGGAGTTTGAGCATTCTTTGGCATTGCCTTTCTTTGGTATTGGAATGAAAACTGACCTTTTCCAGTCCTGTGGCCACTGCTGAGTCTTCCAAATTTGTGGGCATATTGAGTTCAGCACTTTCACAGCATCATCTTTTAGGATTTGAAATAGCTCAACTGGGATTATATCATCTCCACTAGCTTTGTTCGTAGTGATGCTTTCTAGGCCCACTTGACTTCACATTCCAGGATGTCTGGTTCTAGGTCAGTGATCACACCATCGTGATTATCTTGGTCGTGAAGATCTTTTTTGTACAGTTCTTCTGTGTATTCTTGCCACCTCTTCTTAATATCTTCTGCTTCTGTTAGGTCCCTACCATTTCTGTCCTTTATCAAGCCCATCTTTACATGAAATGTTCCCTTTGTATCTCTAAGTTTCTTGAAGAGATCTCTAGTCTTTCCCATTCTATTGTTTCCCTCTATTTCTTTGGTTTGATCACTGAGAAAGGCTTTCTTATCTCTTCTTACTATCCTTTGGAACTCTACATTCAGATGCTTATATCTTTATTTTTCTCCTTTGCTTTTTACTTCTCTTCTTTTCACAGCTATTTGTAAGGTCTCCTCAGACAGCCATTTTGCCTTTTTGTATTTCTTTTTCTTGGGGATGATCTTGATCCCTGTCTCCTGTACAGTGTTACGAACTTTCTAACTTTCGTCCATAGTTCATCAGGCACTCTGTCTATCAGAGTCCCTTAAATCTATTTGTCACTTCTACTGTATAATCATAAGGGATTTGATTTAGGTCATCCCTGAATGATCTAGTGGTTTTCCAAGTTTATTCAATTTAAGTCTGAATTTGGCAATAAGAATTTCATGATCTGAGCCACAGTCAGCTCCTGGTCTTGTTTTTGCTGACTGTATAGAGCTTCTCCATCTTTGGCTGCAGAGAATATAATCATTTTGATTTAGGTGTTGACCATCTGGTGATGTCCATGTGTAGAGTCTTCTCTTTTGTTGTTGGAAGAGGGTGTTTGCTATGACCAGTGCGTTCTCTTGGCAAAACTCTTTTAGCCTTTGCCCTGCTTCATTCTGTACTCTAAGGCCAAATTTGCCTGTTACTCCAGGTGTTTCTTGACTTTCCTACTTTTGTGTTACAGTCTCCTATGATGAAAAGCACATCTTTTTGGGGTGTTAGTTCTAAAAGGTCTTGTAGGTCTTCATAGAACCATTCAACTTCAGCTTCTTCAGGGTTACTGGTGGGGCATAGGCTTGGATTACTGTGATATTGAATGGTTTGCCTTGGAAATGAACAGAGATCATTATTAGTGTAATTATTAATGACATGCCTTTTCCCTAGTATTTGGGCTACAAAATTCCATTTCCCAAGAATTGTAGCCATTGTTCCTTTATTTCTTTTGAATTTCTGGAAATCAATCTGAAACTTTACTTGGCATCATTTAACTTCCAAGATTCACTTCGATTGCATTTTATTCAAAAGCTTCATTCTTTGTCCTTTTCTAATCGCAAAAAGAAAATAGTTTCTATTAGTAGTTGGGTGATCTTTATGTACCTAATTAGATTGTATTAATAAGATGAAATGGACATGATTTGCTAAAGTACACTTATGTACTTTTAAAAATCTCATTTTCGTATAGTGATTTTGATTCTTACTTTGTCATGTCCTATGAATGATTTTGTAAGTCATTATTGATGCTACTAATAAAAGCATTCATGATGTCACCATTTTTAACATACTGAGGTTGAAGTCTTAATTTCAAAGATATTTGTATTTATTTTTTACTGTAAAAGACGAAGTACAACAGTGTGGAAATAAGGTTCAGGTGAAATGGGTATTAGTAACTTTAATTTGAATGGGATTATTTGCCTTTTAAAAGAACTACTTGAAACTTTAAATTCTTTCTTACACAAGACTATGAAGGAAAGCTGGTACAATGAATTATAGTCTACATCTAAAAATGAATGTGAACTAATTATTGGGTCATTTCAAATCAATAGATGCAAATGAATCTCCATAGGCTTTCATTGTGATTTCAAATTATAGCAACTCTAATAGATATTGTATATAGTGAGAGGAAAATTTAGAAAGTAAAGAGAAATGCTTATTCCAAAATTATGGCATGTACATATGGCATATGTCATTCTACTCTACAGACATACAATAGTATGTGTAGTTACTATAGACTAGTAGAATTTATCTGTAAGTTTTTACGGAAAATACCCTTCAAAAATTCCTCTCCCTTTGACATTGCTGACAAGTCTACTACTGGAATTGATCACAAGAGGAGTATCTTTCCTCTTTTTAGAAAACATATATCACTCAGTAAGGTGGCATAGGCTGTAATCAATTCTTCACAGAATTGATTCACAAAACTTGACCATGTCTGTTACAGCTAGGAGGGATCAGGACCATGGGAAAATTAGAGAAGAAAGAATTATGTGCTGGGTGATATTGGGGAAATTCAGGAGAAAGGGGTGAGCAACAGAAGTGGAAAGGGGTTGAGTACAAAAGACCAAGTTCTTTATCATTGCCCCCAACTCTTCTTCCAGCAAATAATGTTAAACTTGGAAATTAGATGATGGTGGGCTTGATCACCTCTTGGTACATTTGAAATGTATTGAGTGCTTTCTTGAAGAAAATGTTTTCCAAGAATTTGAGTATAGACTGTGCTTACAGTTGACAGATTTGTCCTTTTAAACATACAGATTCTATAAAAGGCAGTGATTTGTATGAGTGATTAAAAAGTCCCACGTGGGTTCTTTATAGAAAAATAAAATGTATTGTTAATTACCCAAACATGCAGAGTTCTGATTTAAAACAACAAAATTTCATGTCAATAAATTAAACTGTGGATGCAAATGAAGTGACATAGGTAATAATTAGCCACAATTTTTGCAATTGCTAGACCAATCTGATCTACTTAAACAAAACAAAATGTTCTTTAAGAGTTCTGGCTATACATAAATCTTTTCTACAATGCAAGATGTCTTACAATGAAGTAGAAGTTATTTAAGGTAAAGTCAACTTTATTCAACTTTAAACTATTTATTTCTGTCATACACAGATTCAATCAGCAGGTTTTTATTGAATATCTACCACATATCAGGCACTATCTTAGGTTTTGTCCCTGATATTAAGGAGCTCACCTTTTAATTTGGCTAGCCATAAGCCAGAATAATTAGAAGAATAAAGATTATTTATAGTTTTATGTTAGACTATTTTCTCATGTTCTGGGCATTTTTTTTTAACTTAGCATAATCATCTGGCAAATTTTCTTTACTTTGTTTGCACCAAAGGAGAATCTTTGAGGTGAAGATGCGTATCTTTTTATATTCATTTTGTACATAAAGTGAGTCCTTTTGAAAACTGTAGATTGAAAGGCTGTTCTCTGCCAGGCACTCTTCTAAGTATAATATAATTAGAAAAATGCATCAGAAGCAGATCCTGACCCCAAGGCATAGTTGATGGTAAGGGACAAAACAGTGACAGAGAATGAAAGAGAACCAGCTGTACAGTAGGCTTTGTGCCAATCTCTCTAATAGGTGAGGCAGATGTCTCTCTGTGTGTTTGTGTGTGTGTGTGTGTAGTGTAGCAGTCATATTGCCCTAATATACGTGTGTGCAAAATTTTATGTTTTCTTTATTTTTTAAATTTTATTTGTTTATTTATTTTTGGCTGCATGGGCTCAACGGCACATGGACTTCAGTAGTTGGGGCTCGCAGGCTCTGAAGCATAGGCTCAGTAGCTGTGGCAAACGGGCTTAGTTGCCCAGCAATGTGTATGGTCCTCCCAGAACAGGGATGGAACCTGTATCTTGCATTGGCAGGAGGATTCTTAATCACTGGACCATGAGGGAAGTCTGAAAATTTTTATATTTTCAATTTTCTATTTCTCCCCCAAATTAAAAAGTATACTTGTCTTGATACCTTTGTGTATGGTCCTCCCAGAACAGGGGTGGAACCTGTATCTTGCATTGGCAGGCAGATTCTTAATCACTGGACCACCATGAGGGAAGTCTGAAAATATTTTATATTTTCCATTTTCTATTTCTCCCCCCAAATTAAAAATTATACTTGTCTTGATACCTTTCTTCTCTAGCTCAAAGTGTGGAAATAGCCTCTGGTAAGCATTCCCTAAAATCCAGGCCTTAATCATATTTTAGATGATTACATGCCTGGTATTTTCTAGTCTTTGTCTTATCTAGAGGCTTCCTAAAATTATGTAACTTGGAATGGCAATAGAAAAATAATGTATGAATGTGTTAGAATTCCCCTGTAGAATAATGGACAGCTTGTGTCTGAAAGGATACACAGATTTCTGAAATAAATATTACATGAATATAAGATATGAATGTTGAAACCTGAGGACTTAATAGAAAGAGAAATTCATTAAATAATTTAATTACTGATACTTTGATTTATGCTATACCCAAGCATCAACTGTTTGGGATGTTCTCCTCAAATTTGAGAGAGAGGTATTGCTTCATTTCTGTTTTGGTGATGTAAAAATGAAAACATAAAGATCACGTGGTTTTTCCACCTCATGAGTTTTTAGTTTAAGTGAAAGTGGTCCATGCTTGCTGACCAGGCACATCACCACGGGTCACCACTGTGGGCTGTGCTGTGCTGTGCTTAGTCACTCAGTCATGTCCCACTCTTTGCAAGCCCATGAACTGTAGCCCTCCAGGTTCCACTGTTCATGGGGATTCTTCAGGCAAGAATACTGGAGTGGGTTGCCATGCCCTCCTCCAGGGGATCATGCCAACACAGGGATTGAACCCAGGTCTCCCACATTGCAGGTGGATTCTTTACCATCTGAGCCACCAGGGAAGCCTAGGAATACTGGAGTGGGTAGCCTATCCCTTCTCCAGGGGATCTTCCCAACCCAGGAATTGAACCGGGGCCTCCTGCATTGCAGGTGGATTCTTTACCAGCTGAGCTACCAGGGAAGCTCATTGTGGTCTATGGAACAATAAAAATTAGAAACAATTGGAGTTAAAATATCAATATAGGAATTTCTCAACCTTGATTTTTTTTGGACAGGCCTATTGTCTATATCTTTGGCTTTGCTTTGTAGTTACCAACTGACAAGTGGATACAAGCCTGCCCCAATGGACTTGAGCTTTATTAAACTCACCCCATCTCAGGAGGCTATGGTGGACAAGTTGGCAGAAAATGCTCATAACGTGTGGGCTCGGGATCGAATTCGACAAGGCTGGACCTATGGGATCCAACAGGTATGTGAGACCGTAGCTCTACAGCACATGCTCTGAGATTGACTCAAGTGGGGACTAGTATAATTTGTAACAGAAGAGATTAAATAATGACTACATTGAAACTCACATCATATAGATATCTTTAATGTACATATGCACTGAAGCACTTGTTTATTGCTGGACTCCAGAAGTCAGACCTCCTCAAGTCTGGTTTTTATCACGAGGCAGCCAGTGAATGTTTCCAGACCAATGATTAATAATGTGGTTTTGTGACATTTCTCTGAGATTGTATTTTAAGACAAGTACGTAAAATACAAGAACATCAAGATAAATTAATAATAAGAGAGGTCCATAATTTCACATTTAACGCCCCTTGGGCCAGATGAATTTCATAATCCAGATTTTTCAAATGGTGGTAAAATGAGGTTGTTCCACAGTGCCCTCAGCAGAGCAGCGGACTATGTATAAATTATTCTTTGTTCAGCAGTGTAGACTGATGAAACCAAGAGTGATAAAAAAAAGATAATCAACAGCCTTCCATCAATGCAGGTCATTTTTACCACCAACTGAGTTTTTATTAAGCTTAATTAAAAAAGATTCTTGTTCTAGATTTCAGAATCATGGACCTCTGGTTTTAAAAGTTTTTTAAAATTTTGTGTGTGGCTGCTCTGGGTCTTTGTCGCTGTGCCTGGGCTTTCTGTAGTTATGGTACGTGGGTGCTGTTCTCCAGTGCAGTGTGCAAGCTTCTCACTGCAGTGATTTCTCTTGTTGTAGACTACTGGCTCTAGAGGCACAAACTTCAGCAGTTGTGACATGCAGGCTTAGTTTTCTTGTGGCATGTGGGATCTTCCCAGACCAGGGATCAAACCCATGTTCCCTGCATTGGCATGCAGATTCTTAACCACCGGCCCACCAGGAAAGTCCATGGATCTCTATTAATGGTCGCACTCATGAGAATAACTAACAGTCATTGGGTCTGTATGGGGACAGCAAAACAGAGCAAATTTTAGCCTTGTCTCTTAGTGACTGTGTGACCTTGGAGTGGCTGCTTAAATTCTCTCTGTGCCACTGTTTCCTCCTCACTAAATTATTGAATTTCAATATATAACATATATGAGAAAGGCTTAGCACCTAACAGATAGTTCAGAAAACTGCTATTATTATTAAATGGCAGTCACTATGTCGAGAGGCTTATGTGTATTTTCTTACAATGATTCCATGAAGGATGAACAATTTTTATTAGCAATTCACATGTGTTAACACAGGGAACTTGAAAGCAGTTTGTCCAGTGCTACCCAGGTGGCAGAACCAGGCTGGGAAGCAAGCCTTTTGCCTCCAGAGCTCAAATTCTCCTCTTTCTTGTCACAGTGCTTCTTGGCAGCTCATGGTGGGCAGTACCTTTACTTAAAGCTTTTCAGGACTAAACTGGATTGTTACTTAACAACAGGATAAAGACTAAATGTCGATTTGATATTTCCAAAATTCTTCTTAGCCCACAAACTTTTGTCATTTCAAAGGCTAAGGAAAACTGCATAGCCTTGCTATACTTCATAAAATAAGCTATTCTTGCATTGAATTAAAGTTGTTGTAACTGAGGGGATTATCAATACTCAGCTGGCTTCAGCATTGTGTGTGTGTGTGTGAGAACCTGAGCCATATGCCACAGGGGGATTGGGGGGTCCTCACTGTTTTTTTTGCCAAAGGAGTGCTCCCTTGCCTTGCAGACCACATGAGTCTGTAGGACAAACCAGGACCCCTCTGCGCTCCATCTCTTCCATGTGAAGGTGGATCCTCCTCGTAAAAGCACAGGGTTCTGTCTGAGTTGGCCAAAGCTCTCTTTGGAACTGTGTCCACCCTTTCTCCCAGCTTCCACCACATTCCCCACTGACAGAACACAGTTTTGCTGGATTATCTGAATGAGCATTGTCTTTAATTTTTCATCACCCTCTATTTAAAATAATCTGGTTCATCATGGGATTGTAAACTCCTTGAGAGCAGGCGTTTGCTTGAATTTCTTCTGTGTCTCCAGCATACTAGAGTTCAAGCACTCATGTGCATGGAAACCCCTGGAGCAGCTTCTTTGTATAATCAGATCCCCAGAACACCATGTCCAGAAAGTGTGATTCATCAGAGGCCTGTGAATTCTTCTCTATGAAAAGCTAGGGGGCAGCAACCATTTTGAAAGGGAGGGGTGCTGGGTAATGTGGCTTGAAGCTGTTTATGGTGCTTATTTCTTTGGGGGTGGCTTTGGAGTGGGATTCCCCAGTAAGCAACCCAGATGATTTGAACACTGGTCCAAATGGTCAGGTAGTCAGTATAAGGTATTACTACAGATTTGCTAGAGAAGGGGAAGAAGAAATTGGGAAACACTTTTCCTTGTTCCTCCCCAACCAGAACAGATGCTGTCCACCAAATAGCTTATATGTTTTGGAGAATGTTTGGGAATATATACAGCCTTCAAATTGTTCTTCATGCTAAGATAAATTGAGATTGAATATGCCTCCTGGTGGATGGCAATGACACCCCACTCCAGTACTCTTGCCTGGAAAATCCCATGGATAGTGAAGCCTGGTGGGCTGCAGTCCATGGGGTTGCTAAGAGTCAGACACGACTGAGTGACTTCACTTCACTTTTCACTTTTATGCATCAGAGAAGGAAATGGCAACCCACTCCAGTGTTCTTGCCTGGAGAATCCCAGGGACGGGGGAGCCTGGTGGGCTGCTGTCTCTGGGGTCCCACAGAGTGGGACACGACTGAAGCGACTTAGCAGCAGCAGCAGCATGCCTCCTGGAATATGGAAAGTTTGATAAAATCTGCAGCAGTGAATGAATGCAAAGAAGTAATTTCTTAAGTGTTAGAAAGACTCGCAGTCTTGGGGCATCTCCACGGCCCAGATTTTGTATTTACTCTTAAATTATCCTTTTGTTAAGATGATAAGATAGCCTGCCTTCTTGCTTGGTCACTGCCATTTTAATCATGCTTTAAACTTGGAGCCTCTTTTATAAAAGACAAATTGTGAGGTTTGTAGTTCTTTTAATACTCCCACTATTACCAGGTTTACCAGTTGATGGAGTCAGTTTATTATTTTTTTAAGCCATTTGAGGTCGTGAGGTGGCCATCCACACACTGACTTTTCTCTGAGGAAGGGACAGCTGCCTTGTGTGGTACATTGACTCAAAAGTCAGAGGGATGATGGTTACTAATTAGGCTCTTTTTGTAACAAAGACCTGTCAGTCAACTTGGCAAGGAAATGGTAGGTTCTCTTAAGTTAGTCCATTGCCTTGTGATCTTGACAGATGGATGATGGTTATTGAGATCATTAAAGTTGGCTTTTGTTATTGCTGTTATTTTTACATTTTCTTTTCATGGAGAGAGCCTGATTTACATTGATCAGTGACTCACTTGATAGATTCTTCATACTGGGAGTATTTCACTAACTCCTACAACCTGGAAAGACAAAGGGAAGGTACAATATCTACCTTCAGACACTTTATATTTTGATGTATTTGGTGGCTGTGTCATTTCCAAATGCTGTTGGTTGTCCTTTGATGATCACATACATTTCTTTTTCCTTCCTGTAGGATGTAAAGAACAGAAGAAACCCTCGGCTTGTTCCCTATGCCCTTCTAGATGACCGAACCAAGAAATCCAATAAGGATAGCCTCCGTGAGGCTGTGCGCACACTGCTGGGATATGGCTACAACCTGGAGGCACCTGATCAAGATCATGGTATTTCCATTTCACTTTCTTCTCCTCTCGTTGCAAAATCACACTGTAAATTCTTTAAAGCCAGATGCATGAATAAAAGGGAGTGTGAGATAAGAGTCTTTTATTTGAAGCATGTGCCTCAGGCCAGGAGTTTAGGGAACTTTTGTCCTGAAGGACACTTAAAGGGCTAGATCATCTCTCAGCAGAGTGACTCAGGACCTCAGTGATTCTGCAGAGGGGAAGAAATGACGTTACCTTCTCAAAGAGTCTGAGGACACAGTTTATTCTGTGATTCTTATATTGCCCCTCAATCCCACTCACCTCACCAGCTCTCTTTCAGAAGAGCTGGTTGTAGTTGTTGATGGGAGGACAGTAAGTCCTCTGCATATGAATCCCCAAGTTGCAAACTTTCAAAGTTGTGGATGTGGGTTCACATGTCCAGTCACGTCAGGCATGCGTGACGCGGCAGCTTGCCCTCCGTCTCCTATCACTGACGCTCCTTCAGCTCCAGCATTTCTACTTCCTCGCCCTCCTCCAGCAGTAACTCTTCTTGCCTGTTCACTTGATGCCAACCCCTGTATCCAGCTGTTGTACTGCACTACTGTACTTTCCAAACTTCTGTAACGTAAGGGTGACAGTCTTTTATTTTTTGTGTTTATTTTTATGTATTATTCATGTGAAAAGTATTCTAAACCTATTACAATACTATATAGCTGACTGTGTTACTTAAGTGCCTAGGCTAATTTTGTTGAACTTATGAACAAATTAAACTTGTCAACATGTTCTCGGAATGGAACTCATTCATATGTGGGGAACTTACTGTAAATCTAGGATGATGAGCTAGTGTTTTCTAAATCTTCATTATTTAGACTCTCACATATAGGCCATAGTAATTAATTAGTGCAATATCTTGCTTTAAGGAAAAAACTCTAGAACAGACACTCAATAAATGTGTTGAATATATGGATTTTTAAAGGGTTTATGAAGAACACATTTCCTTTGAATAATACCTTTTAAGAATATGGCTTAAGATAGTCAACCCCTTAATCATTTGCTCCTGTGGTTTAATCATTTGCTCCTGTGGTTTGAGTTATGTTAACATCCATATTTTAAAATTGCCAAAAATGACATCAGTTGTGTGTTTCATTGCAGTGCCTATATTTCTTAGTAGAAAACTCTTAAGATCTATGCCGAATATTCTCTAATGACTAATATTTTTAGTGTAGTATCTCTGCATAGAAATTCAACCTTAAATAGTAATGATTGCTTATATAATGTTACTATGTGTAACAAGTGAATATTTATATATAGTTATCATGTGTCATCGTTGTTCAGTCGCCCAGGCATGTCCGACTCTGATTGCGTGGACTGCAGCACATCAGGCCTCCCTGTCACTCACCATCTCCCATTGTTTGTCCAAGTTCGATGGTGATGCCATCCAGCCATCTCATCCTCTGATGCCTCTTCTCCTTCTGCCCCCAATCTTTCCCAGCATCAGGGACTTTCCCAGTGAGTTGGCTGTTTGCATCAGGTGACCAAAATACTGGAGCATCAGCTTCAGCATCACTCCTTCCAATGAGTATTCAGGGTTGATTTCCCTTACAGTTGACTGGTTTGATCTCCTTGCTGTCCAATGGATTCTCAGGAGTCTTTTCCAGCACCAAAGTTTGAAGGCATCGATTCTTTGGCGCTCTGCCTTTTTTATACTCCAGCTCTCAGAACTGCATGTGAACCCTGGGAAGTCCTTAGCCCTGATTCTGCGGGCTTTTGTTGGCAGAGTAATGTCTCTGCTTTTCAACACACTGTCTAGGTTTTTCATAGCCTTTCTGCTGAGAAGCAATCATGTTCTGATTTCATGGCTGCAGTCCCATCTGCAGTGGTTTTAGAGCCCAAAAAGAGGAAATCTGTCACTACTTCCACCTTTCCCCCTTTCCCCTCTATTTGCCATGAAGTAATGGATCTGGATACCATCTTCTTGGTTTTCTTAATATTTAGTTTTAAGCCATCTCTTTTACTCTCCTTCTTCACCCTCATCTAGAGGCTCTTTAGTTCCTCTTCTCTTTCTACCATTAAAGTGGTATCATCTGCATATCTGAGGTTGTTGATATTTCTCCTAGCAGTCTTGATTCCAGCTTGTTATTCATCCAGCTTGGTATTTCTCATGATGTACTCTGCATATAAGTTAAATAAGCAGGGTGATGATATACAGCCTTGGTGTACTTCTTTTGCAATTTGGAACCAATCTATTGTTCTATGTCCAGTTCTAACTGTTGCTTCTTGTCTCATATACAGGCTTCTTAGGAGACAGGTAAGGTGGTCTGGTATTCCCATTCTTTTAAGAATGTTCCACAGTTTGTTGTGATCTACACAAAGGCTTTAGTGTAGTTAATGCAGCAGAAGTAGATTATTTTTGGAATTCCCTTGGTTATCTTATGGTTCAGCGGATGTTGGCTATTTGATCTCTGGTTCCTCTGCCTTTTCTCAATCCAGCTTGTACATCTGGAAGTTCTCAGTTCATGAGCTTCTGAAACCTAGCCTGAAGGATTTTGAGCATGACCTTGCTAGCATGTGAAATAAGTTCAATTGTGTGGTAGTTTGAACATTCTTTGTCATTGCCTTTCTGTGCGATTGGAATGAAAACTGACCTTTTCCAGTCCGGTGGCCACTGATGAGTTTTCCAAATTTGCTGGTGTATTGAATGCATCACTTTAACAGCATTGTCCTTTAGGATTTGAAATAGTTCAGCTGGAATTCCATCCTCCACTAGCTTTATTTGTAGTAATGCTTCTCTTAAGGCCCACTTGACTTCACACTCCAGGATGTCTGGCTCTAGGTGAGTGACCACATCATTGTGGTTATCTAGATCATTAAGACTTTTTTTTTTTTTTTTTTTTACAGTTCTTCTGTGTATTCTTGCCACCTCTTCTTAATTTCTTCTGCTTCTGTTAGGTCCTTGCTGTTTCTGCCCTTTATTGTGCCCATCTTTGCATGAAATGTTCCCTTGGTATCTCCAGTTTTCTTGAAGAGATCTCTAGTCTTTCCCATTGTATTGTTTTTTCTCTATTTCTTTGCATTGTTCATTTAAGAAGGCTTTCTTATCTCTCCTTGCTATTCTCTGGAACTCTACATTCAGTTGGATCTGTCTTTCCCTTTTTCCTCTGCCTTTTTCTTCTCTTCTTTTCTCAACTCTTTGTAAGGCTTCCTCAGACAACCACTTTGCCTTATTGCATTTCTTTTTCTTGGGGATGGTTTTGGTCACCATCTCCTGTACAGTGTTACAAACTTCCATCCACAGTTCTTCAGGCACTCCATAACGCCTTGAATCTATTCATCACCTCCAACGTATAATCATAAGGGATTTGATTTAGGTTGTACCTGAATGGCCTACTGCTTTCCCCTACTTTCTTCAGTTTAAGCCTGAATTGTGCAATAAACAGCTGATAATCTGAGCCAGTCAGCTCTAGTATAGAGCTGTTTTGGCTGACTATAAACAGAACTTCTCCATGTTCAGTTGCAAAGAATGTAGTTAATCTGATCAGTATTGACTATCTGGTGATGTCCATGTATAGAGTTATCTCTTTTGTTGTTGGAAGAAGATATTTGCTATGATCAGCATGTTCTCTTGGCACAAAGATAAATTATTGTCATTTTTTGGCTACACTTTCAGACATTTATGTATATTCCCAATAGATTCAAGGGATTCTATTAAGGGGATCCCAATCTATTCCCAGTAATCAATTCAAGATTACAGAGTGCCTGAAGAACTATGGATGGAAGTTTGTTACACTGTACAGGAGGTGGTGACCAAAACCTTCCTCAAGAAAAAGAAATGCAATAAGCCAAAGTGGTTGTCTGAGGAAGACTTACAAATACCCACTCATGAATTATTATGAGTAAACCCTCATAATTGCAAGTGTCTTTGTCTTACATCTTTTTGGTGACTGTGGTATCCTATGGAGAACTTCAATCATTAGTAATAGTGTTAAGAGCTCCTACTTTCAAAAATCTACAAACCTTTTTTGTAACTACCTATTAAACTCACTCTTTAATGAACAGTTGGATATATCGAGCACACAAATATTCATTAAGAATGCCTGTGATAGTATACCATTTTCCAGTATTTTCCATGCTTTAAAAATATTTGATTCAACTACTCTATTAGGTATATACCTAATATGCATACGACAAATATCTAGCAATATCTCTGCCTTTTTCTTCTCTTCATTTCTCAAGTATTTGTAAGGCTTCCTGGATGCTGGATGTTATTCTGATGACATACATATTTACATACATATTATTTACAAGTGTAATATAATTTTGCTTAACACATCAGTGAAGCAATATATTAGTATGTCATGCTTCCCTACTTTCTTGTGACTTATATGAATTTCAAGAAGGAAGAAAAGCAGCATCAGTTCAGTTCAGTTCAGTCTCTCAGTTGTGTCTGACTCTGTGACCCCATGGACTGCAGCACGCCGGGCTTCCCTGTCCATCACCAACCCCCAGAACTTGCTCAATCTCTTGTCTATCAAATCAGATATGCCATTTTTGGGTTCATATTACTTTCATATTTCAAATCATCCTCATTTCCATTTGATTTTAATATGTAGTTATTGAACATCTACTGTGCTTAAATTCAACAATGAATGAAAAAGTTTTGCCCTCAGGTAGATTTCATCATAGGCAGGGAAGATAGACTAAATTGTTCACACTTTTGTGTGATGTAAGCATTAATCCCCAAGTATCCCAGCAGTGGTTTAACTGAGCTGTCAGAGGAATCTTAAAGAGATGTATTAGTTATCTCCTGCTGTGTAACAAATCCCTCCCTAAAATTTAATGGCTTAAACCAACAAACATTTGTTGATCTCAAAGTTTCTATCTTTTAGGGATTTGTGAATGGATTCTTTGGGCTTCCCAGATGATGCTAGTGGTGAAGAAGTCGCCTGGCAATGCAGGAGACATAAGAGACGTGGGTTTGATACCTGGGTTAGGAAGATCCTCTGGAGGTGGGCATGGCAACCCACTCCAGTATTCTTGCCTGGAGAATCCCATGGACAGGATCCTGGTGGGCTATAGTCCATGGGGTCAAAAGAGTCAGATATGACTGAAGCCACTTAGCACATACACACAAGTGGATTAGTCAGGTGGTTCTGGATCATGGCCTTTCTTGAGGTTTGTGTCAAGTCCACCAGGGATGCAGTCATCTGAAGACTTCAGTGGGGCTTGGGGACTTGCTGCTAAGACAGTTCAATTGCATAATTGTTTGTTAAAGGACTCAGATTTTCTCTGTATATTGGCAAGAGATCTAAGTTCCTTGTCATGAAGACCTCCTCACAGAAATACTTCAGTGCCTTCATGTAGCAGCTGGCTTCCCCCCAGAGTGAGTAATCTAAGAGATAGTGCAAGAAAGACGCCTCAATGCATACTGCAATGACTTCTACCATATTCTGTTTGTTGGAAGTGAGTCACTAAATGCATCTCACACTTAAGCCCACAGTTTTTGAAGAGAAGTGTGACAAAATATTTGGAGATGTGTTCTGAAACCATCTACTTAGAAGAATCAGTAGGAATCAGTCAGATTCATTTGTTCAGACAGAGGGAATAGTGTGTGAAGTCTTGGCAATCAAGGAAAGACTGCACCTGGGAATTTTCAGCAGGCTTTGCATGGCTGAATGTCAAGTGGAGTTTGAGAAGTAGAAGGAGATGAAGGAGAGAAGGCAGAGACTGAAACAGAAGGTTTTTCTGCTGAAACAATCACTCCATTTCTCTTTGGAAAATGGGCTGGATATGAACAAACTGAAAGGTGGGGACAATAGTTTGCTGTTGATGAGGAGTGTTTTGACACTTCTGAACTTGTTTTGGCCTGAACTTAACCAGTACTGGGCATAGAAAGAATAGGACAGACTCGTTTGACATTTAGAAATAGAATCAGTAGAAAGATGAAGGAGGTGTCTGGAATGGTTTTGGAACAGTCAGAGATGGGAAACTGAGGAGACTCTGAGTTTGGTTTTAAACATGTTGAATTTCAGTTTGAGTTGTGTTTGAGACATCTGTACACAGCAACCAAGACTCAGTTTACACACACACACACACACACACACACACACACACACACGTGTGTATGTGTGTAGCTGAGACCTTTGCTAGAGAGAAAGAGAGGATTACATTTTTCCTTTTTTTATTTTTTTAAATTTTATTTTATTTTTAAACTTTACATAATTGTATTAGCTTTGCCAAATATCAAAATGAATCCGCCACAGTTAGACAATTTTAAGAAATGCTTTCTGGTTCTAAGAAAAAGAACCAGAGGAAAGGAGAGGTTGAAAATAAAGGAGAGGAACTTGATGAAGCATGATCTGAGGATGATTAGGGGTGGGGAAATGAAATTTACAACACAGGTAAAAGGTTTGGCCTTATATAAAAGAATACATACACCGCTAAGCTTGATGGGGGAGCAGTAAGGATTTAAAAAATGCAGTAAACTCTGTTATGGAAAATCAAGAAGCTGGGGGAACTGTTACTGTTTAGTAAGAATTTTCTGTCGAAATATTAAGTGAGGTTATTTGCTACGAGGGAAAAGTGAAAGGGTGATGCTGTATGTTAGAAGCCTTGGAGAGAACAACAAAGATTTACTGAATGTAGAATTCCAGTTGACTTTCCCTTCAGCACTGTGTATATTCATCCCATCGCCTTCTGGTCTCCATGTTTTCAAATGACACATCAGCTGTTTCGCTTATGAAGGATCCATGTATGGGATGTGCTGCTGCTTTCTCCGTGCTTCCAAGATTCTCTCTTTCAGAAGTTTGCCTATGATATGCATTGTGTGTTTCTTTGAGTTTATCTTACTTGGATTTTGTTGAGCTTCTTGTATCTGTAAATTAATTTTATTCACCAAATTTGAAAAATGTTTTGTCAGTATTTAAGTATTCTTTCTGCCTCTTTCTCTCCTCTCCTGACATTTTCATTATGTGTACATTGTTAGGCTTACTGCATCTGGCAGGTCTGTAAGACTCTGCTTATTTTTTTTTTTTTTCTTCTATTTTTTTTCCTGCTTTACATACTTAATAATCTCAGTGGATCTTTATTCAGATTCATTGATTCTTTCTTCTTCCAGCTCAAACCTGTTGTTTAGCCCCTCTAGAGAATTTTTAATTTCAGTCATTATAATTTTTAACTCCAGAATTTCTATTTTTAAAGTAATTTCAGTCTCAATTTATAATCTCTATTTGATAAGACATTTTTCTCATACTTCCCTTTAGTTTTTTAGACAAGATTTCTTATAATTCTTTGAATATATTTGAAATAGCTAGTTTAACATTTTTGTCTAAAAGTCCAGTGTCTGGGGGATTCCTCAGTGACAGTTTCTATTGACTTTTCCCCTCCATATATATAAAACATACTTTCTTATTTGCATGTCTCACTATTTTTGTTGAAAATTGAAAATTTTAAACAATAAAATGAGGCAGCTCTGGATTCTCCCTTCCTCCAGGATTTGTTATTATGTTTGTTGTAATTGTTGTTAGAGTTGTTGTTACTTGTTTAATGAATGTTCTTAACTTGTTCTCTAGAGTTTATTCTGTGTATCATGTGTGGCCACTGAAATCTATGGAACATACATAAGAAAGATTCATTTTCCAATTAGAGGAATGATGTCTGAGTTCACTGTTACAGAGATCAAAATACTAAATAGGGATTGGTGGTAGAAAGAGCATTCTTGCCGGAGGGGAAGTGTACCTGATGTAATTGAATACAGAAAGAGATGAGGGAAAATTGATTGTCAAGTTAGGCTAAGATACAGAGTGTAAGTGGGGACAGAACAGCAATAGTTGGAAATAGAAGGATTAGGCTAAAATACGGAATATTTTGAAAATCCCAGCTAAGAAATATGGTAAATTTGTATGAGAAATTCTAGCCTCAGAAAGTTTTAAAGCAGAAGTTTGATTTGTGGTTAGAGTGTTCAGTAGCACTAAACTATGACGACAGTGGAAAGGAACAGATTGGAGGGGGAGAGTGCTTGGAGAGAGAGACCAGTTGCGAGGCTTTTGGAAAATTGTGATCTTCAGAACAAGGATGGTGAAAAATGGAAATGAAAAGATAGATGTGAGATGGTTTATGGAATGAAGCAAAATGTCTGGTGATCACTAAGATAAGATTTAAAACTTTCATTTGTAATTGGCTATACTGTTTTGCTGACATCAGAAAAATTAACAGCATAAGTTTTTTTTTAACTTTAAACTTTTTATTTTGTATTGGGTTATAGCCAGTTAACAATGTTGTGGTAGTTTCTGATGAACAGCAAAGGGACTCAACCATACATTTTCATGTATCCATTCTTCAAACTCCCCTCCCATCCAGGCTGCCCCATAACATTGAGTAGAGTTTCATGTGCTATACAGTAGGTCCTTGTTGGTTATCCATTTTGAACATAGAGTGTGTACCTTACCTTAGGGCATGATATTTTTGTTAAAATTGAATCTGTTGTTGTTCAGTCGCCCAGCCATGTTCAAATCTTTGCACCCCAGGGACTGCAGCACACCAGGCCTCCCTGTCCCTCACCATCTCCCAAAGTGTGCCCAAGTTTATTACTGCATTGGTGATGCCATCCACCCATCTCATTCTCTGACACCCTCTTTTCCTTCTGCCCTCAGTCTTTCTCAGTACCAGGGACTTGTTCAATGAGTTGGCTGTTCACATCAGATGACCAGAATCCTGGACCTTATGTAATTCATCAGGGTTATAATTTATTTTGTTAGTCAGCAGAATGCTGATTTATGTATTCCAGGATGAATATGAACTGAGTGTTGAAATTGTGCTATCTTTGGAGAATTGTCCTAAATAATATTTTAAGATATTTGGAAAAGTCATTTATGCTTATTCATTACAAGGCTTTATCAAGATTTGAATTGCTTACTTAGAGACTATACCAGGAAGTTAAAAGAATGACTGATTAATATCAATGATTTTTAAAAATTAGTTAGTAGATATACCTAAAGGATTCTAGACAAGTGTAAAATTTTCAAGAGACTAGCCTGCCTTCCAGTTTATTATAAATAATGTATACTTTTAATCTATAGTTAGATCTTGACTGCCCTCTAGTGGTGTGTCTCTTAGTGTATGGTTTAGATGCTGCTGCTGCTAAATTGCTTCAGTTGTGTCCGACTCCGTGCGACCCCAGAGACAGCAGCCCACCAGGCTCCCCCGTCCCTGGGATTCTCCAGGCAAGAACACTGGAGTGGGTTGCCATTTCCTTTTCCAGTGCATAAAAGTGAAAAGTGAAAGTGAAGTCGCTCAGTCGTGTCCGACTCTTAGCAACCCCATGGACTGCAGCCTACCAGGCTCCTCCATCCATGGGATTTTCCAGGCAAGAGGACTGGAGTGGGGTGCCATTGTAAGTAGCTATTGCAGGTCCTATTTGAATGGTCATTGGTGTTTGCCTTCTCGGTGGTAGGATCTCTGGGGTACAAGGAACACAGTATATTATCAGACCTTGCCCTTAATCTTAAAGTGGTTTTTAAAGGCCTAAATTCTGAATTTTTTCTTTGAGTAGCCTTGATAGAGTACGATGGGAATTTATCTGCTGTTCATTTTTTAAAATGTCAATTACTATTGCACTTATTATAACTGTGTAAAAATCATTTATATAACATATTACATGAGCTAGAAATATATGAATATAGAGTGTTTAAATTCAAGCAAAGAATAACAATTGCATGTTTGGAGAAAAGTTCTGTATTTTGACAGTGATGCTGCTGATTAGCTATTTGCCAGCGTTCCTGTGTCCAGGGCTCAAGAGAGTCTTTGTTCTTAGATTCAATTCAGCAGGTACTTATAGGGCCTACTTTTGTGTTCAGCTGCTTAATGTTTTAGGATATGCAACAGAAATTTGTTGCAGATTGCCTGGGTGTGTATGTATATGTATGTGTATATATATATATATATATTTTAATGCCTGTGGATTCAGATTTCCACTTAGTGATTTTATCAAGAAACATAATACTGATCTGTTTCTTCTTTAAACCATGATTGCAAGCTACTCTATACTAATGTAAGAAAATTAGAATATAAACTGAGTCATATGGACATTTGGAGGAAAATCCGTGAAGCGTGCAAGTCCTTTGCATGATGTATCTATGAACACCATGTTCACTTCAAGTTTAGTTGAATGCCATCAATGAATGTAAGAATAGTGCAGCAATTATGACCCAGAAATTCCACTCCTGGTGTATGTAGCTGAAAAAATAAAAATACTAATTCAAAAAGATACAAGCGTCCCAGTGTTCATAACAGCATTATTTACAGTAGCCCAGATATGGAAGCAACTTAGGGGCTTCCCTTGTGGCTCAGCTGGTAAAGAATCTGCCTGCAGTGTGGAAGCAACTTAAGTGTCCCTGTTGACTCAGACGGTAAAGAATCTGCCTTCAATGCAGGAGACCCAGGTTCAATCCCTGGGTTGGGAGGATCCCCTGGAGGAGGGATTGGCTACTCACTCCAGTACTCTTGGTAGAGAATTCCATGGACAGAAGGGCCTGGTGGGCTACAGTCCGTGACACTAAGTGTCCATCAACACATGGATGGATAGAGAAGATTGGTATAGACATGTGATGGTATATTACTCATAAAAAGAAGAAAATTTTGCCATTTACAGCAACATGGATGCACTTGAAGGGCATTATACTAAGTGAAATACGTCAGAAAGACATATATTGTGTGATATCACATATGTGTGGATCACAATGAATTGTGGAAAATTCTTAAAGAGATGAGAGTAACAGACTACCTTACCTGTTTCCTGAGAAACCTGTCTGTGGGTCAAGAAGCAACAGTTAGAACTGGACATGGAACAACAGACTGGTTCCAAATTGGGGAAGGAGTACAACAAGGGTGTACATTGTCACCCTGCTTATTTAACTTCTATGCAGAGTATATCATGCAAAATGCCAGGCTGGATGAATCACAAGCTGGAATCAAGATTTCCAGGAGAAATATCAATAACCTCAGATATGCAGATGACTCCACCTTTATGGCAGAAAGTGAAGAAGAACTAAAGAGCCTCTCGATGAGGGTGGAATAGGAGAGTGAAAAAACTGGCTTAAAACTCAGCATTCAAAAGACTAAGATAATGGCATCTGGTCCCATCACTTTATGGCAAATAGAAAAGTGGAAGCGGTGACAGGTATTATTTTGTTGGGCTGCAGAATCTCTGTGGACAGTGACTACAGCCATGAAATTAAAAGACACTTGCTTCTGGGATGTCTTTGACAAACCTGGATGACATATTAAAAAGCAGAGATGTCACTTTGACAACAGAAGTTCAGAAAGTCAAAGCTATGATTTTTCCAGTAGTCATGTATGAATGTGAGAGTTGGACCATACAGAAAGGTGAGTGCCAAAGAATGCCATCGATGCCAAACATCAATGATGTTTTCGAACTGTGTTGCTGGTAAAGACTCTTGAGAGTCCCTTGAACTGCAAGGAGATCCAACCAGTGCATCCTAAAGGAAATCAGCCCTAAATGTTCATTGGAAGGACTGTTGCTAAAGCTGAAGTTCCAATACTGTTCGCCACCTGATGCGAACAGTCGGGTCATTGGAAAAGACTCTGATGTTGGGAGGGATTGAAGGCAAAAGGACAATGGGGCAGCAGAGGATGAAATGCTTAGATGGCATCACAAATTCAATAGACATGATTCTGAGCAAACTCCAGAGATACAGAGGACAGAGGAGCCCGGTGTACTATACACAGTCACAGAGAGTCGAACATAATTTAGCAACTGAACAACAACAGATGTCTGGAATCTGAACAAAGTAGTGAATATATTTTTTAAAAAAAGAAATATACTCACAGAAGTAGAGAGCAAAGTAGTGGAGAAAGAGAAGGCGGGAGGAACAAGGTGTAGGGGTAGGTGATTAAGAGGTACGAACTACATGTATCAAATAAGGTACAAGGATATATTGTACAGCACAGGGAATAGAGCCCATTTTTTATAAGTGGAGTATAACCTTTAAAATTGTGAATCACTGTTGGACATATATACAGTGTTGTACATAGACTATACTTCAATAAGAAAAAGAATACTACAGCAGCTTGAGGTCAAGAAGAAAAATGCCAGGATGAGCAAATTCTTCATCATTGCCTCTTACTGACCCAGATTTTCTTTATATTCCCCCTATTTTTATTACCTTTATTAGTAGAGAAGATTAATATTGAATCTTAATATCAAGAGAAATTTGTAGTAGGATTTTAAGGAAATTATGTAGTTGTTATATTTCTGTATCAGATTTCCCAATGTATTTGGACTTAAACTAATATTAAAATTTATTTGGCTCTTTGAGCACACTTTGCATTTTGTGGAGTCCGATCCTGGAAACTTAAAATAGGAAAAAGGACCCATGAATTTTTCAGTAATCTAGATTTCTAAAAAATGGAATATTCCATACTTAGGAAATTGGGAATTTAATCTGTTAGTCCACATGAGAATGTAATAAGTATGATTGTATTTACAAATGTCAGCATCACTAAAAATAAGGATAAATATGTGAGGGCATTTTATTTTGCTGACACGTAATCTCCCAAGGTTTGTGTAGTTCCTTGATCGTATTCTGTACCTCCATGATGCATTTCAGGAAGATTACAAGCATGGCTTAAAGAAACAATGGATCGGTGTTCTGTTTTGGGGAGACACTGACAGGAAATGTGTCGTTTCCTTTTTTTTTTTTTTTTAGTACTATGACATTTAGAATTATCTTCTTAATAGTAAATTTTCTTGTCCTTGAAAAGTAGTTTACTATTCAATCTTTCAAAAATATTTCAGTTTCTAAATAATAGATGTGAGAAATTTTTACCCTTCACCGAGAAGGTAAAGGTGAAGGTTTTTCTCATTCAAGTCCTTTTCCACTCCTAACTTGAATGTATCAAAAGCAAGCCTTTTCTTTTCAGAGAAGGTTGTACATGCTGTCTGCTGTATGCTGCTGCTGCTGCTAAGTCACTTCAGTCGTGTCCAACTCTGTGTGACCCCATAGACGTCAGCCCACGAGGCTCCCCCGTCCCTGGGATTCTCCAGGCAAGAACACTGGAGTGGGTTGCCATTTCCTTCTCCAATGTAGGAAAGTGAAAAGTGAGAGTGAAGTCATTCAGTCGTGTCCGACTCTTAGCGACCCCATGGATTGCAGCCCACCAGGCTCCTTCGTCCATGGGATTTTCCAGGCAAGAGTACTGGAGTGGGTTGCCATTGCCTTCTCCAGTCTGCTGTATAGAGTAGTATAAATGCCTCATTTTTAAACTCAAAGCTATGGTTTTTCCAGTAGTCATGTATGGATGTGAGAGTTGGACTATAAAGAAAGCTGAGTGCTGAAGAATTGATGCTTTTGAGCTGTGGTTTTGGAGAAGACTCTTGAGAGTCCCTTGGACTTCAAGGAGATCCAACCAGTCCATTCTAAAGGAGATCAGTCCTGAATACTCATTGGAAGGACTGATGTTGAAGCTGAAACTCCAATCCTTTGGCCACCTGATGCAAAGAGATGACTCATTTGAAAACACCTGATGCTGGGAAAGATTGAGGGCAGGAGGAGAAGGGGACGACAGAGGATGAGATGGTCAGATGACATCACCGACTCAATGGACATGAGTTTGGGTAAACTCCAGGATTTGGTGATGGACAGGGAGGCCTGGCATGCTGCAGTTCATGGGGTCTCAAAGAGCTGGATATGACTGAGCGACTGACCTGAATGCATCTATTTTTTCAGGAAGATGTTTGAGTGTCTTGCATGATACGAGTGTGTGACTTTTGAGGCTTCACTGTTGGACACAGGAGATTTGCCTGGAGCAGACTAGGCTGTTAGGTGTGAGCATGTGTGTGTATGTAGGTGAGGGGAAGAAACAAAATATTGTTTATTCAGAGATTTAACACAGTTTTTGAAAGGTTTATCATATATAGTTCCTCTATATGCCCTATAATCATCATATAATCATCAAAAAAGAATAACTGATCCTTTCATTAAACCAGCCCCTATTATGGCCTAGAACCTCTTTAGTTCATTTTTCTTTTCTTCAATCTAATCTTAAATTGTTAAAGATGATCTAACTGTGTGTTAATTGGCAACCTGTAGAGCTTACTGAGCGACTTCACTTTCACTTTTCATTTTCATGCATTGGAGAAGGAAATGGCAACCCACTCCAGTGTTCTTGCCTGGAGAATCCCAGGGACGGCGGAGCCTGGTGGGCTGCCTTCTATAGGGTCACACAGAGTCGGACACGACTGAAGCGACTTAGCAGCAGCAGCAGCAGCAGCAGAGCTTATCTTGACTGTTTTTATTTATTTAGCCATATTAATAGTTCAGTTCTTATTAAACTTTTATTAGTTATAAGGTCTTTCCTAACTTGAGAACAGATGAGAACTAATATGTAGCTGGTATCTACTAATTCCGTGTCAGCTGCTAGAGGCAGAGTGGAAAGAACACAGTCTGTAGCATTTGGCAGCTCCCAGATTCTGCCGTTTGTTAGTTGTGAGATGTAGGTCAAGTCACTTAAATTTCCTCCTCTGTATTTAACCTTGATCTTCACCAAGCTGACCATACCCTTTGATATCTGTTCGGGGGACCGATGTCCTCATGCACTGTGAATTCCTAGGAAGCGACGATCTTAAAGTTATCCTGGCTCCAGGTTCCCTGGTCTGAAGTTTTCCCTGGCACATCCATCTCATGTACATCTCATTTCCTACAGATGTTTTTGCCCTTCACACGGCACTAATCCTGATGTTGGACTTGACTCTTTTGTTGTTTCCTCAAATCTCTTAAACACAGCATTGGTATGTGTAGCACATAACAGTGAAGATGTAGATTAGAGGAAGACTTAATGCGCTTAGCCATTCTGTCTGTGAAATTTATCAGTGGTTACTGTTCTCTGTGAATGTTGATCTCTTTCTTGTTGTTTTCTCTCTTTCCTCCTCACTTCCTGGCTGATTCTTCCCTCTTTTCTCCAACCCAGAAATGTCTATTTCTTTCTTTCTTTTTTTTTTTAATTGGAGTATAATTGCTTTTCAATGTTGTGTTAGTTATGTTGAACAATGAAGCCAGTAAGCTATATGTTTACATATGACACCCCCATCCCACCCCTCTAGATCATCGCAGAGCATCACGCTGACCTCCCTGTGCTATACAGCAGCTTCCCACTAGCTGCCAGTTTTACACATCGTAGTGTATATATATGTCAGTGCTACTCTCCTCATTCCTTCTACCCTCCTCTTCTCCCACCATGTTGACCTCTTTAATTGTCTTCTTCCCATTCATGCCCTTAAGTGCATCTCATTTTCCAGCACCATTTTGGTTTCCCTTACCAAACCACCAAGTATCTGATAAACTTTTTTCCAAAGGAAAAAAAAAAAAACTTAACATCATCTGCTCTTACAGAGTTAGTGAAGTTTAACCACCAGTGACTCCAAAGGCAGGCCTTCTGTATACTCTGCACTTGATCCAGCTGGTTCCATCCGATGTGAAAACACTTTGTTACATGTGAATCAAGATGAGAAGGTGTCATTAGCGTTGTTCCTGTAGGTTATGTGGTGTCTGCCCTCCTCTTTCAATTTCCCATCCAGTGATCACCAGAACCCCTTTCCATTCACAGCTGCCAGAGCTGAAGTGTGCAGCGGCACGGGAGAGAGGTTCCGCATCTTCCGTGCTGAGAAAACATATGCTGTGAAGGCTGGAAGGTGGTATTTTGAATTCGAGGCGGTCACTGCTGGAGACATGCGAGTTGGCTGGAGCAGGCCAGGGTGTCAACCTGATCAGGAGCTTGGCTCAGATGAACGTGCCTTTGCTTTTGATGGCTTCAAGGTGAGTCCGCTTTGCTGGGCACGAGACACGGAGTTTGTAGGTTCCTGCCTTTGTAGGCTACTGTGCACTAAGCATCAGCACGCTGTGAGCTCCACACTGCCTCACTGCACTTCCACTGGTTTTCCTTTTCATGGTCCAGCTTCCCAGGTGGCTCTGTGGTAAAGAATCTGCCTGCCAATGCAGGAGATGTGGGTTCAATCCCTGGGTCGGGAAGATGCCCTGGGGGAGAGGATGGGGACCCTCTCCTGTATCATTGGCTGGGAAATCCCATGGACAGAGGAGCCTGGCAGACTACAGTACTTGGGGTCACAAAGTGTCAAACACCAACCGAGCACACACACGTAATATTAATATTGTGCTTTCCTGAACCCAAACTCAGAAAATAGTTTCTAGGAGAACTTCTGTCTATGTAGTCTCAAAACATTTTGAGACATTTTGAGACCCCTCACCCTGTGAAAATTCAAGACTATTCAAAATTTAAGAAGTAAAATATTCTCTGTCATCTAAAAAAGATGAATCCCTCATCTATCAAAAGCATTAAAAGTCTATATGCTAATGCAAAATATATCCATTTGACATAGCAATTCCATAGAAGGAATTTATCCTCAAGCAATAATTAATGATATATATAAACATTTAATAGCCATAGTAATGCTGTTTGTTGTTTATAATCACCAAAAGTTTCCATTTTCAATGTTATGAGTAATTTTAATTTTTTCAGTTTGATGAAAGCTGGTAAGTTTCTTCTTTTTTGGTACATTGTTTATTTGTACATTATATAAATATTGAATGTTTACTTTTTCTGTATAAAATATTTTAAAATTAAAAATATGTATATATGGACATAACCACACTAGAAAATAATAGTCAGTTTTGGTTTATAAAGTTTTTGATATTTTATTCTTTTATCTTATTTTAATTTGCTAATTTTCTTCAGTAAATTTGTATTCCTTTGGAGGGAGCTTTTTTCCTAATTAAAGGAAAGAAAATTAAAATAAATCAGCAATTGTGAAGATATTTGACATTTGGGTAGCCAGGTGTGTGTCTAGGAAAGCATTTTTGGACTAGAAATCAGTATTGTGTCTTCTAGGGCAACTGACCCATTTTGTTCTGAAATGTTACATTTCTTGAGTCCTATTTTCTATATCAGATAGAAAAATTTAACACTTTTTGCTACTTAATTTGGTTAAATAAATTTTTAAAAAGTACAGTGTATTACACTTTAGAAAAATCATTGTTTTGCAATGGTGAATATATTCTGTTATATATCAGTTTACAATGAAGATGATACATAGGGGAAAATAAAAAGATTTATCTGATAAAATACTATAATTTTGTATCTGTGAATCATTGGAATATACTTACAGATTCAAAGGTCATATTTATCAAGACTATGTTTCAAATGTATTTATGAGATTTCGCCTGTGTTACAGATAAAGCAGTGTTGACATATATATACAATTTTTGGCTTATTATTTCAGTAAATATCTTAAGAATATTTTTAAGTTTGATTCAAACCCTTTCTCATTTTAGTATATACTAAAATGCTTCTAGTTTTCTATTTAGCTAAAATGTGAGTGCCACTGGTTCCAAGAAATGGAATTTTATTTTGAAAGAGTTGAAAATTGGAATGTAATTTTCAACGATCGGTTCCCAGCTGATTCTCTGTTCATAATTCCCTGTATTTGGGGGAGTGGAGAAAAACAACTCATATCCTGGGATGTGTTCACTGTAGTGAGAAAAATAAATTTCGAAAGACACAGTTTTTCTTTTAACAGAAAGGATATAGGGTTTGATTTTTTAAAATAATACACTCTTAAATCATGAAGTAGCATTTGAGTTTTTCTCAACATTCAGTGACATATGATGTTAATGTCAAGGATTCAGAATCCCTGGGTACCTCCACATCACTTAGCGAGTTGCTGTAGACAGGTGAGCTGACTACATTTCTTCCACCTGCTGCGTTCGTACAAGGGCTGCTGTGAATCGTGCCAGTAGCGGCGGGCGGTTGCTGTTCTGGCTTTTTCTGTGACAGTGACTCTTCTGTCTCCAGGCCCAGCGGTGGCACCAGGGCAATGAGCACTATGGGCGCTCTTGGCAAGCTGGCGACGTTGTGGGGTGTATGGTTGACATGACAGAACACACCATGATGTTCACACTGAATGGTGAAATCCTTCTTGATGATTCCGGTTCAGAGCTGGCTTTCAAGGACTTTGATGTTGGTGATGGTAAGTGTACTGCATCTTGTGTCGTTTTCAGGTTGGGATACAGGGAAGCTCTTTGTTCTGATGCCTCTTTACCAGCCATCTCAGTTTGAGGGTGAGCGAGCAAATGAGTTGCAGCTGTAAACCACAATGGTGCCCATAAGGTTTATTGGATCCAAAAGCCTTGAAATGACTTAAGCAGAAACTCTGTATTTCAGAGCTAGGATTCTGCTAAGGCATAAATGATTTTTATGAATGCGAATAAGAAAATACAATGGCAGGCAAAGGATAGTTTTCCACACATGTTAAATGTTCATTTGGAACTCCTTTGTTCAATCAGCTGCTTATAGCTTCTTTTCTTTCATTTCAAAAAATATATCGAAAGCCTTCTAGGCCCTCTGCTGAATTCTGAGACGACAGGAATGAAACATTGTCCTACCGTCATGCAGACAATAGTTTAGCAGGACAAGTTTGCACCTGCACAATTTCTATTCCATGTATAAGTTCTAAAATAAATGCAGAAAATTCCATGGAAGCACAATGCAAGGTAGAGATACCTCTGCCTGTGGGGCTCTGAGATGACCTTGAAAAGGGTTGTAAGAGAAAGTCAAAGCTGTTTGTAAAAGAAATGAGAGGGTAGGTGTTTTTCAGGACAGTACTTCCAATGGGGTGGCCACTGTCATAACATGAGGTTCTTTGAATTTATATTAATTTAGAAGAAATAAAGTTAAAACTTGAGTTTCTTAATGGCACTTGCTACATTTCAAATGCTCAACAGGAGCCTGTGGTTAATGGTGCCTAATTGAACAGGAGAGATACAGAACATTTAAATCATCAACAAAAATTCTATTGAATGGTGTTAATCTAGAGCATATAAACAAAATAACCTAACACTGTTTTTTGTTTTTCAAAATGACTGAATAGATCCTATTGGGGCTTCTCAGGTGACACCAGTGGTAAAGAACTCACCTGCCAATGCAGGAGATGTTAGAGATACAGATTTGATCCCTGGGTCTGGAAGATCCCCTGGAGGAGGGCATGGCAACCTACCCCAGTATTCTTGCCTGGAGAATCCCATGGACAGAGGAGCCTGGAGGGCTACAGTCCATGCAGTCAAAAAGAGTTGGATATAACTGAGTAATTGTTACTTGACTATATTAATTTATGTATATATAGTCTTGGATTTTAAGATGTACCTCAATCAATACTTTTAACAGTCTATAAATTTCTCACCAATCCTTAAAAAACCTTAGCCAGTTCATTATTTGCATTAAGTTCTATAGTTATTCATTAACTGAGCTTTTGAACAGGTGTGCTGAGTCATGTCAGACTCTTTGTGACCCCAAGGATTACAGCCTACCAGGCTCCTCTGTCCATGGGATTTCCCAGGCAAGAATAATGCAGCTTATTACCATTTCCTCCTCCAAGGAATGTTCTTGGCCCAGGAATTGAACAGGTAAGGCCATATTTTTCAAGCAGGCATGACCCAGGGATTTGAGCGGGTGTGACCATAGATTTCAAACATAGATTTGTGAAAATAGTAGGAATTTTGCCTTTTTATAACTTGTTTTGAATACCTGTATCTCTGGGTAGTGGATGAGACTGATGTTGAACGTTTGGCCTCTGTGCTGGTGCCAAATTGAACCTCTGAGACAGAGTTTGGGGTGAAGTAGAAAATAGCATTATTGCTTTGCAAGCAAAGCGGGGCACAGTGGGTTCCTTCCATCAGGAGGATGTGGTGAGGAGTTTAATGGTGATTGGTTATAGGGTGGGGTTCCTGAGATCAGGGTGTGTGTGCATAGCGCCTGAATTTCTTCAATCTGATCTCAGGTAATCTGATGAGTATCTCTGGTTCCTTTAATCTGGAGTGCAGAATGCTGGCATCCTCCATTTGCTGGGGGTTTTGGTTCTGTGAAGAGTTGAAAGATATTTTTACGTGTGTCTTTTGAGGTAGAACCTGGACCCTGTCCCAAGGCTACACTATTGTTTCTTGGCTGTTCCTCTCTTGTCTCTGTATCCCCTCCCTTTCCTGATTAGCAACTGTTCAAATCTGCCCTTTGGAACTTGGGGTAGTTCAAGGAGGCCACAGTCTATTTCGTACAAACAAGAAATAGAGGACAAGGAAAGGATTCCAGCTCAGAAGCCCCGCAGGGTGCTCCCATTCTTCCCTTAACCTTCCATCACCTATCTCCCCTCCTCTGGTTTTGTTTTTGGGATATGAGTATCAGCATATCACAGGGAAGGTGAGAGAGGGTGTTTTTTTCTGTGTAATGTCCATACTGTCCAGTACTATGGATATAACCTGAGGTTTTATTTCTATAATTGTTATTTTAAAATGCTTGCTTATTATGCTTTTATTATTTTGAAGTTAAATTTTTAAAATGGCTTTGTAGATTTTGCATGTTTAATTTATACCACATAGATTCATAGAATGATGTTAGAATTATAAAGAGCTTTCTGATGAATTATCTTAAAATTCTGTGGTCCATTCATTGGATTATTATTGGATGTGTTAGAAAGTATCCTTTTGGTCTCCAAAGCAGGTGTTAAGTTTTATTTAGCCATGACCGTTAACTTTGTAAGGGCTAGTCATAATTTTAAACTTTCTGCCATTAAAAGGACTACAAAGCTTATCCATGCCTGTGACTTTCAAATGCTTTTTTTGGAAGTGGAATTTTCCCTTTCCCTTCCAATTTACTTTACATAGCTGCTTCTTTTTTAAAAAATTGTTATTGGAGTATAGTTGATTTACAGTGGTGTGTTAGTTCCTGGTGTACAGCAAAATGAATCATAGATCCACCCTTTTTAAAAATTCTTTTCCCAAATGGCCCCTTACAAAGTACACTCTACTCAATACATAGCTTCTTAAAAAACTGCAATGGAACTGCTTTGGGTAAAAGTATAATATGAGGCCCTGAGTTGAGCTCTCTAACTTACCTATCACCACTGAGAGTGAGCCCTCGGGATGTCTACAGCTCAAAGGATTATATTAAAAAAAACCTTTAATTTAGGTCAACCGGAATATGCTGTGGTTGCTAAAGTATTAAAAAGGTTCATAAGTGCTCTTTTTCAGATTGTTCTTATACCTACCTTGTCTTTGTGTCTGTCCCGTGCTTGATTTGGTGTTTTTAAAGATCCCATAATTTCTTTTTGTTTCTGCAGAAATAGCTTAGTCACATGTAAAGCAATCAAAAGGACTATGTAATAAAATGGACAGAAAGTTTTCTCTCTATAAAACATATACACATATGTACACATACATGCATATGCACACTCTGCAGATCCCTATCTGATCAGCTCAGTAGACAACACGGCTAAATATATTTTGATGTCTCTGCCTTTTGTATAGTTTACATAGCTGAAATGATGGCTTGACCAGTATAAACTGTTTCTAGATAACATCAAAAGGAAAATTACAAAAATCTTTGAAAGACTGATGGGGTTATCCAGTTACATCCAGGTGGAGATATAGCCATCCAGTTAGTTCAAGGTGAGGATCTGGTTATTTCATAAAGGTGCAATTGAGGCTTTTCTAAAAGGCTACAGATCTCTTTCCCAAAGAGAAACTGCACTCTCCCTCAGTGACCACAGACTTGACCTTAAAGCTTGTATGTGATTTGAACAAAGAACAGATTGCTGAGACATACTGGCCTCTGGTAGAAGAACAAGATCTGTTAGTCTTTTAACTCCCCTCAAAGGACCAGGACTTACATGCTTAAGATCAAGAGTGTTACAGAGCTGTAGTCCTGGAGTGGAGTTTTCAGACTTTAAAAACTATTTCATCTATGTGGCAGATCCTCTTTTAGGATTCTTCCTTCGATTTGGATTAAAAAAAAACATCGCTTCAGAGCATCTGTAGATAAAACGAAGAGATTAATTGAATCTTCATTTTTCAAAGAGTCCTCTGGCTATCATGTCAGCTGAGGAACAGTGCTGGCAAGTGCAGTTGCTGTCCCTGGTAAGGTTTTCTGTGCGTTCTTCCTTGTCTCTTCTCACCGTTAGACTGACGAACATTCAGGATCAAGCTTGGGAAGAGACCAGGAAAAGAGGTAGCAATACCCTCTATTGCAGACAGAATGCTAAGAGGACCACTTAGAGTCCTGCTCCCTGGTAGACATGCCTTGTATAACCCTCTCTTCTTGAGTGCGGGCAGAATCTGAATGTGATGAGGTATAGCTTTGTGATTAGGCGAGTAATCTGTTGACTTTAAGCTAACCCAGCAGAGATTAACCATATGAGCTCGACCTAATCAAGTGAGCCCTTAAAAGAGGTTGGGTGCTTCTTGAAGTTGGAGAGATTCAGAGTATGAGATAAAATCTCCCAGACTTGAAGGAATAAACTGCTCTGGTATGAGAGGACCACATGGTGCAAATCTGAGAACAGCCCATGGTTGCTAACTCACAAGAAAAAGGGGATCTTGATCATACAACTTGATCGCACAACTACAGAGAATTGAATTACTTTAACAACCAAGGAGCTTGGAAGAGAACTCTGAGCTTCATATGAGAACGCAGTCCAGTCAGTGTCTTGATTACATTCTTATGACACTGACCAGAGAACCCCAATTATGCCGTACCTAGACTTGCTGACCTATAGAACTGTGCTATGCTTAATCACTCAGTTGTGTCCAACTCTTTGCAACCCTGTGAGCTGTAGCCCGCCAGGCTCCCCTGTCCATAGGGATTCTCCAGACAAGAATACTGGAGTGGGTTGCCATGCCCTCCTCTAGGGGATCTTCCCAACCCATGGATCGTGCCAGGTCTCCTGGATTGCAGGCAGACTGTTTACCATCTGAGCCACCAGGGAAGACCTATAGAACTAGGAAATAATAAGTGGACATTATTTTAAACTGCTATTGGTGGTGATTTGTTTCACAGCAATGGAAAACAAATTAATTGACCAATACAGTTTTAGTTTCAGCTGAGCTTCCTATCAAAAGGCATCCTTGGTGCCTGTCTATTCAGAATAGAACAGGAATTTATGCATGCTCACTGCTCCACCTCAAGCATGTCTCTTCATCAGGGATCTTTAGATATATTCCCCCTATCCATATCCAGTTAACTAATCAGGAGTTATTTTTTATCATAAATCGTCTTTCTCATAACATAGCAGATGTTCTAACTTCTACTCACAGAGGCCTAGTAGCCAATCAAACTAAGATGCGTGCTGTATAGCAGGGACCTGAAAGGAGGTCTCCTGACTCATCCAGAGTCTGTTTCATCTTACCAAAGGCAGAGTTTATTCCATATCAAATTTGGGACTAAAGTTTTTTTGTTTTTTAAGTGATAATTTTTATATGGAGCATTTCTTGATGCACTTCCTCTGGAGACCAGTGGAAGTAATTCTTACCATAATGGACAAGAACAGGGCTAGTGGAGAATAAATATATTTTTATATATCTTAACAACATTGTTCTTTTGATGCTTTACTAGCCAATATATTTATGTCTGAGCTGACATTCTCTATAGCAATAAGAAGAAGTTATGAAGATGGAAAAATATCCCAAGTCAAGTATGGCACAGATATAAAGATGGGTAGATGTAAGAAAAATTTAAATATAGAGTATTTATAAACTCTTTTAGTACTTTAGTATAGTCTTGTGTTAAAAAGTGTCTATTCCTGAACTGATTTTCAAACTTTTAATATGACAAGGAAAAGAAATTGGCAATGTTATGAACTGGAATAAGAGGAACAACAATCTGTATTTGCAGATAATCATTTGCAGGGAAAACCCTAAAGCAGGGGTCACCAGCCCCCAGGCCATGACTGGTACCAGTCCACCACCTGGTAGGAACCAGGCCACACAGCAGAAAGTGAGCGATGGGGCAGACAAGCAAAGCTTCATCTGTCATTCTCCATGGTTCTCATTCCTGCCTGAACCACCCTCTCCCTTTTCCACAATTTTTTGTGGAAAAATTGATGTCCACAAAACTGGTCCCTGGTGGCAAAAAGGTTGGGGACCGCTGCCCTTAAAGAAGCTACAGATATTACTAGGAATAATTGGAAGATTTAGCAAGCTATCATTTCTACACCAACAGAAAACCTGCAACACTAAATGGAAAACTCCATTTACAGTAATATTAGGAGTTTTCAGTAGTCACTAGGTATCACTCTAATAAGGTATACAATACTTTTATAGAGAAAATCATTAAACTTTATTGAGAGATAGAATTTATTGTAAGATTGATCATATTATATAATCAGCTGATCTTTGACAAGGATACCAAAAACATAGAGTCAGAAAAGATTCATCTTTTCTATAACTGGTGTTGGGATAATGAAATTGCACCCTTATGTAATTCTGAACCATACAGAAAATGTTTCTGTGACTGTGTACAACATGATTTTGGGCTATACATAAAAATCAACCCAAAATGGATTAAAGACTTCATCATAAGACTTGAAACTTTAGCACTCTTAAGAGGAAAACATAAAGGAGAAGCTTTTCATAGTGGCCTTGGCAATGATTTTATTCAGCAGGAACAGTCAACAAAAGGAAAAATGAATAAGTAGAATTAAACTAAAAACTTTTTGTACAACAAAGGAAACTATTAACACAATGAAAAAGCAACCTATGGAATGGGAGAAAATATTTGCAAGTCACATATCTGATAAAGGGTAATCCAAAATAAAGAATTCCTGGAGCTCATTCAGTTCATTTCAGTTCAGTTGCTCAGTTGTGTCCAACTCTTTGCAACCCCATGAATCGCAGCATGTCAGGCCTCTCTGTCCATCACCAACTCATGGAGTTCACTCAGACTCACGTCCATCGAGTCAGTGATGCCATCCAGCCATCTCATCCTCTGTCGTCCCCTTCTCCTCCTGCCCCCAATCCCTCCCAGCATCAGGGTCTTTTCCAATGAGTCAACTCTTCGCATGAGGTGGCCAAAGTACTGGAGTTTCAGCTTTAGCATCATTCCTTCCAAAGAAATCCCAGGGCTGATCTCCTTCAGAATGCACTGGTTAGATCTCCTTGCAGTTCAAGGGACTCTCAAGAGTCTTCTCCAACACCACAGTTCAAAAGCATCAATTCTTCGGTGCTCAGCCTTCTTCACAGTCCAAATCTCACATCCATACATGACCACAGGAAAAACCATAGCTTTGACTAGATGGACGTTGGCAAAGTAATGTCTCTGCTTTTCAATATGCTATCTAGGTTGGTCTTAACTTTCCTTCCAAGGAGTAAGCGTCTTTTAATTTCATGGCTGCAGTCGCCATCTGCAGTGATTTTGGAGCCCCCAAAAATAAAGTCTGACACTGTTTCCCCATCTATTTCCCATGAAGTGATGGGACCAGATGCCATGATCTTCGTTTTCTGAATGCTGGGTTTTAAGCCAACTTTTTCTCTCTCCTCTTTAACCTTCATCAAGAGGCTTTTTAGTTCCTCTTCACTTTCTGCCATAAGGGTGGTGTCATCTGCATATCTGAGGTTATTGATATTTCTCCTGGTAATCTTGATTGCACAAGAAGCACAAGTTCCAGTCCAGCATTTCTCATGATGTACTCTGCATATAAGTTAAATAAGCAGGGTGACAATATACAGCCTTGACCTACTCCTTTTCCTATTTGGAACCAGTCTGTTGTTCCATGTCCAGTTCTAACTGCTGCTTCCTGACCTGCATGTAGGTTTCTCAAGAGGCAGGTCGGGTGGTCTGGTATTCCCATCTCTTTCAGAATTTTCCACAGTTTATTGTGATCCACACAGTCAAAGGCATTGGCATAGTCAATAAAGCAGAAATAGATGTTTTTCTGGAACTCTCTTGCTTTTTGTTTGCAAAATGTTGGCAATTTGGTCTCTGGTTCCTCTGCCTTTTCTAAAACCAGCTTGAACAACTGGAAGTTCACAGTTCATGTATTGCTGAAGCCTGGCTTGGAGAATTTTGAACGTTACTTTACCAGCGTGTGAGATGAGTGCAATTGTGCGGTAGTTTGAGCATTCTTTGGCATTGCCTTTCTTTGGGATTGGAATAAAAACTGACCTTTTCCAGTCCTGTGGCCACTGCTGAGTTTTCCAAATTTGCTGGCATATTGAGTGAAGCACTTTCACAGCATCATCTTTCAGGATTTGAAATAGCTCAACTGGAATTCCATCACCTCCACTAGTTTTGTTCGTAGTGATGCTTTCTAAGGCCCACTTGACTTCACATTCCAGGATGTCTGGCTCTAGATGAGTGATCACACCATCGTGATTATCTGGGTTGTGAAGATCTTTTTTGTACAGTTCTTATGTGTATTCTTGCTATCTCTTCTTAATATCTTCTGCTTCTGTTAGGCCCATACCATTTCTGTCCTTTATCGAGCCCATCTTTGCATGAAATGTTCCCTTGGTATCTCTGATTTTCTTGAAGAGATCTCTAGTCTTTCCCATTCTGTTGTTTTCCTCTATTTCTTTGCATTGATCTCTGAGGAAGGCTTTCTTATCTCTTCTTGCTGTTCTTTGGAACTCTGCATTCAGATGCTTATATCCTTCCTTTTCTCCTTTGCTTTTCGCTTGTCTTCTTTTCACAGCTATCTGTAAGGCCTCTCCAGACAGCCATTTTGCTTTTTTGTATTTCTTTTCCATGGGGATGGTCTTGATCCCTATCTCTTGTACAGTGTCATGAACCTCAGTCCATAGTTCATCAGGCGCTCTATCTATCAGATCTAGGCCCTTAAATCTATTTCTCACTTCCACTGTATAATCATAAGGGATTTGATTTAGCTCATACCTGAATGGTCTAGTGGTTTTCCCTCCTTTCTTCAATTTAAGTCTGAATATGGCAATAAGGAGTTCATGATCTGAGCCACAGTCAGCTCCTGGTCTTG
Source organism: Bos grunniens (assembly GCF_055505025.1). Lineage (NCBI taxonomy): Eukaryota > Metazoa > Chordata > Mammalia > Artiodactyla > Bovidae > Bos > Bos grunniens. The sequence continues at coordinate 35,978,662 of NC_141192.1, read as the reverse complement.
TTTTTGTTGACTGTATAGAGCTTCTCCATCTTTGGCTGCAAAGAATATAATTAATCTGATTTCGATGTTGACCATCTGGTGATGCAGCTCATTAGTAAAACCCTAAACCAACAAAAACCAAATAACCCATTTTAAGAATAAGCAAAGAAACTGAATAAATAGGAAGAGGTTCTCTATGTTACTAATCACCAGGGATTGCAAATCAAAACCACAATGAGATATCACCTTACACCTGCAAAAATATGTTAAAAAAAACCCCTAAAAATAACAAATGTTGGTGAGAGTATGGGAAAAAGGAGTCCCTGGTACACTATTCGTGAGAATGAGAATTGGTGCAGCTGCTATGGAAAACAGTATGGAGGTTCCTCAAAAAATTTAAAATATAATACCATGTGATCTAGCTATCCCACTTTGGGATATAGACCAGAAGGAATAGAAATTAGGATCTCAAAGAGATCCCTGTACTCCCATGTTCACTGCAGGATTACTCACAATAGCCACAACCTAAATGCAATTTTGGAGAAGGCAATGGCACCCCACTGCAATTCTCTTGCCTAGAAAATCCCATGGACGGAGGAGCCTGGAAGGCTGCAGTCCATGGGGTCGCTGAGGGTCGGACACGACTGAGCGACTTCACTTTCACTTTTCACTTTCATGCACTAGAGAAGGAAATGGCAACCCACTCCAGTGTTCCTGCCTGGAGAATCCCAGGGATGGGGGAGCCTGGTGGGCTGCCGTCTCTGGGGTCGCACAGAGTCGGACACAACTGAAGCAACTTAGCAGCAAATGCAGTTTAGGTTGTGGTATTGTGATGCAATTGCAAGCAACCTAAATGCCTGTGGATAGATGAATGAGTAAAGAAAGTGTCTGTGGTATTTTTTTGTGGCAATTCTAGGAAATGAATACATGACCCCCCTCTATACTTACATCCCTAGTACCATTCTTAATTTACACTTAATGTTAAGAGCTTCATGTTACCAGTAGTTTGAAGAGTTAATCATATCCTTAATTTAAAGCAAGGAAGAGAATTATTTAACATCTTGCCAGATGGTAAAAGAATAGTTATCTTGTTTAGAGATTCCCTGCATTTTACAAAGCAGGCTGTGAGTACGTATCTTGTGTAAGTGTCTCATTACACTGGAGCTTTTTCAAGCCTGTCAGCTCTTCTGTTAATCACCTCTGGGCCCTCAGGTTTTATACCTGTAATGATTATAATCAAATCCAGAAAGGGTGCTTTTGATTCTGTATCTAAAACTTGAAAGGACAGTGAGCAAAATTCAATTCCTGGTGCTGAGACTGCATGGGATTCCTTTCCTCGGGAGAAAACAGAAAGAATATTTTTAATAATTAAAATAGCTGCATAGCTTTAGGCAGAAAGAACCGCTAAAGGAAAAGGGAGGAATAGCTTTCCATTATTGATTTTATTATGTTGCCTTAAAAAAAGAAAGAAAAAGAGTAGAGAAAGTTAGCAGTCTATCTTACAATATTATTTTACTCTCATTTGAAGTACAAACTGTTTGGTGGGTATGTATGACTCATCCAGTGTAGCTATCAACATGGTGTGAATTAAGGTTGAGTCTGTCCTGTCCCAAATACCTACTGCCTTTCTGACTCCATCATAACATGTGTCCTTTCTGTAGCTGGTACCAACCTGTACAGCCTGTTCTTGATACAGAACTGGGACCCAGGTTCACAACAGACCCAGGAAAGTAACATTTTTGGGAATCTCCCCACTTGAAAATAGGGCTTCCCTTATAGCTCACCACTAAAGAACCCACCTGCAGTGCAAGAGACCCTGGTTCGATTCCTGGGTCTCAAATATCCCCTAGAGAAAGGATAGGCTACCCACTCCAGTATTCTTGGGCTTCCCTGGTGGCTCAGCTGGTAAAGAATCTGCCTGCAGTGTGGGAGACCTGCGTTCAACCCCTGGGTTGGGAGGATCCCTTGGAGAAGGGAATGGCTACCCACTCTAGAATTCTGGCCTGGAGAATTCCATGGACTGTATTTCCATGGGGCCACAAAGAATGGGACACGACTGAGCAACTTTCACTTTTTTTTTTTTTAACTTTCCTCTTAAAAATAAGTGCTTGTTGAAAGAAGGAAGAAATTAGGACTATGAGTCACTGCAGTGAGGCAATCCAAACAGCTGAGATAATGGATTGGGACACTAGATATTTTGAGTGTAGATAAGGACATTTAGTTATAAAGTGATAGACAAACTCTAAAGAATATGAAGATGTTGGAAACCAGCATAAACAGTCTCATAGTTTTGTCTAGAATCAAAAAGGAACACTATCCTAGAAACTCTGGATTTTTCCAGGAATAACTCTTAAAATATGTTGTACATTGCATGGAATACTTTTAAGAACTGAGGAGATTCTGGGACTTCCCTGGTGGTCCAGTGGTTAAGACTCTGCACTTCCAACACAGGGGACATGAGTTCAATTCCTGGTCAGGGAAGATCCATATGCCTTGTGGCCAAAAAATAAAGTTTTTTAAATGTAAGATTTTTAATCTTTACAGTAAATTTTCAGATTATTATTTAGTATGTATTTTGAGCTTGTGTGTATATAATCTAAACAGCATGTCATTTGGGGAAATTCATTGTGAAATGATTGATTAATTCAGTGAAAATCAAACTATTTAACCTAAGCTGACCAGTTAGTTGACAGTTAAATTTTATATATTGATAAACAGAGGAAATTTCTACCTTACAGAGCATTTTGAGAATGAATAAAGTTGGTGGATGGTTAATAAAATAACTTGTATACATAATTACCTCTGTGAAAATTGGAAGTTTTGCATATTTTTAATATAACTTGGAGGTACTAGAAGGAATTATATAGATGTACAACACCAGAAGCTTATTATTTGTAAATACAGTAAAGCCAAACAGCAAGATTTAGGGTTTAAATTATACAGAAAAGGTCAAGGAGTCAGGATAAAGGATGTCAGACCTTGTGTATATTAAACATTCTTTTTTTCTGGATTTTAACTGATGGAGAGAATGGGATGGTTTTATTTATTTTTTTAAGTTCATTGCAATTTTTCTGTAAGATGGTACAAAAAACCCTGAACTTTTGGTATATAATTTTACTATTTATTTATTTTTGGCAATGCTGTGTCTTTGTTCCTATGCAGGCTTTTCTCCAGTTGTGGCAATCAGGGCCTACTCTTTCCTTGCAGTGTGTGGGCTTCATTGTGGTGGCTTCTTTTGCTGCAGAGCACAGGCTTTAGGGTGCACGGGCTTCAGTAGTTAGGGCATGTGGGCTCAGTAGTTGGGACTCCCAGGCTCCAGAACACAGGCTCAACAGTTGTAGCACACAGACTAAGTATCTCTGCAACCCTGTGAGATCTCCCCAGATCAGGGATCAAACCGGTGTCTCCTACATTGGCAGGTGGATTTGTTACCACTGAGCCACCAGGGAAGCCCTGTGATGGCTTTCAAAGTCAAAAATAAAAATCCTACTGAATCAAGAGCCAGGAAGAAGGTATGGGAATGTCCCTGTTGTGCCAGCATTGGTGTTACGATGTCCTGCACTAAAGATGCATTTGCATCATGGGAAATTCCCTAAGACCTCACGTAGCATGATTTCTTATATCATTTTCAAAGCCAAAATGGAATAGAGGCAACAAATATCAGGTCCTGGCTTCTAGATCCAGTTCTGAAAAATAATACTTGCTATATGGTCTTGGGCATATAGTCTTCTGTTTTCATTTCCTTAAAAAAAAAAAACACTAATTGGAAACGGTCTTTTCATACCTCTTTCAAAGTTCTAAAGATCTCAGAAATCTAAGGCAAATAATTTTTGTTTTACATTCCCTATCAGCATTCTTGAGTCAAATTTTAGCATTCCATTTAACTAACTATAGGACCTTAGACAGAATAATTTAACATCTTAGTTGTTTCCTCACCTTGAAAAATGGGGTTAATATTTAATAATAGATGGAAAGGTGCTATATATAATTGGGCACATGGTAGACCATTATTAGTAAATGTTGCCTTTCCTTCTGATCAAATAATTCAGATCTACACATTAGTATAATATTAGCCATTTTTGTCTGCTTTTGTCTGTTTAGTTTAGGTTATAAATGTGGATTTCTACCTGAATTTCAGAAATTCCAAAATCTGAAATTGTGTATTCTTAGGAAAAGCTGGTAGGCTTGTGATCTACTTTATATTCTTTTAATTCTGGCTCCCACCACAGATTTTACACCCACATCCCGCCCCCACACCCTTGTGACTGCCAGTTTCTTTGCTGGACTTGCATGCTCCCAGCATACCCCTCTGCTCAGGAGTGAGGTGGCTCATCGAGGGAGAAAGTTAAAATTTGCTGAAGCCATCTGTCTTCTGGTGGAGGAAGCAATTTAGCCATAAGTTGTAGCTACTGTTTTAACAGATTTACAAATAGTTAGGGTGGGTTTGGCACAGGCCCAAGTAACCAACTGGACTCATGTGTACTAATTTAAGACCCACTGCCAGGAAGAAAACTTCCTTTAGATACATCAGACTTTGTTATTTGCAGGATGTCAGTTAAGGTAACTGGAATAGAAGAGGGAGAACACAGGGGACAGAAAGGCAGGACTGATATTTTACCTGTGCTGAGGGAGGTGTGTGCATGAATTTGTGGAAATCTGTTTCATTGGGTTGGAATCTTTTTGAGTTCAGCTCACCTCACGTTATTAAAGAATTGAACTTCAACTGTCATGTTTTACTGTGGACAATTATTAAGAGTGAGGTCATTTATCAACTTCTGTTATTTATGGTAAAACATCAGTCTTGATAACTTTTAGGACTTCCTGATGTTATGTATATTGATAACTCTTTATTTACTTATTATCTGCCTTCTCTACATAAAGGTAAGATTTGGTAAGGCAGGGGCTCCTTTTTGTCCTGTTCACAACTGTATCTCCAATGCATAGAACAGTGGTTGGCATGTGGTCAGTATACATTACATATTTGCCAAATGGAGGGACTGGATACAGTGTTTGAATGCTGAAAACTTAGAGCAGGAGTTGGCAGACTAAGGCCTGAGGGCCACATCCACCCTGTCTCCAGTTTTTGTGAGTAAAGTTTTATTTAAACACATCCATGCCCCTTTGTTCACAGACTATTTGTAGTTGCACTGCAACTCAGGCTTGAGTAATTTTGACAGAGACTGTATGATCCGTGAAACCGAAAATCTCTACTCTTTGGGAATTTATCAGATCAGATCAGTCGCTCAGTCGTGTGCGACTCTTTGCGACCCCATGAATCGCAGCATGCCAGGCCTCCCTGTCCATCACCAACTCCTGGAGTTCACTGAGACTCACGTCCATCGAGTCAGTGATGCCATCCAGCCATCTCATCCTTTGTCGTCCCCTTCTCCTCCTGTCCCCAATCCCTCCCAGCATCAGAGTCTTTTCCAATGAGTCAACTCTTCGCATGAGGTGGCGTGGACTCTGAGATCTGGCACCCCTGGGGTTCTTTTCTGACCACTTAGTTGTGATTTAAACTGAGATTGGAATTCAGTCACTGGGAAAAGATAATAATGATTCTTGTCTCAATGAATGATTGTTAATGGTCACTGAGATGAAGCGTTAGATAAACACTCAGGGAATTAGCTGCTGTTAGGGAGCCCTGTGTGGTAAGCATTTGTTTGCAGGACACTGGCCACATGGAAGTGACCAAGGCCTGGCAACTGAAAAGTACCTGGAGTTCTTCTCCTCTCTGTTTGCTCTGATACTATTATCATCTAGTCATTCCTGCTGTAAGATGCTCGTTTTAAACACATAGTTTTTAGAAATAACCACTGTTTTATTATCATGCTGTGCTGTGTAGCAGCTAAGTCGTGTCTGACTCTTTGTGACCCCATGGACTGTAGCCGCCAGGCTCCTTCATCTGTGAGATTTCCCAGGCATGAATACTGGGGTGGGTTGTCATTTCCTTCTCCAGGGGATTGTCATAGTTGCTACTGAAGCTGCATCTTCAGAGGTCAGAATACAATTTAATTTTTATTAGGTTCTACCTCATTTAAATTAAAAAGAGAAAGAAATAGCATAATTTCTACTTGTGTATGTACTTTCACAAGTATATTCCCCTAAAGGAGACCAAAATGCTAAAGCAAAACAAAACAAAACAAAAAAACCCTACTGCTATAAGCTGATGAAAAATTATTTTCATTTATCTTTCATAAGATTAATACATTTTTGAACTTTTGTAAAATATAAAGGATTATAATAAAAATGGTTAAAATCATGTTTCTACTACCCACAGAGAAATTTGATTTTTAATGTGTTTTCTCCCATTTAAAAGTTGGAGGTGTAAAAATAATTTTCTTTTGCCACCTTAATTTGATAAATATTGCCGTAAGGCATAAAAACATTTTAAGCATAACTTTTGATATTTTTACTAATTTTGTATTTTAAGAAATATCAGCCTTTTCGAGAAGTGCAAAAATAGTGCAGTGAACACTTGTATATGCCTCACCTGGAATAACCCTTTTTACAGTGTTGCCAGGTTAGTTTTATTTCCCTCTACAGTTTTATTTTTGTGAGTCCTAAACATGATTTTTAGTGACTGTACCTATTTAATCTTGTGTGTGTATCATAATTAACCATGCTCTTATTATGGCTATTTAGTTTCTTTTACCTTTTTTTTCCCATTTAAAATTAGTTTAATGAACATACACGTCAAGTACTATACATACAAGATCTTGTTTTTATTTTTATTTTTTTTCTAATTTTATTTTATTTTTAAACTTTACATAATTGTATTAGTTTTGCCAAATATCAAAATGAATCTGCCACAGGTATACATGTGTAAAACCATAACCGTATTGCATAGATATTACAGAAGCAAAGATTAGAGCTTGGAGAGTTTAAGTAACTTGCCAAGAAGCAGTAGAGCTGAAACTTGAATCCAGGTCCGTTGGATTCCAAACTCTGTTTTTAGTCACTTCCTAGTACTGCCTGTCTGCCCTCTACTAGATGATATGTCTTCTGCAAACTCTTCCTGACTTCATCTCTCTACTCTTCCTGGTCTCTTGTCACTCCCTCTTTCTCAGTGGGTCAGTGGGCTATCTTGGCTTCACTCCTTCACTTGTCTCCCCATCATATTAGACTGTGAGAACCTTTTAGCTGGGTCTGTGTTAGTCACTTAACATTTCTGGTTTCTGGCACATAGTAGCTGCTCAAAAAACTTGAATAAAGAAATGAATAGTTGAAAGTGTCTTTTTTTTTTAAAGTTAGTGGAGTATAGTTGATTTACACATTGTGATAGTTTCAGGTATACAGCAAAATGATTCAGTTATACATATATTCATTCTTTTTCAGATTCTTCTCCCATATAGGTTATTACAGAATATTGGGTACAGTTAGTAATGCAAATTACTAAATTACACTTGATCACTCTTGTACTAGTATAATTTTGTCAGCAGGATTTCTGGTACTGAGCTCAGTGCAAACTCACTAGCATTGAGAATTTGAACTTCAGTAACTTGAAGAACATGTATTTGAACCATCTTACATCCCCATCATTCTTCCACATTTCTGTATCCCATTTTCTTAAATGAATATTTTTACACACACTATCACTTCTTTTCATAATAAGATATATATTCATTTAAAAATTATGAAATTGAGAGACATAAAAAGAGAAAAAAGTATTAAAACTTCCAAAATTCTGAAACTTTTTTGATTAAAAAAACCTTCTTGTGTTTTTGCATCTTTAAAAGTAATCCATGGGTTGCCTCTTTCTTTATTGAAGTAATATTTACTATGACTATTTCCTAAATATTAATGAACCTTTGTAAAACAGATTTTCAAAAGTTAAGTAGTATACCTTGGAAAAGAAAAAACATACTTATTGTCCAAACAATATTCTAGGATTCTAAACATAGTCATAGTTAACAGTCTAGGAAATAAATCTTTGGACACAGCAATAAGTACTTGATTTTTTAGATGAAAACATCAGACATGCAAATGTTTACATACATATCAGACATACAGGAAAGTTCAGATATTAATATATAAATACCCGATATCTATACAGATATTTTTAGGTATTCAATAACTTCACTTTTAGGGTAGTAACTCCATCTACACATAAAGTGATTAGAAAGAAAGAAATGTTTAGCATCAGAGGAGATATTTCTATCCTGATATCCCCTAGTTAGGTTTGCCAGTTTGTGCCCATGTAGTTTAAACTCTCTCAGATCTATTGTATTTATTCTTTTTTTTTTTGATTCCTCTGGGGACGCTTATTTCCTTGACTACATCATCAAGAACTGGCACAGCTACAGACACAGCTGTGGCTTTTTTAATTTTAACTAGAAGCTCATCATTCACACTTCCTTGAACCCAGCTGGATGTGTTCATGCTTCCTGGTTGGTAGCAGGATACTACCGTTTATTTAAGTATACACTGATGATACACACTGGGTGAAATCCTTATGAATTATCAGATGTTATTTCTATTGTCTTGTGCTGTTTGGAGTTATACATTGCTTTTGGGCTTGCTCAGTCATGTCCAACTCTTTGTGACCCTTTGGACTGTAGCCTGCCAGGCTCCTCGGTCTGTGGGATTCTCCAGACAATACTGGAGTGGGTTGCCATTTCCTCCTCCAGGGGATCTTTCTGACCCAGGGATCAAACTTGCATCTCCTGCATTGGCAGGAAGAATCTTTACTACTAGGCAACGTGGGAAGCCCAATACAATGCTTTCACTGCCGCTAATTTCAACAAGGAAAGGAGTGGACATCATAATGGTAGAAATTTGGTATTTTGTTCATGGGATCCTCTGCTTCTTTGATCTACAAGTTAGAGCATCTCATTTGTAGTCTGCATCCCAATACTGACCTTGTTTATTGTGCTGGCTGTTTGAAATTTCATGTAAAGTATAGCAGAAAGAAATTCAGTTCAGTTTAGTCTCTGAGTCATGTCTGACTCTGCGACCCCATGGACTGCAGTACACCAGGCCTCCCTGTGCATCACCAACTGTCAGAGTCCACCCAAACCCATGTGCATTGAGTCGGTGATGCCAACCAACCATCTCATTCTCTGTCGTCCCCTTCTCCTCCTGCCCTCAATCTTTCCCAGCATCAGGGTCTTTTCCAATGGGTCAGTTCTTTGCATCAGATGGCCAGTGTATTGGAGTTTCAGCTTCAACATCAGTCCTTCCAATGAAGACCCAGGACTGATCTCCTTTAGGATGGACTGGTTGGATCTCCTTGCAGTCCAAGGGACTTTCAAGAGTCTTCTCCAACACCGCAGTTCAAAACTAATACAATATTGTAAAGTTAAAAAATAAAATTAAAAAAAAATACAATATCAACAAAACAAAATCAGAAAATCTATTAAAAAAAAAAGCATCAATTCTTTGGTGCTTAGCTTTCTTTATAGTCCAACTCTCACATCCATACATGACCACTGGAAAAACCATAGCCTTGACTAGACGGACCTTTGTTGGCAAAGTAATGTCTCTGCTTTTTAATATGCTGTCTAGGTTGGTCATAACTTTCCTTCCAAGGAGTAAACGTCTTTTAATTTCATGGCTGCAGTCACCATCTGCAGTAATTTTGGAGCCCCCCAAAATAAAGTCAGCCACTGTTTCCCCATCTATTTGCCATGAACTGATGGGACCGGATGCCATGATCTTAGTTTTCTGAATGTTGATCTTTAAGCCAACTTTTTCACTGTCCTCTTTCACTTTCATGAAGAGGCTCTTTAGTTCTTCTTCGCTTTCTGCCATAAGGGTGGTGTCATCTGCATATTTGAGGTTTTTGAGAGTACATAAATGCTGCATCTGCTGAAATACATCATCTCAGCCCCTTACCAGGCAGTTAATTTCAAAGAATTTAAAAAATTAACATAATTAATGGGGTTTCCCTTCTTTATTTAATAGTGGAAAGATTAACCCTACCACACATTAAAATGTTTGTTTCTTCATTTCTCATTGCTGTTGCTTTTGATTTAGTTTCTTGTTAACTTTTAACTTACTTTTTGATTTCATATCTTATTTATGTTAATTATGCATTACCCGTCTTAAGCTATACCAACAGTGATATTGAAGGGAATGGGACAGATGAGTTTCGGCAGGATTTTAGCAACTACTTCAAAATTTTTATTTATATGTATATTTTTGATGCTTAGATCTAGGAAACTCTAGGAAAGAAAACAGACAAAATTCTCTTCAAAGATCAAAAGCAGCTATCAGTGAATGAAAACCTTTGAAAATGTTGTTTCCAACATTCTTTTTTTTTTTCTTTGCATTATATGTAAAGAAATGTATAGCTTAGTTGTGTTTTGTGTTTACACATTTCAGGCCCTGTAGCACAATTTGGCTCTTCTTTCTCACATTCCCCGTGCAAAGAGTCAGCTGCACCTCGGAACTAGGGGATTGTGGGGTGGGGACTTTGCTCACTAAGATCCCTGGAGGACTTGGGGGATGCTTAGCCATTATCTCATTTTACAGAAGAAGTTTAAGGTGAAAGAAGGCACTTACCCAGAGCCCACATTTACTGAAATACAATGCCAAGGGCAAATACTGGTCTTCTGATCCTCACATTGAAGACCCTATATGCGAGACAGCAAAAGAGACACAGATGTAAAGAACAGACTTTTGGACTCTGTGGGAGAAGGTGAGGCTGGGATGATTTGAGAGAATAGCATTGAAACATGTATTTTATCATATATGAACTAGAACACCAGTCCAGGTTCGATGCATGAGACAGGGCGCTCAGGACTGGTTCACTGCGATGACCCTTGAGGGATGGGATGGGGAGGGAGGTGGGAGGAGAATCAGGATAGGGAACACATGTACACCCATGGCTGATTCATGTGAAATGTATGGCAAAACCCACCACAATATTATAAAGTAATTAGCCTCCAATTAAAAGAAAAAAAAAAAAGACAGTGTCTGTGGTTTGTTGTTTTTGCCTTGGGGTGACAGCTCTCACAAAGGTAAGAGTTCTGGAGTGATACTTTTGGTAATTCCATACTGAAAGGATTTTATATGAATGATCCTAAAATTTTTGATGTGTATTTTTTTCTTCCCAGGATTCATACCTGTGTGTAGCCTGGGAGTGGCTCAAGTGGGCAGGCTGAACTTTGGAAAGGATGTCAGCACCTTGAAATATTTCACCATCTGTGGCTTACAAGAGGGCTATGAACCATTTGCCGTTAACACAAATAGGGATATTACCATGTGGCTGAGCAAGAGGCTTCCTCAATTTCTCCAAGTTCCATCAAACCATGAACATATTGAGGTTTGCTTTTTCTTTAAAACTTGGACCATCAGCCAAAACCAGGAGTGGGAGTTCCTACTTAGACAATTACTGTCATTTACTTAAAATAATGGTTCTAATGTTCCATTATAGGCGAATCTAAGGATAGAATTACCCTCTGATTTTAGGTACTGTGTGAGAGGCTGATTAGACTGATTAACTGTGGTTGAGCCTGGAATAACTTTGTGGTTAATTTGCATTTAATTTATAGTTGGTCCTCTGCTTCTGCGGATTCAACCAACCGTGGATTATGTAGTACCCTTGGTAGTGTTTCCCCTTGAAAATATCCACATCTTAGTGGATCCAAGCAGTTCAAACCTTCATTGTTCAGGGTCAACTGTATGCAATTCTTTTTTTAATATATATACATATATCGGCAATGGCAGGCTCAATCTGAGTATATACAGTTGTAACGTGAATTTCCCAGATTGTCCTTCTGAGTTAGAAGCAGAACTGTGAGCATATCCTTACACAGCCATCCCTATGTTTAATGATCTCATTTATAAAATTATGCCATGAGTAGGCCATGTCTGGAGTTTTAAAGGTGTGATGCACTTTTAAAGGGGTTTTGGAATCAGGAAGTCAACAGTGCTGAGCATCTGAATGATTGCTTCTTCATTTGCTAGGTGACCAGAATAGATGGCACCATAGACAGTTCCCCGTGTTTAAAAGTCACTCAGAAGTCCTTTGGCTCTCAGAACAGCAGCACGGATATCATGTTTTATCGTCTGAGCATGCCCATCGAGTGTGCAGAGGTCTTCTCCAAGACTGCAGCTGGAGGGATCCCTGGCACCGGGCTCTTTGGGCCCAAGAATGATCTGGAGGATTATGATGTGGATTCAGACTTTGAGGTTCTCATGAAGACAGCTCACGGCCATCTGGTGCCAGATCGAGGAGATAGAGACAAAGAAGCTACAAAACCAGAGTTTAATAACCACAAGGATTATGCTCAGGAAAAACCCTCTCGTCTGAAACAGAGGTCATTGATATATGCAAAATGATTTTTAAAGCTTTTGTAATTTTAATTTTTTTAATGATTTTAAATATGTAGTGATTATGTGGGGTCACAGGAGAGGGCAGTAGAGGGTAAGGGATGTCCAAAGTCAATTTTTTCCACCTCTTCTTCCTTCTTTATGTACCAGGGATTCCACAGAAGAATAAAGCAGCCTGTTTGCCCTCTGATTTGTTAGCACTAACAATCTATCTCAAGAGTTACTTTTCCTATGAGTTTTTTTCTATTGTGGCAAAACTAAAATTTGCCATCATAACCATTTTTAAGTGTACAGTTCAGTAGTGCTAAGTGTATTCACATAGTTGTGAAACAGATCTCTGGAACATTTTTAGTTTGCAAAACTGAAACTGTACACCCATGTAACAGCATTCCCTTTCCAACCTGTGCCAACCCCTGCTCACCTCCACTTTTTGTTTCTGTGAACTTGACTGCTTTAGATACTTCATGTAAATGAAGTCATACAGTATTTGTCTTTCTGTGACTGACTTATGTAGCATATTGTCCTCAAGGGTCATATGTGTTGCAGTATATGTCAGACTTCACTTCCTTTTTAAGGCTGAACAATATTCCAGTGTGTGTATATACACCACATTTTTTTGTGCATTCATCCACTGATGGCCATTTAGAGTGATTCCACCTCTTGGCTACTGTGATTCATGCTGTTATGAACATGGATGTGCAAATAGCTTTTCATGACCCTACTTTCAGTTCCTTTGGATATATACTCAAAAGTGGGATGCCTAGTGGTTCTGTATTTAAATTCTTGAGAAAAAAAATTATTGTACTCCGTAATAGTTGTAACATTTTACAATTCCGTCACCACTGCACAAGGGTCTCAACTTCTCCATATCCTTGTCAACCATTGTTACTTTCTGGGTTTTTTGCTAGTAGCCATCCTAAACGGTGTGAAGTGATATCTCATTGTGGATTTCATTTCCATATCCCTGATGGTTAGTGATGTTGAACATCTTTTTATATGCTTCTTGGTCATTTGTATATCATGTTTAGAGAAATGTCTATTCAACTTCTTGGCCATTTTTTTTTTTCTTTGATTGGGTGATTTGCTTTTTTGTTACTGATTTGTAGGAGTTCTTTATATATTCTAGATACTAAGCTATCTTTAGATATATGATTTGTAAATACTTGCTCCCTAGAGTTAATTTTTAAGATGTTTCCATTTACAGCATTGGTTGAAGTATTCTATCTTTATATTCTAAATAGCATTTTTAGTATTTTATTTTTAACAGTATTTTTTAATGGAGAAGAAGGCAAATTGCTTTAGCATCCTTTCTTACAATAAATGCAAATTTCTCTGCCTCAGCACTATTGCCAGTGCTCTGGGTCATATAATTATTTATTGTAAGAGCCTGCCTTTTGCATTGATAGGTGGTTAGCAGTGTCCCTGGCCTCCATGACTAGATGCCAGTGGCACACTCCACCAGTTGTTACAACCCCAAATATCTCCAGATATTGTCCGATACCCTCTTGGGGGTTAATCATACTGTTTGACAACCAGTCTACTAAGTTAATTATATGTTTATGTTTGAGATAGGCAAAACACTTTAAAGTTGCTTATTCCTAATCCTCTAATATATTTCAGGTTTTTGCTTCGAAGAACAAAGCCAGATTATAGCACCAGCCATTCTGCACGACTCACTGAAGATGTCCTTGCAGATGAGAGGGATGACTATGATTACTTGATGCAAACGTCCACGGTATGAGGTTCCCACTTTTGTCATTTATTTCTGTGTGTGATCATGCTTTGCATTTCAAACAGTTCACTTTGATTCAGATCAAACTCTGGTCTCCTGCATTGTAGGCTGATTCTTTACCATCTGAGCCACCAGGGTAGCCCACTATTTTACAAGTGTATTTTTAAAATAATTATTCACTTATATTTTAGGGACCAAAAAGTTGAAAGGCATGTATTTTCTGAGGTGATTGTTGTTGTTGTTCAGTCACTAAGTTCTGTCCGACTCTTTGTGACCCCATGGACTGAAGCACACCAGGTTTCCCCGTCCTTCACTATCACCCCCGAGTTTGCTCAGACTCATCTCCATTGTGTTGGGGATACTTTCTAACCGTCTCATCCACCCTCTTCTCCTTTTACCTTCAATCTCTCCCAGCATCATGGTCTTTTCCACTGAGGCGGCTCTTCACATCAGGTGGCCAAAGTATTGGAGCTTCAGCTTCACCACCAGTCCTTCCAATGAATATTCAGAGTTGATTACCTTTGTGATTGAATGGTTTGATCTCCTTGCAGTCCAAGGGACTCTCAGTTTTCTCCAACACCGCAATTCGAAGGCATCAGTTCTTTGATGCTCCGCCAAAGTTCAGTCATAATTGAACTTATGGTCCAGCTCTCACATCTGTACATGACTACTGGAAAAACCATAACCTTGACTATACGGAACTCTGTTAGCAAAGTGATGTCTCTGCTTTTTAATATGCTAAGTTGGTCAAAGCTTTCCTTCCAAGGAGCAAGCATCTTTTAATTTCATGGCTGCAGTCCCTGTCCGCAGTGATTTTGGAGCCCAAGAAAATAAAATCTTCCACCATTTCCACCTTTTCCCTTTCTATTTGCCTGAATGATGGGACTGGATGCCCTGTATTATGCAAGCTACTTGAGGAAAAATAGCACCTAAGGGCACCCTCAGTCCTGGTTTTGCTATCCTCTTTCTTGGCAACATTTTAATTTGCCACCTAAGTTTCCCAAGCACCTTCATCTCTGTAGTTTCCTTCATCTCAGTGATGTATCTACATGACCATTTATCATACTTTGTTAGACATCAAGTTGTGCTGTCTGCGATTTAAAAATTTTAAAAGACTCCTCATAAAATTCCAAATGGAAAAAAATACATAGCTGTGTCCCTTGTAAAGTTCCCCGTGTTTGAACTTGACTTTCACATATTAGATCTGAACTATTTCAAAGTGATTTTAAGGGGTGATTTTAAGCATCTTATGTTAGTGATAGCTAAAGCAAAGCATATTAAGGGTATAAAACAATATGAAACAAGTCTAAAACAGGTATGAAAACTCTAGAGTAGATTAGTGTTCTTGAATAAGCTTGAAGAATTCAAAGCTTACCTGCCTAATGGACTGATGATTTTATTACGTAAACATAATATATATCTATATATAGATCTATATAGATATATATATACACACATACACACACATACATACATACACACACACACACACACACACACACATACATACACATCACCATACATTCATACTTGAAAGTATTTTTGATAAAAAGGTTCAGATCATCTTTGCTCAAGATAGTCTTTTCTCTTTTTCCCATTATTTCTGAAATAATTTCGGATCTCTGTTTCAAGACTTTTCTTATTTTGCCACCTCAGTCCTTTGTGCCTATGTTGTTTAAATTAGGTGAAGTTACATTTCTTTTTACTGCTTTAAGCTTTGAGTTTTGTTGCTGTTGTTATAGCCTAATTGAATATACTATTATTTTATTTTTTGTTGAAGTATAGTTGATTTACAATGTTGTATTAATTTCAGATGTACAGCAAGGTGATTCAGTTATACATATATATATATATATTGTATTTTTCAGATGCCTTTCCATTATAGGTTATTATAAGATAATATAAGTTCCTGTGCTATACAGTAGGACCTTGTTTTTTATGCATTCTATGTATAAAAGCTTCTGTCTGTTAACCTCAGCCTCCTAGCCCATCCCTCTCCCGACCCTCTCCCCCGTGGTAAGCACCAGTCTGTTCTCTATGTCTGAGTTTCTGTTTTTGTTTCATGGATAGGTTCATTTGTATCATATTTTAGATTCCATGTATAAGTGATATCATAAAGTATTTTTATTTTTCTTTCTGATTTATTTCACTGAGTATGATAATCTTTAGTTGCACTGATGTTGCTGTAAATAGGTCCAATGATTTTAAATAAAGACATGTCTTCTTAGGCAAGTTAAAGACATTGAAAGTCAAAGTTTTGTTTCTTTTTGCAAGACATGTCTTCTTAGGCAAGTTAAAGACATTGAAAGTCAAAGTTTTGTTTCTTTTTGCTTTGCCAATACTTGGTGTTGCTATCTCGACAGTACTATTACTCAGTGAGAATCTTTCCTGGACAAGAACCTGCCAATGTCTGGGTGGGCTGGATCACATCCGATTTCCATCAGTATGATACAGGCTTTGACTTGGACAGAGTTCGTACAGTGACCGTGACTCTGGGAGATGAAAAAGGAAAGGTGCACGAAAGGTTGGTTTTTCCTCCATTTTTTGTTACATAAATGATATCTAATAAAAATGTTGATAAACCTAGGCATCGTTTTCGCTTGGATTTTTATACATAAAATAATATTCTATTTATAGGAACAATATAACCAAACCATTAACGTCAGTATCCTTTTTATTATTCAAACAAGCCAGTGTGGAATCTGAGTATATTACAAGTGCAAACTCATATAAAGTAAGAGCATTGCATCTTTTGGGGGTACTAACCATATGTTCCTTCAGGTGGCATTGGACATGACTAACAACTTAGGTTGTCATTACTTAGCCTTCGTTCCAGGATTTAAGAGACAGGTGGATGTGAGGCATTTAGCCTGTAGTCTGGTCTGTATCTTGGGAACTGGTTAGGTGGTGGGGAGAAAACCGTGAAGACAGTGTGGGCTAGTGGATTAGACCAGATGGAAGCATTTGAACTCCAACTGAGGAGCAGTGGATTCTTTCCTCAGCTTTGCCATTGACTTGCTGTGTGGCTTTGGGTAAGTCAGTTACACTTTCTGTGCCATCCTTTCTCATTTGTAAAACAAACGAAACTCAAACCAAACCTTCAAAAAAGTGAAGAAGGCTATCTTCCTTGCAGAATAAGACAAGAGAAGACCTGGCCGGTTGCGTCTGCCCTTTGTGCCTATGCATCCTCTCTGATCTGCTGTGATGGCTCTCAAAGGAAGAGCCTCTCTTCCCCTAGAATATTACTTTTCTACCTGTGTCATTATTTTTGGTGACCGGAAGCTCCCTCTCCTGCCTTCAGGTTGTAACACTTGAACCACAGTGAACTTAGCACTGGAGACAGTGGACTTAGCAAAAAATCCTCCAATGAAGAGTATTGTACATCAGTAGGGGGGCCCAAACTACCTGTTTCCAGGCATATTCTGATGGATGTATATTGATTTTCATAGATGGGGACAATGAAAGGAGATAACTCAGAATAGGGATGTGATAACATCAGTGGTCCTTTTTGGCACTAAAGACCAGTTTCATGGAAGATAATTTTACCACGGGCTAGGGGTAGGGGATGGTTTGGGAATGATTCAAACACATTATGTTTACCTGTGCATTTTGTTTCTATTATTATTGCATCAGATCCGCCTCAGATCACCAGGCATTAGATCCCAGCGGTTGGGGCCCCCTGTTATGTGATTGATGATTTTGGTGTAGGAAATACAGGCTAAGGAAGGTTGTTGAAACTTATGTAAAAAGGGCATAGAAACACAGCCAACTTTTGATTATTCAGAAACTGACTTTATCTCGGCCTGTTTACTCTTTTCTTACTGCTTGTCTGCGTTTGGCCTTTCTTCTAGCCTCATTCACACATGCGCTGTGTAGTGGCAGAGAAAGAAAACAAAGTAAAACTCAAAGAATTTAAGTTTGCTACCATCTCTGATAAAGGTTGTGGTGAGCTTGAAACTCAGGTGGGGTTTATTGTTAACATCATGGATCTGGTGCACATCCCAGCTTAAGTCTGTCTCTCATAACAGATCACCAGGAATTATCCAGGGGCTTAATTTTAGCCAAAGTTTACATCTGTTGAGTCATTGACGGCTCATGTAGAATTGGCCTAGGACTCTATAGTGTCTGGAAATGGCTGCTTCTCATCTCAGAACAGGAGAAGGCAATGGCACCCCACTCCAGTACTCTTGCCTGGAAAATCCCATGGTTGGAGGAGCCTGGTGGGCTATAGTCCATGGGGTCGCGAAGAGTCTGGTGCGACTGAGTGACTTCACTTTCACTTTTCACTTTCATGCATTGGAGAAGGAAATGGCAACCCACTCCAGTGTTCTTGCCTGGAGAATCCCAGGGACGGGGGAGCCTGGTGGGCTGCTGTCTATGGGGTTGCACAGAGTTGGACACGACTGAAGCAACTTAGCAGCAGCAGCAGCAGCATCTCAGAACAAGTGGTTTAAAATAAAAACTATGAGAATGAAAATTACCAATTTGGATGATTATTATATATTTAAACTTTTTTGAACCTCAGAAAAAGGTCCAGTTTGGTTTGAGTTTTTGGAGGGAAGGTGCAGGTCAGTTCTTAACCTTGGTTCCTGCCAGTTGACCTGTCTTCATTAGGTGTGAATTGAGAGACTGGAAGACCTGACTCAGAATGTCCACTAAGTCAGTGGAATTTTGCTCAGAATCATAGAATCGGGCCCATTGTGCACCTGTCCCATTTCAGCATGAGCTTGTTGCTTGCACAGCATAACTTAGGTTTAGTCTGCCAGATATCCATGCTTTCCACACTGTCTTTGCTTGTACAAAGATACATATGTCTTTTTGCAATTCAGCATCAAACGCAGCAATTGCTACATGGTGTGTGCGGGTGAGAGCCTGAGCCCGGGGCAAGGACGGAACAACAACGGCCTGGAGATTGGCTGCGTGGTGGATGCTGCCAGTGGGCTGCTCACCTTCACGGCCAACGGCAAGGAACTGAGCACCTATTATCAGGTGTGTGGTCACAGATGGCCTTGTGCCTCCAAAGAAGAACCCTTTGTCCTCGTTAGAGAGGAAAACACATTTTGCAATACCAAAAAGTAAATTAGAAGTGGCGGGGTCTTCATGGTGGTCCAGTGGTTGAGACTCCATGCTGCCAATACCGGGGCACAGGATTGATCTCTGGGTGGGAAACTAGGTTCCCACATGCCATGCGGTGTGGCCAAAAAGATTAAAAAAAAAAAAGCAAATTAGAAAGACAGAAGACACAAATGATTTGATTCTGTATTTTTACTTTTCTTTGAATAATAACCGTGCCACAAGTCCTTCAGAGTAAGCAGTATATTTCTCCAAAAATGTTCACACAGTCCTGAAATGAAATACTCCAAACAGTTATTGAAAGAGAATATCCATATGAGAGGAAGGAAAAGTCTTTTTCTGTAAAAGTGTCCTTTAAGAGTTATGAAGAAAGTATATTTTCTTTGTGTTTCTTCCTTTATTAATATTATGAAATTTATTTGCTTGTTTAAGGTGGAACCAAGCACAAAATTATTTCCTGCAGTTTTTGCACAAGCTACAAGTCCTAATGTTTTTCAGTTTGAGTTGGGAAGAATAAAGGTAAGAAAGACCCATTCCTGTTATTATATTTGGGTTATTTTCCATTAGGAAATAGCATATACTTCTTAAATGAATTCACTTCTTTATTAGTACTGATATTAATCATATAAATCACTCTCTAAGAAAATGTTGCCATGTTTGAAAATTCTGTAATTCTTGTTCAGGTCACTAGGGTAACATCATTAATTAGAAAGGGTTTTCTTTGGTCATCATAAATAAATTATTCAATAAAACTAGGCTTACAGAGAACAAATATGCCACATTATATACAAGTCAGTAATCATTGAACTCACAGGTGAGTTAGTGAATGGGATTGAAAGGCTGGAAATGTGCTACATACTGGTAAGTGCTAGAAGAGTGGCAGGTATTGAGTACTCTGGAAACATAACTGAGAAAATGGCTAAGTAGGATGGTGTGGATCAGGTGCAGCTGAAAGAGGAGGTGACATTTAGGTTGATTTTTAACAGCTGAACAGCAGATCTTAAGGTATGTTTGCTTGGAGAAGGCATTCTATACGGAAGGTGAAAGAATAAAAAATTGAAGGCATGAAAAATGCTGCAGGTTAAGGAATTCAGTGTTACTGTATCAAAGGATGCTTCTGGGATGTGGCCAGAGATTAATATGGATGGAAGGTAGACCAAGTTCAAGTTGAAACAGCTTTAACTGCCACACTAAGAAGTTGACATGTATTTCATAGACAGTGGCGATTCACTGGAAGTTTGAAAGAAGGGACTGAGTAAATCAAACCTGTTTTGGAAAAATATGTTGGTAGTAATATGGAAAACATCTGCTCTCATAAAAATGAGAGCAGGCAGTAATAATTAGATATCACAATTTGATTCTGTCCATGTGGGAGAAGAATGATAAGATTCATGAAAGTCATAGGGATAGAATGATATATGAGAAGATGTTTTAGGGGAGGAATTAATTGAGTTTGTCAATAAATTAGATAAATAGAATTTGTTGATGAACTGGATTCAGTTCATCAGAAGAATTATTTATTTATTTATTTTTTGTGGAGGGGGAGATGTTTCTTTTTTTTAATTATAGTTTATTTACAATGTTGTGTTAGTTTCAAGTGTATAGCATAGCACAGTGATTCAGGTATACATATGCATATTCTTTTTGAGATTCTCTTTATAGGTTATTACAAAATATTGGGTACAGTTCCCTTGCTATGCAGTACATCATTATTAGTTATATGTTTTACATATGGTATTGGGTATATGTTAATCCCAAAAGGATTAATTTAAATAATTTTAGTTGGGCCAGACAATGCATACTAATGCATAACAACAAGCAAAAGAGCCTGTTGAAATTTGGGAAAAGGAATTTAGTTGAAATTTGCAGTTGTGCACATTGAGATGCTGGGCACAACTCACAGTGAAATTAATAGACAACTTTACCATGCTGGCTTGGTTACCTTGGACATGTTCCTTAAACCGTGTGAACTCAGTTTCTGCTTTTGTAAAATGAGATTCCAGCTGCCACAGAAAAGTCAATATAATATGGACTAAAGGAATCTGTGACTTTGGTTAAGTAGGAGGGCTTTAGTGACCTTTCAAAAAATTTCAATAAATTATGGAAGAAGCTATGTTATTCAGTTCAAGATTATTCAATTCATAGTATTCAAGTTTGAACATGAAGGAAAGGCAGCAAGTTTGGACAATTGAAAGAAAGTTAAAATTGGACAGAAAAGTGGTAGTTTCCCAGAACCCAGACTCTAATGTTGGTTTATTTGACATTTTCCATTTTTCACTATAAATATCACATACTGGATGGATATGTCCACAACTGGACTGTTGACCATCACTACCCGCCTCCTCCTGACCTACCTAAGTCCTCCTGTTCTATCAGTTAATAACTCAGACCCCAAACCTTAGAGTCACCCTTGGCTTCCTTCCTTTGCATTCTGCATCCTAGTTCTATCCCCCAGTGAATCCTCCACCTGCTGACCATCAGTCCTGCCGGTCACCACGCTGTTTTCCATCAGCATCATTTCCCATCTGGATTTCTTCAGTAGCCTCTAATTCATCATCACCCATCTGTTTATCATAGAACCACCTGAGTGACTGTCATTATTTTAAAATGAAAATCGGATCATGTCACTTCACTGCTCAAAACCCTATTTCCCTGAATAAAATTCAGAGGTCTCATGAAGGTTCACAAGTTCTAAACCACCTGACATCCTGCTGCCCTCTGACTTCATTTTCTCCTAATCTCCTCTTTTAGCAGCCACACTGTCCTTTGATTCTTCCTCAGATTTGCCAGGCAAACTCCCTCCTTGGGTCCTTTGCATTCACAGATTCCTTTGCACAGAAGTTTCTTTCTCTGCATATCCACATGGTTCTTCTTTGGATTTGTCTTTAAATGTCTTCTCAGTGACACCTATTCTGATAATTCTGTTTATTATTGCTGTCCTGCATTCTGATTCTCTCATCCTCATTCTTTTTTCCCCTCCATGACTTTTTTTTCCAATAAACTATTTAATTGATTATTTTGTTTGTTTTCTAGCTCTAATAAAAAATAGAAGCTGTATGAGGGTAGGAAGTTTGTTTTGTTCACTGATACATTCTCAGTGTCTGATACAAGTGCTCATTTCTCTTCCCCATTCGCAGAAGAGAACAGGAAAGTAGCTTGAGGATGAGGAAGTGTAAATAATGCAGTAGAGAAGGTTCTAGAGGAGAGGGAGAGACCAAAGGTAATGCAGAAAGATGAATTCATCGTTTTATTGGTCCAGAAGAGGCAGGCAGGGTGGTATCATGGTCAAAAATGAATGAATAAGCTTTGGCAAAATAGAGACTTTTCTTTCCCTGAGACCGAAGTGCAGGAATTGGGATGGCTGAAGGTATGTATTGGAGGTGGAGGAAGGTGGAGAAAGAAGCTGTGTTGGTTCATACCTGGTTAATTCTCTTTTCTTATTGAGTAGTCATGTTTATCTGTTGAGCTGTCTCTCTTATATTTCTGGTTACTCAAACCTGGCAAACCTGATGATGAGTGAGGTAGTAAGTAGTTTAAGGATGAATGAGGCGGGTGACAAAGGACAGACAAGAAGAGAGGAAGAAAGCCAAGTGAATGTGACCCATCTTTCAGGACCTTTGGATCAAAGCAGCTGAAGCCTTGCCAGGTGCCCTGAGGTCCTTGCTTTGTAAAGATGTAGAACAGATACATGGTTATACTTGCTGCTCTTGCTTTCTCCGTGTAGCTCTTAGTATGGGGGAGAAAAGATCCTCAAATTTTCTCTGCTGGTCCTTTCAGGAACAACTCAACCCAATTTGTGAGTTTTTGTATTGACTCTGCTCAACACACAGTGTATCTTTCATTATCTCTTTCCTGCACAGAACTCTAGTCATTACTTTTTTGACCCCAAGGAGTGTGTTATCCATTCATTCTTTTCTGCTTTCCCATTTCCTAGAATGTGATGCCTCTCTCAGCGGGATTATTCAAGAGTGAGCACAAAAATCCTGTGCCGCAGTGTCCCCCACGTCTCCATGTGCAGTTTCTCTCACATGTCCTGTGGAGCAGAATGCCCAACCAGTTCTTGAAGGTAGACGTCTCTCGAATAAGTGAACGCCAGGGCTGGCTGGTGCAGTGCGTGGAGCCTCTGCAGTTCATGTCACTTCACATCCCAGAGGAGAACAGGTCAGGCCCAAACATCCCTTACTGTCCAATGGGGACCTATCAAATTAGACCCTGGCCCAGGAGTTCAGGGGTGCTGCTGGGGAAACAAAATGGGCTTTATAAAATGCTAATATGTGGCAAGGCAGACATTATTTTGCACTTTCCAAGTTTCAGTCTATATCTCAACTCCTTGCTTACTGAAAGAAAATGATTGTATTACTGCTAAAGGTATGATTTAGTAGTCTGTGATTTCTTTCCTCATTCTTGTTTTGCTGATGAGAAAACAGCAAGTAAAAATTCAGACAGGTACAGCCACCATCTGAGTTAAGGCAGCAGAGTAAGAGAGTATCACAGAATTGTAAGATAGTAGAGAGGGAACCAGAGAAATCATTTCTAAGTGATTTCACTAAGAACCTAGAGTGTAGGTACTCTGTGTTGCTACAATGAATGGATTTATATATTTTAATCATTAGCCAGGCTGAGGGGTGAGGTAACAGTCTTCTTGGGAGACTGAAGAGCCCAGATAAAATATGGGAATCCTCTACTACACTCAATCATACCTTTCCAAGAGCGAGGTGCTAGTAGCTGGGCCCAGCAGATGTGTGGTTTCCTGGAAGCCTAGGTGCTACACGGGTAGGTAATTACTCTATGAGTCAGAACGTGGGGTCTGGAATAAGTCAGCAGCATCACGTCACAGCGGCTTTTAACAGAATGCCTATGACCCGAAAAGGACACATACAGTGGATAAGTATGGACAGGATGACAGGGCATCTAAAGATAGTGACAAAGCTTAATGATAAAGAATCACAGATAATTGCTCATTATCTGTTGTGTGCTAGGCTGGGTGCTGGGTGAATACTAATAAGCAAAGTGTATAACAGCCCCTGTCCTGATGAGATTAGATTACAGTCTCACCAAGGGCACCTTTGGAGATGAATGAGTAGTTCCTTGATTATGAATGTATCAAATTTCTACCTTTAATGCTATAGTGTTGTCTGTGAACAATCTATGTAATTTAAATAGTTTTGAAAACAGTACCTCTAAAGAAATTACGTGCTTTTAAAATAGACTATCTTCTAAAAGGAATGACTTGACTTTAGGCATATTCTGGCCATATGTTAAAAGTTTAATTGCACTGAAAGGTGATGATGTATGGCAGGAGCAAAATGATCTGATGTAAACTCAAAATTCCCAAAAGAAACTTTCCTAAGTGAAAATGTCTCTGATAGTGTTTGTTTCATGAGCAGCACATACCTGGTGGAAATAGGGTGGCACTATTTGGGTGGCATATGTTTGGGTCTGTGAAGGACACATAAGTAGGCAATTATGTCAAAAGAATTATCCTTCCGTTTCACCTACTGACTGGTGAAATTGACTGACTTGTGACTATTATTAGGCTAATAGCTGATCCTAAAGTCAGAGACAAGTCAGCCTAAGGCAGAGTTTTCTGGCTTCTTGAAGCTGGTTAGCCAAACTGGAAAAGGAGATTCCGCATTTTCCAAAGAGTGTTAAAATTCTGAGAGGAGGGGAGTCCCCAGGCTCAACTTGAGACCCAGATATCTATTAATAAAAGTGATGCCCAGAATCTTGGGGTGATGGGGCATGAAGAAAGCTCCAAGCACTATTTTCAACATAAAATTATATCTGGAAGAAAATTTTTTTAATATCTAGAATTGATTAAAAAAACACTGTGCTGTCATCAAACATACCATAAAAAAACTAAATTAAAAAAATTACCTTAGGGACTTCTTTGACGATACAGTGAAGTGAAGGGGCCACTTCATGGGGGGCCAGTGACGGGGTCACAGGTTATCTATCCATCCTTGGTCCCTGAGCTAAGATCCTGCATGCCAGATGGTGCAGCCTAAAAATAAACAAACAAAAATAAAACAACAACAACCAAAAAAAAAAAAAAAGCCATAAAAAGGGGATACAGAAAATACAAGTAGATGTTTAAATAAACACTTACACATGCTTAGTTAAGTGTCTGTTTCTATAACTTGTGAAACCTAGGAGATAGGCAGTCTTCTCTGACGGAGACCCGTTTTCAATGTCCGTGCTTAACTTCTCCCGTCTCCAGATCTGTGGACATACTGGAACTGACAGAGCAGGAGGAACTACTGAAATTCCACTACCACACTCTCCGGCTCTACTCGGCCGTCTGCGCGCTCGGGAACCACCGGGTGGCCCACGCCTTGTGCAGCCACGTGGACGAGCCGCAGCTGCTCTACGCCATCGAGAACAAGTACATGCCCGGCTTGCTGCGCGCCGGCTACTACGACCTGCTGATTGACATCCACCTCAGCTCCTACGCCACCGCCAGGCTCATGATGAACAACGAGTTCATCGTCCCCATGACCGAGGAGACGAAGAGCATCACCCTCTTCCCGGATGAGAAGAAAAAGCACGGGCTCCCGGGCATCGGCCTCAGCACCTCCCTCAGGCCGCGGATGCAGTTTTCCTCCCCGAGTTTTGTCAGCATTAATACCGAGGGTTACCAGTACAGCCCAGAGTTCCCGCTGGACATCCTGAAGGCCAAGACCATACAGATGCTGACAGAAGCCGTGAAAGAGGGCAGCCTTCATGCCCGAGACCCCGTTGGGGGCACCACTGAGTTCCTCTTCGTCCCTCTCATCAAGCTGTTCTATACCCTGCTCATCATGGGTGTCTTCCACAACGAGGACTTGAAACACGTCTTGCAGTTGATTGAGCCTAGTGTGTTCAAGGAAGCCGCCAGCCCGGAGGAGGAGAGCGAGGTGGCGGAGAAGGAACCCTTTGTGGAAGACTCCAAGCTGGAAGGAGCCGCTGAGGAAGAAAACAAAGGGGCTAAGAGGCCCAAGGAGGGCCTGCTCCAAATGAAACTGCCAGAGCCAGTAAAATTGCAGGTAAACAGAGAAAAAAGATTGCAGTGAATTCACAACCTATTAACATTGACCTTGGTCTCTTTCTTTCTGTGTGTGTGTGTACTTGTGTTCCTGGGTAATTTTATATTTCTTCATAAATTTAACCAGCTTCTTGTTGTACTTGGGAACATGCCCATCTCATTTTCTGGCATTTGGAATGAAATCCATTAATTTTCTAATCAGGTCAATTGACCATAGTTAGTAAAAGATACATTTCAAATTTTTATCAAAGCAAAATTTTCTTGGTCAAGTACGGGTCGGCCTGTCATACACATATGTAATGTGGCATGTCACTATTTCTCTGAATGCATGTGTGTATATTTGTGTGTGTGTGCATGTATGTGCCTGTCTGAAAGGAGCACAGGAGATGGGTTTTTGTCCTGCCAGTGTTACACAGCCCCAGCTCATCTTCTTCCTATATGACCTTCCAGTAAATTGGGAGTTGAGGTGTTGGAATGAGGACTAGTGACTGTGTTCAGAAAGTTCGCAGGCTGAGAAGATGGTGCACTTGTTTCCCAAAGAACCATCTTGCCCAGGTTGGGATGCTAGTTTCTTTTTTAGAACAAATAGGGAGAGATGTGGAGGTTAAGTGAAAAAAACATGTTAAGTTATAGCAAGTATTTCCTGTTTCTGGACACATTTGGGAGACATGTGGGTGTGTTAGTCGCTCAGTAATGTCCAACTCTTTGCGACCCCATGGACTGTAGCCCGACAAGCTCCTCGGTCCTTGGGATTTTCCAGACAAGAAAACTGGAGTGGGTTGCCTTTCCCTTCTCCAGGGGATCTTCCTGACCCAGGGGTAGAACCTGCATCTCCTGCATTGCAGACAGATTCTGTCCTTTCTGAGCCACCAGGGAAGCCTGGGATATGTCAATTTCTTCTTTCCTGCAGCCATTCACAGATGGGCCTGGTCGGGATGTTTCCTGTGAGCATAAACAAAGATAGTTTAGCTTAATGTTCAGGCATGGGAGGCAAGGACCCTGGAGATGGGCTATAATGTACACTGTAAGCCTGGTATCCCTAACCCCCTGTGAGAAACTGGGTCACACAGCTGGAGGTGAGAGGCCAGCAAGCAAGCATAGCTTCATCTGTATTTACAGCTGCCCTGAATCACTCACTTGCATTACTTGCCGGATCAGTGGTGACATTAAATTCTCATATGAGCGCTTGAATCATCCCTGAATCACCACCCCTACCCCTATCCATGGAAAAATTGTCTTCCACAAAACTGGTCCCTGGTGTCAAAATGGTTGGCTCCTTTTACAATTAACTTGTAGTGAAAACAATAGAGTGTAAAGGTTAAAGAAATGGATCCAATATGGAGTCAGATTTGTTTTTCCCTATTACACTTCTCCTTCTTGTTCATTAGCAATTTCCTTGTGTTTCTCCTTGTTTCTGTAGGTTCACTGACATTCTGTTGGAATGCCTGAAACGCAAGGCTCTCGTACCCCTATCTACCCAACCTCCACCCTTCCAACCTTAGGATACTTGTTCACCAGTAGGTGTGTCTATTCTCAAATGGCAAGATTTTACTTCCTATCGATGTTTCTAAGGAAACAAAGACCTTACCTGCCTTTGTGCTCATCCAGGTGTCCGAGAGACTTGTTCCTAATGCTTCTTTGGTTCAGTTCAGATGCTTCCATTAATATCAGTTTGATGCTTACATCCTTGACTCCCTTTTCTGCTCTTTCTTCTTCAGTCAGCGTTGATTGACATCTTCGTCTGATCCAGGCACTGGGTGCTGGCTCAAGGAAGATTATTGTCCCTGGGGGAAATACATATTTATGTATTTCTGTTAGAATATCTTTTTTTAAAAATTTTATTTTATTTTTAAACTTTACATAATTGTATTAGTTTTGCCAAATATCAAAATGAATCCGCCACAGGTATACATGTGTTCCCCATCCTGAACCCTCCTCCCTCCTCCCTCCCCATACCATCCCTATGCTTGGAAGGAAATGATTGGATTTCTAGAAGGATGAAAATTTCAACTCGAATACTGTGAGAAAGGTGAGAGGAGCCCTTTCTGAGGCCTTTTAAGCTGAGGTCAGGTTGATGAGCAGAAGTTTAACACTTGTGAAGAAGGAGGGGAAGAGTGCTTGTCATACAGGCTCTGAGGTGAGAAGAGACCAGTGTGGCTGCAGCTTGATGAGCTGAGGAGGGAGGGTGAGATGGGCGGAAGGCAGTTGATACAGAGTCTAGCTCTTTGCTAAAGCCAGCCATATGGTAAATTTTGAATTTTATTCTAAGTTCAATTAAAATCATTGAAGAATTTTAGCAGGATGAGTCTATTCTAAAAAATCTCAACATAGCTACTGTGAGGAAGATAGATAAGGGGAGTAAGGGAGGGTGGTCCAGAGCCCACCTAGTCGGGAGGCTGACATGCAGGGTCAAGGCTGAGAAGACAGTGTTTCCACTGGAGTGGGACAAAGCAGATGGAGAGAGGGGCTTAAACCCTAGGGCTAGCTTACAGGTACCATTGACAGAAATGGCTATATTTAGGATGGTGGAATATGAGGATTTAAAGTCCTCTAACACTACTTTGCATTTATATCACAGTTGGTATAAAGTGTATTTAAATATTTCCCAAAACTTGGGCCCAACATTCTCTGGAAGGCATGTTTCTATGATGCACTGTATCAGTTAAAAATCCTCTTGGCTTCTGGTAAGAAAATACCCAACTGACTATTTAATGAATAAGCGATGAACCACTTAGTTAACGTACATGCAGAGTCTGGAGGTAGACGGTTCTAGAATGAACGTAGTAGTTTAATGGTGTCATCAGGAACCCAGACTGTAATATCTTTCTGTGATCTGCAGTTTATGGTTTTTATCCTAAAGTGTGTTACCTCCTTCTTCCATCAGTGATCCTGCCATTAGCCAGTTTTTGAAAATAGGATATTCTAGTCTTTTGTTAATGGTGAAAACGCTTTCCCAGAAGACCCCTTGCAAACTTTTCCTTATCTACTTCATTTGCTATAGCCCCTCTAGCTGCAGAGGAGGATGGCCAGTGAGTATTCATCAAAGGGACATCAAAGGGTATTTGCCATTTGAGTTTAGACAAATTGTATTTCATCCCCTGGACTGAGCACACTGCTGTCTACATAAAATCAGGATTCTGTTAATAAAGGAGATGAGTTGACAACTAAGTGTGTCTGTCACAAATTTTGATTTGATACATATTAACTATTGAAAAATTCAGAAATTAAACTTGGTGTCTTTTAAATCATCTCTTTAGATGTGCCTGCTACTTCAATACCTCTGTGACTGCCAGGTCCGGCACCGGATAGAAGCCATTGTGGCCTTTTCAGATGACTTTGTAGCCAAGCTCCAAGACAATCAACGATTCCGATATAATGAAGTTATGCAAGCCTTAAACATGTCGGCTGCACTCACAGCCAGGAAAACAAAGGAATTCAGATCCCCGCCTCAAGAACAGGTATAAGAAAGAACAGAAAAGTCTTCCTTCCTTCCTTTGGGTTTTAGTTCACTCATATTTGACATGTTGCAGAATTTTACCAGAAGTTGCAAGTGTATTTTTTTTTTCCTGTTTTTCTTTACACTGGCTAAGTTCATTGTGTCAGTATTCATAGGTCTCACCAATAGTATCCACTTGGTTAGTTTAAACAAATGAGAGACTTATTAAAAGGTATTAAGCATATTATGGACCCTTGGAGGAAGCCAGTGTGCCAGATTCTGAAGTTCTTCAAGTAGGAAAAGTATCCAAGCAAAGGGGAAAGGGGGGACCTTCATTGGCTGGCACAGCACCATGCCAGCTAATAGGAACCCTTGACAGGTTCTAACACTTAATACTCTTCATTTTCTGTCTCCTAAAAGAACTCCATGTCACTGCCACCAGTCTTGCAGGAATCTTGATCACCTCTTTGTGGGTCTTCCTCTGGTTGCTCACCTCCAAACCCAGGTCTCCCTAGGGTGCAGCCAAGTCAGAAGCCTATGCCTAAATCCAAGAATGAGCTATTCTAGGGCTGTGAGCTTTCTGGCATCTGCCTCAGGATGCGTCTCTGACTGTGACAAATTACCAAAATGTATTGAGTTGGTCAAAATGTTTATTTGGGTTTTTCCATAGGATGATACAGAAAAATCCAAATGAACTTTATGGCTCAGCCAGTAGCCATGATGGTCAAAAGGTATAGCTTATACAGATCTCATCTTCAATATCTTACCTTGCTCTTTCCCTCTGTATCCAAGATAGCTCTGAATGGAGGTACTTAGGGAGTAATTGTAGAATTTATCTTTTTCTCACCAGAATGTAAAATCTTTGAGGGAAGGGACATGGAATTTTGTTTATTGCTGTAAATAACATTTATTGAGCAGAGAACAAATCCAGCTTCTCCCAGAGTAACTCCATTTGTTAAAATACTATTGGGAAACTTCTGCTTCTGAAAAGATGAAATACCTCTGCCTATTCTTCCTTCTAAGTACAACTATAACCCTGGACATTACACAAAAGAAAACATAAGAAGACTATGAAAGACAGAAGAAAGACTGGCTATGGAACTTGGGAGCTGAGGAATGACATGGTGGTGAGTGCCCTGGATAATTATTATTATTTTATTTGCCTCATCTATCACAAACTTGGAGCTAAAGAAGCCAACAACTCAGAAACACCAAGAAAAGCCTCAACAAGTACCTTCTCTGTCTAGCCAAAGAAGCAGAAAAACTGTTTTTCTGGCAAGAGAGAAAACTTGTAGGTAATGACCATGCTACCCAGCCGACCACCACAGTAATCTTGTGCCACACCCCCGACCCAAAGCAGCAGACACTGAGTGGACAGCTTAGACTTCTGCTCTCACCAGGTTGTACACAGGTGCTCCGGCTGGGGCCCTGAGCAGCTGAGACTTTATCCTGGTTGAGTGGTAATGAGGCATATCCCTTCCAAAGGGTCCATAAGGCCACAGAGGGAGGCGTATCAAGGCGCTGTTACCCTTTCCAGCCAGGGTTGTGTGAATTCAGGTCCGCTGTTCCCAGCCTCACCCAGCAGAAATGAGGTCTCCTCTCTCCTTCAGGGAGGTGGAGAAATGGACTTGTATGCCACCTAGCAGTAATGGTATCAGAAGAAGTCGTACATTTAAAGAAGAAACAAAGTCTCCTGGTTTAGTTGCCAAGTCGTGTCCAACTCTTGTGATCCCATGGACTGTAGCCTGCTAGGCTCCTCTGTCCATGGGATTCTCTAGACAAGAATACTGGAGTGGGTTGCCATTTCCCTCTCCAGAGTCTCATAGTGTACTACCAAGAATGTTCAGATTTCAATTAAAAACCACTCATCACACCAAGATCCAGCAAACACTTGAATGAAAAGTGGCAATCAATAGATACCAACTCTATGATGACAAAAATAAAAAAGTCTCAGCAAAAAAATAATAGAAGCTACAAAGAAGAACCAAATGGAAATTCTACAATTGAAAAATACAATGTCCGAATTAAAAATCATCAACAGATGGATTTAACGGCACAGTGGAGGGGAAAAAGAAAAGAAAAAATTTTGAACTGAGAGAGAATAGACGTTATTTAGCCCCCAACATAGAAAATAAAAGTGAAAAAATAGAGCCTGGGGCACCAGTGCAAATATAGCAAAAGGTCTAACATTTATGGCATTAGATCTCCAGAGGGATAGGAGCAAGTGAAACGAAAACATTCTTGAAAAAATAACGGTT
Source organism: Bos grunniens (assembly GCF_055505025.1). Classification (NCBI taxonomy): domain Eukaryota; kingdom Metazoa; phylum Chordata; class Mammalia; order Artiodactyla; family Bovidae; genus Bos; species Bos grunniens. Next base: position 35,946,884 of record NC_141192.1, on the reverse strand, counting down.
GAAAAGATTTCAAATTTGGCAAAAGGTATAGAGATTCCAAAGAAACTGAGTAAATTCCAAATGGGATACACCCCAAGTGTAAGTCAAAGCATATTGTAGTGAGACTTCTGAACATGAAAGAGAAAAATCTCGATAGCACCGAGAAACAAATGACATTTGAAAGGGAAAAACAAGTCAAGTGACAACGAATTTCTCATCAGAAAATACAGAGGACAGAAGGAAGTGGCACAGCATGTTTCATATGCTGAAAGAAAAGACCTGTCAACCATAATTCGATATGCAATGAAAATATCCTTCAGCATTGAGGGGAAATCAAGATTTTCTCAAATGAAGGAAAACTACCCGAATTGGATTATCCTGGAAGAATGCCTAAAGGAAGTTCTGTAAACAGAAAGGAAAGGATAAAAGAAGAAAATTTGAAAAATCTGGAAAGAAGAAATAAATAACATACAGTGAAGGAAAGTTACAAGGCTCAAAATAGCCTAAGGTTAAAATTCCTCTCTGGGCCCTCTCTACCATTCTATGCAAAACAAAGAACTCTCTCACCTGAAGGAAAAAAATGGACATTAGGGTTGATTAAACCTAGCTCCCAGCTGGTCCCGGCTTCTGGCTGATCTCCAGAATTCCTTGCCCCAGCGGTTAAAGAGATAACTACTCTGAACAACCTTGGAGAAGAATGGGCCCCCTTAAGAGAGTGGATTTCCACATATATGCCTACATATACTTACCCTTTTCTTGGGTTAGTACAGCAGCTCGCCAATCTGACTGCTGCCCCTTCTTGCCTCATTAAAGGTGATCTATTCTTGTAAAGTGCTGGTCTTGTTCTTTTTCTGAACCTTGCCTTCTCTAACTCCCTTACCCTACAGAAAGTGTTAAAATAAGGGTAAATACAATTTTTTTCTTCTCTTGAGCCTTCTAAATTATGTTTGATGGGCAAAGCAAAAATGGTAACTCTGATATATTCTAAATGTATGCTTACTAAATATTTAAGGCAATTGTATTTTCAGTGCTGGTGAATAAGGGACATAAAGGAAGATAAAGTTTCTGTATTTCATTTAAACTGATAGAGTGTTAATACCAGTAGACTGAGATAAATTATGTATATATTAATATAATATACTGTGTAATCACTAAAATAGCTATGCAAAGAGATACACTAAAAAATACCATGGATAGTTCAAAATAGGATCCTAAAAATAGTTCAGGGAACCCACAGCACTTTGGAAAAATAAATGAGAGAAAACAAACAGAAAACAAGTAAAATGACAGACATACCAATAAATTCATGAGTATAAATAATTTAAATACAGCAAGTAAGAGAGATTGACAGTGAATTTTAACAGATTGGCTTAACTATATGCTGTCTTTGAGAAATTCACTTAAAATGTAATGATATGTTGAAAGTAAAAAGGATGAAAAAAGATATGTTATGAAAAATTAATTAAAAGAAAGTAAGATGACTGTATCAGAGCAAAGAAATTTGTCGTAGATAGAAACATTATATAAGAATAAGAGATCAGTCACCAAGAAGACAAACGTGCATGCATTAGACAACAGAGCTGCAAAATATGTGAAGTCAACATAGAATTGAAAGGAGAAATAGACAAATACAGGGTTGTAGTTGGAGAGTTTAACACCCCTCTCTAAATATTTGAAGGACAAGATAGACAGAAAATCAGCAAGAATGGAAGAGATCCTGCCAGTGTTATCCCTAGCAGGATCTTTGTATATTTATGGGGCACTCCGCCCAATAATAGAATACAGTTTTATTTTCAAGTGTCTGAAACATTTGCAAAGATAGATTATAGCCTGAGCCATGAAACAACCTCAACAAATGTAGAATTGATTTTTTTTCATACAGAATGGTTTTTGACCATGAATCAAATTAGAAATTAGTAACAGAAACATAACAGGCAAATCTCTGAACACTTGGAAACCAAACGACACACTTAGTTCAAGGAACAAGTCTCAAGAAAAAAATAAAAAATACATTGAACTGAAAGAAAGTGAAAATATGACATACCAGACTTTGTGGAAACAGCCGAAACTGTGTGAGAGGGAAATTTATTGCGTTAAATACTTATATATAAAAGAGCAAAAGACTCAAAGTAATAATCTAAACTGCCATCACAAGAGTTTAGCAAAAGAACAACATAAGCCTAAAAGAAGCGAAAAGAAGGCAGTAATATAGAACGGAGGAGAAATGAATGAAACTGCAAAGAGGACAATTAAAAAAATCAGTGAGTCCAAAAGCTAGTTATTTTTAAAAATTAGTGAAACCAATAAAATTCTAAAGGAATTAGCAAAGTAAAAAAGAAGACACAAATTACCAAATCAGAAATGAAATGTGATATCTCTACAGACTACAGATGGCGAAAAGATTATATGGGAATACATGTATGTATTATGTATGTATATGTATGTATACATACTGTATGATTCTGTTTGTATAATGTTCTTGAAATGCCAATAATATAGAAATGGAGAACAGATTAGTGGTTGATAGGAATTAGGGATGAAGAACAAGCAAGAGTGAAGAGGGTGTGGTTATAAAAGGGTTAACAGGAGGGATCCTGAAGTGATGAACTTGGTCTCTCTTTTGACTGTAACAGAGCCAGTATCCTGGTTGTGATTCTGTACTACTGTTTTGCAAGATGTCACTATAGTGGGGTAACAGAGTAAAGGGCACAAGGATCTCTTTGTGTTATTTCTTGTAATAGCATATGAATCTATAATTTTCTCAAAATAATAGTGTAACAAAAATTTACATACGTAAAACTCTAAAAGGAAAACTTACAGTTGTTTCATAAAGGAAAATTATGGAACAGACTTTTCTTCCTTCATGAATTTAATACTATTGTATCTAAAAATTAAAACAAACGGAAGAAAATGTCTTAGTTTGTTCAATTGAACCATTAATATTAGAAAAGGCATACTGATCCATTATATAGCTCTTCAGTTATGTTCGGTTTTCCTTCTTTTCTGTATCCTTCTAACAAATAGTTCTTTAAAATAGTCCATAATGCATGGAAATTAACTAGAAAAATCTAGAAGGATAATAACAATTTTTAAAGTAAATTTAGATCTTAATCGGTTTAAGAACACTAAGTATACACATGTCTAACATTTTGTGAAATTGAGAAAGACTCAAATAATGACTATTTTAGCATGTTAAGCTTTGAATTATTTGATTGTGTTATTTGTTGGATTGAGCAATAGATAATGATTTTTCATCTGTTGGGTACGAGTCCATGAATACTCAAAAGCAGAGTTTGAACATTTTTGATTTTTATAATTTTCTTTATTATGCTGTTCCTAGATTCACTTTTCTTTTACTCTAGTTCTTCCTCTTGTTTTTTCTAAACTTTCAGATCAATATGCTTCTCAATTTTAAGGATGACAAAAGTGAATGTCCATGTCCTGAAGAAATCCGAGACCAACTCTTGGATTTTCACGAAGATTTGATGACACATTGTGGTAGGGTCTTCTTGACCTATAACTCTTACTGAGTATATATTTTAGTACACATATATTGGTACAAAAGTTCTGATGTGGGAAGTCTTGAGGGATATAGAGATCAGAAAGGCATTAAGACCAAGCAGAACATGACCAACATTCTTTTCTTTTTCCCTCTTCTTCTTCAGTGGCCCAGGGAATGGGGACATGTAGCCAGGTATTTTTGTCAAAGAGGGGAGTTTTAAGTTGATTTAGTCTAAAGAAGTTTGTTCATAGACTGTTATATTTCAACTGGTTGAGGGGCCCCTTTTAAGGGTTGACCTGGGAAATCTGGCATGTTTGGAATTAATGTCTAAAGAATTCCTTTAATAAGTTGTAGGTCAGTAGCCCAAATCTATGAAGGCAATTATTCCCTCTTTTGGGGGCTTCTCAGATGACTCAGTGGTAAAGAATCTGCCTGCAATGCGAGAGACACAGATTTAGTGCCTGGACCAGGAAGATCCCCTAGAGGAGGAAATGGCAACCCTCTCCAGTATTCTTGCCAGGATAATCTCATGGACAGAGGAGCCTGGCGGGCTATACAGTCCATGGGGTTGCAAAGAGTTGGACCCGACTGAGCACACATGCCCCTCTTTTGATTCTAAGAACTTTAAAAATGGAATTGATTGGATGTTCTGAATCCAGTCAGTTGGTTTTTTCCTCTCTTTATGGGGTGATGTGAATAAGTCTGTGTCTCAATGAAGGAAAACAAATTAGCCATATCTTAAGTGGTATTTTATTTTAATGAAGACAGTAAAAGTATATTAATTCAGCTTATGAATGAGGAACCACTAAATGACTGCCAGAAGGTTATACTATAAATAAATACATACACATATGCTATAAATAAAGGGATACTCTAATATGGTAGAATTATTGCTTCAGACATAAAATATTCCTTAGTTTTAGATATCTAACTATATATGTACTCTCTGTCTCTCAAATTATTAAAATATCGTTGATATTTTTGGAGGCAAGTAAGGAGGATAAAAAGCCAGCAGGGTGTTTAGGGAGGGCAGAACCATAGGTCTAGACAGTGCCCATGGTCAAGAGATGCCTAAGGTTAGCTTAAGTAGTAGAATGGATTTTAACTCCTAGAAGAGTCTTTTTGCTCTCTGCTTGGCTTTATATTTTGTGCTAGCTGCTGATAGCTCCAGTCTCACAAAAACAGGGGGAAAAGAGAAAGCAGAAAAAGAGAGCAATGAATGAATCTTACCTGTGAATGCTAGTGGAAAAGATCACTTAACTTGGTTTCCTCAGATGTTTTAGGCATGGTAGCATTGCTTTAAGCTATGAGTGGAAAAAATTGCAAAACCTGAGAATTGTTTCCCCTCAATGTATTTTTTAAACATTATTTGTTCTTTTCTTATTTCTCTTTGTCTTCTTCCTACTAGGAATTGAGCTGGATGAAGATAGGTCTCTGGATGGAAACAATGATTTAACTATTAGAGGACGCCTGCTGTCCTTGGTAGAAAAGGTGACATACCTGAAGAAGAAGCAAGCGGAAAAGCCAGTTGAGAGTGACTCCAAGAAGTCATGTAAGCTATAAAAGGGCACTGCCAGAATGACTCCACCACGGCATTTATTCATTGTTTGAACAAATATCATACTAGACGAACCAGTAAGAAAATTGAATTTGCAACTTGCAAGAATCACATTAAGTAGATCCCCATAGCCACCAGAGGTAGATAGCAGCATCAGACTGTATTTGCAGGAACAGATTGAGAGATGGCAGTTTTCTAAGGGTGGATGGGCTATCCCTAGAGAAGTAAAGATTTAGGGGAACAGATATACACACATGGCTGATTCATGTCAATGTATGGCAAAAACCACTACAATATTATAAAGTAATTAGCCTCCAATTAAGACAAATAAATTAAAAAAGGAATTGGATCAGAGTCTATCAAGAGAAAGTATAAAATGAGTAATTTAGCCTTCATATTTAAATATTTGCTGTTGACCTTCAAATATTCTTGCATCAAGTTAAATAAGCCTTTTCTTAAAGTTTAAATAGATATTGTCTGTAACTATATTTTGGTTTGGAAATATTTTCTAGAGCCTTATGCATTTCTGATTCATCCACATCCTATTTAACTGAAAAGTCATAGCTGATATCATAGCTGATACTCTGTGAAACCAAAGAAAACACACTGAGGCAACGGGTCTCTCAGACCTGCATACTCATTCAGAAAGGGTTCATGAAGTAGGTCTGTGAGATCAGCTGATTTACTGTCTCACTTCTGAGACTCCATTCATGTAAGAGGCAGTGTCAGTTTATTAACAGCTTTTATGGAAAGAAAAAAACAAACTCATGCAAATTTTGTCTTTTTTCCCACTAACTTACAATGCAAACCTTTTATCCATATAATTACTTCTAAATTTATTTTTCAGTATCACAACCACATTTGAGTCAGGTCTTCCAAATCAGAGTTCAGAGTTTCTTATGAAGCATTTTTTGTTATTATCAGGTTCATGATTTCGACCTATTAACAATGACTACATGGTTTTGAGATATGTAGAAGTATATTGGCGTTTTATCTAAATTTTATATTTGGTTAAAATTGGTGAAAAGTAAAGTGTGTCTGACTCTTTGCAACCCTGATTGGACTGTAGCCTGCCAGGCTTCTCTGTTCATGAAGTTCTCCAGGCAAGAATGCTAGAGCGGGAAGCCATTTCCTTCTCCAGAGGATCTTCCCAACCCAGGGATCAAACCCGGGTCTCCTGCAGTACGGGCAGGTTCTCAGATGGTAATCTGAGCTTTGTGTGTGTGTGTTTTTCTTTAATAAGGCATAGATTAAAACAGATTAGCAGTTTCTTTTGGAAATCAGCCAGTGTATTGATGATAGGAATTTAGTACCTCTGTATGAATTAAGACTCTTGAGAGTCCCTTGGACAGTAAGGAGATCAAACCAGTCAATCTTGAAGGAAATCAACCCTGAATATTCATTGGAAGGTTTGATGCTGAATCTGAAGCTTCAATACTCTGGCCACCTGATGTAAACAGATGACTCATTGGAAAAGACCCTGATCTGGGAAAGATTAAAGGCAGAAAGAGAAAAGGGCGACAGAGGATGAGATGGCTGGATGGTATCACCAATTCACTGGACATGATCTTGGGCAAACTCTGGGGATGGTGAGGGACAGAGAAGCCTGGAATGCTGCAGCCTGTGAGGTTACGAAGAGTCAGACACGTCTTGGTGACTGAACAACAGCAACAACATAAGTCAGTCACATCAACCCTACTTAGCTTTGATAATTTTACTATATATTTTAAGAGGTTTGAAAGTTCTGTTGCTTTTAAATGTGTTATTGCTGATCACACTGCAAGTAATCATCTATGTGTGGGATAACTTTTCAACTTAATACAGCTTTACAGTCAAATCCTTTGAAGACATTTTAAGTGACAATTAGGGATACAAATTGAAATAGAAATGTAATTTCATGAGGTCGCTACTACTAAGTACTTAAATGAGGATACAGTTGGATTAAAAAAGAAGCTCCTTGAATGACCATGACTGACCTTTATAAGGATATATGATGTCAAATCTTTTTGGAGGAAATGAATGAAACAAAGAAAATAAAAGTAATAAGACAACCCATTGATTGCCCTAGGGATTGCCAATAGTAGTTCTAGAAAAGCTGCTATAATTTTGAAATAGCTTAAATGCCTTAGTTATAAGAATAATTTTTAAAGAAAGTTTGTGTATTTTTATCCTTGATTACCTGTTAACTCATCTTTATTGACATACTGTCACTGATAATTGTTTAAAGAATATATTTTTTCAAAAAATTATTCCTTTTCAATTCTTGTACAAATATAGATGGCAGTTTGGGTTATATCCTGGTGGCTCAGATGGTAAAGTGTCTGCCTACAATGTGGGAGACCTGGGTTCGATCCCTGGGTGGGGAAGATCCCTTGGAGAAGGAAATGGCAACCCACTCCAGTACTCTTGCCTGGAAAATCCCATGGACTGAGGAGCGTGGTAGGCTACAGTTCATGGGGTTGCAAAGAGTCAGACACAACTGAGTGACTTCACTTTCACTTTTGGGTTATCTGAAATATGCATTTGAAATGCCCATCTCATCTGCCTGATTATTTTCCTTTCTTAAGAATTATCCATGATTACTTTGCAGCCACTCTTCAGCAGTTGATTTCTGAGACCATGGTCCGATGGGCTCAAGAGTCTGTTATTGAAGACCCTGAATTGGTGAGGGCCATGTTTGTATTGCTCCATCGACAGTATGATGGCATTGGGGGTCTGGTACGGGCTCTGCCAAAGACCTACACTATAAATGGTGTTTCTGTGGAGGATACCATCAATCTGCTGGCATCTCTTGGTCAGATTCGTTCTCTGCTAAGTGTGAGAATGGGCAAAGAGGAAGAGAAACTTATGATTCGTGGATTAGGGTAAGTTATTTAACTATTGATATTATAACCTTTGACTTATAAATGTCTTCTTTCTAATTGTTTATCCCAGTAATAATACAGTGTGCACTTTAGCATAAATACACCATTTAGAGTTTATGATCATGAGATTGTCAGTTTTCTAGAGATTATGTTTCAAAGCTAAATAGGAAAATTGCCCAATAATAATGCATGACTAATTTTACGACTAGATGCCAAGGTGACTGTGGTACATAACAAATATCTTGTTTTTTTTATTAGTTTCTCAGTGATATCAAATCACATATAAAAATACAGATTAATGAAAACATATTAAAATCCATAGGGGTACAAATATTACCGGCAGGAGATAATAAAGAAGTTTCTCCATGTCTCCTGAGGAAATAACGGGGGATGAAACAGCTATTCAGAAAATTCAACATCATAGGTTGTACTTTATGTAAATTTCAGGGTTAACATTTTCTTTATTGAATTATAGTTGGTTTACAAAGTTGTCTCAGTTTCTGGTATATAACAAAGTGATTCAGATATATATACATATATATATATGTATATATATATACACACTCAGATATATCTATATATCTTCTATATATATAGATATGTTTTTGTTATCTTTTTCATGTTCTCTTCCTTTATGGTTTATCACAAGATATTAGAATATAGATCCCTGTGCTGTACAACCTTTTTATTTATCCATCCTATATGTAGCAATTGACATCTGCTACCTTAGACAGGGTTAACATTTACGCCGCATGCATAGTCTAAGGATCCACTAGCTGAGAAAATACAAAACATAAAATTTGGCCTGAAGCTATGCTTTCTCAACTCAGTTCACTGTGAACAGGAAAAGCCTCCATGCTACCAAAGATTAGCCCCTAGTCGGAAAGTGCAGAGCACCTAAGAAAACAGTCCACCGTCGGCAGGTCTGCAGATACAATGAAGAGTGGAGTTAGAACACCTCCCCCAAGAACTACAAATCGTGAAAGCCAGAAAGATAACACAAAGTTACTATATCTAAAATGTTTAAAAATGCTAAGAAACAAATGAAATCCTCAAAATGAGACACACAAAAAGTCCATGAAAAATTGAAAAATATCCACAGAGAAGTTCTAGAAGTGAAAAATATAATAATTGGCATTAAGAGCAGTGATTAATAAAAGTATCAAAATAAATAGATAAGTAGATAAGTAGATAAATAGATAAGTAGATAAATAAAACAGAAGAGAATTAATAAATAGAATCATAGGTCTGAGGAGATTAAGAAGTTAAGAAACCTGGGGAATAGTATAAGAAGATCCTTCATATGCCAAGTAGGGTTTGTGGAAAAGACAGAATAGATGAACTATAGCAGGAGAACTTGGAAGAGCTATTGGCTAGAGGTTTTCAGAACTGAAGGCAAACCTGAACTTAGCTATCCCTAGAGTACACATACTTCCACACCCACAGCTGGGTAGATTGTAGTGAAACTCCATAAAGCCAGTGACAAACAGAATATTTTGAAAGCAAGTAGAAAAGCCCAGACACTTGAAACAACGTTTAGCATTCTCAACTGCAAAACCAGTGATCATAATTCAACAAAAGGTCACAAAGTTCTAACAGACCACAAAATAATAACCCTTTATTTAGAATGTGTTACTCAACTAACATTTTATCATCATAAGCTTGTGCTTCATGTGGATTTGAATACTGGAGTTTATGTTCCATATTCAAGAGTAAGGGCAAAACAAAGAAATTTCTGAATGTTTACTTATAGTCCCTCATTGAAAGGCCTTCTAAAGGCTGTAAGTATATAATGAAAAAGAAAATGGAATTCAGAAGAGTGGGAGGTAATTTGTTTCAGTGAGTATGTTACTGGCACATATATGCATATATGTAAGCATTCATGGTTTGGGAATCAGAAAATACGAGAGAGGCACTTCCCTGTGATCCAGTGATCGAGACTTCACCTTCTAGTGCGGAGACTGTGGATTCAAGCCCTGGTTGGGGAGCTGATCCCACATGCCTCATGGCCAAAATCTAAAACATAAAACAGAAGCAATATTGTAATAAATTCAATAAAGACTTAAAGATGGTCCACATCAAAAAAATCACAGAAGCAATATTGTAATAAATTCAATAAAGACTTAAAGATGGTCCACATCAAAAAAATCTTTAAAAAAGAAAATATAAGAGAATTAAAATAACCAGAGAAAAACAAAAGCTTAAATTAAGCTGTATGATATTCATAAGAAAGAAATACCTAAATGTAAAGATGTAAAAATCTGGAATGTAGAATGCTGAAAAGTGATGCAAAAGACAAATACTTAGGCCCCTCACTACCAAAAAAGCTAATTTGGTTCTATGAATAACAGATCAAAGAGATAATGATATCCAGTGACATAGGTAAAATAAAACACTAACAATGTGTGTGTGTGTGTGTTAGTCACTCAGTTGTGTTGTGTGACACTGTGGGCTGTAGCCTGCCAAGCTCCTCTGTCCATAGAATGCCCCAGGTAAGGATACTGGAGTGGATAGGCATTCCCTTCTCCAGGAATCTCCTGCATTGAAGCAGACTCTTTACCATCTACAAGTAATCAATAAATAGGGTTAAAAAACCTTGGAGTTGGCTCTTGAAAAACAACTAAGGAAACAGAATAACCGATGTTTTCTCTGGCTAAAAAGTTTATTCTGAGGGGGGAGGAAAAAAACAAAGTATGGAAAGACACAAATTATGTGATATTTATGTACATTTAAAATTCAGAACCTTATATTTCCTCTGGGACTATTAAATATTTGAAACCATAAACTGGAGAGGTTATATATCAGAAATCCTTATAATGATTGCATGCTGAAAATCAGTGTACTTTTGGGACAAAGAAGGAAAACAGACTGAAACAACATAAGCTAATTTTATGTTCTTTATTTATGACTGTCTGTGCATGAGCCTTTTTTGGGAATATTAGTGCTTAAATCTAACCTGAGGGAGCTGTCTGGTGAGAAGTCTTCTTAATTAAATGAGAAAGGAAGCCTTCCAGGAAATGGAGAGCACTTTCTTCCTAAATGACCATGTAACAGTAAGAGGTACTATTAACATATACATCACTCAATAGGGATAAAACTCAAAATGATTATGAAACAAGATAAAATGCTACTTTTTTGTCAGATTAGAAAGATCCCAAAGTGACACATTTAATGAGTGACAACCTGCCTGCTGGTGGTAGAATTAAAGATCCATTTAATTTACCTTGAACTAAAAGCAAATGAGATTTTTCAATTAGATACCTTCCAAAGTTAGGTCATGTAAAAGGATTTGAATTAACAGGAGGACAAATCTCATGATTACATCTGTGGTTTGAGAGTTGAGGTTGTCTTGGCAAATACGCTGCTATTATTTGTGAAGGAAAGGATGCGTTTACCTTATTTGTCCTTGCATGAAATAGATCAGACCTATATTATCCCTGGGTTGCTTTCCAGGCGGCACAGTGGTAAAGAATCTGCCTACCAACGCAGGAGACACAGGACACACTGGTTCAGTCTCTGGGTCAGGAAGATCTGGAGTAGGAAATGGCAACCCACTCCAGTATTCTTGGCTGGAAAATTCCATGTACAGAGGAGCCTGGAGGGCTACAGTCCGTGGGGCTGCAGAGTCGGACACGACTGAGAGCTGAACACACACACAATTAGCCCTGGGCCCCCAAGTCATTTTTCTGAGTAGTGCTACCTAAAAGCTGTCTTCATAAACACAACCTAACAAAGTGATTAATAAATTAAAAGTGAAGAACTAAAACTAAAAGAAAATAATCATACTATTCCACTTTCTTGGTATAGCCAGAATATGACTAAATGAATAGCTGAGTAACTCAGTTAAGGTAATCAGATTCAAAAGGAAAGCTTCAAGTTTCCTGTCAGTTGTATGTTATTTTCTTGCTTTGATTCTGACAGAAAAATGTTTTATGGAAAAGACTCTTGCATGATTTGATATATGTAAAAGTTAACCGAGCTCTCTTTTGCTATGGTTGTTAAACATTAAGATCTTTAAAAATACCTTTATATACATATTATAATAATATGTAATGCAATAATAATGAAACATTTGAGGTATCATTTTCTGCCATTTCTTTAAATTAAATGTCTCTTTTAATAAGTAGGATTACTTGTACCTGGACTTCAGTTTAGTTTGGTGTCTTTTGGGGAATACATCGCCTTTAAAAGAATTTCACAAGAATAATAAGATAAATGTAGCAGGAAATAACACTACTGTTCTTAAACATACAAATGATGAATATAGTTCTAAAAACAGTGTATGTGAAAAGGAGAGATACTTATACAGCAATTATTAATATAGGAACTTTCATAAGAATGTAAGAATAACACTGCTTCATATTTCTGTACAAAATAAGGTTGAATTTGGATATCCATGGAATTAGGAATGATAAGTGTCCCAAAATCTATGTCATATAAATCAATATTTACTTATTTAGTACATTTCTTGCAATTAAAAAGAATAAACACTTTGTATAATATCTTTGGAAAACTTTCTGTATTTTTGAGGAAAGCCCAATTAGCCTTATTTACTTTTAAGGTTTGGTGATGATTTCTCTTACTTGTCCATACATGCCAGTAATTATTTCCAAAATACTTATCATGATCTCAGATAAATTTTTGTTTAAATTTGCTGTAACTCTTTGCTTCGCTTATACTTGTGTTGTCCTTTCTAGGGATATCATGAACAATAAAGTGTTTTACCAGCATCCTAATCTCATGAGGGCCCTTGGGATGCATGAGACAGTGATGGAGGTCATGGTGAATGTCCTTGGAGGTGGAGAGTCCAAGGTAAAGGAAACCCTTTAATTCTTGGGATGCCATTTACTACAACCTCCTAGAGTACATTCATTGTGTATTCTTGATGTGGATTTTGCAAATCCTCTTAGGACTCTTTTTTAAACAATCCCTTACAGATTGAGAGGTGGCTGTGCTTCTACAGTCACCCCCACAGGATCCACAGGTGATTGGTTCCAGGACCTTACTGCAGATACCAAAATCCACAGATTCTCTGGTCCCTTAGGTTAAGTGCATAGTATTTGTATAAAACCTATGCACATTCTCTCATATACTCTGAATCGTATCTAGATCACTTATAATACCTGATATAAATGCTATCTAAATAGTTATTGGCACATAGCAAACTCAGGTTTTGCTTTTTAAAACATTCTGTAATTTTTGCTTTTTGGTTGAATCTGCAGATGTGTAACCTGCAGATAAAGAGTTCTGACTGAAGTTTTTTCCTTTGATATTGATAATTTGCTTGAAAAAGTGAACATGTTAGTCACTTAGTTGTATCTGACTCTTTGTGATCCCATGGACTGTAGCCCACCAGGCTTCTCTGTCCATGGAATTCTCCAGGCAAGAATACTGGAGTGGTTGCCATTCCCTTTCCCAGGGGATCTCCTGACTCAGGGATCAGACCCAGGGACTGAACCCAGGTCTTCTGCATTGCAGGCAGATTCTTCACCATCTGAGTCACCAGGGAAGCCTAATAATTTATCTAATGCCATGTAACTTGCTATTTTCTGTATAATTCTCATTTAGAAGATATTTAGAAACTATAACAGTTAATAGTATGCTAATTTTTATAAAATTAAATACATTTCCATCACATTCAAAGTCTGTAACAAAAACATGCTATCCAGACCTGTTTCCTTGATTCAGACAACAGTTGGTTCCACTGAATTCCTGAGTCCATTTTTCTCATGTTCAGACTCTTGGTTAGGCAAACTTATAAAGATATTTATAAAATATTCTGTTTAATAAGAACTTGGAGTCTTTGGGGATTAAGATCTAGATGTCAAGGGAGATATGTTTGCTGGGGCCTAGCAGGCAGACCTTCCAGGAAGGGTGTTCATCACAGGAGACAAGTCATGTGCCAGTCAGGGAAGATCTGAATTTCCTGGAATCTTAATAATAATACAACAACAACGCTGATGATAAGAGCATCCTATTATGTGGTTCCAAATATTAAACTGGGTATTTTTCACAAAATGCCTCATTGAACTGTCCTTCCTTTGCCTAAAGTAAATATTATTATCCATCTTATTCCAATTTTGCAGAACAAAATCTGTGAGATGGTTTAATTTTCCAAGGAAGCGCAGCTAATAGTGGGCGTCAAGAATCACAGTTGAGCCTGCCTGAATCCTAAAGTAGGCTCATGCTACCTTTAAGTATAGGGCTGTAGATTAATTCCATATCAGACCATTGACAATAGTTAGGTTTCCTATTAGTGCCAGGCTTGATTTTTGGTAGCTCTAGGACTAGGTGAGCCTTCATCTGGACATTCAGAGGTCTTCAGTACCCGAGGCTTGGTAGACGTGGGCACACATGATTGCACAATCTGATTGAGACCTCAACTTCAGAACTATTAACAAAGATCTTTTACTTTCCCAGCTAACTAAATGCTCTTTATGTAGGAAATCACTTTTCCGAAGATGGTGGCCAACTGTTGCCGTTTTCTCTGTTACTTCTGTCGTATAAGCAGGCAGAATCAGAAAGCTATGTTTGATCATCTGAGTTATTTACTGGAAAACAGCAGTGTTGGTCTTGGTAAGTAAATGTATGACTTTCATTGAATCTTTAAGATAAAAGGGATATACAAACTGGGTTTTAAAACTAAACTTTAAATTATTTTGGATTGGTACAGTGTGCATTATATTTAGAAATGAAATTCTATGTGAAAGTATGTTTTTATATGGGACTCAGAGTTACAGCACAATTCAGGTTTTGTTCCATCTTTGCTTTAATTAACAGCCTCACCAGCTATGAGAGGGTCAACACCACTGGATGTGGCAGCAGCCTCGGTGATGGATAATAATGAACTAGCTTTAGCTTTGCGGGAGCCAGATCTGGAAAAGGTAGGCACAATCTCTTACTGCTGTGCTTGTGTGAGTTACAGTTGTTTATAGTTGTTTCTCAAGATATTTAGCTATAAATAGTTATAATTATATGTTGTTATAACTATAATATACTATGTATTATAAATATGTTACACTTATTATATGTAATAGACTTCCCTGGTGGCTCAGACACCAGGGAATCTGTCTGTGCTGCAGGAGACATGGGTTCGATTCCTGGGTTGGGAAGATTCCCTAGAGAAGGGAATAGCTCCCCACTCCAGTATTCTTGCCTGGAGAATTCCATGGACAGAGTAACCTGGTTGGCTAGAGTCCATGGAGTTGCAAAGAGTCAGACACAATTGAGTGACTAATACAATATATGTTATTATATATAATACATACTATTATATGTAATATAATTTTAAGTTATAAAGAACAAGAAATTTAAGATATTTTCTCCAATCACATGCATTTTTCTTTGGAAAGAGAATCAACTTTATATTCTTGGATGTTTATGTCCTTTTACAATAATTTGCTGTCACTTTTACTTGATGCATTTTTACTTTCTTTAAAGGTTGTTTTAACATCTCATGTATATAATTTATATCACACAAGTTTGCATATCACACTGCAAGGTATTACTAGTATACTAAAGGCTGTGCCCTCTAATCATAGTAAGCCATATGTATGTTTACCAAAATACGGATAAATTTCCCCCATATTTTAATTGCAGTTCCATTCTAAATAGTCTACCTGAGCCTCCCCTGCAGCCAGAGTGTCTCTTCAAAGTTTCATGTTAATCTTCTGCCCAGAACCTTCTAGACTTTCTTTCTCACCTTGAGTGACGGTAAAAGGCATTTGAATAGTTCCTACCCTATCTATCACGTATTGTCTTACTTCGTTTCTCGCCACTCTCCAGTGCTTGGTGCTCTAGCCACAATGGTCCCCTTGCTGTGACTGGAACTTGCCAGGTCTGCGCCTGCTCTAGGGCCTTGGCACTTGCTGTTCGCTCCATCTGTAGTATTCTTTCGCCAGATGTCCTCATGGCTCTTTTCCAGACATCCTTCCAGTCATTGCTCCAAAGTCACCTTTCTACCCTTCTGTATCTGTGCTATAGTTTAAATATTTATGGTTTAAAATTATATTTAAAATCTATATGTATTTTTCAAAATCTACTTCTTTGTATAATGTAAAGCCAATGAGCACAGGGCTTTTTTTTTTCTCTGTCACTCTCTGCTTTTTTTCCAGTCAGTGCATAGCTGTTGAAGGCATTAAAAAGTGGATTCTTCCTCAAATCCTTCTGATGTGCTAGTCAAGCATCATGCAGCTTTATATCTCTGAATACCTCTGGAAAATTTTTTCCCTTATATAATCCAAAATATTTTAATCTACACATGGATAAAATAGCTAGTATTTTTTTTTTTAAGTAGACAATGCTGAATGCTGAGTAGGCTTTGGAGCAACTGGAATACTCATCTATTGCTGTTGGGATGAAAAATGGTTAGTCAGTTGGAAAGCAGTTTGGCATTATTTTTAATAAGTTAAATATTCACTTATCATAAATATATGTGTAGCCTTTCCAGTACCAGGTATTTACTCAATAGAAATATAAATGTATGTCTCTACAAAGATGTGTACATGAATATTGATAATGGTTTTACTTACCTGAGCCCAAAACTGGAGACAACTCAAATGTCCATCAGCTGGTCAAAAAAAAAAAAAAAAAACACAGAACCTGGGGTATTTCCATAAGTAGCAAAATGCCATGATTAGGCTCTAAAAAGGAATGGATTGCCGACATGTATTCTAACATGAATGAATCTCAAAGTCATTATTCTGAGTGAAAGAAGCCAGACTCAGAAAGACCACAGTGTGTGACTGCATGTATCAGTGTCCTGGAACACGCAGACTAGTCTGTAGTGGCAGAACACAGGTGATCAAGACCTGGGCTTGTAGGGAGGGATAGACTGCAAAAAGCACAGGATCTGAGAAGCAATGGAAACACTCTGCATCTTGACTGTGGGTGTTCCTACAGATGGAAAAATCTCTCAAAGCTCATTGAATTTATACTTTATATAGATGAATTTATTGTACATAAATTATACCTCAATGAGGATGATGTAAAATATTTTTAGCTGTCTTATATAAGACTGACTTCTCTTGTGACTGATCTGGATGTAGGTTTTTGGTGTTTTTTTTTTTTTGATAAGTTGCTTCTCTTACCATCTGCCCTAGGGATTTCTTTTTAAAACTCGTTCTGTGATGAAATCTTGTAGAGGATCAATATTCACATAAGATGGAATATTTTAAAAGACCAAGCTAACCAGAAATTTTAATGTGTTAAATTTAACAATACAGAAAGATAGGGAGTGTCACCCCAAACTTTATAGATAGTTAACCCATGGCTCAGGACACTAAGCCATGATACGTGGCTCATGATAGACTAAGTCCTAATTCAGGTCAGATTTGAACCTAAGGATATTTGACTGTAAGCTTCTCTAAGCTTAGATTTCTCTACTTCTCTAGGGTGTCCTCTCACACACACCCATCCCCCCATTAAACTGATACTTTAATTTGGGAGTAATTAACTTCTTTAAAACATCATTATATCTCAGGTGGAACTTGCAATATCTCAGATGGATTCAGGTTTTACATTGGGCCAGAGATCATTAGGCATTTTCGAAGTTTATCAATATTATAACTCTTGTGGGTAAAAGTCTCAGACGATACGAAATTTAGGGATATTTTTCTTTCATGAAGTTCCTTTGTAAGCATTTTTACTGTGACAACACCTTGTTATGATTTATCAGTATTTCTTGATTTCTGTGGTTTTATTACAGGGGGTTCATGTAGATGGTCATGAGATTAAAATGAATTTGTTTTTGCAAGTGATTTTTAAACCATCCTTTGAGGATATGATTTACCATGTCTAGTGCAAGCATCTAAATGAGTTCTCACCCCATGGGTGATACTTATACTTATCTTCTTCTCTGTTGTAGGTGGTTCGGTATTTGGCTGGTTGTGGACTGCAGAGTTGCCAGATGCTAGTGTCAAAGGGTTATCCAGACATTGGGTGGAATCCAGTTGAAGGAGAGAGATATCTTGACTTTCTCAGATTTGCTGTCTTCTGTAATGGTAGGATGAATCTCACAGGGTCTTTTAAAAACATTATTTTAAAACTTAAAAAAAAAATAAAGGGTATAAAATAATGAGGCATCCCAGCATTTTCATGAAGGAAGTAAATAGTAATAAAGAAATTGACTATTTTGTAATCATTAAGTTTTTTCACAGTAATCATTTATTTTAAAATATTTCTTTTGATACATGCTAGGCTTTCATTATTAAATTAAAAATGTTAGGCACTTAGATTCTCGCTCTTTATATCATTAGATTCTAATAATAGCTACAATCTTCACTCCATGTAGCAAATTAACAAAAATAAATAGTTTCTGTCTCCATCATGCTTTTCTTTACTTTGAAAATGTTAAGTGAAAGAAAAGAGCTTTCCTGTGTTTTGTGTATAGAACCCTAGTCATTTGGATTGGACTTTGGCTCTGCTACTGCCTTATTTGATTTTAGTTATTTTTCTTCAAATGTAAATGAATTACTATAATGTTATTTCCTCTGAACTTCCATGTAGTCAATGCTTGTTTCCTCCTTTTTCCCATTTGATCCTAGGGGAAAGCGTGGAGGAGAATGCAAATGTAGTGGTGAGATTGCTCATCCGGAGGCCTGAGTGTTTCGGTCCCGCCTTGAGGGGGGAAGGTGGGAATGGCCTGCTTGCAGCCATGGAAGAAGCCATAAAAATAGCCGAGGATCCCTCTAGAGATGGTCCCTCACCAACTACTGGATCCAGCAAAACCCCGTAGGTCAAATATACACACTCTTAAAATTCACTGATACTACTTGACTTTTAGTTTTACAAAATCAATTTTTGTTCTCTTAATTGTAGTATAATACTCCAATACTCAGGATTTCTCCCCCTGAAAATCAAAGGTGTTTAGGGAGAAGGGATGGAATTTGCTGCTGGAATAGGATGAATGAACAAAGAGACATCAGGAATATTGTGTGGATTTAGTAAAAAGAAATTGAGACTGTTAGAAGGAGATGTATTTTGTGAATTTTCTTAAGGCTCTATGGCATAGTGAGTTATTACAAAAGATGACAGATGAACCTTTAAAGTTAGAGTTTACTGGGAGGATAGCTGGAATGAGTTTTCATGATAATTGTAAGTGAGAAAGAGGCCTTTAGCAAGAGAATGGGGACTTAATTAAACGGGTGTATTGGCAAAGTAAAGAAAAGGAGATGTTGTCATTTTGAGGAATAAAGGGCTTTGTTTAGGTCTTGGTGATGATAATGGGAGGCAGTGACTAACTCACATTTCTCCATAGTATATGTTGTTAACTCACTTCCAGCAATAAGTTCACCCAGGCATGTTGTCCCCGCCTTTTTTGGCCACATCACATGACATTTGGGATCTTAGTTCCCCAATTAGAGATGGAACCTGTCTCCCCTGCAGTTGAAGTGTGGAGTCTTCATGACTGGACCACCGGGAAAGTTCCAGCTTCCTGTTCTTTTAATCTGTGGAGTTGAGTGTCCTGCTTGGGGGACATGTAACCACACTACTAACACTGTTGGTAGAGATATAACAGATAGGCTTAGTGAAGGAAAATTTCCAAGCAGAGAAGTTGTCCTGCAAATCCTGGTTTTCCCACTTAAAGTTCTGGGATAAGTGTTCCATTCACTCTAAGGCAAGTGTTTCAGGATGGGAGCACTCCAAAATCATGTTATGTATTTATCAGTTAGTTGTTGACCAACTAGGGATCTCTTAGTTTTTCTAAGTAGTAGAATGTACATCAAGAGCTTGCTGGTCAAATGTCATGAGAGTGGGTGTACACTTGAGAGCTTTGAAGACATCCTTGCAGGCCAGGAACAATATTGTCAACAAGTCTTCCTGTCACTCTGCAGAGTTAAGTCCAGCTGCGGCAGCTGTCTGCCAGGCCTTCAAAGGGAAGAATGAGATGATTTTCCAGGGCCATCCAGATTTATCTCTCATCAATGAGATAGTGAAATATTTATGTTTTTCATATCATAGTACTTGGGAGCGGGTAGTTGGGCAGAATAAACAGAAAGGTAAGTAAATGAAATCACGTTTATGAAGTACTCTGGGAAAACCACTGTTCTGGGAGTCTTGTAGGACAGATCTTTATCACCCTTTCTCTAATTGTGTGTTGTATAGAAAATCAAATTTACCATTTCCATCCATCAGTTATTTTCTTTGTTAATATCCTGTTTGTCAGTAGAAGTAAGCAGAAACCATCAAATTAATAAGTCTACTTTTTCCTTTTGAAGGATATTTAATATTAAAGTTCCCACACATGTGTTCTTGGCGATAGAATCTCAAATCATATCTTTAACCCATTTTTTTCTTTTAGAAATGATAAGCTATTTATTAAACATATATGTGAAAAGTGTCAGAGGAGGCAGAATTTATTACCATGCTGATCCCTTTCGTTTGAGAAATATGTAATAAATTGAAATGTTACTTTATTATCCTGTTTGCTTTTTTTGTTTCTTTTGAAAAATCCATGAAAGTGATACAGAAGAGGAAGAGGATGATACCATCCACATGGGAAATGCCATCATGACCTTTTATTCAGCTTTAATTGACCTGTTAGGACGATGTGCTCCTGAAATGCATGTAAGTGTCTTGGAGTCCAGGAGCAAAAATCCTGGCTTATCTCTCTCTGTTAAGAGATCCAGCGCTGATGAAGAGCACAAAACATCCAAAACCAGTAATCTTCATGCTCCATTAAAAATAATAGCTGTAGCATAATTGCTGAACAAGTGTTTGTTTAGTTGGAAATACCTTGGTTATAAAAATTAGTAATGAGATTTCAGTATGATTCATTAATAGAATAGTCAGTTCTAATGTATCTCTAAAACTCATATAAGACTTCCCACACTCTAAGAGGGAAAGAGCATATTTTTTCCTATATAATGTCCTTTCCTGTTTTACTGTATGTATAAAGCACCGCTCCGCTCAATAATTATTTCCTTACTATATAGTATTTAGTCCTTTTGAAGGAGCTGCTATGGGAAAGGAAAGAGGTATTGCTTAGTGTTTTCGTAAACTTTCTGACCAAAATGTAATTGAAGTTTGTGGAATGATTCTCTGTGATACATTCTGATATTTTATACTTTTTTCTGTTTTTTCCCCATTGTATTAATTTTAAAAATACTAGCCAGGGTCCATGAAATCAGCTTCATGATCTGTTGATGGGTGGGAAACAACCAGAGGTTGTAGCAGATGGACCAGTGCTATGGAGGAAGGCAGATACACTTCTAAACTGCTCTGAGCATGAAGCCGGAGTGCCTGTTAAATCACCTTTCTCCCTACCCTTCAAATGTTTGGTTTCAGGCAGGCTTTGTTTGTTTCTGTCTTTTTTCTCTCACACCCATAAGTTAAAACATTCTTGCTTTTGGATGTAATCTTTTGTTGTGAATAGAGAGGATTCGCAGGGTGAAGAAATATTAGAATGTTGGAGAACCTGGAGTCTGATTTTTTATACAAACTTGCCGCCAGTGAGTTTTTCATTATAGTAAATTGGACTTGATTGTTAAAAAATTGTGTGTTGGTAGTGATTTCAGACAAAAACCTTTATGCTGACAATATGTGTTCTTTCCCTATTAAAGTAGATGATCAAAGGAATCACAAGAGAAATAATGCTAGTAAATAGAAGATTCTTATTCTACAATATTAAAGGGAAGAAAAACTAAATGACTTAATAAGGAGCTAATCTTGGCATTTCTGAACTCTGTTCATCTTCAGCAACCATTAATTGAGGGGTCTCCTAGGTGTTAGAAATTGAGCTGTGTTTCACACCCTACAGTGAAGGAACAAATGACTCCCTGGCTCTGGAAGTGTCCAGTCTGTTTCAGAGACTGGCCGAGACCTGTAACCATGACAGATCCACATTCTTCATAGGTATTTTATTAGCCAGTGGAGGTCTTACACAGTGGTCCCCAACTTTTTTGACACCAGGGATGGGTTTCGCGGAAGACAGTTTCTCCATGGATTGGGGAGAGAGGGATGGATCGGGAATGATTCAGGTTCATTGCATTTATAGTACACTTTATTTCTGTTATTATTGCATTGATATATAAGGAAATAATTATACAACTCACCACAATGCAGAACCAGTGGGAGCCTTGATCTTGTTCTGCAGCTAGATAGTCCCATCCTGGGGTCATGGGAGACAGTGACACCTAAAGTGAATACTGAGGAGCAAGTGTAAATACAGATGAAACTTCGCTGGCTTGCCCCTCCTCTCACCTCCTGCCATGCAGCTTGGTGTCTAACGGACCGGTAGAAGACTGGGGACCCCAGGTCTAACAGACCTGCTATCATCCATGATCATCATTTTCCCCCATTATAAACCCATTCCTGGAAGAAATCAGTGTAGACTATAGGTACAGATGCACTTACATTTTCATCACAAAACAAGGAAGAGACTAAAGAAGTCATAAATATTAGTATGTGTTCAGAGCCTAGAGATAATAATTTTTCCCTTTGTATGATTGCTCATTTTATGGATAGATATGTATATGTAACTTTGGGGGGTAAGCATTCACAGACCTATCGGGCCTAAAATATTGGGTTGGCCAAAAAGTTTATTTGGGTTTTTTTTGTAAGATGATATGGAAAAATCCAAGTGAACTTTTTGGCTAATCCAGTATTTTAATACCCCAAAGAGGATAAAATCTATTGTTCTAATGGATGTACCTGTCAGCCTGGACTGCAATATATGATTCGTGTGTGTTGAAGTCAATGAAACTGGTGTGGGCAAGTAAATTGTAAGCCTGAAGTGGCAATTTCTGAGAGACATTCAACTTCATTATTTATTTTTAATTAAATTTTTAAAATTAAAGTATAATTACTTTACTGTATTAGTTTCACATGTGCAACATGGTAATTCAAGATTGTTACAGGTTACACTCTAAAGTTATTAGAAAATACTGGCTATATTATCTGTGCTATATAATATATCCTTGTATGTTATTTATTTTATATGTAACAATTTTATCTCTTAATTCCCTCATGCTCTCTTGCCCCTCCACCCTTCTCTTTTCCCATTGGTATCCACTGGTTTTTCCTCTATAACTGTGGTCTCTTTCTGTTTTTGTTATATTTGTTCATTTGTGTTTTTTTTAGATTCCACATGCAGTGATAACATACAGTATTTGTATTTTTCTGTCTGACTCATTTCACTAAGGATAATACGATCTAGAGTATCCTGGGTATATATAATATATAATAATAATACAATAATATATCTTATTATGTATTATATATACACTACAGCTTTATCCATTCATCTGTGGATGGACACTTAGGTTGCTTCTGTATCTATGCAATTATAAATATTGCTGCTGTAAACATTTGGATACATATATTTCTTCAAATTAGTGTTTTTTTCCTTGACTATATACCCAGGAGTGAAATTGCTGGATCATAGAGTGGTTCTATTATGGAAGAGATGTAATTTTGTGTGTAATTAACAGAAAATTATTTCAGACTTAGATTCCCATTCTTTCACTTTTTCAGATACAATTAGAACATTCATTTCACACAATATTCTTCATTGCTTTGTTTTTCTGCCTGTAGTTGATTCATGCTGCCAAAGGAGAAGCCATCAGAATCAGGTCTATTTTGAGATCTCTGATTCCATTGGGAGATTTGGTGGGAGTGATCAGCATCGCTTTTCAGATGCCCACAATAGCCAAAGGTAAGGCCATCTTCCATTCTTTGTAATTCAGTAGGACTTTGGATGACGTGATGGTGGCTTAGATGGTAAAGAGTCCGTCTGCAGTGCAGGATACCTGGGTCCAATCCCTGGGTTGGGAAGATCCCTGGAGGAGAGCGTGGCAACCCACTCCCATATTCTTGCCTGGAGAATCCCCATGGACAGAGGAGCCTGGTGGGCTACAGTCCATGGCATCAGAAAGAGTCGGACGCGACTGAGTGACAGAGTACAGGGCATTGGATGATGTGTTGTTTTCAATAATGTCATTAATACTCGCAGTTTCTTTCCTTGCAGCGTAGTACAATTACATAAGTTTCTTTTAAAAAATGAACCACAAAGTACATTATTCTATAAAATATTTTCTGTAGTCCTTGTTTTTAAACAACTATGTTTCCAGTGGGATTTTATTCTTTTTCATGTGACATTGCAGTTTCCAGAGAAAAGGAAATAGACACCTCAACTGTCTGTCTAATATTTCTCCTGGAGCTCTTGGGTCCTCCATTCTTTCCTGTCTTTCTTGACAGCAATACTTTAATTCACTCTTTTTGATAGTTTTCATGGATATTTTCTTTCTGTTTTTTTAAAGATTTTTTTTGATGTGGACCATTTTTAAAGTCTTTATTAAACTTGTTACAGTATTGCTTCTGTTGTTTATGTTTTGGGTTTTTGGCCATGAGACATACAGTATCTTAGCTCTCTGTCCAGGGATCGAACCTGTACCCTCTGCATTGGAAGGTAAAGTCTTAACCACTGGACCACCAGGGAAGTCCCATTCATGGTCACTTTCTCATAATGCTTTTTTTCCCCCTAAAACAATGGTCATAGCTTTTGACTTAGGGATTTAAAAATCCCCAGTGTGTTCAAAGAAGTAGTCTTTTTAAGACTAAGGAGAACATATTTTAAAAAGATTTCATTTTCCCTATTTTGACCCAACATTTATTATTTTTTTACCACATGCCATTTTCGGTTTAGAAGCTTCTTAGGCAATGGCAACCCACTCCAGTACTCTTGCCTGGAAAATCCCATGGGCAGAGGAGCCTGGTAGGCTGCCGTCTATGGGGTCGCTAAGAGTCAGACAAGACCGAGCGACTTCCCTTTCACTTTTCACTTTCATTCATTGGAGAAGAAAATGGCAACCCACTCCAGTGATCTTGCCTGGAGAATCCCAGAGGTGGAGGAGCCTGGTGGGCTGCCGTCCATGGGGTCGCACAGAGTGGGACACGACTGAAGCGATTTAGCAGCAGCAGCAGCATGATTAGTTTACAGCATTAATTCAAAAGCATACAAAATAAAATCAACAGACTTTGCATATAAATACCCAGAAGCTATGGCTCCTCATGCCCCTGCCTGGGTCTAAGGAGAGAATGGGAGGGGGCAGCCCAGAAGGGATGGAGTGAGGGGATAGATAATACAGTCCCAGTCCTCGCTCCCACTGAGCCTCTGTCATGCCCCAGACTACAGCACAAATGGCACGTGGTCTGGGCCCAAGGCCTAATTCCCTTTGGTATTATAATTCACTCTGCCTAATATAAAAAGATATAAGCAGTTACTGAAGGCACCTAAAAGATATGTTAGATCCAAATTATACTTCATTTTCCCTTATTCCAATTGGAGTTTTGTTCAGTTTTAAAGACTTTATCGGCTATTGTTACATATGTCATTTAAAAAAAGTGTTTGTTTATTTGACTGGGTCAGGTCTTAGTTGCAGGGTGCATGATCGTTGTTGCATCATGTGGGATCTTTCGTTGCGGTGCTGGGACTGTCTAGCTGTGGCACATGGGCTCAATAGTTGTGATGTGCAGGCTTAGTTGCTCCACTGCATGTGGGAGCCTAGTTCCTGGACCAGGAATTGAACCCACGTCCACCGTGTTGTAAGGCAGATTCATAACTACTAGACCACCAGAGAAGTCCCATTTATATATTGCTTTTATAGCCAACCAGTCCATCCTAAAGGAAATCAGTCCTGGATATTCATTGGAAGGACTGATGTTGAAGATGAAACTCCAATACATTGGCCACCTACTGGGAGGAACAGACTCATTGGAAAAGACCCTGATGCCAGGAAAGATCGAAGGCAGGAGGAGAAGGGGATGACAGAGGATGAGATGGTTGGATGGCATCTCAATGGACATGAGTTTGAGTAAACTCCGGGAGTTGGGGATGGACAGGGAGGCTTGGTGTGCTGCAGTCCATGGGGTCGCAAAGAGCTGGACACAACTAGGTGACTGAACTGAACAGAACTGATGAATTTAGACTGAAAATTTGATTAGTTAGGAAGTACACGTGATGGCCCTTTTCTTTCAAGAATTATGCCCAGGGAAAATAAGCTGTTAATAACTCAAATCTACAATGAGGAGACGGCTATGTAATGGAAGATGCTTATCCTACATGCCAGCTGTATGATTGTTAGGAACTGAAGTTTCATGTGTTAACCTTACTCACTCACATCTCCAGATGACAGAAAAGTCATACCAGCTGAATACTCATTCTAATTTTAAGGAAAGCTGGACCTTAAAAATTGTGCCGTAGCTTTTTCTCTTCCCCACTTTCAGTTCAGCCACTCAGTTGTGTCCGATTCTTTGAGACCCCACAGACTGCGGCACGCCAGGCTTCCCTGTCCATCACCAAATCTCAGAGTTTCTCAAACTCATGTCCATTGAGTCGGTGATGCCATCCAACCATCTCATCCTCTCTTGTCCCCTTCTCCTCTTGCCTTCAGTCTTTCCCAGCATCAGGGTCTTTTCCAATGAATCAGTTCTTCTCATCAGGTGGCCAAAGTATTGGAGTTTCAGCTTTAGCATCAGTCCTTCCAATGAATATTCAGGACTGATTCCTTTACGATGGACTGATTGGATATCCTTGCAGTTGAAGAGACTATCAAGAGTTTTCTCCATCACCACAGTTCAAAAGCATCAAAGCTTCGGCACTCAGCTTTCTTTATAGTCCAGTTCTCACGTCCATACATGACTACTGGAAAAACCATAGCTTTGACTAGACGGACCTTTGTTGGTGAAGTAATGTCTCTGCTTTTTAATATGCTCTCTAGGTTGGTCATAACTTTCCTCCCAAGGATCAAGTGTCTTTTAATTTCATGGCTGCAGTCACCATCTGCAGTGATTTTCAGATCAGATCAGATCAGATCAGTCGCTCAGTCGTGTCCGACTCTTTGCGACCCCATGAATCACAGCACACCAGGCCTCCCTGTCCATCACCAACTCATGGAGTTCACTGAGACTCACGTCCATCGAGTCAGTGATGCCATCCAGCCATCTCATCCTCTACCATCCCCTTCTCCTCCTGCCCCCAATCCCTCCCAGCATCAGAGTCTTCTCCAATGAGTCAACTCTTCACATGAGGTGGCCAAAGTACTGGAGCTTCAGCTTTAGCATCATTCCTTCCAAAGAAATCCCAGGGTTTTGATCTCCTTCAGAATGGACTGGTTGGATCTCCTTGCAGTCCAAGGGACTCTCAAGAGTCTTCTTCTACACCACAGTTCAAAAGCATCAATAAGTCTCTCACTGTTTCCATTGTTTCCCCATCTATTCGCCATAAAGTGAAGGGACCAGATGCCATAATCTTAGTTTTCTCAATGTTGACTTTTAAGCCAACTTTTTCACTCTCCTCTTTCACTTTCATCAAGAGGCTCTTTAGTTCTTCACTTTCTCCCATAAGGGTGGTGTCATCTGCATATCTGAGGTTATTGATATTTCTCCCAGCAGTCTTGATTCCAGCTTGGGCCTCATCCAGCCCAGCGTTTCTCATGAGGTACACTGCATATAAGTTAAATAAGCAAGGTGACAATATACAACCTTGACATACTCCTTTTGGAACCAGTCTGTAGTTCCATGTCTAGTTCTAACTGTTGCTTCCTGACCTGCATACACTTTCTCAGGAGGCAGGTCAGGTGATCTAGTATTCCCCTCACTTGAAAAATTCTCCAGAGTCTGTTGTGATCCACATAGTCAAAGGCTATGGCATAGTCAATAAAGCAGAAGTAGGTGTTTTTCTGGAACTCTCTTGCTTTTTCAACGACCCAACGGATGTTGGCAGTTTGATCTCTGGTTCCTCTGCCTTTTCTAAAACCAGCTTTAATTCTGAAAGTTTATGGTTCATGTACTATTGAAGCCTTGCTTGGAGAATTTGGAGCATTACTTTACTAGCATGTGAAATGAGTGCAATTGTGCAGTAGTTTGAACATTCTTTGGCATTGCCTTTCTTTAGGATTGGAATGAAAACTAACCTTTTCCAGTCCTGTGGCCACTGCTGAGTTTTCCAAATTTGCTGGCATATTGATTGCAGCACTTTCACAGCATCATCATTTAGGATTTGAAGTAGCTCAACTGGAATTCCATCACCTCCACTAGCTTTGTTCATAGTGATGCTTCCTAAGGCCCACTTGACTTCACATTCCAGGATGTCTGGATCTACGTGAGTGATCACACCATTGTGGTTATCTGGGTTGTGAAGATCTTTTTTGTACAGTTCTTCTGTGTATTCTTGCCACCTCTTCTTAATATCTTCTGCTTTTTTTAGGTCCCCTACCATTTCTTCCCTTTATCGAGCCCATCTTTGCATGAAATGTTCCCTTGGTATCTCTAGTTTTCTTGAAGAGATCTCTAGTCTTTCCCATTCTATTGCTTTCCTCCATTTCTTTGCATTGATCTCTGAGGAAGGCTTTCTTATCTCTCCTTGCTATTCTTTCAAACTCTGCATTCAAATGGGCATATCTCTCCTTTTCTCCTTTTCCTTTTGCTTCTCTTCTTTTCACAGCTATTTGTAAGTCCTCCTCAAATATTTTGCCTTTTTATATTTCTTTTTCTTGGGGATGGTCTTGATCCCTGCCTCCTGTACAATGTCATGAACCTCCATCCATAGTTCTTCAGGCACTCTCTATCAGATCTAATCCCTTGAATCTATTTGTCACTTCCACTGTATAATCGTAAGGGATTTGATTTCATTCATACCTGAGTTGTCTAGTGGTTTTCCCTACTTTCTTCAATTTTAATTCTGAATTTGACAATAAGAACTTCATGATTTGAGCCACAGTCAGATCCTGGTCTTCTTTTTGCTGGCTGTGTAGAGCTTCTCCATCTTTGACTGCAAAGAATATAATCAATCTGATATTATTATTGACCATCTGGTGATGTCCATGTGTAGAGTCTTGCATTGCTGGAAGAGGGTGTTTGCTATGACCAGTGTGTTCTCTTGGCGAAACTCTGTTAGCCTTTGCCCTGCTTCGTTCTGTACTTCAAGGCTAAATTTGCTTGTTACTCCAGGTATTTTTTGACTTTCTACTTTTGCATTCCAGTCCCCTATAATGAAAAGGACATTTTTTGTGGGTGTTAGTTCTAGAATGTCTTGTAGGTCTTCATAGAACCGTTCAACTTCAGCTTCTTCAGCATTAGTGGTCGGGGCATAGACTTGGATTACTGTGATACTGAATGGTTTTGGCTTGGAAATGAACAGAGATCATTTTGTTGTTTTTGAGATTGCATCCAAGTACTGCATTTTGGACTCTTTTGTTGACTATGATGGCTACTCCATTTCTTCTAAGGGATTCTTGCCCATAGTAGCAGATAAAATCGTCATCTGAGTTAAATTCACCAATTCCACTCCATTTTAGTTAGCTAATTCCTAAAATGTTGATGTTCAGTCTTGCTGTCTCCTGTTTGACCACTTCCCATTTGCCTTGATTCATGGACCTAACATTCCAGGTTCCTATGCAATATTGCTCTTTACAGCATTGGACTTTACTTCTATCACCAGTCAAATCCACAACTGGGTGTTGTTTTTATTTTGGCTCCGTCTCTTCATTCTCTCTGGACTCATTTCTCCACTGATCTCCAGTAGCATTTTGGGCACCTATCAAGCTGAGGAGTTCATCCCTCAGCGTCCTATCTTTTTGCCTTTTCATGCTGTTCATGCGGTTCTCAAGGCAAGAACACTGAAGTGGTTTGCCATTCTCTTCTCACGTGGACCGTGTTTTGTCAGGTCTCTCATTCCCCACTTTAGGCAGTTTCTTTTTCTTGTTTTAAGGAGACTGTCCTCATTTACCTCTTTCACTTCACTTCTAACTCATGTTCATTTACTTATTTAAAATATTTTGTCTTTCCCCTACATTTTGAGCCACAAAATTGATACACTTAGGATAAAATATACGAATAATACCAGTGACACAGACTAGGAAATAAAGAAACGCTAGATGTTACGTTTGAAATTAATAATAACGAGGAACTAAGAACAAGGATTGTATGAGTGTTCAGATATCTCTTTCAGAATTGCTCCGAAAGTCACAATAGACCTCCTTTACTCCAACTATCTTTTATTATTGTTGTTATTTGGTCGCTAACTTGTGTCCGACTCTGCGACCTCATGAACTGCAATGTGCCTCTTTCTTCTCTCTTTACTAACTTTTTAGATTTTTCTAGTTAGTTTCTTTCCTGTTCCACCTTGTTGTGTTATAATAAAGTTATGCTTTTTTTTGGTCAGAAATATGAGCTATAAGAATGTTCAAACTACCACACAGTTGCATTCATTTCACACACTAGCAAGATTATGCTCAAATCCTTAAGCTAGGCTTCAACAGTACACGAACTGAGAACTTTCATATGGACAAACAGGATTTAGAAAAGGTGGAGGAACAAGAGATCAAATTGCCAACAACTGGTGGATCATAGAAAAGGCAAGGTAATTCTAGAAAAATATCTACTTCTGCTTTGGTGACTACACTAGAGCCTTTGACTGTGTGGATCACAACAAATTGTGGAAAATACTTAAAAAGATGGAAATACCAGACCACCTTACCTGCCTCTTGTGAATCCTGTATGCAGGTCAAGAAGCAACAGTTAGAACTGAACATGGAACAACAGACTTGTTCCAAATTGGGAAAGGAGTATGTCAAGGCTGTATATTGTCACCCTACTTCAGTTCAGTTCAGTTCAGTCACTCAGTGGTTTCCAAATCTTTGCGACCCCATGAATCGCAGCACGCCAGGCCTCCCTGTCCATAACCGACTCCCAGAGTTCACTCAGACTCACATCCATTGAGTCAGTGATACCATCCAGCCATCTCATTCTCTGTTGTCCCCTTCTCCTCCTGCCCTCAATCCCTCCCAGCATCAGAATCTTTTCCAATTGAGGCAACTCTTCCCATGAGGTGGCCAAAGTACTGGGCTTTCAGCTTTAGCATCATTCCTTCCAAAGAAATCCCAGGAGTGCTCTCCTTCAGAATGGACTGGTTGGATCTCCTTGCAGTCCAAGTCTCAAGAGTCTTCTCCAACACTACAGTTCAAAAGCATCAATTCTTCAGTGCTCAGCTTTCTTCACAGTCCAACTCTCACATCCTTACATGACCACTGGAAAAACCATAGCCTTGACTAGACGGACCTTTGTTGGCAAAGTAATGTCTCTGCTTTTCAATATGCTATCTAGGTTGGTCATAACTTTTCTTCCAAGGAGGAAGCGTCTTTTAATTTCATGGCTGCAGTCACCATCTGCCATGATTTTGGAGCCCCAAAAAATAAAGTCTGACACTGTTTCCTCATCTATTTCCCATGAAGTGATGGGACCAGATGCCATGATCTTCGTTTTCTGAATGCTGAGCTTTGAGCTAACTTTTTCACTCTCCTCTTTCACGTCCATCAAGAGGCTT
This sequence comes from Bos grunniens, assembly GCF_055505025.1. Taxonomy (NCBI): domain Eukaryota; kingdom Metazoa; phylum Chordata; class Mammalia; order Artiodactyla; family Bovidae; genus Bos; species Bos grunniens. The sequence continues at coordinate 35,915,658 of NC_141192.1, read as the reverse complement.
TTTAGTTCCTTTTCACTTTCTGCCATAAGGGTGGTGTCCTCTGCATATCTGAGGTTATTGATATTTCTCCCGGCAATCTTGATTCCAGCTTGTGCTTCTTCCGGCCCAGCATTTCTCATGATGTACTCTGCATATAAGTTAAATAAGCCGGGTGACAATATACAGCCTTGACGTACTCCTTTTCGTATTTGGAACCAGTCTTTTGTTCCATGTCCAGTTCTAACTGTTGCTTCCTGACCTTCATACAGATTTCTCAAGAGGCAGATCAAGTGGTCTGGTATTCCCATCTCTTTCAGAATTTTCCACAGTTTATTGTGATCCACACAGTCAAAGGCTTTGGCATAGTCAATAAAGCAGAAATAGATGTTTTTCTGGAACTCTCTTGCTTTTTCCATGATCCAGCGGATGTTGGCAATTTGATCTCTGGTTCCTCTGCCTTTTCTAAAACCAGCTTGAACGTCTGGAAGTTCATGGTTCACATATTGCTGAAGCCTGGCTTGGAGAATTTTGAGTATTACTTTACTAGCGTGTGAGATGAGTGCAATTGTGCGGTAGTTTGAGCATTCTTTGGCATTGCCTTTCTTTGGGATTGGAATAAAAACTGACCTTTTCCAGTCCTGTGGCCACTGCTGAGTTTTCCAAATTTGCTGGCATATTGAGTGCAGCACTTTCAAAGCATCATCTTTCAGGATTTGAAATAGCTCAAATAAGTAGTCACCCTACTTACTTAACTTATATGCAGAGTACATTATGCAAAATACCGGGCCAGATGAATCATAAGCTGGAATCCAGAATGCTGGGAGAAATATCAATAACCTCAGATATGCAGATAACACCACTCTTATAGCAGAAAATGAAGAGGAACTAAAGAGCCTTTAGATGAAAGTGAAAAAGAAGAGTGAAAAAGCTGGCTTAAAACTCAGCCTTCAAAAAACTAAGATCATGACATCCAATCCCATCACTTCATGCCAAATAAATGGGGGAAAAAATGGAAACAGTGACAGACTTTATTCTCTTGGGCTCCAAAATCCCTGCATATCGTGACTGTAGCCATGAAAATAAAAGACACTTCTTGGAAGAAAAGCTGTGACCAACCTAGACAGCATAATGAAATGCAGAGACATCATTTTGCCGACAGAGGTCTGTATAGTCAAAGCTATGGTTTTTCCAGTAGTCATGTACGGATGTGGAAGTTGGACCATTAAAGAAAGCTGAGTGCCAAAGAATTGGTCCTTTTGAACTGTGGTATTGGAGAAGACTCTTGAGAGTCCCTTGGACCGCAAGAAGACCATACCCGTCAGTCCTAAAGGAAATCAATCCTGAATATTCATTGGAAGGGCTGATGCTGAAGCTCCAATACTTTGGCCACCTGATATGAAGAGCCGACTCATTGGAAAGGACTCTGATGCTGGGAAAGACTGAAGGCAGGAGGAGAAGAGGATGACAGCGGATGAGATGGTTGGATTGTATCATTGATTTGATGGACATGAGTTTGAGCAAACTCCCGGAGATAGTGAAGGACAGGGAAGCCTGGGGTGCTGGAGTCCATGGGGTCACAGAGTCAGATACAACTCTGAGCGACTGGATAACGACAATGAAGTATATTGCCTAACTTGGGATTATAGAATTTTGTGTACGAGCTATCATAATCACAGTCAAAGTTAATTTTTTAAATGCCATCTACTGGTCATTGTTCTGCATTTTTTATTTAACCTCTGTTGAGAATGTTGCACTTACATGGTGGCTCAATGGTAAAGCATCAGCCTGCCAGTGCAGGAGACATAGATTCAATTTCTGGTTCAGGAAGATCTCTTGGAGAAGGAAATGGCAACACACTCTGGCATTCTTGACTGGGAAATCCCATGGACAGAGGAGTTTGGAGGGCTATAGTCTCTGGGGTCATAAAGAGTTGGTGTGACTTAGCGACTAAATAACAACAAATGGAGAACAGTAGAGAGAAACTTTTATGTCTTTGTTTTGCTGTGTTACACCTTAAACCAACTTTAAAACTCAAACCATCAATATTCTTATGTTTCATTGGCATATCAGTTGGTTCTTTAAGCATCACCAGTTATCAGTGATAATTTCTGTTTTGTATTTAGTATATAAAGCTAAAGCCTTTTTCATACATTGTTTTCCTAAGTCTGAGATTTTTTAACATTTTTATTTTATATTATAGTTGCTTTACAATATTGTGTTATTTTCAAAAGTATAGAAAATTGATTCAGTTATACACACACACATATATTTATATATTCTTTTAGGATTCTTTCCCCATTGAGGTAATTACAGAGTATTGAATAGAGTCCCCTGTGCTATACAGTAGGTCCTTATTGATTATCTATTTTGTGTATAGGAGTTGTTTTTGTTCAGTCACTAAGTCATGTCTGATTCTTTGTGACCCCTATGGACTGTAGCCTGCCCGGCTCCTCTATCCAAGAGATTCTCCAGGCAAGAATACTGGAACTGGTTACTGTTTCCTTCTCCAAGGGATCTTCCCAACCCAATGATTTAACTCTCATCTCCTGCATGGCAGGCAGATTCTTTATCACTGAACCATCAGGGAAGCCAGTATATACTAATGTGTATATATTGATCCCAACCTCATAATTTATCCCTCCCTTCCCCACCTTTCCCCTTTGGTAACCCCAAGTTTGTTTACTAAGTCTCTAAGTTGGTTTCTGTTTTGAAAATCAGTTGGTTTGTATCATTTTTTAGATTCTGCATGTAAGTGACATTTGTCTTTGAGTTACTTTACTTAGTATGGTAGTCTCCAGGTTCATCCATGTTGCTCCAATGCAACAATTATTTCATTCTTTTTATGGCTAATAGTCCATTGTTTGTATGTAGTACATCTTCTTTATCCTTTCATCTGTCAGTGAACACTTAGGTTGCTTCCTGGCTATCATAAATAGTGCTGCTCCAAACATGAGGTGTGTTATATATTTGAATTATGGATTTGTCCAGGAGTGGGATTTCTGGGTCATATGGTAGTTCTATTTTTAGTTATTTAAGAAACCTCTACACTGTTCTCCATAGTGGGTACACCGATATACATTCCTACTAATGTAGGAGGGTTCCCTTTTCTCCACACCCTCTCCAGCATTTATGGTTCATAGACTTTTTGATGGACCAGTTTTTACCAGTTTAAAAAATTTTTATTATACTTATCCTAGCCCAAAATGATAATGAAAGAAGGAGGAGTTTAGAAAATGTAAGGGTCAGGTATCTAATCTCAAAAATAGATGTTCTTTTCCTGCAGCTCTTGGTCAGAGCAGATTTCCACAGATTGTCTGAGCCAATAATTTCAGGTGGATGAATAATGAAGGGACCGCAGAGTAAAGCCGTGCAGCTGGCATTTCTTACTCCAATTCAGTCTCATTAGAGCTTGCTGATTTAATGTAGGGATTAAATGACCTGGGGTGGATTTTTAAATGCAATTTTACTTAGTTTAAAGTTTGCCAATGACTAGATACATAACCTTGGACAAGTTAGCTAACTTTTCTGAAAATTGATTTTTATCTTGTGTTAAAGGAAGATAATAATAATAATACCCCTTCATACTTGTGAACATTTTATGAGATTGTGTCTGGAACATTCCTAACAGAATAACTGACAACAACACAAATGTCAAGAGTTGTTGTTCTTGTATTAATAATTACAGGAAGGAAGATATTAGTTATATTGTTTGTTGTAAGGCGTGGAAATACTTTGGTATTAGCCTTCAATCCAAGTTTCTTTAAAATACCTTTTGTTCATTTTTATGATCAGACTCAGTCATTGAGTATGAATGAAAACAAAAATGCTGTGACTTTGTTATTTCAGGTTGGGATGGTCATGTATCATCTTTCTCAGGGGACTGCTTTTTTTCAACATGTGCATCAGTGTTAAAAATTCTGTGATATAATTTGTGGACTCTTTCAGTGTATTTCAGCAGCAATTTGGCATAACTATCCCATCGTCAAACAGAAAACAAGTTTGTTCTCCAGTATTTTGAATTGGCACATAATTCCCTAATTCTTCCTTTCGGTGATCCCATCTATGAATCTATGGAGTTATACTAAGGAATTCACTCCACTGTATAGGCATCAAGTGTTGACTGTTGATAGAGAAAATAATATGGCTCTCAAATATGTTTTGCTATTGCTACTGCTGCTAAGTCACTTCAGTCGTGTCCAACTCTGTGTGACCCCATAGACGGCAGCCCACCAGGCTTCCCCGTCCCTGGGATTGTTTTACATGGTATTAAATGCTATTATGATTAATGAAACATTTCATTTGAAAGGCAAACTGGTTCATAGAGTTTTGTTCATTATTTTATAATTCTTTAAGCCATATATATGTAAATGATGTAAATGTACCATGATTATCACATAGAGTACGTGAGTCTTAATGTTTTAAAGAGGCTCTTGCTTTGAAAAGACTGCAAACCTTGCTTTACATATTAGCTTTTAGGATGTTTACCCCTAGTTTTATAATTTGGATTATGGATGGCATTTTGTTTCCTTCTCAGAATCTGGCATAATACTCTGTCCTAATCACATATACAATTAACAAATGGATGCTAAAATAGCATTTAAATGACCATGGATTTACAGTGCACTGCCATATTTCCTGCCCTTGCTTGAATGTATTAGAAGAACAGAAAAACATTCAACTGGTAACTTTATTTACAACATGAGCAGGCTGGAAAGTAGCCAGTTGTCATCAATTTTCATGGATGGCATGGCCATTAACAACAGTGTATCACCTTCTCTCTTTTAGATGGGAATGTGGTGGAGCCTGACATGTCTGCGGGGTTTTGTCCAGACCACAAGGCAGCCATGGTTTTGTTCCTTGACAGGGTCTATGGAATTGAGGTTCAAGATTTCCTCCTCCATCTTCTCGAGGTTGGCTTTCTGCCAGATCTCCGGGCTGCTGCTTCTTTAGACACGGTAATGATTTGAACGGATGACTTCTGCAACTTTTAACTCTTCAGTCTCTGCCATCTGATATTCTTTCACAGATATAGTCATTCATTCATTCATTGCCCCCACATGTTTATCAAGTGCCAATTTTTTTAGGGTAGCAGAGAGTAAATAGAAAATAAGATAGACTATATCCTCAAGGAATTTACTGAATAGTGGAGAAAATGTACAACCTGAAGAGGACAGTAAAAATTCTTATCAGTGCAATGGAAGACAGTAAGAAGTTTATATAACTCTAATTAGGGCGGTCACAGTGGTTCCTGTTCAACTTCTAAGTCCACATAAATAATTGTGCATCTCAGTAAAAGCAATTAAAGTATTAAAAAGGTCTAGTGAGCATTGTTAAGTCTTTCCAACTACAGTATCACTCTGGCGTATTCATTTTTTAATGTACATATAGATTAAAATCTGCTTTGTGAGATCAGTAGCCCATGTCAAGAACCTGCCAACATCAGTGTAAATGTTCTACTATTTGAAACATTTTTAAAATAAGCTGGAATGCTAAATGTTATTCTAGTAGTTGTAATAATACCTTGTTTTATTCTCAATTATATGTCTTGTTGATATCAGAGGAAATCAGATCTTGAGTTGGCAATAGCTCCCACATGAAAACCGTGAGAGGAGAATCAGAAAAATGAAACTGAATTATTTTTTCTTTTTTTGGTTGTGTTCATGTGAATTTCTGAACCCAAGTATCACAGATGATAACATGGTAAAACAATCAACCTTTGATTGTTGATTCTGATTGACATGAGTATAAATACGATGAGTATATATACAACATGAGTATAAAGTGTTTGAAATTTACTGTGATAATAAACTCCTTTCTTTGTCCTCTCCTAGTAAAGGGAGACTCTCCCACTCTTCGATATCATTAGCATCTTTCATCTTTCATCCATTCTACCTTTGACATTTTATTATAGAACATGAACTTCTGTGGCTTTTTGCAGAGATAGATATTATTTCATTCATTTTTATCTGTTGATGAGCAATTGAAAATCTGTTGTTTTTAGTGGTAAAAAAAAAAAAAAAGTATATGAACCACAGTTAAAGCTATAACAGAGGAATCCATTTCTATATTACATACTTTTGTAAATTTCTGGATAGTGAAATAACATGTCCACACATATGATCCCTTTGAAAGTTGTCTCCTGACCAACGCAAATGACAGTCTCCTCTCCAATTCCCTTCCAGGCTGCTTTGAGTGCTACAGACATGGCCCTGGCGCTCAATCGGTACCTGTGCACAGCCGTGTTACCCTTGTTAACAAGGTGTGCTCCTCTTTTTGCTGGCACCGAGCACCATGCTTCTCTCATTGACTCATTACTTCACACTGTGTACAGGCTTTCTAAGGGCTGCTCACTTACCAAAGCTCAACGGGATTCCATAGAAGTGTGTTTGCTCTCTATTTGTGGGTAAGTGGACTGTGAAATCGATTTCATGTTTCTTTAAATGAGAGAATTTACTCTGTGGTCCTTGAAAGATTGTTATGAATGTTAGCAACAATTTCCAGACCAAAAAATTAATTCACGTTAGTCATTGTCGTGTACCGAGTTATGAGTCTTACCAGAGCACTCTTGCTCCTGATCAAATTCAGGAGTGTTCCTCCAAGACTCTATAGGTATCTAGCCATTGAATATGGTGTTGGACTGATGATGCTGTTCTGGATGTTGGTGGGTGAGGTGGTTGTATGGGGAATCCCTTTCTGTGTTAGTGTAGGATTAACCTTTCAACTGTGTGTAATGGTTTTAACTCCTCTTCTAGAAGAGAAAAGAGAAAAAAGAGACTTATTAAAGGTAAAAAAAAATCTAGTATTATAGTAATAATAGGAAAGTATGACCTATGTTTGACAGTGATGAAAATCAAGGGTCTTACTATGAAATCCAGAAACATTTATCTTCTTGTGAAGTTCTGACAAGTGCAAGTGACAATTTCTTAGACCCCTACCTAGGTTACTGGTTTCTTTCTAATAGACAGGAGCTCTCGGAGGTGAAAGCTTGCAGTCTGTCCAGAACATCGGTGAAAGAAGGGTTTTCACTCACAATGGAATGAGTGTATGGGTGTAGGAGCCAGATGGGACTGAGAGACGTTAGAGATTAGTTCATAATCTTAGTTCCCCGACCCTACAATTCTGTGAAATGGAATCAAAACCTGTCTCACTGATTTTTTCAAAATATTAAATGAGGTGAAGCACTCGGGATTACCAGAATAATAAATGGTCATAGGGTGTTAGTTTTCTTTCCCTTCCTCCTCTGGCAAAATTTCTTAGTCTTTTTCTCTTCCTCTTGCTCCTACACTCCCTCCTCTTTCTGCTTCTGATCTAGTCCCTGAGACCCTTCGCACCCACTGAAAAGAGAGACTAGCATTTACTAAATTAATAGGAACAGTGGGCTCTGTGGTTATGACTGGTGAGAAGAGAAGGGGCTGAAAAGGAACATCTGCTGTAGCAAATGAAGGTTGATTTTCAGATCAGGGAGCTAGAGATGAGTTTGAAATATAACCTTTTATGAAATTACATAACTCTCAGTTAATCTTTGAATTAGGAACACCTAAAATTAACATCATCTGAAGAGAAGTGTAGATATAGGTTCTTGGGGTGTATAATCTGGTTTAATGAATTATCTACTTAGTTTAAACATTATTAGATATTCATTATTAAAATTAGCTTTGTTCCACCAGCCAATTGAGACCTTCTATGATGCAACACTTACTCAGAAGATTAGTATTTGATGTCCCATTATTAAATGAACATGCAAAGATGCCTCTTAAGGTAAGTACAGGAAATGTTTGTAGTTATTTGATTACTGGGTACTCTGACTTTGTTTCCTATTACAATATGTACATTTCTTAAATTCATCATGTTTAATATTGGATGCTGGAAAATTTCTTCCAGTTATTGAAATGGACATATAAGTTGTATTTGTGTGTATATCAGCCTAAATAAACAAGTAATAAAAGGCCAGAGAAATCCTAAGATTGGTTTACTGTATGTCAGTGGAAATAGAAATCAGTGGAAAGAAAACAGGCCACAAGAAAAAGATGAGCCAATATATTCTCAAGCCAATATATTCTTATATGCCATGGAAACATGGTAATAGGCCTGGCCTAAAGTATTAACAACCTCATGTCATTAAGAATAGATTTTTAAAAACAACATTTTCTAAGTCTGTAATCAAATGACAGTTTCCAAATATCATCTCATAAGGTTCAAAATAATCCTTATGTATATGCAGTTGCGGTTTACCATAGAGTATAGACAATTCCCTGACGTATTTGCTTCCCAGCTTTATTATTCTGTACAGGAAATGATCAAGTCTCATTCTGTCTTATTGACTTGGAATATTTTCTTGTCGTTGAATATCCCAATCCCGACTGAGGATTAAGATGTTCAGTTCAGTTCAGTTGCTCAGTCGTGTCTGACTCTTTGAGACCCCATGAACCGCAGAATGCCAGGCTTCCCTATCCATCATCAACTCCCGGAGTTCACTCAGACTCACATCTATCGAGTCAGTGATGCCATCCAGCCATCTCATCCTCTGTCGTCCCCTTCTCCTCCTGCCCCCAATCCCTCCCAGCATCAGAGTCTTTTCCAATGAGTTAACTCTTAGCATAAGGTGGCCAAAGTATTGGAGTTTCAGCTTTAGCATCATTCCTTCCAAAAAGGTGTATACTAATAAATGATCTAGTGGCATGGTCTGTGCATGGAGGTCATTGTCCTGTAATGGACTTTTTATAGATGACCACTCTGCTCTGCCACCTGGTAAGCATTATATTTTTTTCTCATGGCCACACAGTATAAGTGCTATACAAAGAGGTTTGAGATAAAAATGAGCTGCTATTTTTCGAGCTGCCATTACACTAAACATACCAAGGTATTTAACAAAAACAGTCTTTCTCTATGAAAATTAATTTTGGTTTAATAAACCTACGCAAATTAATGAATTTTGCAAAGTAAATTCTGTCCTTGCTGAAAATCCCATTTTAACCTGGGATAATGCTTGTCACATAGAATTTTCTTGGTACAAATGAGCTAGAAGATACCTAAAAAAAGATACAGGGTCGCTTCATGTGATAAAACTCTTTTGCATTATAGATAGTTCTATGTTATTCCAAGCAAATTACATCTCGGTATTTCATCATTTGAGATTCCTAAATTGTGTGTTTTGTAACTGAGAAGGATACTAAGTGAGAAAAAATATGTCTACAGCAAGATATGTAGTTAGTTTTAATAGGAGTAACTCTTATCGGTTTATTTTCCTTGTTAGATATAGGTAAGAGTCCAAAATATATAGTTTCTTTATAAAGATCATTTTATTAATTTGGCAATTAGTTGTGACTATTTCCTAGTTTATTAATCACGAATACATTATCCAAAGAGTTACTAAATAATGGAATCATGAAGTGTAATGATTAAGGATAGGCAGAGAGGAAGCAAAAATATCCAGAGGTACTGTCCCCTGAGAATGCACATTTTAGGTGCTGTATCCTTTGGATCACCCTGACATCAATCAGTTTGTTAAATGCATGGATTCCAGGAGACAACAAGTCATAAAATTATGAGTAAATGATAGCAACTAAAGTAGATCTCAGTACATAGATAGCCAAACAACCTCCTAAAGAATTCTTTTCGAGATAATTTGTGAAATTGGGTGTTTGGTCTTTATCTTGTAATCAGTGTTAAATCTTAAAGAGATATCCTATATAAGGTAATAATGTTTTCCAAAAGAATTCATATGGAATTGAGTAGTTTCCTTTCACTTGGCCTTGTTACATGGCATTAGAATGCCATTGGGAGGAAATGGAAAAAAAAAAAAAATGAAGTGTCTTTAGTTCAGTGCTCTTATAATTGTTTTCCTACCTAGCTGCTGACAAATCATTATGAAAGATGCTGGAAATATTACTGCCTGCCTGGAGGGTGGGGCAACTTTGGAGCTGCCTCAGAAGAAGAACTTCATTTGTCAAGAAAGCTGTTCTGGGGCATCTTTGATGCCCTGTCTCAAAAGGTAATTTACCCTGTCTCAGAAGGTAATTTAATCTTTTGTGGATGTATTTGTATCATAAAATAATTGAAGAACCATAGGTCCTTGATAAGAAAGTGTTCCTAGTAGAATAGTGAGATGCTGCCTTTACTTAGCAAGACTTGACATAGTTTTGTTTTTTTCTCTTTATAACAAATGTTGAGAATGCAATTTATATTGACTTTTCATAGTCATGATGGTAACATGTTTCTTGTAATTACAACACTTTTTGACTTGAAAATGGCTAAGCATTTTAGCAAATTATTCACATGGATTGATCAGTTTCTGGTATATTTGGACTTATTTGGACTCAAACCCTTCCTCATCAGTCACCTCCCCAATCTTATAAAGCCTGAAGAAATCTTGTCAAATGTAAAAATGTTAAATATTAAAGCCCATAAAATTATAATATTCCAGTAGCCTTATTGACTTTTCACACTTTGCTGCTATGGTGACTTAAGTGTCTGCATTCACTCTTGCTTTAAGTACATGACATCCTCTAATATTTGCCATATTTGCGGTGAATGGTTTTGTACACTTTTCAGGAAACTGAAGCATAGTATTTCAGTGAAAATCAGAACATGCTTGCTATGCTTATGCTTAAATCATTAATCAAAATCAGTTTGAATTCCCAGATAGACATTATCAGATGACTGGACTAGTATAACAGAAGTTTGCTACATAGTAAAGGAAGTTTATCTGTGACAACATGTGGTAGCTACATCTGAATGCTTTTTCTTGTTGAATTGTGTTTGGGAAACTGAGAGTCCTTTTAAAACAACATGTAGAACGTATTTTTAGAAGAATTTGCACTTTAAAAGCACTTAAAGTGAGATAACTTTAAAATAATTATTATTTTTGATTTTTTAAAAAATCTGTAAATACAGTTTAACTATATAACTAATATACTTTTCCCTGGAAGTTTTGGTTATACATTTTTCCTGTAAAAGTTGTTTCTCTGTTCAGAATTTTTTTTATACCTTGAAATGCAAGGTATAAAATTAAAATTTTTTACTCTCTGGGTGTTATCCTTTAGGTAGTTTTCATATATAGTCTTTATACTGTGGTACAGCAATAATCTGTAACTAGCTGTGATAAACTATAACTAATGTACTCCTCGACTGAAATCATGTTTATGTTGTAAAAGCATATTGTACACTTTGAATATTCAAGTTCACCTCACTTCACATATTGGAAAACAAACTTTTAGAGAAGCAAAGATTTTATTCTTTTTATGCTACAACTTCAGTAAAAAGCTTCAGTTTCTCTTATGTTTGGTGGGATTTAAGGCCATATTTTCCGATTTCTGGGGCTTTCCTGGTGGCTCAGAAGTTAAAGCATCTGCCTGCAATGTAGGAGACTTGGGTTTGATCCCTGGGTTGGGAAGATCCCCTGGGGCAGGAAATGGCAACCCACTCCACTATTATTGCCTGGAGAATCCCATGGACAGAGGAGCCTGGTGGACTATAGTCCACGGGATCACAAAGAGTCAGACATGACTGAGCAACTTCACACTTCACTTTCACTTTCCGTTTTCTAGAAAAAGAATCTTTGGGGGAATTGAGTTAGCTGAAGGTAATTCAGATTTTCTCTTACAACATCGTGTCAGTCGCAGTGCTCATGTTGACAACTTTTGCCAAGTTGTAATGGGATATTTATTTTTTTGGTCCTCCATTTCTTCCCAGAAATATGAACAAGAACTTTTCAAACTGGCACTGCCTTGCCTGAGTGCAGTTGCGGGAGCTTTGCCTCCAGACTACATGGAGTCAAATTATGTCAGTATGATGGAAAAACAGTCATCAATGGATTCTGAAGGGAACTTTAATCCACAACCTGTTGATACCTCAAAGTATGGACTCTTTCTATTGCAGCAGATTTTTATTGTAAATGATGTGTGAAGTCTGAAATTGAATAAGGTACTAAAGTGAACTTTCTCTCATCCATGCCCCCTTTGAATTGGTATCCTTTTAATAGGGGTCCCTTTACTTGATGAAATGATAGTAGTAATACTAATGGTTACATGAATACCAGAAATTGATAAGATGTACCTCCTAAGAGATACACTCTTAACATCACCAGGATTCTCTGTATGTAACCACATGGTTATATCTATAATCATGAGAATCAAGAAAGGATATCAGTTATCTTTTTAGTTGAAGTTCTACCCTAAATGTTAAATTAGTAATTTCAGTCAACCTCTGTGTAGAGTCTTTGACTAGGATGTTTCCAGCATGCAGGCAAGGCTATTTCTTACGAGCAATGGGGCATTATTCATCATCACTACATCTCAGCCAGGCCTGGGGTTAGCAGTCAGTGTTCAGCCTCATAAAACACAGCATGAAAGTGAACGGAATATCAAATGAGAATATCTCTGAAAAATTTAGCGTGCAGTGAGGGTGCAGTGTGACAATCTCAACTACAGATACACTGTTACCTAACATTATGAAGTTCTTCCATGGACCTGGTTGTGTAAATTGTTCTGCAGATCAGGTGTTTGGGTATGTTAGGTGTTTGAGGTCTCAGCACTTTTGTTTTTGTTACCATCTTTGAGTAGAATCATGGTTTCCCACTTGCAAAGAGGCTGTTCTTCGTGCCACATTGTCTTATCCATTCTGTAGTCACTCAGCAAGATCAGTATTAGCAAGGTAGTCACTTGGTGGTTATCATCCCCAGCATCTGAATTTACTTGGGTGTTCAACTTTCAGGCCTCTTGTGTCCCCCCAGCTGGTTTAGCTTCCATAACCAGATCAAAATTTTGACCCAAGTGGTATGCCGTTAGTTTGATAATGCCTTAAATTTGCATGTTTGGTATTTGATGACAGTCCTGTGAGAAAAGACTCTACCCCCCAGTATTTGGCTTATGTGATTGATTGATCCTTTGTATCTCTTCTAAAGTAAGTAAACCAAAATGTCACATGTTCACATTCCTACGTGGGTAAGTTTGTGGTTTGCTAACATACAATGTAATCCAGAATTTTCAAATAACATCAGAACTGTGTCATGGCTTTGATGTTGATTAATTGAATCCAATTAATGAGTAAATGCTGGGCATGTATATTAATTTACCTCAGTTTACCCCTTTGGGGACCTCTTAACAGATTAGGTTTGCATAGTGATATCAGTAGTGTCTACATCTGTATGATTTTTACGTATTGTTTTTTAAATGTGTGTAATAAAGTTCAGTTACCAACTAATAACATGCGAGAAAAGAACAGTAAACCTCATTATATCAGGTCTTATAATTCTATTCTCAAAGTTAACTGCATTAATAAGTTATTTTCATCAGTGAATGGAATTATATGCATACTTAGTTTTTCATTGATAGATATATGTAATAGTACCAAGTCTTATATTTACCATCAGACTTGGTCACCAACTGCATGGACTTCATGTCTGTTTGAGAGATTAAATATTTATTTAAACATGAAAGAACTCAAGAAGAAATGTTATCAAAATCATAAAGCAAGAATTGATTAAATGCTTTCCCCTATTGTTCATATTAGTAACACTTAGAATTTATATATAGATCATTATTATTTAAAATCATTAACACATCACTGGTTATATTCAATTAACTTAAAATTAATTTTAGTACATTTAAAAAATGTAACAAATCAGATTTTAGCAGCCTTTTACCCATTTATAGTTGTTGCAGAAGAGATTAAAATCAAAAAAGAATAACTTCAAAGGACCAATGTGAGAGTAAAGTATGTCTTTAAGCTCCTTATCTAACTATATCTTCATTCAAATTAAAAAAAAATTGGTGCAATCTATTGTCCTTTTCTTGCATACATTTAAATTATTTTTCTCATACTATTTAAATTTTTATTGTATATAATTTATATTAAGATATAAAGTATGAATAAATATAAGATGAGCAGATAGAACCTTATTCGCTTGACTTTTCTCATACTGTTTCTACCATATGGAAAAGTAATACCTTGTTAAACCAATTTTTTAACAGTTTTGCATTGAATGAGATATGAACAGTCATAAGCTGTGGAATAAATTATGAATGATTCCCTGAAAATTCTATGAAAATCAAGCCTCTTTTCTTTGTTTTTCTCATAGCATTACAATTCCTGAGAAGTTGGAATACTTCATTAACAAATATGCAGAACATGCCCATGACAAGTGGTCAATGGATAAGGTAAAAGAACATCACATTCTAAATCATTAATGAATGTGCCTAATGACTGATTCTGGCTCACATATTTCTGACCATGCCAATTTTCTACTTTCAAGTATGAGCATTAGATTAGGAAAGAACATTTAATTATGATTTGCTAATATAATATTTAGCTCTGCCATGGATGTACATAGGATATACCTATGAATAAGAATATTTGTGTTCATAAAAAGCACAGTGTTAGAGAGAATAAGATGATGAAGGAGTAGTTGGATGTAGAGTACATCTCTCTCCATGGATACATTAGAAATACACCTTCAAACACAGAAGTGCATGCAGAACACCAGCTGAGAGCAGACAGGAGTACCTGACCAGAGGAAAGAATATATAGAACCATGCAAAACTCGAGATCAAGCCCTGAGCCTTTGGGGTGGGAGCACTGACTCCAAGACCCTAGACTACCAGAGAAGTAGCCCTAGGGAGTATCAGATAGTGAGAACTCACACAAAGGAAACCACTTGAATACAAGACCCAGCATCACCCAACCACCAGTAGCACTCTGTGCAGGACTCCTCATCTAAATAACAAACAAAACAAAAATACAAACCCAATCATCAGCAGACAGGATTACCCCCTCACTCAGCCTTGCCCATCAGAGGTCAAACAAACAAACAAACAAAAAATCAGCACAAATCTCACACTAACCCCTGGACCAACTTTATCAGGGCAAAAATGAAAAGGAAGAAAGAATTCAGCCTTGAAGCCTGGGAAAAGGAGACCTCAAACACAATAAGTTAAAAAAAATAATGAAAAGGCAGAGAAATACTGTACAAATGAAGGAACAAACTAGAAACACAGAAGTCCAAATAAATGAAGAGGAAATAGGCAAACTACCTGAAAAAGAATTCAGAATAACAATAGTAAAAATGATCAAAAACCTTGACAACAAAATGGAGAAAATGCAAGAATCAATTAACAAAGAACTGGAAGAATTAAAAAATAAATACACAGAGACAAACAATACAATTACTGAAATTAAAAATACTCTGGAAGGAATCAGTAGCAGAATATCTGAAGCAGAAGAACAAATCAGTGAGCTAGAAGATAAAATGGTAAAAATAACTTCTGAATAGCAGAATAAAGTAAAAAGAATGAAAAGAACTGAAGACAATCTCAGAGACCTCTAGGACAATATCAGACGTACCAACCTTTGAATTATAGGGGTCCCAGAAGAAGAAGAGAAAAAGAAAGGGTATGAGAAAATTTTTGAAGAGATTATAGTTGAAAATTTCCCCAACGTGGAAAAGGAAATAGTCAAATCAAGTCCAAGAGGCACAGAGAGTCCCATACAGGATAAACACAAGGAGAAACATGCCAAGAGACATACAATCTAATCAAACTAAGACCAAATGCAAAGAAAGAATATTAAAAGCGGCAAGGGAGAAGCAACAAGTAACATACAAGGGAAACCCCATACTCTTAACAGCTGATCTTTCAGCAGAAACTCTGCAAGCGGGAGGAGAATGGCAGGAAGTATTTAAAGTACTGAAAGGGAAAAATCTACAGCCAAGATTACTGTACCTGGCAAGGATCTCATTCAAAATTAATGCAGGAATAAAAAGCTTTTCAGACAAGCAAAAGTTAAGAGAATTCAGTACCACCAAACCAGCTTTACAACAAATGCTGCTGCTGCTGCTGCTGCTAAGTTGCTTCAGTCGTGTCCGACTGTGTGCAACCCCATAGACGGCAGCCCACCAGGCTCCCCCGTCCCTGGGATTCTCCAGGCAAAAATGCTGGAGTGAGTTGCCATTTCCTTCTCCAATGCATGAAAGTGAAAAGTGAAAGTGAAGTCACTCAGTCATGTCCGACTCCTAGTGACTCCATGGACTGCAGCCCACCAGGCCCCTCCATCCATGGGATTTTCCAGGCAAGAGTACTGGAGTGGGGTGCCATCGCCTTCTCCGACAACAAATGTTAAAGGGACTTATATAGTCAAGAAATACAAGAGAATAAAAAAGATGTACAAAATCAACCCCAAACAATTAAGAAAATGGCAATAGGAACATGTATATCAATAATTACTTTAAATGTAAATGGACTAAATGCTCCAACCAAAAGACACAGACTGGCTGAATGGATACAAAATCAAGACCCATATAAATATATGCTGTCTACAAGAAACCCACTTCAGACCTAAAGACACATGTAGGCTGAAAGTGAGAGGATGGAAAAATAGATTTCCTGCAAATGGGAAGCAAAAGAAAGCTGGAGTATCAATCCTCATATCAGACAAAATAGACCTTAAGATAAAGAAGATTAGAAGAGATAAGGAAGGACACTAGATAATGATCAAGGGATCAATCCAAGAGGAAGACATAGCAATTGTAAATATCTATGAACCCACCATAGGAGCACCTCAATACATAAGGCAAATACTAACAGACATAAAAGGAGAAATTGACAGTAACACAATGATAGTAGGAGACATTAACACCCCACTCACACCAATGGACAGAGCATCAAAACAGAAAATTAATAAGGAAACACAAGTCTTAAATGATACATTAGATGAGCTGGGTCTCAGTGATATCTTCAGGACATTCCATCCAAATGCAGAAGATACACCTTCTTCTCAAGTGCACATAGAACATTTTCCAGGATTAACCACATCTTGGGTCACAAATCAAACCTCAGGAAATTTAAGAAGATTGAAGTTGTATCAAGCATCTTCCCTGACCACAACACTGTGAGACTACATATAATTTACAAGAAAAAATTTGTAAGAAACACAAACAACATGTTTCTAAATAACCAACAGGTTACTGAAGAAATCAAAAGGGAAATCAAAAAATTTCTAGAAACAAATGACAATGAAAACACAACTCAAAACCTATGGAATTCTGCAAAAGCAGTTCTAAGAAGGAGGTTTATAGCAATACAGTCCTACCTCAAGAAACAAGAAAAGCATCAAATAGACAACCTAACTTTACACCTAAAACAACTGGGAAAAGAAGAACAAAAAAGCCCCCAAAATTAGTAGAAGGAAAGAAATCATAAAGATCAAAGCAGAAATAAGTGAAAAAGAAAGTATACTAAAGATTAATAAAACTAAAAGCTGGTTCTTTAAGAAGAACCAAAGAAGAAGCCATATCCAGACTCATCAAGAAGAGAGAAGAAATCAAATCAACAAAATTAGAAATGAAAAAGGAGAGGTTATAACAGACAATGCGGAAGTACAAAGGATTTTAAGAGACTATTATGAACAACTATATGGCAATAAAATGGATAACCTGGAAGAAACTGATAGATTCTTAGGAATGATCAGGAAGAAATAGATTCTTAGGATTCTTAGATTCTTAGGAATGAACCAGGAAGAAATAGAAATTATGAACAACCCAATTATAAGCACTGAAATGGAAGCTGTGATCAAAAATCTCCCAAAAAACAAAAGCCCGGGACCAGATGGCTTCACAGGAGAATTCTATCAAACATGTAGAGAATAGCTAATGCTTATTCTTCTAAAACTCTTTCAAAAAATTACAGGAGAAGGAACACTTCCAAACTCGTTCTACAAGGCCACCATCACTCTGATAACCAAAACCAGACAATGACAACACAAAAAAAGAAAACTACAGGCCAATATCACTGATGAGCATAGATGCAAAAATCCTCAATAAAATTTTTGCAAACAGAATTCAGCAACATCAAAAAGCTCATACACCACAATCAAGTTGGGTTTATTCCAGGGATGCAAGGATTCTTCAATATATGCAAATCAGTCAGTGTGATACACCATATTAACAAATTGAAAATAAAAACCATATGATAATCTCCATAGATGCAGAAAAAAGCCTTTGACAAAATTCAGCACCCATTTATAATGAAAACTTCAAAAAATGGGCATAGAAAGAACCTACCTCAACATAGTAAAGGCCATATATGATAAGCCTACAGCAAACATTATTCTCAATGGTGAAAAACTGAAAGCATTCCCCCTAAGATTAGAACAAGACAAGGGTGTCCACTTGCACCACCATTATGCAACATAGGTCTGGAAGTCCTAGCTACAGCAATCAGAGAAGAAAAATGAATCTAGATCAGAAAAGAAGAAGTAAAGCTCTCACTGTTTGCAGATGACATGATACCGCACATAGAAAACTCTAAAGAAAGTGAAGTAGCTCAGTCGTGTCCGACTTTTTGCAACCCCATGGACTGTAGCCTACCACACTCCTCTGTCCATGGGATTCTCCAGGCAAGAGTACTGGAGTGGGTTGCCATTTCCTTCTCCAGAGGATCTTCTCGAGCCAGGAATCAAACCCAGGTCTCCTGCATTGTAGACAGACACTTTACCATCTGAGCCACCAGGGAAGCCAAGAGAAGAAGAGAACTCTAAAGATAGTATCAAAATATTACTAGAGTTAATCAGTGAATTTAGCAAAGTTGCAAAATGAATACACAGAAATGACTTGCATTTCTATATACTAACAATGAAAAATCAGAAGGAAAAATTAAGGAGTCAATCCCATTCACCATTGCAACAAAAAGAATTAAATATATAGGAATAAACTTATGTAAGGTGACAAAAGAACTGTACACAGAAAATTATAAGACACTAATGAAAGAAATCAAAGATGACATAAACAGATGGAGAGATATTCCATGTTCCTGGGTAGGAAGAATAAATACTATGAAAATGACTATACTACCAAATGCAATCTACAGATTCAACGCAATCCCTGTCAAAGTACCAATGGCATTTTTCACAGAACTAGAACAAAAAATTTCACAATTCATATGGAAACACAAAAGACCTCAGTAGCCAAAGCAGTGTTGAGAAAGAAGAATGGAGCTGGAAGAATCAACCTTCCTGATTTCCGATTATACTACAAAGCTACAGTCATCAAGACAATATGGTACTGGCACAAAACCAGAAATATAGACCAATGGAACAAGATAGCCCAGAAATAAACCCATGCACCTATGGGTACCTTATTTTTGACCATAGAGGCAAGAATACAATGGGGCAAAGACAGCCTCTTCAATAAATGGTGCTGGGAAAACTGGACAGCTACATGTAAACGAATAAAATTAGAACACCTCCTAACATCATACACAAAAATAAACTCGGGAAGACAAATTCAGTAAGACATAGTGACTCTGCATCCAGAAATCTTTTAAGAAAACTTTACCTTTTATGTGTAATTTTACATTACAAAAAGATCTTGAAAATTTTTAATCAGAATTTAGTAATTATTTACATCTTCTTGTCTTCAGTTGCATCTCTTATCACTAAATAGATCTTCATTTCCCTTACAGGGCAAGATGGCATGTTTTATTTGCATTGTCTATAAAAGAGGAGCGACTTGAATGAGATAACTAAGTAGCCCCAATGTCTGACACAAGTCCTACATACTTTTATGAGATTTTTTCTAGAGGAAACATCGTGCACAGTTGTCACATTTCAGTTGAGCCTAGTAAAACTTGAAAGAAGATGGTTAAAATAGGTTTGTCAGAGAAATTAAGTTGAGATGATGCAGGAATCTAAAATGAGGATACACTGCTTTGCTGAAGGGAAAATCAAACAGCAATAGTTCCAAAAGATGTTTGTGTCACGTGGCAATTCAGTATTACCCAGTTTCAATCCTTGCCCTGGCCAACCAGTCCCTTCCTTCCTCTAAGAAACCCCATTTTTGTTAAGCATGTGACTTATTCTTTGTTCAGTAATTTAACCATGTTAGTAGGTGAGTCAGTAAGAGTAAAGTATCTGCCCTATTTAAAGACTCTATTAGATACTAAGCTGTTGGGGGGTGGTGATGGAGAGGAAGTTTACAGGAAAGCGGTCCTGAGCTGTTTCAGCCTAGTTATTCAGATTCCATTGACATACAGGGAAACAGTGAAGTGTGCCAGATTATATGGGCAAAAGCATGTGGGACGAATGTGTTGATAGGTCATTGAACATAGGAATAGCAAAACAAATAGCACTATTTAGGGAGGCTTCCAAATTAAACAGCCACTTCAGATTAAAATGAGTGTCTCACATATATGTGTCACAGGTTGAGGTCCTTAGTTAAACATGATGAGCTAAAATGAATATCACATTGGCTGTGCAGCCTGTAGCTGCCTCCTAGGGGAGGGCGATTGACATAATCACAGATCTGTCTAAGGAAGGCTGGATGCTATTCATCTCTGCATAAAAAAAATGTATGCCGGGAAATTCCCTGGTGGTCCAGTTGTTATGACTCACCACTTTCCCTGTGGTGAGGGGAAACAAACAAACAAACAAAATTGGTCTGAGAAACAAACAAACAAAAAATTGTTCCAGGTGATCACTCAAAATAATATTGACTAGGATGAAAATCTTTATATTGACTTATACTGGATAAAAGTTCAAACCTTAATGCTTATCTTGGTTGATTTTAAATTTATCAAGTACATACTTAAACACATGCACACCTACACTCTAAAATTAATGCATGTAAAACAATTTTGATTTTTTTTTAGTTGGCAAATGGATGGATTTATGGAGAAATATATTCAGACTCATCTAAAGTTCAACCATTAATGAAGCCATATAAACTATTATCTGAAAAGGTGACTTTTTTTAAGTTTACGTAGCTTTAATTTGGGGGTGGAAGTTTTTGCTATGTAAATTTCTTATTAAAATGTCTTCTTTATACATACTATTTATACCCTTTCTCAAAGGTCTCCTTTTTACATTTTTTTTGTCTTCTTTTTCTTCATAATCCAATTTTCTGTCAGTATTTAACTGGTTATTCTCCTTTCTATGTAATATTTTTCTGTTTTTTAAAAAATTTTTATTCCTCTTCTATATATTTAAGAACTTTAGAAAATATTCTTATCAATCTAAAGAGTCTTTTGTTAAGTTATAATGAAGTAATATATTTTAGTATTTTTATTATTTATGTTTTCATGTACTTTACTCTGTTGGGGGAAAAGCAGTATCTTGACAAATGAACTGTAAAGGATTTTCTGGCTCCCTGCTTATAGAATAAGTTACTTCTCTGTTTATTCAGATTGTAGAAATGCTGTCAAGCACATGTCATATAATCTGGAACTTTTTCCTAATAGTGATCCTGCTTTCTAGGGAAACTAAAGAAAATTAACCTCATGCTATAGTAAGCCAGGATCCCTCTTAGCATCATTAGTCAAACTAGATTTCAGCTCACATTCTGCTCTTCAGAATTTTTACTTTCCTTTTTTATTTTTAAATAAACAGTGCTAATCAAAAATGTTTAGGTGAAGGTAGAGTATTTCAGAACAAAGCGTTAAATATTTTAAACTTTTATTTAGGTTCATAATATGCCATCCTTTTATCTTTTTTTTCTTTCTAGGAAAAAGAAATTTATCGCTGGCCAATCAAAGAATCTTTAAAAACTATGCTGGCTTGGGGATGGAGAATTGAAAGGACCCGAGAGGGAGACAGCATGGCCCTTTATAACCGTACTCGTCGTATTTCTCAGACAAGTCAGGTAAATATCACAGTGATGTCTGTGTCATTTTAAAATAATTTGAGTATTTCATTTAATTATTGTGTTTTCCACAACAACTAATTTGAAAATTCTGAAGACTAATATAAAGTTTAGAAAGTCTACTTTTTCCTTAAGTAAGCTTAGGCCTTGGAGTTTATCTGTCAGGCTGTACTTCTCCTGATGGTATATAAAGGAGTACCTGGTGATAAAGTCTTGAAGGTATGTTAATAAATAAGTTCCTTACCTACAATTAGGTTGTCTATTAAGGTTTTGTCTCCTTGCCAATAAGAACTGCAGATTGGTTCTTAGGGGCTAGTGGAGTGGTCAGAAGTAGTTCTGGATCTAAAGCTTCCATGGATGTACTTGCAAAGGGAAGATATACAACTGGACAGGCAGAGCAGGAATGAAAGAGCACACTGTTAGTGGGCCGAGTCAAGGAAGTCAGTCAACTGAGCAGAGCGTGGCTGTGGGGCTTCTGTGCTCAAGAGGGCACAGTAAGGACAGCCTTGATCTTGAGAACCTTTGTTGTTGCTGAGTTGCTAGGCTGTGTCCGACTCTTTGCAATCCCATGGACTGCACCATACCAGGCTTCCTTGTCCTTCACTATATTCCAGCATTGCTCAAAGTCATGTCCGTTTAGTCAGTGATGCCATCCAACCATCTTATCCTGTATCTGCCACTTCTCCTCCTGCCCTCAATCTTTCCCAGCATCAGGGTCTTTTCCAGTGAGTCAGCTCTTTGCATCAGGTGGCCAGAGTATTGGAGCTTCAGCTTCAGCATCAGTCCTTCCAGTGAATCTTCTGGGTTGATTTCCTTGCTCTCCAGGGGACTTTCAAGAGCCTTCTCCAGCACCACAGTTTGAGAGCACCAGTTCTTCAGCACTCAACCTTCTTTATGGTCCAGCTCTCTCATCCATACATGGCTACTGGAAAAACCATAGCTTTGATTATATGGACCTTTGTAGGGAAAGTACCAAACACTTTGCCTTCTTGCATTTGTTTTTCTTTGGAATGGTTTTGGTCACTGCCTCCTGTACAGTGTTATTAACCTCCATCCATAGTTCTTCAGGTGCTCTGTCTATCAGATCTAATCCTTTGAATCTGTTTGTCACTTCTACTGTATAATCATAAGGGATTTGATTTAGGTGATACCTGAATGACCTGAGTGATTTTCCCTACTTTCTTCAAATTAAGTCTGAATTTTTTAATAAGGTCTCATGATATGAGCCGGAGAAGGCAGTGGCACCCCACTCCAGTACTCTTGCCTGGAAAATCCCACGGACGGAGGGCCTGGTGGGCTGTAGTCCGTGGGGTCACTAAGAGTCGGACACGACTGAGTGACTTCACTTTCACTTTTCACTTTCATGCACTGGAGAAGGAAGTGGCAACCCACTCCAGTGTTCTTGCCTGGAGAATCCCAGGGATGGGGGAGCCTGGTGGGCTGTCGTCTATGGGGTCGCACAGAGTCAGACACGACTGAAGCGACTTAGCAGCAGCAGCATGATATGAGCCACAGTCAGCTCCAGGTCTTGTTTTTGTTGACTATATAGAGCTTCTCCATCTTCTGCAAAGAATTTAATCAATCTTATTTTGGTATTGACCATCTGGTGATGTCCATGTGTAGAGTTGTCTCTGTTGTTGGAAGAGAACCTCTCCTTGACCAGATACCAGCTGGCTCTTTGATTTCTTCTAGGAGCTAAACCTGACCTTGTCTCTTTCAAACTGCTTGGGTTACTATATTTGGTTTAGCCAAAATATTGTGTTTTTTGTTGCCATTTATATTGATAACATTTTTGAAGAAAGAAAATGAAGACACTCAAAGCATGTGTTTCGCATGCTTCACATTTGAAATATACTGTTAAATAGATTTAAGTTCTGATTTGGGCCTGCTCTGCTCAGTCACTCAGTCATGTTCGACTGTTTGTGGCCCTGTGGAATGTAGCCCAACAGACTCCTCTGCCCATGCAATTTTCCAGGCAAGAATACTGGAGTGGGGTACCATTTCCATTTCTAGGGGATCTTCCTGACCCAGTGATTGAACCTGGGTCTCTTGTGTCTCCTCCTAGTCTGCCTGCTAGTAGAGGCAGATTCTTCACAACTAGCACCATCTGGTAGCCCAGATGCATATTTTACATCAAATTCTCTTAAGTATCATGAACATAGAGGTTTGTAAAAGCATACTTTTCCTGTTATCATGATTGCACATATTTCTAACTAAATTCCATTTTGTTTTAATCTGTTTAAACAAATATTGAGCACAAACTGAGTCCTGGGCCATAGGAATATAAAGATAATAAGATCTGATTGTGTTCCAAAAGACTCACAGTTTGGTGTTAGAGACAATCAGGTTAAACCTACTCCAATGATAAGATTTAGGCTAGTGATATATACAAGGTACTCAGAGTGCAGAGAATGGAATTATCTGGGTTTTTCTTTTTTCCCCCTCTAAATTGTATAGGAAATAAGGAAATTATTACATAATGGAAGTGATGTGAAGCTTTGCCAGGAAACAGATTCTCCCCCATTCTTGATAGCAAAAATTATGGGCTCTAATTTAAAACTGCATGTGTTGAATGAGAGCATGCCCTTTGAAATAATAATGGTCCCAATTCTGTGAGCCAGTACTAAAGAGTAGAAATGGTAGAAGGCAGATAAGAAAAAAGACCTTCTCTTAGCCAGAAAAAAACTGGGCCTATATAGCATGCTGGAGCACAGCCCAGAGAAGGCAAGGGAGGGGCTGCAGCAGAATGAGGGGAACTCCATTCTCTTGTTGCTGCCTTTGCCAAATGTTTTCTCACCACTGCCGTCGGAGTGGGTAGGGCCGACTGCTAAGTAGCCTCTCCCTGTCCTGTCTCTAGAATATTTCTCAAATAACAACAAAGGAAGAGAAGCAAAGGGTCATTCTATGATTTTAGCCATGCTCACCTGAAGATTAACGTAACTTATGGGTTGCATACTTTTGCAAACACCCCTGAAAAAAAACAAACAAAAAAACCCGGTAACTGACGATGAAACATAACAAGCTCCAAAATGGTTCTGGGTCATGTCAGATATAAAATCTTAACCCAGATTTAAGAAACTGATTTTAAAACATTGAAAGTCATTACAGACTCTGTAAATTATACGGTATAAACTATAACCAATCCATTGTCAGAAAAGGATTACCTTTTTCTTTAACCCCAGGAAAATTTATTGTTTTGCTGAATTAAACTTTTCTCGAGAGTGCTAAAAAATGCTATGTTGTGTTTATTTCCTTTTTTCCTTACTTCCCCTTTAGCTCGTAATGTAGTTTTCAGTGCCCATTAAGCCCTCAATAAATATGATTTTATATGATACCCATATAACCATCACTTAAGTCTTACTGATTTTCAGTGACATGTGTGATATATGACATATATTGTTAAACCCCCTGTGTCATTCAAAAATATTAGGAGGTGCCTATGCTAGACGTATGGATTAAGAGGGACAGCCCTAGAGGTAGGCTTCAATCCTGGGACTTCCACTCTGTGGAAATAAACTGCTGGGCATATTACTTAATCTGTTTACCTCAGTAGATGGTAACTCATGATTACCATTATTATTTACATATTTTTAATGTCAGGAAGCATTTTTTCAAAGATAAATAAAAGAGCTTGTTTGTGTTTGTGGTACTTTGACTTTTAGTAAAGAAAGAATATTTTTATCAGTGTCAGAAACAGAAAGCAGCAAATGCTGCAAATATATTTATAATCCTTGTCATTATTTTCACCCTAACATTATTGAAACATAATCCAATATAATTTGAAATGTTAAAATGGATTATCATTTCTTAATTACTAACATTACAGTATTATCATCTTTTTCAGTTATCATCTTGCTAAGCTTCTTAATGTCGTTCCTCTCTCCAGTATTGATTTCCCATGTGATTATAAAGATATTTTCTATTATGTAATAGGTACACTCTTGAATAAATTAAGGAACACTTTTGATGGCATCACTTTATATTAAGGACTATCTACTTGGATGAATTGAAATCACTTGTTGACATGATTCTGAGCCAGTACGCTTCATTTATTTCTCCTGGGACTCAGCACTGTGTCTGCAAGGCAGAAGTGGCCTGTATTTAACTCAGCAAGATCTGGGTTTGAAATCCTGGCCTCACCGTTGAGTAGATAGCTTTTTTATGAGCTTGGGCACACTGCTTAACCTTTCTGTGCTGCAGTTTTCTCCTTTTAAAAATAAAACAGCAAAGAGCATCTAATTTACAAGATTATTGTGAGGATTGCGTCGTAATGCTTACAAATCACTTAAGAGTGTGGTGAGCATATATTGCAGTCAACATTGGACCTTATTATGATCATTGTAAGCATGATTTCAGGAAATTTACTACTCAATTACAATTTTATAATTTGCATATTAAGATAATATATGGGCATAGACAAAGCCAATAACTTGATAGAATATAGAATAGAGTGTATACCTATATGTGCTGCTGCTGCATCGCTTCAGTGGTGTCCGACTCTGTGCGACCCCATAGACGGCAGCCCACCAGGCTCCCCTATCCCTGGGATTCTCCAGGCAAGAACGCTGGAGTGGGTTGCCATTTCCTTCTCCAATGCATGAAAGTGAAAAGTGAAAATTAAGTCGCTCAGTCGTGTCCGACTCTTTGCGACCCCATGGACTGCAGCCCACCAGGCTCCTCTGTCCATGGGATTTTCCAGGCAAGAGTACTGGAGTGGGGTGCCATTGCCTTCTCCAATACCCATATGTAGAATCTATCAATAAAATATGACACAAATCAACTTATCTATTAAACAGAAACAGATGTGCAAACATAGAGAATAGATTTGTGGTTGCCAAGGCGAAGGAGTGGGAAAGGGAAGGCCTGCGAGTTTGCACTAACAGATGCAAACTATTATACACAGACAGGATGGATAAACAGCACAGTCCTACTGTGCAGCACGGGGAACTATCCTCAGTATCCTGGGATAAGCTATAATGGAAAAGAATGTGAACAAAGAATATATATAAATGTGTGTGTATGTAACTGAATCACTGTTGTACAGCAAAATTAGTGCCACATTGTAAATCAACTATACTTTAATAAAATAAAAAAGAATGAGTGTAAAAGTGCTGACAGAATTAGAAGTGGGGAGATCTGATTCGAGGTGCTAAACTGGTAAATTTTGACTTGATAGTCACGTCAGCAGAAAAGGAGGACATTTCTGGCAATTTAAGGTGTGTTCCATAGGCTCTTAATAGTTACTTTTTACCCCCAATTTTATTTTCTTGTATCTAGTTTTTATCACGCATGTAGAATATACATTATTTAAACAAATTTTTAAAATAAGCTTCTAACCTAAGAAGGAGAAGAGGATGAATAAAATTTGTTACCTCAGTTCAGTTCAGTTCAGTCACTCAGTCGTATCCAACACTTTGTGACCCCATGGACTGCAGCATGCCAGGCCTCCCTGTCCATCACCAACCCCTGGAGTTTACTCAAACTCGCATCCATTGAGTCGGTGATGCCATCCAACCATCTCATCCTGTGTCATCCCCTTCTCCTCCCGCCTTCAATCTTTCTCAGCATCAGGGTCTTTTCAAGTGAGTCAGTTCTTCGCATCAGGTGGCCAAGGTACTGGAGTTTCAGCTTCAGCATCAGTCCTTCCAATGAATATTCAGGACTGATTTCCTCTAGGATGGACTGGTTGGAACTCCTTGCTATCCAAGGGACTCTGAAGAGTCTTCTCCAACACTGCAGTTCAAAAGCATCAATTCTTGGGCGCTCAGCTTTCTTTAGAGTCCAGCTCTCACATCCATACATGATTATTGGAAAAACCATAGCTTTAACTAGACAGACCTTTGTTGGCAAAGTAATGTCTCTGCTTTTTAATATTCTGTTTAGGTTGGTCATAACTTTTCTTCCAAGGAGCAAGTGTCTTTTAATTTCATGGTTGCAGTCACCATCTGCAGTGATTTTTGTGCCCCCCAAAAATAGTCTGTCACTATTTCCATTGTCTCCCCATCTATTTGCCATGAAACAATGGAACTGGATGCCGTGATCTTAGTTTTCTGAATGTTGAGTTTTAAGCCAACGTTTTCACTCTCCTCTTTCACTTTCATGAAGAGGCTCTTTAGTTCTTTGCTTTCTGCCATAAGTGTGGTGTCATCTGCATATTTGAGGTTATTGAAATTTCTTCTGGCAATGTTGATTCCAGCTTGTGCTTTGTTACCTATCTTGAACTAAAATATAGGCTAGGACAGAGGAATAATTCATTCATTCTTTCAGTAGATATTTCGTGAGCACCTTCTATGTTCCATGCACTGTCCTAAGCTTTTCAGATAGTTCCCTGAACAACATAGACAAACACCTCTGCTCTCACGGAGTTTCCTGCTTATGGGGAAAGTAAACAATAGATTTAAGTAAATTACATGTTATATCACAATATGATCAATATTTTGGAAAAAGAAACCTGCATAGAAAGGCAGATTATGAGTGTAGAGGAGGGAGCTGAATAACCTGTGGGGATGAGTTGCAATTGTATATGGTGTTATCAGAATAGATTTCATGGAGAAGATAAATTGAATAGAGCTGGGAGAGTTAGACATATCCAGGGGAAGAATGTGACAAGTCATGCGCGTGCTCTGAGGTGTGGGAGTAGCCTGACTTTGTGAGAAACAGCAAAGAATGCGGTAAAGTTGGAGCTAGGGACTAACAGCAAGATGGGAGGAGAGGTCTCAGGAGCCAAATCAGGCAGGACACAGGGGGCCATTTTAAGATATTGGAGAAGTGTTTTGGCATCAGATATAATTAATTTAAAACCTTGATTCTGCTGTTTACTATTCACATCATGGTCATTAAAATTAATTATTCTGAATCACTTTCTTTCTCATTTTAAAGTGGCAAATAGCAATATCTCCTTTTCAAAGCTGTTCTAAAATTTGAATGAAATAATCTATACGCTTTACATATAACCATTCACATGGTGATTGTTATTTGTTGTTATTATTATTGCTAAGAAGACTAGAGTTAATTAAATTCTGAATGGGTACATATTCCAGGTAACTTGAGATTATAGAAGAAATTGGCCAGTCTTCTGATTTCTGCATATGTAAAGAGGAGAAACAGGTGATGAAAACTTTTAAAAGAATCTCTCTCTGAATAAAGAGATGTCTACTTGCATTCTTTAAATCAGTCTCAATAATTCAATGTAAAACCAAGAGGATATACATTTCAGTTATATAAGCAACGTGGTCTAAGAGGATATTAAATACTAAGAATTTTATTTTAGGAACAAATAATGTTATCGACATCAGCTGTATTTTATTCATTTATTCAACAAAAGTTGCAGAGAGTCTAATACTTTTTTATTAGTTGTAAGACATATGATTGCTCTATCTCAATATCTGTGAGATTGGCAATCATTTTATAATCCTAATTTGATGAAAGATGGCCTGTGCCAGACTCTGGGAATACTAAGACAAATACGACTTAGTCCAGGCCTGCAGATTTTTACTGTGCTGTGGAAAGGCTTATAACTCAGGGAATAACACAATAAATATTTTTGGAAGTATATTTCTTACAATAGAGTAGAGAAGGAATCAAAGAAGGGTGAGATAGAAGGCTGAAAGAAACTCCTTAGAAGAAGTTGTATACATCCCACAAAACAAAAACATTAAATATCTAAGTTAGAGCAAAGACAGTGGATATGGAGGGAAGCGGTTGTATAGCAGAGATGTTTTTGTGGTAGAAGAGATGGAATTTTGTGACTGATCCATAATAGCAATTGAGGAGGAATAATCAGAGGTGGTTGCCATGGGTCTGGACTGGGCAACCAGGTTGGGTATGGTATGTGAAATGAGGTTAGTACTGGGCGGGTGGTAGCAAGGAGCAGATAATGCTTTTGATTTTAGATTTTGTGTTAGGCACAATTTTGGTTTCCAAAGATGATCCCCAGTCACCGTCCTCTTTGGAGTGGTTGCTTTCCTGGGCTTCGCTATTTGGCCTATAAAGACATTTATAAATACTGATCTCTGATTAGCTTGTATTTGTGTGAGGAGAAGTAAATTTCACTACAGCTGATAAGAATTTATAAGAAACTCAAGAAATCAATTATCCTTTGACTTGAGTAATATTTCAGAATCGTGCACATCCCGAGCATTAACTCTCTGGATTGGCAGACCCTAAGATATTGGGATGTATTATTCAACCTGAAATAAATGTCAGACACCCAAATATAATTTAATCTGCTAGATAACATTTGTAAAATCTGCTTGTTTAGCTATAGCCCATTTTATCTGAGGAGATGGTGCATTTGAGAATTTACTTGCCTTATACTTTCAAAGTAACTCTTAAATCTCTCTCCACTGGGTTTTCTCATGAGATGTTATTTTTTGTAAATTACCTAGGTTTCTGTAGATGCCGCCCATGGGTACAGCCCACGAGCCATTGACATGAGCAATGTTACACTATCCAGAGATCTGCACGTAAGTACTTTTAAAAATATTCTGCAAATTTCATTTTTAAAAAGTGTACATGCATTTCCTGCATGTATTTTACAGCATGAATTATTGAATGTACTGATCATAGAGAAGGTCCGTGGAATTTATTGATTATGTACTCTAAGCTTTTAATGCTGTGAAAGTTGATAGAACTTTTTCAGGGTGTTTCCTTCAAATAATATATTTTCTTTAAAGATCATATCTATTTTTTAAAACCCTAATATAATTATATAGAAGAAGAAGAAACTAAATCAGTAATTTATAATGCTCAAAGATCATTTTAATTACTCATGAAAAAATATGTGTTATAAGTCGGGGGTCTCCATCCTGTGGGATCTAATGCCTGATGATTAGAGGTGGAGCTGATATAATAATAATAGAAATAAAGTACCCAGTAAATGTATTGAGCTTAAATAATCCTGAACCCCCTGAGTCTATGGAAAAATTTCTTCCATGAAACCAGTCCCTGCTGCCAAAAAGGTTGGAGACTGCCGTTCAGTTCAGTTCAGTCACTCAGTCGTGTCCGACTCTTTGCGACCCCATGAACCGCAGCACACCAGGCCTCCCTGTCCATCACCGACTCCCGGACTCCCCCCAAACCCATGTCCATTGAATCAGTGATGCCATCCTCTTCCTCTGTCGTCCCCTTCTCCTCCTGCCCTCAGTCTTTCCCAGCGTTAGGGTCTTTTCCAATGCGTCAGCTTTTCGCATCAGGTGGCCAAAGTATTGGAGTTTCAGCTTCAACATCAGTCCTTCCAATGAACACCCAGATCTGGTCTCCTTTAGGATGGACTGGTTGGATCTCTTTGCAGTCCAAGGGACTCTCAAAAGTCTTCTCCATAAGTTGTTTATTTAACCAAACTGACAACATTTTGCTTGCTCCTGCCATAGTTCTCTTTTGTCAATAAGGAGCCTACTGTGAAATGCCTGATTTGAGTGAAAAGATAAAATTTGTTACCATGGGGCATAAGTTGACAGGTCAATATAATGATCACACAATGATATTGGCATTGTTAGTATCATTCCTAGAGAAGTAAGTATACAAAGATAAAAATCTAAGATTATTAAATCTTGGGCTTCCCTTTTGTCATTTTCTGGTATGAATGTGTTAAAATGACATAGTAAACTTGTCTTTAGTGAAAGGAATCTTAGAGGTAATCTTGTCAAAGTCCAAAGGCCACAGAAAAAGTAATGAGCCTCCAAGGTCTCTCACCTGGATTGGGACAGACATTCATTCAGTCTGTTCATTGGATGTTCCCTGTGTTCAGTGTTCATTCAGTAAGGTTTAATCATCTTGTAAAGCTTTAGAAATTGAAATAAAAACTTGTAAACCGACATATTTTTAAAGTCTATAGCTAGTTTGAAGTTTCATTATTAAATTAATAAAACACGTGTCTTTAAACATTTCAAAGAACAATGACCTTTCCCATCGAATCATCTCTGGCTATTTACTACTTTATAATTTCACAGATCATTAGAAACCTTTGAAATTTCAGATTATAAATAATTTTCTTTTAGATGTATTTTAGCACTAACACACTATAATTTACTCATTTAAAACATGTTTGTTATTACATATTGGAAACAAAAATTATCTTTTTCTAGTATCCTTTTAAAGTATAACTTAGTTGCAAAATATTTTGTTTGTTTAAGGCTATGGCAGAAATGATGGCAGAAAACTACCATAATATATGGGCAAAGAAAAAGAAACTGGAACTGGAGGCCAAAGGTAATATTTTTTAAAATCCTTGTTAAAAAATGACCAGAGGTTGAGTCTATGAACGTACGATAAGGATAAAGTAGTCTTTTTGGCACAAGAGCTCATTATATCTTTAGTTTATTAGAATGGTTCAAATATAGTTATAATAGTTTCAAGGTGGAAATGCTATTTCCTGATTTCCTTATTGCTAGTATATAGTTCCTGATGTCTCAGAATTTTGATGGCCCATCAAATGGTTTCTCTTGCCCATTTTAGCCTGTAGATATCTATATTTGTCATCCTTTTAATTAATTAGACCTCCTTCAATGATTCCACCCCAGCCTAAATATTTCTCTTATTTCATTGTATCTCCTATCCTCGGCCTCATTGTTTTGTTCAGTCCAGTTGCGTACTGTCTCTTACATGCCTTTGCTTGCCCTTTCCTGCTGTTTTTGTTGAATACTAAAATGACCTAATATTCCCTTAGTCATTTCTAAAATCTTTTCTTAATTTATTAAGAAAATTATATTTCTCAAAAATAAGTATGTAATATTTGTGTAAATATTTTGTTCGGTTACATGCATCTTATACTGATCATCTCTTTCATTGTTATTTATTCAGCATTAGATTATATGCATATTGTTTATGTTTGTGTGTGTTCTCTTATTATCTTCTATGTGGGTTTCTTTTCCCCAATGAAAATATAATTCACGCTCAGGGCTGTAACTTTTATGATTTTTGTCATCCTTATTGTATAGCTCTGGATACCAGGAAGCTCTATTTCTTACTTATTGATATAGGTAAAAGTATGGAGGAAGATCATTTTGAAGAGTGAGAATATTTCATAATGAAAGGAATAGGTTTCATTGGAGGATAGTACCAGGTACTAAGCACTGGGAAACAGAATCACACAAATTAGAATTGGTCATAGGAATGAACAGAGAGAATTTCATGTACCAAAATTGCCTCTTCCAGAATTTGGCTTAGGGCTAGGCCCATTTTTCTAGAAACATCCTATAAATGTTTGTAAAATGAATGATCAGCTCTTTGGTTGACAGATAGATGTATGAATAGATGGAAGGATGGATGGAGAGCAGAGTCACAGTATTTTCACTTAGTAAAGTTCTTGGGGCATTGTCCACATAACTAGTTGACAAAGTTACTCTTTGTTCCATATGCAAATTACATGACAAATTTAGTTTTTCTTTTCTAAGTATGTTTCAATTACTATGGTTTGGTTATGATTAAAAGTAATTAATCAGACTATATGTAAAATAGATAGCTGGGCTTCCCTTGTGGCTCAGCTGGTAAAGAATCTGCCCTCAGGTTCTTTGTGGAAGACCTGGGTTCAGTCCCTGTGTTGGGAAGATTCCCTGAAGGGAAAGGCTACCCACTCCAGTATTCTGTCCTGGAGAATTCCATGGACTATATATAGTCCATGAGGTCACAAAGAGTCAGACACGACTGAGCAACTTTCACTTCACTTCACTTCAAAATAGATAGCTAGTGAGAAGCTGCTGTATACTGCTGGGAGCTCAGCTTGGTGTCCTGTGATTATCTAGAGTGGTGGGATGGGAGGGTAAGAGGCAGGTCCAAGAGGGAGGGTATATGTATGTATACACACATACACACACACACACACACACACACAGATGATTCACTTCATTATACAGCAGAAACGAACATAACATTGTAAATCAACTATACGCCAATTAAAAAAAAAAGTAATAAGCAGCTATCTTACTACTCCCTTCTAAGTAAGTGCGCTACAAAGTCATCATTATCCTTTAATTTCTGAGCCAGCCATTAAGTGCCCTGTCATCAGTGTTTTCTTTGAAGGACATCACTTGTAAATGAGGCATCTGTACCTCTGCATCCAGCTTGTCTTGATTCAAATTCACTGTGTGGAAACACGAACATAGTTACAGCAAAGGGTAAAAGATGAGGTGGCAAAATTAGTATTCTTACTCCTTTCAAAGGAGACAGTGAGTTGTTTAGCATTAAAACAGCAGACTAGTAGGACAGGTGTTGAAATGCAGAACACTGGATCTTGGCTTTTAAGTATTGCGGCTGATAGAAGGGAGAAATGAGTCTTGGAACCAGAGAGGCTTGAGACTGTGGGACAGTTTTAGAACAGAAACTCCAGGTGTCTATTCTCCACTTTGTCTCTCTCCTGGAGAAAGCCAACTCGTATCTTGACAACTCTACTTCTGTTTTTAAGAAGATCTGAGTGGAAGTGTACCAGGGGCCTGTCACCTACTGCATGTAGCTCTTGGGGAGGGCATGGTGATGGTGTGTGTGTGTGTGTGTGTGTGTGTGTGTGTGTGTGTGTGTGTGATGTTTGAGAGAGATAATAAGGAAACAACTTGAAATACCCCTTTAGTCTTTCAGACACCTGGGCAATTAAGAAAATCAGTGTTGAAGCCACCCACTTTTCTTTTGGCCCCACCCAGGGCCCTTTTTATCATCCCTACATCTATGTACAGAAGACGAATCCACTTTAGAGAAATCTGGAGAAAGTTTCCTCTTCTACTCTCCCAGATTGTCTGTTCCTTAGTGCTTTCCCAACCTCCTTGAAGAATCTAGCAGAGTTGGGGGAAATCAGGCAGTTTAAGGAGTATATCAGGAATAGAATAAAGGAGTGAAAGTCCAAGAAATTTTATCTGTGCTCCCCAGTTAGTGAAAAATGGAAACAGCTAGCATTCCTTTTTATTCTTTGTTTCCTACTAACACGTATTTTGGGCTCTGATGATCTGTCATGAAGCCAAGAAAAGCAGAGGTATCAAGCAGTTTTGACCCTTTCGCATGAATGAATGCACTCGGCCGGTGCTGTATGTTTGAGGCAGAATCCTAGAAATTACTAAACATTTGTTCACCTCTCAAGTGTAGCTAGTTTCTTTACTTCCCTTCCACACGGTATCTTTTATAAATGGGCCAGATCAAGGTAGTCCACTCCCTTTAGCTAAGTGGCACAGCAAAGGACATAATTTCAAGTCTGCTGGCTGACTTTAAGTATCTGCCCTATCTAAGGCTGAAGGTTCTCTGTGTCCTTGGTTTAGTTGCTAATTTGTGTCAGACTCTTGTGACCCCATGGACTGTAGCCCACCAGGCTCCTCTTTCCATGGGATTCTCCAGGCAAGAATACTGGAGTAGGTTGCCATTTCCCTCTCCAGGGGATCTTTCTAATGCAGGGATTGAACCCCAGACTCCCGCATTGCAGGAGGATTCTTTACCAATTGAGCTGCAAGGGAATCCCTTTGTGTCCTTAGGATTTTTAAAGTTTAAGCTTTTTTCTTTTTCTCCCTGTCTCTCTCTCTCTCTTTCTCTTGCCCCCTTCCCCCCACCTCCCTTGCCTCTCTACCTTTCCCAAAATGATCTGTTACTGTCTGATCCCTAAATCATTGGGGATTACGAATTAAGTTGTTAGTTTCCCTAGGAATGAAGAACTGCATTCAAAAATAGGTCATAACTGCAGGGTGATTAAATTAAATATTTACATTATAACTTTTTTTCATAAAATATGCTAGAAGTCAGATTTGTCCTCAGCGGGCTTAGTAATTTATTCCATATCCTTCTTGCTGGTCCCCAAATGTTTATTAGTATTATTGTATGACAGTTGTAGTCTATTGACAGTTATAGTTGTATCAGACTGTAAAATAAGTGACGGCTTCTTAATATGCTTCATATCAGTGGAGTAGCAGCTGACTGCCCCTTGTGTTTGCGATCAAATAGTGTCACCTAATGGTCAGAAGGTTCATTGCGTGATTATATTTCTGTAGATGGCACTCTCAGTCCAAGCATGCTCTAGGAGAGCATGGCATATTCTCCTTTGTCCTTTTGTTTGCTTTTTTCTTTTTTGAGGGTCAATTCAACATTTATGGTTGTTCTGGAACTCCTGACTTAACCCCTTTGGACTTTTCATAGGCTTTATGTTTCATTGTAATTCAAACAAAATAGTCATTTCAGTTATTTTTATTCTGGAGTTTCCTTAGCAGTTATATTTCAAGGAATTTCAGCATCCCACATAAAATATATTCCTTTACGTGTTTTGTAAACTTTTAATCTGGGACATACCAAGCTATTCTTTTTGCTGCTTCTCTAATAGTACTCCTTGTACCCATCTTTACATCTGGATATGATCTTTTGAAATTTTTATAATTTTTGCAAACATTTTTACAAAATTTATAATTTTATAAATGGTTTTCTCTTGGTCAGGTTTTTAAAAATTTAAGCGCTTCCCAGAATTTTTAAATCTAAAAGAATGCTTTTAGTATTTCTTATCAGAAGAGGTATGCTAGAAACTTAGATTCTTGCCAGAATTCCAAGCCCATCAATTACATATGCTACTTCTGTTAGATAATTAACAGCAATCAACTTGTACCTTAACAATCTGAGTTTTGTGTGTTTAGAAATATGTGACTGCAAAGTAGGCTCCCTGTGGCTCAATGGCAGACTCTGCCTGCAATGAAGAAGACCCAGATTTGATCCCTGGACCAGGAAGATCCCCTGAAGAAGGAAATGGCAACCCACTCCAGTATTCTTGCCTGGAGAATTCCATGGACAGTGGAGCCTGGAGGGCTGTAGTCCATGGGGCACAAAAGAGTCAGACTTAGTGACTAAACAACAACAACAAAGACAATAAAGTACTTTCTGATCTGGAAGGCATAGTGAAAATTACATATTTAAGACAATTTTTTTCTCTTTTCTCTGTGCATTAGAAAATGAAGCATTTTGCTTGAAACCTGCCTTGTAATTTTACTGGATCCGGCTGTGCAAATTTTAGTGCATAGTACACTCTGCATTCAGAGTTCGAGTAGGAAGGAAAACATGGCCTCTTTTTCCTTCTTGTGTGACTGTAGATGTCTTTGGCACTTGATACTACAGTTGTCTTTATGTTCATATTTTAGTTGCATCTTAGACAGCATATGCATGGTTTTTTTTGAACAGGTTTTCTAAATTAATTGGAGCATTAAAGGCACTAGACAGGAAAGTCTTGGATGAGTCCTGTGTATCCTATGTATATTTAGAGGATACCAGGAATTCTGTAGTGAAGTGAAAATTCTATTGTAAAAGTAGTAAAAGTGTTAGTTGCCCAGTTGTGTCTGCCTCTTTGCAACCCCATGGACTATAGCCTGCCAGGCTCCTCTTGTCCTTCTTCAGGCAAGAGAACTAGAGTGGGTAGCCATTCCCTTCTCTAGGGGATTCTTCCCAACCAGGGATTGAACCCAGGTCTCCTGAATTGCAGGCAGATTCTTTACATCTCAGCTACTAGGGAAGCCCAAATGCACCCATATCTCATTTCAGATTATTTTCTAAATACTATGCTCTATTCTCATCTTGACATCCTCTTAGGAGGTGGAAACCATCCCCTACTGGTACCTTATGATACACTGACAGCCAAAGAGAAAGCCAAGGATAGGGAAAAAGCACAGGACATCCTCAAGTTCCTGCAGATCAATGGCTACGCTGTATCCAGGTAAAGGCACACCTACTCCAGTTATAAGTAGGTGTTATAAGACTTGTTATAAGACTGTTATAAAACTTGTTATAAGACTGAATATTCAATTAGCCCTGTCAGATTTAATGCTGAAAATGAGCTCCATGGCCTCTTTAAATGTCAGAGCTCTATTTAGTGTGTTCAAAATATACATGTTGAAAACATTAATGCCCTTAGCTGCCATATAATTGAGTTCCCTACACTTTTTATGTCAAGTCTCCATTCATCATTTAGGCAAAATCTCTAGGCAGAAATGACACTCTGTATTTTTAAATGCAATATCTTATTGTGTAGTAATATTTATTAAGTACAGCTTCTTATCATATGCAAAGTATTTTTTTAAATTTATTTTTAGCTATAAAATATTAGCTAACCTTGCAAATGTATCAATATCTGTGTATAAATGTATATATTGCTATATGTAAAATGTTAAGATACCTCTCTGTATGTAGATATTTAACAAAATATATTTTGTTTTTACCTTGCCTTCTAATAATCTTTCTTAGATGTTGGTTTCCATTTTTTGTTTTTGCCATCCTAGAGGGTTCAAAGACCTGGAACTGGACACACCTTCTATTGAGAAACGGTTTGCCTATAGTTTCCTTCAGCAACTCATTCGCTATGTAGACGAGGCCCATCAGTATATCCTGGAGTTTGGTAGGTACCATGGTCCTGTTACTAACAGCCCAGTTTTTGTTATGTTTGTTATTTACAACATCAGGATCTAGAACAGCATAGACCACTGGGATGCTTATGGTCTGTTCCCTGATGGTGTAAACATTTTTATATCAATCCTAATATTAACTTGAGTCTAAAAGTCAATAGGAAAACTCATTTTTTAAGGATGGGTAAATTTTGAGAACTTTAAAAAAAATTCTAACATGCAATTCTTTTCTCCTTAAAATGTATATTGGCATTGATTTTTCATTTTGAAAGATACATTGGATGGACATCAAATTTTAAGGTACAGTTAAATCCTTCCTTATGAAATTAATTGCTCTGCTCTTTTAAAAAAGGAACTAAAACTCTTTGGATTCTCCAAATGTCTAGACAATGGAAAGCCCTCAAGTTTAGCCTTTGCAGGAACACACATTTGTACTAGAGTATCAGCAATACGAATACTTTATTATCCTCTTAGGGTGAAAGGAAAGACCTCTTCCCCATCTGGCTCAGTGACATTTAAGTACAAAAAGAACTCCTTAATTTAAATCGTAGATTTGAATCAGATCATCAAGACAGCCTCCTCTCATTTCTCTTATTTTGTGTTTGTCCTCAGCATTGTTGAATTAAAATTCAAGTTGTTAATGACTTACCTTTGTGTCAGATCCCCTTCCAGCCACTGGTTGGTATTAGATATAAAGAGTAGAGTTTTATCCTTTTTGAAAAACTGTGTGCTCTGCTGGTGGTCATCTTATTTTCTTTTCCACTTTTAGGGTTGTATTTCTGTTTTTATTTTTATTTTTTTTAACCCACATTCTTTTGGTTTTCAGCCCCTTTCCTTGGGGTCCGTAGTCCTAGGTCTCATAGCAATACATCAGCAAAAGATCCCTCCTAACCAGGGGCTCTTTTTGCTGCTGTTATCTTAGGATTTATGCTTAGTTTTCAGCATAGCATCAGATTAAAGTTTATAGAAATTTGAGCTCTGATATTTTCTTGTTGCTGGGTCCCTGGATCCCAGATATGATTAGAGATATTCAGTTTGAGCATCAGTCTCTTAAATAACCTTCCTGTCTTTCAACCTGCCTCCTTATCTACAGTACAAATGCTATATTTTTGATCTCTTCACCAACTTTTTCATAAAGACCAATTATATAAACTAATCCATAATATGCAATCTCTTTGTATGTCATCCATCAGTATTTTTTTAAAATATGGTAGTCATCCTGACTAATAGCCAAATTACCCTCAATGATATTTCACCAAAGAACAAGTATGAGGCCATGGTGAATTTTTGAAGCTTTTATGCACAAACTTAAATGTTGACATTTCTAATCCACATTTAAGAGTATATGAATGAACAGCAATTCTGGCATCCAGCCTTCGTTTTGACCAGAGAAAGGAGAAGAGGGGAAAAAAGAGTGATCATTTGGAGAAGGGAACAAGAAAAACAAACTTTTCTCTTGCCTCCATATGGATAACAGAAACAGAACTTTGAAGGATGAAATTTGTTTAGACTTTAGTCGTGCTATATTCCAGTTTCTGACTAAACATGCTGGGACAGTGTTTCTGTCTAAGAAGTGGTGAGAAGCTTATTACAGGGCAAGTTCACCTACTTCACACATTTCTTTTTTTCTATAGGAGAAGGTCTTATAAACAGAATTCTGGGGACAAATAAGGTTAGATTAGTATAGAGCCCAACAAAATTAGTTTTTTGTTTGGTTGTTTACAATTGCTGATGTTAGTCGTTCCTTTTTCAGGTGACCGCAAAGCAAGTTATGTATAAGAACTCTGTTAGAGGAAATCCCAAATTTTTATGATACCTCCTTTTATTTTTCACTTTATTGTCTTTGCAACACATCTTTAATATAGCAATTCTTAAACATAGACTCATGGTGCCGATAAGAATATGCATGTGCCTTTTCTAATTTTTGTGTTATATCATAGATCATACTCTCTCCAAATCCTTTCATAGTGTCTGCATAAGCATTTTTATTAAAATGTGTAATTAATGGAAAAATATTTCCTATTTAATGCTTTGAAGTGTGGTAAGATTTAGATAGGTACAAAATACTGTCTGAATAACATTTATTTGAGAAGCCTCTTAGGTAGATCGAACCATTGTGCAAATGTTTGAGAGAGATTTAGTGCCAAGTTCATTTAAAAAATGAAACTCTTAAATGTTAAAAATACATAATTTTCTTTTACTTATTCATGGGAAGATCATTGTCTCATTTTACGAAATATTACCTAGGTTATCTAAAACTTATGCCAGATTTGTGTCTTTAAAAATTTAAAAGCCTATTTCGAATTGTTTTTATTTCTGTTTGCAAAAGAACTTTTTCAAGGAAAAGTCAGTTTGATTCTTATAAAATATGGAAGCTCTGCTTCCAAATTTTACTAAATCCTTATATCCAGTTCTGAAATTCTTAGCTCTCCAATCTGTTCTGCATATCATTGTGATTATTATAGTTTATTACTACCTCTTCAGTATGCATGAAATCTCTTCTGTATGCATGAGGGAATGAGGAAATGCCACCTTTTAAGCTAAATACATTAGGTCAATCAGTTCTTAACCTTGAACTCATTTTCTATACATGGGGAAACTTTGGGGATTTTTCCTTTGCTTGTGGAGATTATCTTTGGACATTGGTGAACTTCTTTGTTCTTTAGCAGAATGTTAATTTTCCAACCTAGTATTCTAATTGTAGTCCTCCCCCTCATCACAGGCACTGGCTTCCTGCAATTTTTCCTTTGGCATATTAATATTAATAGCTTTAGCTTTGTCACACCAAGAAGTAACTGTCTTTATTGGAGACTAGTGTTAAAATCTAATGAATTTTGTTTATTTAAAAACACTTCTCTACTCACTTTTCTTACCCCTGTGAGCTTCTTTCTCACTGAAATAAAATGTGGGATTTTACTGCTAAAAATGTGGACTTTTTACTTTATTCCAGTTTTCTCAGTACATGTTAATAAGATCTCAGAGTTTTATCGGAAGTTTGTGATTGTAACCACATGTGTGGGCTGTCTCAAAAGCTTTTTTATTTTGACTTGGGTACATTTTTCATCTTTTTTTTTTTTCATTAATGACACTGCTAAGGTTAACCTTTCTCTCTTTGTGTTCAGTTTAGGAGGGTAACACGTTTAGCAGTGTGTTCTAAACTTTGCGTTTTGGGTGAATATTTTGCAGTGTTTGAAGTGCAACATGTACCTAAAAAACTCTTCATGTCTACAGATGGTGGCAGCAGAAGCAAAGGAGAACATTTCCCTTATGAACAAGAAATCAAGTTCTTTGCTAAAGTACAGTATACAATCTGTCTTGTTTTTCCTTCAATATGTTTGTTTACCAAATATACTCTTTAGATAGTCGCCTCTTTGCAGAATGCACTTGTCTACAAATATGAATTCTCCTCTTAGTAAATATTCTGTGGCACGAAAATAACTGCATGAATCATGTAGGATAAATTTGCTCCCAGCATCCTTGGTCATACTTAAAATAACTTGTTCTGCTCTCTGTACGGTATTCCTCAAATGACTTTGTTCTCTATGAAGTTTGACTCAAAGTTCTCTCTTTTTGGCTTCATCATATGACATAAAGGAGAAATAGCTACTTCCTAACATTTGAATATTGATCTGACTTTAAAATTTTAGATGCATATTTCTTCATTAAAGAGGAAAAGCCTGAGTTAATTTTTAATGATTATATTATAACCTACAGTATAGAATCTTTATTGTGAAGCCTGAGTCCTACTCAGAAAAGGAAAACTGAAGCTCAGACAGGATCAGTTGTTCGTGGTTAGAGTATAGCCTATCATTTTTATTTATTCCACTTAATATGAATTCAGCAAAACTCTGCTCTATGTCTGAAACATTCCTGACTTCCTTTCAGCCAGTACAGGAAAGAGATGAAGAGTTGCAGAGTCTCCACGTTGGGTCCATTCACTTACTCACTGTTTACTGTGTGTCTGGTCTGTGTCATGCATTAGCCTACAAGGATGTAGATTCAGTGTCACAAAGACAGAATTCCCTTGGGATGCTTTCCTATTTACAACATGTTTTAGTTAACCTGAAGACCTGATTATTTTTGTCAGGTTCCTTTCAAAGTACTTGTATGTGGTCATTTGTAAAATGGCATGTTATTTTGATTGATTAATATTTGGCTTCTGTTTTCAGAATTGTTATTCTTTATTATAAGGGAAATTTCTCCTGTCTGTTCTTTCCATTCAGTATAGCACCCAAAGTCCGTATCAGTCATCTGAAGTTTGTCTTAGGCTGCACATTGCTAGGTATCTATTCTACTAGGGTGTAATCCTCCTTGATAACCAGTGATCAAGAAATGCTGTATTCATGACCTCTAATCATGCATTTAGACTACATTCTTGTATACCATTGCCAGCGTGCTCAGCACTCCTAGTGATTTTGTTTGCAGATGCCTAATGAGGCTTAATTTCTACTCACTCTGTGATTCATTCATTCACATATTTACTGAGTACCTATTATATGTCAGTTGCTAAGTTCAGGCAATGTCACAACTTTTTAGGCAGATCACTGGAAACTTGTGTATTCCTATTATTAAAAAATAATAAATATATTATTTAAAATATACCATGTAGGAAAAAATTAGATTTAGACTAGAGTCTAAATACTGATAATGCCTATTATTATCACCTTTTTCATTTATTTCTTCAATGAATATATATCTAATGCTTGCTGCAGGCTTGCAGCAGAGTCCTAGGCACAAGTGAATCAGTGATAAATGAAACAGAGCAAGCAGGGGTCATAGAGGCCAAGAGAGGGGTTTAAACAATCCCCCAAATGTTTTTATCTCTCATGCACCTTATTGACTCTTAGGGAGACAGACTAATCCAAAGTCACACAAATAAAATATAAAATTGCAAATGATGTTAGAGGACCAGAGGATATGGGGAGTTTATGTCCGTGATAGGCCAGCAAAGGCTTACCTGATGAAGTGCTGCTGCGCTGAGGCCTGCAGGAGGGGTGGAGTGACTCGGTGGTTACTGGGTGTGGGAAGGACATTTCAGACAGAGGGCATGGCATGTATACAGCCTGTGGATGGGGGAGGGGCGGTTGGACAAAGGCCAGCAGGATTAGAGTGCAGAATTGAGAGGTAGGCTTTGATCAAGGCCAGGGATGAAGAACTTTGTAAGTCGGTAAGTGGCGATGTGTCTGAGTAAATCATTCACTGTCTTCATCTCAAGTTATCTTCATCTCCATCTTCAACCTCGAAAACAGAGTTGATAACACCTACCATACAAAGTGGTCACTGGGACACATGGGATTATAGCATGTCAGATACAGTCCTCAGACATAGTAGAGACTCCATAGAAGGTCATCCTTGATTGCCTTTGAATCTTTTGGGCACGAAACTGCAGTGTGTGAAAATATTAAGACTATTTCATTTGAGAATGTATTGAGACTAATTTCAAACACTGAAAATTCAGTGTGTTTTTCATAATGACAC
Source organism: Bos grunniens (assembly GCF_055505025.1). NCBI lineage: Eukaryota > Metazoa > Chordata > Mammalia > Artiodactyla > Bovidae > Bos > Bos grunniens. The sequence continues at coordinate 35,872,236 of NC_141192.1, read as the reverse complement.
CCCACTCCAACCTACTCCTGCGTCCCCCTCCCCCGCCACACACACACATGCACGGACTGGAGAGAGCAGAGAGGGATACTCTGAAATGGTGCTGACTGGCATGGCTGTGAATGTTGGGGACTCATTGCATGTGAACAGAGCTCTGGCTGCACCAAAGACTCAGCATGCATTGGTCCCCCAAAAGATTCCACTGTGTAGATCTGTTTTCTTTTCCTTTCTTTCAGGTCGTTCTTCCTTTAATTGATCAGTATTTCAAAAACCACCGTTTATACTTCTTATCTGCAGCAAGCAGACCTCTCTGTTCTGGAGGACATGCATCAAACAAAGAGAAAGAAATGGTGACTAGGTAAACAGCTATAAAAATAAAGACTATTGTTTAAGTGTATTTGCATTTGAGAAAGAGTATCTCAGGATCTTGAAGTAGGAGCATGCAGAGTGTTCACCCATCTTCCTTGGCCCCTGGGAATCAAATACTACAAAGATGATGGTTTGGGCAAGTTAATACATGTGTTCTAGGTATTGAATTTTCTTATATTTTACTGCTAAATATAATACTGAGTTGAGGGAATAAAATACACAGTTCAGAATCCACAAGTAGAGGCTAGAGATACATTAGTATATTAGTATTTTTGATAAATGATGCTCTTAACATTGGTTTCATTAAAATTTTTTCAAATCTAATATTTTTGCCGGCCTGTATGTTTCAGGAGGGCAAGATCTCATTTACAGTAATTATAATTTTAAATGAAAAAAATTATGACCTATCCTGGAATAAAATGATGTAAACATATATACTTTCTGAGGTTTTCCATTCACACCACTCAAGCTACATCCTAGCAGTGCTTTCTCATTTATGTTTAAACCTAAGTATTCTTTAGATTTGTGATTCTGCTGGCAATTTCAAGTCTGAGTCCTAAAAATTCTGCCAGAAGTTAGGATGCATGAGAATCAATTCCTGAGAAAGTCTGCTTCTGTATTACACTGCTCAGGAGTCTATACCAAGCTTATAGATTGTATTGAAAAAAAATTTCTGTGAAAATGAGTCCCCTGTATAAAGCAGAATATAGGATTTCCTTGGACTTCACTTTCTTTTTATCTATCTATTGCTGTTTAGCAAAATTATCACAGGTTTAATGTTTTAAAAGAATATGCATTTATTATCTCACAGTGTCTATGTATCTGTCAACAGTACCTTGCTTGGAAAACAAGCCTCTTTTTTTTTTTTAAGACATTTTAGAGCAGTTTTAGAGTCATAGCATGGACTTGACTTTAATAATATGCTGGATGGCAGTGCAATATCAGCCTATTGAACAGAATGAGATGAGATTGAATATAGCCTGCCACCAGAGGGTAAAGAATAAATAAGATTCCTTTGTTACATAACACTGGGGGTGGGATTTTAAGCTCATCTCTTGAGTTTGTTTATTGCCTGTTTTACCAACCAATAAGTAGCCAGTTATGTGATGTAGGATTGCAACAGCATTAAAAAAGTTTCCAAACTTCTTCAAATAATAAGGTTCTTGTGAAGCTGATAAAGATAACAGAGAATCCATCCCAGTGGCTTACTTTGTTTACACAAACTGTGTTACTGGAAGAAAAGAGAAGGAAGAACTATTTTCCAAGATACAAATTTCATCCCTTGCCCACTTGGGCCTGGCCTTCTTTCCGTCTTCTCTGGGAGAGAGGGGGACCCTTCCCGCCTCAGTTCATACATGCACTCATCCACATCGCTGGCCCCGTGTCCCCCTGTGGACAGTTGAGTGCACACCGTAGGTAGAAGAACACCAGTGCACTGCTACCTTAAACACCAACACCAAGGCAGCTGCACAGGCACCTGGTCGTCTCTGGCCAGTTAGCCTTTTGTAACAGAAACTTTGTTCTTACAGGTGGTGTTAATTTAATGACATTCAGTTACATAAGTGAACACAATATAATTAGAGAATATAGGGGGGAAATTAAAAAAAATGTGTGAATTCTGCTCTTTCCCCTCCCCTTTTGGGTTTTGTTATCGTCATTTCAGTTTTAGTCTTACTCTGAGAATAATTCACTAACTATAGAAGTAACTAATTTTCCTTTACCAAATATATCCCTCATATAATAAATCAGAAGAACAGCATGAGTCTGTGCTAGCCTCCACTGATGTAGTTTGGGGCTCTTATAGTAATACTTCCCCAGTTTTTAATGATTTCATCTTCAAATTTTTCTTCACCTCTTGGAAAGAGGGTTGATAAGTTTTACTTCTCCACTGAGCACTTCCAAAAGAAATATATGCCATTAAAATTCCAACACACAGAAATGAGAGATATAATGGGAAAAGTAACTGATTTCTTTATAGTACTTTTGTGCCAAACATAGTTTGAACTTAAGCTCAGAGAGAAAAAAAACTCAGAGTGGAAAAATGAATAAGGTGATGATAAGCAAATTATGGTACATGTTGTCCAGTCATTAAAATGATGATGGATATAAATATGTGACAACTTAGGGAAATTATTTAAAAAATAAAATACATGTTCAAATAGTATTGATCTGGATTTTTTTTTTAAACTATATTTTTAGGTATAGAAAAGTAGTGGTAAGGGATAAATTTATTGTTAATGGTAGTTTTCTTTATGTAGTACATGTAGATTTTGTATTACTATTTTTATGTGTTTTCTAAGTTTTTAAAATGAAAAAAATCTTACCTTAATAATCATAAAACTACGTTTTAAAATAACCAACATCACTGCCACATTAATGAAAACAAACAATTTCTTTGGCATGTTGAAGTGGAATCACTGAAATTTATAAATCTGATTTTGTACCACTTCAGCTAAGTATTACTTTAGTGACTAAAATAAGTAAAAAAAAAAAAAAGAATGAAATAGATTAAAAAAAACTGACCCTGCTACTGTGAACATACAAGCATAGCTTCATACACATAATAAGCATTGCCATGATTTAATAGCTGTGTGTAGCTATAGTTGAGTGGGTCTAAGTTAACTTTTCCACAATTAAAACCAAGTTGTTCCCATGAGTTGTTTGAATACCTTCTGGCACTAGAAATTATATATCAAGCATTTATTGCTCTGCGGCACTCCAGGAGTGTTCATGGCAGTGGCTAAGTGTATGGGAATACATATAGTTCCAGTAGCAGAAAGCCAGGCAGTGCTATGGGATTCCAAATAAAGTAAGACTGCTTTGTATGGGTATGGATGGGCTAAGATGTATGGAAGTCATGACAGTCAAAGATGATCTTAGAAACATGCAGATCAGAGGTTAAGAAAGGGGGATATTTTCTAGAAAACAACATAAAGAGTAGAAGCTGGGTCATTTAGGGGAAGTGTAGGTTATATAGATTCCTTATGGAACACTGTAATTGATAGTAACTGCCAGAATAAAATGTCATTTTTCTTTAAAAAAAACATTTTTAAAATAATTCATGAGCACTAAGAAGACATTAATGCTTTTTAAATAGAAGAATTGAGAACAGCCTGGCAGCAAAAGTGGGATTGATAAGAGTAGCATGGCTAGGCAGAGAAGGCGATGGCACCCACTCCAGTCCTCTTGCCTGGAAAATCCCATGGACGGAGGAGCCTGGTGGGCTGCAGTCCATGGGGTCGCTGAGTTGGACACAACTGAGCGACTTCACTTTGACTTTTCACTTTCATGCATTGGAGAAGGAAATGGCAACCCACTCCAGTGTTCTTGCTTAGAGAATCCCAGGGACAGGGGAGCCTGGTGGGCTGCTGTCTATGGGGTCGCACAGAGTCGGACACGACCCAAGCAACTTAGCAGCAGCAGCAGCAGCATGGCTAGGAGACCACAGCAGCCGTTCAGAGCTATGACAGGGATGCAGGCTGTTGTAACAGAAGAGATGCCTCCAGTAGGTGGTGCTACCCTTGGGTTTGTTCAGCAAGTGTTCTGAATGCCCGCTGGGTACAAGATGCTATCCTAGGTCTGAGGATAAACACACAGGTACGAGGGCACAGTTCTAGCTTTAATGGACTTAGAAGTTCAGCTGAGTAGACACATACATATAGAGCTAGGCCGTATACTACGTTGTGATGAGTGTCATTGGAGCCATATATAAAGTGCTGGGAATGCAGAGGAGACATTAACACAGAAAGAGGCTGGGTGTGAGAAACACAGGAGGAGGAAACCAGCGTGCCTCAGTAATGAGTCTTGTGGCAGGGAAACAAGAGAAGGCCAACGTGGGGCTGAAGTTTCTGTACTGAGTGGTTAGAACAATGCTGGTGTGACTAATGAAAGCAAGATACTTCAGAAGAACTAGTTTTGAGGAAACAATGGAAACAGTGACAGATTTTATTTTGGGGGGCTCCAAACTCGCTGCAGATGGTGACTGCAGCCATGAAATTCAAAGACACTTGTCACTTGGAAGAAAAGCTATGACCAACCTAGACAGCATATTAAAAAGCAGAGACATTACTTTGCCAACAAAGGTCCATCTAGTCAAGGCTATGGTTTGTCCAGTGGTCATGTATGGATGTGAGAGTTGGACTATAAAGAAAGCTGAGTGCTGAAGAATTGATGTTTTTGAACTGTGGTGTTAGAGAAGACTCTTGAGAGTCTCTTGGATTGCAGGGAGATCCAGCCAGTCCATCTTAAAGGAAATCAGTCCTGAATGTTCATTGGAAGGACTGATGCTTAAACTGAAACTCCAATACTTTGACCACCTGATGCAAAAAGCTGACTCATTTGAAAAGACCCTGTTGCTGGGAAAGATTGAAGACAGGAGGAGAAGGGGATGATAGAGGATGAGATGGTTGGATGGCACCGACTCAATGGACATGAGTTTGGGTAAGCTCCAGGAGTTGGTGATGGACAGGGAGACCTGGAATGCAGCAGTCCATGGGGTCGCACAGAGTCGGACATGACTGAGCGACTGAACTGAGGTGGCGCTAGTGGTAAGGAACCCGCCTGCCAAAGAAGGAGACGTAAGAGGGATGGGTTCAATCCCTGGGTGGGGAAGATCCCCTGGAGGAGGAAATGGCAACCCACTCCAGTATTCTTGCCTGGAGAATCTCATGGACTGAGGAGCCTGGTGGGCTTCAGTCGATGGGGTTGCAGAGTTGGACATGAATGAAGCAACTTAGCACAGCACAACACAGTTTTGAGAAGAGGTTGAGTTTGTTTAAACTGGTGCTTCTGGAAGAAGAAGTAAGTGCTAACAGGTCATTTTAGCTGGAAGTGTACAGCAGGAAGTGAGAAATAGGTGTTTGGTATTGGAGAGATCGGGGCAAGAAATGACGTATTTGGGGACAATCTATACCCATCTAATGATTGAAGCTTGGAAAGCAAGAGGAAACCAAGAGAAAAGTGGGGAGAAGCTGAAAGGGCTGAACACAAAAACTTGGAAAATTGTTACACTTGGAGGGTTTTCAGAAGTGGATATTTGAAGAACAGAGAGAACAACTCATTAGCAAAGAAGTGGGAAATAATACTGTAAAACAGAGACCAGGGTTTCACAGAGGTGAGTAGTTAATGATGCTGAGACTGTGGAGAGCCCTGCAGGATGGAGGCTGAAAAAGAGGTTATTAGATGAACTATTTGGAGGGTACTGAGAACTTCAAGGAGAAGCCACGAGGGGTGGAAAGGACACTCACAAGGCAGAGAGTCAGGGAGGAAGCTGCAGATGCATTTTGAATTCTTAAGTATGTTAGTAGTGAAGGGTACAGGGAAAGGGAGTAACAAGATTATGGAAAGTGCTTTAAAGAAACTATAGGTTAGCACTGATAATAGTCAGACCTAGAGTTTACACGGGAACTACACCCTGAAAGGGGATAGCACAGGAGGGGAGAGATATGATTTGTCTTTTTTGAGGACCTAAGAGTCGGACACGACTGAGCGACTTCCCTTTCACTTTTCACTTTCATGCATTGGAGAAGGAAATGGCAACCCACTCCAATGTTCTTGCTTGGAGAATCCCGGGGACGGGGGAGCCTGGTGGGCTGCCGTCTATGGGGTCACACAGAGTTAGACACGACTGAAGCGACTTAGCAGCAGCTTTCCATTGGGTTTACCAAAGAGTTCATTCAGGTTTTCCCATCTATATGATATGTCTTGAAAAACTGGAATGAACTTTTTGGCCAACCCAACATGTATCTGTATGTCTCTCTGGTGACACATCTGTTACTAATTAGGAATAACTAGGATTAGGAATCGGAGAAGGCAATGCAACCCACTCCAGTGTTCTTGCTTGGAGAATCCCCATGGACAGAAGAGCCTGGCAGACTTCAGTCCACAGGGTCGCAAAGAGTTGGACATGACTGAGCGACGAACAGGGTTAGGAAACAGCTGATATCATAAGAAGTCATTTTTCTGTGACAGATTCTCAGACGTAAATGTGATCTGATGGGATGGGATACAGAGCAATTCTGTTTCCCATCATCACAAAGCATCCCAGGTTTAGATTAATCAGGTTACAACATGATCTGCGTATTAAAAACTCAACATCATCTCAGAATGTTTCACCCTAATACTAGAGAGGGTGAGTAACAGGTAAAAGATGCCGCTTAAAATAGTTTCCAATAATCCAAAATGTATGCAATTCTAAGGTGTAAACACTCTCTTCAGATGGAGACGTATCCTTGTGGGGTTTCTTTTGGCTGTGTGACTTGGCATATGGGGCCTTAGTTCCCCAAGTAGAACTAGGGATCAGACCCATGGCTCCTACAGTGGAAGCTTGGAGTCTTAACTAGACCACAAGGGAAGTCCCAGAGACAGAGCCTTAATGACTTAACACAGAGAAAGCTCAGTGAATGAGGATACCTGGAGAAAGGTGCTTTTGTTTTATTGTCTTTGTTCGTTTCAGTTAGAGCCTAAAGATAGATAATGCAGCTCAGTGGACTAAGGTTGAATCTTGTGTCTAATGTCTACTTGACAAGATCATTGAAAAAAAAAAAAATGAGCACTGGTAAGAGATTTCCTAAGACTTCAGTCATTTAAGCACTTGCGGATGAATATTTTCTTGGAAAAGCTACCCTATGCCCTATATAATTACCTTTCACCAATAAATTATATCACATTGTTACTAAAGTGAGAAATAATGGGCAAAACGTACTGTGAAAGTGGTCAACATGAAAAAGGTGATTCTGTCTCCTTTTTCCCATTCTGCCATGAGCAGTTGCCAGCACTGTATTCCATGGCATAGTCTATATCCCCAGGACTGAGCATGTATATCTGTATCCTGGTAGTGATGGCAAAGATGGCAAGAGAGGACAGGGTTGTCAGGACATAGCTGCTACCATGACTGGAAAAATCAGGCTCAGTGTAGGTGGTGCTATACAAGTGGATTTTCAAAATTAGAGCTTTGGCAAGTTCTAGCTGTGGAACACCTGTGTGTCTGAGAGTTCAGAAGAGTGTGGATAGATGTGAAAATAATGTCAGGTGTATAAATATGGAGGTTAAGTGTCATGATAGATATTTGCAAATGGCCCCTGGCTGGGAGGGGACTTCTGTGAGCCTGGGTTGGGAGTGCTAAAGGAGCACTCCCAGGTGTTAGAAAAGGCTTCTTGGAGTAAACATGTCCTGAGCTGAATCCTGAGGGATATTTAGAAGGGGCTGTAATGTGGAAGTGAGATGTTCTTAAAAATAGGACCCAACAAGAAAGTCACCAGGCTGCCTGGTGACAGACAAGACAGGACAAGACCAGGTACTGCCCAGATTCTGGGTTCTGATGTGAGCATTGGTGCACAGCAATGTCATCATGCTGAGTGCTGGGCACCCTTCTTTGGAGTCTTCTGTTGGTGAGCACCAGGAAGGGCACAGAGACCTGGGAACTCACTCTAGAGGAGATATATTTTTGACTCATGTATTAGCATTCAAAATCCTTTAAGTGATAACAGCTGTAATGTTTTTCTTTGAGTGATTATAAATGGTTTAAATTCTCTTTCTAGTTCATTGTGTGAAATTCACTGGATGCTTTGGTATATGTCTATGGGATAATGGTCAAGGTCTAGAAGAAGGAAAGTTCAAATGGGAAAGCATACTAAAAGTAGCATTTTGTGCACAAAGCACCATACTTCCATTGTTAAATAATGCCCATAACAACCACAAAAAATTCTAGAATTTCAGTAGTACTTTGGTACAGATAAAATTAATTTTTTTTCCTTATGGTTTTCTGTAGTTATACTTTTGTGGGGTTTGTATAGATTGCTTTTATATTAATTAGCTTTGCTTTCGATTTTTTTTGGTTCCTTTACTTATAATATGTGCTTTTTTAACCGTGTTTGTTAAAGATATGCACTCAAAGACTCTTTATTTAATACCTTTACTCCACATTCTGCTCAGAGAATTGATTCTTTCTGCGTGACATCATGTTGCTTTTTTCCGGCTCATATATCAGCTGTTTATTTTTCTTTTTTTCTTCTTCTTTTTTTTTTTTTTTGTTTTATTTCATTTGAATTTAATTTCTCCCTGTTTTTTCTACCTTCCCTTCCCCCTTTCCCTTTTCTCTTTTGTTTTTCTTTTGTCTTCAGCCTATTCTGCAAACTTGGAGTTCTTGTCAGGCATAGGATTTCACTATTTGGTAAGGAGACCCTTAAACAAATACTAGCATGGCCATCACTTGGTTTTCTTTGCCATTTTTGCACTGTGTTGTGTGCTGCTATGTTGCATGAATGCATGTTTGCATGGCTGCATGCATGGTCGTCATAGGCCAAGGTAAGGTCCTCAAGGTTGTTTATGAGTAGCATTACCTATAGTAAAATTGAAGACCGTAACTTTGTATACCAGTCCAAAGCACACTTGAAAATCACAAACTTATATTATTAAAGATCAAATGAATGAAAACGGCAGTTTCTACCTTATTTTATTTCAGAGGGGTGAAGCAAAACTGGGCCTCTGAATTTGTGTTTGCTTATCTCTGATAGATTAAATACCCATCCACAGTTTTTAATTGTACTTACTTTTTCAGTGCTCTTGACTACAAATTTGCATGTTGACTGTATTCCAGACATTGGAACTTCATAATAGAGACAGGCCTGGGTTTGCCAAAAGCAAGTTCTCTGGTACCTCCAAACCCCACAGTAGTCAGTTTTTGTTCATTTCTGAGAATTCATGTAGCTGAAGTTCATGTTCCCAAACCCTGCTTTCCAGTAGCCATGCAGGGCAGTCACTCACTTTTCACAGACTCTCCTTGCAGTGGGGCTTTAAGACTCTATAGCAGTTGGCAGTTTATTTTTTACACTTTCCTGCATCTGCATTCATAAACTGCCAAGGCAAATTTTAGCCCAAGGCTCTCTAGATTTTGAGACAGTGTTGTGGTGACTTCAGTAAGAAAACATTGAGTGTGTTTAGAGATTTATAAGTCCTAGTCCATTCACCAAAAACCCTAAGGATTATGTTATTTCTATAAAAGCCACAAAGGATAAACTGAGAAATAGGTACATGTATATGTGTGTGTGTGTGTATATATATGCAAATAATTTTTACATTCTTTACATTTGTTTGAGAAATGATAGCTTCTGGATATGACTACTTAATGCTGCATTTGGTTTCTAATATTATTATATCCAACGTTTGGGTACTCTTAAGATATGATTCCCATAAATTGCTGAGGTTTTTGCATTAATGTTTCAGTTATCCAAAATTCATGGGGAAATTGCCTTCCGAATGATCTCCAGTTGACAGCCTTTTGTTTTGACTTCTCTTCAACTTAGAAAAACTTCTATGTAAATTATTCAGACAGAACTTTCATGTACTCTTTAACCTTTTCATAATAATTATGTATTCAAGAATTCTCCATCTGTCTTCAGAGAATACTGTCTAATTATATCTACCTCTGGTGGGGACCCCATAATACTTTCTTTGTTTATCTCTAGCATCTTACATATTTTAACCTCTTGGTTTCCAATGTTACATTTTGCTATAACTTCACATTTTAAATTTTTTGAGGTATTCCATATATACAGTGAAGTACACAAATCTTAAGAGCAGCATGATGACATAGCTTGATGGAATTTTACATGTATTTGCCCATTTTTCTCAGTTCAAGGCATAGAACATTTTCAGCATCCCAGAAGCCCACCTCGTGCCATTTTGCAATTTATAGCCCTCTGCAAAGGAACTATATTTAAACTAATCTAGTGGTCTACTAATGTAGACTTTCATTACCATGTATTAATTTTGCCTGTTGTTTAATCTCCTTTATTCCCTTTGAATATATTAAGGGCTCAGTAATGGAAGATAAATACATACTGTAACTTGTTGTAATAATCAGAGGAGAAGAACTGGATTTTGACCTTCATTTCATCTGTGATTCTAATATTTCATCTAGGCGTTGTATATTATATCCTTTTGCCTTTAAATATAACTATTTTTTATTTTTAACAGGAATTTATTGGAGAACTACTGTGTGTCTTTATCTGGAAAGCATACTTTAATGTGCATTTTATTAATGTCACATTATTTTTTCAAATTCGCTTTGGCATTTGCTTATAAAACAATACAAAGGTCAAGAAGTCTTTATTATTCAACAGTACTCTAATATAGCTTTGTCAACATTTTAGCATTTAGGTCTTAGACTTGTAAACTTTACATATTATAGCTATAGCTTGGTTTCAGACATTAACATGATGTCCTGAAGAAAATAATGGACTTTGATCAGAAAACCTGTATGTAAGTCCCCTCTTTGTAACTGAACCAGTTGAATGATCTGGACAAGGGACTTGACTTCTCTTGATAATTATTTATTTTATTTTTTTCATTTTGAAACTAGATTAAAATAACTACTAACTTTAGAGATCTATTGTATATATAAAATCTCATATGAGACGATGAATGTTAAAGTGCTTTGTAAACTGTAATCATACCACTTTCAAGTCTAAGGTATTCTTAGCCTTATTTGTACAGCTTATATTTAGATGACTCAAGTTACATACAGGCTAAACTAGGGCAGTTAGCTATTTAAAGTGCATGCACCATGAAATCTTTAAAATCTAGGCATTTTCACATCAAAGCAGAAGTGGTATAATTCAAGTATTTACTTTAAAAAAATTAACTTTTATTATCTTTTGGCCATATCATGGGGCATGCGGGATCTTTGTTACCCAACCAGGGATCAACCTGTGCCCCACCACAGTGATAGCATGGAGTCTTAACCACTGAACTGTCTGGGAAGTCCCAAGTATTGACCGTTTGATGTATCAATTTTACCATTGTGGATTTTCCTAAAGAAAAAGAGACCTAACAGCATATATACAGTGGTCTTTTGTATATGGACATATTAATCTCTTACTTTTTTCTTTCACCCTATCTTTACATTATTTTTTTCTGTGTTCTGGGAGACACCAACTGATGATCAAAATGTTTTTCCTGTACTTAGTTCAAAAAATTGTTCACGGCCTAACTTAAGAATAAAGTGAGACAGAAGTGAAAGTTGAATTTAACAAAGAAATACTTGGGGTTGTGTCAAGTAGCAAAACATATAGAAAGAAATACATTAACCTGAAACATGTCAGGAAGGTGCGATTAGTGATAAGAAGGAAGCATTAAAAAACACCAGGAGGCAAAACTCTTGTCATGATGGTGGTAATTGTGGGAAGCTGAGTTTGATCAGCAATGGAATATTTATTCCAAGGTGGCTGCCAGATTATATCTCTAAAACTTCATCTCTAGTTCAGAAAATTTTCTGATATATAAAATGAGGATTCCCCAAATTTAAACTTCTATATTTGCTTTATCTTTTACCTACTTTAAAATATTTTCTATACATTGAAGCACACTAAGAATTAAAGAGATGAGTCATGTTTTTATGCCTCATATATGCTTTTAAAGGTGTTTAAACCACTTCATTTTATCTTAGAAAAAGGTAGGATTTTTAAAAAGGGGAACAAGCCATATTCCCAGCATAACAGTAGTTCTGGTATACCTGTAAAATAATGTATGGAAAAAATAGTAAGTAAAATAGCATCTGTTTTATACATAGGGCTTCCCTGGTGGCTCAGTGGTAAAGAATCCACCTGCCAATGCAGGAGATGTGGTTTCAATCCATGGGTAGGGAAGATCCCCTGGAGAAGAGAATGGCAATCCACTCCTGTATTCTTTTCTGGGAAATCCCATGGACAGAGGAGCCTGGCGGGCTGCAGTCCATAGGATCGCAAAGAGTTGGACACAATTTAGCGACTAAATAGCAACAGTTTTATATGTAGTCTTCCCTTTTGACTTCTGAAATGCTTGCTAGTAATTATAAGTTGGTGTATTTTGGAACAAATAAGTTCTTGTACTTTGGAAAATCAGTTAGAACTGGCTAAGACCCAGGCAGGTTGACAAGGTATAAGGACCCCATGTGCCATATTCAGGGACACATTGTTGACTAATGAAATACTGCTTTTAATGCCTCCATTTTCCCTCATTTATGCTAAGTCCCTCACTTTGGACTTCCCCGGTGGCTCAGATGGTAAAGCATCTGCCTACAACGCAGGAGACCTGGGTTTGATCCCTGGGTTGGGAAGATCTCCTGGAGAAGGAAATGGCAACCCACTCCAGTATTCTTGCCTGGAAAATCCCATGGACGGAGGAACCTGGTAGGCTACAGTCCATAGGGTAGCAAAGAGTCAGACACGACTGAGCAACATTTGGTATTTGGTATGCTAAGTGGAAATTCTGAATGTCTAACTGCCTAATTTTAAGGCAATTAGAGAATCCTCAACTTCTGCTATTATAGCCTATGTAAGGCTCTCAGTTATTTTTAGAGGAAGTGGAATCTGGCAACCATAACTCCACAGGAATAGCGTGGTGACACAGGACTTCTTCACGGCTTTCTTTTTCCATGTGGAAGTAAATCAAATGCCTTAATGACATTCATTTTATGCATTCATTCAGTAAATATTTTCTGTGTGTGAGGCATTCTCTTAGGCTCTGAGGATAGAAAAATGAAGATTTCTTTACCTTTTTACTACTCCCAACCTAAGCCAATCTACAGGTGGCTTTCACCTGCATGCCTCTAAGAACATACTAACCCTGCTCTCAGAACTCCCTCTTGCCTTTCTAAACTGTGTTCCAAAACCATCATCTCTCGCCTCCCCTCCAAAAAACAAGACAAAGCAAAAAATGATCTCAAAACTGAATATACTCTTGTGTAGCCAGTGGCTTCCCATTTCTCTAGAATTAAGATCAGAATTCTTAATCTGGCCATTTAATCTGGTTAGTGTTTCATAGTCTGCCCTCCGTGTACCCCTCCACCCCTGTTTCCCAGAGAATTCTTGCTTCCTCACGATGCCTCAGCTTAAGTGGTCTTCCTTCTGCTTCTTGAAAGTGTCATTTTCATATCTGCTCAGGCCATTTGCACCATCTGTGATTACTGACTGTAATGGGATCCTGTATATGCCCCTCTCCAGTCCCTCACACCTATAATGGGATGAACTATCCACCGTTCAGATTTCAACCTAAGTAGTAGTCTCTCTGGAAGATCATAGCTGACCTCTCTGATTATACTTGCTCCACTATTATAACATTCTCTTAGCTCTATTACTTTTCCTTCATCTCAGTGATGAGTTACTAGATTAACTTCTCTCTCTGGTGCAAAACTCAGCTCTTTGAAGGCTTATTTTTGTAAACTCAGAGCCCAGGAGGAAGTCTGGCACATAGTGGCTGTTTTATAAATATCTTATGAGGGAATGAATCAACCAACCAGGTCTTGGCTTTAAGAAGACTACAGTCTAAAGAGTAGATAAGTAAGCAGATGCTTTTAGCAATGAGATAAGTGCTATCAGTTTGGAATTTTCTTACCTTCACAAATAGCCCAAACTTTACATTTTTTTCTCCTTGAGAATAAGAAAAATATAGTATCCACTTATCTCACAATTGGTGAGAATCACATTTTTAAAAAATTCTTAAAGCCTTCCACTTAGAGCACTTACATTGAAAAGGAAGTAACACTGTAACTAATGACTCTTAAAACAAGATCATTAAACTCTACTAACAATGATCTATTCAGTTCAAGTAACTATTCGAGAAGGCTGGCACAAAATAGTTATCATTTAGAGGCTTTGTCTACTTTCCTGTTTTCTGCTGAGTTTTTAACACATTAGCAAGACAGTTAATTAGCAAGACAGTTAGTCCAGAGTCCTAGGATTTACTGGAGAATTTCCAGCTTTGATGACAAATAGGTTTCTAGGAATGCCTGGAGTAGAGCAAGCATTTTGCAGCATGATCAACATATTTCTTATCAGCAATATTTCTTCTGGTTGACCTCAATAACCCTAGAACTCAACATTTTCACATCATTAATACAGCTCCAATATTAGCTTCATGAATATTGGACAAGTATTATCACATGTTTAAATGAAGCAACAGGTTTTGTTAAAATACTTGTTTTCTCCCTCTAGGGTGAGTATGACTGATTTAAACTGGTGCCAAAATCTTAATATTGTTTTTAAAAGAGTTTTAATAGTAAATAGAGTAATATTATGAATTCTATCCATTGATATCTCTCTCTGATTAAAAAATTAGTGGATTAAGTTTATGTTGATTCCCCTTGACCTCCCCCGCCACCCCAAACTCTGTATTTAAATGAAGAGTTTTCTTGTATCAGGAGATATTAGAAAATATTACAGTCATCCTTCCATATCTGCAGGCTCTGCATCTATGAATTCAACCAATCAGGGATCAAAAATACTCAAAAAAAATAATTCCAGAAGGTTCCAAAAAGTAGTGCTTGAATTCACCATACCTCAACAAATTTGTACATAACTTTTACATTGTATTCTTTATTATTAGTAATCTAGAGATGATTTAATGTATAAAGGAGGATGCATGTAGGTTAAATGTAAATACTATGCTATTTTATACAAGGGACTCAAGCATCCTTGGATTTTGGTGTTGGGGGAGGGTCTTGGGACCAGTCCCCTGTGGATACTGAGGAACGACTGTTAATGTTTGTATTGTCCCTAAAAAGGTTCAGATTGTGTATATGTTTGTTTAATAGGATACATATAATGAAATGAAAGTCATTTGAAGCACTAAGAATCCCTGAGGATAGTGCTCTGGGAGAACTGAGTATGTCATTATGCTAAGAATTTAATGGTTTAAATTAAATTTTAAAAATAGCACAATCTGCTACTTTTTTTTTCTTTTTTTTAATTTTATTTTTAAACTTTACATAATTGTATTAGTTTTGCCAAGTATCAAAATGAATCCGCCACAGGTATACATGTAAAGTTCTATTTTCTATTGGAGTATAATTGGTTAACAATGTTGTGCTAGTTTCATGTCTACAGCAAAGTGATTCCGTCATACATATGCATCTATTCTTTTTAAAATTATTTTCTCATTTAGGTTGTTAGAGAATATTAAGCAGAGTCCCCTGTGCTATACAGTAGGTCCTTGTTGATTATCTATTTTGCATATATAGCAAGTTTCCTTTATACATTAGGAAACTCTTGCTTTTCTCATATATACTGTCCTAAAACTACAGAATCTTTCAGTCACATTAAGACCTTAAGGATCCTCTTAATGATGAATGGTGGTTTAGTCACTAAGTCATGTCTAACTCCTGTGACTGAAAGATTCTGTAGTTTTAGGACAGTATGTATGAGAAAAGCAAGAGTTTCAATGTATAAAGGAAACTTGCTATATTAAAAATAGCCTAATTCTTATAGAGGGTAAATATCAGACTCAGACATTTCAATGAACATAATATCAGAAGATAGATACTTCTTTCATTTCAATATGCCACTCTGAGAGGATTTCCTGACTTTGAGCAAAAGAATAGCATGTGCAATATATGTTCTAGTTGAACTGAAACTTTTCACCAAGTTAGGGACTCAGTAATTTTAATCTTTTCAATATCACAGACTTTGGAAGTAATGAAATCTTCAGCATGCTTCAGTTTCTACCTACTCATAATTTGGAGAGAAATTTTTACCTTTTAGCATAATTTTATTTCATCTTCTTAATAAAGATTTTTCTAAGGTTAATCATCTCTTCAGAGAAGATAGTATAATGAGATATTGTATCAGGAGCCATGTTAGGAAAGTAAAGAAGAATAAAAATTAGAATAACTGTTGACTGTTTTCCTAGGAGAAAGTCAACATTCTGCGAATTCTCAGTGTATTAGTTTATAAAACAGCAGCAGTTACATGTATCAAATTTTGGATACCATTGAAAACTCCTGAACTGTAGAAACCTTATATTTAAAACCACAAAACAGTTTGAGATTAAAATGCAATATTTTGACTCTAACAGCTTTAGCTTTGTTATTATTTAGGGGGTTGTTTTATTTTATGAGTTGCTAACAATGTTTTTAAAAACCCTATGCTTGCTGTATGTTGTCATTAGATTCTATGAGCTGTAATTTTAATTTTGTACCTTTGTATCTTTGCTGTTACACACACACACAAACAAACACATAATCTTAAAGATATTGGGTAATCCGTAAGTATTGTTTAGAAGTACGAGAGTTATGTTTGAAGACAGAGGAAGTAGCTTGAACTTGGAAAAAACACCAGTTGAAAGTATCAAACTTTTGGTTTTTATAGTACTTAGAGCAGTTAAGAAATTGCATACAGTTAAGTATGTGAAAATACAGTCATCACCTTAAAGTTTTAACATCTTACTATGCTCTGAACTAGCCCCTCTGCTTCTTACTAATAGTGTGATTGACATTCCTGATGATGGTGATCTATATCTCCTTCAGAAGGACAATATCCAGGTTGCTATTTTATTTAAAAGTCTTACTGCATACTTTATCTCTTCATGATTAACCATTAGTTTAGGCATCTATACATGCCAATGAAATTGATTCTTTTGCTTGGTCCATACATTATAACACTAAAGTTCAGTTAATACTTTCTTTCATTCCTTAGGGTCTTTTCCCCACCATTTTTTATGGAGGGCTGTTTCCATTTAAAGTTGTACTCTCTGATCTGGAGTGTCCGAAAATGTATATCTGCCTGAGCATATAGTTTTGTGACTTTGATAATCACAGAAATCTCATATTCACCATACAGATGTTCACTGGACCCACAGAACTTGTCTAGCCACTGGTGCCCTTTCTTCCTCTTCATACTTACATCCATTGTCATCCCACAGATACTAATTGAGCTCCTGCTATGTGTCAGGCACTAGTCTAGGTGCTGGGCTACATCAGGGCACAAAGCAAACAAAAATCACACCTCACGAGCTTACACAAATAGAAGTTTAAAATGCCCTGAGCCTCCTTTTGGAAAAAGGCATTGCCAGGCTCAGTATGAAGTACAGATACTGATCATCTGTATAAAGGGACAATATAACTGTGAGTTTTAGGAAAAGAGTTAGAGGCCAGCCTCTCTGAATTGGTGCTGACTTTGGTTGCATTATTAGATTCATAGGCATCGCTTTGTATCTCCTCTCCCTCCCAGGCCTTCGCTCTGTCATTTTCTGTGCTGCGTCCTCCTTATGATTTTTACCTCCAAACATTAGAGGTTATTGGACCTTTCTGCCTCTATATTTATGTTCATGCTAACATTTCATTCAGCCCCATGATTCAAAGAAATGTCCATATGCTTAGGAGACCCAGATTTACAGCTGCAACTTAGATCTCATCTCTGCACTCCGGATTTTTGTATCAGTTGCCTATTCCATATCTCAAGCTGAGATGAATAGGCCCATTGCACTTCACCTGTTGAAAGCAGAATACCCAACTCCCACCCCTCCCATCCCCTTGCATTCTCTGACGTCCACCTTGTACTCTCTACACATCACTGAATCCTACCACCATTCACCCAACTGCTCAGACACTTGCTCACCCAAACAGTTGCGGAGTAATCCTTGTCTCCTTTCCCTCTCACCAACTTGCAACACATAAGCAAAAACTGAACATACGTTCTTAATTGCTTCACCAATAATATCCCAGGCCAAATTTGCCATCTTCAATCTACTGGTTCTAGACTACTGCAAGGGCTTCCTAACTCACTTTTACTCTTGCCCTCCCAGAATTTGGCACACTGGAATTAATCCTCTTAACGAATAAATTGGCTCACATTCTGTTCAAAATGTCTTCCTATTGCACTTAAAAAAAAAAAAAAAGTCCAAAGTGCTTGCTCTGGTTGTGATACTCTAGAACTTGGTTCCCTTGTCTCCACCATATATTCTCCTTCTTTTTCCTGAATTTGTCCACAGCATCCATCTTGACTTCCTTTCCAGGATCAGTAGGTTCATTTTCTGCCCCAGAGCCTTTGCACATCTGTTTGTACCACCTGGGCTCTTCTCCCATATATATACATGGTTTGTCCTTTCACTTCATTTAAATCTCTGCTCAAATGCCATCTCCTTGGGGAGGACCCAATGACCACTCCCCCTGTTACTCTATCCAGTTGCTCTCATCCCCATTCCCTGCTATATATACTTTTACCTTGGCTATATATTATGTAACATTGATTTTTTTTTTTTTGGCTTAATAGTTCATTATGTGTCCCCCATTAAAATGCAAGTACCATAACTCTAGCTTATTACTGGAAGTTTAAGAGTACCTGGTATTTATCGTGTATTTATTGAGTGAATGAATAACTAAATGAAAAATACTTCTAAGGACTATAGTAGAAGCCCTAGCACTGCCACCAGTTAATAGACAGGGGCATGACAAATTCTGCCCTTCTACGGATTTTGTCATCATTATTATTGGAAGTTCTGAGATTCAAAGCATGAGATTAATGGAACATTTACTGAAAGAACTCAAGAGTCTCAGCAATGAATACCTAATTTATTTTTTCGTATTTGTGTTATACCACTAAACTGGAATGCCCACACACTAAGGAAATTATTAATTTCCATGTATGTTTAACTCATTCATTTTAGGGTACTTTTGTGTATAAAGAGTATAGTATACTCAAATGTTTTAAAAACTCACATTCAAATAAGAGTTGTCAACCTAAGGACCAGGAAATTATTGTGTATATTACATGTAGGAAAGCATGAAATGAAGAAGTGATCAGTGTCAGACTATATTGTGTGTGGTCACTTTGTTACTTTGGATTCATATTTTCTTTATTGTATCCTTATCATAAAGTAAAATATATGTATTATATGATTCATATTTCTGTACTTAGTGATGAAATATTCCTATAAAATAAGTTTCATCTTATTTTTCAAGGGGAGTTACCCCATTTTAGATATCTCATAAGTAACGTCTAACTTCTTCAGCCTCTGATACGTTCTTACATGATGGTTTGGTACTTCTTTTTCACCAGAGACCAACAACATTCAGGCATGTTAGTTCATGTGAATGCAGTTAAATTCAGGCAAAATAATTCATCTTAATGCTGTTGAATGCAATAACAAAGCAGACATACTTGGGGTAATTAAAAGGGAATTAAATTTTATTAGACTTTAACTCACCTCATTTCACAGAGGATATTGGCTGACTTAAAAAGTTGACATACAATATGATTTAAAAATAATGTGAACTGGTATTGGGAGGGGGATATGTTTGAAGAATCCAGTTAAAATTCTTTGGATGGTGCAGTGCTTTGAATGCTTCTTGAGTATGTCAGCTATTTGATGAAACATGCTTTATTGCTTTTCTACTTACATTTGCATAACCACTTTTAAGCAGAAAAACTGCATGATTTTAAACTTGATTATCAAAAAGTCCCTTGAATTGAGTTATCCTTATTGAGTTGTGCCTTGACTAATTTTTTGGAACACAAGCGTTAATAGAAAGAGGAACATTGAGAATTTCTCAGAGCAGTTTATACAGCTATTTGTTTCCTCTTTAGGGAACGATGCAACATCAATTGTCAACTGTCTTCATATTTTGGGTCAGACTTTGGATGCAAGGTAAATGGATATGTTTTTATCTCAGTCAATGAGTGTAAAAATGATATATACGAATCTGAAGAAAAAGCTAGTGTCTTCGTTGGAATTGTAATGAAGACTTCAAGTGAAAAAGAAAATATTTTATAAATTAATAATACAAGTAAGTAAGTGTTAGTCGCTCAGTCGTGCCCAGCTCTTTGTGACCCTGTGGACTGCAGCCCACCAGGCTCCTCTGTCCATGAGATTTTCCAGGCAAGGATACTGGAGTGGGTCACCATTTTCTTCTCCAGAGGATCTTCCCAAACCAGGGATCGAACCCAGGTCTCCTGCACTGCAGGCACATTCTTTACTAACTGAGCTACAAGGGAAGCCCAATAATACAAGAGCATTATATTATTTTTATATATAATCAGATACAGATTGTTATTTAAATTTCAAGTAATTTCTGTAGTGGCTAGGTATATAATTAAGAGTTGCATTGGAACTATATCATGTGAGGTAAAAATAATGAGCTACAACTCTAGACAGCTTATTAACTTCAAAGCATGGTAGTTGTACTCCATTTTGTTATAATATTTAGTTTTATAGGAAACATGAGGGTTTTATTCTTATTTTACAGTTGAGTAAAGTGAAGCTCAAGATTCCATAATAAGTGTGGAAGTAGGCCAATTTCCAAGTCCGTGCACTTTCTACCCTGCCCTAATATCACCATGACCAGAAATCCAAATACAAAACCAGTTTGGTTAGCTTGATTCAGCCATTAAACCATTCATTTAATTCATTAATTATCCAGGATATATCTAAATAAAAGTTCCTAAAAGTCTTCCACAGAGAATATTCAGTGATACCTTGAATTATTCATTTTAATGTTTAAGATTTTATTTGAGATGTTTTATATAATAAAACAAGAAAGAAGATACAATTATGCATCTTGATTTTCTACATGAAATAGTGGCTTTTAGCATGTCACT
This sequence comes from Bos grunniens, assembly GCF_055505025.1. Taxonomy (NCBI): domain Eukaryota; kingdom Metazoa; phylum Chordata; class Mammalia; order Artiodactyla; family Bovidae; genus Bos; species Bos grunniens. The sequence goes on along the minus strand of NC_141192.1, from coordinate 35,851,531 downwards.
TTCATACAGAGTTCAGTCTTCAGAGACGTATTTAGAAAAAACGGATTTTCTACCGTTAAAAGTAAAAAAAAAAATGTCTATCAGTTGGTAACTTGATTTAACCGCCATTAAATGTTTCTTTCACACCCATTGCCTCACAAAACAGTCTAGTTTTGTTGGATCTGAGGTGAACTAAACTGGCTCAGGACCTAAGTTTTGTTAGTCATGAAATAAGTATTCTCAAAATTTGAGACCACAGTTGAAAAGCATACATCATTATAACTTTGGGAGCCATTTGGGATTTCCCTAACAGTCCAGTGGTTGATTCAGGGCTCCCAACATAGAGGGCAGGTTTGGGGTTTGATCCCTGGTTGGGGGATTAAGGTTCCTCATTTGTGCGGCCACAGGGAGGGTCGGGAGAGTAGGGACGATGTTTAGAAAAAAAAAAAAAAAGAACTACATTTTGCTTCAAGATCCTAATTAAGTTGACTCTAAAGGCATTTAGGAAAGATTATGCATGTATGGAGTGATATTACTATAACTTCAAGTATATAAGAAAAATAATGTTATTTGAAAGTGGATTAAAAAAATTAAGTTGACTATCGTCATGAACAAATAAACATGATTTAAAAGCATGTTTTATTTGTATTTTCTGTGTTCCTACCACAAGGTATAAGTTGTCCCTTCTTTGCTCCCTAGGACTGTGATGAAGACTGGCCTGGAGAGTGTTAAAAGTGCACTCAGAGCCTTCCTGGACAATGCCGCAGAGGATCTGGAGAAGACGATGGAGAATCTTAAGCAGGGCCAGTTCACTCACACCCGAAACCAACCCAAAGGTGTTACTCAGATTATCAATTATACCACGGTGGCACTGTTACCAATGCTGTCATCATTATTTGAGCATATTGGCCAGCATCAGTTCGGAGAAGATCTAATATGTATGTAAATCTATTAGAGTTTCATTATCTAAATAGTACAATCGGAAATTGTAACAGCCACATCATAGAGATTACTCAAACACTGCTTTAAAAATTTTTTTTTTTTTTTTTGGAAGAACACTTGAGGTTGACATTTGAGTTACAAAACCATTATTATAGAGATAGATCATGAATTCACAGGAGGGACCAGTAAGGTAGTGGTTATAGATAGTCTACATTGTTGACATACAAGTTCCAAATTTTACTCTTTTTATGATGTCTTTTTCCATGGAAATTTTCTAATGCAGTTTCACCATAGGACATGCAGCATTAAGTGTTTTCAAATTATTTCTGAGTTGATGCAAATTGTTTGTGCAAGCTCTCCTACCAATATGTGAAGACTGCTGAGACAAAGTCTGTATCTAAATAATTGATCTACCAGGGTGGCTCAAATGTCTTTGGTTTATAGATTTCAGTCTGTTTTCATAGGGGATTTCATCTGCTGTTTTTGTCTGGAATTCTGTAGTTATTAAAAATAGCCACAGAATGCCGAAGCTTGAGTGGAAAGAGAACACATGACCTAAGTTCCTTCCCTTCTGCCTGTATGAACATGAAGGAAGATAAAAGCCCGTATCTAGCAGTCAAGTGGGTCTTGCCCACAGACCCACCCACTCAGACTCTCAAATGGTGTAGGTCTCCCAGGTAAAGTTCTGTAAAAACCATTGTGGTAATCAGAGAATGGCACAAAGACTAGTTTCAAAATATTGACACTACTTGAACCAGTGGGAACATTACTTCCCATCCCATATTGACATAGAAACAAGTATGGGAGAGGAGAATGACTTCTCCATTCATGATATGGTGTGTCTTCCAGAAAGTGGTAACAGAGATGGCATTAGAAATCCAAGGTTCTTATATTTCTTTGCCTGTTGAACAGTTTATTGAATCAGAGATCATCTTAGAAGTTTTATTTTCTAACTTTAGAAACTACAAGAGTAATTTTCTTATGCTTGGAATTCTAAGTTGTTTCAGAAATAAATGATACACCCCATTCTCCAGCATTCTCATTCTTGTTCATTGAGAGTTAAAATAAAAGATACTGTCTTTATGTACCTTTGAAACAGGAGTCAAAATGGACCTGTCCTCCCAGATATTCTTATGCTTAGTTTTATTCTTGAAGAAATCCTTATTCTTATGCCTAAAGAAAAATGATAAATTGTTCCTGATAATATTTTGTCTGTATAATCAGAGCATGAGTCTTTAGAATGCTTTTAGCTCCTTCAAGAAAAGACTTTTATTTGAGAAAAGAGTTTTAAATGTAATTTAAATATAATTTTTAAATTTTGTATTTTAAAATATAATCATGAATTTAAATATAATTTTATATGTTATATTTTGTCAAATATTAAAATATTAGTATGTCTTTGATATAGAATTTTGTTTTTAGCCTAAACTTTCTCAGGACAGTGTATTGATAACAAGTGTTTTGAATGAAATTCTCTTTTTCCTTAGTGGAAGATGTACAGGTGTCATGTTATAGAATTCTGACTAGCTTGTATGCTTTGGGAACCAGCAAGAGTATTTATGTGGAAAGGTAAGATTTTAAGAGTTTAACTTCTTACTAATAGTTTTTTTAGATGTTATAATTATTCATTTCCAGGGTTTCATTTTATAACTTTTTCCTTAGTTATAAACTAAACAACCAGATTGATGTGTTGAATTCCTTGGGAGGAATTAGGCAATCTTTAAGCTAAATGCTAAATTTGATTGATATGTTTATTAATATAATAAATGCCAATTTATGAATGAAAAATGTAAAGCAATAATGGTAAAGACCATATTTAATATAAAGTTTAAACTTTACAGCGTTAATGAATCTTATAAAAGACTGAATATGGGTAGTTATTAAACCAGTTTAATTTTTTCTTAAGTTCAAGAGGGGAAGATTTGTAGGGTCAGAGGATGTGGACAGATCAAGTAAGATAAGGTGTCCCCACTGAACTGAAGCAAAGAGATCACTGGTAACTTTAGTAAAAAATTTCTATGGAAGAGAGAAGAAAAAGAAGACTTTTTTTTACCAGTTAAAATAAAAAGATATGCTAATAAAAGACCAATAAATGAAGTAAAAATAAATCAAAGGTATTCTGAGAGAGGAATATTGAGTAGATGTAAATTCTCTTCAAATTAATCTTAATTATAATACAATTTCAAGTAGATATTTGCTTTTTTACTGAACTTGAAAAAATAATTCAGAAGTTCATTAGGAAGAATAAATGCATGAGACTAGCATATACAATTTTGAGAGAGAAAAATAAAATAATAAATGGATATGCATGTGGCCTACCAAATATTAAAACTTTTTAAAAATGGTAAAGTTGCAATTACCAGTATATAGGAAAGTAGATCAATGTAAAAAAATAATTGCTTTTTTTCTAAATATTTTTGAAGTTTTATCTGCATTTTAAGTTAATCTTTTTTTAAATAATTTTTTGTGGCTATAAAATATATTTTATCCTAAGGAAGTATCATAATATATTGAAATGTTCCTTCATTTTTGACATATAGCCTCTTTTCTCTTTTCATTATCATAAATAATGCTAAATCTATGTTCACAATTTTCTGTGTGTATTTATTTTCTTTCCTTTATCAGAATTTGGAGATCTGGGTTAAAAAGTATGCACATATTAAAGGTTTATGATACACATTTTACTATTTTTTAAAAAACTGATTCATTTTATACTATAAAGTTTGCAAGAGTGCCGGGGACCAGCCCCGGCTGATCCAGGGTATTCGAAGGAGAGACGGCATAGGCGAGGATCAGGAAACACTTGCTTAATTAAATGTTAATTAAGGATATAAAGAGTAATAGAATGAGGATAGCTCAGTGAAGAAATTCAGTGGAGAAAAGAGGCTGAAATAAGGATAGCTCAGTGAGGAAATTCAGTGTAGAAAAGAGGCTGAATAATTCAGCCAGAAGGTAAGAGAAAGAACGACATGGTGAGACCAAGTTTCGGTGAACAAGGCCCGCACTTTATTTTCCAAAGTAGTTTTTATACCTTAAGTTATGCATAGAGGATAATGGGGGAAGGGGTAGAGTCAGGCAGCAAGCCAGGCTTTCTTCCTGCAAACTTATCATATGCAAAAGCTTAGGTGATTTGCATCATCTTCTGGGTCGCCCGGAGGCCTGTTAACATTTTAAGACCTTCTCTTCAGAAAACTTATTTTTCTCTAAAGGTGATTGGTCAGGAGCCACCCTCCAAAAGCATTAGATAAAGTTGCATTCCTACAGAGCAAAGGTGTGGTGGGCTATAACAAGAAAAAGAATTAACTCAAGGGTCCCAGGTTACAAACATTAAAGCTACTACTTACACCAATTATATTAATCAATACACTGCCAGGGACACAGCAGGTAAGGGATATGGAGACTTAGCAGCAAACATTGGCCCAACAAGTGAAAATCCCTTCACCAATACAATTTCTGATCAATCTTTTAACTGCTCAAAGGAATCTGTATTTAGACAGTTTAGAACATCTCTTGCCTCTCACAGTTGGGAGGCTCTGAACAATCACATGTGGCCGGAAAAACCTATTCAGGCAGGCTAGAGGATTTCCAAAGGAGTTTGTAGGTTAAACACTGTCACACCCAGGAATTATTAACTGGAGCTGTAAGCTAACTCTTTTTTCAGAGAGGTAGTGGGGGACAGCCCCCCGTAAAGTCAGAGGTGTAGGTGAGAGCACAAAGCAGAAAGTAGGCAGACTCTGGTTTTGGGGGTAGATGCTCGAGAATTTCCAGGGAGACTCCTGAGGCTCGATCCCGCCTTTGTGTATGCCGAGCCTCCTTCCTCATGACCTTTGTCATGGGCGGAGTTCCTCACGCTGGCTACCGGCAGTGATAGAATTCTAGTTGAGCTATTCCAGATCCTGAAATATGATGCTGTGGAAAGTGCTGCACTCAATATGCAATATGCACTCAATATGCAATATGCCGGCTCCAGGCACAAGAGGATTCTTACTTCCTCACATGTTTCTCATTTCTGATTATTCTTTTTTACTATTTATAAATTTAATAGTTAAAATGGGATATCATTTTTATTTTCAGGTGCATTTCTCTGATTACTCGATATGGGCTACTTTGTTATGTTTACTTTGCCATTTTTATTTATTTGATAAATTGCCTTTTCTAATTTTTTGTCCATTTTTCTATTAGTTTATTGTCTTACTCATCAGTAATAACCTTTCTATTTATTAATTATTAACCTCTTGTCTGTCATTTCTCCTGTTTTTATGATTTTTCACATTTTTATCCCTTTATAGTGCTTATATATAAGACATAATGTTACAGATAGTTTTTATGCCATGAGAGTTTTGAACTTTTATATAATCAAATCTACCAGTTACGTCATATGTGTCTTCCTCTTATTTTCATGATTTTAAAAAGTTTATACTGTACCTTAACAACTAGAAATTAAAATATTTGTTCTCCTAGGTTTTTCATGTTTTCATTTGTCTAGATTTACTTTTTAATTCTTTTGTTCATTCAGTAAATATTTATTAAATGTCAGATTCTGGGATACAGCAATGAACAGATAGATCCCTGCTCTCAAAGAGCTTAGGTCAAGTGGAAGAAACAGAACAAATAAACTGATAAATGTTATAGTGGCAAGTTATTGTGTGTGAGGAGCATGCAATTCGGAGAATTACATGGGGTCGTCAGGAATGTATTTTTTAAAACATGGTTCTTTGGACTCAAAACTTTACTCAATAGGAAACAAGTAGGAGGTAAGTCTAGGTGTGTGTCTAATAACTTTTGTTGTCTCATTGAAATACGACTGGAGTCTTTAGCCAAATCATGGTTGAAAAAACAAGCGTGAGAAGCTTGAGGAAGGCAGAGAATATCCGAAATCGTTTGTTGTTCTTCGGTTGCTAAGTTGTGTCTCTTTGCGACCCCATGGACTGCAGCACACCGGCCTTCTCTGTCCTTCTCTACCTCCCGGAGTTTGCTCAAGTTCATGTCCATTGAGTTGGTGATGGTGTCTAACCATCTAATCCTCTGTTGCCCTCTTTTGAAATGATTATCTCAGGGCTAAGAAGAGAATTTACTAGAAATGCATCTGAATTTCATGTTTCTGTTTGGCGTTTGTTATGTAGAATTTAAATTCAATTTTTAAATCATCCATCATGTCTAACATAATGATTTATTAAATGTTCCTTTTATTCACTGATTTAAAATAAACTCAATCATACACTAAATATGATAGGTTATATTTATAGAATGTGTTCTAGAATATACATTTCTAGAATTCTGTTCTATTATTTGATTTTTTGAATGATAAGAGCAGTACTGTTTAGCCTAAATTATTAGTATTTTGTAATTTATTTTAATACATGGTAGTCAAAATTCTCTTATGCCTCAGCAGTTATTCTCTTATACCTCAGCACTTACCGTTATTGTTTTTTGCTGTTCTTGCCTGGATATTTTTCTTGATAAAATTTGGATCATTCTCTTAGAGTCTAAAAAAAAGGTATATGTGCATTTTATTCAGTTAACTTCACAATTGTAGAGTGATTCTGGGCGAATATAAAAATAAAAATTTGAAGGTGAATAAAAGGTATTTGGAAAAAATGATGGTATACTAAAAAATGTAATGTTATAAAAATGTTATTTTTATACAAATCATTTAAAAGAAATGTTGCTATTTCCAGAAAACAACACAAATGATCAAAATTAATCTGAGAATTACTATTTGAATTGGTATTTTAAAGTGAATCATTAAGTAATTCAGAAGAATTATTAATGAAATAAAAGGACTAGCTCAATATCCTGGTGGCTCAGATGGTAAAAAGTCTGCCTGCAGTGCGGGAGACCAGTCTTCAATCCCTGGGTTGGGAAGATCCCTGGAGAAGGGAATGGCCACCCACTCCAGTATTCTTGCCTGGAGAATCCCATGGACAGAGGAGCCTGGTGGGCTACAGTCCATGGATGGGATCGCAAAGAGTCAGACACAGCTGAACAACTACTGCTTTCACGCTTTGAATCAGATGTCAGGAAATTGGTTACCTACCTTGGGGTCATACATGAAACATTTTAGGCTATTAACTTCTTAAAGTATGTCTCATTATTTTAAAACATTTATTGAACCCATATCGTGTACTAGATATTTTGCAATTCTGTCCTCATTTTTAGGTAAGGAAAGAAAAACTTGAAAAGTGTAAGTAATTTTCCTACAGTGAGTGACGCAGCGTTAGGAGTAAGATCAGGTCTTGGATCTGTATGAATAAAAGCCTGTGCTCTTTGTAATTGCTTGATGTCTTATTTTTAGTAATGCAATGTTATTCAATGTGTAAACTGAAGTTTACCTTATTCAGTTTCTTTCTGTGAAGGGATATTTTCTCCTAGCAGAGTACCTATCTAGTCGTTTTAATTAAAATATTAAATAATCAAGCATTATTTATTATTTTTAATAAGAAATTTAAAACTACCCAAGAGAATTATGTTATCTTGTTAACTCAATCCATTTTATTGACTTTTAAATTAAATATATATACCAAGTCATTTAAAGAGTTCATAATTTGTTGAACTCTCATATTATTCTATATTTAATAAACATTTAAGGTGCCAGTAAAGCCTTGGATTAAGTAGAAAACTGAGGGAGAGAGAGAATTTAAATATATCAGTGGCAGGAGAATTCTTAAATAAATTGATCACAGTTTGATTCCCAAGGCACCACCTTCTCTTGAAAATGAATAAATCAGTTTTAAGTGTTATCAATAGTCTTTAGCATCTAGTGTATCTTACTATTTCATAACTAATAACCTGACATTATTTATATAACCCTGAAATTAATTATATATGGCAAACTTTCAGAAAGTTATATGTGTGTTAGTATTAGTACTTTATTTTTTAAAATTTTTTTTATCAAAATCCATTTATTCATATGGCAAGAATTGTTCCTTAGAACACTGTGTTAAAAAAGAAAGAAAAGGAAACCAAATGAAATGTCCAAACTCGTGGAGGCATTTATAAGTGTGATTGTTGTTGTTGATATTTTTGGCTGTACTGTTTTTAACTTCTCTTAAGCTGACAGGTGATTTAGATTTAAAAAAAAAAAAATGGTAGGAAACTTGCTATGGAAAGCAGATGATAATTTACAATATAGAGGTTGGATCTGAGGGGTAGTTTTTATCAGTAGCTCTATGATTGTCTTTCTTTTAGGTTGACTTTGCCAATTTTAATATAACTTCTTCAGTTATTCACTTAGCAGACTTTAAAAATGTAAAGTTTCCATTTACAGGCAACGTTCTGCATTGGGAGAATGTCTGGCTGCTTTTGCTGGTGCCTTTCCTGTAGCATTTTTGGAAACTCACCTGGACAAGCACAATATTTACTCCATCTACAATACAAAGTCTTCGAGAGAGAGAGCAGGTAGCACAGAAGCATGTGTGGTACTTGATATTTGAAGCTAAAACTGAATGACATTTGTAGTATTTTACAACCATAATTTTTTAATGGGCTATTTTAATTTATTATCTCCAAAGCTATTTGTTCTTAAGTCTTATTATTTGGAAGTTTTTGGAGTGTTGTATACTATCTCCATTGTTTTTCTGAAAGAAAATTTATTTCTTTTAAATTAATGAACCACAGACAAGTTAACCCTCTTAATAATAAGACAGAATAATCAGCAGTATGGAAAAAATAGGTCACTCTAATTCAGTTATCTCTTATAGGTAGTCAGCACATGTACAATATTCTTATTTGTTATGATTATGTATTCACTGGACAAGGAAATGGCAACCCACTCCAGTATTCTTGCCTGGGGAATCCTGTGGACAGAGGAGCCTGGTGGGCTGCTGTCCATGGGGTGGTACAGAGTCGGACACGACTGAAGCGGGTTAGCATGCATGCATGCATTGGAGAAGGAAATGGCAACCCACTCCAGTGGTCTTGCCTGGAGAATCCCCGGGATGGAGGAGCCAAGTGGGCTGCCATCTATGGGGTCCCACAGAGTCGGACATGACTGAGATGACAGCAGCAGCAGCAGCAGCAGCAGCATGGATTCATACTTTGCTTTTCTCTCAGTTCACTTGCTAGATCCATCTTATTGGGACAGTTTTATTTCATGTGATTTTTTTCTAACAGTATTGTCCTCTAAGTCTGATAAACTATATTGTATATTAGTTGTTTTCCAAAAGCCTTGCAATCAGTCACTTCAGTCACTCAGTCATGTTGGACTCTTTGGGACCCCATGGACTACAGCACACCAGGCCTGCCTGTCCATCACCAACTCCCAGAGCTTACTCAAACTCATGTCCATTGAGTCGGTGATGCCAGCCAACCATCTCATCCTGTGTCATCACCTTCTCCTCCTGCCTTCAATCTTTCCCAGCACCAGGGTCTTTTCAAATGAGTCAGTTCTTCATATCAGGTGGCCAGATTGTTGGAGTTTCAGCTTCAGCATCAGTCCTTCCAATGAATGTTCAGGACTGATTTCCTTTAGGATGGACTGGTTGGATCTCCTTGCAGTCCAAGGGACTCTCAAGAGTCTTCTCCAATACCATGGTTCAAAAGCATCAGTTCTTTGGCACTCAGCTTTCTTTATAGTCCAACTCTCACATCCATACACGACTACTGGAAAAACCATAGCTTTGAGTAGACAGACCTTTGTTGGTAATGTCTCTGCTTTTTAATATGCTGTCTAGGTTGGTCATAACTTTTCTTCCAAGAAACAAGCATCTTTTAATTTCATGGCTGCAGTCACCACCTGCAGTGATTTTGGTGCCCCCCCAAATAAAGTTGGTCACTGTGTCCACTGTTTCCCCATCTATTTGCCACGAAGTGATGGGACCAGATGCCATGATCTTAGTTTTCTGAATGTTGAGTTTTAAGTCAACTTTTTCCCTCTCCTCTTTCACTTTCATGAAGAGGCCCTTTAGTTCTTCTTCACTTTCTGCCATAAGGGTAGTGTCATCTGCAGATCTGAGGTTATTGATATTTCTCCCAGCAATCTTGATTCCAGCTTGTGCCTCATCCAGCCTGTTTCTCATGATGTACTCTGCATATAAGTTAAATAAGCAGGGTGACAATCTACAGCCTTGACGTATTCCTTTCCCTATTTGAACCAGTCTGTTGTTCCATGTCCAGTTCTAACTGTTGCTTCCTGACCTGCATACAGATTTCTCAAGAGGCAGGTCATGTGGTCTGGTATTCCCATCTTTCAGAATTTTCCACAGTTTGTTGTGATCCACACAGTCAAAGGCTTTGGCATAGTCAATTAAACAGAAGTAGATGTTGAGTTCCCCAAACTTGGACAAGAATATTTGCTGTTCACAAATGCATGCATCTCTGTTAATGAGACATATGCATTTAATTAATGAGATCATTTAGTTAATGAGATCATTTTGTGTAATTCATGTTTGTATGGGAGTTACTGGTTACACTAATTTTATAGTGAATTTTTCAAGTAAGAATGCTTTTTAAAAGCTGAATAATTATCATTTACTTTACCTAGTTTGTGATTCTAATTTCATATCACAGAGAGGAAGCTAAAGGAAAATATATTGACTATAACTTACTGATATTTTTCGAGATAGTTGCATAATATATTTGTAAACAGTAAAACACAATTGAATTTGTATTATTATCTGTGTAAGCATGTCTTGTTGTCTTATTAAGGATTTTTGATCCTTTAATATTTTTGCAATGAATCAAGCATGAAACAGATTGCTATTTCATTACAGATAAGCAAATACACAGAGCCAATAATTTACCTGTTTATTTCTTATAATACATCATTTTCATAACAAAGCAAAGGAACTGCATTTAGTGATTCTCCTTCATTCACTTTTTACTCAAGCCATTCAACATATGATTGTTGGTAGGTGGAGGAGACAGGATACAAAGATGAATATGATTTGGTTCTTTTCCTCTGGGAGGTTCTAGATGCATCAAGGGAGAGAAACTGATGAATATATGTGATAGAATTCACAATAAAGAACACTGGGGATGTGAAAAAGCAGTTTGAGCTAAGAGCACCTGGGAAGACTTAGCAAAGTTGGTACAATATGAGCCTTGAAATTAGGGACACTGCAACGCTGGTACTTAGGGGAAACTTCAAGTACTTTGAGGTGGTGATAGCTTTCAGGGAAGAAAGAGAAAAGATGAGGTAAGTATTGGAAAACCAAGAAGAGGTGAGGCAGGCTTTCCAGGTCAGGTAAGGAATGGGGACTGTACCAGTGCAATAGGACCCTTTCACTGGCTTTGAAAAGTGGAGTAACATGAGTAGATTTGCATTGCAGCAAAACATCATGATAGAAATAAGAGAGATGGAGTAGTGTGTGTCACCAATTAGAAAATGATTGTGGTAATTCAGAAGAGATCTGATTGGATAAGGCCCCTTGGATGAAGTTTGTAGTGCAGAGGTTATGAGAAATCCTCGAGATACAAGCGTTTCCTATAGGAGATGAAGGAGCCTCCCAGCCTAGAATTTCTCCCAGGTTTCTAACCTGGGTGACTCGCCAGACAACCTTGTCCTCACCGAGATACTACTAGTACAGGCTGAAGAGCTAGATTGGAGAGGAAAGGTCAAGTTTAATTTAGACCCTTTTGCAGTGGCTTTTTGACACATTCCTTATGAAGCACATACTCACACAAAGCTTTAGGAAATATGGGATTGAGAGTTAATTTGCCTGATCAGAATCTCAAAGGAATGGCCAGAATTGCCTAGGCAAACATACAAGCTAAGAGAAGTGAGTTCAACACAAATCTCTAAAGAAAACCCACATATAAAAGTTCAGCAAGGTGAAAAGATTTAGTAAAAAGAGACTGGCAAAATTTAGAAAAGAGTCGAGAAAGACTGAATGCATTGAAGTTAAGGAAAGGGGGATTTTAGGAAAAGGGAATTTTGGTCAGTGATGTGAAGTTTTACTTTAGATAAGGATTAAAAAAATAAAATTGTTTAGTGGTAGAAAGCAGAGCATTCACATCTGTGGCTAGGAGAGCATCTGAAAAGTGAACAGTCTGGGAGAGACTTAAGCAAATGTATAGGCTGCTAGGGAGGAGACAATGGAGAAGGAGCTGAAGATGCAATCCTGAGCAAGGCATCTGCTGGAGTGTAGGCTTGACATCAGGTCACAGGTGGAACAGTGAACCTCAGAACTCCTTCCTCTGAAAAGGGGAATAGAGGTGAATGTGAAACCAGATGCACAAATCCTGGCCACATGAGAGCAGGCAGTTGGAGGGAGAGACATCTGATACTCCTGTTTGCTCTGAAGTACAAGGGGTGGTCATTTGCTGATCTTCAGGTGGTGGAGTTGGGACTTGGGGGCAAAGAAAGTTTGAAATAGCTACCATGAGAAGAGGGAGTGGGATCCAGCTGAAGACATGCCAGGTCTGGCTGAATTTTGAAGCTCAGCATGAAATGGTTGCTGATGTCTGTTATTAACAGTGGCCACGTGGCTGGCAGGTCACTTCTTTGACCGAACACGTGTCATTTGTATGTGTGTTTCTCTAGCTCTTAATTTGCCTGCTAACGTAGAAGATGTTTGTCCAAATATACCGTCTTTGGAGAAGCTCATGGAAGAAATTGTGGACTTGGCTGAGTCCGGGATTCGCTACACACAGATGCCACATGTGATGGAAGTTGTCCTGCCCATGCTTTGTAGTTACATGTCTCGTTGGTGGGAGCATGGGCCTGAGAATAATCCAGGAAGGGCTGAGATGTGCTGTACAGCTCTGAACTCAGAGCACATGAACACGCTGCTGGGCAATATCCTGAAAATCATATATAATAACTTGGGTATTGATGAGGGAGCCTGGATGAAGAGGTTAGCAGGTAAGACTGAGAAGCAATGTGCCATTTACGTTTTGTTTTCAGAAAGGTTCAAAGTACAGAAGACTAGAATCTTCCTCTCTCAGTCTTGATTAATATTTGCTTCTGTACTCAAAAAATATTCTTGATTATTTCTTTCATGCTGTTTGCTGTTCTTAAAAAAAAACCCAAAAACTAGATTTAATCAGACATTGTGTAACTTTCCATATAGTTAGTACATTTAAGTGAGTAAACATTTTCTTAATTTGACCAATCTCATGAAGATTAATCTTGCTAAGATTAATTAAAACACAGCAATCAAAATTAATGATTCTGTAAACAGAGAGAAAAATAAAACTGGATTTTGAACTCACCCACTTTTAGTAATCTATCTTTGCAGGAGTCAGGGAGGATTGCACTATTTATATTGAATAATTGGAAGCAATCTGAGTGACCAGGCACTAGAGAATGGTTAAACAGGTTGTGTATATCCATATTCCAGAGTATTATGCTTTCTTTAAATGTTAAGATTTCAATATTTTATGACTTAGAGAATATTCAGAATATCATGGAGGATTAAAAGAGTTTTAAAAACTTGAGTTTGAAAGTATACATATGAAGTTGTTTATTGGCAGAATCCCCCCCCCAAATACACCAATGTCTTATTAATTTGGATAGGGTGATTTTGGTTCATTTTTAACATCTCTCTTTTATACATTTCCCCATTGCATCTATATTACACTTACAGGAAAAAAATTCATTTTAAAAAAGGCTTAAAAAATAAACTTATGGTTACCAAATGGGAAAGGTTGCTGGGGTTGTGGGGGGGGGGGAGGAATAAATTAGGAGTTTGGGATTAACGTGTACACACTACTATATATAAAATAGACAGTCAATAAGTACCTACTATATAGCAGAGGGAACTCTACAGTATTCTGTAATAACCTATATGGGAAAGGAGTCTGATAAAGAATGGATATATGTATATGTATAGCTGAATCACTTTGCTGCACACCTGAAAGTAATACAACATTGTAAATCAACTATACTCCAATATAAGATAAAAATTAAATTAAAAAAATGGCCCAATCAAGCTTAAAACTGTTGTTAACAGCTTCAACTATTATTAAATAAAAAGGCAATATTATATGTAATCTAACTCTTCCTTTGGAACAAAGATGAAGACAGTTAAAGTGTCATGGCATAGTGGTTATGTTGTAGTAGACATGTGGTCTCAGGATTATTCAATGTGTATCTCTTCTTTAAAAAAAAAAAAAAAGAGGGGCCCAGGGGACTTTTTCCACTGGGGGACTTTTCTTCTTTGTGGGAAAGTAATTGATTTTCAAAGTGAATGAATGTCTTTTTTTTTTAATTCTCATTTAGCTACCAATTTCTTTTTTGAAAACAAGGAAGCACGTCAGATTCAATTCAGTAATCATTTTTGAGCAGCAGCTATGTAATTAGGTTTGGGACTAGAAAAGGGGCTGAGGGATGGGCTGAATTCTGAAGGAAGCCATGTGCTGGAGGAGAGGGAGGCTTAATCATGCTACAATTGTAATGACCATCTAATCCTCATTTAATGAATGTTTATGCAGAACAGCATATTAATGTCTTTCTTCAAACAGTGTTTTCCCAGCCTATTATAAATAAAGTGAAACCTCAGCTCTTGAAAACTCATTTCTTGCCATTAATGGAGAAGCTCAAGAAAAAGGCAGCAATGGTGGTATCAGAAGAGGACCATCTGAAATCTGAGGCCAGGGGAGATATGTCTGAAGCCGAACTTCTCATCCTAGATGAGTTCACCACACTGGCCAGAGATCTCTATGCCTTCTATCCGCTCCTGATTAGATTTGTGGACTATAACAGGTAGACCAGCGGTCCCCAACCTTTTTGGCACCAGGGACTGCTTTCATAGCAAATAATTTTTCCATGGACCTGGGGTTGGGTTGAGAGTGATGGTTTTGGGATGATTCAAGCACATTACATTTATTTCTATTATTATTGCTTTGTGATATATAGTGAAATAATTATGAAACTCACCATGAGGCATAATTACTGGGAGCCTTGAGTTTGTTTTTCTGCAAATAAGGGGTACTTCCCATGGTGAAGAATCTGCCTGCTAATGCAGGAGACATGGATGTGATCCATGAGTCAGGAAGATCCCCTAGAAAAGGAAATGGCGATTCACTCTAGTATTCTTGCCTGGGAAATCCCATGGACAGAGGATCCTGGTGGGCTACAGTCCATGGGGTCGCAAAAGAGTCAGACACAACTGAGTGACTAAACAACAACAACACAAAAGGAGAAAACACATAGATCTCTCGTGTGTGCAGTTTACAGTAGAGTCTAATGCCACTCATGCTGTGACAGGAGGCAGAGCTCAGGCGATAAAGAGAGTGATGGGGAACAGCTGTAAATACAGATGAATCTTTGCTCGCTTGCCTGCAGCTCACCTCCTTCTTTGCAGCCTTGTTCCTAACAGGCCATGGACTGCTAACCGTCCATGGATTGGGGACCCCTGAAGTAGAATGTTCAAAAGTGATTTAATGTCTCTAATTCAGTCATAACTTTACTGGGTTCATATGTCCCAGTGGAATTGCTTCATTCACTACTTAGCAATGAGATTTTGCATGAGGATGACATTACCAGATGTTTGTACATAAGTGAATTTCGCCAAGCACAAATTACAGTGGGAGATCCCATTCTGGAGCAGTCTACCTCTCATATGTGAAAGCTAGTAGTTTGTCAGTTACAATGTTTAAATTATTTTAAAGGTTACAACTGTACACTGAACAATTTTTGAGCTCTGTGAGCAAGCACGATTGCCCTCAGTTTACTTGGTTTCAAACTTTGAGAGGTGATTTTTTTTTTTTTAATTAACTTTAAGAAATAACTGAGGCACCACTTTATTATACGCTCCAGGGCAAAATGGCTGAAAGAGCCTAACCAAGAAGCAGAAGATCTTTTCCGCATGGTTGCTGAGGTGTTTATCTACTGGTCAAAATCCCATGTAAGTAGAAAAATATTGACAATGCTTACTGTTTCATATATGTTAAGGACTTACAAAATTTAATCAATTTCCCAATCCCCTTAGTTAATACCTATTACAGTTTCTCAAGCTTGTCTCATAAATATCATTAAACTGGTGAGGAGAGAGACAAGGTTTCTCTGGGGAGTTTGAGGCAGTGTAAGCCTTCTGTTGACTATTGTAACTTATCCTCAGTCACAATGATTTTTAATTGCCCTGAGTTATCATAACTGATTTATCATAATCAGTAGGTTTTTAGATGAATGCCCAATGATACTTTTAAGAATAATAAAAAATCTGAGTATGTGCTTTTTAATTTCATGAATATATTTAAAACACAAACATGTTCAGTTCAGTCACTCAGTCGTGTCTGACTGTGACCCGATGGACTGCAGCACACCAGGCTTCCCTGTCCATCACCAACTCCCAGAGCTTACTCAAACGCATGTCCATAGAGTCAGTGATGCCATCCAGCCATCTCATCCTCTGTCATCCCCTTCTCCTCCTTCCTTCAATCTTTCCCGGCATCAGGGTCTTTTCCATTGAGTCAGTTCTTTGCATCAGGTGGCCAAAGTATTGGAGTTTCAGCTTCAGCATCAGTCCTTCCATTGAACACCCAGGACTGATCTCCTTTAGGATGGACTGGTTGGATCTCCTTGCAGTCCAAGGGACTCTCAAGAGTCTTCTCCAACACCACAGGTCAGAAGCATCAATTCTTCAGTGCTCAGCTTTTCTTTATAGTCCAACTTTCACATCCATACATGACTACTGGAAAAACCATAGCTTGGACTAGATGGACCTTTGTTAGCAAAGTAATGTCTCTGCTTTTTAGTATGCTGTCTAGGTTGGTCAAAAAAAATTTTGTTTTCCAAGGAACAAGCGTCTTTTAATTTCATGGCTGCAGTCAACCTGCAGTGATTTTGGAGCCCCCCAAAATAAAGTCTCATTGTTTGTTTCCCCATATATATTTTAACTCAGATTTTTAAAGGTGAAACTATATAAGTATCCATAAGATTAATAGTAAAATTAGAATATTAATATGAGCTGGATGAAAATTGAGGCTTAGTCTATTCTCTGTCCTCAGTAGAAATCGTTAATTGCTTATTAATTATTAATATATGTAGATGCTTACTATGAAGCTGTTTTGTTCAGGTTATGCTTCTTTAAAAAAGAAGGACATACAGTTATATTGTTAGCCTCTCTTTTAAAACTCTGTGGTTTCTGCTTTTATTCTATATTTGCTTTAACTACTACCAGTGCTTAAACACTTGACTTTCCTGGTGTTTTTATGTTCCTAAATTTAAAGTGAATAAAATAATGTTAGGGTACATGAAAAAGTAGTTAAAATATCTGACAGAAAGTTGTGTTATAGTTGTGCACGCCCTTAGTAAACCTGTGTTTATTCCAAAAGCAGTACATGTGCTTTTCATCAAGTAGTTGGAGTTCGAGTGTTCATTTTATCCCCTGGTAGCTGTGTGACTTGGTTACTTAAATTTCCTAAATCTTAGTTTTCCCATCTTTAAAACATTCATATTTCTATCTTAGTTCCCAGAATTGTTGTTCCCAGCCAGGCACCCTCACTGGATATTCAACAGCTATTTGTTTCCTTTCTTTATATCTTATATATTAAATTACTACTTATCTTGGTAGAAACTTTGGGGTCCTGTGTAATCTGTAATTATTTGAACTTCTTATCTCTGTGATTTTAATTGAAACCTCCTTTGGAACGTCTCAGAATTTCAAAAGGGAGGAGCAGAACTTTGTGGTGCAGAATGAAATCAACAATATGTCTTTCCTTATTATGGACACCAAGTCAAAGATGTCCAAGGTATGACTATAATCCATTTTATGTTCTAGAAAATGTTTGAATATTATGTTCATTCATTGAATAGGTTGATATTTTTTAGATCTTTTGAAGGTTTATACCTGGAATTTGATAGATTTGATAATATTGTTTACTGACTAAACACACACCCACACAGATTTAAGGATACCTAGGACTTGTAATCAGGTGTGGTAAGATATATAGACATGGAAATGACTGTCATGGAGGAAGAAGATTTTATTCACAGTTCCCTGGAGGCAGAAGGGTAAGTCATGAGGCAGAGGGATGAAGGGGAGAATGTGAACAGGAACCTTTCTTATGGTTTCTGTGGGAAGGAGCAGGCATCGTAGGGTAAGAAGGTTTAGAATTGGATGGTTTGAATAATTTCAGTGGGCTCTGGGGTGTAGGGACTGTTCCTAGTTGTCTGGTGCCTGGTCCTTGGTGATGAGGGCAGGTGGACTGGGGTTCAGGTAAAGGAGATGATTGGAGGACAAGGACTCTGGATTGACTGGTTTGTCTGTGAAAGATGTGCTTACAGGCAAGTAATTTTGTATCTCTAGGAACTGACTAGCTCTGGGAGGAGCAATCAAAGATCAGTAAGGCCAAAGATATCAAAGCATCAAAATAATAAGGCATGCTTAATAGACATGCTAAGTCACTTCAGTCATGTCCAACTCTGTGTGACCTCATAGGCGGCAGCCCACCAGGCTCCCCCGTCCCTGAGATTCTCCAGGCAAGAATGGTTGGAATGGAAATGGGTTGCCATTTCCTTCTCCAATGCATGAAAGTGAAAAGTAAAGTGAAGTCGCTCAGTCGTGTCTGACTCAGCGACCCCATGGACTGCAGCCCACCAGGCTCCTCCGTCCATAGGATTTTCCAGGCAAGAGTACTGGAGTGAGTTGCCATATACACATTCACAAAATTGCCAACCAATATGATGTACCTATAATTAGTCAATGATATATATTCATCAAGAGTAAATATATGTACATATATACACCTCAAAATAATTAGCTGCATTGTTTAAGAAAGAACCACATGGATAAATATAAAATTCTCACACATGAAATGGAAATTTTTGTTTTCTCTGTCACTCAAGTTGGGGATTGGCATGTACGCATGGTTGCTCAGTCATGTCCAGCTCTGCAGAAGACCTTTAAAAACACTGAAAAATATGTGCTTTTATTGTTTGTATTAGTACTAAATAAGAAGATGAATATATTACATGGGATAGTGCACAAGGTATGCTAGCGAATAGTCAAATATGCAAAATAGTAAGGCACTCTAGCCAAGGATATCAATCTCTACCAACTCAACAAATTACTCAAGAGAGATGCCTTGGGAGAAGGGAGATGGTACCCCAGTGAACCCCAAGAGTCCATCTGATTTGTTCCATTGATGATCACTGGGAAAATAAAACAGCATCACCCAATACTCTAGTCTTATTTAGAGTTGTAAATGCCATGTATTTGACACTACTAGACATGAACTTAAAATTAATGCTAGTTGAAGCTTTGTATCCCTAGTTGTCTGACTGCTATGGGCTATTATTTTGTGTGTCTGTGTTATTGAAACTCTCAAAAAAGATGATAAATTTTCTTTTCTCTGGGAAGACAATAAGCCTGAAGAGTGAGGAGTTGCTCCTTTGGAAGATGGTGTACTAAGAGTATACATTTCATAGGGGTATTTTGAACTGAAAACTGTTAGTGAATCATTTTGCTTTGTCATTATGTTGTCAGTTTAGCCCAGTGTTAACAGAGGCATAGAGAGAGGCCATAAGAGGTCAGGGATTCTTCAGTATTTGCAAATTAATCAATGTGATACACCACATTAACAAATTGAAAGATAAAAACCATATGATTATCTCAATAGATGCAGAGAAATCCTTTGACAAAACTCAACATCCATTTATGATAAAAATCCTCCAGAAAGCAGGCATAGAAGGAACATACCTCAACATAATAAAAGTTATATATGATAAATCCACAGCAAACATTATCCTCAGTGGTGAATAATTGAAAGCATTTCCCCTAAAGTCAGGAACAAGACAATGATGCCCACTCTCACCACTACTATTCAAAATAGTTTTGGAAGTTTTAGCCACAGCAATCAGAAAGAAAAAAGGAATCCAGATTGGAAAAGAAGAAGTCAAACTCTCCGTGTTTGCAGATGACATGATCCTCTACATAGAAAACCCTAAACACCCCACCAGAAAATTACTAGAGCTAATCAATGAATATAGTAAAGTTGCAGGATATAAAATTAACACACAGAAATCCCTTGCATTCCTATACACTAACAATGAGAAAACAGAAAGAGAAACTAAGGAAACAATTCCATTCACCATTGCAACGATAAGAATAAAATACTTAGGAATAAAGTGAAGTTGCTCAGTCGTGTCCGACTCTTTGCGACCCCATGGACTGTAGCCTACCAGGTTCCACCATCCATGGGATTTTCCAGGCAAGAATACTGGAGTGGATTGCCATTTCCTTCTCCAGGAGATCTTCCCTCCCCAGGGATTGAACCCAGGTCTCCTGCCTTGTAGGCAGATGCTTTACCATCTGAGCCACCAGGGGAGTCTCTATACTTAGGAATAAATCTACCTAAAGAAACAAAAGACCTATATATAGAAAACTATAAAACACTGATGAAAGAAATCAAAGATGACACAAATAGATGGAGAAATACACCATGTTCATGGATCAGAAGAATCAATATAATGAAAATGAGTATACTTCCCAAAGCAGTCTATAGATTCAATGCAATCCCTATCTAGCTACCAATGGTATTTTTCAGAGAACTAGAACAAAGAATTTCACACTTTGTATGGAAGTACAAAAAACCTCAAATAGCCAAAGCAATCTTGAGAAAGAAGAATGGAACTGGAGGAATCAATCTGCTTGGCTTCAGGCTATACTACAAAGCAACAGTCATGAAGACAGTATGGTACTGCCACAAAGAAAGAAACATAGATCAATGGAACAAAATAGAAAGCCCAGAGATAAATCCATGCACCTATGGACACCTTATCTTTGACAAAGGAGGCAAGAATATACAATTAAGAAAAGTCAATCTCTTTAAAAAGTGGTGCTGGGAAAACTGGTCAACCACTTGTAAAGAATGAAACTAGAACACTTTCTAACACCATACACAAAAATAAACTCGAAATGGATTAAAAATCTAAATGTAAGACCAGAAACTATAAAACTCCTAGGGGAAAACACAGGCAAAACACTCTCTGACGTAAATCATAGCAGGATCCGCTATGACCCACCTCCCAGAGTAATGGAAATAAAAGCAAAAATAAACAAATGGGACCTAATTAAACTTAAAAGCTTTTGCACAATGAAGGAAACTATAAGTAAGGTGAAAAGACAGACTTCAGAATGGGAGAAAATAATAGCAAATGAAGCAACTGACAAACAACTAATCTCAAAAATACACAAGCAGCTCCTGCAGCTCAATTTCAGAAAAATAAACGACCCAATCAAAAAATGGGCCAAAGAACTAAATAGACATTTCTCCAAAGAAGACATACAGATGGCTAACAAACACATGAAAAGATGCTCAACATCACTCCTTATCAGAGAAATGCAAATCAAAACCATAATGAGGTACCATCTCACGCTGGTCAGAATGGCTGCTATCCAAAAGTCTACAAACAATAAATGCTAGAGAAGGTGAGGGAAAAAAGGAATGCAAAACTGGTACAGCCACTATGGAAAACAGTGTGGAGATTCCGTAAAAAACTGGAAATAGAACTGCCTTATGACCCAGCAATCCCACTGCTGGGCATACACACCGAGGAAACCAGAATTGAAAGAGACACACGTACCCCAGTGTTCATCGCAGCACTGTTTACAATAGCCAGGACATGGAAGCAACCTAGATGTCCATCGGCAGACGAATGGATGAGAAAGCTGTGGTGCATATACACAATGGAATATTACTCAGCTATTAAAAAGAATGCATTTGAATCAGTTCTAATGAGGTGGATGAAACTGGAGCCTATTAAACAAAGTGAAGTAAGTCAGAAAGAAAAACACCAATACACTATATTAATGTATGTATATGGAATTTAGAAAGATGGTAACGATGACCCTATATGCGAGACAGCAAAAGAGACACAGATGTAAAGAACAGACTTTTGGACTCTGTGGGAGAAGGTGAGGGTGGGATGATTTGAGAGAATAGCATTGAAACATGCATATTATCATATTTGAAATAGATTGTCAGGAACTTCTTCTGAACAGAGATTGAGACCAAATACAAATACCAACCAAGAGACAAATTGTCACATATCAAGTCTTCAGCTAGTCCCTCAAGCAGGGATAATCACTATGTGTATGGAGTACCATTTCTAAAACTATAAGAAGACTGTAAGTTGGCCAGCAGACCAATGTGGAGTAAGGTGATCTGGGATAGGGAAGCTCAGTTTGACCTAAAGCAAAATATCTGTAGCCTAGAGAGAGGCCAGTATATAGATAATTGGCCATAATACTTGGGTAATTCTAGTTTTCTTATTTTTTGAGGAACCTCCATGCAGTTCCACAGTGGTTGAACCAATTTGCATTCCCACTAATAGTGCACGAGGGTTCCCTTTCTTCCACTTTGTCACCAAAACTTGTATCTTTTGTCTTTATGATGTATAGTGTCACTTTTATACTTCATATATCTAAAAATGTTTAAATAATCTATCATTTTGTTTGTGTCTACTTTGGGAGAGTTGTAGGCCATTTCATTGGGCAACTACTAGAAAATTCTTCCCTTTTTCTTGGTCCTCTATTAAATTTTAGATCATTTTAGGTGAATTTGTTGGAGCTATATCTGTGGTGTGTGAGAGAGAAAGATAGAAATACACACACAGATTTATTTAAGACAGAGTTTGTTTGTCCTACTTTCCTCCTTAACTATGCTGTCGACAGAAATAATCAATAAACAGTCTAATAATAGGAATAAACAAGAGTTTTATCAGAGCCAAACAGAACTGTAACCTGGGAGACACAGATTCAAGAAGCACTCATCAGAGGTGTGTTCTGCCATACTGCAAAATGCAGGAGACTAATAAAGGCAAACACCAGAAAATTACTTAAGTTGTTTGTCAAGAATTATGATTGGAGCTGGCAAGAAGTGTGCTTGTTAAGTAAGGGTTGATTTGGATCTGAAATAGTTGCATAGTTACCAGAGGAGGTCTTGAGACTATAAGGTTATAGCTGGAAGCTGCTAGCAGATCTTGTTTTGAGGGTGGCTGGTGGTGTCCTTGAGTCTGGTACAGTTCAGAAAATTCAGGTTCTCAGTAATGCAGGATCATGTCTCCAAC
The DNA here is from genome assembly GCF_055505025.1 of Bos grunniens. Lineage (NCBI taxonomy): Eukaryota > Metazoa > Chordata > Mammalia > Artiodactyla > Bovidae > Bos > Bos grunniens. The sequence continues at coordinate 35,828,655 of NC_141192.1, read as the reverse complement.
CACACTCACAGTGGCCACTGAGCTCCATTTTGGATGCCTGAACAACTGTTACTCTATTTTAATTTTTTAAATGTATTGTTTTCTTTAATGGTTAAAGCAGATGTGCAATGAGTGTTTGGCGGGTCACAAAACAAGCTGTTCTGGTTAGTGTAAAATTTCAGTTAAATTATGTGTGACCTAAGAATGACTTCCCCAGATCTCAATATCTGAAATTTTCTTCCATCAGTACCTACATATTGACCACGTTATTGTGTATTCATGTCTGATTCAAATGTTAGGTGATGGATTGAAAATAAAATATGCACATTCAGTAACTATAGCAGTTCTGTTCAAATTATTGAACAGCTCCTATGAGTCAGGCACAGTGCTTAGTTCTATATACAGAAAGGAACAAAATAGGTTTGACCAGTTCCCTAATGGAGCTCCAAAGTCTGGGGAGGAAACAGGCACTGAAGAAGCAAAACCAACACATACAGATGTCCATGAGGATATTTGGTTTTGTGTATATTTAATTTCTTCATACCAACAGTGGACTGTTATCAGCCATAAATGTTCAAAGATATATTAACTATTCTTTTCGGTTTACAGATTTCCTGCAGTATAGAAAACAAGATTACATAATATTTTGAGCATAGGCGGAATTAATTTTTCTACTATTTCTCAAAATTGAACAATGTAGACTTGCCTTTACTGTTGATTTAAATTATTTTTATTATAACGTCACCTAAATATTTATAAATATCAAACCAAGTTTAAGTTCCATTTACTTATGCAACCATAAAGCTGAAAGAGTTATAGAAGTTAAAATCAAAGAAAATTTCAACATCAATACAATGTAGGTTTTAATGTATTAATATTTAGTAATATTGTTTTTCTAAGACTGAATTACCAGTGTTGGGTTGAAATATGTTTGCATAATTTGTTTAATTTTTAGGATGGAGGTTCCTCATGTGGGTTGATTATTTTAATCACTGTGGCTATGTTTCCTTTTAGCAAAGAGCTCATTCAAAACCACTAATTCATTATTTTTATAGATTAATGAATTTAAGAGTACAAATAACTATTCATTGTACTTTTTAAATGAAACTTAATAATCTCTAACAAATTGGTACAGATGAATGTGGGATCTATGCAATAAGTGGGCTTCCCAAGTGGCGTTATTGATAAAGAATCTGCCTGCCAGTGCAAAAGACGTAAGAGACACAAGTTTGATCCCTGGACCAGAAAGATCCCTGGAGTAGGAAATGGCAACCCACTCTAGAATTCTTGCCTGGAGAATCCCCATGGACAGAGGAGCCTGGCAGGTTATAGTCTGTAGGGTCACAAAGAGTTGGACATGACTGAAGCTATAAGTACATCTCTTTGGAATGTGAATATGATTCTTATTACTATGGTTCAGATTTTATAGATTTGATATATATATCAATATATGCTATATATATAATGATATAATACATTGTATGATATATATGATATTATTAACATATCAGCTACTGTCACTACATGATTTCAGTTGTTTCAAAACTTTCACTATGCAAAAACCTTCTTTGAGTATCATGTTGTGATATATTTTGCCTTCTTGTGGGCAAGACAGATCATTTGTATGTTAAATTTTCTTCTGTTTTTTCTTAGCTCAAAACTATTATACCATATCATTATCATAAAAGTATCTTTAGTGTTTGATTTGTTGCTACAAAGAAATTTAACATATATGAACAAGGGCATATGGGACAGTTGTTTTAATTTTAGTCTTCCAACGTGCCCTCTATATAGAAAAAGGATCCTCACTACCCAGTGAAAATTAGACTCTCTAGTTTGAGGTAACCCTAGCACAGGCATGGTTTTCAACAGAATTACAAGGGAACTTAAGTATCATGCCTGTGCTCAGCTATAAGCAAGTCATCCAGAGATAATCCTAAATATTTAAGTAACACTGATTAGTATATTATTAATATGTCTCTTTCTGTTAGATGGGGATTAAGGCCTTGGGGAGACAAGTGTTCAGCCTATGTAAAAGGCAAATAAATGTTTGAGAGTTTTATATATGCTGTGTGTGTGTGTGTGACAAAGCAAGCATTTGTCAAAGTAAAAACTATTTATTCTTACATTTTTTTCCTCTTAAGCATTGATAATTATATAACACACAGTATCTGAAATTACCATGAATTTTTCATACATCCATATGCCTCTCTAAAATTACAATGTGCAATTTCCTTCTGAAATTATATAGAGGAATTCCCTGTTGGTCCAGTGGTTAGGACTCCACGCTTCCACTGGCAGGGGCTTAGGTTCAATCTCTGGCCAGGGAACTAATATTCTTCAAGCCACATAGTGTGGCCAGACTAAAAACAAAAACAAACCAACAAAGTAATAACCCTTTTTTTTTTTCTTAAAAAATATATAAATGCCTATGGGGGAATTATAGTGACTTGGGAATCTGAGAAATAGGACTATTGAAAAGAAAGAGAAGAGGTATCCTCAGTAGGATTTTCAAAAACAGGGACCAGCAGAAAATGAGGAAGATGAAAACCACAGTCAGTTAGAAAAGGCTCATGAATCCTGAGACAAGAAATTGTTGCAGATTCCAATGTTTATCTTTGTTCCATAGGCAGCTGTTTCTGATCAGGAAAGGAAGAAAATGAAGCGCAAAGGGGACCGATATTCCATGCAGACATCTCTTATTGTGGCCGCTCTGAAACGGTTGCTGCCCATTGGGTTGAACATCTGTGCCCCTGGGGACCAGGAGCTCATTGCACTGGCCAAAAATCGCTTTAGTCTGGTAAGGCTCCTGTTCCTCCCATTGGGAAAGATCATTTGACCTCCAGCTCCTCAAGTGTTTGGATTCCTTTGTCTCACTGTTCTGTGCCCATGTTTCTTTCCATTGAAGGCTTTATTAACCAGTTTTTCTATACAGGCCCTAGGACTCAGACACAGAGATGGCCTAATATTTTTTTTTGGAGGCTGTTTTTATTTCTAAATTATGTTAATCACCTGAAGGGTATATTCACACACAAAATGGAAAGATGGCAACAAGTCGCTAGTAATGAGGGAAAAAATGGATTTCCTATGAACTCCTATATCAAATTTGTGATGAGAGGTATCTGCAGATTTATGATGGGTATTTTTTTCATAAATGCATAATGTGTTAGGTTAGATGCATAATGTGTTATGCTGATCGTGGGTGGATAAGATGTTGACTTTTAAATCAGTTTTTCTCCTTTGTGAGCATCAAGATTGAAGTTCTCAAGATTTCTTGATGGCCTTCAACTTTCCTCTATGGCTATACAGAGAGAATGCAGTTTTTTGAAAATAGGCATGCTATGTTATATACATGTAAAATAAAAGGTATATTCTCCCTCCCACACTGAGGAACCTCTCTATATATCCACAGTTTGAGGCCCTACTGTGAGCAAATTGAGGGGCGGTTGTGGCCAAGGGGGCTACAAGGATGCAGGCCCGTTGGCTGTTTTTTAATATTTGCTTCTCAGGGTATGCTCCTCATGATTACTGCATATTTGTAGATGTTATTGGCTAAAATGACTTCATGGAGATTTTAGAGAATACTGGAGACCTCCTTATGTTTGAACCTAAAGGAAGATGCCTCTGTTCTACTTCCTGCGACCTGGAAATTCAGTTGCATTAAATCTAGTGAAGTTCAGTTAGGCGGTTGTCTTGTTTCAAGTCCCAGCAATATCAAAGAATTACCTGAGCAATAATCCCCCAGATTTATGGCATGTATTAAATCCTATAGAGATGTTTGTTCAGACATAGACTATTTCAAAAGAAGTTGGAATTACTTCTATTGACTTGTGACCATGGATGCACTATAAGACTTCTTTTAGGTAACATTTATTTCTTGACAGAAAGACACTGAGGATGAAGTTCGAGATATAATCCGCAGTAATATTCACTTACAAGGCAAGGTAAGCCCAATATTATTCAAAAGGATACTTAGCACCTATAAACTATATAGTTAATCTCTCTTTAGAAGAAATACTACAAATAATGTTACTTTAACAAGTAAGGTAGTGAAAATATATCATTTTATTCATTATTCTGCTTGCAAATCCTTATGAATTAATGACTCTTAAGATAACAAATGATGTATTTCTAAAGTAGATCACCAAAGACTGTCAAACTTTGTTAAAAAAAAAAAAAAAAAAGGTGGCACCAGTTGAAATAAAGGTTGGGAATTTCCTTCATACAGCTGAATTTGAGGACTTTTGTGACATGGAGACAGTTGTCTATGAAAATTTGATATTTTACACCTAGTTCTCAAAAATGAAATAAGTTTAAGAGTCATTAGCACATAGGAGATAGTAAGAATTACTGTAATAGGAAAGCCAGTGTACATTTAGAAGAGAAACATGAATGGAAACCATTATAACATCTATTTTTTAACTGTGGGTAAAATGTTTGCTGTAAGTAGTTTTTGTAGTCAAAGTATTTACCATTATTTGGAAATGCTTTCATAGTAGTGGATAAACTATTCATTTGTTTACTGGACCAGTTATTTAATATGAAAAGTCTTGCAGTTAATTATTTTGACTCAACTATTTGCTTCTATTCAGATGTCCCTCCTGAGGATTTTTTAAATTATGAAAATGTCCAGATGTCAAAAAGAATTGATTACAGTATAATATATCCCTATCTGGGTATTAAAATGTTTATTTCCAAAGATCCAAACCATATTCATTTTTTTAACACTTCAGAATATAATGTGATAAAGGTGTGACATGGTTTTGCAATATTTGCAATGCACAGAAATTATTTAGGACAGATTTCATGTGCACTTGTTTATGAAGTCCATTATTCATTTAATTTTAACTTTAACAGAGTAGGAGGTTAATTCCCATATGAGCATGATGTCTTTGCAGATAAAATCAAAAAGATTATTCAAAATATTTATAAAGCCTCCAGCTTAACCTCAAGTTTATACATGGGTGTTTGAGGAGATCATGTGTCCCTGAAAGGATCTCAAGATTTTTAGGAAATTTGGGCCCATTCTTTGACAACCATGGTCTCAAATAGAGACAGGAAATATTCAGTACCTCTGAGGTGTGTATGCCACTCTCAGGAAACAGCAAATAAAAAGTTATGTCTTGGATAAGCAGGAGGAAATCCTTCCATTCTATTCTAGCGGTTACTTATAGGAATACTTTGGACAAGGTATGCTGTATATTGTGGTATCAGGAAGAAAGAGAAGAGCTGAGAAGGATGAACATGTATAATCAGTATTTCATCTCCCAATGAATGGAACCTGAAAGTAAAGACATAATGAATAATTCTTTGTAACATTTCATTATATACTTTTTATACTAAGGGTTGGGCCCCCATATATATGGACTTACAAACAATGAGTTCTTTTGTTCTCAGCTCCTTCTTGAACACATTGTCTTAAAATTGTAGGACTGGTAATCCTGGGGACAAGAGGGGGTAATTTTATATTAAAAGAATAGAATCTGTACGTCCAATAGTCCTCAAATGAAAAAAGTATATGAATAAAGCACATTTTGTTTTATCAAAGGACAAATAGGTGTTGACAAGTTATTCAGTGTACAAAATTCTGTCTCCGACTATGTGAAAGTTATTTTTTTGAAACATTCAGACTCTGCTTTCTCTGGCTAGGAGTTGTAAAGCTTTGGATGTTGTTGATCTAATTCTTCTTCATTTTTCTCCATTTCCCATGTTGAAAGGAAATATTTAATGGGAGGAGAAACATAAAAGTATTGCTTTGCCTGTTTTTAATGACATAGTTATTCTAAATTATTTCTTTGAAGTGATCTATCCCTGGAAAGATGCTTGTATTTGTCCATTTCTATGGTTTAAAATAATCTTTCTTAAAAACCTTCAGAATTCCATTGTATCTTTAACTCAAGAAATTTGACAGTATTAAAAAGTAGAGTCCTAGAGTCCATAGATTATCAAAATATGATTCGATATGCCTTCATTGATTTATATTCATTGGTATCTTAGTTTCAGTGAGTCTAGGCTCTGTTGTTGAGTCCTTTTGATCCTATATCATTGCCTCTAAAATAAATCTTTCACTGATTTGAGTGAAAGGAAAAGAAAAAAATAAAAATAGCTTTTGCCTGTTTTCTTTCCCTGATGATCTTCAGTTCATCGTTAAATCCTAGTTGAAACTTCACTTGTTTAGAGAAATCTTCCCAACCACAATAGATTGGGTTAAGTCCCCAAGGTACCTTATATTTCTTCCTAGCAGCCCTGTACCATTGTAAACATTTATTTGATGTCTGTCTGTCTTACCAGATGACAAGTTTCATGAGTACAAGGCACTTCTGTCTTGATCTCTGCATCATGTTTTCACCCTGTGCCTGTGCTCTATATGTAGCTATAGATTGACTCTTCAGAAATGGGTGTTCTTCTCTTTCCTCTGTATTTTTTGAATGGTTTTCTTTTTTCTGCAGTTGGAGGATCCTGCTATTAGATGGCAAATGGCTCTTTACAAAGACTTACCCAATAGGACAGAAGACACTTCAGATCCTGAGAAGACAGTGGAAAGGGTCTTGGATATAGCAAATGTACTTTTTCATCTTGAACAGGTTAGCTTTTGTGTTGATTCAGTCACATTTGGATTAACCTTGTAAGAATGTTTTTTTAAAGGACGTGTGCTAACTTGTGAGCCAAAAAGCATACGTGTTCAGCATGTTCATTAAAAATAACCTGTGACTTGGGAGTGCTTAGTATCTAATCAACATTATTTCCAAGCTTATAATTTTTGTAACCATTGATAGATAATGTATTGAAGGAGATCAAGGCCTCTGTTTTATTGTCTTTTCCAAAATGTTTCTAAAATTAAACAGATAATTAGGATTATATACTTAATTTTAAACCACTCTAACAAAAATTTCAGGAGTTACTCCTGACTTCAAATGTTTTATACCTTTATTTTTCATTACTGCTCATAGCAACATGTATGAGATACTGTCTTTCCCTGGTCTCATATTTGAATTTAAGGTCACTTGTTTAACCCTTCATTTTAATATTTTTGAGCTGATTTTTCTCAGGATCAGCAATACATTACATTTAGAGAAGAGCAAAAAGGAAAATCCCATGAACGGAGGAGCCTGGTAGGCTGCAGACCATAGGGTTGCTAAGAGTCGGACACGACTGAGCGACTTCACTTTCACTTTTCACTTTCATGCATTGGAGAAGGAAATGGCAACCCACTCCAGTGTTCTTGCCTGGAGAATCCCAGGGATGGCAGAGCTTGGTGGGCTGCCGTCTCTGGGGTCACACAGAATCGGACACAACTGAAGCGACTTAGCAGCAGCAGCAGCAATGCATTGATATTAAAACCATGTGAGAATAATGTTTTATATCATTTTTCAGTTATTTTCTATTTTAAACTAAAAGCTTACTGTGTGTCTTATTTTCTTATTTATTACCTTCGCTCAAGAATTCTTAAACCAATAATATCTGAAATGTTATCAATTGGTGGATTGTGTTTTTGTATAAGGAATCTTCTAGCTTACACAACACAGAGACTTTCTCTGTTTCTCATGAGACCCATTCAACCACTAACGCCAGACTGAAGGTGCTTAGTGCAAACTCAGAAGTGTGCTGTCACTGCGTCTCCGTGACAATACCCACCTGACATGGAGGGGCAGTTATTTTACATTAAACACATAAAATATGTGTTTAAAATATTATTTTAAGCACATAAAATAATAAAATGCCCTGTGTCATCTCAGGATATTGTTATCTGAATGTTTTGTAGAACACACTAGAATAGCAATAATAAATATATTTCTTTGATTCCTATTTTATCTCATGATCTCCTATCTCTGCCCTAGCCAGTTAAATAACTAAAGATATCATCTAATGCAGTATCTGTTAATTTCCTTCTTGTTTACTGAAATGCAAATAAATTCTCAAAAGCCATGCAATTTATCACTATACCCCATGAAATTAAGCTAGGATACTCTTATGCCATATAACTATCAATATGTATTCACACTGTGTAACACTGTAATATTAATAATATAATATGATAATATAATATTATTTAGGCAACTTAATGTTTCCCTAAATGTTGTCATGAAATATTAAATAAATATAAATAATCATATATCAGCAGATGACAAGACTTGAGGTAATGATATGTTAAGTGATATATTAGGGTCATAGAGGATTCCCTGGTGGTCCAGTGGTTGAGACACTGTGCTTCCATTCGAGGGGGCACAGGTTCTGTTCCTGGTTGGGGAACCAGGATCGCACATGCCACGCAGCTTGACCAAAAATTTTTAAAAATAGAAAAGTTAAAAGAAAGTCATAGAATTGTGTACCTGAAATGATACACATATTAAAGGAGATTGTGCTACATATGCTTGTGCATGCTAAGTCGCTTCAGTTGTGTCTGACTCTTTGTGACCCTATGGACTGTAGCCTGCCAGGCTTCTCTGTCCTTGGGATTCTCCAGGCAAGAATACTGGAGTGGGTAGCCATTCCCTTCTCCAGGGGATCTTCCTGAGCCAGGGATCAAACCTGCGTCTCTTATCTCTCCTGCATTGGCAGGTGGGTTCTTGACCACTAGCATCACCAGTTAAATGGCATTACTCTCTCATGAGTTTTTAATTCTTCCTGGTTTTCTTGCACATATCTAAGTTTCCTTGAATGGCTTTTAGATACATTAAATGAAGTTTATTGAACTCTATGTTTTATTATAGTCATGTGTTATATATTCATAAATACATGTGACATAAAGAATGATATCATTTGCACAGTAATGAGATTCATTTTACTGAGCAACTATTTATCCCGTGAATATTTATTGTGTGCACTACCGTGTGAGAGCATTGTACTCTGCAGGTCCTGGGGCTTGAATTCTGTTGCTCAACTCAAGTGGCTGGTGCTCTAGGAGAGGATACAGACACATAGTTAACTATGTAATGATTTAGATGTGCTAGGATACAGAATGTACTGAAGAGAGAATAAAAGAAACGCAGACTTTCTCTAGCTGTGATGAGGGTGATCCCTGTGTAAATCTTTAAGATGTGTGAATATCTAGGAAAAGGTAAGCAGGTCAGATTTAAATGGCCAAGTATTCTTCAAAAATGTTAAGAATATGAATAAAAGAACTCATGAATTATCAAAAAACAGAAATGAGTGGGAAATATGTGTGTGCAGAATTCATTCCTTTCATCTCTCTATTCTTATGTTAATTCGTGAGTCATAGAATAGTTTGCTAAGAATATTTTCACTTGCTAACCAATATTTTCACTTGCAAAAGCGGTGGATGCACAGAAAAGACTTAATTTATCTCAAATGCCAGTGACCCATGCAAGTGACTTTTTGTACTGTACATCTGGTCATCTTTCTCAGAAGAGTGAGCTGTCTCCTTGGGATTGTCTAATACTCAAACACCAGACAAGCTAACGCATCAGCACAGCCAGACATTCAAACAGTTGCAAGACACATCTTGATGTTCGCTTTTGGATCACAGATCTTACCAACATCTATTTACTTCATTTATAGGAAAATTCACTATTTAAGGTCTTTCCTTTGGGTATTAAAATGCTCTGCCAAATGGCAGCCTTCATGACAGCGGAGACCTTTTCCAACATGTTCATCAGGGCTTAGGTACTTAATTATGTTTGTTGAGTGTTACCCATGCTGCTCACAATGCCTTATTCTCTGGGAATAGCATTATCCTTGATTCTATTTTCACCTACACTGTCTTAACAGTGCTTTGTTTTGCTTAACATAACCGAGAAGAAAACTGAACTAACTGGATAGTTATCAGAAAGTGTTTCTTGATCTTATAGAGGAAAGAGGATCACAGAAATAAGTGCTTTCAAATTACACAAATTGCTTTGTTAAAATTTCCAAACCACTGTTATCCAAACATTCTAAATGTTTTCTTCAGGCATTAGTATTACATTCATATTTTGACTCTTTACTGCAGAGGATAATACCTTTAGTTTTACTTTTTTTTAGCTAACATAACATTTTTATTTCTTCCAGAAATCTACATGTATGCGCCGGAGATATTACAATCTGGGAAGTACAGTGTTCAATTGCCTAGAAATTACTAATGAATGTAGAATTCCATGTTGGGATTTTTTTCTCTCTAATACTTATGATTAATCTCTTCCTTGAAATTCCGAATGCTATTAGCTAAACACATAGCTTGCTTGCATCATTTACTGCAACTTGTAAATTCTCATTTGTCCCTATCTAACAAAATAATTATATAGTTTAACATTTTTTCAAAATTAAATTCTTTTACTCACTTCTACTAATGTGTTCACAAAGACTTGTCATCTTCTCTCCATCTTATTAAATATATTAAGAAACAGTAGACTTCGTTAGAATTTTCTTTAACTGCCTCTATTTATATTTACTGTTGTAGCTCTTAGGATAAAATTAGTGAAAATGCATAAGCCAGGGTAGGTTAATTTTTCTTTACTTATGTTTTGGTACCATAACTGAATTTTAAAAAGGATGCAAAATTATTTCATATAGGATGGTTTCATATTTCTTTGGTTTTTAAAAATGATATAGCTTCTAAAGTACACATTGTTGGGAAAATATGATGTTTTTTCTAAGGAAAATACATAACATCTGAAACTATTTCAAATGTAGCATTGGGTGACTTTGAAGATATTTTCATAATAATTGTAAGATACTTTTGGAAAATTGAAAATCTAAAAGTTTTTAGCTAAAAGGTACAGCTGTTTAGTACTACGTTCCTGAAGATGTTTGGGGGGTTAAATACGTATGTCTCTGTCTTTCTACCTCAGGTTGAGCATCCTCAGAGATCAAAAAAGGCCGTGTGGCACAAACTGCTCTCTAAGCAGAGGAAACGAGCCGTGGTTGCTTGCTTCCGGATGGCTCCTTTATATAATCTGCCGAGGTCAGAATTTCTTTAATGTTGCTAATAGATTAAAATTACTCTTCCTCTAAGAAGTGATAGGAGGCTAGCATATACCTTGACATGGATATAGTAGTCCAAGAGAAGGATGAAGGAGATTTATTTCCTCTTCTGTGTAATGCTTAACTTCCTTTTTTCCTGTTGGTTATTCTCATTGGCCTGTAATGTCATTATTGAATAGATTTTATTTTTTTATTAAAGTATATTTGTGCTTTAGATGTACAGTAAAAGGATTTATACATTTATCTTTTCTTTTACAGATTTTTTTTCCTGTATAGGTTACGAGAATATTGAGTAGATAGATACTGTGCTATACAGTAGGTCCTTGCTGGTTATCTGTTTTCTATATAATAGCATATATATGTTAATTTCAGACTCCTAACTTATCCCTCCCCACCCTTTCCCCTTTGGTAACTATAAGTTTATCTGTTACTTTTAAATAATTAGGAGGATCTGCTCACATATTTGAGGCAGGATAGAGAAATCAGCTTCCCTAATAGCTCAGTTGGTAAAGAAGCTGCCCACAGTGCAGGAGACCCTGGTTCAATTCCTGGGTTGGGAAGTGCCTCTGGAGAAGGGATAGGCTATCCACTCCAGTATTCCTGGGCTTCCCTTTGGCTCAGCTGGTAAAGAATCCACCTGCAATGCAGGAGACCAGGGTTCCATCCCTGCATTGAGAAGATCCCCTGGAGAAGAGAAAGGCTACCCACTCCAGTATTCTGGCCTGGAGAATTCCATGGATTGTCTAGTCCATGGGGTCACAAAGAATTGGACACACCTAAGTGACTTTCAACCAGTCTTTGGGGTCAGACTGCCTTGATTTGAATCCTGACCTCACAGCATATGAGTGCATGATTTTGTTCAAGGTTCTTTCCTGACTTTTTTGTAGTTTTCTCAACTGTACCATAATGTTTGCCTCATAGAGTTGTTTAGGTTATTTAATGGGTCGAGGTAGACAGAATGCTTAGAACTGAACATAACACAACGTTAATCGTTGTTTGTTACTTTTGTGATTATTTCATCTTTGGGGAAAAGAATTGATAGGGAACTAACTTATGGGAATAATGCAAATACATTACCCTTCATGGTACCTCTTCAACTCACTTTATTGACTCAACATCCAGTTCCATCAACTAGCAGATTACAAGTTAGTTTCTACAATACAACAGAGTCTGCTATTCCACTTTCTCTGATATAACATATTCAAAATTGTATTCCTTATTCCAGTGGTTCTCAGACCTGGTGCTTTAAGGAAATACAGTCAGATTCACTTGAGGAGTATCCAAGCCTCAACCTGTTGAATCAGACTATCTGAGGGCTTAGCATGTGTACTGTGTAAAAACTCCCCAGGGGATTCTGATGTACCAGTAGAGTTGAGCTTCTCTCTTGTATAAGGATTGATGGTGAGTTCTGGCCATTCCAGGTGCCTGGTCAGTTCCTCTCTCTGGATTTCAAGGCCCTTCATAAACCTAAGTTTATGTCTCACGATTCCTTAGTCTGCCTTTGATACTGTTAATGTTGTAGCATTCCACTCTACAGTGGCACCATCTCATTTTAACATTTAGCTCTTATGTTCCCTTATTGATGTGACTTTCTTAGAGTGGAACCTTAGCCATATATCGCATCAATTTCAAGATGAGTTTAGTCTTTATTGGTCTTCTTTATTTCATAGGCAACTATTTTCATCAGTATTCTAGGATTTAATCTTTGGATATATACTCCCATAAAGTTCCCTTAATACGTTTACTTTTGTAATCCTCGGAGGCTGTATCTGATGTTAACAGGAAGACTGAATAATTCCTCTCTTGAAGCTCACAACTGTTTATCCAGAGCTACTTTATGTCATAAGAGCTACCATGTAATGAGCATCTATCCAACATGTTTTATGTTCTTTATCTCAGCTTGAGTCTCACAAAACTGAAGCATAGATGGCGTTATCCTAGTTTTATAAATGAGAGAAGTAAAGTTAACAAAGTTTACTTTGTTTACAAATGTTAAAAACTTTGTTACAAAGTTTACAAATGTTACAAAACTTAGAAATAACTGAATCCAGGTCAGTATGATCTGAGAAAGCTTTCTCTATCTACTGCAATGTCTTGCTTCTCCAGTCGAGATTGGAAAGTTTATTTTTATTTATTCTTTTATGCACAGATAATCCAGTGATTAAGTGCTACTGAGTGCCTTTTCAATTTATTTTTTAAAAAGCTCTTGAAATTGTGCTTACCTTTTAGGCATCGGGCTGTCAATCTCTTTCTTCAGGGATATGAAAAGTCTTGGATTGAGACAGAAGAACATTACTTTGAAGATAAATTGATAGAAGACTTAGCGGTATGTTTTTGCTGGGTTAGAAGATGAAAGAAGGTCTGGGCTTGGTGGAATAACATTGGTGTGAGCCATTTATCTTATAACATTGAAAAGGAAACAATATTGCAGCCTGTGGGGCTTAGGAAACTTTATTCTGGATTGTTACTGCATGCAATGTTTAGGGAAAATTCACTCTTCTTATTTCAAAGAGATCTCATCAACAGCCAGTAGTTCAGAATTTAAGTAAATTTTGACTCTATTGTTCTTTTAAATTATTCCTCAAAGGAACTTCAAACAACCTCAGAACCAGGATAGAACTATAAAAGCTGAACCATAAAAAATGATTCACCAAAAATAAGGTGAAGTTTAACAAAAGCCAATGAAAAGTGGCTGGTTGTTAAACATATGCAGGGCAGAGAATGATAGATTAGATGCAGGAAGAGCAGAAAGTCACAGTAGATATAGAATAAACGGAGAAGTGGAATTTTTCATCCAACCATGCTGATAAGGACACTTGTGCTACTGAGAATGCTTCATTCAAGGGAGCCATTGTCTCAATTTTTTATAAGCTGTGGCTCTATTTAAAAATTTGATCAAGAACCACCTTCTCAGGGAATTTACAAGCATGTAGTTCCACCGCGTTTTGTAGACTGAGAGGCTCCATAATTCCAAAGTTAAAACTTTGGTCTAAAGTTTTTTTTGAAAAAACACACAAATAATCAGGGAATGTGATGGACAAACTAATCTAATTCATAAAACCTTAACCCTGATTATTCCCATATATTTTATTTAGTTATTATTTTTATTGGGGTATAGTTGATTTACACTGTTGTGTTAGTTTTTGCTGTACAATGATCCTATATACTTTAAGTGAATTTCATTTTTCTTTAGAATCAAACCTTTAGAATATTAGAATATTTTAACCTTGCAGATTTACCATACTAGCTGCAACATTAAGCCTTAAATCCAAGAAAGAACATCACTTACATATAAAAAATATCAGTTTGAATGCGTAAGTCTAATAGAGATACAAAATTCATTAGCCATTCAACAAACAGGATTAATTCATTCTTGAGTCAGTAAAAAATGCTTAATAATTTTCCTTATGGTAATTGTTCAATAAATGAAATTACTTTTTTTAAGTTTTAAAAATAAAAATGAGAATAACATGTAAGTGGTTCAAACATTAACTCATTCAGCATTCTTTACCTATCTCTGTCTACGTAGGCAACAAAAATGTTTCATTTGATAGAACAGTTTGCCTTGCTAGGTGCACTAAATTTTTATACATGGAGTGACAGCATTTTATTGCAATTTTTTGTATTTGAGATCTCCTTAGAGCTGCTGAAATCCATGTAGCAGTTCACTTTTCAGTTAGCTATGATGCTGCTTATAAGAATAGTATTCAATTTTTTTTAAATGATATAAATCATGCTTTCCCACAATGTTTTTTTTGTCCCATTATTCAACAACTTTTTAAATTGAAAACTTGTTTTATTTTTATTTTATTTGGCTGTGCTGTGTGGCATGTGAGATCTTAGTTCTCTAACCGGGAATCAAACCTGTGTCCCCTGTATTGGGACATAGAAGTCCCAGCTTTCTTCTTTAAAACTGTATACTTTTGCATCGATAATGTAATACACACGTCCAGGTACAATGCATATAACATAGACACAGACATGCACCACAATAGGAAGAAAAAGCCTTTCTTTTTATTTGCTATTCCAAGCCTTCACAATGCTCCTGGGTTTGAGTGAACATTTCACCTTAATGTGAAATTTTATGAATTTGACTTTTTTATAGAAACCTGGAGCAGAACCTCCAGAAGAAGATGAAGGAACTAAGAGGGTTGATCCTCTTCATCAGCTGATCCTTCTGTTTAGTCGAACAGCTTTAACGGAGAAATGGTATGGTTGGGGAGTTCACAGGAGACATAGGAGGAACAAACAGAAACCCATGTCTGAATGTTCTGTTCGTCACATGTTCATGTTTCAATTTCATCGTCTTCTTGAGAGGAGAGAACATTGTTCAAAGTTAGTTGGGAAGATCCCCTGGAGAAGGAAATGGCTACCTACTCCAGTATTCTGGCCTGCAGAATTCCATGGACTACAGTCCATGGGGTTGCAAAGAGTTGGAGATGACTGAACGAGTTTCATTTCACAGGACTAGTCTGGTATACATGTATGAATCAACACTCGTTCAACTTCAGACTTTAATATTTACCTATCAAAGATTAATATTTACCTAGCTCTAATTCTTTTAATAGTACTGTAATTAGCTGGTTGAGTTGATTCCGAATCTTCTTATAATCTTTTCTTTTTCACAAATGTCCTTTAGAAATTAAAACAAAAGAGCCCAAAGTAAATTTCAATACCAAAAGTGTTGGAGACCACCGGTGACCCCAAATATCCTGTATAGATTATCTCCATTGTCCAGTGAGTGTCAGGAAACTTCAGGAGATGGCTAAGCCATCCCTTCAATGCGAAGTTTCTTTGAGATCTGTTTTAAAGGCCTTCTCCATTTTTCTTGGTTCTTGTTCTTTTGAATTCATAAAAACCACAGAGGGTAAAACCTCTATGGAATTAAATAAGAAATGCATTCATAAGCTTGATAATTAAAGTGTGCCAGCACCTGCCCATGATAGGGGCATGGCGTAGATTCATTCTGTAGATGAGACCTTGCAGAGGTTTCAAAACCTTCATCAGCTTCCCTGTCTTGGGAAAGAAAGCCAGCTTTGCCCTAGGCAAAGCAGGAAAAGAATTTAATTATCAATCCCTATTCACATGTGTCTTGACGAGTTCATCTGACCTCTGTGCATGTCATAATAATGTACATTTCTCCCTCTTAGCTAATGTGATCCATCTTTCTCTCACTATTTCTCTCTCTCTCTCTCTCTCTTATTATTTCCTAACTAACAAAATCATCTCATCCCTAAGCATAGAGCAGCTCCCTGTCTGGCATTGTCAGGTAATGAGGTATTTCTCATAAGTGGACTTTTCTGATGGCTGTAAGTTTAAAACTGCTAAGATAATTTTGCAAACAGGAATTTTTTGATGGAAGTCTTTCTTCAGTGAATTAGTGATTTTCATGCTTTTTCAAAAGAAGATAATAAATAGATTTTAACCTGTCTTAGTTTTTAATAATCTTTTATGACCATGATATTTTTTCACTATGTAGTCATAATAATTTGGGTAGTCTTTCGAACAAATGTCAGATATCACTTCTGCTGTCAAGATACCTGACATCATGTAAATTTTCTCATTTCAATGTTTGTATTTTTAAGAAAATATTAATGTTACTACATTTGTGTGTAAATCAGTAAATTGTTTATTTACACACAAACATATTTATTATATTAGACTGTAAAGTAAGATGGGGCCAACTCTTGAGGAAGTCTGATATCTTTGCTTTCTGATTCTACAATATTTTTGAATGATTGCTCTAAGTTTTGTGTTTGTTTCATTTAAAAAAAGACACACTTGTTGAAAGAAGGTTATTTTATATAGTGATGGTAATTTTTTGTGTAACTAACCTACTTAAAAACTGTTGTTTTTTTCTTATTTTTCATAGCAAACTGGAGGAAGATTTTTTATATATGGCTTATGCAGATATTATGGCAAAGGTAAATAAATTCTTGATTTTAATGGTAAAATATAAAAATCTACATATTTCTCAATTAAAATAAACAATTCTTAAATTTTAGAAAACATAAGTGCATTAATCTCAACTTTTCACTTGTTGCTTGAATATCTGTTCTAACTTTTTTGACAGATAATCATTGTTTCTTCATTTAACATTTTATTTAAGGGAATCTCACTAATTTTCCAAACATTCATTTATTCAACAAATATTCACTGGGCATTAAGATACTGGAGATAATATGGTGAATCAGAGAGAAATACACACATCCTGTCTTCTTAGATTTCATCATCTGATGGAAAGGGCAAACTTTGAACAAATGATTACCCAAAAGATGCTGACAAGTTTAATGGTAGAGGAGCAATTAGGAGTATATGGAGTAGGTTGCATAGCACTGAGTTTTAAGGAAGTCCTTGACTATTGAATGATGAGTTGACCGTGCAAAAATAGTAGTAGCTAAGTATTTACTGGGTGCTTATTTCATTTAATCTTAGAACAAGGAGATGAATGAGGCGATGAGTATAAAAAAGGAGTCAGGTTTCTCAGGCTTCTGACTTGGGCATCTGAGTTGACAGCAGTACAATATGCTAAGGTGCGGAGCACCAGAATCAATGCAGGCTTAGAGTGAAGAGGCAGGATGGCAAATTAAATTTTCAACATGTTCGTTAAAGATGCCTGTGAGGCATCTAAGTGGAAATGTCCAGTGTGTGGTAAGATAGTCATTTCTGACATTCTGTATCTCATGGAAGGCTTATAAATATAGCTTTGTTGTTGGTCAGCATTAGAAGGAAACTGAAGCCATAGTAGTAGATAATCTTGCTTAGGCAGAAAAGGAAGCATGAGAAGAACAGTCAGCATAGGACCAAGCCTTTAAAGACATGAATGCTTAGGAGATGGCTAGAACAAAAGGACTTCTCCCCAGAAAAATAGGAGAAAATCTTAAGTTTGAGCATACATAGGAACTGTTGAAATGTGTGGTCAACAAGGTCTTACTCTGCTGAGGGACTGAACATAAGGATTGAAGATTCCACAGGATTTATTCCATGGACATCATGTGACCATGATGCAGAGAATTTTGAGGGAACATTGATGTCCAAGTATGTATTGTGGGGAAGTAGAGATTTCCATGTGAGTAGATGTGGCATAAGTCTCTTTATTGAGAAGACCGAGAAGGAGGAGAAAGATACAAGGTGATAAACATCTAGATGGAATTATAAGGTTGAAGGGGGATTATTTTTGCCTGTTTGCCTTTTTTTTTTTTTTTTTAACGTTTTAGAAAAATAGATGTTACCATGCTTCTATTCTGGTGGGAAGGATCAAAAAGAATAGAGAGGGAATAATTTGTGAAATAAGGCTTTGAACAGGTAGGAGCATGGTGACAGGACAGGTTAGAGAGCATAAGGGAAAAGTCATGGCTTCCCACTCACAGTCAGTAATACAGTTACCAGTATATTTATGGAGACATAAAAGCAGATACCTTTAAAGAAAATCATCATGAAATTATATTTATATTATGAGCAGTATATAGTTTATTTTCTATTCTATTTAAATAAAAAGATCTCTGAGATCATGACTCTGTCAATAGATTTCATGTCCAGTTAATGGTTTGAAAGCCATAGTGTATAAGATGAAAACTATCTCAATGTACATCATCAGATTAATGGATAAAAAAGATGAATTCCATATATGTGTGTGTGTGTGTGTATGTATACAATAGAATACTACTCAGCCATAGAAGGGAGAAGGCAATGGCACCCCACTCCAGTACTGTTACCTGGAAAATCCCATGGGCAGAGGAGCCTGGTAGGCTGCAGTCCATGGGGTCGCAAAGAGTCGGACACAACTGAGCGACTTCACTTTCACTTTCCACTTTCATGCATTGGAGAAGGAAATGGCAACCCACTCCAGTGTTCTTGCCTAGAGAATCCCAGGGACAGGGGAGCCTGGTGGGCTACAATCCATGGGGTCGCACAGAGTTGGACACGACTGAAGCGACTTAGCAGCAGCAGCAGCAGCCATAGAAAGAATGAAATAATGTCATTTGTAGCAACATGGATAGAATTAGAGATTATCATACTAAGTAAGTCAGAAAGAGAAAGGCAAATACTGTATGATATTGCTTACATATGGAATCTAAAATATGACACAGAAAACATCTATAAAACAGAAACAGATTCACAGACATAGTAAACAGACTTGTGGTTTTCAGGAAAGTAGAAGGATGGATTGGGAGTTTGGGATAGTTGTATTAAGTCACTTGAGTCATGTCCAGCTCTTTGCGACCCTGTAGACTGTAGCATGCCAGTCCACATGCCTAGGATGCTCCAGGCAAGAATACTGGAGTGGGCTGCCATGCCCTTCTCTAGGGGATCTTCCCCACCCAGGGATCGGATCCTTGCCTCTTACATCTCCTGCATTGGCAGGCAAGTTCTTTACCACTAGCACCACCTGGGAAGCCGTGTATGTGTAACTGAATCACTTTGCTATACACCAGAAACTAACACAACATTGTAAATCAACTATCCTTCAATAAGATACATTTTTAAAAAACACGATTAAAAGATGGAAGAGGAAAGATATTTCCTTCTATGGAAATTGGTACTGAGTATTGACTAGAAACTAAAATGGAACTCCCAGACAGTGTGGAAAGCCTCATTGATGGCGCTTTGTATAAATTTGGGCAGTACCAGTTTTCCTGGTTGGGTGGCTTTTCCCTAGCAGTTCCCAGAACCAAATGCAGAGTCAGAGAAGGCAAGAAGTTAGATTCATCAAGGATGGCAGTTTTTACCAGACTGTTGTTGAAGGACAGAGGATCATAGGGGTTTTTTCTGTCATTATGAGACTGGCTGAGGCATTGGATCTTGGATTCTGAGTAAGACAAATAAGGAAATGAGACAAGAGGGAGCTGATAAGTAAGGGGATTGTAAAGTAGTCTGTGGGCTGTTTTCCTTTCAGCTGAAGGAGCAATGAGCAAGTGGTCTGAAAAGGGAAAAGTTCCTGTTTTGAGAGTAATAGATTCCTGATCTTCAAATTCTTCCTTGTGACGGGAGAAGAGTCAGCCCCCACCCCACACTTGTCCCGGTTCCATCCTACACTTAAATCTAATCTCTTTTGAGAAAGGTTCAAATATTGATGCTCACTTTTCTTCAAGATTTTCCCATCAAAATTAACTAATCTCTTTCCATTTATTGTTTAATGTATCCCCGGAATGCCAAGCTTTCATCACTTCTTCATTCTTCTCTCAATCAGTTATCAAGATGTGTGCCCCTAGAAATTATCTGAACACTGTGCCGGCTATGAGTTTACCTGTGTAGAGCACAGTGGGACTTTATCCTGGCTTATTCTGCCCTGGGATTCTATACATTTACAAGAGATTGTAAGAACTCACTAGTTCTTTGACAGCCAGGTTGCATTTTTTCTCTCATTGTGAGCTTGACTTTTCACCTCAATTCCAGGTCATTTATGAATTTCTTTTGAGGTTTATCATACATATCTCTATTTTGACAGTTGATGTAGGCTTTAGTTAACTCATCAGTTCTCTAATTGGAGTTGAACCATTGTCCAAGGCCAAAATAGTTTTAAAGTTCAGTACTTTCATGCAGTGTTAAATATCTCTTTACATTTATGTTACCCACAGACTTGATAAGTGTGCTCTCCCAGTGTCTCCCTAAGTTGCTAGTTTTGGTGATTCACATCAAACTATTTAGTAAGTAGTTTCGGGAGGCTGCCTTTCTTCACTTTGATAGTCAGCATCCCAGGAGTCTGAAAATTTCTCTTGGACTTCATAGTTTCTCAGAATTTACTAGTGGTCATTTTACATTCACGTATGATGATTTTTGACTTGAATCTTGACACTTGAACTCTATTCAAAAGACTTAAGTCATCCTGTCTTCAGTATTGTAGGACTTTATGAAGGCAGCATTCACATCTTAATTGGTTGTTCTAAAATTTCAGTTTTCATTGTTTTTTTTTGTTTGTTTGTTTTTTTAATCACTGAAGCCCAGAATTGGGTTAATCAGAACTCTGGATCAATGATACACTCCCATTATTGACTCCTTTTTTTTTTAAATTCCTCTCCACCCCTCAGCACTGCATAGTATGTGAGATCTTAGTTCCCTGAATAGGGGTTGAACCCACGCCCCCTGCATTGGAAACACTAGAATACCAGGGAAATTTCCATTATTGGTAGTTACTTAGCAATTTCTAATACTGTAGTAACTACCCATAAACTCCCTACTCACAAGAAAAGCTAGTTCAGTTCAGTTCAGTTGCTCAGTCGTGTCTGACTCTTTGCGACTCCATGAATCACAGCACACCAGGCCTCCCTGTCCATCACCAACTCCCGGAGATCACTCAAACTCACTTCCATCAAGTCGGTGATGCCATCCAGCCATCTCATCCTCTGTCATCCCCTTTTCCTCCTGCCCGCAATCCCTCCCAGCATCAGAGTCTTTTCCAATGAGTTAACTCTTTGCATGAGGTGGCCAA
Source organism: Bos grunniens (assembly GCF_055505025.1). Taxonomy (NCBI): domain Eukaryota; kingdom Metazoa; phylum Chordata; class Mammalia; order Artiodactyla; family Bovidae; genus Bos; species Bos grunniens. The sequence continues at coordinate 35,807,327 of NC_141192.1, read as the reverse complement.
AGTACTGGAGTTTCAGCTTCAACATCAGTCCTTCCAGTGAACACCCAGGACTGATCTTTAGGATGGACTGGTTGGATCTCCTTGCAGTCCAAGGGACTCTCAAGAGTCTTCTCCAACACCACAGTTCAAAAGCATCAATTCTTCGGCGCTCAGCTTTCTTCACAGTCCAATTATCACATCCATACATGACCACTGGAAAAACCAGAGCCTTGACTAGACGGACTTTTGTTGGCAAAAGTAACGTCTCTGCTTTTCAATATGCTATCTAGGTTGGTCATAACTTTCCTTCCAAGGAGTAAGCGTCTTTTAATTTCATGGCTGCAGTCACCATCTGCAGTGATTTTGGGGCTCCAAAAACTAAAGTCAGCCATTGTTTCCACTGTTTCCCCATCTGTTTCCCATGAAATGATGGGACCAGATGCCATGATCTTAGTGTTCTGAATGTTGAGCTTTAAGCCAACTTTTTCACTCTCCTCTTTCACTTTCATCAACAGGCTTTTTAGTTCCTCTTCACTTTCTGCCATAAGGGTGGTGTCATCTGCACATCTGAGATTATTGATACTTCTCTTGGCAATCTTGATTACAGCTAGTGCTTCTTCCAGCCCAGCGTTTCTCATGATGTACTCTGCATATAAGTTAAATAAGCAGGGTGACAATATACAGCCTTGACAAACTCCTTTTCCTATTTGGAACCACTCTGTTGTTCCATGTCCAGTTCTAACTGTTGCTTCCTGACCTACATATAGGTTTCTCAAGAGGCAGGTCAGGTGGTCTGGTATTCCCATCTCTTTCAGAATTTTCCACAGTTTATTGTGATCCACACAGCCAAAGGCTTTGGTATAGTCAATAAAGCAGAAAGAGATGTTTTTCTAGAACTCTCTTGCTTTTTCCATGATCCAGCAGATGTTGGCAATTTGATCTCTTGTTCCTCTCCCTTTTCTAAAACCAGCTTGAACATCAGGAAGTTCACGGTTCACATATTGCTGAAGCCTGGCTTGGAGAGTTTTGAGCATTACTTTCCTAGCATGTGAGATGAGTGCAATTGTGCGGTAGTTTGAGCATTCTTTGGCACTGCCTTTCTTTGGGATTGGAATGAAAACTGACCTTTTCCAGTCCTGTGGCCACTGCTGAGTTTCCAAATTTGCTGGCATATTGAGTGCAGCACTTTCACAGCATCATCTTTCAGGATTTGAAATAGCTCAACTGGAATTCCATCACCTCCACTAGCTTTGTTTGTAGTGATGTAAGAAAAGCTAAGACCTTTATAATTACCTACCTTAATTAAAATGGTTCTCTCTTTAACCCATACCCTGCCTCCCCATATGAGGAAACATCATCTTGTATCCCTTGTTCAGGATAACCTCGCTTTCCTTTGGGGGCTTCCATGGTGATTCAGACAGTAAAGAATCTACCTGCAGTGTGGGAGATCCAGGTTTGATCCTTGGGAAGATTCCCTGGAGAGGAAATGACTACCCATTCCAGTATTCTTGCCTGGAGAATTCCATGGACAGAGGAGCTTTACATAGTTTTCATTAGTTATATGAATTTATTACTATATATATTATATATGTGTGCATTGTCAGTCACTCAGTTGTGTCTGACTCTTTAAGACCCTATGGACTGTAACCCACCAGGCTGCTCTGTCCATGGGATTCTCCAGGCAAGACTACTGGAGTGAATAGAGATTTCCTCCTCCAGGGGATCTTCCCAACCCAGGGACTGAACCCACATCTCCTGTGTCTCTGGCATTGGCAAGTAGATTCTTTATCCTTGAGCCACCTGAGAAGCCCTATTACGTGTAAACATGCATTTTATATATATGTGTGTACATTATATATATATGTGTGTGTGTGTGTATATATATATATATATATATATAATTATGTACTTTTAAAGATTTTAGTTGTTCTAACTTTTAAAAGCACATGATGCTATGAGTAAAGTTTTGGTACTTAATAGTTACACTGTCGTTTTCTAAGATACACCTATGCTTTCGTGTGGCTGGAGATCATTTGATTTGACTTACATTTCCCTGTGCAACTACGCAATAGCTTATCCATTTACCTTTTTGTTTGTAACCTTTTGTGTTGAATCTTTGTTTTTGCTGATGTGAAAATGGGCTTGAAATGCCTGTTTTTATTCATGTTCAAAAGCCATGGGTCATAGGATGTATGAATGTTGAATTTTGAGAAGATGCCCAGCCGTTTTCCAAAGTTACTGCCCCAAATTACATTCCTCCTTGCTACATTTAGAAGAGATTCTGGTGATACGTATCTTCTCCAGTATTTGATATTTTATGTTTTACCAATTTTTGTCAACAAGGTGGATGTGGTATGACATTTCATTGGGGTCTTAGCTTTCATTTCTCTTGGGTAGGTAATTTTCACATTTAAAAATTACTTCTCTTTGGTGGTTAAGTCTGAAGCAAACCCCTGACGAGTAGTTCTTCACTTTCTCTTGTTATTACTACAGTTTCTGCACTAAATCATAACTTAGTATTCCTTGTTCTCCTTCCTTTGGCTGTATGTTTAAAATTCATTTTAAATCTTTGTATTCTTCAGGCCACGCTTTATTTTAAACCTTGTGTTAATGTGTTTTGTTTTGTTTTGTTTTAATCTTCCCTACACCCTCTTTCTATCGTATGTATTTGTTCTTGTGAACATCTTAGAAAATTTCAAGTTCATCCACGTTGGTTTGCTGTTGCCCTTTCGTTTTCTCCTCATAGTGATCACTCGTGCTTGATTCTCAGAATGTCTCTTTATATCCCAGCATCCCTTCTAAACTGTCTGAAGCCGTTCTGTCCAAATGGACTGCTTTTACCAGTTTAAACAAGATAACCATGTGGAAGTCTCTAGAATAATAACATCATAAAGTAAACACTCTTTTGAGTTTCTGGCTAACAAAAACTTTGTCTCTTCTTGCTCTTACTAATTTATTGGAAGATACACATTAAGTTATGCCCAGTGTTTCGTTCTTCATTGGTTAAAATTATAAAATGCAAGGGTCACTTTGTTATGAAAGTTCTCTCTTCTACCTCATCCAAATCCATCCAAAATGGATTTCAGTTTGAAATTCAACCTGAAAATTTCTTTTTGCATCCTCTGTCTTCTGAGGAGTGACATAATCAGGAAGGCAAGTGAAAAAGATATGAAATGTCCTTGTTTTGCAGAATGAAATTTCCAGCAGATGGTGGTGGTGAGAAGTACCCCATGTAAACTTTATGCTTATGAATTCTCATTGCTGGTTTTGAGTTTTGCTCTAGATATCTGAATGGTCTGAAGACGTATCTTCTATTTTGGTTCTAATTTTTTTCTTCAAATTCTCTGTGTCATGCTTCTGCCCCATTATGTATGGATTTTATTTACTTTTGTTTCCTTTCTGGCATACAGGATCACTCTTCCTTGCCTAGAAATGATCAGTTTGATCCAGAAAATTGAGTCCTATATTTCAGGACCATCTAATACAACCTACAGTTTATCTAGCATTATCATATTACGTGGATGCAATTTGCTGTTGAAAAACTTATCTCCTATGCCTGTAAATCTTTCAGTTTCTCTTAAGTACATTAAAAAGTGCTAGACATCTGCTGTAGTTTTCTTGTGGCTCCCATGCCAATCAGTACAAGTTTAGCTTATGGATTTGTTGAATTCTGTAGTTCAAGCTTAATAGATTATTTTTAATTACAAATTTTAACCTTTTTAAAAGCAAATCTCACTACATTTTCTTAAAAAAAAACAAAAAACAAAAAACTAAACGGTTTATGATACTCTTTACAAAGGATTGTTTTGAAATACCTGTCATCTAAGAGTCCCAAATTTCTCTGTATAAGAGCAAACACATCTTTTACTAAATGCCAACTTCTCTAAATGTATTCTTCAACTCACACCTTATTCATACCCAGTATTTCTGAAGGTAACAAAATACATATAGGAGATGATGTGTTTGAGAGAAGGTACAACTTTATATCCTTAAGAGACGTTTTGTATTCATATTCTCATTTGCTTAAATAGTATTCATATTTGTTCAGTTCAGTTCAGTCGCTCAGTTGTGTCTCACTCTTTGTGACCCCATGGACTGCAGCACGCCAGGCCTCCCTGTCCATCACCAACTCCTGGAGTTTACTCAAACTCATGTCCATTGAGTAGGTGATGCCATCCAACTATCTCATCCTCTGTCGTCCCCTTCTCCTCCCACCTTCAGTCTTTCCCAGCACCAGGGTCTTTTCCAATGAATAAGTTCTTCACATCTGGTGTTCAGTACTTCACATCAAAGTATTGAAATTTCAGCCTCAGCATCAGTCCTTCCAATGAACACCCAGGACTGGTCTCCTTTAGGACGAACTAGTTGGATCTCCTTGCAGTCCAAGGGACTCTCAAGAGTCTTCTCCAACACCACAGTTCAAAAACATTAATTCTTTGGTGCTCAGCTTTCTTTATAGTCCAACTCTCACATCCATACATGACTACTGGAAAAACCATAGCTTTGAGTAGACAGATCTTTGTTGGTGAAGTAATGTCTCTGCTTTTTAATATGCTGTCTAGGTTGGTCAAAACTTTTCTTCCAAGGAGCAAGTGTCTTCTAATTTCATGGCTACAATCACTATCTGCAGTGATTTTGTAGCCCCAAAAAAGAAAGTCTGTCACCATTTCCACTGTTTTCCCACCTATTTGCCATGAAGTGATGAGACCAGATGCCATGATCTTCATTTTCTGAATGTTGAGTTTTAAGCCAACTGCTTCACTCTCCTCTTTCACTTTCATCAAGAGGCTCTTTAGTTCTTCTTTGCTTTCTGCCATAAGGGTGGTGTCATCTGTATATCGGAGGTTAATGATATTTCTCCCAGCAATCTTGATTTCAGCTTGTGCTTCATCCAGTCCAGCATTTCTCATGATGAACTCTGCATATAAGTTAAATAAGCATGGTGACAATATTCAGCCTTGACAAACTCCTTTCCCTATTTGGAACCAGTCTGTGGTTCCATGTCCAGTTCTAACTGTTGCTTCCTGACCTGCATACAGATTTCTCAGGAGGCAGGTTAAGTGTTCTGGTATTCCCATCTCTTGAAGAATTTTCCACAGTTTGTTGTGATCCACACAGTCAAAGGCTTTGGCATAGTCAATAAAGCAGAAATAGATGTTTTTCTGGAACTCTCTTGCTTTTTCCATGATGCAGCGGATGTTGGCAATTTGATCTCTGGTTCCTCTGCCTTTTCTAAATCCAGCGTGAACATCTGGAAGTTCACTGTTCAAGTACTGTTTGAAGCCTGGCTTGGAGAATTTTGAGCATTACTTTACTAGCGTGTGAGATGACTGCAATTGTGCAGTAGTTTGAGCATTCTTTGGCATTGCCTTTCTTTGGGATTAAAATGAAAACTGACCTTTTCCAGTCCTGTGGCCACTGCTGAGTTTTCCAAATTTGCTGGCATATTGAGTGCAGCACTTTCACAGCATCATCTTTTAGGATTTGAAATAGTTCAACTGGAATTCCATCACCTCCCCTAGCTTTGTTCATAGTGATGCTTCCTAAGGCTCATTTGTCTTCTTCACATTCCAGGATGTCCGGCTCTATCATGTCTAATCATGATAACCATCATGATTATCTAGGTCGTGAAGATCTTTTTTATATAGTTCTTCTGTGTATTCTTGTCATGTCTTAATAGCTTCTGCTTCTGTTTGGTGCAATACCATTTCTGTCCTTTATTGTGCCTATCTTTGCATGAAAAGTTCCCAAATATCCTAATTATCTTAAAGAGATCTCTAGTGCTTCCCATTCTATTGTTTTCCTCTATTTCTTTGCACTGATCACTGAGGAAAGCTTTCTTATCTCTCCTTGCTATTCTTTGGAACTCTGCATTCAAATGCATATATCTGTCCTTTTTTCCTTGGCCTTTCGCTTCTCTTCTTTTCATAGCTATTTGTAAGTCCTTCTCAGACAACTATTTTACTTTTTTGCATTTGTTTTTCCTGGGGATGGTCTTGATCACTGCCTCCTGTACAGTGTTAGGAACTTCTGTCCATATGTTAAATCATGTGATCCTGTTAGGAATCTTGTTACTGTTTTTATTATTTACACTTTAATTATGAGAAAACAGAGACTCAGAAAGGTAAAGGAACTTGCCCTAGACTAAACAGCTCTTAAATGGCAGCATCAAAATTTGAATTGGGCACTCTGCATCCTCAGGGCATGTTCCTAACCACCGCACAGCTCTTCTTCCTTAGTAACCAGAACTCTCAGCTGTGGGAATTAATTAAGAATATATGCACAGCTCCTTTATTATTTCTGGAAAAATAAAATAATTCAATGGTCAGTTTTATAATTTTTCTGTAAACGAAGGATGTTGGTAGCAGTTGGAATTTTACTTTCCTCCTATAGACCAAATATAACAAAAAATGAATTTATCAAAAAAAATAGATTACAAGATTCACTTTAATTAATAGACAGACACTGCTTTCTGTTAATTTTAATTCGTAGCTATTAAATATGTTTGTATTAACACATTGTAATGGAAGCATAAAAGAGGAGAAAACAGTGATGTTGTCTAAGGTTTGTAACTTGATTTCAACAAGGAAAATGCATGAATAAGTAGTATGTACAGTATGATACAGACCTCATAAGTATCTCTATGATATATATAAAATTGATGATTTAGTATTTGCACAGTATAGTTTTCTTTTAGTTCACAAATTCATTGATCATGTCATGTAAACTTATTACATATAATGAATATATTCAAATAATATTGATAAAGTAACACAAGTGATTTATTATTCTGTGCTAATTCATTTATATTTTCTGTCTCAGCATATTCTTATCCTGTTGACCTTTTCTCAATTTTTTTTTTACATGTATCAGAGTTGTCATGATGAGGAAGATGATGATGGGGAAGAGGAAGTGAAGAGTTTTGAAGTAAGATGGATCTTTCACTTTTGTCTTTTATCTATGTTGAAACATTGTTTCATAGCTTATAACTGACATTTATGTTTCTTGCTTCATGGCTTATTGCAGCTTATTGTGTCAAGGAACTGCATGTCAGAAGCTGGATGGACAAATTTGAGTCCTAACATTTGCTGAAGTTAAGGCCAAGGAACGTAGGCTAGTTAAAGAATTAAAGAAAGCCCATATGTTCAGGATGAGTGTTCCTGAGAGCCCTTGGAGATGAGGTTGCTTCGCATTGTTCTCATCTCGGTGAAGGATGGGGTCTGAAATTTCCAGCAGCCATGGGAGAAAAATATTTATGGAAGAGCAACCCAACATCAAGTTTCTAATTAAAGCCTTGGTGTGAACTTTTTTCTGAATCAATGAAGTCCGAAAGATTTGGCCTCTTTCGACTTCTGCCCAGTGAGGTCACTCATTCCCTGCACATATGTAAATGGTGGCACGCAGTCTGCTTGCATGAGGCAGGATTGCATCTATTCCTAGAATTATGCTCTATTACATGATTTTCCCTCAAACCTTCTCAGCTTTTAAATTTCCTATACTTTGAAATATTGCTCAATATTCTTTAGCCAAAAAGAAAGCAAATATTATTTCCCCCCTTGGCTTAGGCTGCACTTTTTTTTTTAATATATATATCTAAGAAAGACTAGCTGTTGCTAACTACCACTCTCCTTATTTATTTGTTTTTTTTAATTTTCAAAAAGAAATTAAATGAAATAGAGTAGACCCTTTTTTTGTTTTTTTTTTTTCCTGCTTTTAATTTACGTGTCTGTTTTGAGCTGAAAGTTTGGAAATATATTAGTAGCCAGCTGTAAGTCTTTAATTAAAGTGGACCCACAGAAAACGTGTAGGTGAGGAGTAGATACCGAATAGGACTCCTTTCTGGAACAACTGGAAGAGAGCATCCCTGTGGCATTGCGTCCCTGAAGTCATTGTGCAAAAAAAAATGCTAGAACAGGCTAGTTTGAGAATCACCCATGACTATTGCTGGCTGAGAAAAAATGCCTTAAGATTCATTTCCTAGATAACACTATAATCTTTTCTAATGTATGTGTGTTCTAGTCTCAATAAGATAAGAAACTGAGCTAAATTAGAATGAGCTGTGAGCGGCAAGTCATACTATTTTTCTGAAGTGCACACCATATATACTCTTATCGGTTGTCTTCCGAGCAATTGTTTATTGCGATTTTGCTTCTTGTCCTCATCCTTCCTTAAGGTCACAGGATCCCAACGCAGCAAGGTAAAACTATATATATGTGTGTATTTGTCTGGGTCTGAGTTTCAGTTTCTCGTGACATTTACCTTTGTTAGACCCAACATCTTGGATTCTTTTGTTTAAAAAAAAAAAAAAAAGATCTCGCAATCTTTGTACCAAGTTTGTAGCTCCAATGCAATTGGTCTCTTCAGTATCCCTTCCTTGACATAAGTTTATTCTTCTTGCAATTTAAATGACTCATAATTTGAAATTTTATCCTCCATGTTGCATTTGAACTGAGTACTGTGCTGAGATGAAAAAGTCTACCCTTTAGGTGATTAAATTTTAGCTGGTGACTTTTCATTGTAACATTTCATGCCTTATCCCTTTTGAGAGTTTTTATACTGGTCTCATTTCTAGAAAAGAGATATGATATATGGTACTGCTGGTGGAATTAGACATAATCTTCTTTTCCTTTGTGCTAGAAATACCTTCAACTGGTAATTAGAGAGGATATTCCATGATTTCAGAGTTGACTTAGTATTTCCTTATAGGAAAGAGCTAGATGACCTTTTCTATCTCTGAATATTCTGAAGAGCTAAGTGTGTGGAAAGTTTGCTAAGAGAAAATATTTTAGAATCACAAAAATTTGCCTTTCATTTGAACCCTGTTAAGCTTACATTTTATTTTCATGAGACTGTTTAGTCAGAAAATCGGTCATGCTGCTGCTACTGCTGCTAAGTCGCATCAGTCATGTCCAACTCTGTGTGACCCGATAGACGGCAGCCCACCAGGCTCCCTCATCCCTGGGATTCTCCAGGCAAGAACACTGGAGTGGGTTGCCATTTCCTTCTCCAATGCGTGAAAGTGAAAAGTGAAAAGTGAAAGTGAAGTCGCTCAGTCTTGTCTGACTCTCAGGGACCCCATGGATTGTAGCCTACCAGGCTCCTCTGTCCATGGGATTCTCCAGGCAAGAGTACTGGAGTGGGTTGCCATTGCCTTCTCCGATTATCGGTCATAAACATCCCAAAAAGAAAATGCCTATAATGACTTTAGTTAAAGAAAAGAAAAAAAAAAACTTTTCTGAGTGTAGAGTGTCCTTTTTTGCCTTCTATTTTATAAAGTGAACTATTGCTGTTAAAGTGAATTTAGAATGTCATAAAGAATCTATTTTTAAGAAACAAATTATAATGTTTTTTTACTCACTTATATTTGGAGAAATATATTGTTATATCATTTTAAAATTTGACTTCATGCAGATGCTACTAGATTTAGCTCCAATCAAATGGATATAATTTAATGGCATATAATATGCATAAAATTTATAAATTATAATTATCAGTAGGTATAATGGATATAATCCTGATTTGGTGGATTTTTATAGTTTTATCACTGATGATCTCAGATAGAATTCCTGTGACTTGTTGAGGGTTGGAAAATATGAAGGGACCTCTTAACATTCACCAAAGATTTGATTTCATTAGACACCATTGCAGTTCATGCCCCAGAGTATATATTGACATCCATGGAGTGGGGGTGGATAAGGAAGGCTGGGATAAGAAAGTGTTGCTGGTTAAGAAAACCATTTTACTCTGAACAGGAATGTAGTTTCAGGAAGAACTAAAAGCAAATACAATTTGGTAAATAGGATCAAATTTGCTGACATTAGAAAGGTTCCCTATTCAGAAAAAAAAAGTCTGGAAATAACTGGTAGTGGAATCTTAGCATTTAGAGTGTAGGATTCAGGTCATACTGAGAACAAGAAATCAGGAGACTGTGGAGCCCCACCTGGGAGAATGGGCTACATGCCATGGATTTAGGATGTTGGGAGAGAAGCTCACATAATGGTGAAACCTGGTAATTAATCCCCCCAAAGGAGCTAGAGGCCACCAGATATGACTGTCCCAGCAGAAGAGAGGATTTTAAAGTTACTGGTGGTTGCCATATATTCATATACATAACACAATAGACAAGATTTGGAAATTTTCACTTGGTAACCAGTGCTTTACTCATTCTTCATGTAATTTTGTACTGTAATCATTTATGCCTAATATGTGTAACAATCTATTTGTAAAATATATACTATGTAAGTAAACAGCCTGAACTCTTCCCAAGTTGAAAATAGAGGATCATGGTTTTCAGAGAGTTGACAGAGTCAACAACCTATGAAGATAATTTTGTCTGAAATTGACTCTCTGATACAAATAACACAACTGAAAAAATTTGGCCAGACAACTGAATTACTACTTTCTCTTTATAAATTTAGTAACGTCCTAGACTTTTTACATTGAGATGTCTGGTTGGCTAACATCATTTAGCTATAGTCAGATAGTGGAATTTTTCATCTAAGTTATAATGAATTTGAAAGGTCATTTGGTAGTTTCAGTAATTCTTTAAACAAATTATATTAAATAAATCTGGGAATAACATAGTGTGTGTGATTATTGAATTTTATCCCAATAACTGGCTGATTATTAATATTTGCTGTACTTTCTACTTAAATTCTCTGTCTACAAAGATACTGAGAAGAAGAAAGAAGTAGATTAAAAAGGTAGCATTATAAGGAAAATTTCCATGAGGAATAAAGTAAACTAAATAAAGCTCAAGAAACATGGAAAACAAGGAGTAGAGGCTAAAGTGCCTGGTATTAGCCAGCCCTTTTCTTCCGTCACATGTGTTTTACTGATGAGATCCTGTTAAAACTTGCCTGATTTAAGTTGATAATTTAATTCCCAGCTTAATCTGTAATATATGTATATTTACCTACAACTAATTATTAAAAATTTTATTGCATAATTAGTAGTTATATATTTCTTTGACTTCAGGCTATTTTAATATTAAAACTATAAAAGTGAAAATGAAAGTGAGTGAAGTCGCTCAGTCGTGTCCGACTCTTCGCGACCCCATGGACTGCAGCCCACCAGGCTCCTCTGTCCATGGGATTTTCTAAGCAAGAGTCCTGGAGTGGGGTGCCATCGCCTTCTCCAAAAACTATACAAAGGGATAGTTAAATCTGATAAAGAAGCCAGTATTAACTGAAAGGAAAGAAATGTTTCAGCAATGACCCAGAGTGTTAATTACTACAGTCCAGAGCTTTTCTGACCTTTGAATTTTTCATAAGCGAAACACATAATAATAAGAAATAATAATGTTTCAAGTCAAGTAACTTTTCTGAGCATGACGGGTTTTTCTCACCTAGAACAACAAGAAACTTTGGTAACAGAGCAGACCACATTTTTAAATTAAGATTTTTCAAAACATACAGAAACATTGTTCCAATGGTTACTTCTCCTATTACCATTCTTTCAAATCTGAGGGTGCAGCGTTCAGTGATAATTCAATGAAGGCATTTCTGTGGAATGTTAAGTGCTATAATATAGATTTATTAGTTATGGAAAAACCTAAATTAATGACAGTGAAGCTTAAGTAATCTAGAGGAATGGACCATTAACTCGCTTTCTAGACCATCTTTCTCAAGTACAATATTAAGCAAGTTGCATCATCCTTTGGCAAATGCCCAGTTTCTACTTCACAGATGAATTCTCTGGTGAGTCCCTGAGGTCCTATTATTCTGTACTATTGATTAAGGAGAATTCCTTGTGTCTTCAGTGCCAAATATGGCTGTGGCAAAGTTGATATTCTGTAATAAAAATTTAGATTAATCTGTGTTTTCTCCCTGATGGGCCTCAGATATAACTAAAGCGAAATCATACCCACCCAATACTTAGAGCAATACCCAGCTCACATTCCAAAGAATGTATGATTACATGTGGAGGAATCAATTTAGGTCTAAAATGTCTTAAGGACCGATGTTGTATAGCTAAATACCATGATAAAAACACTTTTATTTGGCCCCTCCAATGATTCTAATTTTGAATAGAATTCATTTTGGGGGTAAGGAATTGACTATAAGATGTTCCCTTTCCAATAGCTACTCATAATTTAATCTCTGAAGGGCTTATTTACTCCTGTTTATAAGAGCACAGTAATTTAAATTATAATAACTTCATGAATCTTAACCAAAGAGAACTATTAAATATTTTAAAAATTGAGATACATCTATGGTTATAAAACATGGAAATAATTATCTCTTTTATTAAGAAAGTTTATACTTCTTTAGTTTCTTCCTCAGAAGCTCTGTGGTATCAACATATGGACTCTAGAGTGTTGAGTTGCTGTCATACTGTTGAACGGTTGAAGGGAAAGGGGGAAGGAATTATCATGGCCAGTGTTCTCTAATACTCATGCTTATTGTTGCAGTCTGCCAACTCCATTTTTATATACTGAAACTGTTGATCTCAAGTAATACCCTCCCATCTTAGCCCAGGTTCTGTAGAAAACAGAGCAAAGAGGTTATTTGCTAGCACTTTGTTGGAGTTGTTAACAGTCTTAGGGAAGTAAGGGTGAGGAAAGAGAGAACTGATACTTGGAGGCAGAGAGAACACAGTGATGCATTCTTGAGCTGACTAGTTAACCACAGCAAACCAGCAGTATAGCTATTTGCTTGGTTGTGTTAGATGGCCCTGAAGAAGCCATATGCATCATGGAATGGTACTTCCTGGGCAAAAGGGGGCACTTCTGGTCACAGGGTGTTAATTTGTTCATTTATCTCCTGATATTAATCAGCTCTTCCAGAAGGCAGACCCCTGGGGAAACCAGAACCAACTTGGGTTCAACCTCTTGGGTGTCCAGGCACTGCTGTCTCTCCATTTCCATCAGTATGTGGTCTCCTTAGACAGTGGTCATGGTGCTAAGAGTTAGCTTTCATAAACGAATAACTGGTACAAACTGTTTCTAGGGCCACTGTACTTCAGAAGCAAGACAAATTGCTAAGACTTAGAGAGAAGGGGGTTTAGGGTAGGCTAGAGTACTGGTCCTGATACAAGGAAAATTCCCCCAAAGCACAGTCCTCTAAATTGTATATGTTAATTTATACACACGAATGTGTAGCCCTAAAGAGCCTATGATATGTAGACAACACATATTTAAACATCTAATTGTGCAGCTAATTGTGCATTTGATATGCACAATAATTTGACTTCATGTGCTATTGTTTTTAAAAATAATCCCAGTTGAGACTGACATGTGTACACTGTTATATTTAAAATAGATAACCAACAAGGACCTACTATACAGCACAGGGAACTCTGCTCAATATTCTGTAATAACCTAAATGAAAAAAAGAATTTTAAAAAGAATAGATAATGTATAACTGAATCACTTTGCTGTATACCTGAAACTAACACAACATCATTAATCCACTATGCTCTAATATCACATAAAATAAAATAATAATAATCGTAATCTCAGTTGAAGCTTATGCTTGACCACGTTATGTACAGGAAATGAGATACAGCAGAATCATTAAGAGCATAGACACTTGAATGGACCACCTGTGTTTGAATCCCAGCTCCACCATATGGATATGTAATCTTAAGTCTCAATTTGCCTATCTATAAAATGGAGCTAATTAAGGTCTCTACTTCATAGGATTGTGATGAGGATTAAATTAATTTATATACATATTCCACTCAGAACATTGCATATCACATAGCAAGCTCTAAGTATTTGCTATTATCATATATCATTGTATTTCCTTTTAGAATTCCCTTTAAAGAATTTCCCTTCTTTACTAAAATCAAGCCAGAGAAGTCCACAGAGGAAATTTTTCAGCATAGTGAGTGCAGAACCTCATAAGGTAGGAGATCTGGGTTCTCATCTGGATGCTAACCAGATGACCTTCAGCAGGTCATATTTAATTGCCTCAGCGTTTTCATCTTTGGACTGAAAGCTTTGAGCTATTTTCTAAGGGGTAATATCCACCTTTAAAACTGTCTGATTTGCTGGTTTTGCAGAAGTTCTTTTCATTTTTCAGGACAATTTCAAAACTCTTATAGATTTCTAGGTGCATAAATACCAATTAGAAGCATGCAAATTTTGATTATTTTTCTTCTGATCTTTTCTGAAGGAATGAAAAAGAAAAACTCCATTTTTTTTTAGTGTAGGGATTTCACAATAAAAATGATTTATAGGAAATGTCTAGCTTCTGTACATGTATATGTATCTCTATCACTTCCTAGCTTGTTATTTAAAATACCACATAATTATACCTAATACAGTTAGATAAAGGAAAAAATGTATTGGGAGATGGAAAGCATTTAGGGGTCTTCTAAGAATATGAGTAATCCAGAAGTTCATGCCACAGTGTTGCTAATTTGCTGCAGGTTGTTAGTACTACTGATGCCAAGGTTTCTAGGAGTCAACATAAAACCATATAAATGTAAAAATTTGCTTTATCAATAAAATACAGAGACAATCTTCTTGTTTCAGGAAAAAAAAAAAAAAAAAAAAGAATACCTGAAGCATTTTTCTTCCGGAGGACCTTCTTGGGAATAACAATGTGTGATATAATGAAAAAGGTCCTTGGTAATTCAGTAAATGTAATTATTTGAGAATTAATACAATAAAGTCCAGGTGTATAGATGCCGTCATGGGATAGTTTAATGTAGAATAAGCACCAGGTGTCTTGAAGAATGGACGGTCTGTGAATCCTCAAGACAGTCTCAAGAAAAATCCTTCTCTCAGCTAAGCAGGGAACACCTGGCAGGGAATTTGAGACTGTGTCAAGTACTTAAAGTGTAGCTAAGAGTTAGTCTGGGGTGGGATTAATAACCATTTGTGAAAACTTAGAATTGTAAATATTAATACTTGAACTACTAGAATTGGGAGAGCTCAAAATCCAAATAATGAGTTGCTGTGATCATTTTATGATACAATTTCTTCTAACTGCTTCTTCTAATTATTCCAACCTTCTGGCACCTTCTCATCTAACCATTCCTTCCTGTGATTGGAGGTCATGTTGTTTAGTTGCCAAGTTGTGTCCAAGTCTTTGCAACCCCATGGACGGCAGCATGCTAGGCTTCCCTGTCCCTCACCACCTCCCCAGATTTGCCCAAGTTCATGTCCATTGAATCAGTGATGCCATCCAACTGTCTTGTCCTCTGTCACCCTCTTCTCCTTCTGCCTTCAGTCTTTCCCAGTATCAGGGTCTTTTCCAATGAGTCAGCTGTTTGCACTTATGGGAGGTCATAAGTCACCTTATTATCCTTTTTCTCTCCTTTGTCAGACTCTCTTAGTAGACTGCATAGGCACTTATTCTCTGTAGTCAAGGCAGTATCCAGTGCTTTTAAGGCTTAAACAAACAAATAGGTAGATGAAGGCTGTTTTAAGTCAACATGGTACTCAGGACAAACTGCATGCCCTCTAATGATAAATCAGCATAACACTGCTAATTTGATAACCTCTGATATTAGAGTTACTCATTCTTTCCTTTCATTTTGTACTTGGTTACTGGAGCTTTTTGTTGCATATTATAAATTTGTCAATAGGATTTTGAATTAGAAAATCATTTTAACTCAGCTGGGTTTATAGCTTTAGCATAGTAGTAAAAGTCGCTCAGTCATGTCCAACTCTTTATGACCCGATGGACTAGACAGTCCATGGAATTCTCCAGGACAAAATACTGGAGTGGGTAGCCTATCCCTTCCACAGGGTATCTTCCCAACCCAGGGATGGAATACAGGCCTCCGGCGTTGTAGGCAGATTCTTTACCAGCTGAGCCACCAGGGAAGCCCAAGAATACTGGAGTGGGTAGCCTATCCCTTCTCCAGCCTGATCTTCCCAACCCAGGAATCCAACCAAGGTCTTCTGCATTGCAGGCAGATTCTTTACCAACTGAGCCCAGCATAGTATTCAGTTTAGTTGCTCAGTCGTGTCTGACTCTTAGTGACCCCATGGACTGCAGCACGCCAGGCTTCCCTGTCCATCACTAGCTCTTGGACTTTACTCAAACTCATGTCCATTGAGTTGGTGATGCCATTCAACCATCTCATCCTCTGTCGTCCCCTTCTCTTGCCTTCAGTCTTTCCCAGCATCAGGGTCTTTCCAAATGAATTAGCTCTTCACATCAGGTGGCCTTCAGCCTCAACATCAGTCCTTCCAGTGAACATTCAGGACTGATTTCCTTTAGGATGGACTAGTGGGATCTCCTTGCAGTCGAAGGGACTCTCGAGTCTTCTCCAACACCACAGTTCAAAAGCATCAATTCTTCGGCGCTCAGCTTTCTTCACAGTCCAACTCTCACATCCATACATGACTACTGGAAAAACCATAGCTTTAAGTAGACAGACCTTTGTTGGTGAAGTAATGTCTCTGCTTTTTAATATGTTGTCTAGGTTGGTCATAACTTCTTCCAAGAAGCAAGCGTCTTTTTATTTCATGGCTGCAGCCACCATCTGCAGTGATTGTGGAGCCCAAAAAGATAAAGTCTGCCACTGTTTCCCCTGTTTCTCTATTTGCCATGAAGTGATGGGACCAGATGCCATGATCTTTGTTTTCTGAACGTTGAGCTTTAAGCCAACTTCTTCACTCTCCTCTTTCACTTTCATCAAGAGGCTCTTTCGTTCTTCTTCACTTTCTGCCATAAGGGTGGTGTCATCTGCATATCTGAGGTTATTGATATTTCTCCTGGCAATCTTGATACCAGCTATGCTTCATCCAGCCCAGCATTTCTCATGATGTACTCTGAATATAAGTTAAATAAGCACAGTGACAATATACAGCCTTGATGTACTCCTTATCCTATTTGGAACCAGTCTGTTGTTCCATGTCCAGTTCTAACTGTTGCTTCCTAACCTACGTACAGATTTCTCAAGAGGCAGGTCAAGTGGTCTGATATTCCCATCTCTTTCAGAATTTTCCACAGTTTATTGTGATTCACACAGCCAAAGGTTTTGGCAGCAATAGATGTTTTTCTGGAACTCTCTTGCTTTTTCAATGATCTAGCAGATATTGGCCATTTGATCTCTGGTTCCTCTGCCTTTTGTAAAACCAGCTTGAACATCTGGAAGTTCACGGTAGTATTAATTAGTTCTAAATATGCCAAATCTAGTGAAAATGATATTCTAAGAAATGCAAGTGTATCTGATACAGGAAGAAGTAAAGCATAAAGTCTGACTTTCAGAGCCTCCCAACACATTATCTGAACTAAATTTTTCTGGTTTAGTGATTTTGTTGTCTCTGATCGTATATTGGTAAATTTTTGGTATTTAAACAAAGTTTATTTTGGGTAAAGACACTTTTTTAAATTAAAGAGAACATTACAAACTTTTACCATCCTATTGAGAACAACTCTGGAAGATTATTGTACCATTTGATAGTTCAGCAACAAAGAGGATGTGTAGTAATGAAAGGTACAGGGAAAAAATTAAGCTGCTAAATGAATTAAAAACTACAGTTTGAGAATTATTCTTTTTTTGTGTGTGTATAATTCAACTTCATAGACCATGTACTAAAAGGAAACTAAACTTTTCACGTTACTAACTTAGTAGCTCTTCAGATAAAAGAAAATGTTTGTTAAGTTTTGGATTAATTTAGCATACTAAATGATATCACATTATTCAGTTCCATCATTCATTTATGCATTCTTGAACATCTTTAATGTGCAGGGAGCTACTGGGTATTCAGTGTATGTGTACTGGTTCGTGTTTAATATAAAAAAAACAAGCAGTGATCCTTTTCCTCATGAAGCTTTACTTCTAGAAACCTCCATGTACATTTGGTTTTTTAAAAAGTGAAAACTTAAAAATTTGGGGAACCATCCATTGTTGAGTAAAATTATAATCTTTAAGTGTTTCCCTAGCACTGGGAGTCACCCATATATGAATATGGCTAATCCATAGTTTTGGAAGCTGGGATACAGAACAGAATTAGGTGAATCTCTGGAAATGTGACTGTTACCTATCACTTTTGTTTCTTCGTTAGTCTGAGTTGGCCTGTTTATGTTGTAAACCAAACTATTAGTATTATTTCACTGCCTTTCAGTTTTGTCCTCTTAGTTATTTAATTAAATCTTCTGTATTTTGATGTTTTCTTCTTGAAATACTAAGTCTCAACATCACCTTGTAGATTATGACTACATTTAAGATGCCAAATAAGATGATTTAATATTGACTTGTAACATTACTACATTATGACTTTTTTAGAAAGGGTTCATCTCTTGGAAATTTCTCTCCACTTATAATCAGCTTTCATATTCAGTTTAAGACGAAAACATATGAAAACCTTTTCACTAGTTGCTGAAGACTTGAAAATGCAACAAAATGCAAGCCAGTAGCATGCATAGGCTATAGAATTGTTGTCCTCAAACTGTGATTTCCATGAAATCAGGAGGGTCCTTCAGAAACAGTGTGAATTTCTTTGCTGTCATCATATTTTCATCTCTATTGTGGGGATAAACTGTTTTCTCCATCAAGAAGCAAGGGATGGTATAATTTATTCTTTTTTTTTTTTTTTTTTTGAGCGCCTGAGCAGTGTCAGGCGCGAGCGCCGGCCAGCGCCGGCGCTGGGTGATTACGCACTTCCCTAATTTATTCTTATCTCAATATTTTTTCTCATATAAAGCAAATTTCTGAAGAATCGAATGGCTTTTTTTTCCTTCAGATCTTTCTCCTTCCTTCCTTCCTCCCTCCCTCCCCTCCATCAAGTGCTAAAGACTTGAGCCACTCTTAAGACAAAGTGGAGGATTATTAGCAATTTTATTACAGACTTCAGTTATAGTAGAAGCAAATCTTGATGTTGAATACTTCCATTCAATGACTGTGATTTTATCATAGGTCTGAGATATGATCACCCTTGACCTTGAAAAACTCATAACAATCTTATTTAGAAAAGAGCTGATAATGCTTGGTTGCTTTTGGTGATCAGAACTTTTTGCCTAAGGGAAAATTCAAATTGTGGAGCTGTTCCTGTTTTTTTTTTTTTTTTCCCTTAACCTTCCTTTGTGACCTTGGAATAATTTAAAGACTGAAACAATAGGTTGAAGGTATAGTGCATGTATAACACCCTTAGGCAGGTCAAATGGAATTTGAAGTGGAAAGGGACAAGGAACCCTACTTTTTAAAACTATTTTTAAAAAGTAGGATTCCTTGGAGATAGATCTTTTAAAAGTATCTTACTTGGAGAAATGCTATAGTAGATACTTGCTGTTTTCCCCAAGTAAGATACTTTTAAAAGATCTGTCTCCAGTATGCTTAGAAAAGCTAATCTGCAGTAGATATAAAATGGAAGACTTTTTTCCACATAGTCCATTATTTTATTGCATGAAAACTTTCTATTTTCCCTTTCAAAGTTTTATTTTTTTATGTCATGATCAAATTTCTAATGAGATTAAATTATACATCCAGAGTTCAGTTCAGTTCAGTCACTCAGTCATGTCCAACTCTTTGCAACCCCATGGGCTGCAGCACTCCAGGCTTCCCTGTCCATCACCAACTCCTGGAGCTTTATATACCCAGAAGCAATCCTCAAAGGACAACAAAGTACAAAAATAACTAATATTAAAGATGTTCTGAAGAGAGAGCTTCCAATTCAGTCTAACAGAAGAAATTCAAAAGAGTGGTCGATCCCTCTTTATGAAATAATTTTCCCACTTCTAGATCAGCATATCTTTTTTGCTCAACATCTTTTTTTCAAATGAGTCTCATAATTTCCCCCAAAGCATTATTGTTGGAATTTATATATTATATGAGAAAAATGAGTAATCTTTGCTCAGGGAGTTAAGTTTGTAAAGAAGGCAATTTGATACCTTGTCTTTCTTGGTGCTTGTAGGGTCTACCCATCATGAGTGATTTCAGTTACTAAAGAGGATGTTGTGACTTTAGAATCTATTGTGCAAGTGGCCCTGGCAGATCTTTGGGTTGGTCTACCTACTTTTGGAGCACCAATGGCCATTGTTTTTTGTTATTGTTTTCCTCAAGAATATACAGCATGCTGGCATCTTCCATTTTCTTTGGATGTCTTGATGACTATCTTTGTATGTTCTACTAAGTCAATAGAAGAATCACTCTTTCTAGCTCCCTTGCTTCTTTAGTTGATAAAAATTATAGTGCAGTTCCTTAAGCCAATAATTTCTTATCACTGTTTTCCGGGCAAAGCCTTTCACAAAGGGAAAACTGGGAAGTAAAAGTTCCATAAATAGCTCTGGCAATGGGAGGAAAGTCAAAGATTGTTGGGTCTAAAAGGAAGAATCAAATGTTGCTCACTAATTTTATAAAACACCTGAAGAGCAGACAAAAGGGTCTTCTTTCAGTTTTTCTCAAACTGTGTTGTAATTACAGTATGATTTTGTGTGTCTGTGTGGTTTTGTTTTCGTTTTGTTTTTGACTTCACAGGAAGAGGTTTAAACATGAAGGCAAACCTTTTAGATGTTAGCATGGCTACATATAAAGCAAAGCTGCCTTTTTTTTTTCTTTTCTCTGCTTCCATTTAGGCCTATCACATAATTTAAGAAAAAATAAAATTAATCACAGGAGCTCTTATATAGTGTGAAAAAAACCCTGATCAATTTTGTTTTCGCAGCACGATATTATCAAAGATTTAAGAGACAAATTTGCCAGCCTCGGCGAGAACTCTCTGGTAACAGCATAAATGTCTGTGTTGGTTGCTTTTGATTTAAAGGTTTCTTTTTTCATTTGTTTGAGCCCATTTCTTCCCCCCCTCCTTTTAGTTTACTTTCTTTTTCATATTCTGTAACTAGCAAGCCTTCATTTTTTAAACCTCTTCCATCTTCCAGTGTCTATTTTCCGTACTTTGGATGGAAAGTTTACGGCAGCAAAGCTGTCACTCTGGCTACTTCTGCTGCAGCTCTTCCTGCTCTTAGGTCATATATGTTTTGGCCGTTGTGTTTATGGACATGATACTAATTGACTGTTTCATGTCCCATTGACTAAGCTTCTCTACCACGCCATTTGATGGACGCGCTGTCATAGGGCTCTATGCAACTTTCATTCTGCAACTTATACTGCTTGGTTCCGTCTCAATTCTCCAGCGAACTGAATAGCTCAAGTGAATGATCCTACCAGTCTTGAACTTGCTGTGCCTTTATATTTTATTTTGATTTCCTTCTGTATATTTTCAGTGGTAGTTTAAGTAGAAAAGAACAATCTCCAGCCATTGCTCTAGCAGTACCATGCAGTATCGTTTGTTACCACCTGAGAATACAAAATATAAAGGCACATTGCTTCTTTTATTCTTTGGGGGGAACTGGGGAGATCTGTTATCATAAGTTCACTACTTAGTTGAAGCCTACCTTTTTATCCATATCAGCTTTCAATTTTGCTTAAACTCCAACACGTCCTCAGTTGATGTTTTTCTGTCACTCAGTGATAACTTGCAACTCAAGCCATTTGCTGAGCAGTATCAAGTTATGGCCATGACTTGGGAGATGATTAAAAACATGACAAACTGATGCACAAATGTATCATTCAGAAAGTGCAAGTTTCAATGATGAAGTATAGTACTTCAAAAGTATCATACAGGCTTTGGACTAATCCAGTCATTAAAATTAAGAAAATTCATCCTGATAAACAAGTACCAAAAGTCTATCACAAGAAATATAAAGGGAAAAATCAAGAGCTGACTATGTTAACATCTGTTGAATAACATTGTTGGTGTTGAAATGGTCCATAATGTTGTCATAGAGCCCATACATGAAGAGATGATGAAAATATGGTTTATAGAAAGCTACTCTGCTTAATGATAGTCGCAACATAAATGGTTGGGATTTGTGTTCAGGAAAAAGAAATGGAAAAGCAAAAGCTTCTATACCAACAAGCCAGGCTCCATGACCGCGGTGCTGCTGAGATGGTGCTGCAGACCATCAGTGCCAGCAAAGGTGAGGCTCATTACCCTACCTTGGAAGGGTTGATTCTTCAGATTTTCCTGGGAGCTCCCTTATTTGTATTATACTGATATATTTAATCCCTGAATTTCATGTTTATGATGAAGTCAGGTGAATTCATAAAGGCCAACTCTCTTTTGCCCAATCCAATGTTAATTATTTTCAATCAGAGTCTTACTGAAAGATCTATTTTGTTTCTGTTCATTAAGTTTTGGAAATTATATTGGGACACAATGCTAACAAACTGATCAGGTAAATCAGGGGTGGGCAAACAGTTTCTGTGAGAGGCCAGGTAGTAAATATTTTCAGTTTTTCAAGCCATTGGGGTCTCAGGGGCAACTCTTCAACTCTGCCATAGTGTCTGCCATCTAGAGATAATGTGTGGCCTTGTTTCAGTAAAACTTTATTTACAAAAATAGGTGCCAAGCTGGATGTGGCCCTCAGGACCCTTGATATAAATGTTTAGATTTTTAACGTGAGTCATTTTTAGCAGTTGAAGTGCTATTGCATTTGTCAACAGCCAGCCAGTTCAAGCTGCTTTTTCTTCCATTTATGAAAACTTTTTATTCTAATTTGAATGGAATAGAAAAGTAATAGTGGATATTAAACACTCCTCTCCAAATATAAGGATTGTTTCATTTCTAAGATAAGTGGAGGTGAATTACATTAAAAATAAAACATAATATGCTGAATTATAGACAACAAGTTGGATTTTAAATTTTGTCAATTATTACTTGAATAACAAAATTATGACTAGTCATCTTAATAAAGCATTACTACAAACACATGAAGATAAAAGTGATGAAATGAAAATCATAAAAGTTGTTCAAACATACTTGAGGGAGGAAGGAGAAAATTTTAAGTGGCTTATGTTCATTTCAATGTTATTTTATTACTCATGATTAGTTTTACATTTTAATAATTTTAAGTATCAGTATTTCAAAATCATTTGTTTCTGCCTGTTCTTTTTTTCTGCTTTCTCATGTAATTTCAACTCATGGACATATTACACAGAATTTAGTAAAAACATTGATGGCAAAATATGCATTATGACTCTTAATTTTTTTTTGGTATATACATCAGTCTGTCCTCCTCCACCATGACACACATTTGTAGGAAGCTGATAAGGACTTTAAAAGTGCACATTTTGAGATATAATTGGTTAATGTAGCAAGTGAAGAGATACAAGGAACACTATATTTTGTATTTTTAAGGTGAAACTGGACCCATGGTGGCTGCTACTTTGAAACTTGGAATTGCTATCTTAAATGGAGGGAACTCTACAGTACAGCAGGTATGTCATTAAGCCTTTCACATAATGTGCTTTTCAAATAGATGGACCATATAGTCATCCTGTTGAACAATCATCGTAAAAGAACAATTAGTTGTACTTTTTTTTTCACTTTCTATGTAAAATATGTCTTTATTTTATGGTCTTGTCCTAGTATCCAGATATCTTCTAGTTAGCACAATAAACACAGCTTCTAGGTACGACAATAGATAATGTTTCTCTTTAGAAGTCTGAAGTCATGTCATGTGGTGTCGTCATTTGCAATGCTGCATTTCATGTGACTAAGTCAGCATAAAGCAGCTGTTGTGTTTTAATAGTGAAATATGAATTTCCTTCCCTAGGCAGCCTAGTTTAGGAACATGTTTTATAGTGTTATACCTCCTATGAATTGACTCTTGAGATTTTGTTAATAGTTAGTATGAAGCTGGCTCATGGGTTAACATGTAAATAGGATGCACTGTTCAGAATTATTTCTAGTTAGAAATCTTTCTATTCTCCTAAAATAAGAAAATCACTTCCCAACCAAGTTTTTATATTCAGTTTGAAAGTTAGACGTTATCAGGACTGGGGATTTGATAATGCAATGTCTCTATACAACTGAATGCAAAGATCTGTAAGTTTGTTAGAATAAGAGTATCTGAGTGACTTAACTATAAATAATAAATGCTAGAGAGTGTGTGGAGAGAAAGGAACCCTCCTACATTGTTGGTGGGAATGTACAGCCACTATGAAAAGTATGTACAGTATGGAGGTTCTTCAGAGAACTAAAAATAGGATTAAGATATAATCCTGCAATCCTACTCCTGGACATATATTCAGAAAAACCTATTATTGAAAAAGAAACATGTATTACTACGTTCATAGCAGCACAATTTACAATAGCTAAAACATGGAAACAACTTAAATGCCCATTGACATATGAATGGATAAATAAGAAGTGGTACATATACACAATGGAATAATACTCAGCCATTAAAAAGAATGAAAGAATGCCATGACACTCACATCAGCATGGATACAACTAGAGGTTTTCATAAGAAGTGAAGTATCTCAGAAAGAGAAAGACAAACACCATATTTCACTTATATATGAAATCTAAAATACTCCACAATTGAACCTATCTACAAAATGAAAACAGACTCACAGATGTAGAGACTTGTGGTTACCAAGGGGGAGGAGAGTAGGGGAGGGAATAGAAATTGGGATTAGAAGATGCAAACTATCATATACAGAGTGGATAACCAACAACATCCTACTGTATAGCACAGGAAACTGTATTCACTGTCCTGCAATAAACCATATGGAAAAGAATATAAAACAAAGGTATGTGTATGTATAACTGAGTCTCTTTGCTATTTAGCAAAAATTAATACAATACTGTAAATCAAGTTTACTTCACTAAAATATATATATATTTGAGCGACTTAGGGAGAAAAAAAAAAACAGGAACAGACTAATAAGCATGTATTTCATGACTCTGGGGCCACATCTGACAGTGTGGCTCTGAGCACAGAAAAAATTCTTATGCTCATTGAAAAACAGTAAAATATAATATAAACTTCAGATTGTGTTATTCTAAAACTCTTATTTTTATATCTTGGCTTGTATATGAGAAAGAACAGTTGATGAACAGGGAACTAATAACTATTCTTTCTTGGCTAAGTATTAGTGAGGCAGGTAAAGGACTTCTCTCATTGAAGGACAGGAAGGCTAGTGAGAACCTTAGAATGTTTGACTTCAAGTTGTTGTGAACCTCAGAATCACTAAGGTGGGAATCACTACAGTGGGACAAAACCAAGAATATGCTCCGAGAAGACCTTTGAGTCTAAGAAAAGAAAAACAGAAAATGTTGACGGCCTCTTTTGGATTGGCTAAGTTTTGAACTAGGTGAAGTATTGAGTTGGCCAAAAAGTTCATTTGGGATTTTCTGTAATATCTTATAAGAAAATATGAACAATATTTTTGGCCAAACTAGTAGTAGAAGAACTGCAAAATTCATTTTTACCTTGTTCTCAAATTGTGTGCTTTTTTTACTGTAAATATAATCATTACATGTTATAATTAGATTGAAATCCCTGGCCTCTTCTTGGTGTAATGTTTGTAAGTACATGAAGTAAAATTACACAGGTTGACAAAAGAAATAAAGTATATTGAAATGTGGTTATCATAATGTTATATAAGGTTGTTTATTTCGTTATGAATTCATTAAGTAAAAGATCTAGTGCTTAGTCTAATAATTATTGAGAAGAAAAGATTAAATACTTTTAAGTAGCTATAACAACTGTAATGTGATAGGAAAATATCCAAAATCCTTATTGGTAACAAAATCATAGCCATTATTAATCCTACTTGTGTTTGTTGCTTAGATTACTTGTTGAAAGGAATGCTAAATTTCAGTTGCTGCTGCTGCTGCTAAGTCGCCTCAGTCGTGTCCGACTCTGTGCGACCCCATAGAGGGCCGTCCACTAGGCTTCTCTGTCCCTGGGATTCTCCAGGCAAGAACACTGGAGTGGGTTGCCATGTCCTTTTCCAATGCATGAAAGTGAAAAGTGAAAGTGAAGTCGCTCAGTTGTGCCCGACTCTTAGCGACCCCATGGACTGGAGCCTACCAGGCTCCTCCATCCATGGGATTTTCCAGGCAAGAGTACTGGAGTGGGTGCCATTGCCTTCTCCAAAATTTCAGTTAGAATTTAATAAAAATAAAAGTGAATTTTTTTCCTATCCAATTTACAGATTTTCTTTTTTGATTTCCACAGTAAAAGACTATATGACTTCTTTAAAATGTAAGGAAAAATAAAGAAAACTTACCTAATCTCTCCACAATACTGATCAAGAAATAGGTTCCCTTAGCTTATGTATTACTTCAAAAGATCTTAATTTTATATATATATATATATTTATAAATATATATATATATGTATATATCTCCAGAATCCTTGGAGTCAAAAGGAACCTTGGGAGATCATGTAATAAATATACTCACTGTATGTATATATCTTTTCATCTTCTCTCTAAACCTTCAGATATACCTTCCTTTGCCATATAAATCATGTTTATTTTGTTTTAAAAGACCAATGATTAATAACTGCTTCATGTTTATTATACCAGTAAGTTATCACACACACACATACACCCCAAAACGGCTATGTTTTTATGTGTTTGTGTTTGTATGTATCTATGCATGTGTGGAGAAGGCAGTGGCACCCCACTCCAGTACTCTTGCCTGGAAAATCTCATGGATGGAGGACCTGGCAGGCTGAAGTCCATGGGGTCGCTGAGGGTCGGACACGACTGAGCGACTTCACTTTCCCTTTTCACTTTCATGCATTGGAGAAGGCAATGGCAACCCACTCCAGTGTTCTTGCCTGGAGAATCCCAGAGACAGGGGAGCCTGGAGAGCTGCCGTCTATGGGGTCGCACAGAGTCGGACACGACTGAAGTGACTTAGCACGCATGTGTAGGTGTATCCATGTGTGTGCAAACACACACACACTGCACTTTGTGGATGTGTATGCAGCCTTCACATATTTAGTTTTATATTACCTTTAACTCTAATTTCTGGAAAAAGATTACTTACCACCATTTTGACTGCTTAGTTGAGCCCTGTCTAAATAGCACTGGTAGAAGGAATTGTTCCCTGCTATTTTCGGACACGACTGAGTGACTGAACTGAACTGATTTAAGATTCAGAGAAGATCAGTGTCTTTATCCTCTTAGTGTTTCTCTTATCTTCTTGAATGTACTTATTTGAAACCTACAGCACATCCTATTCACATTCGAAGTAGCTCTTTCCCTATGGCATGTAACAATATACTCACAGCAATGCATTGTGTTAGTATTTTTTACATTTATGTTTAACCAATATGTTGACTACAGAATCTGGACATCATTCTGAGAACAGAGAAAAATTAATAGTCAAATGATTCCCACCATTCCTTGAGTTTAGAGACCATGGTAATGGAAACTGAATTTCTGTCTTAGCAGCGTATGGTAGTCAGAGCTCTTGCTAAGTCACTTCAGGTGTGTCCGACTCTGAGCAACCCCATAGATGGCAGCCCACTAGGCTCCCCTATCCCTGGGATTCTCCAGGCAAGAACACTGGAGTGGGTTGCCATTTCCTTCTCCAATGCATGAAAGTGAAAAGGGAAAGTGAAGTCGCTCAGTCGTGTCCGACCTCAGCGACCCCATGGACTGCAGCCTACCAAGCTCCTCCATGCATGGGATTTTCCAGGCAAGAGTACTGGAGTGGGGTGCCATTGCCTTCTCCCAGAGCTCTTGGATGACTGCTTTTTAAGGAGCTCACTTTTTTTTTTATTATTATTAATCTGTTTATTTTAATTGGAGGCTAATTACTTTACAATATTGTGATTTTTGCCACACATCAATGTGAATCAGCCATGGGTATATATGTGTCCCACCATCCTGAATCCCCCTCCCACCTCCCTCCCCACCCCATCCCTCTGGTGTGTCCCAGAGCACCAGATTTGAGTGCCCTGCGTCATTCATCAAACTTGCATTGGAGCTCACTTTTGTAGTGAAATCTGTGAATAGCATTCAGGTGGGCCTTGTTCCCAGTAAACTTGAACTAAGTATCTGAATCTGCAAATACTTACAGAGTGACTTGAAGAGAACTAAGAGTTCTATTTTCCCCGATATTTATGCTGCTCCTGGTGTTTTGTAAGGCAAAGCCATGGGTATGTCCTGCTGCACATGCGCAGAAATGTGCAAGCCTCTTGATGTGACACGCGTGTCACTATTTCATGGTCATGTTTGTGTGCACTGATATTTATCTTTATTTTAGCATAGAAAGAATGTTGTTTCTTATTTAACAAAAAATAAGATTTGTGTTCAGTGA
This sequence comes from Bos grunniens, assembly GCF_055505025.1. NCBI lineage: Eukaryota > Metazoa > Chordata > Mammalia > Artiodactyla > Bovidae > Bos > Bos grunniens. Next base: position 35,779,312 of record NC_141192.1, on the reverse strand, counting down.
CCATGTGGTTTATTTATTTACTGCAGAAAATGCTTGACTACCTCAAGGAGAAAAAGGACGTGGGCTTCTTTCAGAGCCTGGCTGGCCTGATGCAGTCATGCAGGTAAGCACCTGCTTTCCTGGCTTTAGTTCCACTCAGTGGTTGTATCTTTAAAAGTACTTGTTTTACATTACTGACAGTACGTATACACAGAAAATTTTTTTATTGAAACAATTTTTTAAATTTAATTTTTATTGCAGTATATAGTTGTTTTAGAATGTTGTGTTCACAGAAGATTTTTTAATGGTTAAGCACACTTTCAAGTGGGGCAAAAACGTGCAAGTGTCTTATATTCTATCTTGCTGTTAAATGTTAGTAATGTCTTCATTACTAACTTGTTCCATGTTAATAATGTCTTAAAATAGTCTTCCTTGTACTTAAATAAGGACCTTGGAGAATTAATGTATATTCTCCATATTTGAGAATGAATACTATATGATTTTTGAAAACCATAAAATTCCATTTCATTTTATCTGTGAGCTTTGAGATCACCTCTCATCTTCCCTACAATAATCCTTAACCAAATAATTTATGATCATTTTGTAGTTTTTACAGTATTTAAAATCATTCAGATAGCATTTGACTAAAGAACCTGACACATACTTAATGTGATAAGCTATTCCAACTGGAAAAACATGATTATTATAATTATAGTTCAGTATGCCTGCTGACTTTGTAATGTTCTCCCAAGTTGAAACCCATTTATGCCATATATTTGACTTTCACATGGATCATTTCAGTGTGGTCCCTGGAAAGGTAGTCTGCTACGAAAGAACTCTATTGGTAGACATTGAGTCAGGGTATGTTTTCAATGCATAATAACATTCGGTTCACACTTCGTGATACACATTTGCCCTTCTGAAGAAAGGAAAGGTTCTGTTAGTCCTCTAAATGTTTTTCTCCCTGTTATTGCAGTGTCCTCGACCTAAATGCATTTGAGCGACAAAACAAAGCTGAAGGACTTGGGATGGTGACTGAGGAAGGATCAGGTACTGCTCACTTAAATTAAAAAGATACCTGTCCCCACTTCTTCCCTGAAATTACCTTTCTGGTACAGAGAGATGTGAGGTTATCTAAATGGACACCATGCTTATGTGACTCATTTAAAAGTTCATAGTTAGACACCCACGTAGGTCACATCCAAGACCCCAAACCTAACCTTCCATGTTGGTAATTAACTCCTTTTTATTCCAGACCCACTGTCTGTGACCTTTCCCCTAGCTGGGTAGTAAATAAAGAACCCTTATCAGAGAATTATATCTAAAATTAAAAAGTGCATGGATGAGCCAAATTAGAAAATGTTTGACTTCCTTTGGCCATTTTAGCAAAATGTCAGGTTTCTAGATTCTATCTCCTTAGGATAGTAACGCTTTCAGAGCCTTCAGGCCATCAGTATTCTTACTAATCTTCCCTTTTAGCTCAGTTATCCTTCTATTTGATAAATCCGTATGTGTTTGCAAGTACAAATTGTTTAAGAAAATAAAGAGTAATTTTTGTGTTTAAATAACTTTGATCATTTAATGTACGTGTGCATAAAAATAGCCCACATAATAGAGTTTTTCTCTCTTTAAATAGATGTATAAACTAGAAAATTTAGCACACTGTGCATTTAAAGCAGAAATAATTGTTGCTTCACATTCATTTTGGTATCTATTAAGAAAAAAGTATCATCTCTATTTTTGGTTTTGATTTGTTTTTATTCTTTTGTGTTTGATTTTTAAGTTATTTTAGTTTGAGTAAGGCCCTGTGTGTTTATCTGTTTTTGTTTGTTTTGTCTGGTTTGGAGTTGTCATCTTATCAATGTATTATTAGTTTTAGAACATTGGGTCTTCTAAAAAACTACGCTTATTGCAAAAAAATAAATTTTCTCCCCTCTGCCATTGGTAGTCTGCTTGCCTTTCTGAAATAGTTTAGAATTAACAAATCTTTCTAATTATCTCTGTATATTTTTGTTCTCACAACAGGAAAAATAATTTAGTCGCATTTTTCTTCCTGTATTTTAAAGATGATCATTTATCCATATTCTAATGCTGCTGCTTCTATACCACCTGTGTAATTTTCTTTTCTGCTTGGCATTTGAATGTAGAAGTTCAGACATCAAGTTAATACTTGATTATTATTGGTTATTTAATTGGGTTAGCTACCTTCAAGAAAAATCACTAGCAGAATTCTGAACTTACTTAGATATTCTGAAAAGGAACATCAAGCTAAATATCTTCATTACTAACATTTGTGTCACCTGTTACAACTCCTGGCCCAGTGGACCTGTCTGGAGAATTCAGAGCCACTACAAAGCCCACATCCCATTAACTGCATTGCCTTTAAGGTTTCACAGAAGTCCTAGGGTTTTTCCAGCTGTAAAGTGCCTAAAAATGAGTCAGTTCTCTATCTAAAGTCTGACTTCCCTGTTTTGGAATTAGAAATCAATTTTATTTTCCCCTGAAGTTTTTACCTAATGGACCAGAGGCTCTGAACATAATTCCATTCATCGTTCTGTGTCACTCTTTACATCAGCTCCCACAGAGAAATAGTGACCACACAGGTTTATTTTCCTGGCCTCCTAGACTTTTATCAACCAGATATGAATTGGAATAACACTTGTGAGTCCCAATTCAGAAATAACTTGATAAGAGCAGCCATCTTGATGTAAGCATTAATCCTGTCTCTCAATATGAGATTGGTTTGGTTAGTTTATTCTTTTTAAAGATGCACACAAAAGTTATTGCCCAAATTGATTAACACGTTTATATTTTATTTCCTTACAAACAGCAAAACAAAAACAATGTCTCAACTTCTTTTCTTTTTCCCCATTTCCTTTCCTTTCAACAACTGTCCATGTATATTCTCCCTTCCTCAGTCATCACTCATGAGCGTGGTAATTATTAAAAATGAACTGCCTTTTCTTCATTTGCTCCTTTATTTGTTGTTAGCTTGATGTACAGTCTTGATAGTGACAGTTTTTGTGCATTTTTCCTTTTCTAGACCATTTTAGCAAGTAGATGATTTACTTTTCATCATTATGCATCCTTTTACTTTTAAAACTTATGTATCAAGCTTTCCTTTTTTTTTTTCTTCCTATGAGGATGTGTAGTTATTAACATAGTAGACATGAAGGGGCAACAAGCATTTAAACGATGGTCTTGGATTTGTTTGGTTCTGTTCTTTCATTTAAAAGAAGTCCTGGTGGACCCAGTGTTTGCAGCTATTGTGTAAATGAGTGAATGTGTGCAGTAGTTTCCCTGTGGCGTTTCTGTTTTGGACATACTGTGGCTTTATGGCTGCACCAAATGGTGCATGGGAAAGTCAGTGCTGACCCAGGGTGGGTGGTGGATGGTAGAGTCTCCTTTTAGCCCTTGGACTCCGCCAGTTCACTTCCAAGTATTAAGAGATTTACAGAGTTTTTCTCTATGCCTTTGAAAATACCATATATTAAAAACCTAACATGAAATGAACTTTCATTCTTGAGATCAAATTTAAAGAACACTAGTAACAGTAGCAAGTATTTACTCTTCAGGCTAGCATAATAACAAAGATGGCATTAATATTGCAATGTAGTCTTTAAAAGGCATGACATATGATGGTGATAAAGAAGGGATGAAATTTTCTTAAACAGTATATTGTGTGTCAACACGGCTTCAGAGATTAAGCTGTGCTTTCTCAATACACACTGCTGCCTGCATCAAGAGACCTCTTAGGAGACTGTGCAATGACAACTCATTGGCTCTAATGATTACTATACTATTTCCCGGATTGAGAACACCTATACTGACTCTATCTTTGGCATATTTTTAAAATTTTTGTTACGTGGCCATTCTTTTAAGATTCTGCAACTGTTAAGAAAAGTATGTACCCTTTATAGGAGAAAGAACCTAGGTCATCCCTCTTGGAAAATATAGAAAAGACTGAAAAATCTGAATCCGTTAGTGATCTCATTGGCTTCAGAGCTTGAGGCTTACGCAGTATAAGCTCAGGACTGAGAAAATAATCCTAACCAATTGCCTTTTTTAAGATAAATCTGTTCCTGATGATGAAATGACCATAAATTATATCACTATGGAAAATACGGAACTTAAATACATGAACTTTTTCATACCCATGACTTTCCCATGGTGTTTTCCCTGTTTTATACTATAGAGTGAGGCAAAGTGAGATTCTACGGCTTGTCCAGGGTCACACAGCAATGTGGCAGGATCAAGGCTAAAATGCAGGCATTCTTTTTCTCTTTAATTTGCCAATTCCATAAGGCAATTCCCTTTCCTTCCAGTCTCTAGTAGTCCTTGAGGGACTTATTTTGTGTCCAGCACATTGGCTTAGGTTAGAATTATTGGCCCCCTAATGTCTCCCTTCAAAGGCACCCATCTATTGCCAATTTTTGAATCCACTGTTAACGTTTTAATACCACTTTTAAGCTTTTTATGATTACACATGATATTCCCCATCTGGATTGAGATAACATTAGGAAATATATGCTCCTTTGAGGTTTGTATACAGCTGTCCCTCAGTATCCATGAGGGATTGGTTCCAGGACCCTCTTCCTGTCCACAGATGCTCAGGTCCCTTATATAAAATGGCATAGCATGGTCATAGCCCTGTATCCACAATTACAGAAGGACAGCTGTGTAAGGCTATCGGACTAATTGTTGACACTCCTTTTTCTATACTGTCATTGTCATGTAAGTTTGCCATGTATCCTTATCCCACCTTATTAAATTTCCCTCATTTGTCTTGGGTTGGCAAAAAGTCCTACCTGGTTTTTCCATAACATCTTATAGAAAAACCTGAAGGAAATTTTTGGCCCACTCAATACAAGAGTATGGACTTCCCCCTTGTTAAAAAAAAAAAGCAAATTCTTCAGATGTGTTTAGATTTTGTGATGTGCTCAGTGTTGTCTTCTCTGTATATTTTTTAGTCCTATGTCTTTTATTTTACTATATGAAATGAAGTTCAAAACCAAAAACTTCTATGAATTTTTGAAATTTCATTCCATCCTTGGATTTTTGATTTGTTTCTCCTCAGTAACATTTATCCTCATTACAAATTCATGATGAGCTTGAAAGTGCAATTTTTCTTCTTTCAAACGTCTTCTTGGAATATAATCAAAGACACTGCATTATATTTTTAATCATTTTGCAGGGATCCTTGACTTTATAAACAAGTTAAAATTTGCAAGCTGATCTGATTCCTCAGAAATTGTTTGATTTTCTAAAATGTTATATAAAACATTAATACAAGTTAAGCTTCTTCCATTTCCACCTGTATTTGGTAATGTGTTGCATTGAGGTTCTTGCCTATATATTTATAGTGACCTCATGAAGTTTATGTGAAGTTGAGTGAAAAGGTTTCCTTTTAATTAATTAATCAAAAGGATAATTGTAGAAATCTTTAAATATTGACCACCCTGATTTTTTTTTAGTGTTTTTAGTGCTTAATTATTTATTGGCTATCTTCCACCCCAGATTGTCCCAAGGGTACTTTCCCACATGGAATCCAGTAGATCCTGGTATCCATCTGGATCCTAACTATATTACTCTCCCATGCCTGTGTAAATATTCTCTTCAAGGAAAGCCTATGGTTCATGGCACTAAATAGATTTTTTTAAACATCCTTGTACAGTTTTTAAACTTTGAAGCACTCATTTAAATTTGAGTGGCTATTACGTGCTAGATACTGTCCTAGACCTTGGATTTATGTAGGAAATCCAGAATATTGTGTAGAGAGAGAGAGAGAGAGAAGTAGCTCAGTCGTGTCCGACTCTTTGCGACCCCATGGACTGTAGCCGACCAGGCTCCTCCATCCATGGGATTTTCTAGGCAAGAGTACTGGAGTGGGTTGCCATTTACACTTGGAAATAAGCAACTTCAGAGCAATGCCCTCTGTTTAAAAGAAAACTGAGCTGATACTTAGCTGCCAGGGCTGGGGGAAGTATATCATCATAGGTGTAACACACAGCCTGAAGTAGAAGTTTATCTGGTAGATAAGAAGGCAAAGAAAAGCATCCCAGTGAAAGAGATCCCCATATGCCAAGTTTAAGGTACAAAACATATGGGAGAACGGTAACTAACCTGGTGTGATTGAAAAGAAATGAACTCACTAGAGGATGGAAAGGTAGCTTGTGGGAGACCCTAAAGGACCGTCTTTACCCTGACAGGGAACTTGCACTTTCTTTCTGAGACCTTGGAGAGCCATTATATAAGTAACACTTCTGTGATATTATGTTTTGTGTGTTGATTCACTTGGAATCCAAATTCCCACATTCACTCTTCAAAATGCTTCCAGTAGAATCTACTAACTAAAATTCACAGATTTCTCATTCTCAGTAGTGCTAAGATACCAAATAGACTATATATATATATTTCAGTTAAAGAAAAAAAGGAAAAAAAATGAAGAGAAAAGGCTGCAAGAAAAACAATCTGAAATCATGTTTGAAAGCAAAAGATTTTTTTCTCCACTGCTAGCCTTTAATTCAGAGAAGGCAATGGCACCCCACTCCAGTACTCTTGCCTGGAAAATCCCATGGGCAGAGGAGCCTGGTAGGCTGCAGTCCATGGGGTCACGAAGAGTCGGACACGACTGAGCAACTTCACTTTCACTTTTCACTTTCATCCATTGGAGAAGGAAATGGCACCCCACTCCAGTGTTCTTGCCTGGAGAATCCCAGGGACGGGGGAGCCTGGTGGGCTGCCGTCTATGGGGTCACACAGAGTCGGATACAACTAAAGTGACTTAGCAGCAGCCTTTAATTCTATTATTCATATTATCTATTATCTAATTTATTTCATACAGTGATCATTTTTATTATCTAGGAATGCATTTTATACATAGTGTTAGGTTGTTACCTTAAATAAATACATTTAATCAAATTATAACTGATTTATTATATTCACAACCCATTGGAATTCTGTATTTTAGAAATCTAGGGCTTTTAAAATTACTTCATGCTATTAAAACTTCACATTGATTCCTATTGTGCTTTGCATATTTCAAAGCAGTTGTACTTGTTTGAACCAATTTGATTATCATAGCAGCCCTATGAAATATGGAAGTCAGGAGATTTTTAAGTCCCATATCAAAATGATGTAAAAAGAGTCAGAAAGGTGAATTGATTTTTCCAAAGCCACATGTCTAAAATATGGTTTTCCCTGGGTTCTAAAATTGAAAACAAGTTAGGAGTCCACAATTGAAGATAAACAATAAGCAAAATGATTGTTAGTCAAAGATTGATTACTGATGTGAACTTTATGAAGTGGAGGAACGATGGCACCCTGCATTTAGAGAGACCACAGTGTAGAAATTACCTGTTTGTTGCCTGACTGTGACCTTCTTGAGGTTAGGAATTGTGTCCATTAGTCTTTTTTATCCCCAGCATCTCACAAAGTGCCTAGCACACAGGGGACACATAATGAGTGTTTCTTGAAGTTTACTCAATTAAAGTCTTTTGCCTGTTAATAGCTCTACGACAGTAGTCAAGTTACTTATTTCTCAGTTGTTTCCCAAACCACAAAATGGGGTCATATCACCTCATTTTAGGATTATTGCAAACATGGAATGAAATGATGAGAAAATATGTCTAGCACAATGCCTAGCACACTGTAGTCACTAAATGCTAGCTATAAATCCATTTTCAAGTTTTTTATTCTTGGGGAATTCCCTGGTGACCCAGTAGTTAGGACTCTGTGCTCCCACTACAGGGGGCAGGAGTTCGATCCCTGGTCGGAGAATTAAGATCCCCAAAGCCACAAAACATGACCAAATGAATAAATCATAAATTTTTAATTCTTTACTAGTTGAGTTGTAATATTATTTAAGCAGCCATATTTAGATCATTTAAGCAATGATACTAAAACTACATACATGGAATTAAATACCTAACTTTTCACTATTTAAAAGTATTTTTAGCCTTTATCCTTCAGTTTTTCCATATACAAAGTAAATATTTAAGTTCTCTAAAGATCTGTGATCAGAATTATTTCCTCCATGGCAATGGGGGCTCTGGAGATCCACTTAACAGTAGATTTTAGGGAATTGTTCAATGCAGCCAGTCTCATGTTTCATACTACTCACTTTTTTATCTCCACATTATAGAGATATTGACATAGCAAGACCCTACAACACTGGAGATCTTAGTCTTCTGGAGTCTATTGATGCTTATGCAGTTGTTTATATATTTAGTGATCTTTTTATTTATTTCACTAATTTTAGTAACCGTTATTGATAATTAATTATTAACAAATCTTTCTGGAGCTAGGTCTGCAAATTTTGAGCTATATCTATGGACAGTCTAAGTAAAAACAACTTTGTTTTAATTGAACTTAAGCAAAACTTTGTGTACTTTTTTTTTAATTAGATAATCCATTTGGGAGTAGAAAAGCTTTTTAAAGTATTTTAATTTTATTGTATCTCTAAAAGAGGAATTACTTTTTATTGGTAGCTTGAATAAATAAGGTCTACCTAATATTATTTTCAGGTGAAAATTTATATTTTTTATAATATTTGGTCCATTAAAATTCAGGCAACTTTTTGAAAATATAAACATTCTTAACACCTAAGTTCACATAACTGTATTTATCACATAGGCATGTTGTTCCCATCTTTATTTAGTGTCATTGCCACTGCTCCTAATAATATTAACCTTTCCACAACTGATTAAAAAAAAGGGTCAGATAGATTATGTAGAGCCAGTGAGGTATACAGTATACATTTTCCATTCATTTTATAGATGAGAAACCTAAAGCGCAAGGAACAAACTCATCATCACAACAGTATTGAAATAACTTTCCCCTTTGTTAAAGTGTTAGAAATGATAAGCCCTTTATAATTGAAAACAAAACCAAAGGAGTGCCCTTCACAATAGCTACATTTGGCCATCATGCAGCTATTGCAAATAAGATATTTAAAATGTAAGAGCACTTTCAACTACATTTTACTCCATTTCGTTATTTCTTATTAACCTTAGTTTCCATCTTACAATGGAATTTCTTTTGCGCACATCCCAAAGTAGACTGGTGCTCGTGCACCTTCTGCAGACATAAAGCCATCCTCCGTCTTTGTTCCTGCACCACCTACCGGCAGCATGGGCAATGGCAGCATTTTAATCAGATAGGAATGTATTCATTAAGCAGCAGTACTCTAGTCAATAACCTGTACCGCCTGATGGTGAACGAAGGCTTGACCTGCCCCCTTTCCCCTCCCTTCTCTCTCTTGTTCTGCTGTGTGCAGCGTGTCCACCGTAAGTGAAGTCACTTGTGTGTGTTTCCGTGTACAGTCTAAAAGATACTGTGCATGCCAACAAAAAATAAAATGTTACGTTATAAATTAATGTGCATTGTACAGAGCATTTCTAGGTACACTTGTAGACTACATGTTAATTTATTTCAGTGTTAACTTTTCTGAATACTTTCTACCAGGGGTTACTTATTCCACATAAAAGTTATGAAGATTGATAGTATGTCCTTGGTTTTATTGATTCAATTTTCTGAAAATCGAAAAAACAAAACATTTTAGATGGGTTCAACAAGGAAAAAGTCAATAAGTCTATGTAACTAACTCATAATATTTTAATTTAAATATCATTTTAAAGTATCTTCATGAAATGATACAAAGTGTCATCAGTGAAGAGTTTAGTTTGTTTATTAGTCTAGACTGTTCCTTTTTTCTTATCCTGTCATGAATGTAAACACTGAGAAATGGGCTTATCAGCCATGTATTGAGATTCAAAACAATACACATTTAAACATTTAGATTTGCCATGTCACATTTATAGACATGGTGACCTTAGTTTGGTCACCAAATATCATATCTTGCAGGCTCATAGGGAAACCAGTACAGTGATTTTATGTACTTTTTTTAATGTTTATATTAGTTTTCAAAATGGTTTTGCTTCCTAACCCTCCCATTTATATGAAGCCTCTCACTTTGAAAGTCACAGACTGCAGACTGGTAAGTCCATCATCTCTCTATCATTATGATCATTCATAATTTCAGTTCCAGTAAACACATGATCATTGCATAGTTTTCTTTCCTAGCCCAAAGTATTTCCAGTCTGAAAAGTTATTATTATTTTTTTAAATACATGAGTATATTCATTCACTTGCCAAACAACATTTTTGTTTTTTGTCATTTTGCTTTCTAAACAAATTGAGATTCCAGAGCATACACTCATAATGTTGACAGTGTTTTTTTCATGGACACTCTATGCTTTTAAATTCAACTTTCATTTGTGTGGTGCTGGTTTTTTGTTTGTTTCCTTCTCTGTGTTTTTGCTTTCAGAGTAACTTGTGATCAAGGTACATTTAAATTGAAATAGAGGTGAAATATCTGAACCCTTTCCTAAGGCTTCATGCTGGCCACCCCCCACACGTATAGTTAGTGTTGAATGATGCAGAACACCTCCAATGGCTCTGAGATGTCCTCCTTTGCACATTGCTTTGTTAGGTTTAGTTCTCTTAGCAGGAGTCAGCAAAGTCTTTCTTTTGGTTTGATATTTGGAGTTAGGTCTGCTTGCCAGTTCTTCCTCTTCTGGTGGAATGCTACAACCAATGAGCGCTCTATTTGGACAAGCTCATGAGAGAATTCATTGAAATGAGTTAAGAAACATTTTCTGGTCATTTAGAATTTTCACAGAAATCCTTTAATTAATATGTGAATACCAGAAACTTTTAGCCCTGTTTTATATATATACCGAATGCCTCTGTATTGAAACATTTGGTTAGACTCTAGGAACAAAGCAGATTTAACTTTCACATTTGTAAGAGATGCAGAGATCCTACACAAAAAGAAAGATAGAAAGGGGGGAAAAGTTCAAATCTCTAAACCTCTTCAGGTTGTTTCTAAAATGTTGCCAAACCCATGCTGCTAATTTTAACAGAGAGAGATCTGAGTTTTTAAGAGTCAAATGTTCTTTTCTTACCAAGAAAAAGTGCATCTATCTGTCAAGCGCATGATCTTAAGAGCTTCAGATAGAAAAGTGGCTATGATTTGTGACTGTTTTTGGTTCAGATGATGCTAGATGAACATGCAAGTTTGATGGAGGTGGGGATACAAAGGGAGGTTGAGGCTAAAGTGGTTGATAACATCGGGTCCCTCTGGACTTCCTGCAGGAGAAAAGGTTCTGCAGGATGACGAATTCACCTGTGACCTCTTCCGCTTCTTGCAACTGCTTTGTGAGGGACACAACTCAGGTTTGTGAGACCCCAGACCGTTCATGGTACCCAGCAATAAGCATTTTGAAGCCAGTAATAACAGGAGCCTCTTAGTTCTAATTATTCTGCTTCTCCTAGGTCGAGAAACGGTTCTTGAAATTTGAGCATTGGCCCTGGGGTTTTTCTATGTCACTGAGTCTTTCAAAGTCTTTTGCTAGTGATTTCACTTAATTCTTTTTTTCCCCCTCTAAATAAATCCTTTTAAGGTATTGATATTCTAAAGAGAGATTTTTTTTTACTGATAAAATTACAGTAATGCTGAATTTTCTAAAGGAATAATTAATACACTATTACTTGAATGGCATTGCAGGCAGATTCTTTACCATCTGAGTCACCAGGGAAGCCCATATGAATGGCATATGCGTACAATCAATAATTTGAAAAGCAAAGCTCTAGAATAGCATTGGTTTGTACATTTTACACATATGTGCTATTTTTTAATTAAAATTGACTTGCTTGAAGACAATCTTTAGGTTTTAAAAATGTAATGTGCATATTTGATATAAAGAAAATCTCAAGAAATTTTGTTCACAATTTAGACTTTCAAAACATGAATTTTATAACTCTTATTAGTTCTCATGCTGGAGAAGACAGCTGATAGAAGGATTCAGATTGTGAAGAAAGATGTAGATTAAATACAATAAATAGCTATGGAGACATATGTAGGTTTATTTCTTTTTTTACCTCTTCTCTTTAACTGGGGGAATCTACTTCACTATGTAACTTGCCATGATGTATTTCCATCCGTTGTTTATGGATCATATGTATCAGGCTTGTGCATCTGTGAAGGCAGCAGCTTTATCTTGATTTTTTTTTTCTTAACAAGAGATTATGGAATAAATCATTTAATTACTCCATCCTACAGGATGGAAGTCCTTTTCAGTCATTCACATGCCCAGAGCTCTAGAGCGAGGAATCAGGACACAGGTGTTAACAAACCTCTTAGGTGAAATTTAAATATTGATATTATGTGAAGCACCTAGGTTTGTTTTTGAGGTGCTCACTTTTTATGGAAAATATAAATTATTCAGTGTTCAAACTATCAGATATAACACTACAGAAGCTGCAGTGATTTTGGTGTAGACACCATTTGCTCTTAGAATTGTTCAAAGAATTCATTTTAAATTTTTGAATGCACTTTAATAACATCTTTTGATCTTATGTAGATTTTCAAAATTATCTGAGAACTCAGACTGGCAATAATACAACTGTCAACATAATCATCTCTACTGTAGACTACCTTCTGAGAGTTCAGGTATGTAGCTTTATATTAGTAGCAAATTAAAATGTTGGCTAGTTGTCATGTTATGGCAGTTGTGAAACTGACATGGTATAATGTGTTTTGACTTATGAGGTCAAAACTTATTGAGGTATTTTTCTTTGATCACAGTCTTTCCCCAAATATTAGACTAAAACCGCCACTATTGTCTTTGCCTTTGATTCTGGCTCTTTCTATAAGTGGGAATATTTTTTTTCCCTGCAGTTTTTAGCTTGATGGCATTTTAAATTCCTTTTCAATTTGTAAAGCATGAACATGTTCTTTTCCTTCCTCTGTGGTTGATAAATAAATGGCAGAAGAATATTTGAAACATTACTAAAAATGGGAAAGAAAGGCTTTCAAACTACCTAACATACGCTTAAATATAAGAGACTAAGGTCAATTCTTTTCAGCTCTCCAAATGTCTGATGAAAAAATTCAGCCTAACACTCCATCACTTAAAAATATCTTCAATACTCTAGTAATGTTCTCCATGTTACTAGAACTGAATCTGAAGGTGTAGGTCTCTTAATGAAATGTTATACTTTTATTTTTCATTTTATTTAGAAGGAAATCAGGTGTAGCACATTTAAAATCACAAACTCTCTGTTTCTTGCTTAATCTTTGAATATGTAAAAGCACAACACTCTTACCTAAAACTAATGGAGAAAAAGGCTAGTTCTGAAGCAAATATATCAAGAAGCTTTGCTGAAATGTATCTGTAACTTTCAAAATCATATCTCAAAACCTGAATGTGGTTTACATGGTAGCCCAAATTATATTATTCATTTAGGCAACTAAAATTCCTTTAAAATGTGAGCCATTGTTGAAAACATCCTGTTTGGACAGATCGATCATATTTAGATGTTTATTTACAATTGTTGTCAGTATTTATAAGGAATCCAGCCAGTTTCTTCCAGGGCCTTTATACAAGTCAGGAACATTCTGAAATTCTCATTAAAGAAATGTTACTGGCTTTACTGGAGAAAAAGTAGACTAGATGTTTATATTCTATGATTTGTCTAATTTCTGTGTTCACATAGTAATATTTAAATACTCTATGGATAAATATGCGTTAGTGTTATGAATCCTTATGTTTGTGAATTTCAAGGTCATCAGAGACAAAAAGTCATTTTTAAAGCTAAGTTTTCTGCTTATTTTCTCTCCAGATGTTATTTATATCTAGGGAGGATTTGCCATATTTTATGTTTAGGAAAATCATTGAAAATAGTGTTTATTTCACAGATATTTTTGTTTGCTTCCAATCTGTTATTTAAAATGATTTCCTTTAAAGAGTCCAAAACTGGACAGGTCTTTGATAGCTTCAGAATATTCCTTAATCCTAAATCCTATCATCTCTTTTTTTTCAGGAATCAATTAGTGATTTCTATTGGTATTACTCTGGAAAAGATGTCATTGATGAACAAGGACAAAGGAATTTCTCCAAAGCTATTCAAGTGGCAAAACAAGTCTTTAACACTCTTACAGAGTATATTCAGGTAAACTTTTAAACATTTCTGTTATTTGAAAAAGAATGAGAAAAAAGAGTCAACTGGTTAGCATTAAATTCCTTGGAAAAAAAATGCAGCATGCCTATTTTCCTGCTCTTATCCACATTTTCTAATGACGCCTTCTGTAGAATCTTAGCCAATGGGTCATTTAAAATCAGATGTGAAGTTATATGGAATGAACTTGCCTTACCACTTTTAGGATTGAGATATCATGAGATACCAAGGCATGAACCATGAGGTTGAATGTGTCGTATCTCCAATACCTAGTGTATATATTAAGCACTCAATAAATATCGATGAAGAAGGAGAGAGAAGTGAAGGAGAAAGGGCAGAACTTTAAGCCACTTTTTATAGTATTCTTGTGAAAATGAGGAGGGAGTTTTTTAGAAACCTTACAAAAAGGAAAAAAGCATTTAAAAACTTCACTGTAATGTGTGTGTGTGTTGTCAACTGAAAAAAAAAAAAATATTGCACCATCTAAAAGTTGGAAGTTGTGTTTTTATTTGGTGGACTTACTTAGGACTTAATCCCAGGAGCAGCCTCTCAGCTCTGGGCAACTGTTCTAAAAGGTAAGGGAGGAGCCAGAATATGCAGGTTTTTGCAATAAATAAATAAAGTAGTCAGAACATCAAAAGATTACAATTAAAGAAAACCAGACATCTGAAGTTAGTGAATTTTGTGCGTTTCTATATATGGGAAGATGCAAGAGTCTGGGCTCCCTGAAATCATTCCTTTGATATGCACCTTAACTCTCAGGGCCTGGATCCTGCTTTTCTCCATCCTGAATCCCCTCAGGTACACTGTTTGGGTGGCTGCAGTGGTTGCTGGGCTGATGGCAACAGCATCCTTTGTTTAATTAAATGGCAGGCTGCATTCTTTGTCCACACAGTATGTGTGTGTGTACATATATGTGTGTATATGTAAATATATTAAATGGCAATACAATGTGATAATTATAGGTAAAATTTTCAAGTCCCATGAATAATATACATTTTTTACATTGATTTGCTTTATATTCTTCTTGGGGTAGACTTCTAGTTTTGATCTACAGATTCTTAAAAGAGTTTATAAAATTCTTCTTTCTTCAGCAAGCAAAACTTTGCCATTTTCTAGAAGACTTGTGTCCATGGCTAATATTACTCTGACTCCATCACTGTGATTGAAGTGTCATGTACAAAAATAAAATAGGAGGAAGAAACTTACAGTTTCTTTTGTCAGACAAAACATAGTCTTAAGGGGGAAAAGGTTAAGTAAAAATAACAGATTGTGTCTCCAAAGCCTGGCATACTTGCAGGTATCTGTAGAATGACTGAATGAGAGAACTCTTCATGGCCGAGTGAAGCCACCAGGGCTGAGTGGTGCGGAGGAAAGATGGAAGCATGGCTGCTCCTTACCTCCCCTAGGTTCACTCTCTCCTCTGTATTCATACCTTGGAAGGATCTCACTTTTTCTCTTTTCTCCTTGGGCAGGGAAGAGGATTCTTATTTTAGCATTTCAAAATGGGAAAGCCACACTTGATAATTCTTATAACTTTTCTTTATTCAAACACAAGTGAAGTTTTAAATCCAGTCCAGACCATTCATGTACCTATTTCCTGATCTCCTTGGCTTCCATTACTGCCTTAATATTCTCATCAGTGTCTAGAAAGAGAGCAATACCACGTTTGGTGTGAACTGTCCTGATTAAATAATAAGATTGATTGATCTTATTGATTGACATTCACAAGCAAGTGAATTTTATAGAAACAGCAAATGGCTTCTTAAAAGAACTAAAACATAAATACCACCAGAGCCTTCACTAGACAGACCTTTGTTGGCAAAGTAATGTCTCTGCTTTTGAATATGCTATCTAGGTTGGTCATAACTTTCCTTCCAAGGAGTAAGCATCTTTTAATTTCATGGCTGCAATCACCATCTGCAGTGATTTTGGGGCCCCAGAAAATAAAGTCTGACACTGTTTCCACTGTTTCCCCATCTATTTCTCATCAAGTGATGGGACCAGATGCCATGATCTTCGTTTTCTAAATGTTGAGCTTTAAGCCAACTTTTTCATTCTCCTCTTTCACTTTCATCAACAGGCTTTTTAGTTCCTCTTCACTTTCTGCCATAAGGGTGGTGTCATCTACATATCTGAGGTTATTGATATTTCTCCCAGCAATCTTGATTCCAGCTTGTGCTTCTTCCAGCCCAACATTTCTCGTGATGGACTCTGCATATAAGTTAAATAAGCAGGGTGACATACTCCTTTCCCAATTTGGAACAAGTCTGATGTTCCGTGTCCAGTTCTAACTGTTGCTTCCTGACCTGCATACAGGTTTCACAAGAGGTGGGTCAGGTGGTCTGGTATTCCCATCTCTTTCAGCATTTTCCACAGTTTATTGTGATCCACACAGTCAAAGGCTTTGGCATAGTCAATAAAGCAGAAAGAGATGTTTTTCTGGAACTCTTTTGCTTTTTTGATGATCCAGCAGATATTGGCAATTTGATCTTTGGTTCCTCTGCCTTTTCATAATACAGGATGAGCATCTGGAAATTCACAGTTCACGTACTGTTGAAGCCTGGCTGCTTTGCAGCGTGTGAGATGAGTGCAACTGGGCATTCTTTAGCATTGCCTTTCTTTGGGATTCAAATGAAAACTGGACTTTTCCAGTCCTGCAGTCACTGCTAAGTTTTCCAAATTTGCTGACATATTGAGTGCAGCACTTTCACAGCATCATTTTTTAGGATTTAGCTCAGCTGGAATTCCATCACCTCCACTAGCTTTGTTCATAGTGATGCTTCCTAAGGCCCAGTTGACTTCGCATTCCAGGATGTCTGGCTCTAGGTGAGTGATCACACCATCATGATAATCTGTGTCATGAAGATCCTTTTTGTATAGTTCTGTGTATTATTGCCCCCTATTCTTAATATTTTCTGCTTCTGTTTGGTCCATACCATTTCTGTCATTTATTGTGCCCATCTTTGCATGAAATATTCCCTTGGTATCTCTAATTTTCTTGAAGAGATCTCTAGTCTTCCCATTCTATTTTTTTCCCTCTATTTCTTTGCACTGATCACTGAGGAAGGCTTTCTTATCTCTCCTTGCTATTCTTTGGAACTCTGAATTCAAATGGGTATGTCTTTCTTTTTTTCCTTTGCCTTTAGCTTCTCTTCTTTTCTCAGCTATTTGTAAGGCCTTGTCAACAACCATTTTGCCTTTTTGCATTTCTTTTTCTTGGGTATGGTTTTGATCACTGCCTCCTGGTACAATGTCACAAAACTCCATCCATAATTTTTCAGGCACTCTGTCTATCAGATCTAACCCCTTGAATCTATTTGTCACATTCAATGTATAATCATAAGGGATTTGATTTAGGTCATACCTGAATGGTCTAGTGGTTTTCCCTACTTTCTTCAATTTAAGTCTGAATTTGGCACTAAGGAGTTCATGATCTGAGCCATAGTCAGCTCCCGGTCTGGTTTTTGCTGACTCTCTATAGCTTCTCCATCTTTGGCTGTGAAGAATAAGATCAGTCTGACTTTGGTATTGACCATCTGGTGATGTCCATGTGTAGAGTCTTCTCTTGTGTTGTTGGAAGAGGTGTTTGCTATGACCAGTGCGTTCTCTTGGCAAAACTCTTGTGTTTTGCCCTACTTCATTCTGTACTCCAAGGGCAAATTTGCCTGTTACTCCAGGTGTTTATGGAGTTTCTATTTTTTCATTCCAGTCCCCTATAATGAAAAGGACATCTTTTTTGGGTGTTAGTTCTAGAAGCTTTTGTAGGTCTGCATAGAACCATTCAACTTCAACTTAAGCTTCTTCAGCATTTTGTGTATATATATATATAATATGTATATATATGCATATATGTGCATGTGTATATATGTACATATGTATGTATGTATATATGTACACGTGTGCATATGTATATGTACATGTGTGCGTGTGTATATGCGTATACCTGTATATATGTATATATGCACGTGTGTATTTATGTATATATGTACATATATGTATATATTTACATATAGATATATACGTACATGCATATATATACACACACACACACACACACTCTTTCATATTCTTTTCCATTATGATTTAATACAGTATATTGAACATAGTGTCCTGTGCTATATATAGTGGGACCTTGTTGTTGATCCATTCTCTGTATAATAGTAGCAAGGATTTTATGTTACAGGCATTGAATAAATGAGGGGGTCTGGTTTTCCATTGGTATGTCATTTCCATAGATACTGGGCATATAGCTCAAAGTCCACAGTCCGGCCCAAGATGGAGTCCTGCTTTCAAGATACAGCCTGTTCTGTTTCCTCCTTCAGGAAAGCCAGCTGACTGAGAAGATGTCAGACTAATTTCTCAAAGTAACCATCTTATTGTGGTCAGGATGACAGGTTCTTTTATAGAATCAGAAAGAGAGAAAGAAACAATGAGGAACTAAAGTCAAAAGGCAGAATAGAGAGGGAGAGGCAGTGAGGAAGGAAAGTAAAAGGGTCTTCAGTCTTGGGCAACATCTCCAGGAAGGTTCAGCCTTTGAAAGGGATGTGCTAATCTCTTCCATTCAGAGGTAGGTGGTGTCACGCTATCTCTTTTTGAGTTGAACAAAGGCATTTTACTTTACAGTCAGGCAGAGGGTCAGAAGAAGGCAATGGCACCCCACTCCAGTCCTCTTGGCTGGAAAATCCCATTGGGCGGAGGAGCCTGGTAGGCTGCAGTCCATGGGGTCGCTAAGAGTCAGACACGACTGAGCGATTTCACTTTCACTTTTCACTTTCATGCATTGGAGAAGGAAATGGCAACCCACTCCAGTGTTCTTGCCTAGAGAATCCCAGGGACAGGGGAGCCTGGTGGGCTGCCGTCTCTGGGGTGGCACAGAGTCGGACACGACTGAAGCGACGCAGCAGCAGCAGCAGCAGCAGAGGGTCAGGGTCCTTTAAGGCAGGCCATTATGCATGATAGTAATAACAAAAGCAACAAAAAGCAAGTGAAAGAAACAGTTCCAACATGGAGTCAGAACTGGCTTCTTCTCTACAGCAAGCGCACAGGGCACATTGCCAACAAGGGACCACAGTGAAATCCTGAGAATCTGTTGCTTTGACGCAGAAGCCAGACAGGACTGATGTACACTGTAAAACCAGTTTGGCCAGGTACACTGAACGTGTTAACCTCTAAGTGAAGTGATCCCTTCTCCCCCCGTCTCTTCAAACTTGCTCTGTAGCCCATTTCTTTACCCCTCTTTGAATGGATCTTGTGCACCAGCCACTCTCAGATAAATAAAATTCCTTCAGTCACTTTGTCACAAGAATTGTCTCACTTCAGTCATTGTATGGTGACACTATCACTTAACTCTTACCCAATTTAAAACTCCCCCTCAAAGAAACACTGCCCCTCATGCCTGATTTTATGCTGAAAAGGCCTTGTGGGCTGAGGGTGGAGGGCAAGGAGTAGGCTCTGGGCTTCTCTGCCTTCTCTCCAAGGGGTGTCTGTTCCTCCTCTGCCCCCCGTGAGCCAGCCTAGGCCTCCTCGGGGTTGGAGCTGTGAAGAGGAAGAGTAAGGAGAGGGAGGTTTTCCTCTAGGCACGTGGAATTCAGGACTGCACTGTGGCCTGGCCACCCGGGTGGCGTATTATATTCTTCCTCTGATGAGGGGGCTTGGCTCTCCTACTGCTTCCAGTGCCTGGAAAGGTGTCTTTTCCTTTCTAGTTTCAAATTACTCCACAATCTTTGTGCATCTGGTGGCCCCCATCCACCTCTGAAAATCACATTACCCTTTGAGACAGTTTGCTTGGCAATATTTCAAAGTCCTTTTGGACAGAATAGCTCCCACTTAAGAAATCAATTTTTTGTTACTTTCCATCTTTTACACTTTCTAATACCAGGCTCTTACCCAAAAACTAGGTTCTTCTCTTGATGGATGTTGAGCCAATAGATACAACCAAAGATTGGGGGAAGGAAGGACTTATTATTACTTGCAGCAAGTAAGGAGAACACTAGGGTTCTTTCCCAAAGTAGTGTCTCTCCAAACAGCAAAATTGGGAAAGTTTTAAGCTAAGGGTACATGCATATTCATGAAGAGGCTTCAGCAGTGAAGAATTCGGACAGGGGTTGACAGAGTCCAAGTTTAGTTGACTGGAGTCAGGAGGGATGTCATCATTCTGTCCCCCACCTGGGTGAGGGCCTTAGCTCCTGCAAAACTCAAGGACTGTATCAGATTATGTACCTCCTTTGAGGAGGAACTAAAACTCTGTTTTCACTGCACTATTGTTTGACTGCCCTTTCTCTCTTCCTCAGTTCCTTTGTTTCCCTAAGATCATTGATTACTGAGATCTATCCAAGGGCAAGCACTGTGACCAGGCTGAGATCACAAAAATGGCTCAGGCCAAAATGGCTTCTCTTATGTCAAAAAGCTGCCCAACTTCAGAAGACAGAAGTCACGCACTCCTGATGGCTCTCTTGAGGCCTCCTCTCTCTCCCCATGTAAAGGAAGGCAGGGGTAGCCCGGTCCTCACCCACCGTGCGGGGGTGGAGGTTGGAGAGCACTTTGCAAAGTCTGTCCCTTTTCAACTTCAACACCTTTATGTCTTAAGGCTAGAAAGATCTATTTAGTTTCCTTTCACAGGTACTGAATCTAGCACCTTACTTTTGAAATATGAAGATGCTTGGCACTTACTGTCTTTGTTACTGAACCAAATTAGGGTCTGGTTGTCTGTGTGCAATAAAGCCAATCTGCTGACACCTGGTGCTGGTGAAGGAGAGTGCAGCATTTATTGCAGGCACCAAATAAGGAGTCCACGACAGCTAGAACTTAAAAGGCCTGAAGTCCCTGAAGGCTTGCTGGTAAAGCTTTAGAAAGACAGGATGAGGGAGGGGTCTTGTGGGGTGTGTGATCAGCTCATGGACAAGTTGAGAGAGGGGACTTGTGGGGTGTGTGATCAACTCACGGACAGGTTATGAGAGGGGGCTTGTGGAGTGTGTGATCAGCTCATGGACGTTCCTCTGATTGGCTAGTGGTGAGGTCACTGGGAGTCAACATCATCAACCTGTCTGGGTCTACATGTTGGTGGGCAGTATATAGTTAACTTCACCCACCTGGTAGGAGTTTCAGTCTCTGCCAAACAGCTCAGAGGACATGGCTCAGAATATTATCTGTTGACCTTGAGAAGGAACTAAAGGTCTTTGACTTTGTTTAATGGCTAAAGTATTATTATTTTGTCTTGCCTGTTTTCCTTTCCTTCTGCATTTTTCCCCTTCTTTGATTAAATTTATTGTTTGACTAAAGTTTTCCTACAGATAAAAGGAAGGCCGAGGACTTGAGTGGAGGTCTGTTTTGGGAGGGCCCCATAGGGTCCTCGGAGAAGGCAATGGCAACCTACTCTAGTACTGTTGCGTGGAAAATCCCATGGGCAGAGGAGCCTGGAAGGCTGCAGTCCATGGGGTCGCTAAGAGTCGGACACGACTGAGCGACTTCACTTTCACTTTTCACTGTCATACATTGAAGAAGGAAATGGCAACCCACTCCAGTACTCTTGCCTGGAGAATCCCAGGAACGGGGGAGCCTGGTGGGCTGCTGTCTATGGGGTTGCACAGAGTCGGACACGACTGAAGCAATTTAGCAGCAGCAGCAGCAGCATAGGGTCCTGGCTCAGTTATATCTTTTATCCTCAGCTCTAGGTCCTTAAGTGAAGCTTCCATTTTGACATCTTGTCAGTATCTTCAATGCAGTCCTCTCTTCCAGTCACTTGTTGCTAAAGTAAAATCTATTATTGTAAAGTTTAATTTGGCAGTTAATTTATCAGGAATGACTGTTGTTTGTCTGTTTCTGGCCCAGGGTCCTTGCACTGGCAACCAGCAGAGTTTGGCTCACAGCAGGCTCTGGGATGCTGTGGTGGGTTTTCTTCATGTATTTGCCCACATGCAGATGAAGCTGTCTCAGGTAAAGTCACTGTCCTCTGTCAGCCTAAGTGAGACACTGTACACTGTGATCATTGGCAAATTAAACACACTTTCCTGTGTCAGAATGTTATCTTTTTTAGATGACTTCTTTATAAATCTTTTACATGACTTTTTTTTTAATCCTTTTTTTTAATAAAAGAATTTTATGCAAACTGACAATAGGTGGGAGCCGTTATTCAAATTTGAGAATAAAAGATAAAGGAATTGACTATAATGGAGAAATAAAACAGTATAGTCACCAAACACTGTATATTTTATAATCCTTCATAGACCCACATTTCAATGATTACTCGCTGGAATTTTCCTCATCCATACATATAATTGGAAGAGGATTGTAATCTGCTGCAAATCCCTCGTTAAGGAGAGACAGTTTTCTTATAGGGTCATAAACAAGCATTTGTTCTCAAAAGATGACATTCACCAATTAACCGGACATTTAACTTCGAAAGTCAAAGAGAAAAAAATAGCAGTACAGTTAGGCAAATGACGAAGAAACAGATTTTTCACCATGCTTAATATTAATCTGGGAGCACATCTTGGAAACATGAGCATGCTGTTTTCTCACCCCTGTATTGCATGTGGAGTCAGAGATACATGAATAGAAAAACTCTAAATATGAATCTTGAGTAAATATGTCCCTTTGATGCAGGGAATTTTACTGGGATGTCCTGAGATCTGACATATCTGTTGAGTGTGGATATCTGTCAGGTGTCAAGAGAGGAGAGAATGCTAGATTAAAGTCAAAGGACTACCTGTCCAGCCCCCACAATTTCATTTATGTGTCCATCTCTTCCTTGAGTCTCCTTGCCTCCAGCAAAGTGAGGAAACTCACACCTCCACCCTGCCCTCCAAGCTGGAAAATATTGTCAAATAGAGCCAGGCACAGGTCAAAGTGGCAAGAACAGATTTAATCAGTGATAACTGTCACTGTAGGGAGGAAAATCTAGTGTGAGCTGAACTTAACTTGGACTTGTACAGAGATGATGGGAGGAGGAGGGGATGATCAGGGCTCAGGGAAGAGAAAAATTATAAAAGGCTGGTCAGTGTAAACGTGATGGGCCAGCTGTGTCTGCTAGCTGGCAAGTATTGACATTAGGATTCTACCTCCTACAGAGCCTGGGAGACAGACTCTAGCATCCTCAGGTGTTGGCTGGAACAAATAATAAATTTTTTTGGCAGCCTTGAGTTTTCTCAGGCAAGCACCCTAAGAGGGGTTGAGGTCTTCCTAGTGAAGTAGCTTTGAGCTGTTAGAAACCATGTCGTGTTTTGTTCTCTCTTTTTTTTTTTTTCTTTTTAACTGAAGTGTAGTTGATTTGCTGATGAGACAGATAGCATCATTGACTCAGTGGACTTGAATTTGAACAAACTCCTGGAGATAGTGAAGGATAGGGGAATCTGGCATGCTACAGTCCATGGGGTCATAAAGAGTTGGATACAATGTAGCGATTGAGCAACAACAAATCGTGGATTTTCAGTGTTATATCAATCTCTGCTATACAGTAAAATGACTCAGTTATATACATATGGACATTCTTTTTTTAGTATTCTTTTTCATTATGGTTTATCACAGAATATTGAATATAGTTCCCTGTGCTACATACGAGAATCTTATTTATCCATCCTATAGTTTGCATCTGCTAATCCCATCTCCCAGTTGTTCAAGGCTTTATAAACCAAGATTAAAGCCTACTTGGGAAGAGGGCCCAGAGGAGTTGGCAAGTTTGGTCAAGGAGAGAATCTTTGTCAGTATCTGGTTATTGGTAACTTCTACCAAATAAGGAAATATCATGATTGTTTCATCTAATTGCTAGTGACATTTTAGTAAGTAAAGAAAATCAACATGAACCAAATTTATCACAAGAGAGTTCTTATTTGGATGTATTTCCATCATTTTATTAACATCTAGCAGTGCTACCTAACAGTTGTTCACAGTTTATAGACCTAGTTGAGGTACCAACTATTTAGAAAGAAATACATCTCATCCTTCATACAGTGTTGAAATTTGGCTTCCTGTGTAGAAAAATTCATGTGAATAAAACAATACCTTGTGGGTGTGTGTGTGCATATATATATATAGGTATATGTGTATTTTTTTTGAAAAAAGTATAGTTTTAAAATAAAAAACTCTGGTGACGCATGGGGTTATAATGCAGATATCAATATTCCATGTTTTCAGGCAATGAATCTAAGCATAGTGATGTTTATACACAACATATCTATATAAAATTTTTTGTTTCATGGTGAAAAATCAAAGACAAAAAACCCAGAAAATTTTAAACAGAGAAATACCCAAGAGCTTAATCAAGTTGGTAAATAAGATACTTGTGTGCATTTTTTGGCTAGATTTATGTCGGGTGAGTTTATCTCATATCACTGTCATGCCTGTGTTTTCCAGAATAAGTTAGTTTTACAACGTGTATAGCATCTCAGTGTAGTAAGTTAGAAAGAAGAAAAGACAAGTCTAGTGTTTTCAAGGAGAAGAAAGATGCCCAGGGTTCTTGCCTACCTGACCCGAGGGTCTCCACCATTGTTTAGCTCTTCCATACTCTTGTTAGATTTATTCATTGTCCTTACGAATACTTTAAAAAATATGAGTTGAAATCAACAGTAAATACTCTTTCATTCTGAAGTGTGTATTTTTAATAAGCTGCAGATTTTTATTTGGCTTCTTTTTAGCTGTATAATGCTGTAAAGTCTGCTATTGGTAGAAAGGTATTCTTTTTGTGAGAATAAGTATGACATTCTTGCTGTGTAATTTTCTCATGTTATCTCAAATGCACTGTGTTAATACTTTCAGGACTCCAGTCAAATTGAGCTACTGAAAGAATTGATGGATCTTCAGAAGGACATGGTGGTCATGTTGCTGTCCATGTTGGAAGGTAGTTTTGATTTACATCTTCAAATCCCCATTATTCTTTGAAGGATTCCGTATATGCTTGCTCTGGGAGTCAGCCTGCTGCAAAGGATAAAATATCAGTGCCAAAATGGGACAGATACCTCAGACTTATTGCTGGCTTGACTACTCTTTTCTCAAGTTAGTTTTTTTTTTTTTTAATTAAAAAAAAAATCCTGCCAATCTCAGGTCACAAAGCTATGGAGTGAAACCAGTAGTACTTCATTTTATAGTGGTATTTTTCATTTCACAGTGATACCTTAAAGGGTATGCTCCTCAGAGAGTACCTTAAAGAGGGTTTTGTTTGTTGTCATTTTGTTTGTAAGCAGTAGGGATTACAGATGTTTGAGGACACTCCAAATGCGTAAATTGCTGCTTTGAGCTGACTGCCTTATAGCTCCTGTGGGTCCTTACATTTCTGCAGGTGGAGAAGGCAGTAGAGAGCACCCCACCCACCAAGGCTCGTGGCAGCCTAAGTTCTCCCCGCTCCATGCCTCTTTCTTGGGTTTTCATTCTCTCTCTTTCCACCTTATTTTCCTTTGCTACTGTGTTTTCTTTCTATCTCAGGCAGTAAATATAGTGGGTAAGAGATTAGGTTCTGAGATCCGCCACCAGCACCCACATCTCACTTTCTGACCCAGGCAGCGTGACCCTGACATGAGTAACGTCTCTGTTTCTCACTTCCCTCCTCTATGAGACGGAGCTCAGAACAGCTTCTGCGAGCATTCTGTGAAACCATGTGAATGTGACCAGAGCCACTATAGAATGTTTGCTATTATGTTCCCTATCCTTTTTTTCTTAAGTCCTTCTAATTTCTCTCTCTCACTTAGTCTGCCCTGCATTAGCTAATTAAGGTAGTAGACACACCTTGCTCTAGGACTTTAAAGATGCAGTGTTTGCTTGAAACCCTTAGTTGGCAGCCACTCTGTATTCTCCAACCACAGATCCTTTTCCCAGGACCTCAATTCAAGTTTTAGTCTAAATAGTAGCAACACAGACATAATAACTGAAGGAATAATGAATTAAAATTAACCTCGTTTAAGTACTTTTTCATCTGAATACCAGGTTTGTGAATTGGATAGTATCATTATCACTCTTTTGCAAATAGTGCAGAGAGGCTAAGAAATCTGCCCAGGTTGCTGTGCCAGCAGATGGTGGGATCTGGATTCAAACCCCAACAGCATGGCTCCTGAGCCAATGCCTTTTTTTTTTTTGGCTGTACTAGGTCTTCATTGCTGCCTGTGAGCTTTCTCTAATTGGGGTGAGTGGGGGCTACTCTCGAGTTGAAGGGCTCAGGCTTCTCATTGTGGGGGCTTCTCTCATTGCCGAGCATGGGCTTTAGGTGTACCACTTCAGTAACTGTGGCCTATGGGCTTAGCTGCCCCAAGGCATGTGGGGTCTTCTGGGCCAGGGATCAAACCCGTGTTCCCTTCATTAGCAGGCAGAATCTTAACCACTGGACCACCAGGAAAGCCCTTGGGCCCATGCTCTTAACTCTGGTGTTTACTGCCTCACAGATGAACTCCACAAACCCATCATCATGTATCTTTATTCTGATACCCGTCTTTGTGTTACATATCACATTCTGTTCAAGGAATGATGACTCTATAATTTAGGGTAATATCTCATTTTCTCAGGCTTATTCATAATATGCCATTTTCTAGCTATAAACATTCTGAACTATGAAGAAATGTAAGGAGATCGTTTACATTTTACATCAGAAAGAACATCTAATTTGCCCTCAGTGGTTCCGTTTGAAGTCCTGGCCCTAGCTCTCAATAATCATTTTACAGCATACAATTTAATTTAACCTTGCTAAACACAGTTTCCTCAATAGTAAAATCATAATTAATAATAAAAACTACCTGTCTCACAGGTATTTTCAGGTATGAACATGAAATTAGGTGTAATGTCTGTGAGCAGTGATTTTTTTATCCCCAAAGGGCTAGGCAAACACTCATTTTTATTATTAATATGAGACTGGATTTCTGTTTCAGGCTTTTGGATAATATAAACGTCTGCCTTTTTTCTTTTTTTTAAAAAATCCTAAAGTGTGTTGCTTCTAGGATCAATTAAAGGGAAAAAATGTCAGCCTTTCATCACATATTGTTTACATGCATTAGTCTAATTACTTTGTAAATATGCTTTTGCATGTGTTCATGTAATCACTTTCTAAAATTAGAGTTTACAAGTAATTATCCATCTTTTCCTTCACACATTGGAAGAGAAAAGAGCTATCTTTGATTCAGGTGTCATATAAGATTTATATTGTTATTTTCTCTATAGGCACTTTTATTTAAGACATTTTAAGATGTTTACTATTTATCTGCTCAAGTTAGAAGCAACTTACTCAGTTGGACCAGGGTACAACAACTGAGCACACACTCAACGTACATTGGCTCCTATCTGCCATCGACACTGGTTTTATTGGGAATGTTCATTTTGAGCCAATGCAATTCTTTATCCCCAGGCAATGTTGTTAATGGCACCATTGGCAAACAGATGGTTGATATGCTCGTGGAATCTTCCAACAACGTGGAGATGATTCTCAAGTTTTTTGACATGTTCTTAAAGCTCAAGGACTTGACATCTTCTGATACTTTCAAAGAGTATGACCCCGATGGTAAGGGAGTTATTTCCAAGAGGGACTTTCACAAAGCCATGGAGAGCCATAAACACTACACCCAGTCCGAGACTGAGTTTCTCCTGTCCTGTGCAGAGACAGATGAAAATGAAACCCTGGACTATGAAGAATTTGTCAAACGGTTCCACGAGCCTGCCAAGGACATTGGCTTCAATGTGGCAGTGCTTCTGACAAATCTCTCCGAACACATGCCCAATGACACCCGGCTGCAGACTTTCCTGGAATTGGCCGAGAGCGTGCTCAATTACTTCCAGCCCTTCCTGGGCCGCATCGAGATCATGGGCAGTGCCAAGCGCATCGAGAGGGTGTATTTTGAAATCAGTGAGTCCAGCCGAACCCAGTGGGAAAAGCCCCAGGTCAAGGAATCCAAAAGGCAATTTATATTTGACGTGGTCAATGAAGGAGGGGAGAAAGAGAAGATGGAGCTCTTCGTGAACTTCTGCGAGGATACCATCTTTGAGATGCAGCTGGCGGCTCAGATATCAGAGTCAGATCTGAATGAGAGGTCAGCGAATAAAGAGGAGAGTGAGAAGGAGAAGCCGGAGGAGCAGGGTCCAAGGATGGGTTTCTTTTCCATCATGACGGTCAAGTCCGCCCTGTTTGCCCTCAGGTACAATATCTTGACCCTTATGCGGATGCTCAGCCTGAAAAGCTTGAAGAAGCAGATGAAGAAGGTGAAGAAGATGACAGTGAAGGACATGATCACAGCCTTCTTTACATCCTACTGGAGTATTTTGATGAGCCTCCTGCACTTTGTAGCCAGCGTTTTCAGAGGCTTCTCTCGCATCATCGGCAGCCTCCTGCTGGGAGGAAGCCTGGTCGAAGGTGCGAAGAAGATCAAAGTGGCGGAGCTCTTGGCCAACATGCCAGACCCCACACAAGATGAGGTTCGAGGAGACGGGGAGGAGGGGGAGAGGAAAACCCTGGAAGGGGCCCTGCCCTCTGAAGACCTGACGGACTTGAAGGAACTGTCAGAGGAGAGTGACCTGCTTTCTGATATCTTTGGCTTGGACCTGAAGCGAGAAGGAGGGCAGTACAAACTGATTCCTCACAATCCCAATGCTGGCCTGAGTGACCTCATGAGCAACCCCGTCCCCATCCCAGAGGTGCAAGAAAAGTTCCAGGTAACTTACCTCCAATCACAGCAGCTCTCTGGACTTCAGGTGGGCATGATAACTTGACATCAGCTGTTTTACTTGTGCCAGAGTGGTATTCAGTAGATGACTTGCCAAAGAGTAATGGCTTTTTAGTAGGCAGAGCCAGCCGGCTTTTTGAAGGTCCTTTACAAATTATTTCATTAAACTATGAAGGTACAAACTCTGGTACTCACTCTCAAGATATTAGGCAGTTGATCAATAATCATTCCATCCACAAATATTTTATGAGGATTGGCCATGTGTCTGGTCCCCCTGGGTATCATATGGAATTAAAAGAAATGTAAGATGTAATCATTGCTCTCAAGTTTCCTTAAAGAGTTTATTAGAAAGATAAACCACTCATGAAAAAAATTAGAAAATCATTAAGTGGTAAGTAGCATAGGCCGCAGACTGTGGAGATTACGTGAGAAAATGGAAAGCTCAGTATGGCTTGGAGTAGCTGGTTGAGACTGAAGAAGTGGGACTTATGTTGGTTTGGAGGATGAGTAAGATTTGAGTAGGTGAATAAGGGAAAGAAGGTAGTTGTGAAATAAGTGGGAAGGAGCTTAGAAAGTTGGTGCTCCCTGCTGGCCTGGCAGGTGAGTGTGGGGAAGGGGAAATGCATGAACCAGCAGAAGGAAGGGCTCACGTGGCAGTTTTATCCCCTCGATTGAGGCAGGAGG